>NC_092590.1:32035000-33365000 GCF_047663525.1 Anas platyrhynchos | reverse complement strand
CAAATCAAAGCAGCATAGAATTTCTCTAGCTTTCCCTGTAGATAAAATAACCATGCATTTGGTTAAAAAGCTTATGTTTTTCTGCATTGTGGATACATTGCCTCATGCAGTCTCAGTAAATATATATTTTATTTTAGACAAATAAAATTTGATATATGACATGCAGTTTTAGTTGGAATCCATTTTGGGGGGCTCGAGCAAAATATTTCTTGAATACTGCAGAGGACAGAGCATTTATCAGAAACTTTAAATCCCTTTTTGTAGTACAAGCTCTGAGCCTGTTTCTGCAAGCATGCAAACACAGTGTATACTCTCAGTGCAGTCAGCAAAGAGGTATATACAGTGTTTTTGGTACTAGACATACCTACCAGTAATTTCCCCTTGATGAAACTAAACCATTTCTTGATCATCTGTAATCCATAGGTGTTCTGTGCATTACTGCTCATCAGGAATGTTGGGGAATATATTCTGATTTTTAATGTTCAATGCTAGAATGACCAAACTAAAATAATATTCATATGGTAATCTAAACTTTCTGAAAAAGTAGAACTGCATTACTGTATACAGTGGAAAGCTATTTATTGTACCTCTGGTCTTATTCCTCTGAAAATCGTAGTGTACAAAATATTTGTCAAGCCTGAACTGATGTATATAACTGAAATAATGTAAAGTTATATTTTCATGTTTTTATACTTAACATGATGGGAATACATAATGTATGAGTATTTCAATTACAGATTATATGGATTGGATAATACACATCTTGGTTAAAAGCAGTAATCATAGTTTAATATCCATGTTACAGTACATCAGTATATCGCTATATAAAGTATGTCTGTGTGCATTTAAGTGAAAAGTAGTCAAGAGTGATGAAAGCTGTCCAAGGGTTTTTTTATTCATTTTATATGAAAACTGTTATGGAGCAACCAAAATGTTTATGAACTCAAACTTGTGTAAATTTCAAAATGTCCTTTACTGTAGCTTTTTGTTTACAGTACTGTATCTTATTTTCTGCTTTGTTAAATGAGTAACAGTACAAAGCTGGACATACACTTTCTAAGACATTAACGTTCCCGTTTTTTCATGTATACCTATATGACAGAAAATGCTTCTGATTTTATTTTTCAATCTAACACATGATGGCTTTTCCGGAGTGTTGTATAAACATCAATCATACATAAAAAAATCTTCTTAAAAAAGGCAAAAGGCCTTTAATGTCTGTTTAGTATTATTGAAATCTGATTCATTATTTATTACAAATGTATTTTCTAAAGGTTTTACAAAGAACAAACCTGTTTTTCCCCACAGACATAAATTTTCCTTGAAGAGTTTTGCAAGAAGATATCCCTCAAATCATCTTATCACTCAAGGGCAGATTTACTGTAGTTCATGTCACTAAATGAAGTAATGTAACTTTTTTGACAGTAATATAATTTTATTTCTGGAATGTAACCTTCTTGATCACGCTTATAAAGGCAGTATGATAAGTTGGTATGCTAGCAACTTAAATATCTAATTGATAACTCTACTTAAATGTTGTCATCTATTTCTTGGATCAGTTTTTCTCGTTTCTTTTTTTTTTCCTTGTTTTTTTTTGTTTTGTTTTGTTTTGTTTTGTTTTTTAACTTCAACAGATTGTTGATATGTCCAAACTAGAGAAAGGACCTGAAAAATGGCAAGTATTTTAAGTATATATTGGTAGTGTTGCTACTATAAATCTAGATCTGTAAGAGTTTGCTCTTAGAGACACTGAAGACTTGTGATGTGAAAAGTTAAGCTTTTTTTTTTAATGTATTATATATTTAACAGTGTGTGTGTGTGTGTGTCTTAGGGTATCGGCCTCCTTTTGGCAGGTAGATATGAACAGTGCACAAATAATTGTATTTTAAAATACAAATGTATGATTCCAACTGTCTTTTGAAACAGTTAGTTATATGGATATAGTGGTCACCAGAAAAACAGATGATATCTGTGGAGGTTACTTAAACCTGTTTAATGATATGAAAGTTCATTGTTTATTAAATCTTTTGATTTATCCTGTCATAGGATCACACACAAAAAATTGCTAAGAGAGTCCTACCAGGTCCAAATTATCTTAGGAATTCATATTATATGAAACACTTAAAATAGGTTGGCAAACGATTTAAGTGTGGACTTAATTTTAAGCATTTTTCCTGGCATTGTTTTTTTTTTTTTTAGATTACAACATTGGGTGCTACATACCTGTGTAAGATAAAACAGAATTAGGAAATTGTATACAACAATGGCACCTATTTGACAAATTTCATTCAATATGTGCCAATCAATATGTCCTGAAACTTCACTCTTGCTACTACTAGTACTCTAAACCTTGGGGCTACTTAAAATAACTCTATGGTAAAATCGCCCTACTTTCTTTTTTTTTTTTTTTTTTTTCTTCTTCTGCCTTGAATGCTCTTTCCTCACTCCCCAAAGACATAGATTCATAAGCATGTCTAGATCTAATATCTGGGGATGTACAAGACCTTGAAGTGAAAACAACTTCATAACAAGAACTCTGAATTAATTCCTAATTGCATTTAGTAGCTATTAACTCCTTGTACCCCAAGTAACTGTAATTTTTGTAATACATCTTGTTTTTAGAGATTTCATTAACGTAGTGAATATCACTTTGATGATAACAATTTCACAATTGGTTGTTTAGTGCTTTAACATGCAATTTATTGAACTGGTATACTTTGGGGAAAAAAAAGTGAAATCTTCAGAATATGATTTTTGTAAATAATTGGGGAAAAAAGAGGAACATGTTAAGATAAAATACAGAAGTTCTGAGAATTACTGAGAAGTTCTGAGATCTAACTCACATGCAGCTTTTATGCTTCATGAGGTCTTCCTGCAGTCCCTTACCTTTTCATTAGGGCTTGTTATGCTTTTTTGTTATGCTTTCTTTTCTCTTGCCCCACCATATACAGTTAGTTTTAATGCATCCTTTTTTTTTTTTTTTTTTTTTTTTTTTAGCTTGGTAGGCAGATTAGAAATATAATTACTGTATACAATGTTTACTACAATTAAAAAAAAAATAATTTTTCATTAATTAAATTTTTTGTTATAGCTCATTTAATATGTCTCTATTAAAGGACCAGTAATGATAAGTGTGGGAAAGATTTCTTGGGTCAGCTAAACCTTAATTCAAGTATCATCCTCCACTGACTATTCTTATACCAATCTCCTTTATATATCTCTTATTGCTAATGAGAATGAAAAAAATGGCTACCTCTAGAGACATTTCAGTGTTTTATCTACCTGAGTGGTAAGAAAATACTTTCTTCATACCTAAAAGAAAAACATGATTTCAGTTAATTCCTCTGTCCAGTGAATGGCTTCATAGCATTTGCTCAAAATTCTCCCTCACAATACTTTTAACTGTCACTGAACAGGAGAGGACCATTACTGCATGCTGTAAGCATAGAAAAAAAAGCTTAAATTCCCATTTTAACAAATGCTGACTTTTAAAGACTGCCTTTTCTCTGTTAAAGTAGTTATTCTTACTATTCATCCTTTTAAAAACTGATTGAATATATATATAGATATATATTTCTCTTAATATAAAATTTATTTGTTTGCTTTAAAGTTTGTAACCCTAATTTTGAGAATTAGAATTTAAAGGTGCAGCTAAACATTAGTGCCTAAACCAGCTCCTTGAGATTGTCCTCAGTTCCCATCTGGAGGTGGGAGAAATGCTACAAAGAAATGGGTTCCAGTGGACCCCATGTGCCATGGACCTCACTGCCTCCTCTGCATCTTCTCATAGACAAAAGGAAGCAGGTGAGCAAAGTTGAGGTAGGAGTTGGAGTGGTGGTTTCATGTCACTTTTTTGTCTCCCTCAATCCTGACACAGCACCCAAAATAGGCAAGAAATAGAATTTAGCCCTGTTTTAAAAGGATAGAAAATATACTTGCAATTTATTCTTTTCCTTTCTAAAATACCACTGCTAATGAGGTTTGGAAATTATAATTCTGTTTCAGTTCATAGTAAAAAATTGGAAGTAAAACCTGTTTCCAGAGTCTCATTTACTGTCAGCAATGTATACATGTACTAGCTTTCTAGATGGATCCTTCTGATGGTGCTTTATGGGAGCATCAAGAACATACTGTTAAAAATATATTTGGAAGTTTTTACATGACAACTTTTTACACAATTTTTGTATTGTTACTGCATGTCCTTCAGCACTATGTTCGAGTTAAGAGAAAAATTCAATTAAAGAGGTCAATTTATAGCTCTTTCACTTAATAGTATGCTCTACCAATACAATAGTATATTTCAGTAGTTGGTTTCCTTATGCGTTTCAGTTTAAATCACAAACATGTTTTGGGTTACCTGGTATTCCTACATAGTGGAATATTCACAGAAATATTTTTTCTGTTTTTGAAAGAGTGGATGCCTTTTATGCTGTCACATTGACTAAAGATATAGTTAAACAAATTACCTTCATGATTTTTACTCAGGTGTTTGCTTCTGTATTTGTTACTATTATTTTTAATAATTTCACAAAATAGTTGAAGAGTATTTCCATAAATTTGGAATCAAGTTGCTTGGCAGCTGACAGAATTTAGCTATAGTGGGAATTTATATTTCACTTTAGTGTGTTAATTAGTAAGTGGAGTTGCTGTTAGATGAAAATGGAGGTCTTATATATATGTATGCATACATATCCATTCACAAATATGGAAATGCTTAGTTAAACTAAGGCTGAGTTTGATAAGGCCAGGATTTCACCTCAGATGTGTATTCAAAAAAGGTGATAATTGCAGCAATAATTCATAGCAGGGCCAGTAGCAAGAGAAAGGTTCATTATCAAGTGCCTTACCACCGTCATTTTGAATAAATATGGAATTTCATATTTCTGTAAGACAGTATGGTAGTCCCATAGGGCTCAATCAACAATAAATTCCATAACTTCAAAATCTCATGTAGCCCCCTATTTTTCTCACTTACAGGATTAGATTCTACAAAATTTCTGTGAGAAAAATGAGTGTGTTCCACACACACACACACACACAAAGCATCATTGCCTCTCACTTCATCAGTAGGGATGATGAGTTTATGTATATATATATTTATATATAAAAATATTTTTTTTTTCAGTTTAAAATGTCTTACCTGTTTAAAAATCCACGATTGGAGAGGCTCAGGTTTAGTTAAATCTAGCATTATATGAACAAGGACAAATAAATCATAACTATTCGTAAGCTATTACTTGATTTTTGAACCTAAATTTCTATGAGAAGTTAGTGCCTCCAGAAAAAAATACACTGGGCATTGACAGGGCTTGACACTACACTACCTACTTCGAACACAGTGCAATAATATGCACTGTCATGGTGCTGTGGCAGAATTCTGTCCACATTTTGTATTATTTTTTTATTGGCATAGACTAGTATAAGTTATAGGAAATCACCATCAAAAAGTAGGCCTGACATTTCGTTTTCAGAAAATTTCTATTTAGTGGTTGTATCTGTGGCATTATCACGTTCTTTAAATCTGCACTTTCTGAATATAAAAATAAAGCATGAGATAAACATTTTTAAAGCCATTATCTTCATTGAGAAAGTTACTTTACTTAACATGGCTATACTTGACCAAAGTACTTGCTTTCCACAGGAATACCTGTCACTTTTTTTTCACTCTATCTTCTTTTAAATTCTTGAGGACATAATGATATTCTACTAATAGAAAAAAAAAAAAAAACTTTTTTTAAACTTTTTTTATTTTTTTGTGGTAGAGCCACAGTAGATGTGAGAGGTGTTTTGTCAGTACTGCTTCATTCACCTTATAAGCTGCTTTCTATTGGAGATTCATGTAGTTTTCTACTTGTAATTTACTTTTTGATCTTTTATCATTGGGAGAGTTTTGGAACACTGAGGAACATTGAGTGTCCTTGTGAACACCACTTGATGTTTTGAGATGTTGCCCTCAGCTGATGACTGTATACAGTGGACTGCATTTTTTAAAGAATCTTTCTCAGTCAGCAGTAAGAGTAAGGTAAAACACTTTGGTTGGATTCTGCCTTGCTGAAGACCAGAGGAGCTGGGGCATTCATTTCAGCTTGTGTGGGAATAAGTCTGAACCTCCCAGCCACCCATGTGCAGTCAAGCAGTGATCTCTGCTGGGGTCACCACACTTGTTCTAATGCTGGCAAAAACTGAACTGTTAGCACAGCCGAGGTGCAAAAGCTATTTCTGCACAGTTAATGTGATGCTGAGGGTAGCAGAGCTGTCCCCTTCTTCCCATCAGAACTTTCAGTAAGCTTTTTTCCTTCAACGAACAGCATTCATCCACATATGGAAAATTCAGAATCTGACTTTGAGAGATTGCATTAATATAAAATAATCATACATTTTCTTAGCCTAAAGGAAACTCAGCATTCACCCTCCCTCCAGAAAACTAAGCACAGCCATCTTGGCTGGGTGAACAATTTTATGGAGAATTTCCACAAGGCAAAAATGTTACTAATTCATGAATATGAATGATGACATCATATATTGTCATAAAAGAAAACCAATAAGCTTCCCAGTAGGCAGGATCATGAGGTGTTATTGGTTTGGTAAGATGCTACGTTAGATTTTACTAAGTGGACAGCATTTTTATATGCACGATGTAATATGTTACATAAATCACAGACATATCGGCTTGCTTATTGGCTTGCTGAGTGATTTTTATGAGATGTCAAACTTATATAGTAATATATATTCAAATAATGCAATTATGTGTGTGTGTGTTTTTTTTTTTTTAACTTTTTAAATGCTATGCTTTGATTACTTACCAAAACCTAAACTAGAACTAATACATATCATTGAAGTTGTCCTAGTGCAAAACTACTGAATGTGACAACACATCTGATCTACAATTTTTTTTATATATTTATTATATATTTTTTTAAATATCAGTAGGGAGGGGAAAAAATGCATCTTGCTATAAGGAACAAGCAAAAAAGAGTGGATAAAAGAACACAAAGCAAATGTCTAAGTGACTAGAATGGGGTTTTGAAGCCATGATTTTTACTGGTAGACCAGGCAATTCTAGGCTAACAATTGGTCTTGATGATCTTGGAGGTCTTTTCCACCCCAAGTAATTTTGTATTTTCAAAATACAATGTTGATTACGAAATAAAGTAGAATTTATGTTCTCATTTAAGTTAGAAGATGTTAGTAGATGATAGTATATGTTAGTAGATGTTAGTTAGATGTTAGTAGACAAAAGTGTTTTCCAAGGTGAGATGTGGATTATCAGTCAAGCCAGTATATTTTTTAAGACACTGGCTTTTTTTTTTTTTCTTTGTACAGAATGCTTCATGCTATAGCAGAGAAAAAAGATGTAAGGCTATATATTAGATATGAGGAACTGTTGCAAGAGAATACAGGTGAGATTTTGTTTGTATGGCTTATATTTAAAAAGTTTTATCCTTCTACTTGTTCTCCTTTCACTACAGCTTTTTGTTAGAAAAAGAAAGTCAATCTTCCCTCTAATCATCCTGTGCTCTTACATGCTCTGATCGCATTGATAGGCATCAGGGAAGCCACCTGGATACCTTGGAAAATGTGCCCTGGTTGGTGTAGATAGACGGTAGAATTGCTCAATATAAAAATATTTTCTGTCTGGTTTTGTTTCCATGTGGATATGATTTTTCAATTATTTTGTATGGTTTTGTTTGTGGTGCAGCTGTGGATGCAGAGATCAGTAGGGAAAATAAGGCAAATATGTTGTTTCTCAATAGTACAGAATATGACAGAGCACTCCTGAAGAGCTTCTGCAGGAAGGTATTTAAAAAAAATGCCTTTTAAAAAACTGATTTGCCTCTGAGCATCCTTTAATGAGAGGCAAAGCTATGTGGCTTCTGTGTTTTGCAATTGTCTTCCCTGGAGACAAAAATCCTTTTCTAAAGGTCAAGAATCTATGTACTGAGATACTCTTGCAGACTCAGCCCTAAATGACTAAATTCTGTACAAACATGTAAGATATTGAACATGCGATGAAATGCACAAAATAAATTTCTTTAAAAAGTAAATTAGTATGATACATTACCTGTCAGTTATATCATCAAACCCAGCAGTCTCAGCTGTTGTCTTTTTTGTTTGTTTATGGTCTGTTTTTTTGTTAGTTTGTTGTTTTTTGTTTTTGTTTTTTTTTTAGTTAATATATTATTATTTTGGATCAATACAAAATGTATGTGACTTAATGCTCTGTCTCCCACTAAAGTAGAATTCCATCATCGTTACATACCATTTGTAATTTCTAGTATGAACAGATCTACAGTAGATGTCCTCGTCAAAATCTTTGTCTTATGGAGTTTAGCTCATGTTTTATTTCAGCTTCTGAAGAATTAATCCTGTATGTAACTCCTACCATCAAATCCTATTGGTAGGATTGTTGAATATTGATTTTGGTAATAAAAGTCTTCATTTTTCTAATAAATAGAAACAAAGAAGAAAAAGTCTAAGAAAAGCCTGACAAGGAAGTGTCACGGAATCATATAGGATACTTTTCCCACCTACTCATTTCAAAACACTGCAATGTATATTATGAATACTGTGAAGAACAGAAAGATGCTGTGTTTTCCACCACTTTCAAAATTTGAAATCTGGATTAGAAGTAGGGATAGCATTGATACTCAATTTTAATTTATTTATTTTTTTTTCCCATTATTGTCTTTGTGACTGAAATATCTTGCACACTGTTTTTCTCCCTCTTAGGAACAAAAGGATGATGTATGGGACATCACAGACATATTTCTGAAACCCTCTGCAGATGTCATTTGTCTGTACAGATGCTTGACCATTTCTTGTCTTCATTCCTCTTAGATCCGTATGGCTGATAAGATTTAAATCTTCTGGACTTTGTATGTCTCTGTGTTGGAAAACTGTTTTGTAACCTGTTGACATTCCCTAGGTGGCCATTAACCAATGGTTAATGATGTCATTTAGATAAAACATTTAATTTATATAATACCTTGAAGCATATACAGTGTTTTAAAAATAATTTAATATTCATGGCACTCTAAAATGAAGACTTAAGCATGCAAGTTAGAATACTGAGGACAAAAAATGATAGTGAAGAAAGGTATAGGAGAAATGAAATGTGAGACATTGCAGGCCGGTTGTGGTGATGTAAACATATTTTCTGTTTTCTTTTGTGTTTAATTCTTGGGCATCCATCTTTGATTCTAAATTGTCTTAATAAATAATGGAGTAAAATATAGAAAAATATATTGCAACTTCTACCTGGTGACAATACTTATTCCAGCTAAAATGTTTTTTGCTCTAATGGTAATAACTGAGGAAAAGAAAATCATTTCTCGCAAGCATCTTATGGTACTGACTTAGCTTCTTGGAATACTTTCTTCATTTCCTTTTGGAAGCTCTTCATTTGAGTTTCAGAAAGACAGGCAGCTGCAAATGTAAAATGCAAGTGACTGGAACTTGCTGAATCTTTCTGTCTTTGCCAAACAAGTGGTGTTTTTTTGTTGTTTGCTTGTTTTGTTTTGTTTTGTTCTGGTATATTTCTCCATTCTTCTACTCTGAACTTGAGGAGGCAGTACATTTTGATAGCAAGTTCTGAAATCAAACAAACCAATGTGACACCTAGATGGATGGAAATTAGCTTTCAAATTAGTTTCTTCCTGTGACTGAGCTCAGCAGCTTCTATGTCTTTTGCAAGATGGATTGCCCTCTGTGTTGCTTTACATGTTAGTGATTGTTATAAATGACAATAAGAACCGTAAAAAATTAAATTTCCATGTTAATAATATTTCCAGTTCCATTTGTCTGTGTGCTTGTGTTCAATCAGCCATGTAAAGTGTCTTACTTCAGATACATTCAATTGTAGTCAGGCCTGTAATTTCCATGTTTATTTGGAGACTTTATTAAATAAATTACATAGCATTCACTAAACATGGAGTTAATTTTTCTGTTGTTCCTTCAAGTTGATACAGACTTGAGACACGGTTTAATCACAATATTCCTTAGAAGAGTTCTTGATAGTGGAATGACAGTACATTGCCCATAATTTTCTATGTAAAAACTACCCACCTTTCTATTTAACCTAAATTTTACTTTGGGAAATAAATGAGTTTGATTGACATAAAACAAGGTGTTTTATGAACTCCAAAACCCATCTATTCTCCTGCATTACAGTCTGTATCACACTCACCTCAAAAGCACATCTAACCTGATCTCCAAATGAGGAAAATAATGTATCATTGTATTAAGAATAATAGTTTTAATCTTTGCACAAAAAGCCTGTTGTTCTTTACTGAAGAGATGGTGTCAGTTTTGTTGAAAATGTACTTTTGCACAAGTAAAATGTATTCAAGCAGTGCAGGGAAGGATGACTATCCCTTTTTATAGAACAGATTCCCTTGAAAACAAGTCTACTTTGAAATGAAAAATATCCTGGCACTGAGTTCAAGAGATTTCCTGCTTCCAGACACTGCATATTTAAAGGCGGAATGTTCCATGCACGTAAAAACAGTGAAGGAAGGATGAGGTTTAGGCCATTAATTGGCACAAAGTAAAATACTTCTGTCTAGGGAATGAGAATGGTAAAATATGAATTTGGAACCATTTATGTGTACATTTGTCTATCCATTTGTCTGTTTCATTTTTCTCTGCATGTTCCATAGGAATAAAAAAAAAAATCACAAAAATGATCACACATTTCCTTTTGCTGGCAAAACAAAAAATAAAAAATAATTACTTCAGGGACCAGACCTGGCACATATACACAGATGAGATTGGTGAAAGCATCTTGCATAGGTGTTTTTTTTTTTGTTGTTGTTGTTGGTTTTTTTCTACAAACTATCTTCTTATCTTTTAAACGTTCAGTATGTCTGGTATCTAAATTGAACAGTGAAAATCTCTTATAAGTCATTTATCAGATTTTTCCTCCACATGCCTTTGTCAATTAAGATTTCCCTGGTGATTTCAAAATCTCATCAAAAGACTTTTTATAAGGAAGAATGTTAGACTGACATGAAGACATTTGAGACATCCTGCTTGCAGAGCGATCTCTGCTACAGATGAATGGCAGAATATCCAGTCTTATATCCAGTTTTACAGCAGTCTTCTGAGACAGCTTTGGAGTTTATTTTTCACAGTCACTGGGAAATGAGACGGAGATAAGGAGAGAGAGAGGGAGGAAAAAGACTTTAAATACACAGAAATTCTAATATATCTAGGATTCTGAAGTGCTAGCCTGACAAATGAAAAAAAGGCCAGATTAGCATTAAAACACATGTTAAACCCACGGGCCATTTCCAGGGTCATTAAATCACTATTAAATGATGATTGTCAAGCATTAATTTCTGTAAGTAATGAGCCAAGCATGCTCCCAGCCAATTCTAATGGACAGTTTAGGAATCAGTGTCCCAGTGATCATTCCCATTCAACATTTTGTGTGTTGTTGCAATATTTTTGGAGTCTAGGAAAGTTTGCTGTAATAGATGGAGGCTATTCCATGCCCATTACCATATACAAGCTCTTGTGTGTTTAGTTTAGCAATATATATGTCACCTGTGGGAACTAATTAGAGTGAGTGGAGGAGTGCTGAGTCTTGAATTTTGAGGAGACCTGGAGATTTCTTTGGACCAAGAAGCTATGTGAAGCTGAGATTTTTATTTAAAACTTTTGGTCCAGTCTCCCTTTGTAGAATACTGGCATTAGGAGACATACCTGGATTAAGTTAAGAGACTACCAGAAATACCTAAAGTAATAGGACTGATAATATGAAGAATTTGTAATAGAGGTCAGAAAGAATAAGAACAGATTACGAAAAATCAGCCCACAATAGATTTTCCAAAAGCTATTAGAGACCAGTTTTATGTAGGTGATTTTTTCTGTTGTTGTTTGTTTGTTTCCACGCATAAATATATTAATACCAAAAGAGAAAATAAGGAGATGCTATGCACTGGTGATTAATATCAGTTTAGTTGTAACTTAGAGAGTTAGTGTATATTTGGGTTCAGTTTTGGAAAGGAAATCTGGTGAATAAATTGCAGAGGGTTTCTTCTTTAAAGCAAAGGAACTGTAAGGTAGGAAGGAATATGGATGAAGGAGATTGCATTACAAAAGTGAATATTACACTGGAAGAGGAAGTTCAAAATTCTGTTTATCAAATATAAGCATTAGGATCATCTGTGTTGTAATATACGGCCCTGACACAAGGAGAGGAAAAGTCCTGGTGAGATTAGCTTGATGAAATTAAGATGAAATGCTGAAAGAACTGGATGCGTTTGAGGACTGAAGTTATAGAAAGAAATAAAAAGCATAAAATGAAGGCACTTAAGGCACTTGGAAAAAAAAAATAGCACGTCAGATCAAAGGCAGGGAGAAACCTGCTGTTTTTCTTCCAATGCCAGCTGATAGTGAATGGCCCCTGAAGACTGGATGTCATGCATACCATGTGTTTTGTGGGAACACTCTCGTGGTTGTGGCTTCCAACAGCTTGTGGTTCAGGGACTCCCATAGACACAGATAGTGTCTTTGCATTTCATATTTTTCCCAGCAACTTATCTAGTCGCTCGGAACCCATCTAAACTTTTGGCAGCCACAATATCCAGTGTCAGAAATTGTCATGGGTTAACTAAATGTTACTTAAAGAATCTCTCTCTTTTTTTTTTTTTCCCCCTTTTATTTGTCTTAAATCTGTTACCTGGTATTTTTTGGTTGTTGCATCCTTTGTAGCATGACATTTTTCATTGTCCCTGATCTGAACTGAGAGGCTTGTTAGCTATCATATTAAAAAAATAAAAATAAAAAATCAGAAAGTTGAGCCTTTCATGTAATAAACTAGAAAACTAGAAGTGGGAAAAGAACGTCCTCCCAAGAGAGAGAAAAGCTGCTTACTTCTAAAAAACAAAGCGGTACCAGATAAAGGTTTGAAAATTGGTATGGCATATATTTTGGGTGGATTGCGAAAATTTCTTGCTTCAGAGCAGCAGAAACTCTTGGCAGTCAGGTCTGAGGGCTGTGCCCTGCCTGCTTAGGCAGTGCACAAGTGAACATGGTTATGGAACAACCCTTTTTACAGTGGATATCTCTCAGAGAACTACCAGGTCCCCATTTTCAAAAGATCACCTCAAGCAAGGGTTCAGAGCTCACATACATTCCTTTGTCTCACTCTACTAGCAAAATCATGAAAATACATTGCCATGTGTGAGAGCTAGTGATGGGATTCAGCTGAGTAGGAGGTCCCTTCCCAACATACGCTCCTATATGATCTAGTGTGACCTGTGTGGTCAGTCAGATTTACATGTCAGCCATTTTACAAAAAGTCAAAAAGGCATAGGGCGCCCTTGTATCTGCTGGCTCTGTTATTAGAAGTGATTTAAAACAAAACAACAACAACAAGACACTTTGCTTTGAATACAGGACATCTTGGTTATCCCTTCTGTTGTGTGAGCACATTTATGAAAAATCTCTTTTCTGTCCTGCAGGTGTAACTTTCATCTCTATTGCTACAGAATATTTTCAGAGATGAAATGCAAAACCAGATTCATTTTGCAATAAACAGTCACAAGGTAGAATTGGTGCAGAAAGGATGGTGACTGAAGAGAAGCCAGACCCAATCCTTCTCCAATGGCTCTTAAGGACAAAACCAAAAACTCCATGTTTTCAGCAAAGGAAGGACAGAAACAAGAGTCTTCTTCTCACATGGACATCTTGTAGAGTTAGGGTTCAGCTTTTACTGAGTAGGATTTCTCCAACAGAGAGTTAAGTACTCCACAGGAACTTGAGCAGCTGTATTAGGGGCAGATACCCTGTCAGTGTGGATTATTCTCTGTTTTGCTCCAGGGCTCTGATCCTTTCATTGCCCAACTGTATACACTTTTGTTTGTTTTTGATTTCTGCCTGGAACAAGCCAGATAGCTCCCTCATAGAGAGAGCAGAGGCACTGTTTAAGATAGCTTGGCTCCACCATTCATTTCTGTCGGCATAGATGAAGTGTGACCATCTTGCTCAGTTTATGCATTTAGGTTGCTCTGAAAGGTGATGGCCTTGAAGAGTTTAAATGTGAATCAGTTTAAATGTGAAGAGTTTAAATGTGAATTTAATTCATAATACAGTTTGCCCAGATGGGATAGGTGTACACCAAAGAGCTCAGATTCTGTAGAAGGCATAACCTAATAAGCGGTTATCCTGGGGGAGAGGAACATAACTCAGGAGTCCGCTTGTCTACGTGAGCATTGCAGCTCCTGAAGAAAACTATACTGTCTTTGCCTGTACTTCTTAAGCAACTGAACTTGGCAAAGGTTCTTCACAGACAGACACTCAAAAGATGAAAACACCTCCAAAAGCATGATTACAGGCTTAGATTGAAGCTGGACATTCTGAAGCTTGGTTTAGTTAAGATTTGCATGCCTTGTGCTATGTCAAAAGGCAGATAGATGTCAAAGCTCCAAGTGAAAGATGTTGAGAAAAACCTAGGCAGCTTCTGAGGTGGGTAATAGCAGATTGCCAAAATGCTGTGAGGCTTTAAATCTTATATGTAGACATCTTTTACAGATCTAGCTGAGAGATTTCATTGATAAATTCTTTTACATTACCATGAGTTGGTTCGTTAAATTACAAATGAGGTAAAAGTAACTTCTCTTTTACTACTGATATCTGTGAAGATAACCTTGATAGGGAGCCACAATCTGTGCATTTTTTTCCTGTCTAAAGAGAACACAACTGATGTGCTGAAGCATAAATCCTGTATAATAGGAGAAGTGTGAGGGAAATTATCTTAAACAGAATACCCTATACATGTGAGCTGGCATTGAAGATATTTTTAAGGTCTCTGATCTTTAGATTCAGATTTTTGTAATAAAAAAGAGAGAAAATGTGTAAAAACTAAAGCTGCTCGACCTCGATTACTAGTATTTTATGCTAAATTGGGTTGTTCCTGCCAAAAACAAGCTGGCAAAGGGAAGCTTAGATGTCTCGTTATCCTATTGCCAAGAAAGACACGATTTTGAAAGCTCTACAGGGTGGACCTAGAGGCTCTTGCTGCCAATCTGTTCCAGTATTCACTGAAGAATGACTAGAATCAGCATTTCTTTGAAGAAATAGTGCTTCAGGCTTCTCTGGATGTGCACCGAATAGATTTTAACAATGGTGTTTATTTATGTAACATCTCTGAGGATCTTGGTTTTGCACTATGGTGCAGGCTGTACTAGATTTTAAAGAAACCAATGGCATTCAGAATACGTGTTTGTCTTTAAAAGCATATGTAAGAAAAAAGGTGAGGTAGTACTGCTAAAGCACTAAGTAAAAATGAAGACCTGAAGTCCCACAGTACTCTACAAAAGAGTACACAAGGTTTTCTAGAGGAATAAGTTGGCTATTTTAGAATTATTAATCATCTCTGTCCTAAGGATATATTCAGTGAGAGGCATAAAATCATATTAAATATGTAGGCAAAAAAATGTTTCATTTTATGGGTGATTCATAATCAAGTTGCAACAGCATGGAAATAGACCTATGAATTCTTCAGATTGCTGACATTTAGAAAATTAATATGAAGTTTAATTTGCTTTCATAGTGTTCTATGAATCAGACAACAAGTGTCAGGAAAAAAGACTCTAACGTGAGAGCATTCACCCAGCAAACTAAACAGAAACGAGCATTCCTTCATTCAGAAGAAAAAACAAGCACACTGTGAAAAACAAACAACAACGAAGAAAAAGAATGAAATATGGTGCTTGTTGGGATAAAAAGAGGTTCCATCCACATTTCCTGGATTAGTTCATAAAACACATCTTTAAAGAGAAGTTTGCTTTGGCACTGATCTAGGAGTCTGAAGGCAGAAGATAAATGTCCTCTATACTTACACTAAAAACCTACATCTCTCTGTCCAGAAGGCTCATGAATCGCAAGGCCAAAAGGAACTTTTATTTACTTACTCTTGAACTCCTGCATACCAGAAAACCTCCTTTGGAGATTTCCATACTGAGCTAATTCGGCACGCTACTTACAAAAATATCCAGTCTTGACCAGAAGATTAATTACAGCAGGAAACAGCACAGTCCATTGTAATCTGCTCTGACCATTGTTAATTTTATTTTAAAAACATCATCTATCTAACATCTGATCCTTATGGGTCCCTTCCAGCTCAGGATATTCTATGATCTAGAACAATGCAATCTGATCCTTGCTTCAGCACTGATCCTTTTTTCTCTTGGAGAGCCTGAGCTGGCTAGGTTGAAAAGTCTGCTCCATTGAGATATTTTCCTCTCACATAGAACTGATGGATCATGACTTACTGACATCTTAAACTTCACTCAAGGCGCCTTAGTCTTTCATTCAGCCTTTCAGTGAGCAGAATGAAGTCATTGTCAATTTCATTCTTGCACTTCTAATTTTTTATTGTCTCCATTTTGTCAGGATTGCTTGTAAAACTGGGTGTTAGATTTAGATGTAGATAATGCCATTTCTCTGTTCTTGTTCCATATTAATAGCATCCACCTTGTTTCTTAGATCTGCAGAAATTCATGTTCAAGGGATAACTCTGTGATAAACAAAACTAAGATATGTGGGATGCCCGGAATTTCTCCATATTTTCCTTTGGAAATGATAAAAAAAAGCAAAGAAACATTAGTCTACTTCATTTCTCTATCTCTTTCCAAAATCATTTCACTAAAAATCTGCTGAAGACAGGCAGGTTACCTCATTGTGCTGTTTCCATATTCTCCATATCCCATTTAAAGACAGCACTTGTAGTGATCCTTATTCATTTGGGTTCTATGGAAAAGAGGACTAAATCCTTCTCTTATCTATTACAAAAAAATTATGTTTTTCAAAAAGGTGAATACCAACTGAAAAAAGAAGAGTCATTTTTCTTGAGAATTTATTTCAGGACAGTAGGACTGGTAGTTTTTTGTGGACTGTCAGTATGTTTGTAAGTTATCAAAGCCAGCAAAGTTGATTCTAACATTGTGTACTGACAGCCCAGTGAGATTCTTTGTCAGTTTTAATATCATCCAACTAAAGTCTACTAACTAGCCAACTGCATATCTCTTTAGCAGCATTCTAATTCATGTACTGTAATTAGGCTTGAATACAAAATATTGATTTTGTAGTAATTACATTTGTGCGATCATTAAGATAATGTTTCAGGAAATCTGCCTAGATTCAGCATGAGGTTCCAGATAATGAAATGTTCGCTCTACTGCTGTGTAGAAGAGCTTTTAAATAAAACTTAGTCTGTACTCTAGCTAATATAAATTTATTTGATCCTGCCCTCTGACTTGTTTGGCTGTTTGGCTTGGGATACTCTACCAAAATTGAAATATTTTACAGTGCTGATCATGGATAATTAGAATAGGCCAGCTTTTTTTTTTTTTTTCTTTTTTTCTTTTTCTTCTCTGATTTGAGTGCATCTGGGGAAAAGATGTATGAGACATAAGAAATAATTCAGCATTTCAAGAGCACTGATTTATATCCAAAACTCTTGTTTATTGCAGTACTAAATATGCTGCAGATACTCGTTTTGCTGAGCAAGATTGTAACTTCTCTGTTAGCCTTAAATATTACATACTTAATCAATGCATACACACAGAAAGAATGGCATTCTATAATTCTGGGTAACAACTTATTTTCCTATTTGGCTATTCTTATATTATTTTTAGAAGGTTACGTCTCAACATGTGCATAAATGTATGTTTTATATATTAACATGGAAACACAGGAAGAGACAGACTTGTTTATAGCAACTACAAGTATATGCAAGAAACATGGTCTAGGTACAGAATATAGAAGAATATTTAAATTGCCTTTAATCTAAATGTCTTGGTGATAGACTTTATTTCAAAGATCTATTACTTTAAAAAGGGGAGACATTAAGAAAATGAATGAGCAATGTCTAGAGCAATGATTTAGTTAAAGATTGTGTTGATAGCAATTAAATCACTCAGATCTGTAATAACAAAAATACAATTAAATCAGATCTTCAAGCAGGAATATTTGTAATTATCAGTCCAGATTATCTGCATGTAATATGTGCCATGAAACAAGTTTTATGGCAGGGTAAAAACTCCCCTGTGTCTTCCAGGGGAGAAAAAAAATATATATATTTTTTGATTTATATTCGAACCATCAGGTGAAATATTCATTTAAAATAAAACATTTAGCTATATATTATATCACTGAATTTTCCTGAAATATAGAAAATAGTTTTTAGTAAAATAAATATTAAATACCCTAGACATATTTAGAAATATGGAGAAGCACATAGTTAGAAAGCCACATATTCAAATACAGATCTCTGGAGATTCATTCTGAGTATATGTTCAAAACCAGTAAATGCAAGTAATTTACTGGAAGAGATGACTTCATTGCAATAGGGAATATGTATTTTAAAAAGCAGGTTCCACATTCATAAAGGTTCAAACAGTCCTAGTGAGTGACACGTTTATTACCCTACATTATGTCTCAGAGTGAACCTTTGCCTTATGATGAAACTCATCTTAGATTCTCCTGAACAGTAAGAAGGGAAGATTAAACAATATAAAATTTGATAAACCCCAAAGAGCACACTTTCATGTGTTTTTATGTGTACCAGATTATGCTATCACTGTTCTCTGTTTGCCTTGAAAGTCATGCTGTGTGAAGAATGGCCATTTTGATTTCTTTGGAGAGGATCAGAATCAATTCTACAGAAAAACCTTGACTAGAATACTCCTTGCAAAGCACTAGTTTTGTTTTACAAAGCACAGAGCTCAGCAGTTTGCTAGCTAGTCTTCTCATTATTAACCCCAAAATACTAATGATGGAAAAGACTTCTCTAGGGTTATTCTCTCTGCATATTCTCTGTATGATACTTCTGTATTTAACAGCAGCCAAAATGGTGTCACATGTAGAAACCCATGTATACTTCTTTGTGAAATAGCTTTTACGTTTTTGACAAGATCTTGTACTACAAAAGTACCCAGCTACCATTATTATCAAATCACAATGTTTTGCATCTCTTTATTATTTGTAATACTTTTCACCTGGCTAGCCTGGAAGAGACTAGAGACAAGCCTAATTGGGGATGGGGAAACTTCCCGAGAAATCCCCTCTGGGCAGTGAAACCAGAGAGCAGATGCAGAGCATGGGGAGGCAGCTTTCAAGGGGAGCTATATGGCAAAAAGGAAGAAGTTCAGATCATGCACTCAGCTGATTTTACATGAATGTTCAGGACTCATCGTGTTTGTGAAAGAATTAATTGATTCTCTGAGGAAGATGAGTGGGAGGCACTGTGGACAGCCCATCATGTTCAGTGTCACACTGAGGGTTCACTCTCTGAACTGAGCACTGCTGGCCAAATTCCTTGTTCCCTGAGCTGTTGCAGCCTGCTTCTGCTCTCCTTAATTTATATGTACTTTCTCTGAACAGGCTATTAAGAAAATGAGAGAGAAAGAGTAGGGAATAAATTTGTTGTAAGAGAAAGATTGCATCATCAATCGAGAGAGGCCAAAGAGAGTGGTTATAAAATACAATTTACACCATAACCCAATTTTCAGGCAAATATCAGAACATATGAGCACAGCACCAAATTACATGTATTATGGCAAGAACATTGCAATGTAAGAGCAGGCAAAACAAAGTGGGAAAGAAAAGCAAGGTAGGTGTTAAAATCCTTAGGAAGGAGTTGTCTGACATCTTTCTAGCTGGGAAGAATAAATGAAATATCCTTCTCAGAGTGTCAGTGCCACAAATACAGGAGCAGAAATCAGTTAAAAATCAGGTTTGGAATCTTGGGCATCACATGGGTGAAATCCTTTGATGTGCTGAACAGGAATGTATCTGACATTGGTCGAGGCCTACCTTGGTCAAGGCCTACCTTTGTCAAAGCCTACCTATGCTATTAGAAAGGGATGTGGCTCTTGGCATTGTCCCACATTTGCTCACTGTTGGGGATTACAGCAGTTTGGTGAAAGCTGACCCTTCATAGGATATTCCTGGTGTGTCCCTCTAGCTGTCACAGGCAGCCCAGTTTGTGAGGAGGAGAGAAGACAAACTCCCAGAGACAGCCCTGAGTGGTGGTCAGCCAGGTCTTGTCCCATCTCTCTCTCCTTGCCTCTGTAGGTGATATATGCTCAAACCAGAAGCTGTCTCCTCAGCTCGCCTCAGTAACACACTCATTAAGAAAGCGAAATAAGCTGAAATCAAGTGAGATGGTTTTCAGATTTGGAAGTGCCCTGTCTCACTAGGGAGTCATGAAGCAGTCAGACTACCAGAAGTCACCACAGCGTTTACTCTAAATTATAATGAGTTTAAACTTCAAAAACAATGACTACTGTTACTGAAAATCCTATAATCTGTGCTTTTCATTCAATGAGGCTGCACAGGTGCTCCTGTAACTGCAGAGTATATGCTGAAATGTGTTTGTGAAGATACAAAACCAGCTGGCTGTCACTTGACTTTATGTTAAAGTGCAGTGGAGAAGAGCACAAAATCTGGTAGTATCCCCTGGCACCCTAAGGATTTACCATTCCCAAGCATGTGGGGATGGGGAAAATGGTCCTCTCAGACACCTCTTCTCTGTGACTACAGCCTCTGAGCATGAAGGAGTGTTTCCTAGCCAGACTTTGGGCTGTCAACAAGTACAGATGGCACCTGAGTTTGTCCATGTCCATGCCATTCAGTTTCTATCCTGCAGTGAAAGGGGTGTATGCTCACCTGGTGGTCCTGGTTGTTCCTGCTGAAAGAGGACAGCATCACCTAGCTGAAACTGAGCCCTTGCACCAGCCACAGCCACAGTCTCCATACAGAAAGATGAAGAACCAATAATATAATTTACTCCATTGAGTTCCTTAGACTCTTTTCAAGATGGGTTTGCTAATATCCATCTCATCATTGCTCCCTACTTCTTACATGATCAGCACCCTTCCCTAATACCAAACAGCAGCAAAACTCAAGGCTGCCCAAAAGACCAAGACTTCTTATTTCTTTTGGTTTAACCTTTGGACCACCATCCTCAGCCCACCTGATAATGTCCAACCATCTTGTTCACACTTGCAGGTGTTACCTAAAGGATCCTGGTTCTTATGCTGACACATTGCAATTTGCATCAGACAGAGGCACAAACAGCACCAGAGGCAGCTGTTTAGAAAGGATGAGCCTAAGGCTCAATTTTTGTCAGTGGATATGATTTTTCCTTCTTTCTCTAATGATAGCACTGCAGTCCCTACAGTGGGCACAACTCAGTGGACAATGCCAGATTGAAGGTGCTTACATTGGTATACATGTAGATTACCCCTTGCTGTTATTAAGGTAACAGAGTTTATGTTCCTTAATTAGGAGGAGAATGTCTCCAATGCTCCAGCCACCTATAAGAAAGAGCACACATTGCTGCCCCAGCTTCTTGTAACTAACCCATGAGGTTTCCAAATGCTTCCCAAATGCTGAATAGGGAAAAGAGACAATAAAGAAAGACCATTTCTCATGTTTTTCATGAGCAAGATAGGCATTCAAAAACATATCGTAAAGAAATGGCAAATCACACAGCAGGATTTCACTTCAAATCAGTTCTGGAGTTAAAATGTGAATAAGTAAGGCCTGGATCAAGATACATGCTTCTTGGTGAAACTAGGAGGGCAATTTGGACTCTGGGCCACAGGAAGGAAGAAGATGCTGGAGGTGGCTGGAGAAGGAGCTGGCTGGGTTGATCAACAGAGCAATGGGGTTAAAAGCAATGGGAAGAAGACACAGAGAGCTGGCCTATATGGATTGTTTTTCTTTGGTAGCAGCAAAAAATTACCAGTGGTGACATTCAAAGCCTGCATGGTTTCAAAACCGATGACCCAAAATCTGTTTCTGAGAAGTTATAAGCAGAAGGAAACCTTCTCCATTTACATTTTACTGTGTTAATAGCTTTTCAAACCCAGCCAGTTCTTAACAGCATGCCTTCTGATGAAAAAGTACTTACTATTTAGAGTCGGCCAATGTAAAAGTGGTAACAAAGCTAACTTGGGATGGCTTTGGTTTGTGAACCAGAAGAATTGACAAAGGATATTTTTGCCTTTTAGCATTTGACATTTTTGAGACTCATTTTTCTTCTACACCATTAACTTCTTAGCTTGAAACGTAAGATGTCACCATGATAGAAAATACATGCAGGGAAACATTCATTAAGATACTGTTAAAATATCATCAGGAGCAGTAATGTTCCAAATTTGGTGTGACACAAATACTTTTACTAATTCTGTAAAAGCCAGAGAAAAGTGTCATTCTAAGTGGATATTATTATAGTTTATATACCACATCGTGCAACAAATCTAATTTTTGCAGCAAATGTTAAGCATGAAACAAATTAAAAGTGTTAGGCTGTCTGAATAACAGCTAATCAAATTAAACACTGTGACCTGGCAAGGTTCAGAGGATGAGCAATAAGCAGAGGCACCACATAACCTTGTTCCAGTGCAAGGGGGCATACGTCTGTTCCCAAAA
This sequence comes from Anas platyrhynchos, assembly GCF_047663525.1. Classification (NCBI taxonomy): domain Eukaryota; kingdom Metazoa; phylum Chordata; class Aves; order Anseriformes; family Anatidae; genus Anas; species Anas platyrhynchos. Next base: position 33,342,551 of record NC_092590.1, on the reverse strand, counting down.
CTGGCAGAGGAGGACGGTTACACCCACATCCCTAAATAGACACCCTGACATGACTCCATGGATGAACCTCTCTCCCATGTGTTGTGCAGTGACAGGGGTTGCCAACAAGGGGATCAGACTCATGTGGGAAGTAAGGAGAGAGCCTCAGGATTCATCAGGTTGATGGTTGGACTTTATGATCTGTAGAAAGGGAAAATATAAAATAGCATGATAAGTGGCTGCATATAGGCAAAGTGTTTTCCTCTGGTGCCTTTGCTAAACAACACTAAACTTTGGTCTTTTGGAGCCCTGAGGAAATATGATTAAGGAATATTTCTTACTTGAGATGTACAAAAGAGATGGACAAATGTTGTAGAAGCAATTTCAATCCTGTCTTTTCCCAACCTTTTAACAGTTGTCTTAACAGTGTCAACATTTATGTTTGCTAAGTATACACAAATTCCCATGCCCCTATCCACACAGATATGTACCCTGAGAAATCTGTCTGCTATTAGCCAAGACAGATCTCTGATGTGTTTATACTTTTATAGAGGGCTGTGTGCATACAACAGGTTAGGCAGGAGGAGACCTCTGGAGGTAGCTTGCTCCCTGCTCAAAGCATTTTTTTCTTTCTAAAGACATACTGTTGATTTTTAAAAATTTCCAATTGCACATCTTCCTTTGCACACTCATTTATGCTTCTATTAAAAGGTACATTATTACAGAAACTTCTGCTATAGGAAACTTATACAGTATATTACCAGGACTTTTAATCTATCACGAAGCTAAGATAAAACAGGACGACAACTTGCTATTTAGAAAATTCTGCATGATCTAGAAAACATGGAGTTTTCTTCTATCTAGTCTAAAACCAAAGTCAGAGAAAATAACCTTGTGTTCTCCAGGTAGATAACAGCAAATTGCATGCATTCACCTTTCATATATAAACAGGTCCACAGTACACATTTTTAGAAAACAATCTAAATTATCAAGCCATTAATAGCAGATGAGATAGATAGTATTAAATAACAGCACATAAACTAGATTGTTATGTTTTTTTCTGGAGCATTTACATTTTCCAGGACATTTTTTTTTTCCAAGAGGTAGGACATTTTGTCTCCTATTTTACAAATGTGGTATGAAACAAAAAGAGGAAAAGCACTCCCCGCTGCCTGCCTCCCCCAGCTCTCTAAGGAGGAGACTCATCATTGCACATACAAGAAAAACAGCCACCCACACACTAGAGCCCTTCAAGCAGAAAGCACCTGACAGGAATTTAAAAGTAGGTTTTCAATGGTGAAGTTGGCAGAAATCTACATAAAAGCAGTTCTTCAAGGAAGGGTATTATGTGATATGAATTAGATGAATGTATTAAGTTCCTCCATTTTTAAAACTGTGGAGTCTAAAATCAGATTATTTTTATCACGATCAAATGTTTTGTTTGAAACAACTCATGCCTGCATATGAGGAATAACAAGGAAAATATAATGGAGAACAATATATTTTAATAAAATAAATTTTAACTATCACTCAAACTCTTAAATTTATTAAAAATCTCTGTACTGGCTGCTTGAGTTTTCAAAAAACCCCTATACACAGAGACAGCGGTACACATAAAGCATTTAAAGATAAATACGTCAAATCAAGCAGTAAGTAAATATACATATAGCAATTTATTTATTTATTTATTTATTTAAGATTGTTTTATAAGAGAAGGTGAAGTGTTTGCAGTTTTTGCTTTTAGCAACAAAATCCAGTGATAAGAATTACATTAGTTCTTCCTAAAGGTTTGCAGGTCTTCATATGGACATTTTTAAAGCATTATATTTTTTATCCTTTAGACCATATGGCTACATTAAATACTTCTTGCTTCTGACTCAGTTTTTTCATCTGTAATTAAGGTGGAAGGAAACAATTGCTAATGTTTAAGACCTCACTTAAATTTTACATTGCCATTGCATGGTTTATATAACCTGAACCTAAGCAGCTTTCTTGGTTTTAATTTTTTCCTTGTTTCTTTTAAAAATGAAGCTAAACAATAACCTCTATACCTAGCTTGTTATTTTTTTGTTTGTTTGTTTTCTGAAGTGCAAAGACAATATTTTTAAATGGCTTACTGATTTGCAAGTTATTGATAACTGAATCAGGGAGCTAATTTCACACTGGTTTTGCTTCTGGACTCTGTCTGGATCTTCCACATGTCAATGGCACAGCAACATAAGTCCCTTTCCTCTGATTGAGAGCCCTCTTTTTACACTGTTTGTAAGTAAAATAAAAACTGATCTTCTACACTGCTCCACTGGTTCTGAAAATTTCTTTAACAGCACTGACTCAACACAGTTTTGTATGGAATATCTGAGGATAACTGAGATTTCTTTTGCCTACCGCCTCTCGTATAATTTAGCCCACAAGCTGGTGGTGTTAACTCTGAAATTCAAGTTGCTGTGCACACCTCCTGGGGCCAGACTTTCTGATATGCTAAACATCTGCAACAGGATGGTGTTATCTGCAGGTTTACTTAGCATGGCTTCTCATCCATTAATAAGGAAAACATAGATTTCTCAATTATTTATACATAGAACAACAATTTAGCAAGCTCCTTATCCTTCTGGCACTCATAGAAAACCACTTCTCCCAGCTACCGTCTTCTTTATCTGTACTATACGTCCTTTATAGGCATGGAGCAGAATACTGCACCTTGCTAAGAGAAGCTACATGTCCTCTCCTTAGTGATGCCTGTCTGAGTCACTGCTGTGTGGACACCTCTGCCTTTAATTGCAGCAAGGCTCCTGTTGGCTTCATAAGTGAGAAATACACTCAGAGATATTGGACAGACAGGCAGATTTTTGTGGTTTGACTAGCTGACATTTGTTACAGTAGTGTCAACTCAATAGCTTGTCACTTGCAGCTGAATGGAAATAATGTGTACACTGTTCAAAGCTTGCCAGCCTTGTTCTGGGCCATCCAATGACAAATTATGGTTCCTGCATTTTTATATGCCACTATCTCTGAAATGATGGATCCATAACTATGGAAAAATTTCAAAAGCTTGGGATTTCCTGTGGTATTTGCTTCTTTGTGCTGATTTGTTACCCGTAACCCTTTGGGACTGACCAGGGTACACTGATCAATACCAGGATCCAAGCTTTTTACCACTGAGATGAAAAGGAAGTGTGAGGACAAAAGGGCGGGTAGTGATGGTGAAGGACTATATCTTACGTCCTAAACGACAACCCAGGTTACTCTGGAGTATTAAATTGGAATATTACATGAAAGCATTAAAGAAAAAAAAAAAAAAAAAAAAAAGGAAAGAAAAAAATAGGAAAAAGGAAAAAAAAAAAAAACCATGGGATACACAGTCCATGCTAAAGTCATATTCTAAAGCTTAATTTCAGGTTAAACTCTTGTATGTCACAGATGTCTCTGCTTCTTGTCAGAACATAACAACAGCAAGGACAAGCTGCTGCTGCAGTTTGAACTCCGCAACCTGTCAGTTACACATTATTTTGCTATACCCATTTCTAAGCTTTTAACAGGTTTCTTCTGAGAAAAAGGTGAGAAATAACTTCCTCTCTAACTGGCTGAATGTAAAATGAATGTAAAACCGACTGAGACTTCTGTGAAATGTCAAATGTAACACCTAGTCACAAAAAAAACACAATAGGTAGTGTTGATAAAAGCAGGCACTGCATGGCTTTGTTGCCCAAACATGGGTAACATGCAGTTATTAAATTATTTAGTTCTTCTCTAAGAATTGTTGAAGTGTCTGTAAGTGATAACTACCTACAACGACCATTCTGTTTTGTGTAGCAAACCGAAGACACATGCACAGTTCTCCTAGAGTCTATCACTGATTCTCACAGATCTTCCTTAGAAACTCACTTCTTCCATCAGTTGCAAAACAAAAAAACAAAACAAACAAACAAAAAAAACACCAACAACAAAAAACAGCAACTCCAAAACACCAATGTACACTTTGTTTATTATAAAGGACAATTATGTTACCACAGTGATATGTGGCGTACCATATAAACAGGTTCAATCAAATTCCTCTTCATCATTTTTCTCCTCAACAGTGTGTCTGTTATATAGAATTAGGTTTCAAGATTTTAGTACCATTTGTAACTCATAACTGGACCTCAGCATCACATGGAACCTCACTGTGTTATAGTTGTGAAGACACATAAACATAGAGATATTGCTCTGGATCTAAATTTATTTCGTGTTGAACAGAAAGGAAAGATGCTTGAGAAACTGATATGTAGGATTTGTAACACTGAGCTGCTATGCCTTTTGTATGTCCAACTCCTGCACAATTTTGAGATTTCTGAAAATTCATTAATTATAGCTCACTCTTTACAGGTTTAGTTGCAAGGGGTTAACCTTAGTTGCAAGGGGTTAACCTTAAAGAAACTATACTCCTGAGAGTGGCAGGCTTTATCTGTTGAGAGGTACAGAATGGATTAGAGACTGCACACACCTTCTTAAAAGCACAGAAATCAATGAATAATCTATTTCAGGCTCAGATTTTTTTTTTTTTTTCATGCCACCAACCACCAAAACAATGCCATCTGGGAAGTTACTCCCACTCTAACAAACTGCTGCATCTCTAGCAGTTTTTGACAATAAAATCCTGGCTCGTGCTTCTGGACAGCATGACATTTCTCATCTCCACAAAACATTCCTTCTGCCTGGTGGAGTAGAATTTTGGAGGAAAGATAAAAGGATTACATGGAACTAAATGAAAAATAAGAGAATTGCTCTTTATAAGTATTTTAAATAATATCCTGTGGATTTTCCAAACATCATATGTGATGAATGACTTACAAATTTAAATAACAGTTAGAAGATGTGCAATTTGACTTTCTAGTATCATAAAGGTCTAATCTTGGGGAACTTTCTACTAACCTACAGGATTTTTTTTTTCCTTTATTTAAAGCCTCATCCAGAAATGAGTTATGGATTGCACTGCAGCACATTATCTGTTAGAGTAATATTTGGCAACTCTGCAGTACACACATTCTCTGTTACGACTTTATAAAATGCCCTACAAACAAATATTACAAATATATAACTGATGTCTGAGTTCTTAGCCCATAAAGAATTCCAGTGCAGCCAAAGGATGTCTGAGGTCTTAGCCCATAAAAAATTCCAGTGCAGCCAAAGCACAAGTTCCAAAGCATTTGATTTCTTGTAAAGAAGGATGAGGCAATTGGTGTTGTTTGGGTACAAGGCAAATTGCCAGGAGAAGCTAGTATTTTATTTTATTTTTATATCTCTGCCTGCCATTAGTCATTGGGCCAGGATGAAAATTTCTGCTGCTACATAAACTTCATGGTTGCATTTAGGCATTTGGCACTTCCACAGCATAGCAATTTAAATCACCTACTAATTTCAAGGGTTGTTCCACCATATTTCCTATTTTTAGAAAGGTTATTAAGGAGAAGAGGATAAGGCATGGAGTTTTCTTAATCAGTCTGATTGCAGACTTGAATGTGATACTACAAAGACAGTTTTGATTGATGTTATGACATCACAGGCTTGCTCATTTTATTTCACTTGTACCATGTTCCGAAGCAGTCGAGATAAGGTAGACATGAAACTTAGGATAGGTAGTTTGGTACTTTACATGGATTCAGCTCAATACCCATAACACTTACAATGTGGCCACTCTTCTTTTAAATTCATGTATATATGTAATGGGAGTTTAAAAAGTATTTCTGGTCTCATCTCATCAAGAATGAACTGTAAAGTCCGAATTTCCAGGAAATAAGACCTCAGATAAAAGCACTCTTATTTAAGCTAAATCTAAATAAAGTGCTTGGTGCCTAGGAAATGGTTCTTCAGGGGAACACAGCAAGAAGAAATAGTTCTTTTGGGGAGTGGATAGATGCATGGGTAATACTGCCACCCTTCAATATCAAAATCCTTTAGAGAAGACAAGATTGAAGAATTGACTAAGGTTTTATCTATAAAAAGACAATATTACTTGTAGCTTTCCAAGAGCCTGGCAGCTAACTTCAAGAGAGAAAATCAAGACAAATTCCATAGATTTTTCCCTTGTTTATGTGTACACATATATGGCTTTTAAAATGCTTTCTCTCAGGACTTACTAACAAAAAGCCATGAAATTAAGGGAAAGCATAAAACTGAAGTAAGCATGATAAAGCATGGTGTCTGACTAATATCAAAATAATATTAAAAAGGTTCAGTGCTGCAAAAGTCTAAGGAGTTACTAGTCAAAGCAGAGTGTGCCTGACCTCCTAGGAATTACCAGTTGAAGAGGCTGTGACTAATTAGTCTGTGCATCTACACATTCATGTCTGAAGGAGAAGACTGGATGGTAGCGCTATTAGCAAAATGCTTAGAGAATACACTGAACAGGAGGAATAAAAGAAAGAAAAATACCTTTGTGCATATAGAGAGGATAATCATACAAATGTTGCAATATTGATTATATAAGGCTAACTGCAGTATTTATTGTTAAATTATGCATCTACAAAAAAGGATACTAGAGGTGCTATTAGGTCATTTGGTTTGTATTAGGGCTTTTTTTTTTTTTTTTTTCCCCTTTTAGTTTTCCTTTTGGAAATCTTCATTGTGCACAAGATAAGATCTCTGCTGATGCTTCTATAGTTGGGCAGGGGAAAGGTAGCTGGCACTGGTGCAGTTCTCCACTTCCAATTGTACCTTGTTTTCTTTTACTATCAGCTTCAGGGTCCTCCTTGCACCGGATATCCATCATCAGTACTGATGGGTTGTCAGAAATTCTCTGCCTTTCCCAATTTTGCAGAAGTTGTGTCTTTCCTTATTTTTACTTCTCTTCATTTTTTTGCCTCTCCTGACTTCTCAAATGGCAGCTCTTGATTTGGGGATTCTCAGCTTGTGATGTAACACGTCTGTGGAAATTCCATTATCATGCTGATTTCTCCCAGTTCATGTCTGTCAATGAAAGTCCCAGGCTTGCCAGACTCTTAGGTAAACTTCTCCATGTTAGTTGTATTAATGTTTATAATCTGGTTGACTATTTTTATGCTTCAAAAATTCTTCTTCTCTCTGTTTCACTCTCTGCAGCAGATCAGCAGATATTGATTTATTTCAGGAGAATATAGAGAATCATAATTTGGCTGTTAGTATCCTTGGTTTCTTCCCTGTGCAGACCCTCTTATGATATATAGATTAAACTCTCTTATGTAATTTCATTTTCTTCTTTTGGTGCACCATGATGATCCCATATTACCTACATATTTTATGTTTTACTTTATATTTATGTTTCTTGCCTTCTTTTTGATTTTCCTTAACACTTACTGTTGTTAGCTTCTTTTCCCTCTCCTAATAGATCTCATCTTAAGAAGTCAGAAAAACAGGTATCACACTGTTATATCATAGGTGTAATTTCTAAGCTTGTATAACAGAGCTTCTCCATTCTTGTTCCGTTATAGGCTATTTCTAACTCAGCATCCATATCATAGATGTATGTTTTTTGAAATTAGTCTTGCCAAAGTCTTTGATGACTATTTTCATGCAAATGCATGGTGTGTGTAAGAACTCTGCTCCCTCTTCAGCCTTCAGAGCCTTTATCCTCACTCCCTGAAGCTTCAGCAGCTTTTTCTCCTGGATCTCTGTAATCACTCCTTCAGCATGTATTACAGCAGTTGCTTCTCTAGCTGTTTTGTGGTGTCTCACATGGCTCTGTCCTGGATCTTTTCGTCTTTGTAAAGTTTATTTCCTCATCATCTCATCAGCTGCTCATCTCAACTATTGCCTCTAGGGGTGTGAATCATACATCTGCCAGTCCCATCTTCTCACTGTGGCAACAACACAACATCACAACTGTTATATCAGAGGTCTTTCTTTTCTCCATCCAAAACTCTCCTTATTAACTCTTTCCTCATTCATTACTCATCAGTCAAGACTGCAGATTATTTGACATTTTTTCTGTGACACCAGTGTAGATCCTTACATACATATAAACTCTGTAAATACATTTGTGTCTTATTCCTAGAGTAATATCTTATTTTATCCTCACATCCAGCAAAAACAGGCAATAATTAGCTTATATCTGGAGCTTTCTCCTTCTCTTTCTCTTTCTCTTTCTCTTTCTCTTTCTCTTTCTCTTTCTCTTTCTCTTTCTCTTTCTCTTTCTCTTTCTCTTTCTCTTTCTCTTTCTCTTTCTCTTTCTCTTTCTCTTTCTCTTTCTCTTTCTCTTTCTCTTTCTCTTTCTCTTTCTTTCTCTTTCTCTTTCTCTTTCTCTTTCTCTTTCTCTTTCTCTTTCTCTTTCTCTTTTGCTGCAACCTGAGGCATGAAGCACCTCTCCTATCAAGACAGGCTGAGGGAGCCTAGAGAGGAGAAGGCTCTGGGGACCTTGTAGCAGCTTACTAGTACCTAAAGGAGGCATACAAGAAACCTGGAAAGGGACTCTTTTTCAGGAAGTTTATTGATAGAACAAGAAGTAATGGATTTAAACTAAAAGAGGGTAGATTTAAGTTAGATATTAGGAAGATATTTATTACTCTAAGGGTGATGACACACTGGCACAGGTTAATCAAGGAAGCTGTGGATGTCCCATCCCTGGAAGTCTTCAAGGCCAGGCTGGATGGAGCATCGAGCAACCTGGTCTAGTCGAAGGTGTCCCTGTCTGTGGCAGGGGTTTTGGAACTAGGTGGTTGTTAAGGTCCCTTCCAACCCAAAAAATTTTATGATTCAATGAACCTCTTCCTTTGTCTTTTGTAAATAAAGTATAGGATCGCCCATATCTGCTGAGAATTCACTGAAAAATCAGATCACTTAAAATGCAAGAAACTTGTGTCCCTCTTCAAGGGCCTAAACATTCTGTCCTCCTCTAATTAGATATCTAGTGCTTTTCACTGAAGAATGATAACATTTTCAGTTGTTTACTTTTTAAGCTCCTGTGATATTTTTATGCTTCTCCCAGGCTGTAACTCCCATGTGGGGGATAAAAGCACCTTGTTGTCATCCATCAAGCTACGTTATCATGACTCAAACACTTCGTTTGTTCTTGCTGTGTAGTGAAAAATAACACATTACTTAAATAACTGACATGTTGAGTTCACTGCCTCTTGATATTTTCTCATGTGCATTCTTTGTGTTACATCTCATCTTTTACCTAGAAGGCAAGCTGACTAGGAGAAATAACAGTATAGCTCTGTTTTTGATAAACAGCTGCTCCTGTGGTTCAGTCTTAGTCCACACCTAGAGTCTTTTGAGTATACAAATAAAAGAGCTGTCAAATAAAAATAATAGTTGAGAGGTTTCTGTTGGTCATTCCCAGTGGTCCAGCTCATAGTGAAGGAAAAAATTAGGTTTGTCCTTCAACACTTTGCAGTAGTGTGCTGTTCTGGTCCATGGCATAGAGGTATTCCACTGGATTTCCTGTCCCCCTGAAGCACCTTGACAGCTTCCAACATTAAAAATGCATTAAACCTAGATTAAACCCAGGATGAGTATATAATTTATTAGCATAAGATAAGTATAGAGAATCAATTAGTACTCATAGCAAACAATAATAATGTATTGTTTTTGGCTAACATTAGAGTTTCTCTGCATCATTAAGGATTACATCAGTTTTTGTTCCCTTTTCTGTTAAATGTTTCTCAAAAACATAACACAATCAGGTTACCTGTTATTAAAAAAATGGAACCAAGGTCCTTTCGGTTCTTTTCTTGAAAATCCTTAGAGATTGTACTAAGATCAGATATTTTAGGGTAAGGCCAATTTTAAAAGGACTTTTTAAAGTTGTAAGTGATACTCAACAAACAAGTTGCTCCCTTTTACAACTCATGCTTTTTCTGGGCCCATTCACTTATTGACATCAAAACAAACAAACAAACAAAAAAACAAACATGCATATTCTATTACATTTGAATTGGGCCATTTAAGAAGAGTATAAGAAGTAGATAATTTTATTTCAGGTGATAATCACATTAAAAACCTTGAATAGAAGGCAACATAAAATGTAATATATTTACTTTAAAAGCTAGAAGTTATTTTGAAAATGACTATCTATGGATTTCTTCCAGTCTACAGAAAGGGAAAGTAGACACTCCAACCAACAGAAAATGTTCAAGGGAATAATAAAAATAAATAAATAAATAAAGCTATTTAGTGAAAATGAAATAATCTGAAAGCAATGATGCTAAATGAGAATGTACAACAGAACGAATAAATTGCTTTGCAAATTACTCAGCCTTTTCAACTCTGTAAAACCATTAACAGTGGTTGTTTTCATTACAATGATCTTATTTTGCAATGTGAAATATAAAAGGTGATTGAGAAGATTCTCTTACAGAGAAGATCTGAACCATAATGACACTCTTTTACCCTCCCCCTAAACAAACAAGCATTTCCCCTTTCATCTCTACTCCTAGAAACATATGTTATAATCTTGTAAGAAGCTAATGAGCACCTCTTTTGGATGGATTCTTTATTGGTTGAGGAATACAGTTTGTGACTGGCTTTTCCTGAACTTGCTTTTTTTTTTTTTTTTTTTTTTTTTGAGTTTAAACGTTGCAGATTAATGTCTCCAGTTCATCCCATTACCAGCTATTGAACTGCCAGCTGTGACTACTAATTCTGTCAGCCCTAAGAACTACTAGAAACAATTGTGTTTTCCATGTCAATGTTGTATCAACATTACAAAGTACTTCCATGTATTTTGAGCTCCCAAAATCTTATCTTATGATGAACGTGCTGTCTGAAGATGAGTGGGATAAACTTCTAATACCTTGCAACTCACCAAGCATTTGATAATTTTTCTGGAAAATTCTGAAGTATTGTTCTGCTCTATTTCTGATGAAATTTTGACATCTTTTGTTCTAAGGGTTGACATAGCTGTTTTTTTCCCTGGCAGCTGAGAACACAAAGTTGAGACAAGTTGTGAATGATAAGGGCCTTACACTGAAAAATGCCATGAAAACACTGTGACAAAAGTACACCATGAGGTTGGGTTTTTTTTGCTTTTTTTTTTTTTTTTTAAACCCCTGCTCCAGTGGAGTTCTAATTTTGGGATCTTGATTAGTCCAGGTTAATATTGTGACATTCTTCCAAAGAACTTAAAGGAATGTCATAATACAGGAGGTAGTAATTAGATCAAGCTAAATGGGGCACTTGTTCTGGTAACTTACGGGGCCAGTCTGTTTCAGATTTAAGATCATCTGATAATATAATGGAACTTAATTTACCATGAAAAATAGGTTTGATGGATATTTTCATGCTACAAAGATAGTTGATAGCACAGAGAAAAAAAAAAGAAAAAAAAAAAGGAAAGATTTTTATTAATATATTCTTCATTATAATGCTCCCTATATATATACTGCCCTCCCTTTAAAAAAATAAAATAAATTGATGTTTTACTAATTCCATGCATACATATACTCTCATATCTTCTTTCATAAATAAATTCCTCTTCTTATATTAATATTTATATGCCAAGGGTGGAGTAATAGACAGACACAAAAAAAAAAAACCAAAAACAACAAAAAAAAACACTTTTAAAACACCTTTTAAAAAGATGTTTTTTAGAGAAAGAAAGAAAGAAAAAAAACCAACAACACACAATTAGATTTCTCTCTTTGCAGATGAATCAAATGTAAAATTTTGGTGAGATATTGTTGAGGTTGTATTATCTCTTCCTTTTAAATTCTTCCTTTTAAATGCAATTAGCCTCTAGTATAAATCATTCATTCAGTTATTAGTTCAGTGGTTTATTTAATAAAATATGCTGTCAATTATATGGCAAAAATTAATAACAAAAAGTCATGTTAGCTTTTAAGGTATCTCCACTTTGAGTAGGACACTGGACGAGATGGCATCCAGAGGTTGCCTGCAGATAAAATATTATAATAATATATTATATAATAATATATATGCTATATATATTATATATATATTATAATATATATTATATACATTATATACATTATATATATTATTATATAATATATATTATATAATATAATTAAATTATATTAATTATATATATTACATATTATGTACAATAATTATATTATTATATAATATTTAATATATAATTATAATATAATATATGCTATATGAATTATATAATATATATAATATGTATAATGTATATTATATATAATATATATTATAATTATATAATAATATATTATAATTATAGGATTTGAATTTTTAGGAAGAGAAGTTGGAAAGTAAAGACTGGAACCTCAGCAAAACTAAATAAATATTGAAAGGTTTTAGTATTCTTGGTAGATGAAAGAAAGTGAGATCACAGAAGCTGATATAGAAGAGATTTGACAGAACTCCTAGGGAAAAGGAAGAAAAATTAAAAAGAGAAGAAGAATGCTTTCCTTCAACACTGAACAAAAATACCATACTAAAATAAAGAATTTTCTGTATTTCATCACAGAGAGGAATATCTAGGTAGGTAATGTGTCTTTAACAGTGGTAATTTTCTAAAATCAGACTCGAATGAGTCCTAAGTATAGCTGTTTAAGCATATGTTATGATTTACTACAATATTTGTCCCTTCTCAACTGTTGATAATCCCAGGCATATGAAGGAAATAGATTTTGAGCTATAGAAATATTGCATTTAATTGATAAAAGAACGAACAGAAATTTATATTTGATAATTTTTCTCTCTCTGCAGCTAGAACCTAAAACGTGTGATCTCTTTTTCTCATACAAACAGAGATCTTAAGTGAAACGGGCAATGGGTTAGAAATTATGCTAAAGCCAGGCTTTCAGTAAAATGCTGAGAATGTGGGATTCCTAAACTAAAACATCCAGATTGTAAACATAGCTTTTGTGTGACCTCAAAGGGACCACATCATTGGCATTTGAAACTGAGGTCTAGAGAATTCATTGAAGGAACTACACTCAGATGTAACGTTTCTGGTAAGCCAGCTGGGGCTGAAGATAAACACTGGATTCAGATGTGCATGTCTGGAAAAGCAGAGTGTCTTGCTGTACAAAGATCCACATGTTGTTGAGCTTCCCTGCAGAGAAGATATGCTGCAGGGCCACTGCTAGCGTCTACTGATGGGGAGCAAGTGTGTCACTTATGCCAGAGACCTTCAGGCCTTGGTTAGCACTGCCAGCACCTCCAGTTCCTGAAGCTATAAACATTGTTGACATTGTCTAAAGGAAGGAATAAAATAAAATAAAATGAAATAAAATATAAAGTAAAACAAAACAAAATAAAACAAAATAAAATAAAATAAAATAAAATAAAATAAAATAAAATAAAATAAAATAAAATAAAATAAAATAAAATAAAATAAAATAAAATAAAATAAAATAAAATACCCAGGAAGACCTTACAAATGTGCTGCTGATGCTCCTGCACCTGCAGCTGTGTGCTGGGGATGGATGCAGAAACACAGATGGATGTAGAAGCATGTGGCTGGTTTCTCATGAGCAAGATGCCAATTCAAAATAAAGTTATGTAACACTCATTATGGAATCATCCTGGGGATTCACCACCAGCCTGGCAGCTGGGGGAAAAATAAACAATGGGTGCTGCTGCCTCCAAGAGGCTGCAAGGGGTCATGTTCATGCAGTCAGCACTCACCTGTACCTTACCTGTCTCAACACACATTTCAAGTTGCATAAGGGAGTGGCCAATGAGGGACTACCCTCCCCCAGACTCAGCTCATTCATATACATTTACCTTAATAGTAACGTGCTTAAATTCCTTAACAGGGAGTAGTCAGAATATGAAGTGAGGATCCTGCTTCATAAGGTGGTCTGTAGGTCTTTGTTTTGGTATGGTACTTATTATTTTCTAGCTGAAAAATATAGCTCAGGAGTAATGAGTCAGGCTGTTTCTTTTGTATCTGAAGGCACAGTAATTATATTCTCCATTCAGTTATCATTAGTCTTCAATGGGGAAAAAAAATCCTACAGGCAGTTTAGGAGGCTGGGCATGTTATCAGTAGAGATGGAACTACAGGTTACCACTCCTGTAGTGTGTGACTAGGTGAAACTCAAATCACAATATCCTTGGCTTACTCTCATTTTTCATAACAGCCTCAGATACCTTTAATAAGGTAATCTATCTGAATTAATCCCCTAAGAGTCAAAATCAAACTTATTTTGAAACTTGGTAACTTTGAAACTGACATTGAAATTTTGAGAACTCATCCATAGTTTTGGTTTTGAAATATTTTCCTATTACTTCAATTCTTTCACAAAAGGAAGACAATTATTACTAGAATCTTGGTTTCATAAGTAAGTGGACATTTTACCGCTATCTTTACTATCTATAATAGTGTGCATCACATGAGTGTCTGCTAGTAGGTGTTCAAAATTACAGGATGATGATGTGTTCTAAACTTCATACAGAATTTGAAGTCAGTGGTAGCATATTTATTTATTTATTTTAACTGCAGTGTAGAAACCTGGAAGTAACATTTTTAACAAAGGAATGTGAAGCTTTTCCTTGACTGATTTCCTTTTTAATTTTCAGTGTAGTATTAGACAACAGTTTGAAATAGAAGGATGAGTGATAAAAATTCTAAATATAATTCCCTTCTCTGTTACAAAGACTATGTATGTTCCTCCCCTCATCCATACAAGGACAATTAATATGTCTTTCTAATCACTCATTCCTTCTGTTTCAAAAGAATAAAAGAGGTAGCACTTAACTAAGTGTAGAGCTGCATGAAAGAAGTATTTTTGGTGATTAAAAACTGTGGAGAAAAAAGAATCTAATGACAAAAAAAAAAAAAAAAAAAAAGAATATTAGCAGATCGACATTTTCAAGTGTCTGAATGACACAAGGAACAAGTGCACCATTATACAAGGTTGTTTCCTAGAACAGAAAATGGATTGAGGAAAATTACTTATAAAGAATTGCTATCAGGTTGAGTAACAGTGGAAAATTATAAGACGTTTTATAGAGCAGTCACTGAATGAGGTAGTGCATTAAGACTGCTGAACAACCATTTATCTTAGGGTTAGCATGATATAATGAGTTTGTTCATTTATTCATGAGTGAGGTATATATTTACCTAAGGGTGGTAAACATAATGAAACAAATCAACAAATCCTTTGTTTGCATTACCTTTTGAAGGTAACTTGCTAAATCCTGCAGGAAAACTGTCAGCAGAGGGGTTAGCTGCACATCAGAACCATTGCTCTTTCCTCAAGACTCTCCTGGCTGAAGCATTAACTCCTCAGACCTGTCCTGTGCCTACATCTTTTGCAGGAATAACTGTATTACTCAGCAATGTGAGAAGAGTTACTTGGCTAACATTTGGCAATATAAAAATATATTGCCAAAGTGTTTATTTAAAGCTTGTTGTGTTTGAGGATATGGCTAGGCTACTATGATAGCTTTTCCTTTTTCTGGTAGGAGAATGAATGACCTCAGTGTGTGATTGGTAGAAGATTAAGCTGAGCTTGTTGCACTGATGTATTGCTAAATCACTCTTAGTGATCTTGGACCTCATTAATTATTCTCTTATGTCAACTTTAGGTA
Organism: Anas platyrhynchos; assembly: GCF_047663525.1. Classification (NCBI taxonomy): domain Eukaryota; kingdom Metazoa; phylum Chordata; class Aves; order Anseriformes; family Anatidae; genus Anas; species Anas platyrhynchos. The sequence continues at coordinate 33,327,089 of NC_092590.1, read as the reverse complement.
CAGTCAAAAAAAAATCTCTTAAAAATTTTGTGTCATTATTAATATTTCAAATTAGTACATAATATATTCTCAACTGCTGCACAAATCTTTAAATTTTGTCAAACCAGTTACAAACCCAGAGAAAAATCAGAAGAGGGAAACCATCAGGTCTTACAGTTAAATGCCAGGCTGTTGGCAGGTTCTTTTCTAGTTAATTAGGTACCTTAATTTTCTCAGGTGAGAGGCTGCAAGCAGCTTCCTACTGCTGTGGCACATTCTCCATGTCCCTCACATTAAAGTATAAAATACTCTACTAGAGTTATAGACAAAATATAGGAGTCTTTGTGGTACATTAAAGACTGTGAGGTCTAGGAGCTGGGATATTCATGTTTTGTAGCAGAAAATAAGGGCTTCCTTATTAAAACAGCTAGTGGTATGTGAAGAAGTAATTACAGAATCCTGGCATTTATTTAGCCAACATAAATGTTTATTGATTTATAATGTGTATTCCGTAAAAGGCACCCCACAATTAAGTGCTCCTCCATTTCAAATTAACACAGCGAACTCAAAGTCTTGCCCCACGCAAGCAACAACTATAGCTACTGCATCATGTGCATTAAGTTTCAAATGAAAAAGCGTGGTCCCTTTAGCTAATAATCTCTCCAGTTTGGCCTGATTGATTTACTGCACATCATTTGCTGCTGCTTTCCAAATAATCTGTATTCATGCCAATAAAAGACAGTGTCAACAAGTGCAATAATAGTGCACTTGTTTTTTCACCACTCCAAAAAGAAAAGACATCCTGAGTTCAGAGGGATCCTGAAAGAAATACTGTTAATGAATGGCCTTCCCAGCTGTATGCGCTATGGCAAGCAAAAAGCCTCCCAAAGAGTGTTGCATAACACTGCATCAGATGTCACCATTGACACCAGTGTAATGGGCACAGGATACAGGTTAGCACAGAATAAGGCCTAATATCTCTAGTGAAGCCAGAAGGTTTTATCCCTGTAGGCAAAGAGATACTGAAGAAACACAAGATAATTCTCATCTATTTCAGCTCTGGTTCATCTAACCTAATGGGAGTAAGTAGTTATGCAAACTCTGAAAAGCAGGAGCAAAGAGAAAATTAAGTTCTGTAACCCTTCACAGATGCTTTTAGGCTCCAACCCAGAATAGTAACTCTCTCCCTGAAATAATAACCACTCCCTGTGTCCTTCACAAGGGCATTCCACATTTTCAGAGTAGTCTGAATTTTCTTTCATACTTCCCTCAGCCCTGGACCTCCCGCAACAGGATCTGATTTGGCATCAGTCTCCACTAGGCTACCCATGCCATCTGGAGAAGAGGCTTTCTGCAGAGTGAATGAAACAGCTGCAAGAGTGTTTTTAGAGAGGGAAGTGAATAATGTGGCAATAGAGGATTTGCAACCATTGGAGACTTTCTCCGAGTATCAAGGCACAGATTTTACTCCCTGTTGAAATGAGGCAACTCCATTCATTACACAGACAGCTTTTTGTACCAGAGGGTGTTGGGATCACTGGACTTTTCAACTACTGCCAGAGGCTTTATCCAAGGGCCACTATTTTTCCATGGTTATGTAAGATCTGCAGAGTATTATTTAAAACCTTCTTTACAATGGAGACCCTAATCAAGATCAGAACTTTACTGAGTTGTATCAGAGATGACATCATTTAGCTTGAACAATATACGTTGTAAGAAGCAAAGATGAGTATCTGCCAAAAGGATTATCGATGCAGGAATATTCTTCAATTAAGAGGAAATATATTTATTAAAAATATCACAAGGATTTTCTGATGAAGATTTTCTGATTCTGATTTTCTGATGAAGAGTCATAAGAGTATTTTGGTGCTCAGTAAAACAAATACCGAGTTTCAGCTTTTTCGTAAAAGCCTTTACATTTCACAGAGGTAAAAATCATTGCTCCAGTTGCTGTAGAATTGAAATAGAAAACACAAATCTGGATTTGAAGAACTTCTACCTGCAGCTTAGAAATTATGTCTATTTGGTAAATATTAGACAATTCCTTCTGTGTTCTGAAGAGGGATCACTAACTCCTGTTCATTGGTTTGTTTGTTCCATCCATTTAGGAACAATTTGTCCTTATTTTTAATTTTACTTCCCAGCATGTGTTTTTCTTTATATTCCTCTCCTTTCTCAGAAGAAAAATAACCCAAAATATTAAGATACTTTGTTTTCAGAAAACTAATGTGCTGTGATCATAGGTTCAATAGATCCCAATGATGATCTTTAAGGTTCCTTCCAACCTCAACCATTCTATAATCTGAGACTGCTTTCTAAGGCTGAACTAGTAAAAAGCTAGTATAAACTAGTATAAAAGTAGTATAAACCTAGTTTTATAGCTTACATATATATATGTCCATATGTCTATAAGTTCAGAGATGCTTGTTTCTCTAGAACAAAAATCCTCAAAGCTTCCTTATGGTGCTCAGAACCTTCTAATATTATCTACAAAATACACTTTCAGTCTTTGATGGTCATGTCTCTCGGTGCAGTCCAGGATGCAGTTGGCCTTCTGGGCTGCAAGTGTACACTGCTGGCTCATATCAAGCCTTTTTGAACACCCAAGTCTCTCTCCACAGGGCTGCTCTCAATGGGTTCTTCTCCATTGTTATAATTTCAGTCTGCTTTCTGTAACGCAGGTTGGAGCTGCTTCTCTGTTTTCAAGGTATCTCAAGGTCTGTCTCATTCCAATTATCATCAACAATGCTGTTTGATGCCTGCTTCTGGCCATCCCCAGTTCTGGCCTGTATCCATGTGTTGTTTTTCTCTTGGACAAGAACTTCTACTCCATGTACAGGAACACTCTGGTTGGTGCATGTAGTACACGTAAATAGGCAAAGCTGTATGAAAAGTCACTGCCTTTAGTTATCCCATCAAAGCTCTTTGCCTGGAGAACTCGGCAGAGCAGATAGAGTACTGAGGCCAGTGGCTACTAAAACTGAACATGTTTTTAATTTGTTGACTGCACTTAGCTCTATCTGCTAAACTGCTTCTTTTTGTTTAATAATTTAATAATTACAAAAATAGCTAGGAGTTTTTTTTATTATTATTATTTTTTTTTTTTTTTTATTCTGTATTTTCACCATGCCCTGTACCCTGGAGTCTTCATCTACATCTAAAGTCCCTAGCTGTTACAATGGCACAGACTACAGCTATTGGTAATAAACACATAGAAGTGAATATAATCTGTAATAGACACTCACTAGACTGCAGGTTGTATTTGGGGCAGCAAGGTGGAAAATGAAAAGCCGTGGTTGGTTTGTTGGTTCTGAATGTTCCATGTTTGCCTTAAATTGGGAACACAAGAAATGGAAATGAATGGAAATCATTGGGTATCTTGGGAGACCTGAAGTCATAGGACAACCTATAACTTTTCTTCCAGATTGCAGGTTTGAACCTAACCATTTGTCAACTCTGGGTGGTGAAATTTAGAAAAAACTATAAATAATGTCATGCTGAAAATAAGACAATGTAACTAAATCAATATATAGAATTGGGACCAATATTTGTTTTTCTCATTTTTATATAGACTTTTTGCACTTTTTTCTTTTTCTATATAGAGTGTATAATTTTCTCACAAGTGCATTCTAGAAGTATGAATTTTCATCTGTGCTTTAGTTCTGTTTACTACACATAACAGTTTTTGATAGAAGATTTCATAGAAATATAGAAACGTGAGAGACTTCCCTTCACAAAGAAGCAGGAATCAAACTCAAAACTAATTGCAATATCCATCCACATAAATTAAAGACAATGACAAGAGAAATCTTAAGGAATGCAGAAAAAATATCTTTTTTTTTTTTTTAATATTCTTTTAAAAGCTTGTTTTGTATGAGTAATTGTCAGAGCAAATTTACACAAAACAACATCTCAGCATTTTAGTGCAAGGTGGTAATGATAAAATACATTTTCAGACAAATGGTTTGTTCCTTTTACAGAGCAGTGAAATTATTTGAAATTCTTGTCAGACATTTCTGACTTGTCTAGCACCAGAAAATAAACTGAAACTTGATTTTCACACTTATTTTTAAGGACCTTTAATTAAATAATAATAGTAAAGTAGGCTGTAGAGCCACCAAACTGAAGAGAAGTTATTTCTATGCTCAGAATGAAAATCTGATCTGATTTGTATGATGTGGGTTTTTTGTTTGTTTGTTTGTTTGTCTGTTTGTTTTTGTTTGTGTGTGTGTGTGTGTGTTAGATGAAATATGCCCTCTAGTTAATGTTAAGAGGCAGAAGAGGAAAAAAATTAAAGTCAAGGTATAGATCAGTGATAACAGTGATATTTTAGAGAAAAGTGAATATTGGTCAAATCTTTTATGACTCATGACTGTAAAGCATTGAATCACAAAATCCCCCAGCTCAATTATATGCTGTCTCAGTGTGCAAGTCTTTGATGATTTCTGCCTTTAGCATAATGTTTTATTATCCTTTTTCCATTTTTTTTTTTTTTTTTTTTTTTTAGCTATTACATTCTACCTGTAGGAGCAGTATAGAGTTTTAAGAGAAAACTTAAACGCTGCATGTGAGGGTTAACTCTAGCTCTTTTCATGCTGTACCCTGTCTACGCTTTGTTCCAAACGTATTGTAGGTAAAGCAACACAGTCATTCATTCTTCACGTCCTATAAATCATAGTCTTTCCTCATTACACTGGCCATAACATGCCAGTCCTTTTGAGTTATGTTGTTTACATGATGTTGGCAGCAGGAACTTGTTTGAAACCAAAAGACTTTTCTTTAAATAGTAACCAAACTACAAAGGAAAGTGAGCAAAGATCGTTACCCTGTGGAACAGGCATATTTCTGTTTTATTTGTTAGCTTGTTTTCTTTTGATTGAAAAAAAATTAGACTCATGGATAAGACTTTCATGAAACAAACTCAGTAAAATCTCTAGAAATGAATGAGTGGAGATCATGATCTATAAAATGCATAGCATTCAGTAAATTCACCTTATGTATGGCTGAGGGCTCTTTCAGAAGGGAAGCCATCACATAATTCTGACAATATTCTGTATTCCTGTCTAGCAAGCTAAGTGTATGCAATATGGGTGTGCAGTTATTTGTCACTGATTAATACTGTAACATAAGCCATGTGTACCTATAGGTTCAGTGTTATTCAGTGCCATAACAGCTCTTCAAACACCATTCAATACAGCAGATGTGCTAATACCAGCTACCAGGCCCTGTAGTCTATACCTATTTTGAAGGACAGATCAGAAATTGCGTTCTGATCTACACTTGCTCATATGTTCCACCTAAACTTCAGGTTTCTGCTGAGCCTTATTAGAGTATTTTAGAGATGAAACTTGCTTTTTAAAGTGTGTGTGTGTATATACATGTATATATATATATATAAATATATATATATATATATATATATATACTTTTTTTTTCCCCTGTATGTGGTCTACTATCTATGTTAGCCACTTTATTAGCTGAGAGGTGCCTCAGGTAAGGATTTAATAGTCTTATCAGAAAAGAAAAAGAGTTTGATTAAAGGGGAACAAGTGTGACTTGTAGAATACTTCTTTAATACTGTGAAACCTCCTGAAGAAAAATTCTGACTATTTATCTCTGATTGGAGATTATTTGGATCCTTCTACACCCCTCTCAAAATCTTCTTATATATTCATGAAATAGCAAATAATCCAAATACACTTATTCTTTCAGTACTATCCTATGCATTTCTCAGTTGTTAATTTACCCTTTATGATCACAGAATCACAGAATTTCTAGGTTGGAAGAGACCTCAAGATCATCAAGTCCAACCTCTAACCTAACATGAACAGTCCCCACTAAACCATATCCCTAAGCTCTACATCTAAACGTCTTTTGAAGACTTCCAGGGATGGTGACTCCACCACCTCCCTGGGCAGCCCGTTCCAATGCCTCACAACCCTTTCAGTAAAGAAGTTCTTCCTAATATCCAACCTAAAACTCCCCTGGCGTAACTTTAGCCCATTCCCCCTCGTCCTGTCACGAGGCACGTGGGAGAACAGGCCAACCCCCACCTCTCTACAGCCTCCTTTAAGGTATCTGTAGAGAGCGATAAGGTCGCCCCTGAGCCTCCTCTTCTCCAGGCTGAACAAGCCCAGCTCCCTCAGCCGCTCCTCGTAGGACTTGTTCTCCAGGCCCCTCACCAGCTTCGTCGCCCTTCTTTGGACCCGCTCAAGCACCTCGATGTCCTTCTTGTAGCGAGGGGCTCAAAACTGAACACAGTACTCGAGGTTCGGCCTCACCAGAGCCGAGTACAGGGGGATGATCACCTCCCTAGCCCTGCTGGTCACAGTGTTTCTGATACAAGCCAGGATGCCGTTGGCCTTCTTGGCCACCTGAGCACACTGCTGGCTCATATTCAGCTGACTGTCCACCATCACTCCCAGGTCCTTCTCTGCCAGGCAGCTTTCCAACCACTCATCTCCCAGCCTGTAGCTCTGCTTGGGGTTATTGCGCCCCAGGTGCAGGACCCGGCACTTGGCCTTGTTAAACTTCATGCAGTTGACCTCAGCCCATCGGTGCAGCCTATCCAGATCCTGCTGCAGAGCCTTCCTACCCTCGAGCAGATCGACACATGCGCATAGCTTGGTGTCATCTGCAAACTTACTGAGGGTGCACTCAATGCCCTCATCCAGATCATTGATGAAAATGTTAAAGAGGACCGGCCCCAGCACCGAGCCCTGGGGGACGCCACTAGTGAATGGCCTCCAACTGGACTTGACTCCATTTACCACAACTCTTTGGGCCCAGCTATCCAGCCAGTTCCTAACCCAACGAAGCGTGCGCCAGTCCAAGCCAAGAGCAGCCAGTTTCTTGAGGAGAATGCTGTGGGAGACGGTGTCAAAAGCCTTGCTGAAGTCAAGGTAGACCACATCCACAGCCTTTCCCTCGTCCACCCAGTGCGTCACTTTGTCATAGAAGGAGATCAGGTTCGTCAAGCAGGACCTGCCTTCCATAAACCCATGCTGACTGGGCCTGATCGCCTGCTTGCCCTTCAAGTGCCGCATGATGACTCCCAAGAGGATCTGCTCCATGAGCTTCCCTGGTACTGAGGTCAAACTGACAGGCCTGTAGTTCCCCAGGTCAGCCCTCCGGCCCTTCTTGTAGATGGGCGTCACATTCGCTAGCCGCCAGTCAGCTGGGACCTCCCCCGATAGCCAGGACTGCTGATAAATGATGGATAGGGGCTTGGCCAGCACCTCTGCCAGTTCTCTCAGTACCCTTGGGTGGATCCCATCCGGCCCCATCGACTTGTGCATATCCAAGTGCCGTAGCAGGTCACCAACCAGTTCTTCGTGGATGGTGAGGGCCACATCCTGCTCCCCATCCCCTTCCACCAGCTCAGGGTACTGGGTATCCAGAGAACAACCGGTATTGCCGCTAAAGGCTGAGGCAAAGAAGGCATTGAGCACCTCCGCCTTTTCCTCATCTCTTGTAACTAAGTTTCCCCCCGCATCCAGTAAAGGATGGAGATTCTCCTTTGTCCTCCTTTTTGTGTCGATGTATTTATAAAAGCGTTTTTTGTTATCTTTAACGGCAGTAGCCAGATTGAGCTCCAAATGAGCTTTGGCCTTCCTAATTTTGTCCCTGCACAGCCTCGCTACATCCTTATAGTCCTCCCTAGTGGCCTGTCCACTTTTCCAAAGATTATAAACCCTCTTTTTTCTCCTAAGTTCAAGCCACAGTTCTCTGTTCAGCCAGGCTGGTCTTCTTCCCCGCTGGCTCATCTTTGGGCACATGGGAACAGACCGCTCCTGCGCCATTAGGATTTGCCTCTTGAAGAGCGCCCAGCCTTCCTGGACCCCTCTGCCCTTCAGAACCGCCTCCGAAGGGATTCCACCAACTACTGTCCTGAGCAGCCCAAAGTCAGCTCTCCGAAAGTCCAATACAGTGGTTTTACTGGTTCCCTTCCTGGCCTCGCCAAGAATAGTGAACTCCACCATTTCGTGGTCACTCTGCCCAAGACTGTTCCCGACAATCACATCCTCCACCAGTCCTTCTCTGTTTGTGAAGAGAAGGTCTAGCGGGGCACCACCCCTGGTAGGTTCACTAATCAGCTGCGTCAGGAAGCTATCTTCCACTTTCTCCAGAAACCTCCTAGACTGCTTTCTCTGGGCTGTGTTGTGCTTCCAGGATATGTCAGGGAAGTTGAAGTCCCCCACGAGTACAAGCGCTGAAGATTTCGCAACTTCTGTCAGCTGCCCATAGAACTCCTCATCCGTCTCCTCATCCTGGTTCGGCGGTCTATAGCAGACCCCGACCAGGACACTAGCCTTGTTGTCCCTGCCGATCCTAACCCAAAGGGACTCGATCTTGTCATTCCTAGCCTCGAGTTCTACAACATCGAAAGACTCTCTAATATAGAGAGCCACACCACCACCCCTTCTGTGCTGCCTGTCCCTTCTGAAGAGCCTATAGTCAGGCATAGCAGCACTCCAGTCATGAGACTGGTCCCACCACATTTCCGTGATGGCAACCAAGTCGTAGCCTGCCCGCTGCACGATGGCTTCCAGCTCCTCCTGTTTGTTACCCATGCTGTGTGCATTGGTGTAGATGCACTTCAGCTGGGCCATTACCTTATTCCCCGGCCTTGCCATTGTTCCCCCTGGCACAGCTCCAACAATCCTTGATACTATATTTTTTCCAAGTAAAATAGGACATATGTTTTAAGGTCTTTGCATACTTATATAATATATTATATATATATATATATATATATATATATGTATGTATATTTATATTTATATTTATATTTATATTTATATGAATATTTGCTTAATGGTTGAAATAAAACCAGGTTATCCATCACATCAGTTCTCTTAGCTTCTCCTTGCCTTTTCTAAACTCTGCTTCTCCTTACCTTAGCTTCTTCTCTATCATCCTTTTACTTTTTGTGTAAAACTATAATGCTATGAGCTTGTATCTGGGTAGATACTAGCAGAGAATAGAACCAATGGACTCTGAATTGGACACACACAAAACATGAAACAGAGACCTCTGATTTATTTTAATCTTTACTTCTTGGAGAAGAGCTATGTCTGAGGTATGGTAACATGGAAAAAGAACAAATATGACAGTAAACTAAGAGCCTGATGGTTCCTATTTCACAAAGCATTCAGTTGTGGAGTAAATGTCTCTAATAATAGCTATACAGTATGTTATAAAGCATGCGAATCAATCATGTCTAAGGTGATTATTAGGTTTCATTAAGACTTATCTTGCAATTATAAATATTTCTAAATGGTCAAGTACATGGTATTTGAATGTCAAATTCCCCACTATTTTGATTTCACTATTTTGATTTCAAAGTTTAAAGCCATCTGTAAATAACAGCAGTCTTGGACAAACATTTGTTATAAAAGCTGTGACCTGGGGTCACAGCTTTTATATATTTTCTTTTGAATGGATAGTATTTTTTATTTATTTAAATTATTTTATTATTTAAATTATTTTATTGTTTTATTATATGTTTTATTTTAAATTATTATTTTATTTATCTATTTATTTAGTCTCTATTTTTAAAAGAATCTCTTTTGAAAGGAACCCATGTATTTGTCAGTGATATTCCTTTTTAAACTGTCTTATTTTTAAAACAAATTTCAAAAATAATATGGAGGATGAGTCTTCTGTTAATCTACTCTCTTACACTATTTTGAAAATATAATGAAATATATTCTACATTACAAAGCAGTAACATGCAATATTACGATGCATTGACCCTCACAAACACAAACATCCATAATTTTAAACTTGTATGTATTTATTTGCATATGTATATATTGTCTTTCATGACAGAATATAAAAAACATATTAAAAACATCTATCAATTAAGCAACAGTAAAAACTTCAGGGAATGTAACGCAAAATTTATTTAGTAATATCCTGCCATCTAACTGGTATCAAATATGTTATACCACACTGTAAGATTTCTATGACTGTGTCTGCTTCCAGCTACAGAATTCTGAATGTACATTAAGATGGGATTCTTTTCTCATTTTTTTTTTTCCCCTAGAGCATTTCCAAACAAATTCCAAGTTTGAGTGCATAGTTCTCCTTGATTTAATTAGTTTCCTCTACAGCAGCTCACTTTCTTAATTTAATGTGACATGTTATTCAGTCAGAATAAACCAGCTTTTTCATTTGCATGTATTCACCCAGGCCAGTCAAACACAGTTCACAAACAAATAATTACTGGGTGAGAGATAAAAGTATTTTTAGAATTTACATAGAAAGCAAAGCAAACTTATTAAATTGATGACTGTAGCATATTTTTGTGCATGTAATCTATCCCACTTTTTATTAATGTAAGGATGCCATTCCTTAGGTAAAAGTTTGAATAAAAACATAATAAATTCATGGCACAAAATCAAATAATATCAAGCTATGACATGCTGTACAGAATACAACATTGCTGTTCTCAGCTCTTCAGGGTTATGAAAGTGCATCTTTAATCCATTAGTGGAAGAAAAAAGGAAAGAAGAGAATTAATATATATATATATTTAATCAACAAAAACAATTCCTGTCTTTCCCACTTTAGTTAAGGCTATTAAATCATGTTAGGAAGACTTTTGCAGTCTTTGTTGCTTTCCTCTACTGCAAAATGTTTTGCACATTATCTGAAATGAACAGGAATTTTCCAAAATGGAAGGATGTGGAAGGGGGCAGAGAGCTAGTTTTGGTTCTCCCAAGCAGATATCAAAAGCAACACTGAACTGAATCTCTTGGCTCTCTCTGACAGTTTCATGGAAACAGAGATCACTGCTGAATGGGAAATTAGAGGAAAAAAAAAATGTTAAGAAAATTTAGGGCCCTCATCCTGGAAGCGGATTATTTTAATCTTGTGTTTCCTGATTGGGCATCCTCATGACCCTTAGCATGACTTGCCCCTGGGTTTCCATCTGCATTGGTTTAATTAGGAGAGCCACTTATTTCTTTGTGTAAAAGAAGGATAAGATACAAAGTGCTGAATGAGTATATTTCGGCTGACATCCAGCTGTGGAAAGTAAGTACTTTGGAAGGCCTATTATGCATCTCATCCTATTGTAGCTAAAAACAATCCGTTAGAAGTGTTCCTGAGCCCCTTTTCTCATCAAAATGGAAATTAGACAATAGTTGATCCTATTAATAGTAAAGGATTCATATGAGTCTCCAAAAGCTCTGGTTCTTGAACAATAGAATCACCCAGATCAATATCATCTGCTTTTTTCACTCAGTCACTTACAAAGACAGTCACATTGTACTGAAGGAATGTTTAAATGTCTTTAATACACAAATCTTGTAGGATGAGGAAGATTTTTATGCCACGTTGCTTTACATAAGATAACTGTTTGTCCTACGAAGAGCTGTTTAACATGTAAATGAGCTATTGCATACATTTTGACACAGTATAAGAGGCAGATTTTAGCTACTTATAACAGCTATAAAATTCTGCTCGTACAGAACTTCCAAATAAAATTTTATTATTTTCTATTTATTCCATATTAGATAATCAACTTTTAATGTGTATTTGGAGTACCGCTTTCAGTTTAACGCTTTCAATGTTTACTATACCTGATTACACTTCCTCTTGTTGCTGTTGTGGTTACTATTCTCCATGTCCCCTCTTTTATATTTGTCCTTTCAGTTTTCGTCTTGGACAAGATTTCCCTAACAACATAGTCCCAGAGTGTCAGCTGTGATTATGTTTCCACAATCAGTTTTTTACCTCAGCTGAGAATTCAATAGAAAGTCTGGGAACTACCTATTGTGTGACTTGGCATCCAGCATAGCCTTTTACCTTTATCTGTAGTTTAAATTGTATATTCACCTGTGGGACAAATGACATAACCTAATCCATGAATATTATCATTTTTATTAGCATAATACTATATTCTTTTTATGAACTCACACAAAGGATAAGAATAGAGGCTGACTGAACTGGGTGGTATGAATTCCTAATAGTTGTATTATTTTAGCTAAACAGTATGCATTTTACACGGTTCCATGGTAAGGTTCTGCATTTTGAAACACTTTTTTTACTGATAAAATTAGGAAAGAGATTTGAGGATCATGGGACAATCAAATATATTGGCCTGAGTATGCAGATATCCATCACAGTCACAGAGAAGGCAAGATAAAAATCATATCAGTTTCCTTGTAAATGTATTTTTCAGCTCAAAGAAAGAAAGAGCCATTAATGCCTGCAGGCTGTTCATGGTGTTGTGGATGTGTATATGGAAACATGGATACAGAGCTGGCAATCTTTATTTACGCTGTAACCCACCTAAACTTGACTGTGTTGATCCTCTGAAGTCCAGGGGATTTTTGTCAGTACAAGCAAGGTCAGATTTACCTTTCTACTACAGTCAAATACCATGCTTTAAGTGATATTAATTCTAATTTTCCTTTACTGACACTAATCTCTGCAGGAAGCTCCACTAAGGGCATTCACAGAGACAACTGACTCCCTCATCATGTATTAATCAAATCTTGTGTGCAAGAGTATCCTAGAAAAATACTTTACCTTCTTCTTATATTGTATACTTAAAAATTAAGTGTATCTTAGACAATTTTTACATAGATCGTGTATCCTGTGTGATGGGTCATTCGGATATTCTATACTCTCTGCAAAAGTAGGAGGCATGGTTTAAATTCTACTCTGCTATCTTGTTTTTACCTAGTATGCTCAATATTGCCATCACTGTGGTGCTTTTATAACTTAGTGTGAGTATGATGGTGCAGTAAGCATCTGATATTTATTACATATTAGAATATATGATATTTATCATCTACAAGAAGCTTTGAAGAAAACTGACAAGTTTTTAGTGATGCCTAGTACTTCCAGCTAAAGCTTCCTGTTACTTTGTTTATTTATATTTTCTGCTTTACTATCCTGGGAATTACTACTCCTTTGTTTTTTAAAAAAGCTGTTCCCTGTTCTGCCACCCACTAATACCAGCCAAACTAGAAAGTTTTACACAAAGATTCTTTATTTATGAATTCTCATATTTATGATTGTAACACAGACAGCATCCTGTCTTAACAGAGATAGATATTTCTTATTTTATGGTACCCACTAGGGTGCTGGGAACATCAGAAAAAAACAAATATGTATAATGCTCTTGCTGCAAAGGGCTCAACATACATATTAACTCATGGACAAAAAATCTTTAAAAAATCTTTAGCCACCAAAAGCACTATGATGTGTGAAAAGGTGTGTGTGAATTTTGTTTGTTTGTTTTCCCTGTGGTATATAGACTGTTGGAATGCTATTTACTTTGCTATATATAAAAATTCTTTTTTTGTGGTAGCCTGAAATAGAACATGGCCAAACACATAATCATCACTGATACTAGCACTTCTGAAGTTATCTTTGGTGCTTTTTCCAGCTAAGCCTTTGCAGATGCTCATATTAGACTTAATGAATTACCTTTCTAACAAGATGCAAGACACAGCTAATAGGCCTGTACCCAGTCTCTTTTCCTGATCTGCAGAATTTGTAGGAATATATTGAGAAAAACAAACAAACAAAATGCTCCTTTTTCAGTTCCCTTCAGACTTTCTTTCTATTACACTTTATTCCATTTCATCCCTTCCTCTAGGTAGAAGTGAGCTAGTGTATAGCAAGTGTCTGGATGAGGAGATGGACAGTTTCCAATTTACATTGCTGTCTCTATTGCAAAGGTGAATGGCAGTTGTTTTTGTACCCTTTGACAAAAATGTGCAAGAAATGTGCAGAGCGCACATATTATGTATCAGGCTGAAGCGTGGATCAGAACACAAGCAAAGGGCTGAGAAGTTTTCACTACCATCACTGTCTTCCAGCTCACTCTCTCCAGAGCTGCAGTCTCTGCTTGCAAGAAATAAGTTGAGGGTGTCTTCACACAGACAGAAAGCACCAGTTTGAAGCACCTCTAGCATTTTGAAATGTTACCATTTCAAAAACCAAAGGACTGTATCCCTCATTCTTCAGCTCATGTGAATAAAAATCTTTCCCCTCCAAGTTGTTACATTAAATTCAAATATTATTCAAAGTAATGTCTTAACCTTCCCTTTGATAAGCTACACAGATGGAGTCTTTCATACTTTTGCAGAAGAAACAAATATGTTTATGGTAGATCAAGTGAATTTTGCTCATTGTCTATAAGAGCCCTGGGGAATATATTTGATTACACCAGGCTCCTCAACGCAGCAGACAGGTATAACAAACCTCACTGTTTAGAAGCTGAAGCTAGATCACTTCAAGCTATAAATCCACTGCAGATTTTTGACAATGAGGGTAACTGCCTTTGGAACCATTTATCAAATAATGCAGTAGGTTTTCCAAAATTGTTAACACTTCAAATCAAGACTTGTTTGTTGTTGTTAAGTTTTAATTAAACACTTATTAACTAAGGAAAAATATATGACCTGTTGTTATGCAGGAAATATAACAGTTCTGGCCTCAAAATCTCTGATGTGTATATATAAGAAACATTTTATTTTTCAAATCTATTAACATTATTTTTTTGCTCTTTTTTTGTGTGTGTGTATGTGTGTGTGTGTTGTTGTTGGTTTTTTTTTTTTCTCTTCTGTGCTTTGAAAAAAATGCACAGGAGACAGTATAAGGCCATCTTAGTCACAAACCAATTTCCCTCCTGGTGGAAGGAAATTTCTTTCTTCTCCAAAGTGCAACTAGAAAAACAAAGGAAAGAAAATCATTCTCTTGTGCTTAGGTTTCTCTCCCTTTTTGTACTGTTAAGCATTTCACAAAGTTTCAAGCCACTTCACATGGCTTTCATGGAGTATTATGGGGATGGAAGCTACTAGCATGAAGCTACAACCATATAGATGAAGGCAGAAGTCAAAATCTCACTCTTATTTTATGCCAAGACAAACCCAGAGCTACCACCTCTGAACCAGTAAATTTTCTTTAAAAAAAAATAAAATAAAGAAAAGAAAAGAAAAGAAAAGAAAAGAAAAGAAAAGAAAAGAAAAGAAAAGAAAAGAAAAGAAAAGAAAAGAAAAGAAAAGAAAAGAAAGAAAAGAAACAACAAAAAAAAAAACAACCCTCCCCCACCCCACCCCCCCCAAAAAAAAAAATAATACAAAAAACAACAAGATTTTAGAAATAATATTCAGGATTCTTTTATACGTGTTCTTATTTCCCAATGTCTTCCTCCTAAACTGCCCAGAGAAGTCAACTGTAGATTTACAGAATCCTGAAATTCTTTTGTGTCATGCAGATGCTTTTGTCTTATAGCACACTGCCAGGTAACTCTAAGTGTCAAAAGAAACCTATTGCTTTGCAGTGTCACTTACAACTCTCATTATGATTTCTTTTGTTCTTATGCTGACATTAATTTATTTATGAAGAACTGTCAGCAGTTTTGGAAGAGCTGCTCCACAGACTTGAAAAACCTGCTCCAAGCAGCAGACTGCTCTGTTTTGTACAATACATGCTGTTGAAATGATGGTGGACTTCTTCATGGTCAATTTTGCGATGGTTTCTGTGTATCCATCTATTCTGAAAGTTCAAAACACCAAAGCATAAAACTCCAAGCAATAATAAAGATAATGCACCATAGCTCTGGATCAGTAGTCTTCTGCACCTTGGGACCTATAAAAGCCCTATCAATCCCTCTGTATTAGTTTATATAACCTCTTCCCACTCTTTAATCAAGGGTTCTACTCAAGGGAATAGATGTTAGTTTCTGCAAATTGGTATCATGATATATATGATGTATAATTGATATATGCTGTAAATTGATGTATATTTATTTCTCAATAACCATATGCAAATCATAGTACCCATTGTACAGCATTTTCTTGTATTCCAGTTTGAAGCAACAACTTCTGAATGCTGTTTCCTTAACCCTCATGACTGCCATATAGAGAGAATGCTGAAGATGATGCTAAAGCAGTTATGTCATATACTTCAGCTAAATTATGATTTCAATTTATTGCAGGACGTGTTATATACAACTTATAGTAATTATGATACTCAGATAATTCGTTTTCCAAAAGTACCCTTTCTTTCTTTGTCAAGTTCTTCAAAGAATTTAAATATTGCCATAATCTCTGTTTTTTCCTGTAGTGTTTGAATTTTCTGGTTATTTTACACTTTCAAAGAATTTTTGCACTTTGTGTGATCAGTTCATGAAAAGAGATAGTGAATACACCAGACCTGACAGCACACCTCCGTTAGTGTCTCTTGGGATTTCCTGAGGTATCTGAAGTGAGTCTGGTGATGCAAACTTCTCTGACAAATCTGTTTCATTTTTCCGATATGATGAAAGAATAAAGGTGCTGAAAGAAGTCTGGGTTAAATAATACAGTGTCAGCATTCCACCCTTACTAAGGCTTATCAAATATTCAAACTTCTCTTTGGGAAAAAAAATAACATCACATCAGAAACCCAGGATAGGAGTTGCTTAATGCTAAATGAGAAAAAAAAATGTTATTGAGAAAAGATTTATATAAAAAGCTTGACAAATTTTGAAGACAGAACTGAGGATTAAAGATGTGGGTGTTGTGTGGGAATAGAAGACTTTTATTTTAAAACTGGCAATGAAGTGAACTATGAAGTCTGGGATATTTTTAGATAAGCTTTTAAATTTCATCAGATCTTTAAAAAGCTTGCCTGGCCTGTCAAATAGCAATCTCCCTTTATTACAGCTACTGAAAGAGAGATTGGAATGCATTGATGCTTTTATACTTGCAAGGTTTTGTGAACATCACTGAAAACGTACTACTATTATTAATTATTTTTTTTTTTTTCCCAGAGAAATCTCATGCAAAGTTACAGCTATGGGCAAACCTTTATGATTGCCTTGCATTGCCTTTGTCAAAACACTGAGCATACATTTGTAATCAGTATTTATGAAATACACCAAAATGGAATTTATCTGATTTTACTTTTGATATTCATGGGCTTCAACCAGGTCTTTGGGTTGGTTACAACCACATTCTTCTATCATTATCCAGATGAAGAAAGTATAAAATACCATTTTCCAATGCTGTAAATAATTATTGCTAATTATAACATAATTACAGCTTCTGGTCAGTTCTAACTTATCCAATCAAACTAATAATTTATATATAGATTGGTAATATGCCATTACATGACACTTAACAAAACTTAAAAAGAATAAAATAAAAGAGAATGAAACTTGATTCTGTCATGTGCAGAATAGATATATGATACAGGTTAGAAATTTCATAATGAATTTAGGAAATAAAGTTTGGATTTGGATAGATTATTTTTTAATATAGTTTGAAAATAAATGAAGTAATTCACTGATTAATGTAAGTCAAAAATTTTATGGATAACACCAGCATTTCATTTTTATAGTAAGCTATTAGTTATAGCACATTTAACATGTGTCTGTGAGAGATTTGTCTTCCTACCAAGAGAGACTAGAGGAAAACTGGAGCAGAGCAGTGGTAGGGATATGAACATGGCTGGAGTTACAAACATCATGGCTGTAGGGCCATTCAGCAGCTTGAAGTGTAACTTGGCTGTATACCAAATGGAAACATGCAGGGACCCAAACATATCCTGTTTGGGCAATTTTCTGATTTGACAGTTTGTTGGTGTCTGCAGAATGTGGAAGATGTGGAGTGCCCTGACATAGCACTGGACTTTTAGATTTGGAAATGAAGTGGGAAGGACATCTTCCTTGTCACTGGTTGCCAGAACAGCCGCAGAGCCGCAGTGTTTTCATTACAGGGTATAAGATACCCTTCCACCTGTACTGGTAGGTTAAAGGAAGACAAAAATCTGGAAAAGTTCTCTTAACCCTACCCCTTTGCTTTTTTCATACCTTCAAAAATAGGGAGAAAAGGAAGGTGTTATACTCTTCCTCCTGCAGAACCAGTGTAAACATCTGAGTCAATGGTCTCTCCTTGGCCATAAATATCAGATATGAGTCTGAGGATGTTAGTTTGAGAAACTGCTTGGCAAGATGCAGTATCTCAGACTTAATGCTAACATAGGCCCTATCAGAGCAGTGGTGGCTGACTGTTCTCAATCTCAGTCACACTCTGAGCCCTGCAGTGAAAACTATTTGCCTAGGGATGGATTATTATCAATATACATGGTGACTTGCCTCTCACTCCAGCTACTACAATTCTGTGTCACTCTTTTATTTGCATGCTTAGATCAATTTTCACTGCATGCTTTTATAGATGTTTTAATCCCCATATGGTTATACAGGACATTAGAATTTGAAGAAAACATTCACCTATTGAATAAAATGCTTCCCACCCATACTTCAATTTTCCAGACATTTTGCATTTATTTCCAGGAAAAAATATAGTTACCACCATAACTGCTTATTTAAAAAAGAAGGAAATGAAAATGTTACTGTTGCTCATTCTCTTCTTCTGAGGGCTAGTACAAAGCTCTTTGAAATATTTCCTCAAGGAGTGTTCAACAGCAGAACACATTGAAGCTAAAATATATAACAAAATCTATCTACAAGATGTAAGAGAAGAAAGATTTGTGTAAAACTAATACAGCTTAGTTTTTTGTTGATGGTGGATCATTTTATTTTATAACATTATTGGATATATGATACTTCTAAATCTTCGGACCAATGTGTGGTTTTTTTTTTTCTTTCTGTTTACTTCACCTCCATAATTTTATATATTTTTTTGGTAGCTTGTCTTTGTTGCACAGCAGAATTTTAATTTCCAAATGTGATTCTATTGAAGCATAAGTAATATACATATCTTTTGTACCTTAGTGATTGCACTGAATGGAGAGTATCTTACAGAATGCTTTTTATGAAAGCAAATGCAGTGTTTGAATGCCATAGCTAGCTGATAGGTGATATTTTTGTATCTCCTACAACGGTTCATTTACCAGAAGTGAAGGGGGTGGATTATAATAGTAAATGTCAATGTCTGTTGAAACTCCACTGAAACCTGAGAGATCTACAATTTGTAAAGGCTTTTCCTCTTTATCATATACTGAAGTATTGGTGGCACATTTGCAATTCCTCTGCTTCCTCTTCCTGGAAAAGCATCAACTAGAATAAAAAATGGACCCTAGCTTCACAGCTGCATTTTTAAACGTGCAAATCATGGGTTATTGCCTTCTGTATTCATGAACATTGTCAATAAATCTTTCAGCATGCAATGTAAAATAATATTTCCCTTGCTCCTTTTACTCCTCAGCACTTTAATAAAGTTAATCTACTTAGTGGAGAATATGGGTTATCAAGAAGCCTTCACTACCCTTCATTGAACAGTTAAATGGCTGCAAGGCATGTACAAAGCAGTCCTTGGCACTCCAGCTTTATTACCTGTAAGTGTTTGCATGATAAGGATAAACAGGCAGGTTTTCTGACTGGGGCTGCATGCACATCTTCGACAAAACTACCTAACTGTGTTATACCCTCATGGGAGCAGAATGCGGATGCTGAGGCAGGTGAAAGCCAGCAGAGCACCTGTGTCTTGTTTGTGTTGCTGCCCTTTCATTAGTGGGTTCCTCATTTGCCCATTGCTAGCTTGCCACTTCTCAGAGCAGTGACTTTTATGTTTGGAGTGTGTTTAAAAATTCAGGGTGCTTTTGAAAGAATACAATTAACACTGTTAGCACTAGCTCCTCATTAATTTCAGATTATGTTGCTGAAGTGATTATCAGTTTCTGGATGAAGGAATTATTAAAGTAATATTTTAAAAGTACAATAAAATGTAATATAAGCCTATGTAGCAAGTGTTTTTCCTTGCAGTCTGAAAACAGAAAGTAAAAGGATTAATTAAGAGAAAATATTTAATTCTTTGCTTGCGAAAACTATACAGAGACATCTATAGTTAGCTTGCTTTAAATGTGCCTGTATCCACAAGAATCCTAACTGTACACCAAACTGCTTGGTGCCTTAGAAGTTACAGAGTAATCTTCACTTGTACAGGAAAATAATCTATTTCAATGTGACCGTACAGCCTGGAGTGATCCTAGTGGTATTGAGTTGAATATCTGTGGCACTTGGACGATGCTGAAGTCGTATGTAGCCTCTTCACCTTGCAGATGGGGGAGCTGCCTCATTCTCTACAGCTCAGCACCTGGAAATGTTCATTCTCAAAGAACCACTTGCAGGTTGTACTCACCACCTTGTGACTTCCAGATTTGTAAGTGTCATTGACAGACTACCTGCACACACTGCTTTCTAGAGTGTGTAGAGTGTATATATGTCATCTATAGAAGAATGAAAGGAAGATGGCGTTTTCCAGCTCTGATTTCACTCTTAATAACAGGAAAATCTAAAAATTGAATCTACTAATTCCTGCATTTCTATACCATGGACTTTAAGCTCTAACCACCACATTTTTAGTGCCTTTTTTTTTTTTTTTTTTTGAGCCAATCCTTCCTTATTTGCCATCATCACCTTGATTCAAAAAAGAAATCTGTGTTCCCTGCCTTGAAATAATAAACTAGAACTGCATTTAGTCACTGATTCAGGAGTCTCTTCAGGTTTCACTGGATACCCTGGACTTTGTATAGCACTGAAAATAGAGTTAGGAAAGGTTTATATATTGGTTATGGTTATGCTCATAAAACAATCATGGTGATAATATCTCCTTGACAAACCTTTGCCTATTAATATGTAACTGACAATATTTAGTACCGTTCAGCTGCAATATTTTCTTGCCTGCTTGTCCTAGATATCAGTTGAATTTTTCCCCAGTGCTTGTGTAACATCTCCTGGACTTGGGAATGAGGGAGATTCTGTGCCATCCCCACAGCGAGGTGCCCAGCTCTGAGATGGGCTCTCGCACAGCATGTCCTAGGTGCCGTCCATCTCTCCATGGTGTTTGGCTTCTCCACCACTTTTCTCATTGAAGCTTTGTCAACTCTTTCCCCCAGCATTAAACATGAATATTTGTTGGAATCTGACAAGGCTTTATACTCAGTGTTTCTCTTTATTCTGTCCCAAAAGTTCTTCAGGATATTTAATTCCTTCTGCAAATATTTTCTCCCAAATTCAATGCCCTTATAAAACTTCCTCCCATTTCTATTATGTGGCTAATTTTGTTCTTTCTTTGTGCTACAGTCAGTCTCCTAATGCTTGTTGCTACGCATTTTTGTTGTGGGGTTGTTTTTTGGTTTTGGGGTTTTTCTTTTGGCCCATTTTTCTTTCTATCTTTTCTTTTTCAAACCTGAAGTGCACCATAATAGAGCTAACAACTTAATTTCCCTGTGTTCAGGCTTGGTAACATATAAAACTGAAATAACAGACATTGACTTCTGTCAATGTGCATAATAAAACTTATCATCCAGAGAGATTGAATATGGAACAAGACAAAGCCAGTAGTCACTGAAACATGAAGCTGTCATTACAGCCACTGTTACAGTCCCATATTAAGAAAAATTACTGTAAATTAACATTTTAAAGAGATGCAATTGGAGTCCTAGGAAAAGCTGCTTGTGTTTTACCAAGAAGCAAAGCTTTCCATCACCGTATGACTGAGACATCCTAAAAATATTGTGCTTTCTTTCCTCTTGTCACCTGGGGCCAGTCACAATGTGCTGAGAAAGATATAGTCTGCACTGTTACCCCTAGGAAGGTTTTGAGGTATAACTAGGTTTGGAAGTGATTTAAAGGGTTTGTTTCTCTCAGTATTGGAGACAGAAGTCTAGTACATGGTTATTTACCCTATTCTTAGGTACTAAATTATGATTTGTGTTTACATTTCCCATTAAATCTGGAGTTGTGCCTCTATTCACACTGTTAAGCTCCTTTGGTGGTACCATGGAGCAAAAACTCACAGAAATGAAGGATTTTCAGGGCTGCAGAACTACTTGTTTTGGGGGCAAGGAAGTGCTGCCAGCTGTTCGTCCAGGTGCCAGGGAGAAGAAGCAGAGCAGCTCACATTCAAGGATGCTTTATGTTTTAGTGTTTAATAATGTGTTTGCTTTATTATTATTTAGAAGCATAACAACTGCTTTTAAACTGAATATTGCCACATTTTTATTAGGAAAATGACGTGTTGCTGGGCCTCAAGAAAAAGCATATGCAGAACATGGTCATTAATAGGCTTGAAAGCTCACCAATTCTAAACAAAAATTCTCCTGTTCTGGAATGCTTGGTCTAGCAGTTATTTATAACACTGTGATCAAGATGACAGAGGTTGCAAGGTCAACTCCATTTATTTACTACTAAGAGCTTAAAAACAAACCTTGTTTATGGTGATGCACAGGTTTGGTTATCTAATTTTCTCTCTCACCAATAGCACTTGCTCCCTAGTATTCTTTTTGAAGATCCTTTCTGTAGAAGCATAAGGTCCTTGTGTTCTTCTCCAATCTAAATATTTCTTTAGTCCACTGGGAAACAAAAACAAAAACAAACAAACAAACAAACAAAACTATTAAATCAGTGGATGCAAGCATATTTCTTCTGTCATTTTTCATTCATTTTGAGATTCCTGCAACCATTGACATGGTCTGATGGTGCAACTACTGATGCAAAATACATTTCTGGGCTTTGAATCTGAAACCACCAAAGAAAACTTAAGCTACTGTACTATGTAGCTACAAGTACACATAGCAATATCCCTTCCTAGTAGTTTATTATAGTAATTTGCCATGAGTACTGGCCTCTATCTTATTTCTAAATTCAGAAAAGAAAAAAAAGTCCCCACCAATAATTGCTCCTGATTCTCATTAGTTCAGGAAAAGCATGCCTAAAATGGTGTTTTTCATGAAAGCCAAATTGCTTTGATTTTAACTATTTCCTTATGTCCTTGCAGATTCAGTTTTGATATGAATAAACAAGCTCCAAATTTAAATGGAATGCAGATCTTACTAAAAGCCATAAATTGAGAATTTATTCCAAAAACTGTTCTGATAGAGTCTTATTTTGAACTTCAGGACATGCCTCTAGGCTCTGTGTGGGGGCTTTTGCTTAAGCATGATAAATAAAAGAGACTGATTTTACTGATTTTACTTTATGTAAAATTTTATCAGCCATTTCAGCTGATACTTTCTGAGTTTATTAAATAACCTCCCCCCCCCCCCCCTTTTTTTTCAAATATTTCACATGATTAAGATGTTAGAACAGGTTCCCAAAGGACTTGGAAGCAAGGGTTTGTAGGCAATCTGCACTCAAAAACTGGAAGTCCAGATTGCTTGATATAAGTATTTTTAACTGTGTTAGGAGTATACTGCTGGGAGAGCCAGCTCAATGCAGAGGTGTGGACAAGAAATCAGCACACTGTTCAATTCTCTCATACCAGACTTCAGTTAGCTTGTTAGTTTGTACTTCAGTGGCACCTTCCCAAAAGGAAGATGGGAAAACTGATAAGCAAGCCTACACCAAGATCAGAAAAAGTATTGTTGCCTGTTGCTGCTTTATGTGGCAAGACAGTGTTGTAGGACTAAAATAATGTATATGTCTTTATCCTAAGTATTCATCAATTGAGTCTGACAGTTGACTGTGCTAAAAAAGCTAATCTCTTTAAAATAGCTTTATTCATAGTATTATTGACCTGGAACAGAGGAGATGAACAGTGCAACCTAAAGGATTTTCTGTAAAAATATAGTTTTGAAACTATATGACTTTACAGAGAGTTTTTTACTGAAATAGTAACCGAACACATCTTAAAAAAGGAGATGTAAGTGAAAGAATATAGATGCAAAACGTGTTTGAAGGGATGAAAAATAGATTAGATGATGAATGTAGGCAAAGTTTAAATCAGCAGAAAGTGATATGCTGGCAATTTTCCAAAGCTGAAAAAAAAAAAAACAAAAACAGTAAGTTTTCATCCTTTGGAAATGACAACTGGTTAAATTTTCTATTAAGAATATACTGATGTGCAAAGAGGGGATGATACAATTAGAAAGTAATTTAAATTTGTATCAGACAAAATGTCCACTGAGGTCAAAACCATAAATATTACGTCTGTTCCTTATCAGAGGTGAAACGATCAATTCAATACCTAGTACATATGTCTCCCTCAAAGACAGTCTAACACCAAAGAGGTTTGGACCTACATTTTGGTAGAGACAGTGTACTTTTATTTATTTACTTAACTCTAAACTATTAGGTATGCTTTTACCCGTTTTTCTTAACATAACAAAAGGTTGTGTGCAAATCTGACATGGATTGAAATTCTGTAAACATATAATTGTTTTTTCTTCTAAAGACAAGGTAAAAAAAATCAAGTTAAGGAAAAAGCCAGGGAAATAACAACAACAAAAGCTATTTAAATCAGAGGTTTCAGTAAAGAATGTTTATGTATAAATAATACATACATTTTTATATCAGTCTTGTCTAATGTGCTAAGATATTCTTTCACTGGGGTAAAAATAAGCAGAGGTTACCTCAGAGGAAGATCAACAAAATAAACTGAAGAGAGAGTTTTGCTATCATGCCTATTTGACCTAGCATTTTTGAAAGCTGCTCTGTTAGAGGAAATTTTTTCCACTCAGTTTGCTCTGTGAGGATGCTTTAGTGGAGATGAAGTGGTCCTTGCTGAGCATTAGCCCCTATGAGGGCTCTTCAGCATCTGCCCTTCAAGCAGCTATATAATCAAATTCATTATACCCCATATTCTTCCTCCCACAGATGGCAACAGCTTGATCCCTTCTCCATGGGTCATCATGGCCATTAGGGCTATCTATCTCAGCAAGGTCCTTTCAGTGTTTTCTCCCAAACACTAACTGATGTGTGTTTGTACTATGCATGGCCTGTGACCCCACCACATGTCCCAGGTTTCAAAACACCCACCTGCTTTACTGCACTGCCCCTCAGGGCCTTAAGGACTGGGGGATAGAGAACAAACAAGTGACTGGATCTCTGATGGCCTTCAGGTTTTTCAGACTCTACCTTTAGGACATAATGGATTTCCTGTAAACCACCTGCACAGGGATGTCCTGCATCTGAGAAATCTCAAACAGAATATACCATCTTACTGCTCTTTCTCCACAGGCTCCTGAGTATCCCCCAAGGCCAAGACAGTTTGAACCAGGAGGCACTGTCTCCAGACACTCCACTCTCTGGAGACAGTGGTGTCTCCAGCAATGTAGTGTAGATAAATATTCTGCTTTAAAAAAAAAAAAAAAAAAAAAAAAAAAAAGAGTGAACATTGAATTTGTAGAAAAAAATATATGTAACCAGCAAACTACCGTAAGAAGGGGAAGGTGTCTTTGCCTTCTGACACCTATAAAAGCTGTCAATAGGTGGGAGCAGGAGAATCCATGATACACAGAAGATTGCATGGAGAAAAAGGACTTTTGTCCAGTTCAGACCTCTGAGGTTAATTAAACCTTTTGAGGTCATGATGCACATTGTCAATATTATTACTGTTCATATTTGTTCAATTGTGGTATCTATGTAAGTGCTTTCCAGGACATACAATAACACTGTGTTCTTCAAAGTACCTATTCTCCATAACAGGACTGAGGAGAAAAATCTGGATTGCATCTATCTCAGGGGTTGCTTTCTGTGTGCTAGGCAAAGTAATCCACAAGTAACCTATAAGGGATCCATTAAATAACAACTTTATGCACGTATGAGAAACCTATGAGAATTTAGTTTTCCCCTACACCAGTTTTATTCTCACAAGAAACAATACACATCGTAGTCCTGAGCCATAGTACAAAATATAGTCCCCTCTGAGTGTGGCTCCAACACTGTAGTCCTCTGGCTTCTGTATACTCTCTGTGATGAAACACAAGTATCTGTACATGGAATTTCTGTAGGTCTTAAGTGGGAAATGAAATCCAGAGACAGCCATACACATAGACTTGAAGGCCAATTGCATTACCAAATATTTGCTTTTTCTTATCTTTTTTTTTCCAACTATGAAAACAAATTATTTTACTAATGACCAATAATTATTTCACTTTGACTTTGTATGCAAGTTGTTTATTTTTTAATTAATATCCATATCTTTCAGATTGTTTAAAAGATAAAGCTAGTGAGCTTATGACAAAAAAACATACCAGTATGAAGTGAATGAATGACCTGAATCTGGCAGCATAAATTGGAAACATCACTACAAGAATTTGCCAATCCATCCCTTTCTTATTCAGTCTTGAAAAAGAGTGACTGGACAGAAGTAATAAACACTGTGTTCTATTCATAAGAGTTATTTATCTTGAGGTTCAAATTGTTTCACTATTCATTAGAGAGGAGAAAAAAAAAATATTAGCCAAACTATGCTATTTTTCAGTGTAACTTCTTTCCAGTAATTGATCTTTCATGGTATCTTAGAAAACATTAATTTTCATCAAACTATAGAGTTTTACTTTTAACTTTATTTGGATACAGAATTCACTCAAAGCCTATTAAAGCATAATGTCTGCTTTCTTTAAATATTATTCAATAATGTAAAGAGTAAAAAATGACAACTTTTGTACATGTTTTGATGCCATGTTTTCTGAAAATACACTGTACACAGTAAAAGTTTGGCCTGAATGGCAATTGTCAGAACATAGTCATGTTTTCTCCTTGAGATACCAGAATGATTTTTTTTTTGTCTGAACACAAAGGGCTGTATCTGATGAGTATTTAAGAAGGCAAATAGGAAGAGGACTAAAGATGCTCTTAATATCAATAGTCACACCTTGACTATAAAAGTTTGCTGTACCTCAGGTAGACTAAGCTAGCTGGGCAGTGGCAAACACATAGGTTTATATTTGATAAAAATTTGCTGTTTATTTTCTGCAAAGAAACCTAGAAGTGGAATAGCGGTTAAAGGAATTTTATCTTTTTCTTGTCTCAGAGCAAGCAGATATAGATTGGATATATGTGGTGGTGTAGTCCCCACACCCCCCCAGCTTGAAACTTTGTAATCTTAGTCAAGTGATATGATTGTGCACGTAGTCCTTTAGGCATCAACTGTTCAGTCTGGGATTGGGGTAGGATCCAGTTGTATCTACATTCCCTGGAGTTTAGATGGCAAAGGGACCCCATTCTGAACCTTGTGGCTTAACACAAGTCACCCTGACACTTTTTGTCTGACCCTGTCCTCTGTGCAGTAAATAATTTAGTGACCTTGCCATCACAAATCTTGTTAATGTCACATCTATCTCGTTAATGTTGTTAATTTCACATAATCTTGTTAATGTCACATTTACAGTGATTGTCAAATCACTGTCTCATTCACAATTAAGCCCTGATAGATCACTGTTTTCATCAATAAACATATTGCTGCTTATTTCTTATGAGTGAAGTGTACCATTCTTTTCACAACGAAGTATGAGATTGCACTGAGTAACTGAAGAACGTGAGATAGTGTTTTAAGTGTACTTTTACTGTTTGACAAATTGTATGAGTCTTTCTGTTTTGCTCTTCCATCCTGTAAGGTGGGGATAATATTCAACCTACATATATTTTATAGGAGTGCTATGATGGATAGTAAATATGTGAGTGGATTGCAAAAGTTATCACTGCTTAAGTGCTATTATGCATGATTACCATATGATTCATTAATCCTCAAATGGGTAACTTGCTTCCCAGTTGAGCACTCTGCAACCTACTAACAGGAAATAGTGTGACCAAAGGGAAATTTTTATTTTTAAAGATTTATCTTGGATGTTAAATCAAATAATTTATTGTGGATACATTCTATGAGTCACTAACAGCACTGGAATCCCTTTAAGTTTAGCTGCAGTTCTGAAATAAAATTTCATCCATGTCAGTTAATGAACTGGACCAGATTGCAGTTGAAAACTAAATTAAATTGACAAAAAAAATATTAAAAACCTTCTAATATAAACAACTATAATTCCACTTTAAATAATTCCACTTTTCAGCTACCCAGCATATAAAGAGAAACCTCACTGATTATTATAATTTTGGTTTCCCAAAGATCCCTATCAGACCCCATATTTTAGCTTAAAAATGTGAAGAGACAGCTGTAGATACTGCCTTGGGTGATATAAAGATAAATTATAAGAAGCAAGGACAAAGTACCAGACTTGACATTTTTTCCACATTTTCTATGAGTATATATGTATATGCTCATATACAACATGCTCATAGACAACAGACCACGGTGTCAGAGAAGAGATGCCCAGGCTCATGCAGCTTTGAGGTGAGCAGCATGAAGAAACAGCATCGCTTTACCTACCTTGCTTTAGTTGTGTGAGTGGACCTTCATGAAGCCCAAGGTGGTTGTCATGAGAGCAGAAGTATCAGAGCAAACCCATTTTGAAAATGGGTACCCTGATGCCTTTCTCCTTCCTTCTTCCCTTTCACATCCTCTCCAGAGGGAACTGATACTGCTCTGGATGTGCTGCTCCATGCAGCTGCTGTGCCATTGCCTTCATCTCTTCAACTCACACTTGCCATTCATATTAAACAGGATATAATACTATGAAACTGTAAAAGGAATAGTATGAATATGAAAAAGGGCACTTAGCTGAGTGTGTCAACATTATACTTGTTGTATAATTGGATCAATCATAATCTACTTCAAGCTTTTTTTCTATTATTTTTCCTTTTTGATGTACTTGTTATGCTTTTCTACCATCTGTCCCACTGATGGGTAATTTCTGCAAAGTACTTAGGACCCTCAACTGATATTAAAGTAAGAGGGACAGGACCTATATTTGTTCTGTGGGACCAAATCTTTCAGTATCAATGCCCCACCTTTCTGGTTACATTTATGGAAGAATTTTCCTCAAACTTTAACCTGTTGAACAGAAATGTCACGATGCTTACCCTAACCTTAGCAAGTGAACTAGGACAAATATACAGCTAAATTAACTTTATATGGATGCTTCTTTACCAAGAGTTGACCTTGCTTTTGTAAACTTTATTCTTTTCTATTCTTTTATTCATTCATAGGTTAAATTATGCATAACAGCCAGAATATGTATATTTTGAAAGTTCTGTTGAGAAGCCAGAACATTTTTTACTAAAGGGATACTGCAATCATTGATTTCATCAGAAGCTTCCATTAAAAAACAAACAATAGCAAGGACCTTGATGTTCCTTGATGTTTGACTCTATATCTAAAATGTGCACAGACTGCAAAGTATTTGGAGGGAAAAAGAGAACATGTAAATGTAAACTATGACTCCTGTTAGTGAGATGATCATGGGGGCTACAGGTAGATCCATTAGTGAAAATAAATAATGCAACTCTGTCACTAACATTTTAGGCCTTCACTTAAAATGTAAATATCTAACAGTAAAAAAAAAAAAAAACAAACAAACAAACAAACAAAAAAAAAAAAAAAACTTGTTATCAGTGCAGGCTGGCATGAAATTGCTCCTTTTCACTGCTAAAAGCATTTGCATCTCAGTGCACACTAACTTTCTATTTTCTTTTCCAGTGCCCTCTAGTGCTAATTGAAGATTTTGTTACTAACTGTGAATATGCAGGAAATGCCTACCAGGAACTCAGAGCTTTTGAAATGAATGACATTTCTTGCTAACTTGTTACTTACTGCCAGCATTTGGGCTGCATTAGTAAGCACAAGTCCTCCTGAAGTTATTTGAAATTAATACCACTTAGATTTAACGATGACTCAGAAAGAGTGGGTGTAATTTCATATGTTCAGATTCAAAAATGAAAATGTATTGATGAAGCAACATTGTGTGATGTAGATATAAATCTGTAGAAAAGATTTTGCAAAGACATGAGATGAATATCAACACCTAAGTTTTTTGATGGCTTGCTGCTCTTAACATTTCAGGCAATCTTATTTGCAAAAATAACTTATTTTGCTTTTTTTTTTTTTTTTTAGTTATATATAATAATTTAACTTAAAATAGTGGAGTAACATTGACATCACACTGGGAAATAATGCAATAAAGTATGAAATTGGTTAAAGAAAGGAGGGGCTGAGGTCCCTTGGTTTGTTCAGCCCAGAGCCAGAGCAGAGCAGGCCAAGGGGAGGCCTCATGGCAGCTGGGGGCAGGCGCTGAGCTCTGCTTTCTGGGGACAGTGACAGGACATGAGGGAACGGCATGGAGCTGGGTTAGGGGAGGGTCAGGCTGGGTGCTGCAGAAAGGTTTTGCTCCCAAAGGGCGGTTGGGCACAGGGACCAGCTCCCCAGGGCAGCGGTCACAGCACTGAGCCTGCTGTAGTTCAAGAAGTGTTTGAACAACACTCTGACACAGGGTCTGATTTTTGGGTGGTCCTGTGGGGAGCCAGGAGTTGGACTTGGTGATCCTTGTGGGTCACTTCCAAGTCAGGATGTTCTATGATTCTATGAAAGTATTTAGCTTATGTAACATTTTAGAGTGGCAGTGCAGCTTTTATTGCTTTAAAAGTTTTAACTCAAACTAATGGAAGCTAATATCAAATTAATTCATTCTTTGACTAAAAGCACATGCATTTCATTATCATCCAGAATAAAATCAACAGATCAAATGATATTTTAAAACCCAATATACAACCAGGTTAGGAACCAGGAAAGAAATATATTTATTTTTTAAGTTGAAAAACAAGAATTTTTTATTATAAATGCCTCTTCAGAGTAGAAGTATCAAAATGTCTCTGAAATATAGAAAAGATGTGTGTGAGAAAAATTATGCAAAGCAAATCTAGGGAAATATATGGATGGACAATAAGAGAATCACAGCTGGGTTGGGGAAAAATTATTCAATAAACATTCAGTAAGTCATGGTGAGCTCTTTTCAGTATTGCTGATGGTAGTTGTGGCAGCAATTCTGAAGAACAATGTTGGATATTCATTAACTAGTACTTTGCATTTCACATAGTACTTCTGCATTCTCAAACTACACAGAGATGTTGACGAACAAAACCTTCCAACCCCATTCTCATAGCTGCTGTTATCCTAATTTTATGGGGGAGGGAAAAAAAGGCATGACAAATGAGATGACTCGAGTCACTGTGTCTTCCAAAGTTGGAAGTAATTTAGGTCTGTTACCTCACTGTTATGTAGACAAAGGGCAGTACTGATACATTTCCATGGGTTAACAACTAGAAATCAATTCTTAAAGTTACTGTTTAAAAAGGATGAACAAAAGTGTATTTCTCTTAGCTATTGCTATAATTTCACTACATTTATGTCTAAAAAATTCCCCATCTCTAAAGAAAATAACATTTTGGTGAAACTGATGTTACCTACTGTTCCCATCCTGTACCTAGAAGCAAACCAGGGAGGGCTATGTTCCTATGCAATCACCACTGTTTTTCAGAAATTCCTTGGTGAAATCTGAAGCCTGCCAGCCTTCATGTTGCTGCTGGTACAGCTGTGAGCAGCTGGATGTGCACAGAGCACTGCTCAGGTTGCAGCAGTACTTGGTTGTTCAGAGGCTCTGTCTGCACAAAGCACTGTCAGGAGTCATCAAGATGGTTTGTGTCCTGAAAGTGCTAAGGGGCAGACTGAGCTCTGTGTAATCAGTATGTTCCTAGCTTGTTGTTTGTTGCTTTTTGTTTGTTTGTTTGTTTTTTGTCATTCCAATTGACATAAATATAAATTATGCATCTGACAAGTTAGATCACTTCAACAGCCTTAATTTCTTATCCTTAATCTACTTTTCTCTAGCCACTGGACTCTATTTTGTCCAGAATGTATTGTCATTTTCACTTAAGATAGTGCATTCTGGCTGTGGATTTTCATTCCTCATTACCAAAAAAGCAAAAGACTGTGCTGCATCAATGCTCTCTGTCTTACTGCTGAAAGTTACATACATTGGTGTGAAATTGGATTGATCATTGTGATAATACAGATTTTAAAAGGTCATTTGAAACCTCTGTGCCCAGCATCTAAATATTTTTTCTGCTACTGGGACTCAATAGACTGTATTTGTTTCTGTTGAATTTCTTACATTCTGTTACTTCTATGTGACTGCAGCACACTGCCATGAAATAGCGAATTGATTTTGCTCTTCTAAACAGAGAGTACTAAATACTGACAGTCATCAAGCTTTTTACATAAAGGCCTTTCAGACTTTATTAATTTAAAATCATATTAGATGCCTTCAGGGCACGCTCAGTAGTCATTTTTTTCAATTGTTTTTCTTTTTTATTTTTTTCATTGTGCTTATTTCCACCAAAATTTCCCTAAGGCAGGACTACATTCCTGGTGCATTACAGACTTCAACTCTTGTGTTCTGGTCTGCCTTCCTATACATATCTTGCTAGATTTTCTGTTGACTGTTGCCTTGTATGTGAGCCAGACTGAACATAGAAAAACCCTAAGAAAATAATTGCTTCTTTGTGTTTGAAGGAGGAGGAGACAGGTTACAGTTTGCAGGAAAGAGGAAAGAGGCTGGTTTCACCTGGCCTGCCTGCCTGCAGAAAGCTAGAGTATCTTCTACATGTACTTTCTTACATGGAGCAGCATTGTTTCAGTTCAACATGCTATTTATTTCAACCAAGTGCTCTTCATGTATTTAGAACAACATTTCTTGTACACAGAATGCTGTATAAATAGTATTGTTAGAGGTAAAAATGAAAACAGAGACACTAGTGTCATACTGAAAGGTGATAAACCACATAGTAATGAGAAAAAAAAAGTAATTTATACAGTATTGAAATTGCTTAAAACATCTGAACAAGTAGTGCTCAGACTTTTTTTTTCCTGTCACAAATCATCGTTAGGCAAATAATAAGCATAGATGTTCTGGTGGAACAGCTGACAATTAAAATCTCGAACTGAAAATGGAGCCATAATGGAAACAACATTTCTGTCTGAAGTCCAAGTACGGGTGAAGATGACAGGGCATTAAATAGATGTTGTTCATGCTCAGACAGATTGCAAACAGAAGTGATATATCTAGTCTTTCTACATAAATCTTTTCCATGGGTTAGTAAGATGTTTTAGTGTGGCACTTCAGTAGTTTGACTAAACAGCACAGATTTCGCTAAACAGCCATAATATAGTGGCTTGTCGTTTCCTTGTAATTATTTTTTCCTATTTGACATTGATTTTATTGTGAGTATATACAATGTCTTCCTGGAAAAATCTCACATAGTTCTGAAAAGTAAAGCACAGACTTAATCTCCATGACTGATACATATTATTTATGAGGTCTGTGTTAGTGTGCTCTGAACTAGATGGTCAAGCTACTTCTCTACCTCTGTACCCATTGCTTATGGACTAGTGACCTTCAAAATATCATGTTATAAGACAGCACAGTGGTTTATGTAGGTTGATAGACAGACAAATGGATGGGTTTCTATTAATAGGCTGATTGCTGTGACTGAAAAATTTAGTTATGCAAATGATCACTCTTCCTCTCTGCTGAATTAATTATTAAGGAAGAAGAATAGAGACCAAGATGTGAATTTTCAGCAAAGGTATAACTCAAGGTGTCCTGGTCCTGGCTGCGGCTCTACCCATTCTCTTACACCATTTTCTTTACATCCTGACCCCTCAGTGTGTGCTGTCCCTGCAAGTCAGAGGAGTTTTCCTTGTGCTCCTTATTTCCAAGGCAGAAGCATGGTATTCCAAAAAGCCTCCTGTGGGGTTTCTTTGAAACCAAGTGCCACAAATCCCGTCAATTGCATGTTTGGGTCAGCAAAAGGGAGGCAAGGGACTGGCCTGAATAGCATTGGCCAAAGACTTTGGGCACTTCATCACTCCAGCTTGACTGAGAGCATGCTGGAAAGGTGATGAGGAAGAAAAATCCAGCAGCACCAGTTCATTTGGGGTTAAATGAATCAAAGTCGAGCCTGGGCTTGCCAGGCTGCTGCTAGGCAACAAGTAACTTTCTACATTCAGAACTTCCCCACTAATTGATTCTTGACACCATTCCCTGTTGGTTTGTATAAATAGAGAGCTGTTGCTGGGAGGAGGAGAGGGAAACTGGGGTGCAAGGACCTGCAGTTTGGAGGTGCAGAGCATCCCTTCCTATGGCAGGAGGGATCCAGTCCCTATAGGGGGGTGGCAACCACTTCAATTCACAAGTGATAAAGCAATACTGATGCTGAGGAACAAAGAAATCCACAGGAGAAATATTGCAGGATGTCAGCCTTTCAGCGCGTCCACGGAACACATACTTCTTACATGCATTTATGCCTCAGTTAAATGAAAGCAATCCACAAATAATAGGAACAAGCTTTCCTTACAGGACTAATATTTGGCTGACTGGCAGAGTGAGCACAGCACTAACAGCATATGCACTTTGTGTAGGTCTACCAGCATAGAGAGGGGAGAATTGAAGCAGGATTTATAGGACCTTGAGATTCTGGGAGAACCAGGCTAATGACAAGAAAGGGGAAGCTTGCCTGAAGGAGAAAAACGAGCCCAGCAAGTGTCTGAATGTCAAAATCCTCTTTTATAGATGGCTCGTTTCTTAAATAAAGAAAGGAGTCTTTATTATACTGGCTGTGTGCCCACCCCAATAAGATTTTACCCTCACTACTGACTTCAAGACTGAGGCATTTTAAGGACCATTTCATGAATTAAACTATTGTTCCTTATAAATAAACTCTGATTCTTTTTTCTCTCATAAATTATTTATTTCCTAGCTCTTTATTCTGCTGCAGAGAAATGAAAGGCATAGAGAGAATGAAAATGGGATGTTTCAAAGATGACAGAAAATTCAGTTATTTTTTTACAAAACTGAAAATTCCCTTTCTCGACATGGATGTAATGGACAGGTGTTACATTTCTATATCAAGCATGTACATGCTAAATGTTACATGATATTCTCACTTTACTTACTTTTTGGCATGTTAGACAAATGTATATCATTATGCTCTTTCTGAATCTTTCCATATGTTTCTGCAGACGTTGGGGGGTATTTCTTCCTTTCTTCTTTGACATCCTCTCTGAGATGCTGCACTGCAATAGTGCTGACCTTGTGCTGCTCGGGTCAGGTGGTCTGTTTCTCTAAGCAGCTGAGAGTTGGAAGGGAATATTTCTTCTTGGATATTGTTATTCATCTCACTTGGACAATCCTTCATACAGGATTTTGTTACTAGGGTGAGGGAATTGTAGTTAATTGTTAAAGACCATATTCATCCTTTTTCTAGATGAGATGGAACTATTGTCAGTGAGCACTGCTACTTTTGATAGTTTCATTTATAAATCAGTAGCTATTCCATACATATTTACATGCTGGGAAGACTGCATTAATGTATTTTGGCATGCTTTTCAAATATGCTGCTGCTGCATTTTATTTATTTATTTATTTATTGTATCTATTACCTCTATTACCTCTCACTATCTTTCTTTTTTTTCCTTAATAGGGACAAAATCTATTTAAGGATTAAATCAAAATTAACTTTTTTTTTTTTTTCTTTCTTTCTTTCTTTCTTTCTTTCTTTCTTTCTTTCTTTCTTTCTTTCTTTCTTTCTTTCTTTCTTTCTTTCTTTCTTTCTTTCTTTAATTGCAGGTTGTCATTGTGAGGTACAAACCAGAAGAAACCTGACAAACATACGTTTATTTATTGGTAAACACATCCTGGTATAGTTACCCTTTTTAAAACAGAAAAGCATTTTGAAAGTACTTTGGCAAATTTAAATCCTGACCTCTGCTGTTTGCAATTCCTTGTGGAACAGCAGAAGTGAAATGCACTACCCAGGAGAGTGATATGGAGCTCAGAGAAAAATCAAACTGACATATTTGTTCCTTTTTCTTTTTAAACTACATCTAGTTCTCTCTTGATTATTCTTGAAAAATACTTCCACTTCATTCAGGTTTCCAAGAAAAGCTGAATAAGCTCTTCTGAAACACTTTTTTTTTTTTTTTTTTTTTCCTTTTTTAAGATTTAGACCCATTTTATCTCAAAAGTTACTTGCATATAATACAATTTACATTACCTAGTTACTCAGAAATGCCCACCAGGTGGATATTCAAACTAGACTTGCCTACATACCGGCACTGCTAAGTTCACCCTGAACTCTCCATATTTTCTGAATATTTAGGACTCAATTTATAATACATGCTTATCTGGATAGCAATGCAAAGTTACTTTTTGCAGGGACAGAACAGATGACAAAAAGCCAGTGGGCTGCTGACTGCCTCCCAGGATGTCTGGGAAGCCCTTCAGGGAGGTACAAAAATTTGTCTCTAGTGTAATTGCAGAGACTCCTTAGAGAATTCACACAAGACCAATTAGTCACAGTGTGTTCATTCCAGTTGCACTGCTTTTCTGCCTCATTTTTCTACCAACCTCTGACACTTTTTACAGGGTCTTTTAAGCCTTTAGAATAATTTTTTTAAATCACAACATGGAGATTAATTCAACATTTGGTTAAAGAAGTTAAAGCTCACAAAGAATGTGAATATGAATACCCCAATCATGCTTGAAGAGCCAAAACAAATCTACATGTGCTTTTAAACAGGATTTTAATCTCAGATAAAATTAGGCTTTGGTCAAGATTAAATGAGGAGGAGATAGCCACTATTGCCTGTGATGTCTTGCCTATGCTTGCTTCGCTATTCCCTTCACTGTTATTAAAATATGGGTGCACTGCAATAAAAAGTTAATGATGACTTAGGGGCACTGGAGAAGGTTTAGGAACCCTTTTATATTGAATCTTAAATAGAAAATAATAGTAATGATGGCTCTGAGTATCCTCTACTTAATGAAGGAATTGTAGTTGTCTGCATTTGGAATTCTTGCAAGGCAACCATGTAATAGATAACAATATCTACTGGGTTCTAACTTCCCTGTATAAGCATTATTTATGACCGCAGCTGGAAAATCAGTTACTCCATTTTCCAAGCCAAGTTACAGTGAAATTTCTGGCAGCAATCAAAGAGGAGCCTCTAAAAATATATTTAAGAAATAAATAATAGTTTTAGTCTTCTAGACATCATTGACATGAAAAGGTGAATAGAGTTCCAAACCGTTACTTTTATTAATATATTTAGTTTTCTTGTTCTTTTGGATTTTGTCACTAAGGCAAAGAAATATATAACCTCCCTCTACTTGAGGCCTGGATGATCTAATATTTTTTTCAGTAGTATAACATTTATTCATTGCTGCTGAAGAGACTTTTTTAATACATAAAACTAAAATCTATATGTCTATATGTAGTTTTCTTTTTGAATATTTTTGAAGTTTACCTGGTCTATGTCAGAGATTTTGAAAAACAGATAGAGAAACAAGCAGTTTAACCTATAAAGATATCTAGTTAAAAATCACATACTAACTATAGAGTGTTGACATTTTCCAAAGTGGGCAGTGATTGTGGATGCATTCCTGCCCAAGCTAAGCTCCAGTTTCATGTCTGATCTCAGCTGCAGCTCATTCTGAAATTGGGCCAACAATGCTTTAAGTTTGGGTAGAAAAGATGAGATGCCTAAATAATGAGTGCTTATTTTTCATAAGTGGCCTGAATTTCAGGTTTTGTTCCAAGAGTGGAACAAAAATATTATCCTAGTGGTTGTTATATGTTTTCCACACGTTAATGGTTTTAAAGCACTGTGAGATTTTCAGAGAGCGCTAGAGCACCAGTAAGTAGGACTATAAACTAATACACAGGAAGATATTAAATGTGTATTTATAATACTATAGATTTTATTTTATGCTTTTCTCACTATACTGCATGGTAGAGTGAATATAGGGAACAATAAAGCAACACTTTGCATTTTATGACTGGGGTTCAATATCACCTTAAACCTGGATGCTTCACCTCCTGTCTCATTATGCCACCCACATAGAGCAGGTTTCCTTGCATCTGTGCAAGCAACCAGGAAATAGGATGGGTATATCTGACCCAGAATATCCCCAAAGAGCTGCCACAAGAGTCCAAACACTGCTAACCAGACTGGGAAACGGCCTCCAGAAGGATCAGGGTGTCCTTGTAATACACTAGGTGCTTCCCAGTTGCATGCCTGCAGAAATCACTTTTATCAGCTGTGCCAGCCCCATGGGCAGCCAGGTTTGTTTGTATCTTCTTCTGATGCTGAATTCACTCATACTGTCAAGCTCATGGTTAATATCCCATCTGTGAGGAACCTACCCAGAAGCCTCACGGCTACGCAGATGAAACCAGGCACAGTAAAGAAGGACTAGATAAATATTTCATGCTTGCTGCAATGTGATTTTTGAGCAAACACAGTTTCATAAAAGTAAGGAAAGAATGACTCAGTGACTGATTTTATAATCAGTTTTTGGAGCTTTTTTGAAGAACTGTCTGTTATTGGCATAAGAGCATGATCATTTCAGAGTCTCACATCCAGCATGCTGAGATCTTTGAGGCAGAGTCTCTGGATGCTGTAAGCAATCTCAGGGATAGAAAGAGGGCATCCCACAACACCAGAGCAACCACAAAAGACTAACAGACAGCTAAGTACATATTGAATAAAGAAGAAGAATACAACAAAATTTTGTCAAAGTAATGTCAATAGTCTGCCAGGCCCCAGCAATGGGAATGACCTGGAGCATGTCATACAAGCCCCACAAAACTCCTGATGAACAGTAAATTGACATCTCAGATCCTGCCCACCCCTTCTTAACTGTGTTATAATTTTCCTCATCTGCTAAATAAGAAAGTAGAACATAAAGACCTAAAAGAGAAATGCTGGCAGGCACTAGAGAAAACATGCTAAGATACAGAAAGAGTCTGAGAACTGGTGAAGCTATGCAACAGCAAAGGGCCTCAAGGTAGGAAAAACAGGTGCAAGTAAGTGGAAGAAGAAAAGTAAGAAGCCATAGGAGTTTTTGCTTCCTGAAAATTTAAAAAATGAAGTTTCATTCTAAACAGGACGTTGGTTGGCTAGTCTGGCAGGTGGGAGAATTGTATTTTAAGTGTGAACTTCTCTATTTGGAGCAGCACTTCCAGGCCATTAAAAAGCAATTATCAGTTGTGTTTACTGTCACTGTGCAACTGTAAAAAGTTACTGACTAAAATGTGTGGGAGATAAAATGTCTTCGATGACAATATCCCTGCTAAAGAAAAAATTGCCTTTGCCTGGCCCACTAATCTGCCAAAAAGTAGTTTGCATTGGAAATGTTCCATTTTTATACTAATAAGATTTGACAGTAACTGAGATTTCAGCACTGGGACCTATATAAGTACCAGCTGGGAGAATGTACGAAATATTATTTTTAAGAAACAAGACTATGGTTTGGTTATTTTTTAAATAGAACTAAATCTTCCCACATTCTGCATAAAATAATCTAAACCTACATTTAACACTGTAGATAAAACCAAACTTGAGGGACTTATTCTCTGCTCATTTCCACAATGGCTAACGAAGTCTGTGAAACTACAATGATCCATAAGCAATTTGAAAGAAGAATAATTGTTGCAGTAAGTAGTAAATAAAATTAATAATTTAGAAGGAATTAACTTATTCTCAAGGAAAATAATAAAATGAAAAATATTTTTTTTCCGTATACCATTAAGATATCGAAATTCTAGCTGATGGACATAAAATATGTGGGGCAGAATCATAAAAATAGATTATTGTTTAATATGTGCATATTCTAGACAGAAAAACAAAAAGATGTTGATAAAGCAATTTCAAAAGCAATGGAAAAAAATGTTTACATTCTTTCAGAACTTTTCCTTTACTTTTTCACATTTCAGACTTCCACAGGAATGTTAAAATGGCATAAGAATGTAAGGCAGTGCTGAATCAGACCAAATGCCCATCTAAACCAGCATCTTTTCTCTATCAGTGGCCGTGGTGATGCCTAAGGACAAATAAAAAAAACAGCAAGCTTGTATGATATGATGATTCACAATCACAAAGTGAATTGCTTTCATTGCTTAAAGGTCAGTATATCTCAAAAGTCATATTTTAGTCTTTGAGTAATATTACTGAAACAATTAGAATTATACTCAGATAAGTAATTCATGCAGAATTCCCACTGAGTAACAAATATTTCTGTTTATCAAGCAAGAGTTGTGCTTCATAAAACATACATGTTGTTTAAGAAAATAGGTACCTTTTATAGCTAGAGATGAAAATTTAATGTAATTCACAGATTACCATTTACATTACTTCTCCCTGCCCCATCCCATCATTACTGCAAAAACATCACTCACAGGGAGGAAAAGGTTGATGACTATTGAACTACAAATTCAAACAATAGTAAATATCTTTGTAATGCTAATTAAAATAACAACACAGATATCTGCATGAATTTCGATGCATGTTTCTACTGAACAGAAGCAAGTGACACTACATAAAATGGACTGCTGCTAGCAACATAATCTTTCTCCTAATACAGATGCTCTGCTCAGGATACATCATACTGAAGATTACTCCTGCAGTCACACTGGTACCAAAAGAGGTACCTATGCATAGTCCCTCCTACTCCCTACTCCTTTTCTAAGGCCTGCAGGAAACTTTACACTCAGCAGACAGGTATGCATCAAAAAGAGTCTCTCTGTGTAGTTAAGCTGATCCCTATTTCATATTCACATCACATACTGTGCTCAGGTGGATCTATCTGATGGCTTGAAGACACTTTTAATTCTCACCTCATTTTTTGACTAGAGTGATCCAATAGCTCAATCTAATAAATGTTTGTAGGTCTTGCCTTCCTTTGCTCATCAAAGCTCCACCAATCTGCTAAATCTGTTTTCCTCTAATTTCAGTATTTTTGAAGGTTTGAAGCAAATAGATGAACATCTTACAGTGGGTTACACCGCCTTGTCTGCTTGTCCTCTACCATGAACAAATGTAGAGGACAGTTTGGAAAGGAGGTGTACAGATGGAAGGGCTGGTTCTGAATCCCAAGTAAGCAGTGTGTGTGCCCCATTCACCTTGAATTATTGAGAACCTTGTAACTGGAGAAAACACCTGAATAGCAGTGCTAAATTGCTAAGAGATACTCATTACAGCTAATGAGAGGAGAAAAAAAAATGTGCATTTTAAAATAAATGTTACTCTTTTCAATAGCAAAATAACACATTTCTTCATTTTCTGCAATTCTTTAAGTATTTCTCCTAATGTTATTTTGGGCTTATTCAGGAAACTAACAAGTAAAAATAACATTTATCCAATAGTAGCAAGTATCATTCTGCAGAAATAAACATAAGAGATAGAAACATGAAGAGCAGTAAGGGGATTATATCTATTAAATAGACCATTTTGTCATCTCAGCTTGTCATTTACTAATTTCAGGTATTTGTTGTTTTGTTTTTTGTTTGTTTTAAATACAATTACCCAACCTAGTGGTAATTATTACAGTATCTACATCCAGGTATGCAAAAGCTATGCTCTGTGACTCCTGAAAGAGTGACTGTTTCAGCTGTCAAAGCATAATGCTAGCACTAGTCCTCTATTTTGATATGATAACAATTTTTGAAATCATTCTGGAAAGATAATGAATTGTACATTCAGACTAGTGCAATTGCTACTTTGAAAATAGCTCTTCTTGAAATGTTTTGCTTCATCGAGAACTGTCAATGCCCAAGTGAGCAGTAAGTGTAATATTATCTGGTTTCCAAGCCACAGCTACATTCTAGAGCTAATTAATGACTGGGAAAACATTAAGAGGTCTATTATATATCCACCATAAAAATGATCTGTTAAATATGTACAAAGAAATATATTTTTATTAATTACCTGAAAGCATACCCTCATTGAAATACAGACATGTCACAACAAAGTTAGTATGCAGCAAGAATGTTTCATATAGTGATAATATTTTGCTTTATATAAGGTGGGAAAAAGACTTATTTCAGCAGTATGCATTACTTTCACAACAGAAGCTGTTCTGTGGTCATTTTATGAGCATCTGTGCTTTCTATATCTAAATAGCTACAGGATTTAATAAAATTTGAGTGCTAACAAGTAGCCTGAACTGTTTCTGAGATTTGTGTGCTAACCAGCTACTATACTGGAATTGCCCTGAATACTAGAACCTGCCAAAGAACAATATACTCTAAGCACCACAAATATTTAGTGAGGTAGCCTTCTAGAAAAATAGTAAAATTGAGATATCTTTGTAGTGTATCAGCTTGCAGTAACATGTTTGGGAGAGACTCAAATGATACAGGGGAGATGGATGGTAGGAATAATAATTTTAGCAAAGCTGACACGAAGTGCCAGATACCACAGATAACCTTCCAGCCCTAAACAAATCTTTAAAAAATGAATCTAAAGCCACGTTTATTCATGGTCTTATATTCAGAGTTGATCTATTCTGCAGAAGCCCGTTGCTGGTACTCATTCTCTTCTGCAATGATGCAGGATAATTGGAAATGTCCTTGAACCAGGGTGTATGTGTCTGTTGTGAGAAGGATCTTATGCAGGATTGAGAATGGAAATTAGTTGCATATAGTCACAACAGATTTTTTTTTTCTTTTCTCCCATGCCTCCTCAAAATATAACAATTACTCCACACTTAAAGCTTGTACTCAGCTTCCTTCCATTCTTTCCTTCTTTCCTCCCTTCTTTCCATTTGTCTTTCTAATTTCTTTGACTTTTTACTTTTTTTTTATTATTATTATTTTTTATCCTTCTTTTTTCATTCCTCTTTCCATCTTCTTGTTAGTCCTTTCTTTCTTTCTTTTTCCAGCATTTCTCAAAGACTAAAATAGTTGCTGAGGCCTGGATGAAATTAGGGTAATTGAATAATCCTCATTTGTCTCATTATATTCTTGGCAAAAGAAAGACTGCATCACTTGTGGTTAGAGATCCTCTGAGTTGTTCTACTACTGCTATAATTAAGATATCATGGTTGGCACTGCTTATGAAGGTCTTTTCAGATATTAAGGAAAAAACTGAGGGAGAATCTGAACAGTTTTTCAGAGACACATGAAAAAAATATTTGTTTTTTTACATGTACCCAAGATAAGTGCACTAATGTCTATAACAGTTCGTGTACCTTTGCTAGCAGTTTTGTGACCTTTCCATATCCCAAAGACAGTTCAGTCATGGAAAAGTTCTCCTGTGCATGCAAATGGGGAAATCATTTGGGGGTAATTTTCATAAAACACCAGACAGGGCAAAGAGAGCTTTCCTGTACAGAGCATTAAGAAACAGAGATAAGCGCTCTGCTAATGAGCTATGGTGTGTTCCCTTGTAACCAAGGGGGCAAAAAAATAACCAAGGTAAATATCTTTCTCCTAGGGAGAAAGCTTGTTGCACGGATTTTGAAGAAAATCTGCTCTGCATAAGTCTTCCCTGCTCATAAAGAGTAAAATTCAGACCTTAAGAAACAACTGGAGGTTGATCTCCAGAATCACATGCTGCCTCTGCCTACATGCTTGTGTTGAGATGAAGGCCCTCTGTGAGCTGGTGCTCAGTGCTCAAAGGGGCTGCATGCAGATGAGCGAGAGCTTCCAGAAGCACCAGGAGATAATGTCCTGCCTGCCACACTGCAGCTGTCCTCCACACATGAAATTCAGATATCAGCAAGGCTCTAAAGTGGGCCTGGGGTTCTGTTTCTGACCAAAACATTATCATGTCTTGACCCTACAAATGTGAAAAATTTGGTGGGGAAATAGCATGTTTGTC
This sequence comes from Anas platyrhynchos, assembly GCF_047663525.1. NCBI lineage: Eukaryota > Metazoa > Chordata > Aves > Anseriformes > Anatidae > Anas > Anas platyrhynchos. Next base: position 33,283,800 of record NC_092590.1, on the reverse strand, counting down.
CAGTTTCAGCTTTTAACTTTCTTCTTGGTAGCTGATATAGCACTGTATTTTGGTTTAGGATTAGAACAATGCTGATAATAACACACTGATGGTTTAGTTTTTCGCAGAGCAGTGCTTACACTAAGTCATAGTCTTTTGTGTTTCTCATGCTGCCCTGCTAGCGGGAAGGCTGGGAGCTAGGAGGGGACAGCCAAGACAGCTGGCCCAGGCTGACCAGAGGGATGCATTAATTATTCAGCATTCATTATACTGAATGCTGAATTATGTCATCATACTGAACTGGTATTTTGATGTTTGATATTTTGGGTATAGTTCTCTTTATGCAAATCAAGGACTCCCATGGAGAATAGGTGATTCTGAAATCCCAAAGGGCAGCCAGGGGCTGAGTCAGCCTTCACTGTAATTTATGGTCACTGTGGGTCTGCCCTAGGTCACATGCAGGCTGCTGGTGGGATCACACATGAAAGAGCTAGATTGCTCAAGTACAGTGTGCTCATCCCACATCTGTCTTCCTACCCCCAGCATCCAACCCTGAGCAAAAGGATAAAAAATCCAAGGCTTAAAAGAGGGTAACTGGGCAGAAAGTAGCTGGAGAGATGTTCTAACAGAATACAATCTTCAGATTTCTCCCAGTTTTCTATGTCAGTTTTTGTTCTGTCACTATAAGCAGGCCAGAGATCATTGTGCCTACACTAAGGATCAATATGGATATATAAGTATCACAGATACTTAGTGTCATTTAGATACACCTTATGCTATGACCAAGTATATGGTTATCCAACTCATTTAAGGATGACTTAGATTCATTACTTTGATTTTTTTTCCATATCTAATGTAATAACAATAGACCATATTGTCTTTTACATTATTGCTGTTAGAGAATGCCAAACAATTCTGTAGAAAAACTTGCATTTATACAACAATTTCTGTAAATATCCAGCTTGCTGAAAGGGTAGCTGAAACCATTATTTGAAATTGCTTGGATTAATGCATCAGTAAGGAACAATTCAGATGTTAATGAAACACTTTCATGTGCACATCGGAGGAATAAGATGGTCAAGCAATTTCAAAAGAGTCAGTGAACCACCTACATTAACTACTAGGTCAGCAGTCTACAGGTGAAACACGTTTAAAAACTATTGAACTGTCCACTCTCCCTAGTGCATTGTATGAGCATAAAGCAAAGAAAATGCCACTTTTCATCTCTTGTGACTGCAAAAATGCTTTTAACATTAGACAGTCACTTAGTAGAGCACATGCATTTAACATTATAAAGTTTTATTTTATTCTTTCAGATATAGGAAACCTGTATTAAAATCACAATTCTGTATATATATATATATATATATATAGATGTACTGAACTTATATATATATATAGATAGATAGATAGATAGATAGATAGATAGATAGATAGATGTACTGAACTTAATATGATAAAGCCCGGCTGTAGATGACAGGAGATACTATATTTACCTGCATGCTTTGTTTTATGATTTAAGGCCATTTACTGTCCATACTAAAATAACAAATCCAGACTTCATTCAACCTATGTTCAAATACCTTGAAACAGATTTTAAACCCATCACATTTTTTTTCTTCCATTTAAGCATCATGGAATACTGTATCTTGACAGGAGTTTCAGGAAGCCCTCTGGTCCATCCCACATACCCCAAAGCAAAAGCAGCTGTAGTCTGTGTCGTGCCTGACAGATGTTTGTCTCTTACTCTTAAAACCCTAAGTGACATCAACTCTACAACATCCCCAGGCACTCTGTTCTCATGTTATTCTATATTTTCTTTTGGAGTTTTTCCTAAATGCCTAATCTAAATCTCCCTTGCCACAGTTTAAACCCATTATTTCTTCTCCTACCCTCAGTGGAGATAGAGAATGGATTAATTACTCCTTTCTTCCTTTCAGCTGTCCTTTAGATATCTGAACACAGTTATCACACTTTCCCTCTGTCTTTGTGGTCCCCACAGCAAAAGCATTGTTATTTAGCATCATTGCCAAACTAGGAGGCAATATTTTCTGTTAATATTTTTGTAATTATTGTAAAGGGAATAGTCTTTATACTGCATCAGTTTTCAGTGGTATTTGCAATGGGATTATCTTAGGAAAAATGACAATACTGTTCCTTTTTTTGTAGTTCTATGGGGATAAAAAGAATAAAGTGGTCTAAGGGGAACAATTGCAAGAGAGAGAACCCTTCGATGAATTTTCAGGCTGCAGCTGGCTGCGATTTTCTCCTCCAGTTAAACAGTAGGCCTTGTCTTATCTTGAACTCTGTGTAACAGCATGGTAATGGGAACTTGAGGGACTGAAACAAAAAGGGAAAGACAGCATTTGAGTGTGTGGTAAGGACAGCACGTGTGAGTGTGTGTGTGGTGTGAGGGTGGGGGGGATGTTATGAAAATGCTCCAGAAAAATGTTTCCTGTTTCATGCGTATTGTAATGCCAAGTCTTTGTGTCACTCGGAAAGAGTGGTAACTACAAGAATATTTGTTTCTACTGACTGGTACTTTGGCACCTGAAGAGACTTCTTTGCTGTCTCACAGTCACTTCTCCATTCACTTTGACTTGGACACCTTCCAGCTGCCTCTGGGGATCTATGGCCTCTCTTCCAATCAGCAGCATCTTTGGAAACCTGAGCATCTTTGCCCCTTTTTCATGCTGTCAGTAGAGGACCCTCTTTGTCCTACTCTGTTACAACTTTGCCTACAATGTAAGTACAAGGTGAAGCCAGAATTAATTTTTGCATCAAAATTTTCTTACTTTTTTGTCACTGTATAAACATATGCATCTCCATTGTGGTCACATCACATGTGCCTCCTCAGTCTGTTGAGGATGACTATTTTCAGGACATCTGAGTGCATGTTGTTTAAAAAGTTCAAGAGTCTTTGCTTAGCTTTCATATTTTTGTTTTCAAGATATATTGCAAGGACCTCTCAGGATCTGTCTTGGTGTTTAATAGCTTAGTCTTCAGATTCACAGAACTTTAGAGCCAGCTATATGATCCTCTGCAAGTTGGGTCAATGAGTCATAACAACCTTACCTTACCTAATCTATAATTGTTATTACTTAATGGTCTTGAAAGTAGTAAAATTAAAATGATAATAAAGTAAACAGAATACAGAGATTTAACTGAGATACTCAATAAAATGTTTTTGTAATTTTACATTACAGAATATAATGGTTCATATAATTCTTACTGATATACAAATGCCATAGCAGCACTTGACATTTATAACACATTTTAGAAGAAATTGTACTTACAACTAATTTACAAGCAGATGCAAAGGGATGCCAGAGCTTATTCCTTAATTTGGAAGTAGGGCACAGACTGCTGGGACCTTAGAGAGACAATGCAGATCTGAAAAACTGAGCCATATTTCAGACATGGGGACGCTTAAGCCACTATTAAGCCTGTGTAGGAATTACGTGCCTCAAAGGAAAATGCCAAAACCTGCATACACGAGCTACCTGCAAGAAAAGCTTGGCAAAAAAACATTCTGAAATTAATCGTGTTTATTATTATTATTATTATTATTATTATTATTATTATTATTATTATTATTATTATTATTATTATATTTTTAGTTTTATTTTTTATTATTCCAAAACCCACATGAAAACCTATACCCACTCTTCATAAGCACCAAGAATTGTAAACCTTCCTTCCTTTCTTTCCTTCTTCCTTCATTCTTTCTTTCTCTCTCTCTTTCTCTCTCCCCCTCTCTTCCAGCCTCTCCCCCCCCCCCCCCCTTTTTTTTCCTATTTAATTATTAGGCTCAGATTTACCAGGGGGTTTAGTCATCACTTCTCTTATCCCTGCCTCCCACTGACTCCTTGCATGTTCTCTGCACAGCATTGAAGCTTCTCCATAATTCAAATGAAATCACTAGATGCAGGGAACCCAGTAGATGATACATTTCTCTGCAGAAGTCATGGAGTTGGTGGTCATTGTCATCCACATCCTCATACTGTTCATCTTCTCTACCATGAGCTTTCATCTGGCTGCAGTTCTGCTCAGACTTCATCTCAGCGGGGATCTGTTTGCCCCTTCAAAAATCAGTGGTGCTCATCTTTTGCATATCTTGGGTTGTACAAGTGCCTCTGAAGCAGCCAATGTAGGTCCAGTTTCTTCCTCTGGCAGGGAGATTAATCACTTAACTGCTTTTGATAATAAACTGGAGATCACTGATGAGCTCTGAAAACCATGAAAAACAGCAGCCATATGATTCTGCTGTATTTGTTCAAGGTGAAGAGAGAATGTCGAGGATGTCTGTCTTCCCAAATCATCCTCCCAAGACTGCAATGGAAAGGATGAGCTAGCGTGAGCTATTTTCCATTTTAAAAATCTTTTTGCTGACATACCTTTTGAAGAAAGAGTGACTCTGCACTTGAAACACTGGTTAAAAGTTTGTTTATATCTCTGTTGACTTGTTTTGTGCTCTTCTTTAAATTCTGAGGAATTTAAACTGTTGCCAGAATATCTGTAGGTGTTCAGAGTCAAAGTACTGGAGGCCACTGAGGGGCTGCATCTACTGTAAGACCTATGTAACTAATCTGTGAGGTGACTTCTAATAGGGGCAAGGATCAGACTGCACATGAGAATCACAGAGAGCCCTTCTGGTGAACCACATTTGTCTTAAGACCTAAAGCAGCTGGATTGCCTTACATCAATCTGATGGGTCCATGGGATTTGAGATGTCAAGCTACCAGCCAATTTTCTTCCTGTCATGGGGGGAAGATCAGCACCCCCAGGAACCCGATGTTGTAAACTATTTGGATTATATGGCTCCACACACTGAAAAACGGGTCAGGTTTAAAGGATTAAATTAATTTACAGTCAGTGGAGCTCAGTATTCAGCTTTGACTTTCGCACTTGTCTCATATTAACTTCTAATCTTAGCAAGGTTTTTGCATTTGCTCTCTCTTAGAAAAATGTTGCAGCATTCAAGGCATCACTCAGGGGCCACCATAGTGAAGCAAACATTGAAGTATATGACAATGAATAATTCTTGTTTTGCTGGGTTAGCTATTTACTTACCATGGAGAGGTCTGAATGGGTGCCTACATCCCGGTGTAATTTGTAACTCAGGAAGCATTTGTACTGACTTGGCCGTTGAAGACCACCTCATGAAATTGTCCTAATGTGGACAAGAATATCCCATGTAAAATTATTTTCATCTATTTTCCAACTATTGCACAGAATTCAAATTACATGTATTATGCAAAACTAGGATTTCCCAAAAAATCCCTGATAACTGTACTTGGCTGTGTTGCTTCCTGTAAGAGTATAAAACAGTATCCTAACAAGATTTTATAGTTAATCTATCACAGTAATTATGAAGTTTATTTACCTCACCACAGTATGTTTGAAACTGTATTTAAAGATTCATGTGGTGTTTATTCGGTTCCAGGAACAATTTAGTTTTCCACACAGCAGCAAGTCATACCCATAAAAATAAGACTCATTTTAAACTATTGCCAGTGCACCAAATTAAATTTATGAACTTAGAAATGTGTTTGAAAGCTATTTCTTATTTCTCTTAAACAAACAAAATGGAAAAAAAAAATGTCATGCATATAGTCTGCTGTTTAAAAAAGATCTCAAAGAAGATAAAGGCTTTCCTTGAACATCAACTATTTTCCGTGGTCTCTCATTTTGTTTTATTTTATTTTATTTTTGGTTGTTTGTTTTGGTTTTGATCATCTGCTTAAGGAGCAAATGTTCAAAATGTGAAAGTTCAAAGTTTTGGTGCTCTTATTTGACTAGCAGACTAGAGGTAGTCTAGACCTAGAGCTTGTGTCATTGTTAGCAGCCTGCATGTTTTTCTGCTAGAAGAAGAGAGATGTTTTAAGGTGACAACCTAGAAAAAGCAAGCAGTCCATTGGTCCCCACTAAACTTAATGGTCCTTACTATCAGATTATGAGATTCCTATTGAAGTTCAGGCATATTTCTGAAACAGAAATAAAAGCAAATTGTCATGCTGTTCAATATGGTCCCCATGACTTAGGACTTGACATTTTCTGGTCTTATGCTACAATTTTTTTGGATGCTTAAATCAGAAACAAAAGATCAAGCATACCTTGCAGAAGACAGATGCTTTCAGCACCAAGAAATTAAATGAGGAAGAACTAAATGTAGATATATCAAAAGTTTTATTTATAAATATATATATTTTTAGATATAAAGCCTAAATTATAAAACTGAGAAAAAAGCATAATATTATATTTTTAGTTCTCCTGCTGCTAACTTAAAAATACTCATTTCATTGAAATAGAGCACTGTGGAGAATGTATGGTTCAGATATCTAAGGGCATATCCAATAATCTTCTGTACTAATGTGCATATTTGGCACTTATGTATATTATCTCTTAACCAGGAAAAAAAAAAAAATCCGTCATGACTCTTACTATTGTTGCATAGTAAAAATCATATTTGATTTCAATATCTTTCTGAAGCTACATGCAGCATCTGTTCTTCCTGTTCTCTTTCTGTCTCAAAATTCCCATGGAATCTGTTGTAATTGTTCATCAGACTTCCCAAAGCTACATTAAATGTACATCAGTTCAATTAAATATCACTCAAAATGAACCTATTTTGCAATCCATGCAAAATAGAACCTGGCTGATCCTAAATTAAGAACTATTTCCATGTGCAAGAATAAAATTTACTGTAATTATTTTCTTTTCCTGATACACAGAATTTACCATTGTATCATATTCATGTATCTGGTCAGGTTAGCAGCAAAAAAGACCTGCAAAGCTGGATTTGTGTAGATAACTGCTCATCACCAAGGGCAGACTTTTGGAAATGAGGAATTGCACATTTTTTCTAGTTAGCCTCTGAATTTTTTATGGTCAAAGGCAAGTCTTTATCATCTATGCTCTAGCTTTCTAATATGTAAAAGGGGAATAATGATGCCTGATGACCTCTGTGAAAGAGCTTTGAGTTTTTATTTTACATAAAATATTATTGCTGCTGTTCTTCAAGAGAGAAATACATACCATGGAACTGTGGAGAAGCTTCAGACTATGTGGAAGAGAATGAGAAGAATTCAAGAATACCAGGCAAAATTAAGCCTACAAAACTTTGGATCCTGGCTAGTGCTTTGAATCCTGTCCTATCAGGTATGAGAAGTGAAGTAATGAAATGTCTTCCTGTGCCAACCAAAGACATAGGTAAATAGGATAAAGATTATTCCTCACAAATGTCTGCAAATGAGGAGGATGTTAAACAATTTAGGCTACCTGAGCATTGCTAGAAAAAATTTCGGTTGCTTGGCTGCTGACTCACTGACCACAAGAGAGCTAAAACTGACTGTGATTTACAGGTAACCTCCTCTGTGAAATTGGATGCAGAAAAATGCAAGTATCCAGATACAAAAACAAAGTGAGAAAGAAAGAGAGAAGGAGAGCAAGAGAGAAACTACATGAAAGTAGAAAGATAAATCTCCAAATATCAAGATATTAAATTACATCTAAAGTTGGAAACAACTTAGCAGTACACTAGAGCGCTGGACCAGCTTATCACTAGAACTTGAAGAAAGTTGGCAAGATGAGGTACTTCTAAATCAGGCAGGTTTTTAGCTTCCTTTAAATCACTTTGCTACTTATGTCTACAGAAGATGAAAGGAAATAAAGAACTATGCCTGAAAATTAGATTTCTTCTTACTCTTATGAGGCCTCTATACAGTCTACACAATCACAGAGAAAACAATGAAGTGAAAGATATGAAAAAAGACATTGAAAAAGATATTAAGAAGAAAAAAAAAAAAAAAAAAGAAAAAGAAAAACAACTTATGTGGATATATTTGGTTTTTGTTTTCTGTACAGAAATTATACAGATATATACTGTTCCAGCCAGGCATCATGGGGTAATTCCAAATATAAGCTAATTATATAAAGCAGGTTTATCTTTTTCCTTCCTTCCTTCCTTCCTTCCTTCCTTCCTTCCTTCCTTCTTTCCTTCCTTCCTTCCTTCCTTCCTTCCTTCCCTCCTTCCCTCCTTCCTTCCCTCCTTCCTTCCCTCCTTCCTTCCCTCCTTCCTTCCCTCCTTCCTTCCTTCCTTTTTAAACTGTTTTTTAAATTTCAAACTTCTCTGAGAAAATTGCAAACTTTCATGTCCTACTAGCTAAATATAATAACTTTTTAATAATTTATGGGAAATTATGAAGTCTTTCAGTCTTTTATGTTTAGTTTCTGCTTCTGTTTTGGAAAACATCTGCATTACTAGTATTAAAATTACACTCTGATTAAATTGTCTGCTTATTCTGTTTCCACATTCTTAATATTACCAAAAGCAAGGAAACAGTATAGTAGAAAATGTCTTCAGCCTTAAGGCTAGAGAACTGATAAAACAGGCTCAAATCAAAGCCTTTGAGACTCTCCTTATTTATTTCTGTCTGAAGCACTGTATCCGGAAGGATCTGTGTAACTCTGAGAGTGACGATCTCTGCCACAACAAGGTTACAGCAGATACCTGAACACAATTCTCATTTGCAATGAGTCAGAGAACCAGGATTTGTCATTCTGACTCTTTCCATCCATTTTCATAGGAGTAGAAACTAATATAAAGACGGGTTATCATGAATGTACAAAAAATGCATACATTAGAACAGCTGCACAAATGAATAGCACTATCAAATTCCCTTGCATTTCCACCACAAGCTAATCAGTCTCAATAAAATTATCTTCATGTCACTACTTTTAGGAAAGAACAATTTTTCTATACTTAATTGAAATTTAATTGTTAATTGTGATGAGAATGGCTTATCAATCATTTCACGGAAAACAAGCTGTTTTGTGAGTGGGGTAACTAACATATCTGGGTTGCCAGAAGATTTGTGACTCGTCACTTTGCTCCCATTAAAACAAAAACAAAAAATTCTCTTCACCTTCTGATGTCTCTTGCCACCTTCTCTAAACTTCCCTCAGAATCCTCTGCCTCTTCTCCTGTTTCTTATTTATCTTTGCCACACCTGTGCTAAGGTTGGGTTAGAGATATGCATGGTGGATAGGCATGCAGCTTTTAATCAGCAGGCTGATACCTGAATGAAAATTACTATATTTTTTCCATGTCTCTCAGTAGATCAGGAATAGAATTCCGCTGGGACTTCTACCCCTTGGTCACATTTAGCTGAAACTGGCTAATATATTCAAAAGCTATTAGAGGAGGACAGATGATCCCATAAGATGATACAGAAAATCACACCATTCCCCTCTCCACCCCAAATTTTGAGCATGAATGTTATGACCACAAAAAGCATCTCCACGTTTTGCTGACAGTAAGTTAGATCTATGAAACAAACACTATGCCAGCCAAATAGGTTTCAAAGCTGTTGCAAGCTAATACCCTTCAGCAGAGCAATGTTTTTACTTACATATTCTATAGTTGCATACATACATCTGCATCTCCAAAATCAGCCTGGATAAACTGGTCTCACACTAGCAATGGGGATTGTTTTTTCTTGAAACTGGACTGTAAGAATGTAGTGACAGAAAAGAAATTCCAGTCTCTTTTTGTTTTGTCCACAGTGCATTGGTTGTGATGATGGGGAAGACACAGATACAACATGCAAGCTTAAAATTTCTTGCAGCATAAATCAAAAAATATCCAGGCATTGAAGTGTTATCCCTCTTCTCCAAAGATGATGAGAAGAGGATAATTTTGTTTTCTAGTGGTATACTTTAATATGTTTTAGCAATCATCCTTCATTAAAAGGCTAACTTTGGAATTTAGAGCAGTAATCAAGATGACCTTTCAGTAAAGGATGTGGAAAAGAAATATTCACATCTGAACTCCAGCCACATAAATTCATTGCTCCTCATTTTTGAAGCGTACCTAGTAATCTCCCTAGATAGAAAGGTAAAAAACCCTGTCATAATTGTCCCAGATCAGACTCAGTCAAAGCTAAAATGCTGTAGCTTCAATAAAGCATCAGGTGATATATAATGATTCAGACTTACTTACAGCAGCTTTATCTCACAGCAATAAATAATGAAATGTCCCAATATAATAAGGAGCTGGCTTATGTCTGAGGAGCTTGAGCTACCACCCTGGGGGGTTCCAGGTTCATGTCTCTTCCCTGCCACAGACATCCTGCTGTGGTGGAAGGTGACTGACAGCTGGAGAAGGTGATTTATTCAGGTAGGCATCTGGAAAAAAAAAAAAGAAGTATCTGCTTAAAAGTTTGTGTTTTGATGCTTGTCACTTTACATTCTAAAAGGCATTTTGGGCAAATGCTCCATTTAATTTCTGGAGATGGAAGGAATACTCAAGGTGAGGCAACAGGCTTGGCTACAGGAAGAAGGTCCAGGACAACCACCAGCATTGGCAATGCCCAGAGGTCACCAAGAGGCCCTGATTGCCCTGAGCAGTCACCTGGGACCCTCACAATGCCCAGAGGTCACCAAGAGGCCCTGATTGCCCTGAGCAGTCACCTGGGACCCTCACCCACACACTCTCTGCCTTTAGGTCTGGGGCACTATTTAAGCTCAAGTCTTCTGTTGTTTTCTTTCCTGGCTCATGGTGTAAGCATGCTTGCTTCTAGTTCTGCTTAGCTGACCCTGGGACCCAGCACGTAGTTTTGCTTCCTTTGTTGCTCCTAGCTGGACCCTGGACATCAGTCATCAACTTGCAGTGTCTTGGTCATCAATGGACCTTGTTTTCAGCATACAACTTGGATGCAGCCGGTCAGTGAGAACACAGCCTCTGTTGGGTTTGCCCTTAGTTTGTGATTCTGCTGCTGCCAGCCCTGTGGAGAAAACCTGCTTGTGCTGTGCCCTGGCACAGAAGCCCTCTTGTACACACCCTGCAGGTACTTTATGGGAGGCAGGGAATATACTCTGAATTTTTCCATGGAGTCTTTTGGACCCACTGTTTTGAAGCAGTACTAGTACAGAATCTGTTTGACTCTTTAGTTTCTTCTTAAATTAAAAAAAAAAAAAAAAAAAAAAAAAAAAAAAAAAAAACTCTTTATTTTTAATAGCAAGGCACTAATTTTGAAGTACATAATTTTAATTTTGTAGGCAGCTTATATGGTGACCTAATATGATGATAGAGCAGCAACTTGCAGAAATCTTCAGTCCTAAAGAACGCATGAAAGAAATCCTCAGAAACTTTCAAACTGCTGGAGTAGTTCCATAAAACTGTTTAAGATGAGCACAGCAATAATTTTACCAACTGCAGCCTATCTTCCTCTCCACAGATTTTGCAGCTGTTACTACTTCTGTAGGTGTTGCATTGATCAGTAATGTAACAAAGTTTTGTGTAGTTTTAGAAAATGTAATAATAATTTTCTCCCTATATCAGGCATTAGGAAAATTTCTTATTACTCTATAAAGACAGTGATACTTCCTAGATTGATGTAATACTGTCAAACCTCTGTTTTAGGTAGTTGCCAGGAAAAAAAAAGCTAACTAAATACTTTTTACAATATTAACTATCCTTCAGCAAAGCAATATTCTGCTGAGTCAGACTGTCTACAAATCAAGCTTTGTCTCACAGCAGACAAAAGTTTTAAGGGGTGCAACTCTAGAGCAGACACTAACTACACTGTCTTCAGTTTGAGTTAGAATAGAACAGTTTGCTTAGAAGGACCCTTGAAACATCATCTAGTCCAAATGCCTGACTACTTCAAGGGGATAACCAAAAGCTGAAGAACATAATATGCTTTATAATAATGAGGATGTTATCCAAATGCCTCTCAAACACTGACAGGCATGGGGCATCAACCACCTCTTTATGACACTTCTTTATGAAGCTTGCTCTTTACTGTGAGGGTGGTCTAACACCGGAAACTTTTCCTGATATCGTGTCTGAACCTCCCCTGGTGCAGCTTTGTGATATTCATATGCATTCTGTCTTTGGTTACCAGTGAGAAGAGACTGGCTCCACTTCCATTTCATAAAGGCCCTAAAACATCTTTCATCATGATTTGCTTGCATATATTTTTCAGGATAAGCCATTAATATTATTGTAAGGTTAAGTTATAAAACTTCCATTTTGTGCTAAAGTAGCAATCTACTGGTGATTATATTTTCAACACGATAATGGGATTCTAAGAGTAATTTTGTGTAGGATTTCTGGTATTTGAAAGGATAGGTATGCACAGTTAAGCTCTCTACACTGCATAAGAGGTGTTCTGCTTCAAATGAGTCATGAAAATAAACTTTGGTGCACAGTGCTTTGTACTGAAAAACATGGAAGTATATATTTTTTAAGCAATATTGGGCACATACTCTGCAGTGTGTGCCATAGGGGCAGAGCTCTTCAAATTCATCAGACTTCAATGCAGAATGGTAATTCTTAAGAAATGTTAAGAAAATTGCATAGATCATGTCTTTCAACTATTTTTTAAAAAGAATACTTCTGTAAAGGCGACAAATACCATCCCACCCAAAAGCAGACCATTTCTCCACTACTTCTAAGTTAGTGTGGGTGTAGCAGAAAATGTAGGAAACAACCAGTTGTCTAGTAAGATTCATGTTAAAATTCTGTGGTTCTCTGACTCAACCAGACAGTAATTCAGAAGTGTAGTGAAGGAGCTCTGTAAACTGTGTAGCCTTGTCTGCTGGAGTAGAAATCATAATCCAGCTGGATACAGAAGATATGTAAAGTCATCTTTTAAGCCCCAAAGGAAAGAAGTTCCAGATACTTCCTAGTTTTGTTCTTTTTTAACATTTGCTAATGGCATAGCTTTCTGATAGTCTTGTATATCTTATTCTTACTTGATCTATGCATTATTTATGAAGAAAAGGTGTTTACCAGGAGACTTTGGATTCCAGGAGGCAATAGGTGCCTAAATGTGAGATGAGTGAAACACCTAACATGTCAGTAATTCAGACTCTGCCACATGTTTATCAAGGCCTGCTAGTTCCTGTCTTCACCATGCCATGTGAAAACTACTCCAAAGCAGAGCCATGCTCCAAAGAAGTCAGCCCAAAAATACTGCATAAGTGTCACAGCAGCTGCTGGAGGCTATAAAATACAAAATTCTCATAAGTTTTGGCTTAGGACAAAAGCTGATTTTTAGAGTAGCTTGGTGTTTTTTCCATATAGTGTTCATCTATATGGGAAATATAATATGCTTTTCATTAGTTTGGATCAATGAAACATGTTTTGGGCAACAGCTCTCATTAGATTGGAGGTGGAATCATTTGTTTGGAAGGTGGCCAGTCTTTACAAAATAAAAGCTTTCTCTCTCTGCATTTTAGCTGATGGATGCTGATGAAGCATTTTAGCCATGTGAACAGCTCTCATATTACTTTTCCTTTTGGTTCTCGGAAATGTCTAGTAATGATGCCTGCACGAGGTCGGTCTCATAGCTGTCATCAGTCTTCCCCTTTCCATAATCCACAAAGCCAAAAGTATCTCCAAGGCTAAATAAAATCACTATTGATTGTATTAAACAAAACTAATTAGTAACTACCAAATAAAAGGGTCTTTGAAGTAAAAAGGTATGTCTAAAAGTAATAAATAAATAAATAAAAATAAATAATAAAAAAAGATAAAAATAAAAAAAGACAAACTGGCATTCATGCAAATACTTTTCCATGTCTGAGACAGTAGCAACAGACTTCAGAGCTAAATACATGCCAATGACTTGCAGGCTAAATAGGTACATGTTGGTCAGCTCATCTCTGAAAGAACCCTAATGGCAGTGAGCTCAGGTAGAGGGGTATGAAAATGTATGAGTAGATGAAAGACAATGAACTTGCACTTATGTACTTAACAGTAATGGAAGAAGTAGGATGGTAGTTAGGAGTTTGGCAAGGTACCACGAATATTTTGGTGTGCTTCAGGTGGCTTATTCTCTTATGTGTTGGGTGCAAACATAAAATCTAAACCTTCTTTAGCTGCAAATCTTTTTCTTTTTTTTTTTTTAATTTATGGATTTATATAATTTCAAGTAAAACATTGCTAGACTGATGTCTTACAAGTTCTACAAGAATATATGCTTGAATGTTTAGATGTTTAGACACAGAGATACTTGAAGTACATGCTTAGAATAGACTGTACTAAATCTTAAAATAAAAAATCCTGTGGCTGTTTACATACAGTATTTAGGAGTAGCTTGTGTATCACAGGATTGAAAGTAAAAGAGACTCTGGAAATAATACACAATGTCATGTAATGGCTTAGTTTTGTGTTCTCCGAAGCTAAGGACAAAGCTTTTTGTTCACATGCAGGATTAGGTTTTAAAAAAAAGCATCAGTAAGAACAACAATGTTCTCTGAACATTTTAGATAATGTCAGCTCACATAAGGTAAACATTTAACTGTCAAGACAATTTTGTAATTTTAAATGGATATGGGATTCTTTTAAGAGCTATCATTGCAAGGTTACATCTTATTCTTTTTAGAAACTGCAGATGCTATAAGATTCTACCTAAAAATGTCATCTTTCAATTGCAATCTCAAATGCTTCAGGCCAGTCACATCATTTATTTTATGATGCTTCTTTCTCACTTGACTCATCTTGTTTGCATATTTAAGGAAGCATATTCTGCTTTGAATATAAAATTATTTATTACATATAGAAATTATAGACATGGAAGACTTATGTTTTAAATCAATGCAGTTTTATCTGTGTTTAGTTGAAAAGTAGACTGAAGAGACTAACAGGAAGTTCCAAACTCTTTAATGAAACATGATTATATTGGATTTACATCTTTCTCTGTGCATGCAGATTGATATGAGAAATATTGCCACCATAAAAGAGATATATACTATACTTTATTCCTAACAGGAAAATATTTATGTAGTAAATGATTTATACTTAATAAGTAAAGTTGATTTCCCAGAGAAGCCAAGTTAAGTTGTGACTTAGGATTTGTGTTGATGCACATTCTGGGAATAGCATAAATATATAGTTGTAAATATATATTTATGTTTATTGTTCTAAATGTAATTGATTAGCCTAGATGAAATTGGATGAAAGGCTTTTCATTTGAGGCTAAAACACAAACTTTCTCAAGTAATATATACACTACATGAATGGGTATGCAACATTCACAGTAACATATGACTAGCGGGATTGTAAAATGGTTTTTCATGGCTTGTGGACATTTTTACTTAGAAATAAAATTTTTTCATATACCTGTCACAGCTGTGCTTGCTGAACCTATTCACCCAGCAATGAATACTCCAGATGACCTCAATCTTAAAGGCTCTCCAGGAGAAAGAAGACCAAAATGGCATGACTGTAACCTGATCTGAAAGGCAAGGTCTCTCTGTGCTTGTAAACAAGGTATGTCACAGGGTAAATCCACATTGTCTTGACTGAAGTAATGTGGATGACTAAAGCTAAAACACAAACAGTTGTTTCCCCATCACACACCAGCAGAGTTGAAGAATTTTCAGGCTCAAGGAGGCCAGGCAAAAAGAGATAAGTACAACACAGCACCAGTGGCACATTCTCATAGGAAGAATAGATGACGACAAAACAAGTTCTGTCTGCTTTCCCATGAGAGTGCTGCACTTCTGCCAGTTGTAGAGGCTGAATACGAGTAAGCTTAGTCAAAGAGGACCTTTGGGTCCTCTAGAATCTGCAGATAAATACTGTGTGTACCGTACCAGGAATACCACACCATGTGGGCAACTACCCAAGGATGAAAGATCTCAAGAAAAAATGGTGGAATAGGTGGAAGGGTGTAGCAAGCAGAGGATTGACTGGCCCTGGTTATGGGCTGAAATCCCAAACAGCTAGAGCAGTGCTTCTTCCCATTCACTAAAGTCTATTTTTTTTTTTTTTCCTTGGGAGTGACAAGATAAACATAGGATTGACCTATTGAAAGGTGGAAAGAAATCTTGATGTAGCCCTCTTTGAACAGAAGCACAAGTACAGTGATATATTGTTTCTTGTGAACAAACTATCACTTTTGTCTAGTGAGTGTCTTAAATAATAACTTTTAAATTTACCTGTGCGTTCATACCTTCTCGTTCATGTTACTGATTTTCAGGTTAATTTCTTATCTATATTGTCAAAAAGAAATGTTTTAGTGCAAAAAAAAAAAACATAATTTGTGGGTTACCATTGAAATTTAATTTACAATTACAATTTACAATTACAATTGAATTTGCAATTAATTTTACAATTAATTTTAATTAATTTTACAATTTAATTTACAATTACAATTTAATTGATATGATAAATTTTTGCTTCCATTATGGGGAGGGGGGACACAAACTAATGAGAAATGTGGCTAATCATTCTTTATTACTGTGCCACCACATCTGCCACGCATATTTTGTAAGAATGCTTTTCATATTACATATGAATCAGAAATGTTTGAACTATTTTTTTCTCCTACTTTATTTTCCTTGCTAAAACTACTAGATTAGGCATTTCATATTGTTTCCCTTTATTAGTTGCTGTGCAAAATGGTTTTCACTTAGGAAGACTTCCCAAAGCGCAAAATGTGAGAAACATATTTAAAAAGATATGTTTGCTCTCATGAAATTTGAAAGTTTCTCATTGCTTTTGAAAACAAAGCCCTATTCTTCATAAGCAACCAAACTAATTAGTTTGACTACATTAACTCCTCTTTCAGGGATGCCTCAGTCACATGTTTCCTTAGGTCAATACTAAAGAGATAATTAATGTTTCAGAGTAGCTTCAGCTGCAGTATTTTCTTTGCTCTTAAGCCAACAGTTTTAAGGAATAGTTCTTCCAATCGCTAGGGAAAAATCAGCACAGACATATTTATCTGTGTACAGTATATACATAAAGAACATAATAGATCCAAGGAATATGAGAGCACTGATTACTTAAAATTTTATCCTTCAGATTACAGACATGAATTAGACAGAAATCCACTATAATAAACAAGTCATTTGTGGTGTTAGCAGAGAGTGTCATGCTTCCCAGTTTCTAGAGAGCAGATGTGCATAGCATTTAGCAGTCATATTTGACAACATTTCAAGTTAAAAGAGTAAATTTGCATGAAAATTTAACCAGCTTTTCCCATCTCCTCCGACTTAGACATGCTTTATCTAGCTCAGAGATCAGGTACACAGCGGGAGATGTGAAAGGGGATGCCTGCAGTATGGCTACTGACAGAGATAGTCTTTGTGGAGAGCTCTGAAGCTCCGCACCTGGCAATTCTCTTTCTCCAAAATGAATTTTCTCTGAAAATATAAAATTTTGATGGGGAAAGTGGAACTCAGGAACACAAGGAGATGAGCAAAGGAAAACTTTGCTGTATAAACACTGCTCAGTTCAGTCCTTCTACAGAGAGCTCTTGAGAACTGCGGCCTGCCCTCAGCTGAGCAGAGCATGGTGTACACTGTGAAGTATGTGTTTCAACATTTTCTTTCAAAAACGAGTTACTTCAAGTAAGAAACCAGAAGTTTAAAGCTGAGATGGGGTTAGATTATCCTCAGGAAAGCGTTTCTGATGGACATGAACAAAAGCAGGGAATCACAGCAGTGACAGTGCTGCAGTAGAAAATTTCAAATAATTACTGCCCGTTACTTTTACCAACAGACAGTTGTACAACCTACAAGTCTATAGGTGCATATCCATTCAAATCAGTGAATAAGCATGAAGCATATGGTGTGTGACTCAGGATGTGGAAGGAAGGTATTCTGCTACCAGTATCCAAAAGACTGCACTTAATTTCCACCTGGCCTTTGAGCTGCAGTAGAGAAGCTGCATGCAGCAAAGAGATAAAGGCTTGCTTTCTAAGCTGGACTGCTGAGAACGTGCTGAGGTGAGAGTTCAGAGGGCTTTTCTATCATTTTGTTTCAACAGAGGAAAAATTCAATACCAAATACATCCCAAAGAGAGTTCAGATGGTAGCATGTGAAAAACAGTTTTAAAGTTAACTGCAAAACCGTGGAAAGCATACACCGACCCTTTTTGTCACCAGAACCCAGAGAAATTTCAGCTATCACCACCCATGGGGAAGTGTGTCTCCCTTCCTGAAACAGATTATTTTATTTTTATTTTTATTTTTATTTTTTTACATTTTTAGGTGATCTCAGACTGGCCATTTTAAGCAGTGAGTTAACTGTGGTTCAGTGTTGTGTATGCTGCAGAAAGCCCTATATGAAATCACCTATTCTTTCATGTGTTTTCAAATGCCAGTTGAATGTTAATCAAGGTATGATCTTCCAGCTAGTCCTAGTAAAGGAAGATTTTTTAAATTTATTAATTTATATATCTTTAAGATCAACCTAGATTGCTAAATACATGGTAATATTTTAATTAGTGAGGAAAAAATAACATAATTCAAGAAAATCAGAATTTCAGTCTTTCAATGTCTTTACATTCAGGAAGTGGAACATAAACAGCACATGCCAAATCACTATCGATGGAAGACCAAAGTTGTCACTGTTCTGAATTGACTTGTTTTTTGTTACATGCATGGAAAACAAACAAACGTAATAAAAAGGACTCTTGGAAAAATAAAAAGTTAGGCAGCAGATAGATATAGGTCTTAAAGTTCAGTGATTGCCTGCAAATTTTGCTTGAACTTGCACTGACATCTCATAAAAGTTAAAAGCTTCACAAAATTTCTTTTGGGCTCTATCATATCTGATGAAATACTAAGGCTTCTTGCTTTATTGAAAATAACTAGTCAGGTTATCTTTAGGACAGTCTATCTAAGACACACTGTCTAAATTGAATCCTTATCCAAGTGGAAATTCAGTATAACATCTTTTGTTTGATTACAACTGAACATGTTTCAAGAGAGGAAGCAAAATCAGCTTTGAGTGGACAGATTTACTTGCTTACTTTAGGAAGAAGATTGTGTTTAGATTAGGTTTGACTGGAAATCCCTCTTTCTAGTCCAGAAAAATCTTTAAAGGAATAGTTACAATTCTTTATAGATGCAGTCCTAACTCTTCATTTTCTTCACAATCCCAAGGAAGTCCACATTATTCTTACTGTAGAATTACTTCATGTTTGTATCTCCTTCAGCTGAAGAATAGGACACTTTGAGGTCCAAGTGCACTGAATACGTGTCTTAATTACCAAAATGATTCCCACAGATCCAGACATGGATTACTTTATGGGAGATATTCTCCTCTCACTAAACAATGTTACTGACATATTTACTCACTTTTTTTTCTGTTTATAGATTATTTTGAGACAATTTATCATCAGCGTACATAATTTTAAATCAGTCTATGGTTTATAAAAATGTTTTGATCTAAAGCTTTGCCATTCCAGTTTGCTTCAACTGCCTTTTACTTGGCATATAAAATATATGAAATTTAGTATAAAAGTGGTATAACTGGTAGTTTTGTCTCCATGTAATTCTCTGATTGCAAACCTAGAGGAGTTTTTGAGTTGAGCAGGCAGTTTTTGTGTGTAAATTCTGTTCCTCAGTCTCTGCTAAAAATACTGTGCAAACAAAGTTTTGTGTAAGTGTTTGTTGGAAGAAAATTTGTTTATATTGTGGCAACACAGTTGGCTTTGCCTTGACATCTGTGTGTTTCTCTTCAGGTTTCATTTATCTTTGTACTTCTCTTGTACCTGTCCTCTACTCTAGCTGCAGCATGTTTCTCAGATCTGCATGCTTTGTGTTCAGATGATGGTTTGATGAATGTCTCAGATGATTTACAATGAATTATAAGACAGTTACTTTTAGGCTTTCTTGAAAATGCAAATGAAAAAGTGAAAAATAAAAATTCAGAGTAAATCTGAAAGAAGAGGGTGTGTGAGATTGCTTAAAGTATCATTTAGCAGATTTTGCTATCCTCCTTTGTAGAGATTATTAGAAATTAATTGCTGCTACTAGAAAATAAATTGCAGTGCTGAAAAAGATGCCATGCACATTTTAATTACAACATTGGACATGGTTGAATAATTTGTAAGAGGGTTTGAGACTAAAGAAACTTAACTTTCTCTCTTTCTCTTATGTATGTAAAAGGAAAGGGATAATGAGAGAAATCCAAGAATGTGTGAAAGCCCAAGTGCCTACTTAAACTCCGAACAATAACAAATGAAGGTACATAATACCATTTTCCAAGTACTGAGTCTTTTTTTACAGATTGATCTCTCATTTTAATCCCCCTTAGATTTTTCTAAGTGCTCTAGATAATCTGATATAGTAAACACCTTTCCTTTAAAAACAAGGTGACACTGCAGCCATTTTATCACTGCCCTATAAATTCAATTTTCTACAGAATCCAATAAAAATATTTTCCAATAATTATTTTCCTTAGGGTTTCTTCCTGCTCAGTCAGAACCTGACACTGTCTGCCTTAATCAAACTATATGACTGGTTCCCAGAGTAGGTCCTGGGAGGTGTAGAAAGCCAAGGCTGTCCTTGTAGAGGATCCATTCCTTTGCTTCCAAGCAAAGGAGTTGTGATCCCTTATGCTGGTTTGAGCATTGATGAGTTGTTGGGTTGTTTATTTTTCTCCTTTCCTTGTGGTTTAATCTGAATAACCCAGTCAAAAATAGTACATTAGTTTTCCAAGGCAAAGGCTGAAGAATTCCCATATGTTCATGAATACACATGTTGTGGTCCAAGCCGTATAAGTGCCTTCAATTTTTTGTTGCTTCTCTACCAGCACAGGAAGTTTCCCCCAGTAATCTTGAAAAAATTAAACAGACTCTGAGGCTGTACTGGCCCTTTCTGTGGAGGCAACATGAAGCCCATTTAGTAATACTCATTGTCCCCTACTTAGAAGAAAGGGGATCATCATAATGAGGTTTCAGGTCAACCAAGGTTGCTCACAGACACCCACTGAACAGGTGTTTCATTGCCTGCTTTTAAATACAATTATGAGTGTTTTTTGTTTTGTTTTGTTTTTTTTGGTGTTACTGATACTCGACCCTTGAAATGGCAGAACAGAATTCTGAGTAAAAAGAATAAACTTTTTTTTTTTTTCAATACAAAGGCAACTATGAAATGTTGAGGGAAAAAAAAAAATGTGTACTTATTCCATCCTGCAATAGAGTTGTACACAAAAGTACTCAGGATTCAGGATACCTGGAACACAGTGGTAGGAAAGTAGGCTTTCTATAGAGGAAATGGAGTGGGCTGCCTAGAGCCACTTGATAAGAAAAGCTGGACACAGGGCTGTGTTAACACTGAGATGTTGCGGTCAGGAGTGTAAGCACATTCAGACTTCAAGGTGTGGCTATATTGTTGGGTCTGCAACCATTCTGGCTGAGCTTACCCAGACTTTCTTCATGCTGTAGAAATGATGGTCTTTACCATCATTTGTGATGCTTTTGTGATGCATTAGCATCACAATTTAGAAATAAATGCACATAGTCCTGCAACGCTCAGTTTCGCTTTCTTATGTCGATGTTCAGCTTTACCTTTACTACCCATCCTTTTCTCCAAACAATATCGTATTCCTGCCCACCTTCCTGACAGGAGAGTGATTATGCCATTAGCAAGGGCATCACTGCTGTTCTATTCTGGCTTTTCTGCCCAGTGAGTTGTAGTTATTCTCCCTACACAACTGTACAATTTCAGTGGCAGAACAGAGGATATTATAGGTGACTAGATTTGTAAGTGATTCTAGCTCTTAATGTTACTTGTTGGCAATGTTGATACTTATAATAACTTCAGCCTAGAAACTAAGATAACCCTTTTTTATTATTATTTTGAGTGATAATTCACTGTGCCATTAAACAAACATTTAAGTATATTGATCATACTTGTACAATTATAATCTACAGACTCATGCTTTCTTAAAGTATTCAAATTATGAATTCATACAGATTAGAATTTGAAATCTCTTCTCCCACTTAGATGATAGAACCTTCTTAACTTTATCATTTTATTCAAAAATGGGCAAGATGCTATTCTGTCTAAATTATAAGGAATATGCTTTTGAGTGCTGTAGACAAATATCAATATAGGAATACTCCCAGCTATTTTTAGAAATTTTTTTCTACCTAAATGCTTAGTGTTGTCTTTTAAGAATACTGGAGGCAAAACCATTCTACAAAATAATCCCCAATTTCTTAACAATGGAATTTTTTAACTTCTTACTTTACTTTTCTTTTTTTCAGTATTAGAGAACTAAATATCTAGCAGAGTGCTTAAAATAGGCTTTTTTAATTGTTTAATTTTTATCAATTTTTCTTCATCTAGCTTTAGTGATTATTGAGGTGCCATGACAATGGTATTTGCTTTCACATGTTGCATCAAGTTAAACCACAAGGGACTTGAATGATTATTCAGGAAAACCTAAGATGACTCTATATACAAATTCCAGTGGAAAATAGGATTTATTGTTTTAAGGCTAAATGATTGGAGTAATAAAAGATATATAAAAAGATAACAAATGCCATGAAGCCACTATATTTTATATAGAAAATAAAACATTTGTTACAATTGTAATCTCCCATGCTTCAAAGAATATACCTTGGTCCAACCTCCACTGAAATTAATGAGTTTTATATGAATTCTATCAATCACTCAGCTGTATTTACCCAGTTTCGTAAACTAGTTTCTTTCCTAGGATCCCTCAAGGATGTACAAATGTATTGAATTTCATAAAATTTAGACAATTTAAGACTCAGTTCTAGTTTCACTAAAAACAACTTTTTCTGCTAACTTAAATGCGCACTGATCCACAGTATGAAGAAGAACTGAAAATGTCTCTCTCTGCGATTGTTTGCTTTCAGTTGCTCTTATAATAAATTAAAAATTACTCAGTAACTTGTGTCACAGGAAAAAAAAATCATTTAGAAGTAAAGCTAGTTTAGCAGGCTGATTTCCATTTTACAAGTGATGAATTTATATATCTTGTTCAGCATGTTGGTTTTATAACCAGTTTCAACATTGTGGTGTTGCTCATTTGTCCTGTTAATCTGTCTAGGGACAAGTAAGGGCAGGTCATGTTGTGCTGTAAATGGAAGCCCAAGTCAACAGGCTTGTGGGAAGGGCAGAACTCATGTCTTCTGTCTGTGGATGTAGGGTGGACCACTGTCATGGTCATGTTATTTTCCACAACTGCTTCAACTGCTATTAACAATTCATCTCTGAGCTGTCTTCAGATATGCCTGTATTAATCCTGTTGGTATAAATGGGCAAGTCATTTATTTGAATGAATCATCATTCACAATGAGCTGTACATTGCTTAGAGATGCTGATATCCGTTATCTATAGTTATTAGATGCACCTGTGGCTTTAAGACATTTCTAAATTTAAGTTCTCTATTCACTTTTTAAATAGCCCCAAATGATGCCTTTCTCTTTCGTTTTAACCAATGGGCCTCATGTGTTCTCAAGTGCTTTTACATTATGTTTGGCTGATGCAACAGCATAATATGGTTCCTCTGGAAGAATCAGTGACAGCAAGTAGGGCATACGGTTACCAGGGAAATGAAGCATTCAGTTGCTTAGATGGCCTATATAATAGATAGTTCACTGAGCATTTGATTTGTATCTGTAAAAATCACTGATGAGTATTATAGCGTTATTAATAAGATGTCCACACTTATTCAGATCATTAAAAGTACCACATTAAAATTGACAGTGTTTCCAATACTGTTGCAGGATTCACTTGTGTGTGCCTCAGAGCTGGCAGATCTTGATGCAAGATTGGAAATCAATGACTGCTTCAATGAAGTTCTGTCTGTGTATACAAGAGAAGAAAAAAATCTAACATTCCAAGAACTAACACACAAAAAATTACCTTTTCAAATGTAATTATCCACCTTTTTTGGTTGGTTGGTTGGTTGATTTGTGTGTGTGTTGGAAGTGTTTAGATATACCACAGACCTAAAAAACATAGCAGAGCTCAATAGATCTTGTTAGCTTTATTTTATATGAACACTATTTTTTCCCTCTAAAGGTCAGCTAGGAAAAAGCTCTAATTTACTGAAAAAAAAGTTTTAGTTTATATATGTATATTTTGTCAGTAGAAAAAGTAGATCTTCCCATTCATTCTAAAGGATTTTGATAATTTTCCACCTATACACCTCCAATATTTTTTCATGGTAAAAATCATCATTATGTGCTTGTATTTCTAGCTCTATATGCCACCAATTTGCAGACAGTTTATAAAAATATTGTTACGCCTGTGTCATGAGCTGAAAGAAGAAAAGACAGCTTGCACAAAATACATGATATACAGACAAAAGAAATATCATGGGCAAGGTTATATTCTTTTACAGAAAGTGCTCTGGATGCTTTACTGTCCAGGCAGGTCCAGATCACCAGCATGATAAGCCTCCAGAAAGCCATTAGAGTGCGTGATGTTTATGTTCATGTTTAAATTCTGCTACTGTGCTACCTTACTGTTGTGGGAGCAGAAAGCCTGACTTTCAGAAGCATTTAGTAAATGCATGAATGTATTGATGAATACATTTCTAAAGAGACTTTTAAAATACTGAATGGGAGTTTCTTGTTATACACATAGTCAAAGTCTCACAAAGTGAGATAACCTGGCATTTTGGTAAGAAGTCAAGTCAGCCTACAAATAATCCTCTCCCAAGCCTCCATTCAGTTTATCCTCCTGTGTGAAATCTAAAAATTAGTTTTATTCCAGGTGTGCATTGCACTCTACCTTCTTTTTGAGTATCCTTCTGTCAGGCTTCACTACTTCAAAACTGTCATTTTTGAGAGCAGAGAACCCCTGTTGCTGCACTGGGTGGATGTAGCACACTGGTTGGGATCAATCTGAAAATTCCATCCCCTCATGCCAATGCATCTATGTGAAACAGAAAACTTGGGTTATTATTGCATCACTTCATCAATGATAAGTCCTTCATTGTCTCTGAAAATGCCAAATTCCTCTTTCAAACTTCAAAATCATTTTGATGTCACAAATAGGAATGGAAATTGGCATTTAAGTAAATTGGTATTTTCCTGCATAAAGAGAACTATAAAACCAACTTCCACAGCAGTTGCAACCTTCAGAGTTGAATCAATAGATGAAATGTGTAACTGAAATATTTTAAAAGTTGGAACAGCTCTAAAAACCTTTACTTTCTGCAAAAGGAAGACATGAAAATGCCACAGACTAATCAATTCTGTATGGTTTCTGAACAGCAGCTAATAAAAAAAGATATGTTTTTAAACATCTATCTCCTTTTCACAAGCAGTCTTTAATCTTACCTCATAAAAACGATAATCTTTAATAGCTAAAGAAATCAAGGCAGGTTATGCACTGCCAGGAACCTGTTAGGAAATCCTAACTGCTCTATAGGCCTCTCAGTAAAGTTCAGGGCTTGTAAAGCAGCCTACCAACTTAAATATAAAATTGCCATGAACAATTTATATCAATAAGTCATGTAAGTTTCCTGCTAAAGGTTTCATTTAAATATAGATTGAACTAAGAACTGAAGCACAGCATATTCATGCAGAAAAACTGTGTACTGAGTAGTTATGCAAAACAAATGAATTCCAATTTCCTCTATAATGTTTTGTTACCTATAGCTATAGCCATTGAAGAAAGCCTGGTGAGCAATAAAGGACATAACATTATACAGCTTCATCAGTCTTGAAGAATGATGGAGAACTTCATTAACCATATATCTTCAACTCCAATATATAACAGTCCACTGTTATAACAGTCCACTATACACCGGCTAGAGGTTAGAAACTGAGATGGAAACAAGTACACACCATATCGGCAGACTGATAATCATGAGCCTCCAGGTTTTTTCCACAGCAAAATCCTCAATATCAAAATTCTCAGTTCAGTTTTTTTTCCAATTCCATTTATGCCTGGAAAGATTTTTTAATTGTTCATTGAATCTGAGGGGGAGATGGGTTGCATTTGCATGAATGCCATATTAAATGGTTGACTTGACTACAAAAGAGGAAGGAACAAGATCCTTGATATTAGGCCAGAAAGCATTTTACAGCCATTCCTTTATCTCAGCTGCCAGCTCTAACAGTGGCTATATCCCTGAAGTCTCTGGTAGCCCTGTAGGTGGGCTCATGTGATGGCTAGGATTATTGCCAACTTCCCATCCTCAGACCTGCTTTTTTCTTTTTATAGCCTTCATTTAGAAACAGCTAAATTGTTTGCCAGAGAGCAATGTCTCTAAGAAAACAAGGCTTTCTTTTCTTGGTTCCTCAAAGGCATGCCTCTTTATATGTCTGAATTCAGACCATTGTCATCTCTAAAGGCAGCTGAGACCACTGTGAAGTAGACACACTTTTGGCTACAAAGTGGTTATAATCAAACAAAAGGAACCTCTCATTTATTAGAGGTGAACATTGTTTTTATCATGTTATTAATTACCAGCACACTATCAGGGGTTTCACAGAGCATCTGGCAGGATAAGGGCCTTTATGAACAATTTCAAATCCACAGGTTGAAAAGTTAGGAATTCGAAGTCTACAGGAATGCTCTGGATCCTTTTTATGTTTGGAGATTCAACCTAGAGCCCACATCCTGTGGATGGAAGTCATCTTTTTTTTGCTAAGGAGTATAAGTTATTCTTAGACAGTTACAGTAGTCAAGCCAGTAGTTAGCTTACTTGATTGAGTGCCCTCTACTGTAATTACAAACAGTGCAGGGTCAACAGAGTTACAACAAAGCATTGATCAACCACTGTCCCTCCTCTCTCCCACCCCTCCCCCCAAAAAAAAAAAAAAAAAAAAAAAAGATTTTAAAGGTCATCTCCACTAATCAGTCACAGACCATTAAAAGGAAGTTTGGTTCAACCTGTTCAGGGATATCAAATCATCCTTCAAAGGACAGGTTGTCCTAGCTTGTACATTGTCCCAACAGCACAATTTCACTATATGAGTGTTAGTTCTCAATACACTGCATTTTGAATGTTGCCTTCAGCAGGATAGCTCTATTTTTATGTACACAAAAACTAATTGAGTATTCCGAAGCCATAACCTCAATCTTCAAAAATGTCATGAGAAAACAGTATGCAAAGGAGAAAAAGATACTTGGCAATGCATACCTAAGTTATCACAAAGGGCGAAAACTATTTTCCCAAGCTAAAACAATTTTTAATTCCCTGCTAGTACCAGGTTTAAATTCCCAGAAGTAAAGAAGTGCTGGTGATGATAGTATTGGGCTAATGAGCTTTTTCTTCAAAGAGTCATGGACAATAGCCCTTAGTATATTAATGAGTTTGGAGCTGCTGTTTGGCAGAAAACCTGCTGGAAGCTATTGAAAAAGCAAAAAGCAGAAAAGGAGTGATAATTTTGGTCAGTGTTATCACATTCTTTGTAGTTTCAGGGTAGGTGATGCCAATATGTCTTTTTGTCTCTTCACTTTGACACCTTTAGAAAGTGAAGTATAGTTGCTAATCTAAAACCATCTGTGACATATAATAGGTTATATGTACCAGGCAGCACTTAAATATTGGTAATTCTTCTGTCAGAGTCATTTTTCTTAATTGCCAACTGTCTGTTTGACACTGGCTTTTAATATGCTGTCAAACAATTTGAAGTATGTTCCTTCACCTAGTCCTCCTGCACCAAACACACTGGAACTTTTCAAAGGCAAACTATTTTGCAAAGACGTACAGCTTTAATAGGGAAATGTTTCAAGTGCAGGGTAGCAGTGGCCAGCTGTTAAAATATTTGCTGGGGATGTAGCACACAACTGTGAAAGATCTGGCCCAGGTCCCCTGAAGTCTGGCACATGTTGCTATGGCTAAGCAAACAGGCAGAACTGGTATTAAATGGTAATGTCTCTTTTTTTTTTTTTTTTTTTTTTTTTTTCCCACACACAAAGAATTAAAATATTTCATTTCTGTTCAGTAATAAAATGAAAACAAATATATGAAAGACTCAATTTTATTTATTTATTTATTTTAATTATGACTATATTTTCTATCCATCACAGATCAAAGGCCATTGGTTTGTCTCTACATTTACTGGCGTTTCCTTCTTTTATAATCATAGCCAAATACTTCCCTCCTATCCCATTACTCATCAGTTCTGTGACTAGTCAATAACACGCCAGAGAGCTACACCACAAGCAAGAGGAAAGATGCCAGGGAGATTGTGTTTCTCTCTCCTCCACAAACACATCTGTATGCATAGATATGCTGTTCATTGCCAATACACTCTTTGTTTAATTTTTGTTTTTAGATTATTAGATATTCTTTTTTCTTTCTTTCTTTCTTTCTTTTTTTTTTTTATCTGCTGTAAGAATGAACTAAACCTTGTTCAAGCAGAAGTCTGGCTGTCAAAACACTCAGAAGGATGCAAGGACAGATTTGAGAAGATAATCAGGAGAAACACTTAAACAGACATGTACATTAGTCACCCTGATGACAATAGTTATGACTGTAAGATGACACGTTCATTCTATGACCATTAATCAGCAAACATATTCAGGTCTTGTGCCACGCAAACAAAAGTGTAGTGGAAAAGAGATAAATTTATTTTTTTGGACCTAAATAACTCTTTTCAGATAACAGTTTCTCTTGGCTGATCAGAACCCTTCTCATTACTATTGCGACAATGTTTTGTTAATTTTAAGTAAAGATTTTTTGTTTGTTTGTTTGTTTTTTAATAGGTTCCTATTCTGGTAGGATTTAGTAGCTACAACTTCTTACAGATTACTTGCTATCTTTCTGTTGAACTGTGGTTTGCACTGAAAGTGTATACCTGCATTTGAATCATAAAATCCCCATTCATTTAATTAGACCAGGATTGGACCATTACCTTAACCTCCTCCTTTGCAGGATCAATGTAGGACTAGCAGCTTTTATATTACTTAGCTTGTATTTTCCTGGAGAATTATAGCTTGATATGAGAAATGGAAAAGATATGTGACTAAGTTTGTACACTTATGTTTCTGCTACTTGTATGATAGAATGCATTAATATACTGATGTTGTTGGGTAAAAATATAAGATGATTGTTTTGAACCATGAGATTCTCTCATAAAAATATAATGAAACTACCTTCAATCACATGTAATTTATGGCAGGAATATTCAGATTAAAGAGAGAGCCTAAGATAACCCATTTCATATAAGGTTATCCAGCAGAAAAAAAAAGTGGATGTAAGATTGATTCAAAACACTGAAAACATTAATTTTCTGATTTCTCCTTTGAATAATAGATTCTTTGATGCAGTAACACATAGAATCTTATGCCAGTGCTGACAGTGGTGGTTCTAATGTTTATCAGCATGTACAAATATACAATGTGATGAAGGTTTAATAGAATGACATCTTACAAAACAAATCCAGTGTAATTTACTTATTATTACTGTAATACTAAAAGGAAGTAACATTTAGTTGTGATATGCTAGACAACAGAAAAAAAAAAAAAAAAAGAAAGTCATTAATCAGTAAAAGACTTTATGCCTTCTTGTTGTGGTCAAATTCTTTTCATGTTTAGTCTGATTTGTCATGTGCCGGTCTTTATGAGCATGGTCAGTGAAATCCCTCAAGAAAGTGCACATGAATGTCTGGTGACTGCAGTGTTTCAGTGCCTGGAGGGAAGATGAGTTGTTGTTGTTGTTGTTTTTTGGCTGTAAGAAATTGTTAGGTGTTGCTACTTATTGCATGCTGTAATAACTCTGTAAACAGTTTGTCATTACTTTTGTTGTATTACAATAACTGCAAAGGTCTGTACTGTTTGTAAAGTTCCAGAGGAGATGGATCTCACTGTTCCCAGCATAAGAGCTGCCTCTGACTTCAGGAATCTACCTGTTCATTTCAATATATATATACATAAATCCACTCTGAGAAATTCAAGAGCATCTGAGCATTTTCCTGTTTCTCTATCTCTTCCAAGAGCATAAGCAGCATTGATGTCAAAGGCTAGCCAAAGAACAGAAACAGACAATTCTGTGAGGTGGCAAAACTATCACTAAAAGGAAAAAAAAAAAAAAAAAAAAAAAAGATGTCTGACCAAGCTTTTAAAGCAAATGAGTCTGAACTGTTCTCATTGATATTCAAATATATGCCCCATTTTTCCTCACCTTTAGTATTCATGTGGGATTTAAAAGAGTTAAAACCTAACAATGTTCCCTCTAGGCAATAATGATACCATTTAGCTACAGAAAATTTCAACTAATAATGCTTTGAGCTGTCTAAATTGCCTGCAAATGCATTTTGCTGCAGAGCCTGTCAAAATCTCACAGATTTCAATATCCAAAGGCTAGGCAGGCAAGAGGTGGGTGGTGTGCTAGGGTGAGGTTTGCCCAGGTAGCCCGGCAGAACATGATGTATTATACCCCGCTCTGCTAATCCTATTACTGGAGCAAGGCTTGGTATTACTCACTGTAGGTCTCAGACTAGTGGAAGCAATATTTTTGAAAGGGCAAATTAATAATCAGGGGACGTTTTGGGGGGACTGGGAGGGGTCTGTGAGCTTGATGTGATTTTTTTTGTTGTTTGCTTATTTTCTGTGTTTGAAGCTCCTCTGTCAGACATTTCGAATGCTAAAATGAACTGTGAGGAGGTGGGTTAGCAGTGAAAGAGTAAATAGTAAGAATATGTGCACAAGAAAGGCAGTTAGACATATCTGTCACTTATCACACAAAGCATATGATAATAAAGTGAAAAAATTACTTTGAAAAGTCTGCTGTTTTGAAATATCCTTCTACTTCTGGTGGATTTTTCCAATAGTAAGAATATTGTTTAAAAATGAATTCTTATAGAACAGTACGTATTTTAAGTGGCTCCACTATAAGTACATTTTTTCAAGCTTTCCCTTACACATGTTTATTCATATGTAAATAATGTCAGAATTTCTTAGAGAGTGAATATGAACTGAGAGATATTTTAACAATACTCTAGTATTTATCCAGAAATTTCAAGTATGGAATCAGAAGTCAAACTCCCATGTTCTCTATGACTCATTAACATAAAATGGATGTCGGGCAGCATTATTTATCATCTCTACCTCAGTTTAGTCCTTCACAACATTAGAAAAATAATAATAATACTGTCTTATTCAAAAATTTAGGCTATTCTTTTCTGTTGCTACTGAATACAAAAAAATGAACTAATTGGTGCATCAATTAGACACCTTTGTATTTTGTTGAACTCAGAAAATAAATTACTAGAAATGGCCTATGCTATTGAATTTGCATCACAAACCTATTCTTTGTCATTGGTATAAACACTTGTATCTTAGGCATTCAAAATTTGATTCTGATAAAGCTTGCAAAAATGTATTTATGTAGCTGGGTGAAGAGTCATAAATATGCTTTTTGTTCATTAGTACTTTGATGGTTGAGGTGAGTGGTTAGATTGCTACAGTTTATGCCTAACATGTATTTAGCCTAATTAGCAAATGAGGTCAGCAATTAGATAGCTAAAGGGGATCAGTGCATGAGCCCAGCTATGCCATAAATGTTATAAGGAAAAAAGGAAAAGCTAGAATCTTAGCATCAGCCTTAAATAGCAGTGATGCAGTGCCAGCAAGAAAAGACTGCCACAAAACTTGATCACAGAGGACAGAAAAGCCAT
Organism: Anas platyrhynchos; assembly: GCF_047663525.1. Lineage (NCBI taxonomy): Eukaryota > Metazoa > Chordata > Aves > Anseriformes > Anatidae > Anas > Anas platyrhynchos. The sequence goes on along the minus strand of NC_092590.1, from coordinate 33,252,452 downwards.
CTGATAAATGCAGTGATTGATCAGTAGGGTAATGATTTGCGAAATTACATATTCAGTGCCCATATCCCACACATCCTCTGCTAATAAACCTCCTCTCTGGCAGGTGGGGTGGACAGGGAAGGGGAGGTGGTCTGCTCTCTCTTGATCTTGAAAGACCACAGGATGCCTGCTTAGTGTCAGCAGGCACTGACAAACAACACAGATTTGATTACCATACCTGTTTCATGTTCCTTAATCCTCATTTTGCATGACTGTGTACAGCTTCTGTGGGTCCCCCATCACCTGCACACTAAGCAGGATAGATGGTCTAAAACTCCACCTGCACTTGAGAGTACCTTGAACCACCACCCATGAGCCCTTATCTTCAAGTAGTCCTGGAAATATTTCACACTGTTGTATAATCCATTTCCTTGATGAGAATCACAAAGGGAGGCACATAATATAAAGGGATAAAAGAGAAGCTGTCTTTAATAAGCACACATGGCTCTCTGTCATAACAAATTACCCTGTGATGCTCATGATTAATTGTGCTGCTACTTGTACGGCAGCACAGTAACGCAAGCCAAATAAGCACAATGCAAGACTGTCTGCAAAATTAGTAAGCTTTTTGCATTTCATATTTATCACTGTCTGCCAGCTGTGACAATCTTTCAACATATATGTGATCTTGCCTGTGGTGTCCTGAATTAAAATGGATCATATAAAGCCTTGGTTCAGTGCAGGGCCAATGAGCCTATGCAAGCTGACAAGCCAGAAGGTAGTACAAATTAAAATGAATTTGTGCCAATCTCTCTTGAGCTAATTGTGATATTATGCCCCACTCTGCCTCTTTTTAAGATATTCTGTCACCAGGCTTTTCTAAGTATGCAGTCAGTTTTTATTCTTTGCAGACATTTTAGAATAGAATAGAAGAGTTCAGTTGGAAGGGGTCTCCAAAGATCATCTAGCCTGACCACTTCAGTGCTAAAGAAAAGTTAAAGCATATTACTGAGAGCATTGTCCAAACAACTCTCAAAACTGACAGGCACAGGGCATCATCCATCCATCTAGGAAATCTGCTGCACTGTTTGGCCACCCTCATTGTAAAGAAATGTTTCCTAATGTCCAGTTTGAACCTCTCCTAGTGCAGCTTTGTCACATTCCCGTGTCCTGTCCTTGGAGACCAGCACTTGCCTCTGTGCTTCCCTCCTCAGGGAGCTGCAGAGCACAGGTAGGCCGCCTCTCAGCCTCCTGCTCTCCAGGTGAGACAACCCAAGTGCACTCAGCCTCTCCCCACAGGACATGCCCTCCAGCCCTTTCACCTGCTTGGTTGCCCTCCTCTACATGTTTTCAAGTACCTTAACATCCTTTTTGTATAGTGGAGCCAGGCATTTCGTTTTCTGTGTTTGCAGAATAATCATTCTGCCTGAGACAATAACTCATTTATATATATACATATTAAGGAAAGCATGTAATCTAAACAAAAAAAGTTCTTAAAGTACCACGTTGTGATGCTTATTACTAGTTCATCTTCTAGTGCTTTTGATTATGTTGCTTTTCATTATTTTTCAAGGAAAAGGGAAATCTGTCAACCTTTTTATAGACTGAAATTTGGAAGTATTAAAAATTACATCCCTCATGGGAGATTATGTTTCTGGAGCATTATTAGGAATTTAGATAGCCTTTGAAGATTTGGACTTTGATATTTACTGAGCTTTGCTCTCCCCAGGGTGCTACCATGGGAAGGACAATCCAGCCAAACAGAGTGCTTTTGAGAAATTCTCTTTCTAACGTTAAGGGAGGCTATAACCTTGGGTTCTGTAGTAGACACAAACATTTTTGATATCCAAACCCAGATTAAGTGTATAATCAATATAAACTGACATCACTAAGCATTTTTTTCCATTTTCTGGAAGAGCAGGTCAGTAACAGAGGGATATATGTATCTTTGAGCACTGTATGCATTTCACAGCTACACTGCAAACCGCTCCATCTGCTTTTGCACAGTTGTATACACACAACACATCTGTCCTAAGGAATCCCATATATTTTCATTTTACAAACCACTGGGTCCACAACATTTCACTGGAGTCCTTACTAATACCTCCAGTGCAAGACTTAAGTTTCCCATTCACTAACTAACCAGTGAAAGGTAAGAGTTTTAATTGTCTGCTCAGCAGGGGACTATGGTGTTTCTTTTGAAACAATCACACCAAACTGCAAAAAGTCAAGACAAAGTGATCTGCAGAGTTATATGATATAGCTAACTAGGAGTATGTTATGTGAACCGGAGTCTTAACCTAAAAAAGATACAATTTGTAATTCATCTCTCAGTAAAAAATATTTAAATGAATGTATTTTTTTTTCTGCTAAAGTAAGTTATCCAAAACAAGACAGAGAGCTTTAGAAGAAATATTGCAAATTGAAAACTATTCTGAGAAAGAAAGAGATGGGTTTTCAGCAGAAACTATGTAGCTTTGCTTCTGGAAGGAAATGCAATATTTAGCTTTTAATGGAAGGCATAAAAGCATTCGCTGAAACTAGCAAAGAGAAAATTCAGAATAAATAGATGTAAAAGTAGTGAGTTCAGTCCTTTCCTGTAAATTATTTCAATTAAGTTCAGAAACCACTAGTAAAGGTAAAGTAACAAAATGTTCAACACTGACAGATGGAGACATGAAAGGATTCATCAGAATTTTCTGAGACATCACTTAGCTTCTTTAATACTTGAAACAGAAAAATCATTCTTTCTGAAAACTTTGATTTTACTCAATTCTGTGTTTTGTTTTTTTTGTTTTGTTTTGTTTTGTTTTGTTTTTTTGTTTTTGATGATGATGATTTTTCACTTCTAAATGAATCCCTGAATTATTTGATAAATTGATGTCTGGTTTACATATAGATCATGGTAGTTTTAGGCTGTGTAAATGCACCACGGTTAACTCCAGTCTGTATTATTATTTCTGAGTCTCTGAGCTGCCAGGAAAGAAATTATGAACTCTGGATACACGATAAATTAGGTGCGTTAGAAAAGAATCCACTGATGCCAGTGCTCTATTAACAAGGGAAGCAATGAAATGTGTTTAATAAACTACAGCCCTTTCTTGGTCTTAAGCCCTTTGCTGAGTGTCACCACCAGTGTTATTCCCAAGACATGAAAGTTATGACTCAAAATTCTGAACAAAGAACATCTTTTATTAAAAAATAACATAAAATAAAAAAGTTAGAGCAAGAGATAGTTCTGTTCTTTCTTCTAATGCACAATGGAGAAGCAAATAACTGTTTTATAAAATAGAGCTCAGTAGCCAGAGCACAGCTGTAAGCACATAAAGAGGACATCCAGGTTCAGCTGCCCTAAGAGGGTCTAAATCCACATCGGTGCTCTTGGAAAGTGCTATTACCTCTTGACCAAAGGCTGCTTCAGCGGCATTGTTTTCCTCACCTTTTGAAACTCTACACTCCAAAAACTTCAGGTTGCTTTGGGCAGGAAAAGTGTGTCATGCTGCTGGCAGGGTATTCATTTGAGAGGAGAAATGGACTCCAGTAACTGTGCTTGGTCATTTATTTCAGTCACTGTTAATTCCTATATTCTAAAATAGCTTTACAGAGTAAAGTCTGTATGCGAGAGCCAGAAGAAACCCGCAGCCTGCCTTGTTGCTGACTGCTGGGTCTCTCTCAGCCCATGAATCCTGCCTCCTTTTCTGCACTGTGAGGAAGACAAGGGAAAGATTCAAAACCACATCAAGACTGAGATGCTTTGGATGTCCAGGGAAGCAGACTTTAAGAACACATCATAAATGGAGGTATCTATGGAGAACGTGTTCAGGGGTAATTGGTAGTTGACTGGAAGGATTTTGAGACCAAAATCAATATAAGGCTTCTGTTTTGTGTCTGTAAGACTTTCCTATGGCTTAATTGTATTCTAGAGAAGCTAGACTTTTTAGAGAAGCTAAGAGAAAATTCAAATAGACTTGACATAATTTAGAAGGCATTATTAATCAAATAAAATTATTATAAAAAATATATATATGTAATGTCTAACATTGGGCTCACTACAGCAATATCCATCCAATTACTCAACTAAACTATCAGCATTCATTTACCTTTAAATATCCTTTTTCCAAGATCAACTAGATCCCAAGCTAGAAATGACCACACTTCACCAAAACATTTTATGTTCTCCCACACAACTCCTACACACACTTTCCCGAAATTGGGTTGAATTACTCTTGGGCTATCTTCAAGGAGCAAATCTTGTCACTCTTGCTGAGATTTGTGACACCTCACTGCAACCAGCTGCATTAATTTCTGAGTGTTTCCTCTTCTCAGGCCTCTCCTGAGTTACAAAATCACACAGTCTTTCAGCAACATGCTTGACACTGACAGCAATTAAATGTGAGAAGTTCTGCCAGTAATCTTTCACTCTGGAAAGGGTAATGACCTTGCTGAAAGGCGGGAGGTACTGTCAAGCTGTGCACAGCCTAGAGTAGGAAACATCCCTTCTGGTAGCTCCTCTGCCATGGTCCTTCTGGCAGTCCTTCAGTGGCTCAGTTCCCAAGTTTGAGTTATTCTTTACTTGCCTTGCATATAAAAGCTAATTTTCCATGTGACATACTGTGTTCAGCTACTGCAGTGATGAACACCAAGAGACACAGGATGGGGAAAAAAAAAAAAGTAACTACGTAATTGCCTGGTATAGCAGCTGTTGCCAGGCCTTGTATCTATGTCCAGTTTTTGCTGCTACTTCAGGGAAGCACTGCAGAAGGTCCCATTATGCAATCCAGAGCCTTAGGATATGCAAAGCAGATGCAGTAAAACCTGGCACCAACCAAAGCATAAATTTGACCCTGTCCCAAACTGATTATTAAATATGACAGTAATTTTCCCTATAGTTCTGAAGTCTGAATCAATCCTAACCCTGACCTTACTTACCCTAATATGACTCTATTGATTTAGCACAATTCTACATCAGTGAGGGCAGAAAAGGGTCATAAAATTTAGCCCTAGGTGACTTAGTACAGTATAATCCATGATTAAACACCAAATATAAATGACTAATTTCATATTTGTTAAGTGATCTTCACTCCTTTTTAAATGGAATTTAAGAATATTTAGTATGTCTCAAAAGCAGGCACTCTGATGCCCAGCTATGGCTTTAGTTCACAGTGATTATGACTAGTACATCTAAATACTGTTAGTGAAAGAGGGGGTTCATTGGAGTTCATAAGCATCAGGAACTAAATGAACAGGCTCCCCAGGGAAGTGGTCACTGCACCGAGCCTGACTGAATTTAAGAAGAGATTGGGCTGTGCGCTTAGTCACATGGTCTGAACTTTTGGGTAGACCTGTGCGGTGTCAAGAGTTGGACTTGATGATCCTTAAGGGTCCCTTCCAACTCAGGATATTCTATGATTCTATGATTCTATGATTCTATGATTCTATAATACTACAATATAAATACACTGTATTAGGGACAACCCCTAAAATCATTTCATTTTATTGTGCAGTCTTCTGCTTCATGCCTAATCTGAAGCAATAAAAATATAAGGATGAGCTCTTACATCTTTCTACTTCTTTATAATTATCCTCTGTCAAATTCCTTGTGATTATATTGATTAAAGTTTTCTTTCAGTTTTGCCTGTAGCTGAGACACATTTCTCATTTATAGAGTTTGACTTTATTCTGTCATTTCATTGTGTCATAAGCACAAATTCAATGTTTGTTTATAGGGATGAAAGTGAATTGTATTACAATGCAGTCATCCACAGAGCTATTAAAAACTGTATTTTCTCAGCATGCTCCTGACATTGCTGAATTTTATTTCTCTGAACACAAGAGATAGAGCTTATATTTGTGAATGATTTTTTTCACATTTTTTCCATGAACATATATATACCATGGAAATGATTTTAAAAGGTCACAATCAAAACCTGAAAATATTTTTGAATGGATAGCAGACACAGAAACTATAAGCAGTTATAACCTTCCTTCTGATAAGAATTATGTATAAAATCATGTTAAGTTGAAGTAGAGACAGCAACTGCAAGAGGAAAACCAGAAATGTCTTTCCCTAGGTGAAAAGCAGCAATACTTTGGCAGCCTTCACTATGGAAGTACATCATGCTGCCAGCAGTATGGCTCTCAGCCCTTCTTCTCCAGAGATCCTGGGAAAGTGCATCCCCCTCCAGCTGTAACTTCACCAGATCTGTGGTGAATATGGGCTGAGGGGGAGAACAGCAAACCAAGGGTGCAAACCAGGAAGAAAACACTCATTTCCCACCGCCCAAATTGTCCATCCTAGACCTTCACTAAACATTCGAGCATGCTTTTTCTGTTTCAGACTGACAGACTCCTGCACCCCGCTATATATGAAGCCCAAATGTACTGCAGACAGCGCATGTAACTTAGCAGTGGCAGGGTTTTCCACTGCAGTTGCCCCTGGCAGAATTTCTGCAAGCCCTGTGCCCACTCCTGGCATTGGGAGAAGCTGTACTTCCAGAGAACAGCAAAGCCTGATGGCCAACCCTCTGTTTTCCTGAGTTGTCTGGAGTCTCAGTATTACCTTTCATAGTTTTTGGCTTAAAATATTAAAGAAGAATTGTGTCAATAAACATCAGCCAAATAGGCAATTCCATGAAACTGAAGGGTTGTTACTTCCATCTGACCAAGAAACACGCTGCTCTCTGTTCCTTCTGGCTGTGGACCAAGATACTGTGGTTCACAGTCTGTCCTCTTTGAGATGTATTGCTGCAGACTCCCCCTTTCCACCAGCAAGCGGAACAGACTGTGTCACACCAATTCTCCATGCACACCCTGATGACCCATCGACTGCCAAATCCCTTGTAAGGGCTCCTTACTCAGTCTGTCAGTTCTTTAAAAGGCTATGCCTAAAACACCTCCACCTGCTCCACCTGCTTCTACAGCGGTTTTCTGCTATCAGCCAATACAATCATTATGAAATGTGGAAATTTATCCTTTTTTAAAAGAATTTTTGCTTTAATTCATATGTATGCTTCAAAAAGAAAAATTAAAAAAAAAAAAACTTAGAACATGTTAATAATAGAATTATAAGTGCTGTTGTTTAGTCTTTTAACATCTTTTCTGTAAGTAAGGAGGACAGAAAATAAAATTGCTTTATTTCATAAACTTACACTTGTAGCAAGTTACAGTCCCTGTATTCATTTCACCAAATTACAATTCAGTTCTCTAATTCACTATGCCAATACATATCTTGTTCATTTTCCATCTTACTAACATCTTAAATTCTGAACTTGAATTGTTGGGTGCCTATTTACATTTTAATTCTGAGACTACAAAAAAAAAATCCTTTTATTAATAAGTCGACAATTCAGGCATTACATTTCTAGCTATCTCATTTTCTCTTTACGTTAATAAATGCCATTGGTTAATACATATTCATATGTATATGAATATGAATTCATATTTCATATGCAGAATATCTCCATCTCTAATAGCAACTATTTTTTTCATTACTGAAAAGAAAAGGATCTGTACTTATTTCATAAATATAAGTAAGCCTTTCTGTGTTATAGCTAATACTAATAATATATAATGCAGAACTGCATATGTCTTACACATTTTTCTAACTCACGATGTAATTACATTTACTTTTAATAAATAAATCCATTCCCACAGTTATTTTACTTTCACAATTTATGTTTTTCTTAGGAAAGAAAGAGGGGGGAGTGTTTTTGCTTTGCTTCAAAATTTACAGATATTTTATCTCTGAAAGAAGCTTTGATGAAGCAATTATAAAGAAAGGAAAGCCTTTTGAATCTCTGAGGCACAGGGCAAAGGGAAGAAAGGTCTTGGGCCTTTCTGCAAATAGCTGAGCTTTCCTCCTGATAAATCAGGGCTTCTAGAAGAATGGCGGTGTCCCCACCCTAAGGATGTCACTGTTGTGTTAAGATAAGTGATCAGGAAACTATCTAGTATACCTATCCTTTATGGGTGCTTCCTCCTGTGGTCCCTTCACATCAGCTTCCTCAAAAAAGACCACATAATTCCCTCAATACTGAATTCAGAGTTGAAGTCCTTTATTATTCAGCACCACATGTCCTTCCTCATTCTCTGTGGAAAAAAAAAAAAAGGAAGAAAGGGACTGTGGAAAGGACTGAAATAATCATGTGGAAAGGCCACAGGTAGGTCTCAGACTGCAAAAATAACACCAAATACTGACAACTGAGAATCCTTAACAATGTGTCAAGCAATTTAATCATGAACTTAGCTGCCAAAATGTCATCATCAGTTACTGCCTTAGCTGTTTCAGCATAATTTGCCATTTAAATTGCTATTCTTGCCTCTCCAGTCCTTTATGTGCCCAAGCCATTGCTGCATATTGCACTACATATTTTAAGTTTCCTCCTCAAAATAATTTCACAACTCTCCATATCCTCCTACACTACTGAGCCCATTTCCAACCCCTGTTTTGTTTTGTTTTGTTTTTCTTCTCTGTCACTTTCCTGATATAAATATATATTATATAAATTAGTTGTTAATCTTTAAATATAGACACATTTCTGATGGGTGGATTTTTAGAGAGTCATTTTCAAAGATTGTCTTCTCTGGTGTTCTTACAAGGTACTAACTTACCAGCAGGAATGCTGTACCCAATTGTGCTTTTTGTGCATTTCTCAACGTACTTAGTGCTTAACAAATGGTTATAATGAACAGGCCAACTCAAGCAGTCACAAACACTAGTGCCTCCAGTCAAAGAAAGGAAGAACCTTCATATTCAAAGGGAAAATTCTGCAGATTACCAATCTTAGGAAGAAGATCATTGTCTTAAATGTGGTTTGGTAAGGAAAGAAAGAAGATTCAGGTGTGCTGCTACTTCAATTGAACTTATACACTTATTGAACTTATATACGCTTCAATTTAATTGAATGTATACAAATATGCATACATGTTTTCCAACAGTTCCCTTAATACTTAAACAGTTTTACCAGTACTTATACCTATAGCCAGTGCCATATAACAAGGGAAATAAGCCACACTAGCACCTAATTCTGTTTGTAGTAGGAATTAGTAGCTGTTCATAATTATTTTTAAATAATATCACTGAAAATCATACAATAAAAATAATTATATTGATATTTAAATTAGCCTCTAAGAATTGTACAGACAAGTACTAATATTGATTAGAAAAGGTAAAAATATATTTAATTCTTCAGAATGTTATTTTTTTAAGTCAACCAGTCATGCTCTATGACAAGCAATACTGTTTCTATGCAGTCTGAATATTGGTTTGGCTTCATTAACCAGCTTGAACTATTTAAGAGATGAAAGGTAACTCCTCACCACCTTCACTGTAAGACTTTGTTAATTGTACCACTGCAGAGGGCAAAAGAAAAAGTGCTTTCGTTGGATCAGATCTCTCATCTTTGTTTACATGGGGCATATTTGTAAAAAGGAGATTAAACTTTGAAATCATAGCTCTTGTTAAAGAACTGCAATAATATTTAGAAATGTAACCTCTGTGTTTTCTCCAGTTATGACGGTTTTATTTTTGGTTTTGTATTGTAGTGGGGACTGTTAGTGTTAGGTCAGAGGTTGGACTCGAAGATCTAGAGGTCTCTTCCAACCTAGAAATTCTGTGATTCTGTGTGATTCTGTTGTTGTTTTTCTTGTTTGTTTGTTTGTTTTTGGATTTGTGTTAAGTATGCCTGAACTTCACTGGTGCTCAGTGTGAGAAGATGTAAGACATGGGATTCAGTTCTGAGTTAATGTATTATCTTGCCTTTACGAAAGCCACCACTAAGACTTTGTTCCTCAGCTATTATTTTAGGCAGATATTATACAGACTTTTTTTCTAAGCTATTAGTGCTCTGCAGAAGTTCATGCCCAAAGGGTATTCTCTGTTTTAATAACATTAAATTACATTTAGAAGATAACAGGAGTATTGATCTTAATAAGAAGGCAGCATTCTGCATTGGTCAGGTCAGCTGTGATAGATATTATATTTTTGGCAAGGTTTGGTGATTTTTATGTTTTTTATTGATCTTCCTTCTGGTGTATGTTGCTGTTTAACAGCTGAATTACCAACCTAGTTATTTCATTAGAACAAGTGATAAATAATGCTGCTTCTAGATCTCCAGTGCCCTATTTCAGATTCTGGGATCTAACACAGATTCTGTCAATATTGGTTCAAGCTAAAGGCTATTCCTTCATCATGAGGAACATATCATTTTTTTCAGATAAGAGTCACAGAATGGAAAGATCCACAGCTTGTGTTTGCCCACAGAGGTCAAAATGCAAGTATTAACATTCAAGAACATTACAGTAGTTTGGATGTTGTGGGGGGGAAATGTCTAACAACTTGAGACTGAAAATCTTGCCTTCATCTGTCTCCTGCCAAAGACAAGTAAAATATGTACATGTTCCTTACAGTATAACTCATGAATGTCAAGAGAGTCACCTTTCAGCATGAATCAGGAAGAATCACTACTGAAAATAAGCAGAGTGACATTCTGTTGTTCTTCTGGATCTTTGCCATAAGAATAATGGGCAAATTTCATAAATTTAGTCACCCGATGAGAATAACTAGAAACTGGTTAGGTGTCAGGAGGAGATGGCCTACTATGTCCATCTCACTCAAGACTCAGCTTGTTTGAAAGCAGAACCTAGTACTAATTACTCTTAGAGATGAAAACATTCTGAATGAACTTAATTCTTCTGATACAGTGCTGCTTTCTCAGCAAACATATATAGAACTAGATAAGGTTTTGTGCACTGACAAGGGCTAGATTCTTGTAAGTGCTGCAACAATTTGTGTTGTTTCCTTTGTCATAAAGGAAACATTTCCTTTGTCATTTCCTTTGCTGTGTTTCCTGACTAAGAAATACCAGGTGAGGAAAGAAAGGATCAGAGTGATAAAGGCACTTCTGAAGTAATAAAGTTAATGAAATAAATTAATGAATTTCAAAAATGATGAAAGGACTTTTGGGCACAGCCACTCATTTTTAGTGTAAGGCAGTAAAACTGCATTGAATAGCAATGTCTTCTCTGCTGCCTCTGCTGATGTTCTAATTTCACCAGCTGGGAATTATATGCACTGAAGATGACAACTGCCATCCAAAGTCTTCTCAGCTTGGTAAGATTAGCGAGAACTAACAGTAAAGACCAGTCCTTTGCCAGAATTTTAGGCAGTAATGAAAACCTCCGTAGCTACTGGGACACAGATACTTAGAGACAGAGCTACTTATTTTTGCCTTCTAAGTGCTGAATAATTTAGCTGAACTGGTGAGCTCTTCTCTAATTTCTGTGTTCTGCAATTTTATTTCTTAAGCTGTTAAATAGACCTACAGCTGAAAGGTATCTTGATTTTCTGACCAAGCCAACAAACAGACAGTAGTCTACTTTTTGTTGCTTTCTTCAGCTTTTATCTTTCTGCTACCTCTAGTGCCCTAAACCATGCACTGTTTTATTTATTTTTATCAGTTACATGCAGTATATCTATTTTTCAAACACTGACAGGAACAGAACATTTTTTTCTGACCTACCGAGATCACAGGAGACAATAAACATTCTGTCCATGGACGCAATCTTTTCAACAGCAAAATTTACCACTTGCATCACGCAAAAAGTAAATATAGTTGCCACATACCCACATACAAAAATCTGAGTGAAATACCCAGATGGAACCACATATGCTGGCATTTTCCTGCGTCATCATCAAATCAATCTTAGTTAAGTATGCAAAATGAAGGATCTCATTCTTAACAAGGATTATGTTGTATTAATTAGCTATAAACATGAAATAAACGATCGATTACCTGTCAAGAACTTGAGCTCCTGTGATCCTTTTTTAAAAGTTAAATCACTGCAAATAATACTGAATGTGTAGCTAACACCAAATATGTAGCTATTATTTTGCACTGTTTTGTTTGACTGACTTCATGAGAACTTCATCTAACCTGCTATAGGTCCCATCTCTTCAATATGCATCCAACAGAATTATTTAATGCTTTTGACATCCTAATGGTCTGAAGTTGTTTATTTGGAACAGAAATTCTATCTCCATTGCAGACCATATGCAAACAATGCATTTTCTTAGACTTCCTTCAGGGTAGGCTCACAGCATAGCTTCCATTATAGTGTAAAGTTATCCAAGTAAATGTTAAACTTCCAAGAAACAGATGAAGTGATCTTGAGCTGCATTTGTTCATCTGTGTTTTGTCTGCTGTTTTGTCTGGACCAAAGCCAGCAAGATTCTGTCAACTCCACGCTGCAGTCTTCTTTATGGAGATGCTGCAAGAAAGGGAGACCCAATACAACAAGCAAGATCAATTATTTTGGGATACAACAAAGTGGTTAGACTACAGCTGCCATTATTACTATACATACTGTATTGGAACAGCAGTTCTATAATTGACAATCCTGTAAATAGCTATCTTTTCTGCAGCCACCAAAATCTGCATATGGCTAAGAGTCTCAACACTTCCCATGTGTCAGACAGCTGAGGAAAGAGAAGAATCCTGATGGGCTTTAACTGGAAGGACCTGCTTATTTGAGTACAGTCATAATGCTTGTGTCAGCAGCCCCTGCTACTTTATCTCTGTCAACAGTTGTAGGTGTGTGCAGTCCTTTATGGATCCATCCATGCATGGATCTTTTGGCAACACAATGCTGTGTAATACTGTCTTGTCAGAATTGGACCTATTTAAGTACCATAAGGTTGGGTTGCCTTCTAGTACAGCTGCTCTGGCCCCACATATGGCCTGCGGTGATATTTACCTAGATTAAATATCTACTTTAAAAAGAAAATTGGTCAACACCAAAGGAGTTTACAGAAAGTGCAGATCATCTGTTTTGCCACAGGGATAATCAGATTTTCTTTGCAATACCATTTGCCTGTAAGGTCTGCATGTTAGTGAAGAACACTCAAGTAGAAAGCATCTCAATGACATGTCTCTGTGGGCAAACTACACACCCCTAAAATTATCATATATTGTTATATATATCATATTCAACATATAAAGTAAAACACTTTGGGCTGAAATACTGTTGTTTTTTTTTGTTTGTTTGTTTGTTTGTTTGTTTGTTTTCCTATTGCCATGTAACTATTTTACCTGGATGTTACTACGTAACCAGATTGCAAGTGGGTACAGCTGCAGCTTGATGAATAGAGGGGCATGGATTTGTTGTTGGTGTTGTTACTATTTTTTCTTTAACAAATGCATTCTTCAGATTTTTTTCTAAATTGCTGAAGTTTTGGTTTAAATAAAACATATATTCATTAAAGTATGTCCTTCACTAACACAGTAATCTTTGCACTTTTAAGCCTTGATCAGCATAAGAAATTGTGCAAGTAGCAAATGATTGTAGTGGGTTTATGTGGCAAGGTTTTGGTAGCAGGGGGCCATAGGCGTGGTTTCTGTGAGAAGGATCTAGAAGCTGCCCCATGTTTGGTAAGGGCCCCACTACTGACCAGAGTTGAGCCAATAAGCTCGCGCCTCTGTGAGAGCATATTTAAGACAGGGAAAAAAACACTGCACCACACAGCAGCTGGGAGAGTGAAGGGAGTGAGGAACAGCCTTGCAGGTGCCAAGGTCAGTGTAGAAGGAGGGGGAGAGGTGCTCCAGGCGCCGGAGCAGAAGTCCCCTGCGGCCTGTGGTGAGGACCATGGTGAAGCAGGATGTCCCCCTGCAGCCCATGGAGTACCACGGTGGAGCAGGGTTCTACGCTGCAGCCCGTGGAGGAGACCACGGTGGAGCAGGTGGCCCTGCACCGACGGAGGCTGCCGCCTGTGGAAGACCCCTGCCGGAGCAGATTCCGGGCCGGACCTGTAGCCCGTGGAGAGGAGACCACGCAGGAGCAGGTGATCTGGCAGGAGCTGCTGCCCGTGGGGGAGCCAGGTTGGAGCAGTTTTCTCCTGAGGGATGGACCCTGTGGTATGGACCCATATCTGGAGCAGTTCTGGAAGAGCTGCTGCCTGTGGGAAGCCCACGTCAGATCAGTTCATCAAGGACTGCATCCCGTGGGTGGGACCCCACAGCACAGGGGACGAGAGTGACCAAGAAGGAGCGGCAGAGAAGAAGTGCTGTAGACTGACCATAACCCCTATTCCCCCATTCCCCTGCACCGCTCGGGGGGGGGAGGGGGGGGGAGGGGAGGAGATGGATAGGGAGAAGGTGCTTTTGGTTTCTTTCCTTTGTTTCTCACTTTTCTAGCTCTCTGCTGTAGTCCTTAATATTAATCCTAAATATTAGATGTTCACAGAATCACAGAATTTCTAAATCTTACTATCTCCCTATTCCGAGTCTGTTTTGCCCGTTACAATAATTATTGCATGATCTCCTTGTCCTTATCTCAACCTTTAAGCCTTTTTCATTGTATTTTCTCCCCATTCCTCTTTGAGGAGGGAGAGTAAGAGAGCCGTTGTGGTGGAGCTCAGCTGCCCACTCAAGCGGAACCACCACAATGATTTAGGTGGAATTTAAGAAAAGCTGTATTTTCAACACACGTTTCCCTGATGGCATTTGCTTTTGTTCATTCCTCCAGCTGATTCTTTCAGAAAGGAATAGTTCAATGTGTAATTAACATTGTAATTAACAAGTCTTACAAGGAGCAGCTGAGGGAGTTGGGCTTATTCAGCCTGGAGAAGAGGAGGCTCAGGGGCGACCTTATCACTCTCTACAGGTACCTCAAAGGAGGCTGTAGAGAGGTGGGGGTTGGTCTATTCTCCCACATGCCTGGTGACAGGACGAGGGGGAATGGGCTAAAGTTGTGCCAGGGGAGTTTTAGGTTGGATGTTAGGAAGAGCTTCTTTACCGAAAGGGTTGTTACGCATTGGAATGGGCTGCCCAGGGAAGTGGTGGAGTCACCATCCCTGGAGGTCTTTAAAAGACATTTAGATGTACAGCTTAGTGATACGGTTTAGTGAAGGACTTGTTATTGTTAGGTCAGAGGTTGGACTCGAAGATCTAGAGGTCTCTTCCAACCTAGAAATTCTGAGGTTCTGTGAACATCTAATATTTAGGATTAATATTAAGGACTACAGCAGAGTACTGTATTGCCTAAGTCTTTGTAGGAGGTCCATTAGTTCACTTTTAATAAATACCACCAAGAAACACGGCAATATGAAGTTGCTTTTGTTTTATACTCTAAGGAAACAGCACCCCCCTGGCCTGTAGGAGCTCCTGTTTAGAGAACTGTTCTCAGAATATGGTTGAGTCAGGTTCTTTGACAGGGTGCAAATCCACGTTGTCTGTGAACTGTAAGAAGGTCCTAAGCTAGATACAAATAATGTTTTTTTTACCTCTTCTTTGCAGATAGACATGGCACCACCTAAATAAAATAAAATAAAATAAAATCCATCATCATCTTTCTCTCTGGACCAAAAGGGAAAGAAAGAAGAATTATGATTATTCAGTTCAACAGCACAACCCTGACACGGGAAGATCTAACTTCATTCCCTGCTCTGAGAACCACTTATAGGCCTTTTTTCCAAGTGTTGTATAAAGGAAGTAGAATTGCATTTCTGCATCAGCACTGCCTTGAAAAGAAAGTTACATATCTGTGAAGTAATGCTGTCATTTCATATCACTTCCAGTCTGATCATTCATCATTGTTCTATCTGCAGTTGACAGTCATCATTTTCGTCTTCCTTGTTTTGTTTGTAATACCTGTTGAGACCCTTGATTGAGAAAACTGAGAGCATTCTACCCTGAGCCTACAGGTTGTCTCAACATTTCAATATGTTCTTTTCCATCCAGGCTCTACAGAGATTTTATCATTGTTACCACAAACTGCAAAAATAGCTTTCAAGAAGTTAATGCTGTTTTTTAACAAGAAAATCATACCATATTGAAACATATGCAGAGTTTCTTGTGAAATTAAAATTACCTCATTCCATTTTTTTTTTAAACTTCCATGAGATTCATAAAGATTTTAATGACAATATTATCAAACAAATTTAAATTCATAATAATATTTCTTTTCTTAGAACATATGATAATGAATATTGTGAAACCCAAGTAAACTAAAAAAAAAACATTTGTGGTTGCAATAAGACATTAAAAGGATCCAATTTTTAACAGGAAGAAAAAATGTCTTTGGAAGCTATCAACACAATTTGTTTTGATACTCTATTGAGGTAATCTGATGAGACCAAATAGTACAAGCTGCAATGGACATGAACGTGGGAAATTCTTGCTATATATTCAGGAAAAAAAAAAAAAAAAAAGAAAAAGAGAAAAAAAAAAAAAGAAAAACACAACAATTTTCTCCTTGAGGATGGTCAGCACTGGAACAGGTTGCCAAGAAGAGAGGCTCTGGGGTCTCCACCTTTGGAGGTATTCAGTACTTGACTGGCAAAGCAAAATGGATCTGATTAGACTTTAAGGAGGAGGTTGAACTAGATATCCTCTGGATGGTCCTAACAATCCAAGTTTTCTTATGATTTTTAGAGTCCAAATATGGAATTACATTTTACAATATTAAAATTACTTTTCTTAATCATCCATATGAAATTTTGCAAAGCTAAAGTTAACTATGTACCTAGTCCAAAAGATGGCCATATAAGACACTTCCATCTCCCTTTTAGTTCATAGGTAAGATATTTAAAATCTATGGATACAAGCCCAAGATGAGTACCTTATACCACCTGAAGAGAATAAGTTTCTTAAAATTACAGAGGAAAACAACAAATTAATTAAGAAATAATAAATCTGGTGACAAATTTGAAATCTGAAAAGAAAAACTAAGCTGCCAGTTGAATTGCTATCAACACATAAACTAGCCACTTAAAAATACATCCAAAATAATATAAATGAGATAATCTTATGGCCAAGACATTTATTTTTTTTCTAATAAATAAATAAATATGAATAAAAGAGTTGATTATAAAGCTGTAAACAGATCTTCAGGAAACTTACCTTGCGATCTATTTGCAAAGTTCAATTACAGTAAGAGAATGGAAAGTCAATGTTCTGATAATATTGAATTAAATTAATTTAAGGTATAACTACTTGAACCTACTAGATATAACAAAAATAAGGTTAAGACCTAGTAGTAGAAATATACCATCTTAGTATGGATTGTGGGAAAAAAAATTTGGCTCCAGAGAGCTTTTATCTTCTTTCTGTGACAAAATTTATGTGCACTTGTGCAATTCCACAGAAACAAAATTATCTTTGAAGAATTTCAAGACAAGGAAATGAATTATTCTTTCAGCTCTAATACATATGGAATTGAGGATCAATTTAAGGTATTGATCAAATCTGAATGTCCAGGAAATTTAAATATGAGGTCCTCCTATATATGTTGCCTTTTAAATGCATCAAGAAGCAGAAACCATCAATAGAGACCATCATAGCCTCACTATATATATAGTATATATATATATATATATATAGAGAGAGAGAGAGAGAGAGAGAGAGAGAGAGAGAGAGAGAGAGAGAGAGAGAGAGAGTGATATTTTTCAGTGGTAGCAGGATAAGGCTGATGGTAAAAAGATGTGTGGTACAGGAGATTGCTTGTTAGCTTTCTGCCACCAGAATGATTCTCCTTGCATTAATCCAGATTTAGCTGATGTTCAGAGATCAATGTTTAATTTAGGGTAAGGTAGTTCACAGCATAATAATTCCTCTCCATTTGCATTTTGTCTTTTACTGTTACAGTAAAAGAAAAATTACAATGCTCCAGAGATTCTTTTATTTACCATATAACCAGGACAATACTATTACCCAACTGATTGGGTTATCCAGTGATCTCTGAGCATATTGATAACACTTGTAGCTGTTCATGATGACAAAATATTTCATCTTCTTACCTGCACTAGTTATTATTTAATGGTAAATATATATCAGCAGAAACTCTGTACCTGCGCTCTTTTGAACTGTATGATTGCAGCCTAATTATTACTTAGTGAAGTTGGTATTTTATTCCATGAAATCTATTTACCATTCTATTTTCCTGTAACTTTAAAATTCTTTATTTAAAGACATCAAGTGGAGAAAATCACCCATTTAATTCCATGACCAATATATATATATATATGTATATATATGTATATATATGTATATATATATATATATTGTTGTTCCAAATTTGCATTATTTTTGGCTAAACTAGAATACTAAAATAGAATTCAGAAATACTTCTATTTGACAGAAAGTTCAATATATTTAAAATTGTTCAGGAGCTGTGGATCTATGAATGGGCTACCAGGCTGAAACACTGCTTGTGAATTGTTACTTTCCTTACACTACTTATTGTACTTATTGTATATTGTACTTAGTGGACTGAGAGGTCAGAATACTTAAATAAGATGTAACAATCAAAATTAACTGTGTTTTATGAGCTGCTTGTCAATATAATGTGATGTGATGGCAGGGATTTTAAGTGAATTAATATAGCTCTACTTTCATGGTGTGTTTGTATTCTGTCACTAATTGGCCTGTTTAGTATGTAGTTTTGTTGATTAATAATATAGTATTTTTTTAAATATTATGGCAACATCTTAATTTTAATTGTTTGTTAGTTTTATTACTAAGGGGTTAATAAAATCTAATAAATAGGTACTTGAAATTGAAAGTGTTTGAGGAGATGTGATTATGAGATGAAGAGAACACAGAACTGGATGTTGGATGACTGAAGTAATTTTGGGAAGCTGCCCAATTCAGTATGAGTTTAAACATGTTTCTACATGTTTAAACTTCCTCTTCCTATATGGCAATGTGGCTGCAATACGATTGAAAACATCCTAGTCTTTCAAAAGGGAACAGTAGTCAGTTCTTTGGGTTTATCAAATCTTGTTGCTTATTTATTCTAATGTGCAAATGTTACATTTGCAATCATGCACTGGCTGAGTGCAAAATAAGCATGACATTGTAATTAAGAATTTAGACACCTAATTCACACACATGCTGAAAGTTAGCCATCTTACTCTCTAAGTGCATCTCACCTAAAAAGAAGGGATGGAAGATCATCCATGTCTAGTGATTAATGTCAGGTGCATTGTTTGGGAATAGAAGGTTGTTAGGGAAAAAGAACTAAAAGGAAGGAAAGGAAGAAACTGGAATAAAGAAACAGAGCAGGAGCAGATGTTTAAAGTACAGGAATGGAATGAAGTTGAAGTTGACAGAAATTTCAGTGGAAAATTAAGTTAGTCCAAAAAGCACATCACCACAGGGCAAGAGCAATACATTCAAAAGTGAATTTCCCATGTGAAAATCTAGATGAACAGTTTACCTCCTTTTTGACTGGCTCCACAGTGCAGTCTTCCAGTGCAGGAGAGATGGATGGATATACTAACTGGATCCTTTTGTCCTCCTACTACAAGATCTCATTCTGTGTTTTAAATTTACACACAAAATTGCCACTTCATAAGGAAATGAAATTGTCTACTCTCAGATGCTTGTTCATTCATGGTCAGTGGAGTAGCACAAATACCTGATTCAGGGTGCACCATTAAGCATTAGTGTGTTTTGTGTGTGTTTTTATTTCCACATTTGAGTGTTTGTTTTTACCTCACTTGACAAGAAATTATTGTATTAAAGGGAAACAAATGACTCATCACTGTATGGAATGTGAGGAAAGAGTAGAAAGGATTAGAGAAAACAAAATACCATATGATAACACAACAACCTACCTGAAGAACAATTTGAGAATGGAGAAAGAGAGACTGGAAGCTGTACCCTCAGGTCAGCATTCTTTATAATGCAGATATTATCATAGTGTGTTCTGGACATCTTGCTGAAAAGTCATAATGCATAATGAAAGCAAAGTTGCACAGCAAGCAAGCATCAACAAGATGAAAATCCAGATATCTAGAAGTCTGAATTTCTGGGGCATCCATCAGACTGCAGAGCTTCCCAGAATGAGTTATACTGTGCTATACTGTTGCCTGGGATTTGTAAGTGTTGGTGGATTTTGTTTCCTTGACCTTTGATTATAAACTTCTGGTATAAACATATCACCTTTCTATGTATTTGATACCTTAATTGATAAGATCATTTATCCTATTTCCCTGTGAGGCTTCCTAAGTGGTCTGACAGTGCTATAGTCACCACCCAAGGTAAGTTATGATTATTACTTCCAGTCAGAGAAGATTTCAGGATCTCTTATTTCTCAGCCTTGGGCACATTCCTGAGCCAGAAAGCTCAGGAGACTTCTGGGTAGACACCCAGAAGAGCTGGATGATCTTTTTATAGCTGTCTTTTAATGATGTCCTTTTAAACAAGACTGCTTTCCTAAATCAACCATAAAATCATTGTGACTGACTGGAAGACATTCAGAAGGCTTAACAATTCTACATTAAGTTCAGTACACAGCCAGCACATGAATAGAGTGCACAGTTCATAACCAAAACACCTAAGAAGATCATGAGAAATTTGCTGTTCATGCAGGTACTCTAAGGCCCATTGACAGCAAAATGAATTCAAGCTCTTAGTCAAATCAGAAGTCATTTGTATCCGAATATGTTTTGCATTATTTCTCGCCAACTATTTTCCTCATGCAAAGAAAAAAATCGGCATTCCTAAACCACTTTGAACCTAAAAGTTAATTTCCTTTTTCAGTACAAAACAGTTGCCATAAAACAGTTTTCCACTTATGTTACACTGCCATGGGCAGGACTTATTGTATGATGTGCCAGACAGTACACGGGGTCTTATATATACAACTGAAAAGAAAGCCAAAATGTAATTAAATTTATGTTTTGAAAGGTAACATTTTTTAATATATAATTTATTTCTCTGCAAAGAAATAGGACACTGTGAATGTTACAAAACAGGTATAAGACAGCCAAACTGAAAATGTTCAACCAATAAAAATGATTACAGGCAACAGAACTGCTTAGCAGTCTTCTCCAATGATCCAAATAAAAAACAGGGACAGTGAGAACATCTGCTACTGCCTCTTTGGAAACATACCATTTTATGTCAGTATTGTCATTAACCTTCATGAATTCCCCTGGCGCTAAATCTGAAATTTAATCTCAAAGAATTCTTGAAAACATGGAACTCCCTCCTCAGTCTCATGAAATTTCATGTTAGAGGCTTACCATTCCAAATAGACAGAAATTAAAGATGAACACAACCAGTAACATCTGCTATTGCAAACAAAATATGGCACAAGGCATACTTTTATTCTTAAAAGAAGTATGTATCACAAAAAGAACCCAAACCTCGTCATTTTCTCAGCTTTTCAATAAGAAGAGTCTTTCAGGATACAACTTAGAAAAAAAAAAAAATAGGCCTGATCCTGTTCAGATGATTGTTGAGAGCATATATTCTATTCTTGATTTTAAAATTACCAACTAAAGAGAATGTACATTAATGCTTAGCAGGAGTTAATCGAGCTCACTGATAAAAGCAATTAACAAACAATCTCAAAACACATTAGTCATATGTTCTTAATTTCAAGGCAGAAATCACTGTGTTTCAGTATTTACATCCCCGTTTTGTTGGGGAGCTCTGACTACTTGCTTTACTGGATACCTTGCTTTCATTCCTCAGGAAAGTCTCTAGGGAAGTTACGCCACAGCTGCAAGAATAACATCAAATTGTCGGGTACCAGTAATAAAATACCCTTCATCTCTAATGTAGTTTGTCTTTTTTTTTTTCTTTTTTTTTTTTTTTTTTTTTTTTTTCCAGCATAAAACTGATAATCTAGGGCAGATGTGCTGCAATATGGATCTGCAAAAAGTGGCCTGCCAGTGGAGTTGGGAAAAAACATTTTGTTTTCAGAAGCTGGTAATGTAGGTCAGGGAAAATAACTACTTAGCAATTATGCATCAAAAGTGTCTGTCATATATCCTTCATCTTGCTATCTCTCACCCACTTATTTCATCCTCTATCCAATTCACTGGTGTATAGAGTCCTGTAAAGCACATTTTTCATCTAGACCACTATTAAAAGATTTTTTTCTGTCACCTGTGCAAAAGAGAGTCTGTGACATCTATCATAGTGACAGCAGCATATATATTAACTCCTTAAAAAATATAAAACTTTAATTTTGTTGAAGTATTAGTCATTCTAATTTTTGCTTTCAAGGATTAGTTTGTGCTTTTAAGACTCATCCAAAGAACCCTTCTGTTTTCCAATTCTAAATGTGAAAATGGCATCACACAAAAACTTTGACCCAATAGCTTTTTCAATACAACTCAAGAAGCATAACTACTTCTGACTCTTTGAATGTAGGAATAGCTAAATAAGAACACTGCAGAGACTGCACAAAATGCTGAAGGGCTGATCACATTCTATCCAATGTTCTTACAGAGTGCCTCTGCTCCTTGTTGTGGAGCAAGTTGTCACCTGTTTTTAGTTCACCCTTTTTCCCCACAGGTTAGGATGTATGCATGGCAGAAGTTTACTTTCCTCCAATATGTTAAAATAGATGTTTCAAAATATGGGCAAACATTCTTAACATTTATTATTTTTTTAAAGGATAAATAAATCGAAACACGACAAGTTTTTAGTGCCATCATATCTATGTGACTATGTATTAATTCATGACGAAAAAATGAAAATTCTGAAAAAAAAAAAATGGGCAAAAATGAAACTAGGGACATCTTGAAATGTATTTACAGCTCAAAAAAAAAAAAAAAAAAAAAAAAAAAAAAGTCTTGGATTTCAGAAACTGCAATGCTAAATATACAGGCCACATAAGCATAATTTGAAATGGGTTTAGTCATTACATTCTCTTTAGAAAAAAAAAAAAGTCCACATGGCTCCACTACAATTTGTGTTTGATCTCCATCTGCTGAGTCTAAGGATAGGCAAAACACACAGAGATAAAACAGTGTATGATTCTATCTCCATTAAGATGCATTCATGTACATGGTATTCATCAGGTGTATAGATATGAACAGTACTTCAGAAGTAAACAGGACCACAAAAGCAAACAAATGGAAAAGAATAAGAATAATTGATTACATGAAAAAGTCTAGCTAGATGTAAGTTTTTTCATGCAAAGTCTTAATTTTATGTCTGCATTTCTGAAACAATTTTTAGATTGTTCTTTGCTGCTTTCCCTATACATGTAGTATAATCATTGCACCAACTGAATACATGAAACTACTATTATTATTACTACTGAGTTCTAAATAATTTTTATTTAACAGATATGACCTAAGAGAAATGGATTAGTCTTTGTGTATCATGTGATTGCTATTAATAGGCAGATAAGTAAATAAATAAATATATCAGCTATAATTTTCAGCCAGTATCCAAATATATTGCTCCTTGTCAATGTTGAATACAGACTACATTGCAGTCTCTAGTGGCTTCTCTTCAGGAATCATTTCAGCAACATAAATGATACCCATTTATACATGCCCAAAGTCTACAGAATATAGTTATCCTCAATGACACTGTAGGATGCTGATCTCCAGCTCTGCCAACTGATGTCCTAGCTTGATATTTACCCCCATGAACCTGTCTGTTGATGAGCAGGCTATATCTGACTCTGACCAGTGGACTGACTTCCCAGCTTGACCTCAGACCTACCTCTCCACTATGCCTAATGCCCTTGGCTGGGGCTGCCCCCAGCTTCTCCATGTCCCCTCTGCTCTCTCATGCCCCCACTGCACTCTGCTCCTCAGGTAGCAGCTGGCCCTCACTATGCCAAGACACCCCCATGGCCTTCAGACACCTCCTCATCAGATGAAGAGACTCAGACAGCCCAGCTTGACTGACATCTATGAGAATTGTGCATTGGCCTTGCAGTCACTGTAATGCACATCTCCCCAGTGTCCAACCCAGTAGGGTTGGTTTCTTTCCAACCTGATTGACAGCCAGGGAGATAGGATGGGCCATTTAGCCAAAGACAGACTCTAGGGCTGACAGCTCTGAAATGGCTACATGTGATGATGCAGCAACTTGGACGTGTCTGTCAGTAACTCCAAATGCAAGCAGAAATGGCAGAAATTTCTTAAAATGATCTAAGGAAATTTTAAAGAAATTTTCTACTCTGAAAAGATACTTCAGTAAAATATATATATATATATATATATAAAATATATATATATATATATATATATAAAGAAAAATCCTATCTCTATGCATATTTTGAACATGCTGAGTCTGGAAATAAAAATAGCTGTTTGATGCTTTGTGTTCCCATTTGCCATGCAACAGCATCACAGCTAGGAGACTGAACTAGATTTCATTCCTTCTGCACATCTTCAAGTGTTTTTTTTTTTTTTCTGCACCTAATCACTTACATCTGTTGTCAGGGCATGGCTGGATAACAAAGGGTTTGTTGCACAGCTGTCAATGATGCTCTAATTTGGCTTCTAGTAACAGTGAAGATAAACAAGATGGAAAGAAGTCAGCTTGATTCCTAGAGTTCCTGCTGGGTCACTAAGGCTAAATGTTGTAGGAGGAAAATTATGTATAGTGGCTTTGATCCAATTAAGAGTTTATTCTCATAGTTAACAATAAACATATGCAGAATTTCACTGTCTTGTAACTTTGTACATTTGACATATCAATCTGAGAGGGAAAAAGCACATAGAGGTTATACATTTTCTGTATAATAGGATCTCAAAAGCACTCCTAGAAAACACAAAGCTAAACTGCTGATGAATATAGAAAACACAAAGTTAAAATGCTGATGAATCTAGTTGCCTTTCTGTTTAAAATTTTCTTATACACACCAGTTTTACCTTATATATAGAGAGATACCAGGTTTAAAAATTTGGCTGCAGTTCCATTTTGTTTATTTAAGCAGGACATCAAAGAAGTTCAGCCCTCCAGATAGGTGTACTTTGTGTTGATTTTCTGAATTCAGCACAGAAACTAGTACATGGTTTCACAATAGCTACCGTAACCCTCATCTGTGTTTTAAGTTTTCAATCTACTTATCTTATTTTAGGAGTCTAAAAATAATAAGGTTGGGGGAAAAGTTGCTATTAAAAACATTTTCCAAATTTTTATATAAACTTTTACTTGCAAGGGATACCTATTTACCATCAATCAAATTCCTGCTTGCCTACTGAGCATTTAAAACATCTTTTTATCTTCCTCCACTTGAGTTTTTTTCTCAGCAAGTACATAAGAAATACAAATATTCCTCAGAATCAACCAGGAGGAAAAGGTGAACACTGCCAAGATGCTGACTATGGTTATACCACCTTGTTGACAACTGTTTCCCCTATGCATTTAGCAGGATATACCAACAGGCCAGGTGATATCAGCAAGAATATTTTAGATTTAATGAAGTAATTGAAACATCCCAGACTTTATGAGACAACGCTGAAGCTGATATACCACAATATAAATAAATCAGTGTTGAAAACTACAAACGAAGCTCCTCTCTTCTGTAGGTGCCGTAGCCTAGATAGTTTTTTTTTTTGTTTTTTTTTTTTTTGTTTTCTGTAATTAGCTAAGACTGTACAACAACCACCTAGCTGAATGTTTATTTCCCTTCTATATATAACTGGCATATAATGGGAGTGATGAATGGGATGGAGTAGGATGATGGCCCAGCATAACCTTATCTGATATTTACTTTGCTAATAGTCTATGTGATGTTCCAACACAATGAAATATTTGTTGTAAATCACAGAAACCTACTCCCTGTGCTATGAACTCCACTGACTGGGTCTGGAGCTCCACAATATCGCAGAAAAATGGAAAGCTTTGTGCTAGAAGTGAAGGTTAGTCAGCTCTCCTAAATTTGGCTGCCCTGGTTTCAAAGACACCCTGTAATAGCTGGGACAAAACTGCAGTAATTTAGAGCATCCTCTTCAGTAGCCTGAAATCTGGGGTGTCAGTTTTTGTACCCTTTAGACAATTTAAAAGATTTCAGAAATATACCAAAAGCCTTATTTGCTCAGTGAGAATCACTTTCAGAAAAAAAATAAATAAAAGTTAAACTTAATTAGTGACTAAGAAGTCACTTCAAGGAAATCTATGTGATTCGACAAATATTTAAAATGGTCAGATTAAATTTAGAGAAAAAAAAAATATTCTGTTGGGACTCACACTTATACTTTTGTTCTATGAATTACAGTGGGTACTACTATTAATTTTGAGAAACATTAACCATGAAGAAATATAATCACTAGCAGAACTTGTAAATACTGCATTTTTACTTATTTGGATCAGAAGCTGACTACTCTTGAAATTTCTGAGTAATTTACTCAAGTAAATACTCAAGACATTTGTATAATTTTCAAACTGAAAAGAAAACAAACAAACGAAATAAAACCCACTGTTTTGCAAGATAGAATCTCCACTCTGGTCTCAATGTTGGAACATTTTTCAACTCAGCAGCAATGCCAGGATAAATGATATATGTTCTGAAATACAACATTTCTTCCAGAGAGAGAAAAAAAAATAGTTGGACATAATGTATTTTTTGTCAAATAAAAGTGTCAGAGAGAAACTGTATAAGAAACACTGATCAACTCTTTATAATTCACCTTCAATGACAGCTTAAATTATTATATTTTTTAAGCTATCCAAACAATAAAGAACCTAATCCTACTTCTTAATTTGTTCTAGGGGCTAAAATATGTAAGCGAAGTTGAATAAGTTGATTTCATTGGGGCCTTCTATTTGAAAGCAATCATATGGTTACAACGTATAATTTCCTAACAACAGAGGCTGGAAAACAGTTATCTTACCTCACAATCATGAAGATCAGTGTATTTAAGTACAATTGCTAATAGCTCATTCTGACAAAGTCCTTTGTAGTTTCTCTCATGTCCAGGTGACAGTATAAGTTTTAGGAAATATTCTCTCAATGCAGAGAAGGTTACTGTACCTGTTACAAGAATCAATATCATTGGTAGGACTAAAAAGCTAATAAATCTAGAGTTGTATCAGCTCTGCTCACTCTTTTGCCTTTACTTCTGTCTTGTCCTGCCTACATCCAGACCCAAAATAACTGACCGTTCATTGTAGCTGGTTGGAAGTCATTTATGAGAGTGGAAGAGGAAAACAGCTGTGAATGAAACACTTCAAAATACTTGTTATGTTTCTACTTCAAGCAAATTCAAGAGTATGTTTCAACTTTATTCTTAATTTAATTCACAACCAATTTAGTACTAAGGTTATTATTAGAATCAATAAATAATTACTAGTACTAGAACTTTCCCAGTACTCACCTTACTTTAAGAAAACTCCTAGGTGTCTTTCCCTAAAAGATATTGTTCTCAATCAGGGAGATTTAGGAGTACGCAGAGTCAGTTTCTTCACTTTAAGGTTTTCCCGCCACTGTCTACTTTATTTTCAGTTCCATCTGTGGTTCTACAGCAGCATATGCCAGAAAGATAAACCTTTAATGGATCCCCTGGTTTTAAATAGGATCTTTTGCTCTAGTTCAGTTCATGATTCTTCATGCTTAACATTTTGCTGGGTACGCTGAGCAAAATTCTTTATGCATGAATGACATCACAAAATAATAGTATATTTTAATGCAAATTACCATGTGTATTTAAGGACATGTACATTTCCTTAATAAACTAATAAATAAACCATATACGTAGTTTATTTCAACAGTAACATTTTTCTGATTTCTGCTATTTTTTATTATAGTAACCTTTAAAATTATAGGCAAATAATATTTTTTATGGCTTAATTAAATGTAGTTCAGTAACTTTAGGGTATGCTCTCAACTAATGATATCTCAAGTTCATATCCTAAACTTTGATTTGAACTTTGATGTGAGTGTAGGATTCCTAAAATTAGAAAATGTTGCTGTGTTCCCACAGAAGGAGGAACTGACAATCAGTAAAAAGAGCCTTTCTCTGGATCAACTACATGAATCTGCCATTGGGATGAAGAATCCTGTGTAGCAACTTATTTGTAGAGCCATTTGGCACACCACGACTGACAAAGGGAGAAGCATTTTTGATAGGCATTAGTAAAATTTTTAATTCAATAAAAAGATACTTTTATATATATCAATGGTTTGGGCTGCTATCGTGTTAAAAAAAAAAAACACTTCATCTACTCCATTTTACCAATAAAATGGATAGATTAATGTCTTTTGCAACACAAGGCTGTATAAGTTCATACCCTTTTTAATATTTTGTTTTTAATGTTTCTCTCTTCTTCTTTTTCTAGTTACAGTATAACAGTAATGAGAGACTGCTGCATATATTAGAATGGCAAATGGCTTTAGTATGTTCTTTTAAGCGCCCTGTTTCTTAAGTTTGTTACATAAAGCCTTTTTTCCCCCCTTTTCTGAAGATCAAAAAGAAATTCATGTTATACCACATCAAAGGAGACTGGTGAAGGAATGAAGTGAACTTGGATTTCTTCCCCCTGATTGCAAAGTATACAAGCTGCGATCTTATTAAATAATTCATATCCAAGACAGTGATAATCACAATGTGAAATGACCTGCTACCTATTATTCACAGTCCTGATTACATCTTGGTGAGCATTGTTTGCTTATTGATTGATTGATTGATTGATTGATTTATTGAGTAGAATCTTTAATGTAATCTGTGTTTGTTTTTCTCTGACAACATTTTCCCTGTTTCAGCTCTCAGAGACTTTTGAGGTCTCAGTCCACGTACTTATGAAGTTCATTATTCACATTAGAAAACAATACTGAAGTGCTCTAGACCATTTTGGAACACTTCAACACCAGAGCAGAAAGTAAAGACTAAATTTAGTCAAAAAATACAAACAGTTGAAATGACAGTAGAGACTGTCTTCTTAGACAAACTGGACTGGATGGCTTCCAGTCTTCCATCTGTATCCCTTCATTGTAGTACCTGGACAGATGAGTTGCAGATCAGATCCTTTTAGTGTGGTCTTGAAGACAGAATGGCCACTATCCTTAATAAGTATCCTTAATCACCATATTGTGACTGGCCTGGATGCTTTGTGTATCCTTAGCATATACTATCTTAGAAGATGATATTTCAAAGACCCAAAAGGGTTCCGGTGGGCTTCTCCCAAGTGTTCTCTTTTAGTTGGTGGACACTGTTTTGTTCAGGTGGGGAGGAAGATAGATTCTCTTTGAGTTGGTGGAACTCTTCAGAAAGTTTCTCCACAGCTGAGACGCAGGCCTGTAAGGAAGAGGAGAGACTTTCTTTGTACTGCCGGAGTTGTTTAGCCACTTCATCCACTGTGGGTTCCTTATCATCTTTCCAGGCCATTATTGCCAATGAGCTGACATATGATGATGGTGCACTCCGTACAAACTTCCGCCGCATGGGTCATGTACACCTGACCTCATCTGGATCTGTGGATGTTTGTCTGAGGTCTGGGTCCTCATAAATCACTTCCCGTACAGCTAATTCTCTCAGGTACTGGATTCCCTTCTCCATAGTGGTCCACTTGCCTGGTAGACATAAAAGTTCTTCCTTGAAGAAAGGGATACCTTTCCCTCAGAGCTGAGAGGAGACTCCTCCAGAGGCTGTGAGACTGTGCTCCATCTGCAATTGCTTTGTCAATGCCTGCATCTCTAGCAAGTGATCCCAGCTGTCTGGACTGTTGTGGTTTAATCTGGCCAGCAGCTAAACACCACGCAGCCGTTCGCTCACCCTCCCCCCTCCCTCTCTGGGATGGGGGAGAAAAATGGGAAAGTGAAGCCCGTGAGTTGAGATAAAGACAGTTTATTAAGACAGGAAAATAATAATAATAACAATAATAATAATAACAATAATGATGATAATAGTACTACTACTAATAATGTGTACAAAGAAGTGATGCACAATGCAATTGCTCACCACCCGCCCAGCCTCACCCTGAGCAGTCCGGCCTCCCACCCCCAGCTAGCCACCCCTATATATTGTTTAGCATGATGTCAGATGGTATGGAATACCCCTTTGGCTAGTTTGGGTCACCTGTCCTGGGTCTGTCCCCTCCCAGCTCTTGCTGCACCCCCAGCCTGCCCGTTGGCAGGACAGAGCAAGAAACTGAGATGTCCTTGGCTTGGTGTAAGCACTGCTCTGCAACAATTAAAACAGCGGGGTGTTATCAGCACTCTTCTCATCCTAAGCCAAAACATAGCATTCCACCAGCTACTAGGAAGAAAATTAACTCTGTCCTAACTGAAACCAGGACATCTATAAAGCATGATTCCAAAGTAATAAAAGAAAAGAAATATATAAATGTAAATTTAATTAAGCTCTCCTATCCTCAAATTTATGGGGATAGAGGGAGAAGGTGTTTTTGGAATGCTACATAAATTTGAAAAGATGACTGTCATAGATACGTTCACCTGACAATAAAATATAGAGGCAAAACTTTCACAGTGTGCTTGTATACATATGTATTAAATGTAAAACAAAATCTGGAAAGAATAATCACCCATGGTTGATTATTCACCACAATGAAATCACCTTCATTGTGGTGTTAACAGAAGCAGAACAAGTTGGCAACCAAACCTTTCCCACCCCTTGTATAAGCACATTTTTAGACTGACTGCAGTGACAGGAGGTGCTCTGCAGCCTCTCCTTCCTTACTGAATTCATGCTAAGCTCCCACCAACACCCTTTGCATTTAAATGACACAACTGCGGGTCTTGCTCACTCCTGACTGAACACTCAACCTAATTTCCTTTGCCTTTTCAGCAGTCACTGCACTGGCAGCATAAAAGAAAATCAGGAATTTGAAAGACCGTTTTGTTTTTTCATCCAGATCGTTGCTGTTTATTCAGTATAGTCAATGTTCTGTAGTTCATGTGGATGGATAAACGGGAATGGCCCACAGCAACACAGAAGAGCTACAAATAGGAACAAGATATATTTTTATGATTTCTGGGCTCATATCATTGTCACAGAACATATTTGAGAGGTTGTTTTATCTGCTCAACACTCTGTGTTTTGGACATTGATTTTTACATTGAGGCATTTAGAAATGCAATTTAACCAACCTTTGGGCATTTATCATTGACAAGCATTTGTGCAAGAGGTGACATTGATCTGTTAATTGAACAATCATTGCCCCATCTTTATCATGTGTGTCCTGCTATTATTGCTTTATTCTGTGACCTGAAATCCTGTTTTGGAGATCTCACAATCTTAAAAGATCATTAAAAAACAAAACAAACAAATAAACAAAAGCAACAACAACAACAACAACAACAAAAAAACACAAACAAAACAGCATTAAAAACTAAAAGCTGCAGAAACACATGAATACTGTTCAACAGAAGCTTTATACTTTATATATATATAGTAGAAACACAGCAAAACCCATTTCTTTAAGTATGAAATCCCTGCTGTGCAAAGGGTCAGCAAAAGGACAGCAATGATGATGAGACCTGCCTTCCTGACCTTCTCTATGCGGCTGAGTTTCACTTCAGGGCCATTGCAATAATGTTCTGTGCACCTGCACTGCACCTTTCAGTCTTAGAGACTCTTGTTTTTTCCTGCAGAAGAGTACGCTGACACCAAGACTTAAAAATGACAACCAGGTCTAGCTTTACACTGATAATACCAACCTATATGTTTTGTTATTTTCCTTATAGTTCTGAAAGGTTTTTATCTCCGCACTGTTTGTCTGGATTGTGGACAAGGGATTATTTGACCTTTTAATTTCACTCCTTTCTCCTTGCTCTTCCTGCCTCTCCAATGAACATTTTCATATAATTTCTCCCTTGAAAGGAGAGGGAAAGGTTATGTCTGTTTGTGATCATTTACTTGCAAACTGGAAGAATGCTATCAACCTCTGACACATCACTTCATCCCTATCCAAGTAATCAGCAACTGGTTTTGACTGTCACCTGAAGCTGATGGAAAGCTTTCTCATTCCTGAGGCATTCTCAAAATCTTCTGAACTGAGAAGGGCAATCTAATCCATAATTCATGTCAGTGAACTCTCCCGTGAACTTCTAGATTCCTTGATTTCTAAACTGCAATCCAGTACAGGCAGAACTAGAGGATTGAAATACTCTCATGCTATTCCTTTCTCCTCCCTCCTGCTGCCATTTTCTTCGGCTGCTTAAAATATTCAAATGTGAAGAGAAAGTTGGTACTAGAAAGTATAATCATATCGAATTCAATTCAGACAAAATCAAAAAGAAATATATGCATATATGCACACTTTGAACCAGGTTCTTATGTAGGATGAAAATTAACTTAGTTCCATAAAAATATACTGGTATAATATACTGATATATACAGGATAGGTTATACATGATGACAACTTGTCTCCCAATCTTTATTCTCTATCTGTATAGGAACATCAATCTTTTTCAGTAGGTGAAGAATGTCAAAACTGACATGATCACCAGCAGGGTCCATTCATGTTTTTTAATCAAATATTGCAAGAGTCAGCAGATAGTATCAGAAAGTAGAATCTTGCAAAAATCTTACAGATTGTATGACATTTTGTATGACAAAATGCAGATGTGGCTTGCTGTTTTTTGGAGCAGAGAGGGTTATTAAAGAAGTAGCTAGTAAAGGTGAGGCAGTATGAACAACAGGACTTTCTCTCTGTACTTGATCTTCATCTGGAGCTAATGCAAGGAAAGGGGTAGACGTGTGTCAATTGATCATTGCCACTACAGTGAAAATCCAGAGGCTTTTAACTGCTTGTGTGCCATACAGCATATGTGTTCTAGAATAAGGAGATATAAAATGATGGTACTCCACTTGTTTGTCTTCTCTTGAGGTGTTTCTAAGGCCTCAAATACATGTTCCAGATTGTATCAGAATAGATTTGGGGGATCAGTAAAAGGAATTATTAAAAATCGATAGAAAAGCCCCTTTTGGACTTATCCAAACAAAGTTTTGTCAGTGAACAAAATTTACTACTTGTTTTCAAAGATAGTATGGAATATCTTTCTTTGCAGTCATCCACCTTGCAGTGCTGTAACTACAAAATTGTCCCCTGGCGTCAGTACTGATAATGGGAAATACACACTCCTCTCTGGTCTGTCTTTGTAGAGCCATCTCTTTTTCATCAGTGTTACAGCTGAAGGCTGAGCTCCCTCAGCGAAGTGCTTCAAGTTAGGCAATGTAAACATACATTTCTTTACATGCTACCAAGATAACTCAGATTTTAAAGAAACTATACACTAACCAATTTAAGAGTCAAATTGATTTTAATGAGACTGGATTAGGCCCAAGATGCAAATACTTTGGAAAAAAGGTTTACAAATTAATTTATATTTTTTGAAAAACAATATAAAAACCAACAGGGAAAAAAATAATAAGATTATCAAATACAGAAAACCTTTTTATTAAAATTGACCAAATGGAGCTCATGAAAATAAAAAAAAAAAAAAAGCCTGAATCTGTCAAATACATTGATAAAAGAAAATGGCCACTAATCTTATATAGTATACATTTACTTATATTGATTGTATATATATTATATTACTTCTATATGTATATATACTACATATATGTATACATATATATGTATACAGTTGGACTGTTAGTCAAGTTCCAAATATGCTTTGCTCTGCACAGCCATCCAGGAGCAGTAAGACCACCAATTTATTTCATGCTAACTGTTAAAGGCAATCAGAAATGCTGGTAATTTTTAAGAAAGCTTCATTACTTATGAGTGATCTTGTGACTCCCTCTTTTAATAAAAGTCCATCCTTTCCACAAAATCAACCAGACATTTTTCTGATATATTCTGCTCTTTGGCATGTACTGTTGAACTGCATGTCAAATAGGCATTTCATTACATGCAGAGATAGGGACTTTGATGGTGATTTAGAATAAAGGATAAGGCAGTAAATTCATTCACTCTTCATCCGTTGTAATACCCAGAAGCAAAGATAGGTTATTCCATTAATAAATACAGTTCATTTCAGTTACTTACACATAGCTCCTCTGAAAGAAAATTGTAGATTTATTTGTTTTCCAAAACTTAAATAAAGACATCTTATATTCAGAACTAGTCTCAGACATCCCTGTTTACCTTCTAAAATACAAATGAGTTGAATGCATATACTGCCACATGTACTGATTTACACGGTACATGTCAAAATGCCCCCATGTCAACACAGAGAGAATTAAACCCACAGATTCCTATTAGTGCTAGTAATCTTTCCATTATGACTTAGGAAATGAAAACCTCAAGTTGTTCCTTCAGGAAACTCAGCTTAGGATCTGTGAACAAACTCTACAAACTACTCAGCTAACTGGTATCTAACTAAGAGAGAAGTTACTACAAAAGCTTCAGTTCTCTTTATTGCAGGGGAAAGTGGGAAATTCAGTCTTCCCCAGAAGACTGCAAAAATGAGTCACTCCAGATGGAGGATATTACATTCCTAATTAAAGAGCACATACAGTACTTCATGTTTTTAGTGCTCTTAAACAATCTCACTGGCCATAAACATTATGCTAATGTGCCCGTTGCGGGGAGAACCACTTCTGACAGAGACAGTATGTGTTTGGGTGAATAGCAACAGCACCACTCTGTGAAGTTTTCCTTTTCAGAGATAGCTCTCCTTATTTCCAGAGAAATCCAAAGCATCTGCCAAGAGGCTGCAAGATATGAATTATGATGTAAAGCAATAATATACACATTAAGTTCATTCACCTATTTTAAACTGAACTTAAAAGTACCTAGGACTGTGAAGTATGCACTTCATTTTACTTCACTGCTTAAAAGCAGAACCTTTTCTTTTTAGAAAATTCCAAGAAGAATGGCATATATTTTATTAGAATTGATATTATGTATGCATACAAATAAACAGGCACCATGAAGCATGTGTAGAAGTTGCTGGTTCAAACAAATCAAGAACAGGTTCAAACAGGACCCATAGGTAAAGATAGTGGTAAATTCTTTGTTAGGCTATGTGGGTGTTGTATCAGTGAAATAAATGGATTTATTTCAGTGCAGTCAGGTGGAAAATTTTGCCAGGCACCTATGTTATCAAGGAGAGGATACTATATTGCTTATTATGTTCGATAATCCTAGGATAATCCAGGATTGTAATTTGCTGGCTGTTTGATACACACACACACACACGCACACACAAAGCCATTTAAGCAGAAAGTAGGACATTCTCAAACAAGAACCAATTGTAAATAAATAAATGAAGACCTGAGATCTGTCTTGGAAAATGAACAACTGTTCATTTTCATAATTTCCTATACGTTCTCTCAAGGCATTTTCTTGATATGTGGGGTATAGATTTGAGACTTATCACAAAGGAGTTAATCAAAACCTAGTTCTACACCTTCTGGGCAAGGATCTTACACCTTACGATGCAATACAAGAGCCATCACCACCACCATCAGTGATTAAGACAAATACACTTCCTCTAGATATGTGAACAAGGAGTCAAATCATTTTCCTTTGTTGTTTGGGACACATGTAATCTAAGTTTGATTTTGCTCCATCTTTCCTATTGAGAATGTTCCAACATAATTAAGTACATCTGAATTATAGCAGGCACTTGTATGACATTCACCCACAAGTATCCTGATAACTAAATTGACTTAGTCAATCCCGCTTTCTCCTCTCATAACCAATTGTTATTTGATATATGAAAACTGGAATAATTGCAAAAAGTTAAAACAAGAAACATCTGGCTTTCTCTAGCCAACTGATTAAAGCATGAAGCTAAGAGGCCATGACAAACTTTAGGACCAGAAAATTCTCTCTTTAAAATGATTTCCACTGAATTATGTACTACTGTGAATTTTATTTTCTTATTAGACACCACATCTCAGCTCAAATTAGGCATTCATGTAATTTCTTTTATATGCACAATGATACGCATTATCAGTAACAACAAGGTTGATTGGTTTGTTCAACCAAATTTATTACCCTGCATGATGACTGTCCTTTCTTGCCTAATTTCAGTCATAGTCTTCAGCTTTTGTGGAATGGTAACACGTATCTAATTTAAAGCCAAATTTTGTGAGCAACTCATTTTTAGCCTCACCTATCATACTGATGAATTCTCCAGCAGAAAACTCTTGTATATCTTGATTTGTAGGTAGAATTGGTTCCTTGTGTTCTATTGTAATCAAGTGTTCTGCTGTAATCAAGGACTTTATGTCACTATTTAACTGAAGAACTGCTACCAATGGAAACAGAATCTATGTGACTCAGAATTTAAGCGTGCTACCAATCATTATGTTGTTTTAATTACAGTTAAATAGATTTTAATGAAATAAATGAATTCATTGCCTTAAATGGACAAAATGGAGGAAGTATGCACTGATGTTGGAAATATTATAGTTTAAGTATGGTAAAATATTATGGGATAAGTGCTAAGGTAGTGTTTTCATCTTTCAATCATTTTGAACAGCTCATTTAGGGAAATATCTCTGTTTTGAATGCAAGAAGTGGCAGCATTGCCTGTATGCTGCAGCACCTTGCAAAGGCCCAGGCATACCCCAGTCCCCCTGTGCCACTATGGCACTGGGCCAGGACTGGTTGCAGGGGTCTCTTGATGCTGCTTGTGGGATTTTCCCCGTATGGGACAGATTTTGCACCAGGCACCCCTTGGTGGCCTCCTCAGAGAGGTCTGTAGCCCGCAGGCATGTCCCAGTTTGTCACCCTTTTGGGGCCCCTTTGACCTTTTGAAGCTCTCCCACCCAGGCGTGTCAGGGCTTCTGGGCCTGGTAAATTTGCAGGCCCCACACTGACCCTTGACTTCTGCTTCATTACCTTATATTCATGTTTAAACTTTAACTATTCATTCAATTGGCTCTTATTAAAGAATGCTTTATCTATTTTATACCAATGCTTTTATGGATAAGTACATTTACTTCATAACTGTATTTATATGTATAAATATGTACATATACTGGAATGTATAAATATAAAACACTGTATCAATGTCTAAATTATATATTTACAAATATTCATATGCATATATAATTTACATATATATATGTAGTGTGTACAAATTCAATGTACATATAAGTATTTTTGTATCTGAGCACATGCTGGGACAAAGGCAGCAGGAATTCAGGCACAAGGTTGCTTGAGAACACCTGGCTATGGTGGCACCAAAAAACAGCCATTTTGCATGCAGACCAGTACGAAAACACAGGGGCTGACATAACAAAATGTTATTCCTTGACATAAATATTGGCACCTTGCACCCTATCACTTATTGTCTTGTGTATCAATTGTCTCTATCCTACTTTGGTGCTGTGAGCATGTGGAAATGTCTAGCAGGTGAGAAAAAAAAAAAAAAAAAAAAAAAAAGGAGTGAAAAGCGTCTGTCTTAAAAGTATAGAAAGGTAATATACCACGTATCATTTGAATAAATGATAGGTGGTAATCCTGTTTATTTAGAGCAGCTATTTTTATATAATTAGTGCTATATAAAGCAGGTTAATTGCTGTCATAACTTCAGAAGTCATTGGAAAACTGTTGTCAGAATCTTTCAAAAAAGACTGAATTAAAATTAATTATCCATGCATTGAGTAATTTCCAAGATATTTCTATCACAGCCATTTACTGCAATAATTACACAACACTTCTTCTAATGTATAGATATTTGAAAGTTTGGTCTCCTGTAATAAACTCAGACAATTTTTAACTCGTCTTTGACTGCTGTGTGTCTTAAACATGTGCTTTCTGAGTCTTTCAGCAAAACTGGTAGAGCTATTCATGTGAAAGAAACCAGGGATAAAACTTAAGGAAACATGATTTTGTTCATTACCAAAACTTGTCAGTCTTCTTTTTGACATGATTTTGATGGAAGGAAATTTTCCATTTTGGGGAAGAAAGAAAGAGAGAACAAAGAAAAGAAAGAAAGAAAGAAAAATTAGAAAGCAACAATACAAAAGATGGGCTCATGCAAACTTTGTCTGGGGAGCTGGATCCTACCTTTGCTTCTGTCACAAGATTTCTGCATAACATCAGTTTGGCAGATTATTTTTGGAAAAGTAAGACATACAAGGTAGTTGTTGTGGTTTAACCCAGACGACTATTAGGAGGAAAATTAACTCTGTCCTAGCTGAAACCAGGAGCGTAGTGCTGTAAGGCTCAATGAGATTGAAACATGTATGTTTTCAAGAATTTTTTTTACATATGTTCATAAGCCTCACTGTGGCCCAATTCCATGCAGCCACCTTTTGCTTATATGTCCCCCCTGAAAAATCTCCTTTTACCATTGCAGCAAGCAACGCTGGGCTCCTTTGAAAAATTTACATGACAACACATACGGTGGGAAAGAAAGACATATAAGTAATCAGACCAGGCATAAAGTATCATTGTTAGTCCTATCTTCCGGTCTTCAAATGCTGTAGAACATTTGACTTTTAATGCATGAGCCACATCTGAAACTTTTTCTCTGAGAATTCGTAGTTGCCTATACAGGTCAGCCCCTAGAATTCTCCAGCAGGTTAGCAGGTAGTTAGATCTGGCTTTGAGACAAGCTTCAGACAGCTTCTGCTGTACACATACAGATGCAGTTTCTATGCCTTAGTACCTGCATCTCTTGAGCGGAATTAATATAATCCTTGTCCTCGCTCAAAAGGTGCCATGGTGAATTAGCTGCTTTCTTGTGTGAAGCACTCCAGTACTACGGTAATAAAGAAGAACACCTGAATAAACTTCAATTCTCCCTTCAGAGAGTATTTGAACAATGTGCAGTCAACAAGACATGGCACTGCACAGTGTACAACATGAACAAAATATCAAATTAAGGTTGTAAGGGCAACATTTAAGCTGACGTTGTCTGCATTGTGAATTCCTGTCTGTGCAACCTTAATGTTGTTTTAATATAGTTTGTCAAGATAATTATTTTATTTAAAAATACTCTCTAAGTACCGAGTCATATAAAAAACATTATTATTTTTTTTAAGTGGACCATACACAGCTCTCTTGAGTATCTTAAACTATAGAAGAAATTCTACCCTCCTACAAAAGTCTTTGTGGAATTGTCAGTGCATGTATTTTGGAAGGAAAAAGAATTACCAATACCACCTTCAGATTTTAGGAATATCCTCTTGTCTTCTATTTTACAGAGGAATTATAACTTATTAATTTATATGACTATGCTTAAGATGTTTTCTTTATGGATTTTTATTTGTGAGAAGGTTCTCAAATGGTTTATACTGATGTTATATTCACTAATAATAAAAAGAAATATGACTTGAAACATTCTAGAAAATTTATTTTTAGGGTGCTTTTGATATACTGTCTTCTTTTAGAAAGAAAAGGTGATCTGTATGTATACAAGCTTTTGCATTAGGCAAACAAATATGGATACCTAGAATTAAATTTGAGAATCTAATACTGTGTGATTGATTTCAATGAGAACAAGATTTAGAATATTTACATATAGCTGTAGCATAAAATTTTACTTGTAGTCCTGTCTCAATATAACTATTAATGCAAAGAAATGATAAATGATAAAAAAGAAGAGATGGAACAGCTTTTGCATTTGTTGCAGGAACATTAAGATGTAGCAAAAGTAATAACTTCCAAGAAATGGAAGCTGGTTCATCAACAGCTGCACTTAATTTACCCTTCTTTAATTAGCAGTGCTTAAAAACCTATCAACTGACATTTCCAATCGACAGCATACTCTGTGATTATAAACTGATTAAACTCCATGATCTCTTAATCCCTTGTAAATACTTCTGTCACCTTTTCAACAGAAATTAGTCAGAATTATTTCCTATGCATCTATGTTGTGCTGTTTTATTCAGCTAAATGTCAATTCCTAAACTGAACTGCAATAGCCCATTTATTATTATTATTGAGTCACTATGGCAGATATTTCTGTTTGTTTCTATATTTAATAAAGCAGTAAGTCCGAGTGAAGATGGACTAAAAAAAGCAAATAGCAATGTCTTTCTGTAAAAAAACACTTCCTGAAGTACTGTCCCACAGAAATAGTACTAGGATTACATATTCACTCAAGCTCAGATACGCTAATACAAGTGAAAGCAGCTGCAAACATCTCTCTTAAAATAGCCAAGATGGAGCCTTTTTCAGACAGCTCTTTGAATGCCAGACTCTTTTGGTTAGTTTTTCTGTTACTCAGAGAGTATTACCTTTAACCACTCTTTAACCACCTTTTACAGCAAGTATAGAACCACAGAACCTCAGCCACAGGTTGAGGCTGGAAAAGACCTCTGAAAATTGTCCAGTTCAACAGGATCAGCTACAACAGGCTGTATGTATATATTAAAAAAAAAAAAAAAAAAAAAGGAAAAAAAGTGTCTGCCTTTATATGGTACAATGCAACTTCTATTCTCTTGTGGTAATTTGATGCAAACTGATTTAGTACATAGCTAGTACGTAGCTTATATTAATAAGTATGAATCTCCTGTATCCTCAGTTCATGGTATTCAAGCATTTAAGTCAAGGAGACACATTCAAAAAGAAATGCTCCTTTCTGAATCCAGCTTTTGGAATTTCATTTTCATAATGCAAATCTGAGAATAATCAGACTGAAGGTCATGGTCTGAATACAATTATGGTCACTATAAATAAGTTATGAAAAACACTGATTTGAAGCAAAAGATGCTCAATTCTGATTTAATTTTAAAATTCCCTATAGGCCATATTCTATAAAATTAATCTTTCATCTGTCAGATATAATTCACAAAAATTACTTCATAAAAATAATTAATTTAAAAACATTTCTTTCTTTCTCTTCCCTCTCTGCTGCTTTTTTTTTTTTTTTTTTTCTTTATACATGTGTGCTTTCCCATGATAAGAAAAGGTTTCTGATTTAGGAAACATAATCCAATCAGGAAACATAAACAGTACTTGTTTACTCAAGACCAAATACACCTTGCAAAACACTTAAAATAACAAATGATTATAGTGAACTTTCAGACAGTACATAGGTAAAGTTATTTGTAATTATGGTAAAATCTTAATAAATTGCAATCTATATGGCAAATGCTATTGCAGAAGGGAAGACAGAATACACAGAAAATTCACAATATCTTTTACTGATTTTTGAATTTGCCTGCACTGCATCAACTTTCCTTTGTGCAAAACTGCTATAAAATAGAGGTCATTGTAAGGGAGTTCTCTTTGCCAGGAGAAGTTGTGGATGCCCCATCCCTGGAGGTGTTCAAGGTCAGGTTGGATAGGACACTGGCCAACCTGTTCTAATGGGTAGCATCCCTGCCTATGGCATGGGGAAACTTTAAGGTCCCTTCCAACACATTCTACGATTCTATAATTGAAATATTTCTACAGTGGCAAAATACAGAATAACTGGAACAAGGATTTTCAAATCCCAATCCTACCACCATCTATTTTCTTCTACCTACCCACTGAAGAGTCCATCCAGACTGCAATGAATAAATACTGTATGCCACTTGTCTGGTTGTTGGTTTGGTACCCTCTCCCACCACCCAAGTCAGTTTTGCATTCATAAAGTAAAATATTTTACTTTATGTACTAAGTATTGGGTTTGTTTGTTTGTTTTCTTTTCTAATTAGGGCTGTCTTTTGCAATAACTCAGTCAGCAATATCACAGCAGGAATATACAATATATCACAGTTCTTGTGGGAAAACTGGTTTTCTTACTGGAAACAGCAGCGAAAATGCTTCATAAGTTTATCAAGTTTATACAGTTTAATTTATAATATACAAAAGTCATAAATTTGGTATCAATATAACTTCAGTGCACATATGATGACCCCCAGCCCAATGGTATCTCATAAACACCAAAGTTAGGTTCATGTGGAAGGAGTATGGATGGAGAATGAAGAGTAGAAAGTAGAGTCCATGAAGACTAGTCTTAGTGAAACCAGAAGCAGAAGTTGATGTATCAGACTGCTCATAGACTGGAACATACATATCCTGGGCAGAGTCTGACTTTGTATTGTGCATAAAATACAAATATTGCCATTTTTTTGCCCGTAGTTTTCATGAAAACGGAGATTGAGTGCAAAGTATAGACAAAAATTAAGGCCCACAGCCTTGGATGCAGTCAGTGCACTGGAGTTCCCAGCTTCTGTTCATATTCCCCCCTGCACAGATCTGAGGGGCAACAGCTATGTCCTGGTCTATTTTTCTTTGATTACTCTGTGAGCCACACTGGATATTGGACATTGTTTCCCATTTTCAAAGTCATCTACAATGATCTGAATTACTCCTGTTTCTTGCCTGAATACACTAGGACAAGAGATAGTTCTAGTGAAAGGATGTCTAGTGTCCTAGTCTCTTGTCCTTAGACAAGAGATCACTTAGACAGTAGCAGAATCTGATCCAGGCAACTTCAGTTTACACACTGAATTCAGTTTGCAAGCAGAGGGCAATTCTGTGGTCCCTGAGTCATGAGAAAATGAAGAAAGTTAGGTAATAAGCAGCAGATCTGGGAAGCAAAATTTTGTTTCTGTGGAAAGAAATAGTGAACATAAATTGAAAAAAAAAAAATGTGGAATGAATTGACTGAATGGATTGGTACAAATCTTGAGTTTCCCTATTTAGTATCATTCCACTGTGGAAAGCTTTGTATTATTTGCTTTACTGAATGTAGCAAAAGGCCTAGCCTTTAAAAGGTGAACTGGAATTGTAAAGGAACATTGGTTTTAAAATCGTAATGCTGAACCAAATGTGGTGATCTAGGGACAGCGTGAGAGGAGGGCTATACCTTAGCAAGTCTTTACTTTTTCAGGATTCTCTGAAGCAGTATTAAAAAAAAAAAAAAAAAAGAAAGAAAAAGGCAGCACAAACCAAACCAAAATAAAATAAAACAAAATAAAAATCTGTTCTTGTATTTCAATTCCTTTTGGAATCCCAGAACAGATCACAGGACACATCTTATGCCAGCTTTCTGCCAGTCACTTGTCACAGCAGTAAACTCTCATTGGTTTCTGAATAAAACATGTGCCCATTCTGGAGTTCTCAAACTCTCTACATT
Organism: Anas platyrhynchos; assembly: GCF_047663525.1. Lineage (NCBI taxonomy): Eukaryota > Metazoa > Chordata > Aves > Anseriformes > Anatidae > Anas > Anas platyrhynchos. The sequence continues at coordinate 33,209,768 of NC_092590.1, read as the reverse complement.
ATGTCAAGTGCTTGAAATTTAATAGAGAATGTTAACTACATTCTGCTTGCTTGCCAGAGCTTAAGCTGGTTACATTTTTTAATTATTTTTTTTGATGAAATATTTATTTATTTGTTTTTATATTTCTATTGCAGCTAAAGGGACTCTTTAGAAATTCCCACATGTGAAAGTCAGCATTGCTGAAAGCCTATATGTGGTCAAGGAAAATAGGGTGAGTGCTTCGTGCCATAACAGTAGATAAAACAAGACCCAAGCCTGGGTGGAAACAAGAATCAGACAGATGGAGGAGGGAGAAATGAAGACAGCAACAAAAAAATCTCCCTGTTCTTTGTGTCCATAGAGAGTAGGTGCAGCAGCCAAATATTTTAGTTAGTATAATTTTACGTTATTTTGCAATAAGTTTTACAGTTCCTAGCTCAACTATAAAACAAGAAAAAGAATATTTGTTTATCGGGAGTAATTCTAACTGCAAAGCAGAATGTCTGTCATGATCTCTTGACATTTGGCAGGACCTCATAAATTCTACTCTGAGATTAATAATAGGCCAATTAAGGTCATTACCCTTTAAATGCAGAAAAAGTTTAGCAGACTTTAAAACCCCTACCATCACTCTCTCTACTTCACTCTTCATCTGACTCCCAGTGCCCAGGACAGAATCTGGATTTGTTGAGCATCTTTAAGTGTCCTATTACTACAAATTCAACAGTGAGATCCCAAAACTTCAAGCCCTGCTAGTACCCCATTTGATCTTTTTTTCTGGTGGGTTTTCAGCCCAGATGACTCCTCTGATTACAATTGCATAAATGTCTCACAAAGAGAGGTACAATGTCTACAGATGTACTGATGTCTCAACAACTTGTTCTAGGTGACACTCAAAAAAATTTGATGGCCAAAAGTTACTTCCAGAATTCCCAGCACCTACACCTGAAAATTCATTCCCACCCTACATTGAAATTGTTACTGTCATCTTGACTTATTAGTATTTATACCTTTGATTTTGATTTTCACTACATCTTCTAGAAGTTAGATATGCATTCTTCAGTCTAGAAATTCACATCTTAAGTTTATGCATTCCACATGAATACTCTCAATCAAAGTAAAAGTATTCCTAGAAGTGATCAATACTACACGAGTTTAATTTCCATTTTAAACTCCTTTCTTTGCTTATTTTTGAAATACGGGCAAATCTACAAGAGGGGAAAAAAAAAAATAATAATAATAATAATAAAAAAAAAAGCCCTTTTCAACAGGAGCTCCAAGTTACTGGGTGTTATTAATGAAATTATGGGAGCAATGGAATCATCTGACATGCATCCCACTGAGTCAAAGCAAAGGACAAACTAGATTTACAGTGTATGCTTTATTCTTACAGACTTCTGAGGTTTTTAATATCTTGAGACAGCAAACACTTTATAAGGTTTTATGAAGCTGGGTATGGTTTGGGTTGGTTTATTGGATTTATTTGAAGGAGGAAATGCAGGTGGAACGGGACAGAGTGAAGGGGTACTTGACTCATTGGTGTCAGTGGTAGAATACAGGAGACAGAAGCTGAGAAGGTCTCTTGTAGGAAAGTCAGTGAAAGTGGAGTTCATACACGCTGACAGAATTGTTCTTCATGCCAGCAAGCTGGTGCCTTGGGTAGAGGAAAAATCTAACCATCAGACTTTCTCACTGTCTCAGAGCAACACAATACAACCTTATTAAAAAATCAAGCAGTAAAGAGGATGAAATGTTAATTAAGGACATGAAATTCACAAGTTGGATTTGAATTAAGTTTAGTTTGTATATTTTTACCTGAAAAGATAAACAAATAAATACAGTCATGTAAACAGAGTAGAATGGTTAGGGAATTAACTTTAAAGATGAATTAATGTTTTCTTCCTGCAAGATGGAATACCATTGTCTACACTGCTGTCATTCTTTAAAGTTTCTTTTGTCCCAAGACTGGCACAAGCATGCTTAGAATTCTCCAGGCTGTCCTCAAATCCTCTTTCATATTAATCTATTTGTTTGCACTTCTGAGGAATCAGTTTCTTCTCCAGTTCTGTGTTTATGCTGAGCAACATGGCTATGATCTGAGAGGATCAGAACCCTGGACAGGGTCCCTCGTTTCCCACTTAATCTACATTTAAGTTACAAAAACTTTCTCAGCTATATAGAAGCTTTAGCTAAAGATAATGGGAAAGAGTTAATACAAGGAAATAAGTGTTCCAGTGTTCAGTAAATCATCAAATTAGTCAGTTACATTGGACAGAGTGAATTAGATTCCTTACACTTCTATGTATTAAGAGTAATCTCAGGAAGAGTAAAGCCTATTTTAATAGTGTTCTTAAATACAGTATAAAAACACATTGCTTCAGCTTATATTGCCACTAGAGCCTGTCAAAACATTAAATGTTCTTGTTAAATATTAAATATGTTGTCTCCATTTAAACAATAAGTAAAAGAAGGTTTATATTTGCACATGACCTTTCATGTGCCATTTCAAAAATAAAATAAAATAAAATAAAATAAAATAAAATAAAATAAAATAAAATAAAATAAAATAAAATAAAATAAAATAAAATAAAAATCAAAGCAGAACACAATATACAAAATATCCATGTACACCAAAGTTATGAGGCTGTTCAGAATAAGACACAACCTGGATGTTTAAGCAGTAGCCTAAGAGGAAAAGTATTACTTAGTATTTAGCTCTGAATGAAGGAGAGCCCCAGACAATCCTCAGAATCGTGCAAACCGTTAGGAGCTATTTACTGTTTAGTCTTCCCTCCAGTCCATTCTCCCCTTACTTTACAAAAGTGCCACGCTTTATTTCAGAAATATTCCTTAAGGAAACATTTTCAGTTAAACTTCTTTTCACTGATTTAGGCTTAGGTTAAATTGAAGCAAAAACTAAACTCAGGCAAAGCCCCCATTTTGTTCCTGGTCATTTTCAGTTACTACTGGTATTTGAAAAGAAGCTGCACAATCAAGTCCACATAGAGATAAAGATATTCTTCCAGATACAAATCAAAACAGACTGCTTCCTGCTTTGTGAGAGTGGAAAAAGAACTGTAACTTAGTCATAATTCCCTTTTTGTCCTACTCCCTGGGCATTACAGCAGTGCATAGCCCGCATTCAGGACATAAAAAATCACATCACCCTTAATAATTGCTATGGGCCTTTGTGATTTGTTCTGTCATTTTATAAATACGAACAAACCCATGGTGCCCTGATAACCGAATCAGCATTTACAGCTTTGATCCTATTTTCAGCGTAGTATATATGATAACCTCTTGGTACTGCTCCAGTCCCACACGGTGCTGCAGTATTTCTCTTTCCTTGCTGTGCATTTATAGAATACTAGAGAAGGTACTGACTTCCAGCAATAATAAAGGTCATTTAAACCCTGAAAGGCACTTTCTCAAAGAAGCATACTTGAAACATGACTTAATGTGAAGAAAGTTAACAGTAAAACAAGGATTTTTAGTAAAAGTCAAGAGATATAAAATTAAAGCTATCTCCTTGGATATTTTTACTGTTTCACAAAAGTCTTCTCTGGAAGATATTGAAAATGAAAACTACTCTAAATGTTGTGCCTTTCATAGGTAAGTATTCGGATTTAAAACTTGTAAAAATAAATAATTTCCAACAGGGAGGTGAAAACAAATTACTTGAGTCCATTGTCTACTGGATCTTCTCTCAGTGGTATTCATTATTTCTTTAACAGTGATTTGAAAAAATGATATTAGTACTTTGCTGGTAAACTTCATAAGTAACTGCTGAAAGAAAAGGGAAGGGAAGGGAAGGGAAGGGAAGGGAAGGGAAGGGAAGGGAAGGGAAGGGAAGGGAAGGGAAGGGAAGGGAAGGGAAGGGAAGGGAAGGGAAGGGAAGGGAAGGGAAGGGAAGGGAAGGGAAGGGAAGGGAAGGGAAGGGAAGGGAAGGGAAGGGAAGGGAAGAGAGAAGGGGCCGGTGCTGTTTGAATGCTATGGTACCATCAAATATATTTCTTTATATATTTATATTTATATAATAAATATTAAAAAATAAATAAAAAATATTAAATATTTATATATAAGAAATATATAATTTCTTTATATATTTATATATTTCTTTATATATTTATTTAATAATACTGCTTTAAATAATACTGCTTTAAATACTACTGCTTTAAAAATATTAATAATTCAACTATTTTTATAGAATAAACGTCTAAAAATACAGATCCTCAGAAATGGCTTGCGGGCCTTTGCACACTCAGCTGCAGTAATAACTCTTACTGCAAAGTCCTCCAAATGGCAAGTAAATTCTTTACAGTGTGATGAAAATGAGTAGTGTCAAATTAAGGTAGAAAAACATTCATGTCCCTGTGCACAGCACTGGTGAAATCAGGACTAGAATTTCTGAAATGGGCCCTGGAAAACAAGTAGACAGTGAGAGAACACCCTGTAATTATTATGTGATTATAAAAGAAATCCATCATGCCAGGTTTATAGACTTAAATATTCTTTTTATTTAAGAGGCTGAAAAGTGACTTAATTACAGCACATATGAGCATGAAAAAGGCATTGCAGAAAAGGAAAGGCTGAATGGCTACAAAAAAACTTTGGAGAAAGCCAACCTTGAAATAATCCTGAAGTACATATAAATATTGGAACAGTCTACTGCAGCAGGTGGTAAACTCATTTGTATTGGCATCTTCAAGACGAGACTGCATATCTTTCTAAAAGACAGCAAGCTTTACGGATCCCCCTACCTTTCCTCCCCATGTCTCTGTGTGCTAGACAGTTTTCACATTTGGTCTTACCTCTAGTAGTGCATGGGTATATATACCTATAACCTTACTATTTAAGGGATATTTATATTTAATAGACTGTTTCAGCTTGTCAGTTCCTTGTCAGTAGGAAGGAACTATGAAAGTGTAAATAACATCTGCCTAGAATTATTTCACAGAAGAGTGATCATTTTCCCCATTTTGAGATTCCTTGTGAAAATTTCTGAAGAATGAGAACCCTAATCAGCAGAATCACAAAATCATAGAATCGCAGAGTATCCCAAGTTGGAAGGGACCCACAAGGATCATGGATTTCAACACCTAGCTCCACACAGGACCACACAAAAGATCAGACCATATATCTGAGAGCATTGTCCAAACACTTGAACTCTGGCAGACTCGGTGCCATGACCACTGCCTGGGGAGCGTATACCTGTGTACGACCACCAGTGAAGAACTTGCTCCTAATATCCAGCCTGACCCTTCCCTGTCCCAGCTCCATGTCATTTTCTCACGTCCTGTCGCTGTCCCCAGCTAGCAGAGCTCAGCGCCTGCCCCTCCGCTCCCCTCATGAGGGAGCTGCAGGCCACCATAAGGCCTCCTCTCAGTCTCTTCTTCACTGTACTTACAGTGTACTTAGAGTACCTGGGCAGACAGAACACATAAGCTATGTGAAACAATATCAATTATATTGAAGAATATTGAGAATTATTAAAAAAAAAAAGTTGCCTAGTGGGACGGTTACTATTCATCTTCTCTTCAGTGTACTGTCTGGTTTGATTCCCAGAAGCAGCACTTTTAGAAGAAAGTTGTTCCTCAGTTAATGAGTCAAACTTTCAACTGTTTAATCTCTAGCCATGGATCAATTCAGATCCCTCAGATTATTCTCTATAGGAGGTTTTTATGTGGATTGTGCAACCCAAATATCCACTCCCCTGTTGCCTCTTCTTTCTCCCCACAGCTTGCTGGCTGATTTCCCCAGCCCTGAGGTTCAACCAGCTGCAGGAGTTTTTCTAGCTCTGGACCTAGTAACTGCCATCACCTGTCATAATTAAGCCTTGCTGCAGTCAATAAGCAAGACTTTTTTTTTTTTTTTTAGCTTATCTTTTAAAAGGGGGGATTCCTCAGAACACACCTAGCAGATAGAAAAGCACTGTTACTGAAGGCAGGTAGACAGAATTCATTGAGGATGCCTTCCCAGGCAGTGGGAGATGTGAGCCTGGGACCTGTCTGTGGAAAGAAGGACCTGGTCCCCAAGAGCAGGTGCGGTAAGAGGAAACTTTTCTGTTATTGAAGCTGCTCTAAAACAGGGGTGAATATTTTAGCCATGGAGTTACTTTAGTTAAGGCATGTAATCAGGGAAATATCTATTTTCACTATGGTATTTTTGTCAGACTAGTTTATTACTTGCAGTCTGATACCAACATCTAGGCAGCTTTATGTGCACCACTTTGCTCTAGGGCAAATACAGAGACAGGTGTCAGAAAAACAACTGGTTTAGAACTTTCAGAGGTATGTAAATTATGGAGTGATATATCACTGAGGACCTGAATAGTAATCCCTAAAGTTGCATTATTGATACAGTCCTTTCCTAAGTTGGCAAAAAGAACTAGAACAAATAGCAGCCACCATGGCTAGTTTTGTCTGCAGGCAGTTTCACTTGCTAAGGTCCAGGTGGTGTGTAAAGACAAGTATTCCCTCACCAATGACTCTGTTCATCTTATTTTTTTTATGACTAAAACATCCCTAATGTCTTGAGATATCTAGCTTTATAGTTATTGACTCTTCCTATTGATTCTAAGATGGATCGATAATGTAAATCTACAAATGTAATACTGTAGGATTAAGTGGGGGGGAAGCCCTAAATGAATGAAGATTATCTCTAATGATATTGAAGTATTTCTGTTTGCAAAAACATAAAATCCTGTTGAATTCAGATTTGGCAATGTTCATGACATGCTACACAAATAACATCAAACCTGTTTCCATTGACTGAAGAAGACTTACCTTGGAACTTTTTATGCTGTACTTCATACTGACAAAAAGCCCATACAAAACTAGCATGTAGTAAATAAATGTTGCTTGAGAGAGGTCAACAATTGACAGATAAGAAAGAAGTTTTAAGTAACATCTTGTTAATAGCAGAAGGACATCTCGAAAGAAACAGACAAAGCTCTTGTCATAAACAAAGTTTAAAAAAAAATAAAAATCCATAAAGTAACAGAACAGATCTATGCTGATGAAATGGATAATTACTGACAATGACTCAGATGGTAATGATAGAGACTGTGTCTCTAAGGCATAGGCATGCATCTAGGCCAAGATAACTTTCAGCTTCCTCTTATCACATAAAATTAGCAGTAAAAGAGATTCCCTAGTGACACTCTTGCAGAGAGTAGAAAATAAGAATCTGAGGGAGATAAGCAATTTTGGATTTAAAAAACTCTTGCAAGGCAGTTGTTGGGAAGAATACTTGGATTGGATAAGACTCCAAAATTTTCTTTCTGTTTTTATTTAACATCTTAAACAGAGTATTCTGAAGTGTACACAGGGGGAGAAAAGTCAACTCCTGTTACCTTGGTTGGGAAAATTTTGTTTTATGTATCAGTAGGGAAGAAATCCCCCAACTTGAAATCTTCTTGCATATGCCTGTGTCTCAAAGCCTGATTGAGTAGTAAAGAACAGCAAAAGTGGAACAGAATAAATTATACAAGCAGCAATACTCATGATTATACACAGAAATAGTTTTGTTTGTACTTATTTATTCATACTGAAATCAAGGCTATCACTCCATCAAAAATAACCTTAAGAGTTCTGCATGATAGAAGCTGAAGAGTTTCTGTGCTCATGAGTCACAGCAAAAATCCTCAAGCTGTTTATGTTGGGGAACAATGTCTACTGGAAAACACTGCAAGTGTGTGCAGGTAGCCCATGGTAAACAACAGATTCACTGCAAAGTATTGCAGGTCATCTGAGCCAAACATTTTCCTTGGCCTTTTTTCGAGTGCTGTCAATTTTCCCTCATCTTTGTTCACCAGCAGGAAAAAAATAGAAACTTAATATAATGTTGGTTTGTTGTTGGGATTTTGTGTGTGTGATTTTAAAGAAAATTGTCCCCTGAAGTAGTGAGTCACAATAGTTAATATGTTAATGCACAAACTGCTACTTATTCATGCACTATGTCATAATGCAATGATATTTTTCACACCTTATGAAAGGAAGGAACAGTTCCATTATGATTACAGAATCCCTCATCAAAATCAATGATCCTAGAATCTGAAGAACAAATTGACATTGTCCACACCAATAAGCTGTCATTTGTTATTTTTCTCTATATCATTAAGATGAGAACCAAAACCACTAAATCAGTGCAATCAACTGGTTGTCCTACCCAAGTAGTTACATCATTGAAAAACTGTTGAGAATAGAAGATTTGATGAAGATGGAAGAAAGTAATGAATGTCACCCATCTTTTACTATCGTACATGTAGACACTGACACAGGAAAGTATTCAAAAGGCAGATTTTGAAACTCAGGAAATATGAATTATAGCTTTAGCACAATCTTATATATATCTTGAAATATACTTGGCCAATGTATTCTAAAATGCTGGCAGAGTTTTGAAGCTGTAAGGCTTGACTGGTTTTCCTATACTGCAGCCACCCATGCTTTTCTTTGAATATATCTGTGTGCAAGACACCTCAATTTTAGAGATCCCCAAACTATCTTCAGAATGTACAGCACAGACTGGTGCTGAGATGAAATACTGCCTTGGGCCCTAAAAATAAAAGCTACATTAGTACAGTTGTGCACAAGCAGTGCACTCTACTTATGTAACTAAACAATCTTTGGTCCCAGGGTGGCATTGCTTTTCATCTCTGTGACTGTGGGTGCTCTCTGGTGGGTTGTCCACCTTGGGCAAGGTTGTCAGAACATTTTCATGTTGTAGTAGTAGATCAATGTAAGGAATAAACTGGTAACCACTGAACTGCTAGCTTATTTATCTTCCTCCTGTACATTTAGTAGATAGCATCACAATAACATTCCTCATTTTCTATGGCATCCTAAATACAGTTGTATTACTTTCTAGATAATACAGATGTAGATAAAACTCGCACTTGAAAGCACAGTCAAGGTATCCAATGTGAAAGCATGTAGAAAATTACTGATCAAAAGTCCTTCAAAAAATATGAAAGCTTTGAATGTCTTAGGTAGATGAGTATACATAAACTAAGGAAAAAAAGTTTCATTTTTTGAATGTAATGAGGTCTATTTCTATATTTTATTACAGTTACTGTTGCTAGGACTTATTTATGGCACAACCTTCTTTCAGGAATAATTAGAGCTTAATCAGTCACATTTCAGAAGGTAGATATTTTATGGAATATCTTCTTTAGCAAACTTTTATTTTTAATGATGCTAGTAATGTTTAGAGCTGATTTTTTTCCTTTTTCCTTTAAAATTATAGACTCGTCTTCTACTGCTAATATCCAAATGCAGTTGGTAGAACCAAGATGAAAGAAAAAAAAATGCAGCAAATTTAAATGAAATCAGACTATCTTTGAAGGCTGATTAATTGAATTATAAAGAAAAAAAAAAGAAAAAGCAAAAGAAAACACACCTCCATTTCATCTCCATTTATGACTTGATATGAAAACAATTTATAAAACAGCTATTATCTGATAATCAGGACTAAGTATAATGTGATCTTAATTTTTATAGGAACTCTTCAGGCAATATCGCCACAAATAATAAATATGAAGACTAAATATCATGTCTGATTTCATGTTTATATACATAAACTAAGGTCCTGACCCACTAATACTGGTAGTAATAGGGACAGTAGTTTAAGGTCAAAAGTTTATGTTCAAAAGTGCATGTCAATCAGCTGAGACTTTCTGAAATGCATAGGAGAATCCCCAGTTCATTTTTAAGCCTTGTCATTAAACTATTTTCAAAATCAAGCTTGAACTGTGCCAGCTATAGTTCATGTCAAGCTAAATTAGGATTATGTTATCTAAAAATGAAAAGAATTTAACAAGCTATTTGGTTTTCACTTGCTAAGTGGGGTTTTGTGAGATATCACCTGGTAAAGAGTGCACTGGGAATTGTTACAGTAGAGACAGAGGCTCTGCTTTGTTTGTGTGTTTTGCATGTTGCAAAGTCTGGGGAGGGGGGGTGAAACATTAAAATGGTAGGAACAAGAATGTGAAAAGCATCTGAAATCCCACACTTGTATGCTTGTGTTGCCCTGCCTACTCTTCATCCCTTTTACTATTTCTGTATTGGGTTTCTAATAGCCTGGGAGACAGATTATTCATGAGAGAAGTATTGAAAGCTTTTCATCTCAACAAGGTCACGGTTCAGATTCAGCCCACATTATCCTGAATGGTTCCTTGGTGACTGAAAGCAGTTCAGAATGCAGTTTGGCGGTACCAGTCTCCTGTGCTGGCTGATATGGATGCCTTTAATTGGTCCCTTAACATACTACCAAAATTATCATAAAGTGACTCTCTTGCTATCAGTCCTAAAAGCACAGATCACTGCAGACTTTTACCATGCCTCAGTTCCTAGGGCAGTAAATGTAGCATTTACACAAGTACTAAATTCATTCTTGAAATGATTGCAATCTTGAAACGATTGGTTTTCTTTTTTCTTTTTTCTTTTTTTTTGGGGGGGGGCGGGGGGGAAGGAGGTGAGAGGGCAGGGTAGGAAGGAATTCAAAAGGAAGTTGGTACTGGCCTGAAACCTTAAAAGCCAAGGTTCAGCTCAAAACATATTTTATGGTTGAGTTATTTGAGTTATTGCAGACCATTTAAATTAAGGATTTAGAAGGGAATTGCTGACACAACCTTAACTCTAGCTGTTTGAATGGCACCACTATAATTATATGAGAATTTAATGATTTCAGCTGCAGCTGAACTGTCAAGCAGCATATGCAAACAAACACCAGCATTTATACAGGCTATAAGTGAGAAAAAAGTAGTAGCAGACCTGGGTAAATACACCAATGGAATCTGGTGGAAATTTTGATAGGAAAAAAATCAAGAATATTTCAGGCTATAAATAAATACCACCTTAATTTCCTTTTAGAGTGGAACAGAATAAAGAGTCACGATGCAATTACACAGTCCTCCTCTCCCTTTATATAAAAAGCATGTGAGGCCACCCAGAGAAATACAGGATGTGTTAAACTACAGACTGATGAGTGACTCATCAATAAGATAAAAATAGATTTAAACTGAGAAACAGGAGCTGAGAGAAATGGGCTTGGCAGTGATTAGCAGACAGGGAAAACTTGAGAGATGAAAAAAGAAGGAAGTAGGAAGTACTGTTACAGAACATGTATTTCTTTTCTATAATTCTCTCCTACACCAAATATTAGCCAGAATGTTGCTAAATACTGTTAAGTGTCAATATAAAGTTTATCCTGTCATGTTTTGAGTCTTTTTTAATTAGTTAATCAGTGGAAATTTTGAATGTAATTTAATTGCACAGTAGGGTTCCTAATGTCTTCTACCTCACACTACAGTCTAGAATTGATTCAGATAGTTGTAGGTCAGCATCTTTCAGGCTAGCTGCCTAATTTGAACTTCTACAACTTTGGCATTAAAATGAAAAAAAATTCTTTGCTGAAACCACTGTCACAGTGAGTATGTGGGAGCTGGAGGGTGTCCAGTGATGCCGTAAGACATTCTCTCTCCATTGTGTCTTATATCGCATCCTGTCTGAGGCATGGGCTATTTTTTTAGTTCCGTGTTTCACAGCACATAGTTGAAAAGATCAGAAACATGACCAGAGCTTACAGTAGAGTCTTACAAGAGTTACACTAGCACTGTGCACTTGTATTTAGTTTAACAGGTAGGTCAGTGTGAGGTCTACAAATTCCTTCAGTCATGTTAGTGTGACTGAACAGCACTCCAGAAAGCTGAAGCTACACTGAAGAGCTGTATTAGCAGATGATGAGATTCCCTAACTTGAGCTGAAGCCCTTTGTCTTTTACTAATTTGAAAATCAGCACTGCTTGAATTCCAGCAAAGCTGAAATCAGAAATGCGTAGCTCATGACAATATTTCAGTGGTAGCTTTGGGAAACAGCAAGAGATCTGTTGGTACATAACTTGACTTTCTTATCAACTGAGGGAAGTGAATGAAATTCATAATGCTTGTTTATGGTGTAATAGAGAACAAAATGGTGTCTGCATTTAATGATTCATTATAAGGGTACTGATATAGACACAATATGTAAGGATCAGGTTTTTGCACATTTGTTTTTTTACTACTGCTCAATCTTCTTGTAAGTGAAGATGCTTTCAGGTACTACCTGAAACTGAATAGACATATATTCCTAAAGAAAAATATAACAAGAATCTTCTAATGCTAATCTACTGTTGTGTATCAAGCAAATCAGCCATGAATGACCTCCAGGTGACATACTTTTGAATGACAACTTTGACACACCTTTGGGTTATTTAGAAATACTGTAGATAAATATGAAATTTGTTCTCATATGTAAGACATACTTAACCATGAGTTTATTTTTCTAGTCTGTGATTAATTTTGCAGTTTTAGTTGTAAACTCCATGAAAATTTTTAGAAGCAGTAGTTTACTGTGTCTTGTACATAGTTATTATTCTGATTGAATACAGCTAAGGAATCTGTTTAGTGAATGTTGTGCACTCATATTCCAAAAGCAAAGTTCATACACAGACTTGAAGGGATTTTTATATTTATTTTGACAAAAGTTATGACCAATTTATTAATATCAATTCTTGTATATGTAACTTTGTCCACTACTCTCAGAATTTTGTTTCCAATTAAAACCAAAATTTTTAAAAAATAAAATTTTTTTTTCCAATTAAAATTAAAATCATTTCAATGATTACACTTCAGTTATGTAGTTTTCTGTTGTAATTGTTCAGGTACATCTTCTGTGACTTATTTGTCTGCAAATGCACAATCCCACTTCACACTCTCAGGGGTGCATTTAGTATGTCTAAGACTTTCTAAAGCAAATTTTCAAGAGTTCTTCTCAAATAAGACTACTTTCTTGGAGAACACAGTGTATCTATTCATACTTTTTGTAGTGCTAGTTCACTTCCCCTCCCTTCTCCCCCTTTGATTTTTTTTTTTAATTTTTAATCCTCTCCATGAGGTTTTACCTAAGCCTGGCAAAAATTCCTGTGCTATGTTTTTTTTTCATCAGATAACCTGATCCTCTTACAACAGTGGGAAATTGCACCCTTATTGATTCCCCAGAGGCTTTTTGCATTTGATTTTGAACTCTTCAGATCAGAGACTGTATTGTTGACTGTATTTTCTGATTTCCTTATTTCCTCCTCAACATGGAGAGAAATCCACAAAGGCATAAAGAATTCATAGACAACAAACAGGAAACACTTCTCTTATTTCTACCCTTATTAAAAATCATATCATTCTCTCCCATTTAAAAAGAAAATACAAGTTTAATGGCCTTATCAAGAAGGTTTTAAGAGGATAAAGTTGAAATGTAAGCAAAGCATAGGTACTTGGGCAGAAAAGGCTGGACCCTAAAAATATCTATGCAATCTGTTTCCTAATTATGGAGTTCTCTAAACTCTACAGTTCTTCTTTAAATATGAGGAGCTTTACAGTTTTGCTTTTTAGTATATACTACAGCATCTTAATATTGACCAAACTGACTAGTTTAGAATCTGTCTCATATCTAAGTTTAATCAGAATTTAAAAATTACATTTTTCTGATGCTTTCATCAGTTCGTCTTTATTGCAAGGACAATCAATATATTTTTTCTGTGAGATATACAGGATAATACATAGGAACAGTTCTCAGAACAAGCCTGTAATATAGGACTTCTATGTCATAATGATTGCTTTAAACTAGGGCTTATTATGACTTCTATGTCATAATGATTGCTTTAAACTGCCCCCTAGGGGCAGCTTATGAACGGCCGTGGAGGGGGCGCTGCTGGCTCCGCCTCTGCCTCGTTCTCGCCTCGTTCCCCTCCCTCGCGAGGGCTGCCTGGTCCTGGTGGCTCCCTCGAGTGGGCTTGGTGCCAGAAAAATTAGCCCTGCCTGTCCGATCCCCAGCTACACTGCCGAACGTGTCTGCCTCGCAGCTGATTGCCTCTGCGTATCTGAGTCAAAACTGTATCTAGCTTCTGTGATGAGGTGAAGCTAGATCTACTTTTTAACTATGATGAGTGTTCAATACTAAACTGCTAGCTTCACAAACACCACTCAGGAATTGTACTGGGGAGTAAATAATTTCAAAGGGTAAAAGGGTAAGCGTTGTTATTTGGGTAGCCAAACATGCAGATAATTAATGTATTAGTATCATTACTTCAAAATTAAAAGATAATGGCATTTGCAAGAGGAGTTCAGTTGTGGAAAGCCAACACTAGGATAAATAGCAAATAGCAAGAGAAAATATCAATGTATTATTGAAAATGATTAAAAGGTGCAATATGGTATACAATTTCTCCTCCTCCTTTTGTTTCATTTTTATTTCAACCTTAAACAGAGAGGAGGCCCCAAAGAAATAAGGACACATAACTTATATGCTGTTTTGAGTACACCACTCATTTCTTATCCCCTGTATTTATTTGAACACTTCTGACATAGTGGTAAGCTAGTTTAATGAAGTATGAAATTAAATCCACCAAACTATTTTAGTAAGTCAAATTATGACTAACATTGTTATCTGATTTTAGTCAGAGTTTTCTTTCTATTGTTGTACATTTAGAATGCATAGCAGCCCGAAGGGGAATTTTAGCTATGCAAGGAGAGTCAACATGATAATTATATGAGTAATTATCTAGGCAGGACCTTGTGTCAAAATCTGCTTAGGATACTACTCCTAATACAGTTTCCCATATTTCCTGTAATATCATTTGCTCGTTGTCATTAGCACTTTTTCTAGGTATAAAAATGCATATACACAGAGACATGGCAAAGAATATTGAAGACATTAGAACTTCAAATTATGCTTCTGTTTAAATTGAATATAAATATGCAAATAAAACACCTCTGAGTGCATTTCCCATTTCTTGTCACAGATATGGCTATGTAACCCTTTCTTTTTAAAATATTTTCTATATCTAGTTCCACAATAATTGTCTACTGAAACAAATCCCTAAGTACCAATACTAGTTGATACATATTTATTGTTATAATGAAAATGAATGAAAGCTCATCTTATTTGACAAAAAGTAGATGAGATTACACGTGTTGCAATAACTTGATAGCATACTGCAGACTTGTTTTCCTTGATCTCTTAATTATCCTTTCTGCATATAAAGGAAGATGAATTTTACTGTTTTTATCATGTTTCTTAATGAAACTACAGATTCTTCATTTCTGTAAGATTGCTATTTACATATTTTAATGTAATATGCAGATTACGTATATATAATTTTAATATGAATTTTATATGTATAGAATTATTTATGCGTTTTATATATATACAGATAAATTATATATATTAAACATATTATTTGTCAAATTTGTCATTCTAAGACTAAAAATTAAATTTTACCTATATGCTATGAAAACATTGTGCTAACCTACTGTAGGAAAAATTTATAGTGGCAGGAATTCAAATTGCTCAAAAACATTTTGACCAAGAAACATAATACAATCATTGTTTCTCAAATTATGGAAGATATTTAAAATATTTCTTATTAAGCTGATCATATTTACAATACACTATATTAAATATTTATAAAAGTTTAATATTTAATAGCTTCTTAATATATTTAATATTTCATTAGACTATTTTCTTATCAGCTTTGAGTGTGCAGAAATTTATCTCGTTTTCTCAGGGTAAATATTTAATTTGTTTTTTTTTTTTACTTTCTTCGATTCTAAGGCTTTAAATGCAAAGCGAGCATCCAAAATGAAATTGCAAAACCAGAAATTTATTCACCTCTTTTTCCTTACTGCCAGTTATCTACATTTTCACCAGATGTGCCCAGTTCTGTCCCTTTTTTTTTGGCCTTGAAGGCCTGATTCACTTTCTATATCCAGATTGCACCTATTTGATCAAACTCTGGAGTCTCCCTTTATGATTAGCACAATCATTTGGGATGCTTGCCAAAAGGGGGTCCAGGCTCTGACTGGCACCAGCCAACTCCACAGAGTGATAATGTCTCTTAGTTAGCAAGCTCATTGTGGGGGGAAGCCTCCTCCCAGCTCTTGCCAAAAGGAATAAGTAACATAAATTGCACCAGTATTGACTGGAGCAAAGACTGGAAATGTGGTCTGATATCTCAGATGAGTGCCTTAACCACTGCACAATAGATTCTCTCTAGTCCAGTGAATTTAATTATTCTGCTGAAAACTGAGCAGGAGGTAGAGTGCTCTGTGCCAAACTTGGCAGGAACGTGCTGTTTGCTGTGCTTTGTGATCTGCCTGCTCACACCCCCTCAAGCACATGTGTGATTGTATCCAATTTATTCTCAAATCTCTAAATTTCTTCTTATATAGAAACTGTAGGTGGATAATTCTGATTTTCAGATGGAGAAGGGATGTACATCCTGAGTTTTGTGACTTTCTGTGTAGGTTTAGCTCCAATATTTAAAACACCTTTGCTCTTTACATGCTTGAGGTTCCTTTGTTTTCCATGGCCTGTGGGGAAGGGTAATGCAATATTACCAATTCCATAGCAAATGTGACCTTAAAGAGAAGAGGGGAAAGAAGACAGAATATGAAAGTAATAGTAATAAGGTCACAAAACCTGTATAAACTAGCTATATACACTGCTAATATATTTTGTCATATTTTTTTTAGCACTCCAGACTCCCATGATGCCCATCTGCTTCTGTTGACTAGTTTCTCTTGCATTTCCTGAAAGCTGTTTGTTCTGAGAAACCTGAGTGTGAATGACAGTCTTACATATTACTTTAAGAAAATCAGTAGTAGCGAGTACAATACAAGATCTCAAACGTGTTGGTTAAGTGATGCCAAAGAGCAGACTTAAAATGTAGGCCAGTTTACAGTTCTCATGGCACACAGTAGCAAAGCATTCATTCGAATTCTTGCAGTGTTTCTGCTTATTTTCAAGAAGTATGTAAGCTGTAAAATTAGATGACAGACAAGCTTTATGTCTTGGGCAACATGTGATTAAATTATAGTAATTTACACTAAAATGTATGAAGAATTATTTCGGGATGTTGTTTGCTAAAAATGTCATCTTTACTTAGAGTGCTATATAGGTTTGGTCTGAAACTTTTAAGATCTGTGTCCTTTATCAAAAAAAAAAAAAAAGATTTCTGTTGGAGAACATGGTATCCAGCACTGCCTAGTTCACTTGTTCTTCAACATTTCTGAAAAACTATTAATTGCCATTTACATTGCCATGCAAGATATAATCAGAGGGGCTGATTCTCAAAAGTATATAGCTTGAAAAAGTGCTAGTACAAAAACATAGTAGAAACATTATAAAGGTGGTTCCATGAGCAGTGTGGGTCTTCCCAGTGAGAAATCTCTACTGTCTGATACCACAGCTGACCCCAGCCACTCCCTCTAATACAGACTGACTGCAATGCAGAACTCCTTCCAAGGCTTTGTTGCTTACTTTCTCAACATTTGTAGGAAGTAATTTCTTTAAAACCTCTACTGTACCTTACAACTTTGAGCGGATCAAAATTTCTTAAGTGGAAGATGACAGAGCAATTGCTGAAGACTTAAGGCTTTACACAAACCCCACACAATGAAAATGATAGCCATATCAGTCAACATCAATTTTATAGATTAAAGCTTGTTTGTCCAGCTGTTCTATATTATTCATTAATAGACAACTGACTCAATATTTATTTATTTTTTGTCTTGTGTGTTCTTTCCTCCTTTCTTCTTAATTTTTATTTCACAATTCTTTTCCAAATGTAAACTCTGGAAGCTACTCCTGCAGTTATTTCTGAAAGATCTGACAGTCAGCTATTGGCTCTTCTATGTCTGGTGTCTCTTTCCTGTCTGCACACAAGAACATGAAAAAGTGATGGACAGTTAACATAGGACTAATTTTTTTGCTTATGATGCAAATAAGCCCTTAATGGTCAAGAGAAGAATAACTGTCTAGCACATTAAGGCCTAAGAGAATGACAAGAAAGTATAAAAAGCCACATTGTTCAGAAAATCCCCAAATCCAAATGTGATTGAAGCTGAGTAAAGCACATAAAACAGATGATACATGACAGTCTTCTGCTTTTGGACAAAAGACAAATTTCCACTACAGCAGAGTTTGACACGGTATCCCTCTGATATGATCAGAATAGCTTCGGTGAACTTTCGTATATTTCCATTTAGTGATTTCTTGTGATGTCTATATTTACTGTATCTGTACTTCTGGGATTTCTCTATCTTCAGGCCTCATTTTAATTTCCTCTCAGTGAGACCTATCAATATTAGCATGTAAATATTCCATACTAGCTTGTTTTACTTGGAAAGAATTTAGAAGGCCCAGTTTAACTTTTATTTACCAGCTGTATCAGGAACCAAACTATCACATGCCACCTCCCAAGCCCACTGCTCTGCATAAGGCACTATAGATCAGGTTTTGGCTTATAGGAATGTTTTTTTCCATGGAGATACCCAATTCAGACCCCTCTGCCTGAAGGAGATTATACTGGAGATGGAAGAGGTTAAAATATCAAACATATCTTTTCACCAAGATCCAGGATTATCAATAAAAAATGAAATGTATCTACTTTTTCCCCTGGAGGACCTGGCAAACAAGGAAAGAAAACCTTTAAAGCTCCTGTTGTAACAGCCGTTCAATGTCTATGTTAGAGCTTTGTTTTGACACCTTTTCCCCCCCCCCACTGAGTAACCAGATGAAGAAAGTGCTGTGTCAGAATCCAAACCTAAAGTGAGAAATACTTCAGAAGAGATTATTCTTCCAGTTTGTTTTAAATATATTAGTGACATAAAAGTAGAATGTTAGAGTTCAGAGGTTTACCTTAACAGTGCTATTAACAAATGTCTCATAAAGCATTTATGAAAAATCAATTTAGAGCTAATGCACTATCATAATTACAAATTTTCAAAAGCCCCTCAATGCTTGTTTACATAATATACCTTAATGGCTCTCAAGTGATCGTTTATATCTGCCACATAAATAACACAGTTTTAGAAACTCTTCACAGCATGCATTTACCTAGTTGTCCCAATATGCCTGTGAAAACTTGGCCTGACCATTTATGTACTAATAGATAACTTGGTTGTTTATTTGGTGTTTTCTTACTTTTCTAATTTCTCAACACACAAAATAACAGTTATTTACTTTCTGCATATAATCTTTGCACAGCTACTCTAGCAATTTGTTAGCACATGTAAAACTTGGAAAGAGGCATGGAAGAGACTACAAGGACATGAAGTTCAGAAAATCATACATGTATAACTTATTTGTGGTTTCACAACTTACACCTTGACCTAGTGGGATATGCCAAGACTAGCTTCTTCTTTTTGTGAGGCAATTATTCACAATACTAAATTAGAAATTGATACAGCATTTCTGAGCATATTAAAAGATGTAAACCAGAATGAACATAAAGGACTTTTTAAACAAGTCTTACTTGGCAAAGTATAGTTTTAAGGAGCATTTTTGGAGATACCAGTATATTGCTGAGCATTTTTGTGCAGATTTCCTTCTTAAATAAGATGGCAATAACACATACGTTTGTTTGGAAGTCTAACAAATGGTTGAAAAAGACTGTCATTCTGAACTAGCTGAAAATGTACTGAGTAACAGGAAATATATAGAAGACAGAACATAGACTCCACATGTACAACTTATGCTCAATATTTATTTATATGAAACAGAAAAAAAGATCCAACTTCTCCCCAGAAACTTGGCAGTACTGAAGATTAGTCTTCTTATTACTAGTCTCTATTCAGGATAAATCTGTGTAGAAGATAATAGTACATTTATATCAATGACTAATTTTTAATGTGATTATAAGCAATATATATAACTGCATCATCATCATGTATCTCCAAATGAGATTTTCTCTGTTAGATCCTTCGGTTTCAATATATTGAGTATAAGATTTTTTAGTTGTCTAATCACACAGGACCATGATGATTTACTAAAATATAGGTAGGGAATGTAGCCACAAGGTGAAAGTAATCACAAAAGTTTAAGTCTCTGTGCTATACTAAAAAGCATCTCTGTGCTTACACAGAACAGTGCTTCAGAACACATCATTATTCAACAGATGACCTGTATTCCTTGGACTAGTAAATGGTTAAACAGTTGCCATTAGGTGCCATACAAAGACATTAAGTCCTCACCCTAGATTAAGAATTTGTGAAGCACAGCCATGCATCTGGATATTAAAAAAGCTTTTTAATCTTTCGGTTATATGTGGCATTCTAAGAAACCCCAAAGAGACAGCTAGAAAATAAGAAGCAAAACACCTACTCCTTGTGCATGGACATCAGGATGTCAGATGAATATTTAAAAATACAGTATCCACTTAACAAAATATAAATGTGGGTTATTTTTTTTTTCCATTTATATTCTTATTCTATGACAAATGAAAGGAACCTCATTACAATGATTTATTGTCAGCTTCTGACTTCAGAGCTCAATTCATTCAATTGTATCTGAAAGAGTCATCTACAGGTATATACACTGGGAAAAGTAATATACTAGTTACTTTGAAAGACTGAATAGCAATACAAAGATTAATTACACTGTAAGGGACTAATAATTAGTAAGCTCATCTGGCCCTTTCAGAAACAATCACAGTAAGATTGTTTTTTGTATTCCAAATCTGTTATTTATCCCTTTTAAAGGAATGCAACTGTTATCTATATGCAGATGTGCTGCATATGAATGTGTAATAGAGAGGTCTAGTTACACACAATAGTTTCTGAGCATCAAAGGAAAACAGATGTGATCAAGTCCAGCTCAACCAGAACTGCTATACCACTATACTGTTATTTATTATATCCTGACTGAGAGCACTGGGAAGTTAGTCTCACTAAGACATGGGTAAGAATTCTTCTGTACTCTAACTCAATTGACTTCATTAAAGTTACATCAGAAATGAAGTTTTCTAACAGGTTTTCTTTCTCCGCATTAATAAAATATTAACAGACAGTTGAAATGGACTGAGATTAAATGCATTACAAAAAATAAAAAAATAAAAAATAAAATAAAAAAAGGAACGTACTAGTCGAAAATATATAATGCTTTTCAAAATTTCATACAAAGTCATTAGCATGTTTAAGAAAAGGCATTTTAAGACATAGATGAATAAGTAATACTGAAAGTTAAATGGTGTTGGCACAGTTCACCACACCTCAAATACTGTGTTCAGTTTTGGGCCCCTAACTATAAAGTCATTGAGGTGCTTGAGTGTGTCCAGAGAAGGGCAATGAAGCTAGTGAGGGATCTGGAGAACAAGTCTTATGAGGAGCAGCTGAAGGAGCTGGGATTGTTCTGCTTGGAGAAAAGAAGGCTCAGGGGGGACCTTACTGTACTTTACTTAAATTACTTTAAAGGAGGTTGTAGTGAGGTGGGGATCAGGCACTTCTGCCAAACATCAAGTGATAAGAAAAGGGGAAATGGTCTCAAGTTGTACCAGCAGAGGTTTAGGTTGGATATTAGGAGAAATTTCTTTAATGAAAGGGTTGTGTAGCACTGGAATAAGCTGCCCAGGGAAGTGGTTGAGTACCATTCCCAAAGGTCTTCAAGATATTGAACTTAATAGCATAGTTTAGTGGTGGACCTTGCTACTAGGTTAAAGGTTGGACTAGATGATACTAGAGGTCTTTTCCAACCTGAATGATTCTATGATTTCCCTTTGAAACCATTCCTGTCCATCATAGTGTGTCTTTACAATGACTTCACAAGGAACAAGTTATACATGTAATTTGATCCTACATATGATAATTCTTTTATACTACTTGATAGCAATCTGCTCCTTTTACCCTCCACAGAAAGTTGAATAAATCAGCTATTTAGTTTATACTTAATACTAAAGCTCTGTGCAAGATAAGTCTTCAGTTCCCTGGCAAGCTATGAGCTTTTACATTTTGATCTGTATTAAAATGAAAATGAATAATTTTTAATACAGTATCAATGGTATGCTGAAATATGAAAAACAATGTTATCAAATTTGCCCATCTTTTTCCTTTTCTCTTTGCTCTCATACTCTTTTTCTGTTTTATCTAATATTGACAGCTACCACAAGAATCAGGATTAGAAAATCCTTCCTAGTGAAAATTTTGGTGAAGCCAATACATGTCTGTGAAATATCACGTTCATTAAGAAATTTTATAAATTTTTATAAAATTATAAGAAATTTTATTCTTTAAAAAGGGTGCCAGTTATCCTTTTTTTTTTTTTTTTTTTACTATGCATGTCATCTCACAGAAGAGCAGAAGGGGGTTAAATTCCAGGGTAAAGAATTCTTCATCGAAAACATCACATTCTTTGTTTTTTTCTAATGCCTTTCTCAGCACTTGCGAGAGGATCCTGTGCTGCTTTTAAGTGAAAAGATAATGTCTAACTAAAGATCCAGCAGCTAAGCAGAAAATTCTACAAGCTAACGTGTTAACAAATTTCCAACAAATTTGTAGATCTTGCACATGGTAGTAAATCCTCTGCAGTTTGGTCCTCCTGTATGTGAACACTGCATCTTTCACACCAAATGCAAATAAAAGGTATATTTAACAAATGCTTTGAGAACTTGCATAGCACTACTAGCAATCTAATGCTCTGGATGGCAAATTTCACAAATACTGTTCTCAGTTAAGAACTCCCAACAATACCACAACCAAGAATTTCAATATCATTTACTCTTAACCAGTACAGCTTCTTAAGTCTCATCTGAAAAAAAAAGAAGCCTACGTGTACAAACTTTTACATTAGCTAAAAATGTGACCAAATTTATGTGTCCTTGAAATATACGCCAAAGATACATATACTGCTTTACAATTTTGCTCGCTTGTATTAGGCACGATGCTGAAAAATGAATGGACATGTGTAGACTAAAATAACTAATTCAATTTGTATCAGCCTCTCAACAACACTTTGAGAACCAGAGTTCTGCTTTCCTTTTTCACCTTTCTGTCAATCCACAGTTTTTCTTCTGGCATTTCCGTATCAAATGGTTCCTGATTTGCAGATGTGAATTCATTCTCTTCTCCAGATACCCTTTCCCCCAAGTCATTTCTAATCTTTCGTCCTTTGGCATGAAATCTTACCTATGGACATGGTAGATACAGATACACTGAAATTGATGTTTGATCAATTTTTGACTTCAATCTGTCTTGCTTTTGAACTGTAATGTTTACAGTGCTTCCTAGTGTTTGATCTTAGTTTATTTAGGACACACGAACAGCTTTTGTCTTGACCTGGAACCTCACAAACACCTTTGAGTCTGATTGTGCACCTTACTCACTCCTGATTTGGTCAGAACACTGAAAAAGAGAACTGAAATTTTTACCTTGCACTAGAATTTTATTTTAAATACTTTTTTGTCTCTGTATACTGAGATTGGATGTTGGTAGACAATGCTCTTATTTTCCTCCTCTCTTTACATAATAACATGCATTCTTTTTCTGAAGATCTCAAAAAGAACCCCTACTACTAGTTAGCTCTGAGATTTTGCTTCCAGATTCTGAGTTTTTCTTAATACTCCAACTGCATTATGTTATTTGCATGCTTATAATAAGGGATGTATACTTCACTGAGCTCTCTATTACTGCACAAAAAATCATGGTATGTCTGTCTCACATCTCTGAAAATCAGATTGCAGTAATGCATTTTATTTTCTAGCTAAACATGTATTTAAATATTGCATGAGCCTGGCTCCTTTCCAACACCCGTTTTATTAAAGCCAGCTGTGAAGCAATTATTGAACATGCTAAAAATGGCTTTTGAGAGTAGAACAATATGAGTTTTGTCCAATTTTGATTCACACACTGAGCTTTGACTAAATACCACATTCCAAGAACTCAATCTCTTATGAAATGGAGTCTCTGAACAACTTCAGAAACATAATTTCTGAGAACTGCGGGAATCTAGGTCAAGGACTGATTGCAGTAGAAATTACTAACATAAAGGAGTATGCTTTTTCCTAAATAAATAATGTGCTTTCAAACGCCAATGAAGGCAAAATAACGAAGAAAGCACAAACAAGTCAATTCAGTTTGAGAATAAAAATATACAATAGAAAATACAATCTATATTGCATATATATATACAATACAATACAAAATTTTTGAAAGTCTCTTTTTATGAAAGTAGAATGTCTTCTTTCTCTGGGGTTTGTAATCTAGTCATATTCTAACAGAGATGTTATATATTTCTGATGGATTTCCTACCTTTTATATGCTTTCCAGGCACATTTGGATATATTTTTTATACCATATGAACTTCTCACATGCATTTGCATGAGCATCTGAGGCATTCAGATGACATATAAATGACAAATGATTGTCTTTAGGAGGAGTATGATCTAATTTTGACTTCTTTATGGTTACTCATATATTTTCAAAAAACTAAAATTCACTATTCTAGCAATAAGATTCTATTTGGTTCTGCATTTGCATACTAATGGGCAAAAGTATTTAAATTCCTACAGATATCTATTGCTGGCTAGATGCAGCCCAGCTGCTCCCTGTTAAAAATGGTGATTAGAAATTAATATAACTATCCCATGCATTCACAGCTTGAGATTTGTAATATATAAAGAACAATCATTCCTAAAGGGGTTATGCTTGTGAATGCTGTATTTAATTAATGCCCAAGGGAAAGAGCAGAAGAGGAGGAGGAAAAATACAGCAGCTGAATGTATTCTGCAATTGTAGTGATGTTAAACACTGCATGCCAGATTTAATGGCATGTATTCATCGAGCTAGCAGAGTGTCTTACTCAGAACAAATGGTGCTGTCTGCCTTCGGGAGACCACGAATTTGAAGTGAATTTGGGAGCGCAGAATAGATTTCTATTTTATTTTCTTTATTGACTTAGCTAGGCCTGCCATTACGAACACCCAAGCTCCTCCTTATATGCAGATCAACTTTGTGCCTGGGAGATACAAAATCCTTCTTCACCTGTAGCGATGTCTATAGCTTTGTGAAGAGAAGGGTGCCGAGCAGCATATGTACAAGCCATACCAATTATTTAAGTTGAGACTGACACTTGCTTTTTGTGCCTGGCTGCTACTAGTAATTGTGAGAAGATGAAAGTATGCCTGCTGTGAGAGGATGCCTGCAATACCTACAGAAAGAGCGAATAAGGCAGCAGATTAAAGTGAAAGATTGGAATCCCGTGCTCATCCCAAACAAATGGCTTTGTATTAAAGTCAGAGATTTGAACACTGCTGCAGAGGTTTAAAGAAAAAAAAAAAAAAGCCAACAAAATGCTATTGTATCATACAGTGGTGTATTAGTAGAGTAGAAAAGCACTTTCATACACATATCAATATTAGCCACTCTAGGTAACACAGGCCCTGTTTGGACTGGAATTTGCAATGGGAGGAACACCACAAGAAGACCCCAACAAGGATAGGTCACATCCCACCTGCTCAGCTGTGGCTACTGCTTGGTAAAATGGCAAAGAATAAGCTCCAGATAAAGCTAGCAGACATAGCTGGAAGCCAGCCCTCAGACAGCAGGCACCTTAGGAGAAGCAGACAAGACTGGTGTTAGTAAAATTGATCCAAGAGATTGGGAGATACAACATCTCTTGCAGGTGTTTCTGCCCTTAGCACAAGAGAATTTGCTATGAAGGCTGGACTTCACAGAATCCAGAATGGTTGAGGCTGGAAGGGACCTCTGGGTCCATCTGGTCCAAATCCCTGGGCCCCATAAAAGCAGGGTGCCCAGGACCACATCCAGGTGGCTTTTGAGGATCTCCAAGGAGGAGACTCCACCACCACTCTAGGCAGCCTGTGCCAGTGCTCAGTCACCTGGACAGTACAGAAGTACTGCCTGGTGTTCAGAGGGAACCTCTTCCATTCCTGTTTGTGCCCAGTGCCTCTTGTTCTGGTGCTGGGCACCACTGAAAAGGGACTGGTTCTGTCCTCTTTACAACCTACCCTTCACATATTTATAGACATTAATAGGATCCTCCCTTTTTTTTTCATTATTATTTTTTCAAAGCTCAGCTGCTAATTGAGATTTGAACAGAACACTAACCACAACGGCCCTTTCATCTCAGCACGAATGTATTTTACTGAAATATAAATATTAACATTCAGGCCAAATATGTATTTCTGATCACACCAGAAAAAAAAAAAATCCCTCTGTTAAGAAGATGAGATTATGTTCATACTGTTATTACAAAAATACTCCTTCAACATACAGATATGGAAAGAATAGCATACACTTAATGTCAGACTAAAGTGTTACACTATTTAATCTTTGTCATTTAAACCATGAATAGTGTAAACACATAAATAACAGGAAAGTGCCAGGAACAAAATAATGTGGACAACAATCAAGACAGGAGGGCACAGCCCCTGACTTGGCCTAGCGCCCTTGCTGGTGAGGTGCCTGGGTTTCCAGCCCTGCTCTCCATTTCCTCCCGGCTAGGCTGCTGCAGGCACTGAGGCTGCCTCACGGGGCCAGGCAGCTGCCCTGGAGGATTGTGCCCACAGAGGCTCCTCCCAGCCTAAATTTTAACTATGAGATTCATTTTCTCATCTGCAAAGCTGAACAGCAGGTCTCCCCTCTCAGAGAGGGACACCTCACACTGCATGTGTGCAAGGCCTGAGGGTTGGCCCTGTCTGTGGCCTCCTGCCAGGCTGTGGGGCAGCCTCTCTCCATGGCCGCCTGCCTGAGCAGGCTCTGGGCCTTCCCTGACTACCATGCGGGTTCAAGGCTGGTCCTGGCCCCTGGTGCCTGCAACTCTGGAGAGGACAGTCTCACAACATGATATAATTAACATCACTCCACAGCACCCATCTAGGTGTGAGATGCCTTCCCCTGACTGGCACCATCCACGTTAGATGTCCAGACTAAATGAACCATTTAGGCACTCAATTTAGCAGTAGGCAGTTGTGGAGGACACCCTTCCTAAGAACACGTCTTCATCTGAGTCTTTGGAAACATGTCTTGCTGCTCAGCATGGGGCAGCCTTTTTGCCTGGCTTCTTGCAGACTGCAGAGGCTGAATCTTATTTCTAAGTTGCCTTCCACATATATGTTTAGAGGTGGCATGCCAAAGAGTTTTGTCCTCTACTCATAGTTTAACAATAGGTGCACCTGAGCAGCACTTAGTCTGAAAAAAAAAAAAAAAAGTCTGTAATGTGGTCCTTCTTTCTGTTTGGGAATGCTATGCCAAGTTTGTTTTTCATCTCAAGATGTATTTACACTGCAGCTAAAGCATGCCTCTACTTGTTTCAATGCTTCCAAACTTGTTTCAAATTTCCGATTCAGGATTAATACAAGGATAGCGTGGGGTAACATTCAGCTTCATTCAGGCAAATTATCTGTGGCATAGAGGTCAAGATAAAATACCTGTGTGCATCCTTACCAAGGCTCCCTCCCACAGTCTGGAGCCTGCACTGAGCTCTGCATTACCGCAGATTCATTTCTTGTCTTCGTGAGCTGTACTTGTAGTTTGGCTGCAGTATAAAAATATCCTCAATGTAGGCTTTCGGAAGCCATCTGCTTCCTGCAGTGGAGAACGAGTGTTTGGGATTGGGATTCTTAAGAGCAGCTATTTTCACACCGTGGTGACTGCTTCAGTTCAATACTTCAGTTTGCAGGCTGCTGTAGATATCTTGCCCGTCCAAAAAAAAAAAAAAGTTTGACTTTTTGTCCAGTTTCTCCTTCAACACAATGGCTAAACCACAGGCCCTAACATCTGCTATGGTGTGGCAGACAACGCTGTGATTCTTTCATACACTAAAGCTCGTGGTCACTCAAGAAAACAAATAGAAGAATACTTTTTGTAGTTGGGGGAAAAAGATTCCAGACTATGTATCTCAAACACCTTTGAAGCTTGAGGTCTAGTTATAGCGCAAAGTAAGTTACTTATATTTTAGAACTAATCATGTGAGGTAACTCTTAAAAACATAAAAGTTTCAGTGGCCTTAGAGTTGATCATAAACTGATGATTAACTCTGATATTTTGAATTTGTTTTTGTCCTGCTACCATAACCAATTTCCATAATATATCAATAATAAAACAATGTCTCAGTAGCGCTATAAAAGTGGCAGAAAGGGAGGCTTATCAGCATGAGCAGGAAAAAATGTTCTGACAGCCACTTAGAGCAGATAGCTATATTTAATTTCTGAAAATCTTAGTTATAATGTCAGCCTTAAATAACTATAACACAGTAGCAATGAGATATGCAAGTGTGAAGTACAACCAAACATTTTCTGGACTCATATTTGTTGTGTTTTGCATTTGTTTTGTGTTAGAAATTAATGACTTTTTGGCAGCTTTTCAAGGAAGATTTCACTGTTTTCCTTCAGGATATATACCACCTTACACAGAGATTCTGCATCAGGAAGAAGCAAAGCCTGAAAACCTGTTTTTTCTCTTTCAATAAGGCATAATAGAGCTGGTAGCACAACAGAAACAGTATGTATTTTCTCTGTGGGGAATGCAAAACAAAATTTAATGCTTTAAAATTCATAGGGTTTTTTTGTTTGTTTTTTTTTTTTTTTTATGTATATGTTTTCCTCAAAAAGCAGTAAGACATCTGTGATTTTCTGTTTGTCTATTAAAATTATGAATTTTGGTCTTCAAATCCATTTGCATGCCAAGAGTTCTGCTGCAATTCCTAATCCAGCACCAACTGTCACTTCATGAGGAGAAGGAAGCCATTCCTAATCTGCAGAATTTGTCTTATTCTGTATGCAACACTTTTTTCTCTAGGCTTCAAAAGAAATAGGACAGGCAACTACACCTCTGAGAGTGAGAGCTGGACTCCCTCACTCAAAATCCCTATTAGGAAAGGTAAACTAATGACACTTCTCAGACACATCAGGAGGTAATATTTGTACAATAGCAGTGTACAGGTAATGCACCCTATTCACCCACTTTCCTATCAAGTAATATCTCAGAAGAACTGCATAGTGATTGTATAGCCTTTGAAATGCTATGGCTTTTGCTATGTTTTTTAGCATTCTTCTGAGGCTTAAATGTCACTTTCTTTATGGTTCATTGACTTTCATGGCCAAAAGTACAGGAATCTGACATGACACAATGCAGCTAAGCATGGTACAAGACACTTATGCATCATAACTCTTCTCTTCCAGAGACAAACAATCTATTTTTCAGTACATAAACATTTAAAAAAAAAAAAAAAAAAAAAGACAAAAGGATGAAACAGCTTATTTAGCTTTGACCATCTAATCATGGGGTTCGTCGAAATGGCAGATATTGATTTAAGGGATTGATTTAAGTTCAGCTGACATTTTTTGAGTCTTCCCACACACAGAGGTTATAAATATGTGTAATTGTCACTAGGTGATCTTATGAACTCACAACTACATGCTTAGATGCTAATATCTTATTAACCTGTTCAGTGGAAGCCTACCATGAATAGCTGAGAGGAATTTCTGAGAATCCTCAGACAAAAGACTGCATCCAGCATTTGCACATTTGCAAGAAAGAAACAGAGCAAGTGACCTTTCTGAGTCAAAAGGTATCACTTGGTAAAGGGGTGATTCTATTTCTTTATTTCCTCTACATATTCCTCTCTTTTGCTATTTCTGGTAGAAGAATGCCTATATAGTTGTGTGGTTTTTTTTTTTTTGAAAAAGGGACAATTTGACTGATTAAACCAGGCTGCTGCACTTTAACTATGCAACCAGTTACCATGGCAACAGCTGTACTTTGACACACAGCTTATCTTGTTTTAAGGAGTGGAGCCTGTTGTTATGGCAATTTGGAACACCACTACTTTTTCCCCAAAAAAAAGCATTACACAAGATAATATACCACCAGTTAAAATGAGTTCAACAATTAAAAATCGAAACCTGATTTAATATCTTGTAGACGGTGTAGTTTCTCACATTTAATAAATTAAACTTGACTGGAGCAGATAAAGAATTAAAGTTCATGAAGAAATAAAGATAAAGGATTATATTTCATGCCACTGAGAGGCAAAAATAGATTGTAGGTGCAATTGATAACAAATGAAATTTCACTTGTTAATCCACTATGTTTTCTGCTTCATGAAGAAACACGTTATTTCCTGTCTTGCGGATTCCTTCAGGAGGAAAGTCTAAATGAATAAACAGATATAAAAGGACCAATGCAAATCATCTCCTAAAGCTCTTAGCCTTATAGGCAGGATGAATATTCTAATTGAAATTTTGTAAATGACAACAATAAATGATCAAAGTTCTGCCCTAAAATAAACCATTTTCAAACAGGAAACCTTTTTTGGGTTTCCTAAATGTACAGATTTCTTCCAGGTGTTACAAACACATAAAGTGATCATATGCAAGCCTGCCTATTTGACGTAAGAATGAATTCTAGCCCTTCTGCTAAAGGCGTATTGAATGAAAGCCAGGATTTCATTTTCAGAAAAAAATCTATTTATGGTTTAGCAAGAGCTGAAGCAGTCCTGGGAATAGAAGAGAGATCTGAGGGACTTCAAACCATCCAAAACCTGAACACAAAACAAAATGAGCAAGAAACTTTGATTCTATTATCCAGTCCCAAGTAAAAAATAGTACAAGAGGTCTCTGCATGAGAGACAAGTAAGTTCAGTTACTTGTTAAGTTAAGTTACTTAACAAGTAAGTTCAGTTAAGGTCCACCTGCTGGAGTTAAGTAATTTTCTGATGAAGTAGCTATAACATTTTGACAGAAAAATGTGTTTAATTATGAATTACTCAAGTTCCGAATCAGGTAAGCCCAACGTATTAATCCTATTTCTACTTCCTTTATTGTGGAAAAGAATACTTCCACAAGGAAAAGGGATCAGCAGAAAGACAAACAAAGACTCCAGATACATCTACATTTCCTATCACCCTCTTCTTTACCTGCTTTTTGCCTACTCCCCCTCAAGTCAAACACTCCTTACGTTGCAGAAGGTCTTCAGCAATGAAGGTCTTCCAGGAAGGACAAATCCTTTCCTGCCATCTGTCACTGAGTACAAGAGTCAGTTCCTCTGCAAGGATGCCATCCCAGAGTTTGATTCCTGTCAATGTATGTGGTGTAATTTTGTTCTTTTTCAAATCTCTTTCAATAACATGAGAATATCATTATTGGTTTAGCTCAAGGGTTCATCTCATTAAGTATTCTGTTCCCAAAAACAACTATAAACAAATCCCTAATGGAGACTAATGCTCCCTTGTCCTATTGTTTTCAAGTCAGGGGGTTTCTTAGCCTGTTCTAATTTGTCAGCTTAATAGCCTGCTACAGACACTTTTTCCCACCACCTAAATCCTCATCAGTTTCTTCCACCTGAAGGATTTTTACACCAGGGTCCATATACACATACACTGGCCCATATACAGCAAAGAGGTAGTGCAAGACTTCTTCAGTGGGATTTTTATCCTTTTTTTCTGTGCCACTTTTAATGATAGTATTCTGTGGTCCTCGGTATTTACTTTAGATTAAAAATTTCTCACCATTCCAGAGTTGGTCTACAATGATTCTCAGCTCTTAGGAAGATACTAAGTTTCTGCAAATTAGGGACTTTAAATTTGATATTAGAAGAACATATTACTTCAAGAAAAAAACATAATCCACTTCAGGATTCACAGCATCTAGATTCAGTTTAGGTCCAACACACATACGGACATAACCTTCTCAGCATTTCCTATTGGGGTTTTGAGGCCAGTTTGCATAAACTTCCTTTTAGAGTGCTTAGATTTCCCTGTATATGTTAAATGAAAATTGGACATTTTGGAGTTAAATGTTGCCTAAGTCCATCTTCTTTTATAATCTTAGGTTTTAGCAGGTTTGGAATATTTTGCCTGAAATACGCAAGAGTTTTATTTCATTTATATATTTATTAAGTTGCCTGTCTTAAGTTATGCTATATATGAAGTTTTCAGTATTTACAATAGTTGTTCTGGGATAGTTGCTGGTGGTTCTCAGTATCCCTATCACTCTCTCAGTCTTTGCTATGAGAAAGATATTATTTAATATAAGAGATTTATCTACTTAACTTTTAAATTCAACTTTCATTTATAATTCTGCCTGCAAATAAACAAACCTTATATGTGATATCTCTAAAGATGTTTTGAAACAACATTTTAGATAAAATACATACATAGAAATAATACAAATGATGAATTCACCTCCTGAACTGCCTTTTTGGGAAGCAGGCATGAAAAGAGAGATTTTAGATCAAAACTGAATGTTGTGCCTCAGGCCCCTCTCTTCTTTTGCAATACCATCCAAGTTGTTTTGAGTTTTCCAATTAGTTTCTTTAAAAGAGTGATATTGTCTTGTTGTAATATGTCCTTTCCCCACTCTTTTATGGCTTCCCCCACACACACCCCGATAACTATCAAGAAGCCTCACAACTATTACTCGCAGTCTTGTCCCCTTTTAGGCAGTGTCTGTGAATTTAATTTCTTTCTGAGCTTGTATATTTGAGAGCTTCATTCCCTCCAGCACCCTGCCTCGTTATTTATGTTTCTCAGTGTTTTCCACTCTCACTCATGAAACAGGAGGATAAATCTGGGTTCAGATGTTCCTTTCTTTTCCTTTAAGAAAATCTCACTTCTACTGCAGAGAACATGAATTTGAAAAGAAAGTGCAGGAGCCATTGCCTTTATTTCATGTACCCATGAAAACGAGAGAGTGGAAGTCAGTCTGAAGCAGTTCAGTATATATATTTGATCTAGCTTACAGAATAAGATATATATGGCTGCCATGACAAAGGTAGTACAGGCAGCTAAATATCATTTGACTGTCATTTTATGGCTGACTACAAATGTTTGTGGGGCAGATGTTTTCCATTTTGCCTAGAGCTACACAGATCTGACCTCTGAAATCTGAACAATGAATTCTTACATGCAAGAATAAAACAGTGATCAGCTTGTACAAGGTACCAGCTTTAAGTATTTTTAAGCACTGTATCAGCATTTGCTAATTAGGCCTATGAGGCTGTTATAAATGAAGTCTCAACTCAATCTGAATTTAGTAATATTTATAAGAGGAATATTCATAAAAGGTATAAAAGGCAAGTAAACAGCGCTGGGTGTGCGGGGAGTCTATGCTCCACCAACACACACACATGAACATCAAACACTCTAAAAATACAGAACATTGCTTTACATACTAAACCTGAGTACGCCTATACATATGTACAATCAGAAAAGGTAACAAACAATCCTTTAAGTTCCATGACTTAACAGCCTCCATTTTCCATTCCTTTTATTGATTACAAACAAGTCTCCATTTTCCATTCCTTTTGAACAGTATGTCTCGCTTTAAGTTGTCAAGCAACTTGGTCTTCAGGCCTTATGTATCCCGTTCTTCCCGGATCGAAGAAAAGCATATCCATCTCCTTTTCAAGGCCAGTAAGGCCTGGGTCAAAAGGCACGGCCAGGTCAGCAGGGGGTGGAACAGCAAAAGCCTTTGATGGCTGTAGCAGCAGAGGGGCCCATGGCATAGCAGTCGGATCAGTAAAGGAGCCCGAAGGTCCCTCACTGTCTGGCAAACCACACGTTTCTGATTGTGGTCCCACATGGCTCTTTAAGGCCTGAGACTGCTCGCCAGGTGCCGAGCAATCCCACTGCAACCTTGTCGTTTTCAGTTGCAGAGTCCCACACCTTGACATCAATTTGGTCCCATGTTTCAGGATCATAAACTGTCCGATTGTTAATAAGGAGAATAAGCTGTAAGGTTACCAGGACAGTCTTTGTTCCTAAGGACGTATGATTCCCCATAATGCGCAACTGCTTACCAGCAAGGGGCAGCTGTGTGCACAGCTCCGCTTCTCTCAGCTTCAGCTTCTTCCCAGCTCCGGTGCGCCCATTTCCAGCGACTTTCTGTACGAGCTCTGAGCAGTTTGCTGAGTTTGGCCAAACCTATCTTCATGAGGCGATCAATGTGCCTGTTCCTATCCTGGTCTCCGTTCTGCCAGCCTGTTCCTTTTCATTCCTCTTTCCTGCTTCTTTATTCATGACATAACTTCATCGTGTTGCCTTTTTTTTTATCTTGAGGACTGGCTTCCCTCTTATATCCTTTTTCCCACAGCAGTCCTTTTCAAAACAACTTTTCATTGGCCAGACAACTTTGCCTATAACAACAACAACAAACACCCAGACACAAAGGGTGGGAGCTGCACTTAGTAGCTGCCTGTGCTCTGCCCACTGCCAAGACTCTAAGTGGTGAGCTCTTCAGGACCTGAAGTTTTCAGTGTCAACCCTACTCCATGGTCTTTTCCCAGTGGAAATTCAGCTGGTTTGAGTTACAGAGGTGCAGCACCTTTTGATAGTTACTCAGGCAGATTGGGGAATGCAGTTTGTACTGAAACCCTAAGGAATTCCTCTTATGGTTACGCATATTGAACAACAGCTCCTAAATTTTAAATTATTTCTCTAAGCTACATACATCAGCCCCATGCATTCCTAATTGGGAGATTTCAGCAATATGACTATTCTTTCTGAAATTAGATTTGCTTCTTACTTACATCTCTCGATTTTTATCATGGCCTTTCTACTTTCTTTTTGATTCCTGTTCTTTTAATTCTTTGCTTTTCTCTTGCCATGCCCTTTCTTTTTTTGTATTTCTTTGCTTTTCATTTGTCAGCAACAGATTTGGGAATTTAGCATGCAACAGATAAGGTTGTTAAAATGCCATTTAGTGAGACAATAAAGGGAGATCAACAAGAGATAACAGAGAAAAAACATAGTTAACTTGTTTGTTCAACAGACAGCTCATTGCTGCTAAATTCAGGAACAATCTCTACCAACTCAGTGTATGATTTCTGTATACAACCACTGGTTTTGTGATGAAATCTGTAGATTTTAATCTCTATCTTACAAATTCTTCTAATATATCAGAAATGCTTTATTTCTGATTCTTACTTAAAATCTTTAGATCATTACAACCAATGTCTGACTTTCCATTTATAGATGATCATTACCATTATCACATTCTCTAACACTGTCACAAATGCTTACCTCACTAGTAAGTCTGGATGCCCCCTAGCAATTACACTGAATAAAATCCAATTGCAGAAGGAATGCTGGTGAGCATGATATAGAGTTACAGCAAATGGAAATGGCATTTCAAAATTTTACTAGATTCTTTCTACTCAGGTCAGTCCAATTACTCAGCTTGTTCTCATTACCTCCTTTGATATGAGTATTTGATGGTTTGCTGCTGTGCACATTATCACACTGAGCTGGCAGCAGTTTGCAGTTTCTTTATGAGTAATTATTTCCAGAAAGAGGGAAAAACCAACCCTGGGCAAAGTAAAGGTGGGCACCATAGGAGTGTAGCCTCAAATCTCACTTTTGCAGTTAAATGTATGGGCATGGAAAAGCAAATTCGACAAAATCATCAAACTGTTAGGTTTCTGTGTCAAGTAGGACAGCAGGCTGTCATAGCTGTTACTGGTCCACTCTGAGTCACCAAGAATATCAGTGAGACTCAGAATCAACCTAGACAACTGTTTCCAATAATAGATTTACCTGTTTACTGAGCAGGCTTTTTTTTTTTTTTTTTTTTTTTAATAACAGAACATTAGAGAAGGTACAGCTTGCACCTATATGGCGCAGAGCTAGTGGAGCAAGCAGGAACAGTTTTTAACTACACTAGAAACCTGCAGCATCAGCTGTACAAGCTGCAGAAGCCTTTGGAACAAGAGGGCAATGTGCCTCCAGCTTCAGCCGTCCCTGACCTGCACAACAGAATGATTCTCTGGGGACACTTGGCTTTCGTGTCTCTGGCAGTAAGGTAATGTTTCTTCTCATTGCTTTCTACTCACCTTCTTCCCATTAACACAGCATCCTAAAACCCTCCAAAGGGTACTTGTGGCTTTATTCAGTCATTCTCATTTGTCTTGATGCTCCAGAATGTGCAGGATGTGGTAGGAAAGCCTGCAGAGTTGCCAGCCCAGAGGATTCTGTGTGCATTTAAAATGAAAGGGAAGACAACTCACTCCCCCAAAAGCAAGGAAATAAAGGTCTCCTTACTTCTGGACAAGTCACTATTCAGAAATTCTGTGGCATGCAAAGAAATGCACAAAAGTTGCTTCTTGAAGTACAACAGTGTGGTGAAGAAAGGGAAAATAAAGATGGAATCATGAAATTGTCACCTTTTTTTTTTTTTTTTTTTTAGAAATTGATTTATTAACATTCAAAGTTTTATCAAAAAATGAGCACTTAGCAGTTCCATGAGTATAGGAATATGGAAACATATTGACTTCTCAGGCAAGCCTTCCTTAAGGAAACCAGACATTTGACAGTGGGAAATTTAGCTGTATTGAGAGTGATGATAATCCATGAACAGACAAAAAGAGGACACATTAGAAACATCCCATCTATTCTTGACATCTGTCACTGACCAACTGTGACTGTGCCCTTCCTCTCTCTGATCTTCTGTCTTTGTTAATGTGAACCTCTGCATCAGTTTTGTTTTTGGAGGTGCTGGGAAGCTTCTGTTCTCTCAAAGCTCTTTGCCCTGCAATCCAAAGTTAATTAGATTGCATCACCTCTGGTCATTGCCTATCTTTGTATAGATATCTTCACCCCCAGAGTCAAAGCAGAAGAAAACTAATAAAAGAGGTTACTGGCCCCCTGTGCAATATTGTGGAGGTGCACATTTACATGTAATTTAAATATTTTAAAAGCCTTACAGAGCTATTTGACTAGCATAAGCATTCAGAAGCTGGTATTTTGCTTGCACCAGTGTAGATTTGCTTTTCTTTGTCAACAAAGCTTGAGAAGCTGAAAAAAATCAACTCAACCCTGTGAGCAAGTGGAGAGAATTTAGTCTTTACGCTCAAAGGCAAGAAGTTTTATGAAGCCATGCTGGCAAGACTCCAGTGCCTACCCTGCTAAGCAAAGGCTGAAGCCTTTCACTTGAGAACATGTCTGGCTTTAGCAATCAGCACATGTTTAAATACACAAAATTACAATTCCCTCAAACTAAATATTGTCCATTTCTAAAAAGTGTAATATCATCCAAGGAGTTTAATATATAGGAGAAGCAAGTATGTGAATACATCAGTTAATGGATTAAATATAAAGCCACCCTTGACAAACTGAGTTTGAAGCACAGGAAAAAAATAGCAAGTGAGAGAAAAACTTCTGAGCTGTGCTGAAAATCTCTGAGGTGTGCACAGAAAGCATCAGAGAATAATCTGAGCCTCCCCAAAAACACACACACACACATACACAGAACAGCATTCACTTATTTCCTTACATAATTTCTTTGTCATCCTGCAAAGTTTTTTATGTTTGGACCGTTAGATGGTGGTTGGATATTTCGTTTAATTTTTGAGAAAGTAATTACATGTTTTCTGTGTTTTTTGTTGTTGTTGCTTTGCTGTTGGTAGTGGTTTTACTACAGTCTGGTCTTGCTCATGCAAGAAAATGCATTGAAATAAGAGATTCACATTTCTCTATTTGTTTTGTGTGGTGGTAGATTTTTTTCAGCATTATGGAGTGCCTGTTCTGCTTTAAACATGAACAAATAACTCTTTCCAGTCCAGCAATTGTTCTTTGCTAGAAACTTTTTCTATGTTCACTTCTGATAATAATCAGAGAATTTTAGGTAGATCTTTTTCCCTTATATCTGAGAACTATGTCTGCATGACAAAATGCTGTGCCATCTCAAGACAAATAAATTAATGCTGATGAGTTTGCAGAGTTATGAGAACTAACATATGATAAATTAGCCTGGATACCACTTCAAACTGACATAGATATAACGCTTCAGATACTCAAGTTACCAGGGATGCGTGACAGCACTCGGATATATAGATGTATGCTTAGTTTCTTCAGATTTGTCTCCTAGCCTTGGGGAAACAGCTAAACATTGTTAAAAATATTTTTCCCCAACGTTGTTTCATTTACCATGAAAGAAACTTAAGAAAGGAAGCTCAAAACAAGTTTAAGTGGGATAAACCTGGAAGTCTACCACTGTAGGAAAAAAGTTCCTAAGTGACAGTTTTGAAAGATCTTAGTAAGGTCTAAAAGATGTAAAAGTAATTTAGTTACCAGTTTCAAGCAATGTACCTCTTTTAGAAAAGGCACAATTGCATATTCTAACAAGTTAGTCAAAAGCTGGGCTAAGAACACACATCTGGGATATCTCTAAGCTTTGTCCTTTTTCTTTTTTTTTGCAAT
The DNA here is from genome assembly GCF_047663525.1 of Anas platyrhynchos. Lineage (NCBI taxonomy): Eukaryota > Metazoa > Chordata > Aves > Anseriformes > Anatidae > Anas > Anas platyrhynchos. Next base: position 33,171,771 of record NC_092590.1, on the reverse strand, counting down.
TTTTATAATAGTTGCAATGGGAATAGAGCAAAGCAAGTGCTCCTGAGAATTGCACCTTGAGAGACCATCAATCAGAATGAATGATGGACATTTCTTTGTCTTCGATGTTTCAATTTTTAGGGCATGTGAATACAAATGAAATTGAAAATTTCATTGAAATTGATCCATAATGTTTTCAGAAACAATGGAAGCACAGCTACGATATGTATAGGTCTCTCTCCACCTATTAACTAACTCAGTGAGGTAACATGCACATCAGCTCTCTAAAACTGACCTTATTCTTTTGAAATAAAAAAACACAGTTGTAAATAAATATGAAGACCACAGCATTAGTGTTAAAAATAAGGAAGGCTAGTCACTGAATCAAAAGTAATTTATTTATAACCCTAGTAAATGAAACAGTAGAACAAATATTGCATGTACTTAAGTTTCTTTGTTGCATCATGCCTTTAAAATCTCTATATAACTTCAGACTTCAAAAGGTTTTGGGAAATAGATATAGTGTAGCAGTGACAGTAAGAAAAAAATAATTAGAAAAACTATGTTGATTAAAAATGTTTTTCAACTCAGGTTAAAATATTCATTTAGGTCAATAAAACAAAAACTGGATTATTATTTTTTTTTTTGTTTCTGCTAAGTTTTTCAAATATAAAGGATTTTTCCTCAAACCTTTTTTTGAATTTTTCAGTCAGGTAAAGTAGCAGATTCCACATACATTTGCATACTAACTACATCTGCTTACCATGATAATAGCTTTATTAAAACTACAAATATCACTGGAATGTAACTGGAATGAGTAAAGATCCCAATCTAATGTGCTTATATGCTACCATCTTTTATTGAAACTGGATTTCTTGGAAGCCTATCTCACAAGAAGATGGCTAACACTGAGCTTTTTCTTCTAAACCATTAGCAATGGGTTCCAGCAAAGAAGAATTCAGATATTCAGTTAAAGACAAAATAAGAAAGACCTGACTGTAAAAGGCTGTGGGGACAGATTCATATGGTTTGGTCAGACTGAGGAAGTCACAGAGCTTTTGACAGTCAGTGTTCTGTTCCCTGCAGCAAGAGGGCATTTGGAGATCCTGGCCAGTGAAAGTACTACAGCTTATTCTATCTGTTTTCTTGTAAAATAACATATTATAACCAGGGTCCCCTTACACAGTTAAACTTGTTTCAATGACCATTTCTATCTTGTTTCCATAGCTCCATAGCTCAGTTCCATTTTATGTTGTGAACAGGTTTGAGAAAGGATTTTTTGCTCTGCACTCCAGCAGATCCAAAAAAAGGATTTTTTGTTCCAGCAACTTACCCTGCATCATGTCTGAGCTCTGGTTTTCCATGCCACACTGTTCAGTCTTTTCTTTTCTTTTTTTTTTTTTTTTTTTTTTTTTTTTGTGCATGTGTGGGTGAAACACTGCAACAGCCCGCGTATTCCAACAGCATAGTTTAGTTGTTCCATTGTACTTGGGAATCCTCTCAATTAATTCATCAAATCATAGCAATTTCACTTCTCTCAGCTTTAACAGTGGAATCAGTAGCAGCTCTTTTCTACCATGCTACTCTCTGGATGCAATTTCCCTGCAATTTCCCTCTTGCTTCTCTGCCATCTTCCCAAAATACAGCAGACAAAATAATTCCACATCTCATATGAGTTTGTAATTCCCATCCACATTATAGGTTCCACAGCCATGAACAGCTAAATCTCTACTTCTGGCTCTTACCAGTTTCATCAAATAAGTCACACCTCATCGACCCTTTAATCTTACTCCTCTTTCTATTCTTTAACTGTCTCCCATACTGCCCCTCTTCTTAGATCTCCTCCAGCTACAAATTATTTATTTAAAAACTTTTTTTTTTTTTCCCAAAAAATCTAATGGACTGCATTTCATCTTTTCACTAATCTCCATCAATGTGTCAGTCAAGCATTTTTACATTTATTTTAATGACAAGTTTAATTCATCCTCATCTCCTTGGAAACAAATCTTTACCTCTGATACAAGTATCCAAAATAAAACATGAAACTGAAGTGATCTGACATCGCTTTTTCTCATAGATTGGTGTCTTACATTTTACTATTCATTATGCCATTGAATCAGCTTTGACACACTAAATCAATGCTAACATGCCAAGGAAAGCATTATCAAAATACAATTTCGTTCAGCCATTTGTGAAGACATGACAGCAGAACGTGTTGCTGCAAAATTCTCTTACTGCAGAAATTAAGATTCCAAGCACTATTCCTGAGAATGATAAGGAACCTAAATAGCTAGGATAAAAAACACTTAGTATATCCTCCCTCCTCTCACTATGTAGATAAATGTCAAACTTAAGCTCTGATAACCCAAGCCCACAGTTTAACTACCACGGTGTAAATGTTGTGAGGGGGCTTTCTTCCTCCGCAGTATTGCTAGCACATCATCCAAGTCATGAATAGTGAACTACACAGAAGGCATCTAAGTGGTGCCAGGGATTTTCAGAGACATTTATGTAGGACTGTTTATGGCTAATTTTCCAGTGCCACTGCTAAGGGAATTCCTGACTGTAATTTGAATTGATAATCTCAGTAAAAACAGGTTTTATATCTATTCAACTACAGCAAAACACTCAGAGGTATAAATAGAAAGTTATTCTGATCTCATTTGCACTGGTTTTCTCAAAATCCTGCTCAAAATTACTGCAGATGGGGACAGAAGAAATTTTTTATCTTTCAGAGATTTCCTTTTGGGTAGAGTCATTACCTAAGAGAGAAAATTGAAGTTAAAAGGTATCACATAATAAATTGACCATGACTAATAATTATATATAATTTTATATATATATATATATATACATAATATATATATATAAAATATATATAAAATATAATATATATATATATAACTAAGCTCTGAATATTACTGTCATTTGATTAGCAGAAATGAAGGAAGGATGTGGGTATACAAATAAAAACCCAACATTTTTAAGTCACAGCCCCAGTGGAAATACTGATTACTACTGCACTGCTGAGATATTCCTATTCTTCATGTATAAATTATATGCCAACTGCTCCAGGAGAGTCCAATTATTTGGGCAGGGTGCTGAGTTCGTAAGGGTTGGGTTTTTTGTTGTTGTGTTGTTTTGTTGTTGTTGTTCTTTTTCTGGAAATGCAGCCAGTCTAAGAAAAATAGAGTAAAATCAGATTCTGTACTCTCCAGATAAAACAGATCTGTCTGTACATGCAGTGTACTGACAACAAATCAATTTACTTTTGGACTCAGGACCAACAATTCCTAATGGCTGGCAAAAGATCATATCAATGTTTTGAAGCAATGAAGAGATGGCATGATTGAGTTTTTTTATCAAGTCTTAATTTTATAATAACTTCTCCACCTTTTTGAAAAATAACAATGAGATAGGCTTTAGATGTAATCTATCCAAATCAAAATAGCTTAGATTAATTTGTCAGCAAATAAAGAGGCATTGTGATACTTTCAAAAGACCAAAGGAGAAAGAAACAGGTTGTAGTGTTAGTGCTTCTGTCACTCAACATGCATAGGCTTCTGGTAGTTTAAAAGGCATTCTTTGTATAAGCCATGTTATAGCAGAGAAAAATCATGAATCTGCTTCTGCTTTGGATAAGAAGGTAATACACAGGGGAAATTTGTCAAGAACCAGGTCATAGAGGTTTTCTTCATTAAATACGCTAAAGCAGACATTTCTTGTACAATGAATGCACATTGGTTCTCTGTAGGAACACCGTTATTCTGTAACAAGAGCTCCCATTTTGGAGGTTAGCTTAAGTAAATTGCCGAAGAAGCAAATTGAATCACAGGGAGCAGATTGTGGCATGCAGTGAAAGCATCTACATGAGGAGCTGGTGAATAGCTCCAGGCTATTCCTAGGTGAATAGCTTTGTAGGCTATGCCTACATGAACAACACCTTAAGAAACCTAAACACCGATTTCAAAAGGGGAAACTGATAAACTGAAAGGTTAGAAGATCAGAGATGCTTAGGAATTCTTATGGTATTTTCAGAGCAAATGAAAAACCAAAACCAAGTTCCATGAATTTAGGGCTTATTCAGATTACTCTGATATCAGTTTAAGTATTGCTGGCATTTACATTGAAAGACAGTGGAATTTTTAATCTATTGTTCTGTAAATAAACTTTGATCTTTGTGCCTAGAGAATCACATTTCTGGCTGAAGAGATCTCTTCTCCTGTCATACCTATTTCATTAGTACTCTGTTGAGAGTTGGGTTGCTGAGAGGCTCCCAACAATAGCATTGCAAAAATGTCATAACCTAAAATGCAATTTTACCAAAATCCTCTGAAATATTTTGTGTGTACTAAAACAGCATGAGAGTTTCCACCCTAAAATCTAATTAAAGTGTCTTTAAACAATTGAAATCAGGGCACGATGAAAATGCCTTCTCAGCTCTAATTGTTGCATTGATGTGAGTTTTCAAAGATAACATGATTTTCTACACAACAAGCAGGTAATATATGTGCCATGACATCCTGGAATGCATCTTGTTTCCTCAGTTTTGAACAGTTAAACTTACTTGTCTGCTCTATCATACAGCCTTGGAGGAGTGTATATGATTTGCAAGGATCAGAACAATTTGATTGTAATCGTATTCACTATAAATATGGTTATATGTAACAGAAGCATGATTTAAAGCAGATAATCAATTTTTTCATTGTATATGAACAAACATATTTCATAAGATAAAAGAAAGATATGGTTAGATACATTAAGTTTTTGCGAGAAGTAAGATAAAATGTAGCCACCATTGCAAGTCAAATAAATTGAGTACCTGAACAACCATGAGCAATGAAAGGGGAAACAAGGAATAAGTATATTTAAATCGAATACTTCAAGCCATGGCTTCGTATAATCCTCTAACCGAATGTGTTCATTTTGTCACCTCCTCCAGCATGGATATTACAGAGCTACTGAAACTGCTTTTGTTGTTTTGTTTCTTGAGAGTGTGCAGTGGCAGTGTGCAGTGGCAGGATGCTGTTCTGGCTAGCAATGCAGCCATTGTAGTATTCTAAATCACCTTCAACACAAGAAATTAATAGCAAGAACCCATAGCTGCCAATACTATTCACTATCTCAGTCTGTTCCTAATGAAAAAGCCACTCCTAAAAACATTGGTGAGTACATTCAACTTGATTCAAGTGAACAGCCTCAGGTATTTGTCTGCATGTTTGAGCTTTTACTCGATACTGAGCTTTCTAAAGGATGTTTCAAGAAACACGTGAAAAATTCTAACCCTTTAAAAGGAATCATTGCAGAAAGGCAAACAGCATTACCTTCCAGTTAATCTCCAGTCACGATATCATTTTCCAAAAACTTTTTTTTCCCTTATTTGTCCTTTTAGGAATGAAACCAAGATCACTGGAATCAAGAGCTGATATTTAGTATCAATTTTAAATATCCCATTTATAATGGGCAAAAAAAAATTTGGCACACTTTTAAGAGCATGTTTAAAAATAGTACAAGAACTCAAGTCACAGGCATTGGCTTTGAGAACAGTTCTAGTTATATTCATGTTTAAGAACTTCGTACTGTATGAAGTGAACTATTTTACTTGTTTTGGTAGTTCAACTGAATATTAACTGAATATGAACTGTTTATTAAGATTTGTCGATTGTATACTGTTGTTCTACTTTAAATGTTTTTGGAGAGTATAAACATGCACTTTTTCTCAGGCTGCCTATATAGTATTAATTATAGCCAATTCATTTAACAGTGATATGGATATCCAAATGTATTTCCTTCTTCAAGAATCCTACCATAGTCTATCATTAACTAATATGCTATTGCAGTGTTATCTGTTCATAGCTGTCATAGCCTAGACTGTACGTTATGTCACCTGCGCTGGATGAGAATAGTACAGTAATCAGCAATGAATAGCATGCCTGATGGGAAGAAAACATGTTCTTGATGTCTGGTTTGTGGTTTTTGTTTGGTTTGCTTTTGTTTTTCAAATTTCATACTGTTTTGGAGGTCCTTTTACAAAAACATGATCTTCAAATAATTCACATCTTTCCATTGCTTATTCCACAGCAAGACGTGTCTGCTAGTGCAAATTACTGAGCATTTGCAGTCTCTCTTCCTGTTTGAACCTTAGGCAACTAACGTCCTTCGCAGCAGTATTCAGCTGCATCCATCTCAGTCAAGTGCACTTGTGCTAGCTGTAGCATCAGAAGCTCAATATTCAATCTGTAGAAAGTCCTGCAACATGGAGCTCCTAGGTGATTCAGCAGAGGACAAGCACAACTAACTGCAGTTGCAGAGAGATCACAAATGGGCAAGGTAGCTTCCTGCAGCCTTGGCATAAATTGATTTATATAGATTCTGTGCTGTTCCTTTTCATTTTTTGAAATAATCAAACTATTAGTGCTCCCATCCTGCAAGCAATTTTTATTTCTTATTCTGTTCTGTTGTGCCATTACCTAGAAAATTACTTTTAAAAATTTCCCTTTTCCTCCTCTATTAACTGGATGTATGAACTGCCTAACTACAGACATTTCTATCCTCATTCACTTAAATTAAAGGCATATTTTTAAATCTAAAGTATCTTTAGCCGTGACTGTCTTTTGACTACATTACAGTTAAATGAAGATTTAGATTACACCCCCATTTTTTTCTCAATATTTAGTCCTAATGCATGTATTACTGTGATGCCCAAGGAATGGTTAATTTAATAATGAACCTTTGCCTTGTAGGCTACACTGCCACACTTTCACTGGAGTACATGAGGGCATGATTAACATAAATTAAAATAAAATTCTGTTGCCCTAGTTATTGTTTTTGTGTTGTTTTTTTTTTGTTGTTTTTTTTTTTTTTTCCCCTAGTGTTCAGTAGCTATAATTAATTGAAATTCTTCCTTTTTTCTCTGCTCAAAGGTCATCAGAGAATATATCATTTTGCCACAAAAACAAAACAAAAAAAAAGAAAAAAGAAAAAAAGAAAAGCAAATTTCAAGCAGAACAGGGAGCAGGGTTTGTTGTTTTTTTTTTCAGTGCAGAGGGGAGTCTCCTACAGAATTCAGGTTGCTCTGCAATGAAACCTCCAATCCACTACTCGTTTTAAATTCAGACTGTCCAGAACAGTAAAGAATACATGTACACAGTGGAAGGACAATTCCTGGCAGCATAACAGCATATTAAAGATAGCGTGGATATCTTGGGATACAAAAAGAGAGAAAGGAAAAAAAAAAAATTGCACACAATCTGAGCCTGACTGTGTCTGACCCCTATTCCCTGTCCTAAACTGACTAGCATTGCTTTTGAGATAAAAGGATGGGAACATTGGCAGGTCACATGCCTGAAGCCTGGTGTTGTCCTACAGAGAGCATCTGGGGGAGGGAACCTGCCTGACATTTTTCTCTCCTTCTCTGAATCCCCCGCCAGCCCTTCTGGGAGTCAGCCTGTGGCCTGGGGCTGCCAGAAGCAGGAACAAGCTGCTCTCCTCACAGTGGAAAATGTGAACTGCTCAGCTCGTTAGGGTAGAAACAGCAAAATCTTGCTGTTATCACCCATTTTGATGAATTGTTTTGTATGTAAACACATGGATTTTAAAAACAAGCCTTCTAATTTGTACATAAGCTCTGCACTGTGAATTATCACACAATGCTTGTTAGGTGTGATGAGCATCCTGACATTCACTTCATGCAGTTGAGAAGAAAAGTCCTGCTGGCCCTTTGAAAGAAGCTGCATGATTTGACAGATTTGGCAAGGATAAAGGGCCAAGAATCTCTGCAAATGTCACAGGGACAGAGACATATACTCTTTCAAAATCCATTTCTAGATAAATATGGTCCAGCAGATGCAAGAGGCAGACTCTAACGTACAGCTCTGCTCAGGGAAGTGAATGTCTGTGCCAGTGCACTAAAACCGGTCCTGCTGTGTGCTGTGAATCATGTCAGCTCGTGGCGGTGAAAAGTTTTATACTGTACAGCCTTGGCAAAACCAACACAATTAAGTCTGAATGAGCTGCGGTACCATTCCCTCTCCTATATCAATAGAGGTATTTAATCTATTTAATCATGTCAGTGCCAAATACACTGAGGTAATTGAATCATGAACCTAACAAAAGGGCATCATTTCACTTGCAGCATTTTTATGACAAGTGATAATGTGCAACATGGAGAGGCGCCAAGAGCTTCTAATAGCCAGGACTGAGTTTGCTGAGCTGCATTTACAGGGAGAAAATCTGCAGTTGTAAACATTATTATTTTATGTGACAAAAGAAACGCATACTTATTTGGCCACACTTGGATGATTTCATTGTGTCGACCACGTGAGGAGCAAGTCCGTGCAGAAGGGATAAGAGTTCCTTGATGTGGAGAACTCAGAAGTTGGATATAGCAGCTTTCAGTGTATCCCAACCAGGTCTGAACTCAGTCCCCCTGTGTTCCTGCAGACAAGCCTCTGTTCCCCACTGGCATGGGTGCTGGAATTTATCTGTGCCAGAGAGCAGTGCCCTGCTGCACAGCAGCTCAGGGTGCGGTGTCCCCTGCTCCTGACTGAAGGTGACATGTTGAGGAACGAGGAGGGGAGACACCCCAGAGCCGTAACCCTCACTAGACTCCAGAAACCTTGTGTGCTGGCAGACTGCTGACTTCCTCAGCAATGCAGGCAGTGTGCCAGCCTGAAATTGCTCTGCCTAAATCATGCCAAGTTCTGCTTCTATGTAAGTGCTTACAGGAGCTGAAGCCATGAAGCTGAAGAAGAAATGCAGAACTTGCTTTTAAACCTGAAATCCCACAGCTGAGCAGCTGGTACCATTATGTAGTGGGAACAGAACCCCCAGGACTGCTATGCCTAAGCGTTTGCCAGAGCATATAATGGCATGTACAAAAAACTCACATTGTGATTTTGCTTATTCTAGCCAGAATTTGTTGCCAGTGCAATGAAGTAGATCATTCTGTAACCGGTGTGAAGCTTGTCAAAGCTCAAAATGAGATGCAGAATTAATCATCTGGCCATTTCAAGGTCCAGCAGAGGCATATCTGTACTCCTGAGAGCCTTTTAAAGTGTCAGATTTGACACCAGGAAAATGAAATACATGAAGTGTTGGTAACTCTCTCCAAGTTGTCCCAAGTCCTTCACTGCCATTTTAAGGTTTAAAAAAATGGCTGGAATCAGTACTTCATATTTGTAATATATCAGCTACATTTGATGTGGTAGGGTGCAAGGTATAAGTCTACTAAAAATATGTGATATGCTCGGCAGTAGTCAAATGGCTAATTAGGGTATGCAACTACCAAATTGTTTCTCTGGTGTGTCAGTGTGTTCTTTTGAATTTGCTATTAAGATCTTTTTCAGGGTCAAATGGCAATGACATTGCACATTAATGCACAAAGACTCAGCATTTTTTTTAACATCTGGTAGGAAAAATTAATCCTTAAACCTTGGTTGCCCTTTTCTATCTCTGGACATAAAGAATTAGCTACTTCTTAGAATATTTACCATGTCTACCTTAAGCAACTATGGAATTCATATCACTAAAGAGGAATGTTTCAGCTCAGCTAATATCATGACATGATCTCTTACTAAACATACAGCACTGGCAGGCTTTTTCTATGTCATATGTGTTGTACTTCACTTTACAATACATACTTATTATGATCACTATATTTTTATTGCATGCCTTTGCTGTTTTGCTAATGCATGGGTGGATGCCAGAATTCCATCTTGATGACTTGTATATTTTTTGTTAAGGGCATCTGATGCTTTAGCTGGGCATTATTTTTAAGAATGTATGATCAATTTATATAAATGCTTATGCTATATATGGTGTAAGCTAAAGAGCAGTACAGAGAAAGATAAACAAGAAGAAAATACGCTAATAGTGGAGTAGCTACTATGCTACAATACCTGTCTGTTCCAATTGACACTTTGACAATTAAGAAGGAATGATTTTCACCATAGGCAATAGTAAGTTTGTCCTTGATAGATGTAGTTTCCAGAGGCTAGGGATAAGGTTAACACAACTCTACATGTAACATCCAGAAGTACAAGAGTAACCTTCAAGAAAGCCCTTTTTTTTTGCTTTTTTTTGTTTGTTTGTTTGTTTTTTAACTTGACTGAAAATGAGGTTGTACCCCAAAGGATATAGAATATGCTACAGGAAACAGAATTAAAGAGAAAACGTTCTGATAAGCGCACACCCACATTTCAATGTCAAATTCTTGGGCATGAAACTCAGCCTTCTGGGAGGAGGAGAATGAAATATATGAATGCTTGCAAGAAATTGTTCTTAAGTTCTCCGAAGAAGCTTTAATGAGTTAGCCTATTTATTATGCATCTGGACTTGCAATACCTTGGCTGGCAGAGCTTTTTGCTCATTTTTCCTTTCCTGAAATGTATATATGTATGTTTTTATGCACTGATTGAGGAAGGAGAGGGTAAATGGAAAACAAAAATGCAAATGATGTAAAAACATAGAAGACTGCAAGAAGATACTTTAATGACATTGCCACAGGTTTCTGTAGGCATGTATATTACAGCTTACTATTTGGATCAGAAATCTTTCAAACACCAGTATAACTGTCAGCTTTTCAAATATGATTATGGTTATATTGCATGATTTTTGGAGGAAATAAAATGCTTTGTAGAACTCACAGAAAAGTTGTGATTATTTTTTAGATTAATTCTGTAGATCATTAATCATTTTGGAACCTATTACTATGAATTTTTATATAACTATAAATATAAGCTACATACTAGACCCAAAGAGCTCTATTAGATAAAGTGGTATTGCTGTCATTAAAAAGATAGAGGCTGGTGGATTTGAAGTCAGGAACTGATCTAAAAAATGTAGTATCCAGTCATGTTGATGGGCTGTTCAAGTAACTAAAAGAAAAACTACAAATGAAAGTCACACACCCACACAGAAATTTTGGATTCCAGGTCTGCCAAGGAGATTAAATTCCACAAGACAGTAGCTGTCTGCTAAAAACACAGCTTCTAGTCTTGGAAAATCTTAAAGATCAAAGCAGTTCAGATGAAGTTAATCTACCTGTCTAGCACACTGGGCACAAGGCTTCTTTCTATAAGCAACAGGTTATTTTGGTTCACTGTAAGTTTCCAAAAATTTATTGTGGGTAAATCCAGCATCATGGTAAGGCAGAGATAGACCTGAAGGTCCTTACAGATTTCATATCAAAGATGAATGGCCAGGCTTACAGTTGAGGTAAATATTGCTTTAATCAAATGTTGCTCCATGTTGCTCCTTCACAGGAGGCTCTGTGTCCAACTTCCTCAGTTCAAAATCTCCCATTCAAAATGCTACTTTTCTTGGCATAAATACAAAAATGCACAGAACAAGAAAGAAAAAATACTGACTATTTTTCAATACCCTGAAATTACATTATCAACATTCATCCATAAATATTTATGTAGCACTCCAGCAGTCCAAAAAGTCCATTTCTAAGACATTCTAGACAGGACCAGGCTCAAAACTAGAAACTAGTTGCAACATTTTTTTGAATGCTCATATTCCCTTATGAAGAGGCTGCTTTCTAATAAATAAATAATCTCAGGCTGACAACCAAAGTCACTTCTGCCTAGTTAGGGATATGCACTCACCCTTATTCTCAAGGGACTTATGGAACTGTTTTTTTCTCCTGGAAACTGCTGTGTTCCATCCAAAGACCATCTACTCAGACAAACATACAAGTTGCCCTAGGAGTTGTTCACAGATCTCATTTTCTGACATGGGCCTTTAATTGCCAACAAGGTCATGCAGCTTTCCTGACTATTCTTGGTTAATTAGTTATCTTCAGGATGGTGTCTCTTATTAACTAAACTATTAATCTAACTGTCTTTTTCTGATAATGTAGTACCTTTACACCCAGATGCCTTATCAGCTAAATTAATTTGTTGCATTAATGCAACCACATAAATCTTACACTGTCATCTGTAGAGATTAGATAGGAAAATGCAGCCATGACGATCTATGTATACACTAATTTTTAATAGCATAAAACATCACTTCAAGAAGATTTGGAGGCTATGTCTGCATCAGTGCAGTGGGTCTTCAGAGCAAAGTAGCTGATGGTGACAACCTGACATTCACACTGCAACTACAACTTTTGACTGAATGCACGTTAGTGGAATGCACTGGAATGCACATTAGTTCATCCTTTCAGTTTTGTTTCATCAGGAAGGAGCCTGTTTAATACATTCTAAAACCATTTCACAGTATGAACTAAAAAGCAATAAACAGGAACGTTCAGGAGATTCCCTTCAAAGTGCACTCTTAGTCTGATCTACACTCATGTAGATGCACCCTGACTCGCAGTCACCTCACAGGGTCCTCTGAAATGTTTACTTAACATTATGAAATCTCCATTTCAGAGCTACAGGAAGAACAAAAGCTCTCTTCAGTCTTATAGATGGGGAGCAAATCACCATCAGTGTTTTGGAGCAATGGTTCAGGGTGATTATATTGGCAGTGTAGGCAGAATCTGCACAGGGTGCAAAGGTGAGTGATCACAAAAGTGAAGTAGATCTGTGTGGACTCATAAGCTAGCTGGCAAGAGATGACAAAGAGTGAACTTTATTTTCAGAAATTAGGAATGCTGAAAGTCACATTGACATTTGCTAGCTGGAACGCTAACACACAAGCTACCTGCAAGCTAATCACCATATGGGATAATAGATCACTGTGAGGCTGAGTTGTAATATTTTTAATGACCGCATGAAGCCAAGATTCACCCATTTGTAGATACAATGTACAGTACAAGACCTTTTGTTAGACTAAAGGGGTTATTCAGTCCCCTAGTGGACTCATGATTACTTGATAGACTGGTTTATTTGACATGAGTGGTTTTCAATTAAAAGAAACAAGCACATTGACTGGCATTAATTGTGCTTACATTCTTTAGTTAGTAATCCTCACATCCCACAGCAGCATTTCTAATTATTTAGCTTGACCTTGATATCAAGCTAACAATCCTACAGCTACTCAGGCCATCATCATTTTTAGCCACCACTGCAGTTTTACCCGCCTTTTACTTCATGGGAATTTTCCCATGGAATTATCATAGAATCATGTTGCAACATGTATTAAATGCTAGCTTCAGCAGTTCAGAGAGCTCATCATCAATCTGTTTTAATATTTTTAAACAGTACCTTTCCCAAAGATAAGCAGAGCTGGTAATATACAGAATAGACTGTTAAGGAATGTCTGAAACATGGACTGAGAAAGATATTTGAAAGGGATAATTGATACTATGGAATTCACACATCAGAGTTACAAGTGTAGGAAGAGAGTGGAGCTTTGAAACCTAGAGGGCTAAGGTCCTTTATACTGACTTATAATTTTTAAAAAACTTTGTTTTAAAAATAAGAACATTCCATAACAAGTGATAAAGAGTGAAAAGCCTCCTATAAACAGTGTGTTCTGTAAAGCTAAATCCCAAATGCATGTTCCTTTTTGCAGTGTTTTTTGTTGGTGGTGGTTTTTTTTTGTTTTGTTTTATTTTGTTTTCCCTTCTTATATTGACAACCATCTACAGCAACTTGAAGTTTCTCTATCTCAAAGTTCAGATTCTGAAAATTTGCAAGAAAAACTCAACAGAGAGGCACAATTATTTACTTGTTTTAAAGTCTGCATTCCTGTTTCTAATAAGCCATGCACTGTACACCTGAATACATCATTTTTCTTTTTCAGAAGAATGCGCATCCTGGAGTTGCTTTTCCATGTAACTGATTAAAGCCAAGCACTTGGCCTGGTACAGCTGGTCAACAAAATATGAAGGATGTTAAACACGTAGGTAGCTGACTTCCATTTTGTTTTGGTTCTCTGGGGTCTAGAGAGACACTGATGTCAAAAAAGATATCTGTGCAGGGCCTTTAAGTGGGGATGAATTTCATTTGATCCTAAATAGACTCTAAAGGCAATGAAATGGATGCCACTGATCTGTATCCTGGGAGTCTCTCCAGTAAAGGCAGGCTGCCTATTTAGTAGGGGCTTATTATGTGTCACACACATAGTCACCCAACCTTGAATTTTATTAAATAACCTAAATACAGAGTAAGTATGGTTCATCTGAATTAGCTCAGGATTATAATAATAAAAGCTTGGATCAGATATAGATACCCTTTTTACAGGTGTGGAGCACTTGCTATAAAAATATATATTATATATATAATATAAAAAAGTACTGTCCTCAAAGAGCTGCTCATCTGGCAAATACCACTTTTCAAAGAGAAAGATTATTCTTTCTGTATACGTGCTTTTTTCTTATGTCCTTATTAATACAGTTTTTCATACATTTTGACTAGTCATTTTTAAAGGTCCCAGACTGAAATCAAAGTGACAATAATTATTCCTTCTTCAAGAGAGCTGAGGAACACTTTCTTCATCCCTCCCTCCCTACCTCTCTCTCCCAAGGCAGGCAGGTGTCCAGCATCACAGGGTTGAGTTCCCAGAATCACTTTCATTTGGAAATTTTCTCAATACAATCTTTTAAAAGCTTCAAAATCATGTTTTCCCTGTAAAACAAAACAAAATGTTTGCCAATCTATATTACGAACTGATGTTTCCAGCCCTCACTTAAAGATGAGATTGATAAGAAAAGTAGCCTGTGCCTCAGGTACCGTTTTATGCCTTTGCTTTTGTTACTACATCCCTGTAAGTCTTCAAAAGGGAAATTAAATTATCCTACTCAGAAGAAACACTGTACAGAAGACACTTGAGATGTTAGGGCCTGAATTCTCACTGAAACCAAAGGCAGGGATCTTACTGACCTGAAAAAAGAGGCTTTAATCTCTCCTGGCTTGTTTACTCCTGAAGAAGTGTGAAAGAGACGCGTGTCCTTGTATATGGAGAGGAGGTGAAGGAACAGTTAGTGCAAGGAACACACAAATCTGTTGTGCCAGACTAATAGGTGGTTGGCTCTGAGCTGGGCGACTGCAACAGAATCACAGAATTAACTAGGTTGGAAGAGACCTCCAAGATCACTGAGTTCAACCTCTGACCTAACACTAACAGGTCCTCCACTAAACCATCCTGGTCTCCAGTCCTGGTCCCCCCTTGGAAATGGCATCCCAAACAAGCTGCTCCAATACCTTTCCAGGGACAGAGGTGAGACTGGCTGGCCTGTAGTTTCCCGTATCCTCCTTCCTGCCCTTCTCGAAGACTGGAATGACACTGGCTTTCCTCCAGTCTTCCGGCACCTCACCAGTTCTCTAGGACCTTTCAAAGATGATAGCGGTTCAGCGATCACATCTGCCAGTTCCCTTAGCACACGAAGATGCATCCCATCGGGACCCATGGATTTGTGTGCGCTGAGTGGTTCAGACACTCCCGAACCACTCTCATGTCCACCAGGGGGGAGCCCTCCATTTCCCAGACCCTTTGTCCTATTGCCAGGGGTGAGGAGTCCCGGGGCAGTGTCCTTGAAGCAAAGACTGAAGCAAAGAAAGCATTCAGTATCTCTGCCTGTAGTAGGTCTTAAGTCTTACCCACAAGCTCTCCAACTGTCCTACACCCTCCCCCAGCTGGAGCTGGGTACACTCTAACTGCTCCCTCACATAAAGGACAACCCCACCCCCTCACTTCCCCAGCCTGTCTTTGCTAAAGAGGACATAGCCCTCCAGGACAGCGTTCCAGTCATGTGAGCTGTCCCACCATGTCTCAGTGATCGCAACGAGATTGTTGCCCCGCGACCGAACACAGATCTTGAGCTCATCTTGTTTATTTCCCATGCTCCGTGCATTGGTGTACAGGCACTAGTCCTGGTCCCCAGTCCTGGTCCACAGATTTTTGCGCCAGGAACATGATTCCACAGAGCCTTCAAGCCTTTCTTTAGTTTTAAAGATGCTGAAATAGTCTCTGGCTTAAAAATAAGTAGTTCCCCACCTGGCACATAAAATCGTTGCTTAGGGCTAAAAGCTGAGGCTCTTTTCGGTTACGTGAACAGCCAGAGCGACTCAGCCTCCCTTCTCTGTTGAGTTCGGTGCTGCCTAGCCTTAACATTTTCAGTACTCAGTAGCATACCCCAGACTCTTGTATTTTGAGAGGGATTGCACTCCCCTTACATCATATGGGAATCCCATTTTTCTGTCTCAAGGGTGAATGGTGTAAGGCACTCATAAATCATTGCAGATTGTCCTTGTTGTCCATTGCCATGTAAATTAAGGCCATGCAAGTACCTTCTACTGTTTCTTCTTCCCTTTCAGTAGTATTCAGGAGTATTGTAAGTAATGTTCCAGCAATTCGTGTCAACAGAGGGCTTGAAGGGTAAACCTTGAGTCCCTGATATCTGGGGATAAGAGAACAAAGGGGTCTCAGAATAACTGCTAACTATTGTGACTATTGCATGGGACACAAGGCAAGTCTCTGATATCTGGCCAAGATGGACAAAGGAGAAGGACAAGGACAAAGCCTGGGAGGAAGACTACGAGCCTTCAGCACGAGAGACCCCCAGAGGGACCACTGGGGACTGATACGCATGTGCCAGTGGGAGGGTTTGGAATCCGGGAACTAATTATAATAACCCTGTCTTTTCTAGAAGTAGTAATGAACATGTATTAGCCTAGGAGCATAAAAAGCAGCCATCTGATGTAACGTGTCTGTGTGTTGGAGGAGCCCAGACTCCCTACACACCCAGCACTCTTTACTTGCCTTTTATTGACCCCATAAATAAATCTCATAAAGCTAAGTTGACTCGGAATTTATAACAGTATGATGAAAAATGTTGCACTCCAAGTTGGGAAGAGGAGAGGAAAATGTTCATGTATACATGAGAATTGTACTCAAACAGCTGATTACACCATTGCGTACACCTTTTAAGGGAAAACTTTAAACCTGAGAAGCAACAGGCAGTTTTCTACATTTCCTGGTATGATATCATGGTATACAATATAGGTATTATATCTTGGTATGTCTCCCGAATGCACTTGAGGTTTAATCTGGTCCCCAGTCCCCTGCAATTGCCACTTCAAACAACTACATGCAGTGCTCCTCAAACCAAGCTTGATTCCAAAGCACCTTGTGTGAGTTCCTACTGGTGACCTGATGATAATCATACTTTTTAGAAGGCATTTGACATCCTTAATTACACCTATTGCATTTCCAATGAAATCACTGCATTTTTGTCTCTTACATTGAGATGTTCTGGTGGTCCACTTTCTGGTATTAATGGCTAAAGTCTGTCCATTTTTCCTTAAAATGACAAGTGAAGTCTGCACACTTTTCTGATCTGTCTCATTTGAACAGCACTTTGCTACCTCTTTCTTACAGCCAAAACATCAGAGGTACTCTCTTAATATAACAGTAAAACTTCCACTAACATAGTGTTTCAGAGGCCATCATTTGATAACATACCAGTAGATACCAATGGAGTGATAGGATATGCTTGGTGCTGGAAACACTTGAGCATATCTTCTGTAAATATTAAATAGTAAAATACTAAATATTAAATAGTAAAAATAAGCACAATTAGCATTTTCTTGTAAGAACAGTTTAATTATTGCTTAAGAAAGCTTGATATTACAGCCTCTTGAAACCACTTGAGCTTCAACAGCTTTCCTACTCAAGGTTGTTTTGGGGAGAACGTATCAGAGATAGTCCAGGAAAAGGATGTAGATTTCATGTTATACTTTTTATATTGAACTCTTTCAAATTTTCATTTAGAAAATAGTGACTTTTAATTTTTCCCAAAGTTTAAAAAAAAAAATGAATAACCTGCAAAGTGATGTGATCTTTGGAAAAAAAACACTAACCCACCTTTAATTCCACCACTTACAACAAGAGACGGATCCAACAGACATTATGTCTTCACTCCCCGGACTACTCTTAAGTTTTATGGTTTAGATACATTAGCCCTGAATTTAGGTTTTACTTTGAGGATCTGAATAGATAATTTTTTTTATAGCACAAGCAGGGATGACAGCCAGACATCTGCATTTTATATCCAACCTTCAGGTATCCCACTGTGAAGAGGGGCACACTCCCTCTAACACTTACTGGCCTGTCTTTTGGGCACTATATTCAGTTATGTAAAACTGAGTTCATATTTGTGCTGCAAATACGGACAGAAAAACAAACAAACAAACAAACAAACAAACAAAAAACTATGGGTTCAGAAAACCAGAGGTCTTTGCTTTGTTTGTTTGCATTTTCCCATAGATTCAGGAAAATATTTTAATGACAAGATATAGATCTTTCCCAGTTTCTAAAAATCCTCTTCTCTTTATCTGTACTTCAGACACAGATGTGGGAGGAACTCTTGGGGAGAAGTTCCCTTTTGAGAATCCTCTAGAGCTTGGCCACAAAGAACTATGATTGAATAAATGACAACTGCTCTTAAACATCTGGTGTATTGTAGCTTTTGCAGAGGTTTCTACTGACCACTGTGGACAGAAATCTTCCCCAAACGCATCTGAGACCTCATCTTTACAATTCCTGTCATGTCATTTCTTCATACCTCACTGTGTTCTTGTGCAAAGACCTGTTATAATCCTAACCCTAAAAGACAGGCAAAGACCAAGGAAGAGAGTGTATGGAATGGGTCAGATAGCTGTGAAGTTTTGAACAGGTGTCAGCAATGAAGGACTTTGTCTAGATTTTTCACCAAAATTCCCACAGTGAATATCAGTTGTGATGCTTTTACCAATGAAACCACGGGCCAGAGTGGTATTGCTGAAATGAATTATTGGTATTGGCATTTGGCCAATATTATTGGCCATTGGTATTTTAATTGTTGCGTTTTCTCACTCACAACAATTGTTTAAGACTGCAGACATCTGATGGCAAAAAAAATGTAAATCTGGAGTTTTAAAATACAATATTCATGCAGGCACATTAGGTTCTAACTTGTACGATGTTCATTTTTTTTTCTGGGAACAGCTCCTAGTTTTATGAAGTGAGATGAAAAGGACAGAAACAGATATGGAAATATTTTAACTTCAGAGTTACGCTGCCCTTACGGTTGGTGAATGGGTACATATCCATCAACTAGCGTTCCTAATTCTAATTGACTTTGTTCAAACTAAAGGACAAAATTTCCAAGATTTGTTTGTAAAATAATGGTCACATAGGAATTACAAAGCAGATGGTTCTATTAATTCAATAGTTTAAATTGCTTCCTATGTCTCCTGGTTTCTGCACTGAGTAAATGTATTTTCAACCAAAATTTTATAGAAGCATATCAGGTCTTTTAATGGGGTTAGCTAATTCTTGAATGTGCCAGCAGTTACATTAACAATTTTGAGGAAAACAAACCTATTTGATTCAGAATAGCAATTTATCACATTTTACGTCATTTGCAGCCAAGAGATCACTAGGACTGCCTTTAAATTGAAGCAAACTAACAGGAGGAAAGGAAGGAAGTAACGGAAGACATTTAGCAATTATCATCCTGTCAGCAGTCCTAGTGAATTGAGACCGTAAGTTCTGTACATTGCAAAAATACTACATTGATGTCTGTTGTGCAGTTTTTCATTAGAGAGAGAGGAAAAAAAAAAAGGCTCAAAATACTCCAGACCCTATTCTTTAAAATGGTAATTTTATTTCCAAGAATACATTGCAATACACCCTGTGACATTAGCATCACAGATGGTCAGCAACTTCAGTGGAAGACCTGCTGAGAAGGTGTGCACCCCACTTCAGGAAGATTTATGCAGGTTATTTAAACATTGCATAGCCCACCTACTGCAAGCTTCTCTGGTAATCTTTCAGCATTAATCAACGGTATTTGTACCAGAATGGAAAATTCAAAAGTAAAATGCATTATTAAATGCAGAATCTCAAACCAAAAATAATTCAAAGAAATTAAGATCTTCAGAAATGGGAAAAAAAAATAAAAATAAAACAAAAAAAAATTAAAATTAAGGGATTTTCATTTTCTTTCCCTTGAAAGGGTACAGTAAATGTCTGCTAAATTACACATATCAGTCCATAATTATAAGAAAAACAATATTCCACTTAAAACACAACAAATTTTTACTGTTCTAAGCACAGTTTTATAAAAACAACATATACATATATAATATGTAATACATATTATATATAACAACGATAGTAATATATGGTAGCCTGAAGAGAAGGAATGGACTGTACTTTTATAATTTTCTGCATTGTATGAAAGTGCTCAGCTTGCAATAATCCTACAGTATCTCACACTGAAATGTTTCTTTCTAGCAATAATATATTACATACTTGTATACTGTTTTGAAAGTTTTTTAAATTTGCATATTGCTGTGGAGAGAGAAATGCCCATTCCCACACCCAAGGGGCAAAGTGATGGAAAAAAACCAACTGGGGGCACAGCCTCCGGTTGCCAGCTCAAGAAGATATAGAAGCTGATATGTGACTTCTATGACTGTGCAAGAACTTGCCTAATTTTTCTGGCAGCACCTCTCTAACTCATGTCTCTATGTTTGATTAGATTCAAAATCAATTCTGAAACAGTTTCCTTTAGTTGGTCTAGGATTGTCTCTGCCCATCACGAATCAAAATTCTTGTTTGAGCAGGGTCATCAGCTGAGTTCCAAAGAAGAAACTTATATTGAAAAATAAAATAAATCCTTTCATTTTGTCAGTTCAATTTGTAATAAGATGTCTGTTAAACAGTTACTTGAAGCTTGGATACTTACCATGTTGATTTTTTGATTAGATGACTATCTATTAATTTTAAACATAAATAAATTATTTAAAAGCTCTTATCACTAAGTATCAGGCTAGAAAATCTGTATAATGATTTTTTTTTATTATTATTGAGATTAGGCTTGATGTAGCTGTTTTTAGTGGCTGAAATATGAATTCTACCACATGGGAAAACAGCTCCAACTATCATGATGAGCACAGCAATGTCAGCCTGCATATGCTATTCACTTCATAGTTTCATAACATTTCAGGACAGAAGAAACATTAATTCATCTTATTTGACATGTAGATCATAGGTCATTGTACTTCACTTAAATAGAATTCAATAATTTCATTTAAACTATCATTTTTCAGTCCTCCAAACATTTTGAATGACAGGTGGAGTGTAAAAGAACACAGTACTTCATAAGCATAGTCTGACTCAGAAGTACATCAGGCCAGCTCAGGGAACAGCTTACTCACCACTGACAACCCATTTCTACTTTAGATAAAGCCCTAGACCTTGAGAGAAATGTGAAAAACTTTTGGGCAATTGCATGTCATCCTGTGTGATCTAGGCCAGCAACTTTCTGCAGCACAAGACTTCCACAGCGATGCAGACACCACCAATTTGTGGAAGCATCTTTTGTAAAAGCTTCTAAAGCCTCAGTGGTATACTTACAGTTAAAGAAAGAAAGAAAAAAGAAAAAAAAAGGGGGGTGGGGGAGGAGGAGAAGTTCCTAGTGGCAATGAAAATTGCCAATCAAAAATATGGCATAAGATACAAAATGAATGAATACTACATAGAATCGTAGAATCATAAAATGGTTTGCGTTGGAAGGGACCTTATAGATTAGGTGAAATTCCAAACCCCCGCCATGGGCAGGGACACCTCCCACCAGAACAGGTTGCCCAAAGCCCCATCCAGCCTGGCCTTGAACACCTCCAGGGATGAGGCGTCCACAGCTTCTCTGGGCAGCCTGTGCCAGGGCCTCACCACCCTCACAGTAAAGAATTTCTTCCTAATATCTAATTTAAATCTACCCTCTTTTAGTTTTAAGTCATTACCCTTATCCTATCCTACAGTCCCTGACAAAGAGTACCTCCCAAGCTTCCCTGTAGTCCCCTTTTAGGTACTGGAAGGCCGCTATGAGGTCTCCATGGAGCCTTCTCTTCTCCAGGCTGAACAATCCAATTCTCTCAGCCTGTCTTCATGGCAGAGGTGCTCCAGCTCTCTGATCATCCTCATGGTCCTCCCCTGGACTCACTCCAACAGGTCTGCGTCCTTCTTATGTCAGGTGACCCAGAGATGAAAAATAATGTTCTAAGTGAGGTCTCATGAGCATAGAAGAGGGCGAGAATTACCTCCCTTGACCTGCTGGTCATGTTTCTTTAGATGCAGCCCAGGATACAGTTGGCTTTCTGGGATGTGGACAGTGCTGGCTGACAATGAGTTTGACGTGTCTTTGATATACCTTACTGCCACATATGTTTTGCTCTCTTTGCTCAACAGAAGAATACAAGAAGAAATAAACTCATTTCCATGCAGAACATACATTCGTGATATTTTTCTCATTATCAATCCAATTTCACACTTACAACCAGCTCTCATGCTGCAGAGAAACAAAAACTGGTGTTTTCCTTGACAGCTAGTTACAATTTCCTTCTTGATGCAGATTGGAGAAGTTTGAGGGTTACCATTGTGCCACAGCCAATGTCAGAGAAGATTCCTGGTTCCCAGAGTTTAAAGCTCCTTAAAGGACAGGAAGAAAGAGAAGCAAAAATTAGGATCAGCAAGGAAGGCTCTTTATAGCTGTCGCTGTACACTGAAGAAAAAAAAAAAAAAAAAAAAAAAGAGAGAGAGAAGAGAAGAGAAGAGAAGAGAAGAGAAGAGAAGAGAAGAGAAGAGAAGAGAAGAGAAGAGAAAAGAAAAGAAAAGAAAAGAAAAGAAAAGAAAAGAAAAGAAAAGAAAAGAAAAGAAAAGAAAAGAAAAGAAAAGAAAAGAAAAGAAAAGAAAAGAAAAGAAAAGAAAAGAAAAGAAAAGAGGCCTTGATGTCATTGCTCTGCTCTCTTATTGCGTACTCTAAATTCTAAATTTATTCTTTCCTGTTTGTAATGTCATACTCTTGTTTTGCTCCACTCCCAAAGTACTTGTCTCTATTTTTTCTCTGTATTGCATATACATACATATAGTTGAAAATACAGCAGCACTTTCAGCTCTCTTTTCTTTCTGTCAGAAAGAATTTATAGCTATTTACAACTTTCAATTCCTTATAATGCAGTTTTCTTTTTAAAAAGGCACCGATATTCATGGAAGAGCACCCCATTAACACTAATTGTTTTTAAATGACTAGTCTGTTTTAAAGCTCATGCAGTTATTAAAACGTCAGTTCATTCTCTTGGATTCTAGAGGGAAGACATTTTAACCACGCATACAAAATTCAGTACAATAAGCCACTGCTGTTTGATTCAATAATTTACGAAACATACGGAGTGCAAAGAAGTGTTGCCAGGCTGACCAAAAATTTGGATCTGCATTTTGTGTTATACTATACAATCTGCAGTCTATCCAACTTCTCATTAGGATAATTTGCTATCATTCCCTATACCCATGTACAGAGCTTTTATAGAACGAAAATTTACTTGTTTACTTAGATGTATTACTGCCAAATTTAACTTCCTCTATCAGAGTGAGTTTCCTAGGTTTACAGATCATTTCCTTTTTTTTTTTTTTTTCCTGGAAGAGGGTGCTTGCTTTTTAAAACATTTTGCCTCAGATAAGCAATTTGTCCACAGTTAGCTTAAAACACGGGCCTTACCACTGCAATGATTTTACTGTTGCCATTACATGGCATTTCAATAAGGGGTATAAAAACAAATTTTTGTTCAAGTTTCAACACTGCTGAAAAATGTATTGGCCTTTCCTTGTTAATCAGCATGAAACATATAGGTGCTGGGAAATGTTGCAAGTCTTTGCAAAATCCTTCCAGGCTCATAGATTTTCATAAGTCATTTTATCATCAGAGGAATGCTTAAGCAACACTGGCAATATAGTGCTTGTTTACTTGCATAAGAAAATAGCTAAATAAAATCTAAATAAAATGTGATCTTTTCTAAAAATGCAGTTTAGCTGCCTTAATAGCTGTCAAACAAAAACATGAGCCATTTTCTATTGCCTGTTGTAGCCTGTTTTGCCTGGAGCTGTACTGTTGGTGATGCATGCACAAGATAGATTGTGTGCCTCATTAGCAGCAGCAACTTTACATCTCAGATTCAGACACTGATCTTGCCATATCAACCGCAGTTCCTTTCTTCTAAGAATGAGCTGCCTATGCTATTTCTCAAATAGTTCTTAACAGTGTTCGCTTGGTTGAGCAAATATCAAGCAATATAATCTGTCTCTTGAGAGTTAAATAAAACCGTGTTTAGGTATTGTCTGAAATAAGAAAGAGAACTTTTATCTCATGAGTAAATACTTCAAAAACACTTCAATTAAGTATTGTACCTCCAAACCAAGAGGGTGTCTATCAAATTCTAGTGATCCCCATGTTCTTTGGCATTCCTCATGAATACCTCATGTAGGACTACGGCCACATATGCTCCATTCAGCTCCAGCTCCATTCACAGATTAGAGCAGTGGTTTTGCAACTGGGCCTTAAGGCCTGGCAGAAGCTGTAAGAGAGTTCATTCATTACTTTGATAGTACTCTGTCGACAAGCTCTCTCTGCCTTAAGTATATACTATACAAAAGCTGCTTTTGGTTAGCTGGAGAAATGTTTAACTCACTTGCTTTTAAAAACACTTCTGATAAGATAATTTTCACCTGCTGCACTCATGTGGAAAAAGTTCTGTTTCGTGCCCATGAGGGAAAGTTTACAAGGACCTAACATCCATGAGAACAGAAGTTTTCCTAGCCCTTTGGCCTTGGCAGGACATGGACAGCAGTTCCAGAGTCCTCTAAATATGTCTCAGAGCCCAGAGTTATCCAAACACAAACTTTTACTTGTCTTCAAACCCCTGAGGTAGTACATACACCTAGTAGATCTGTTTTCATTTAGATTGTTCTGAAAGCTGACAGGCTTAACTGTGCCTCTCTCTACCAAAGCAAGGGGTTCCTGATGACATAGTTACAAAGCAGAAAAAAATATGATAATCAAATGAAATTCTAGATTATACTTTAGAAGATATAACAATTTGATTTGATTTTCTGTGTTTCTTAGTCATCCATCTGCAGCTTCGATGGCTGACAAATCTGACACCTCCTTTTTCCCTTTAAGGCTCTCTCCACTTCTCCTCTATTCCCTCCCTCCCCGCCACTCCCACCCCCCCAATTTACATTGAACTTCTCTTTCTTTGCCATGTTGTGACATCTTTAAGGCTGCTACCATATTTTCCATGTCATATATCAAAAGAAGCATTTGCTATTTACACACCTTTGGAAAGTCACAGTCTATTAGCACACTTTTAGTTCCCATCCAGGGAGGCCGTGTGTGACAGCTGAACTGCACAGATGGAGATCTGTCATAGTGCTTTGTTTAAATCCCCTCTCCTCCTTTTGACCCGGTTGCGTCACATGCTTTCCCACTAAACTGTGTTTTTTTGACAGTGAAGATACTGAGAAATGCTAACACAAGGCTGTGGGAAAAATGGGACAAAGTAGAGCCCAGAGCTCTACTCTTTTGTAGCCTAGAGGTACAACAAAATTGTGAGGAAAATAAGTCTCTCTCTTACAGAAGGGAATGATATCATCAGTGAGACATCAGACTGAACGAGAAAAACTGTCTAAGGAAAATGGGGAAAGCACCTAACCTGGTTGGCTGCATCCAGAACATAGAGCCTAAATTTCCTCTGGGGTTAAAATTTCAGTTTACTTCTTACTTGGGCAGTGTACCTATACAGCTGTGCATCTGCTGTTTCTGAACAGAAGGAAAGGAGAAATGACACCATAAGACAGTTCGCTTTTAATAAAACACTTCTGTTGTCATAACAAGAAAGTCTGTTCCAATGATATTTCGAAGTGTATTACAAGCCACAGGGTTCACAGCAAATATCAGGAAAAAAAAATCAAGCATGACAATTGATTATTTTATAATCAGATGGGGTATAAAAGAATAAATGCTACCTTTCATTTTTGAAGTTGTTTAAATTTAGCCCTGTATTGTATATTACAGAATACCAATACCACTAAAAATTTGAAGAAAAAAAAAAAATCAGTAATTTTGCATGAGTTTATGCTAAGAAATTCTGACTTTGTCCTACTTATAAAGCCACTTCAGATAAGGGTAGCCTACTTTAAAAGAAAAAGGGCCAAATAGGAAGAAAATGGAATCTCTTTCCTGGAAAATTAGTCCACATGCAGGTGGAAGAAAAAAAAAAAAGGCACAAAAGAACAAGAGCCTAAAGTACCTCAGGAAGAATACCTGGATTCTAGAATTTCTTCTCTAACTCCAACAGTCTTACCTGCACCAGGTCTAGGGAAATAAATACAAGAAATTCCAGAGAAAATGTTGATAGATGCAGAAACTTCAGAAATGATAACTGCACATGGGGAGTCCACAAAAGCTCACATTCTAAAATTACATCAACCTGCACTGAACACCTACGATAAATATGATTTATCTCCTCATGCTAGGTTTTCTTTAAGAAGGCCATAAGGATAGCCAAAGTTTTCTTCTTCAAAGCACTGAGTCCTAATTCCTGAAAGAACATCTAGGAAATAAACATACATGCCGTAAATCTCTTTACCCTGCTAACACTAAGATCACTTACGAGCAGCATTATCAGAAAGAGAAAAAAGATTTATTCTGATTTTTTTTTAAATAATTTCTTTCCTAGATAAGTGTATTTTCACAGTAATCTGATAATTTGTCTGTCCCAAGACAGTGTGAGATGCAAAAATCAATTTAATATGGCTGATGGATGCAACAAGAATGTGAATTGTACAGAACAAGGAGGCATGGACTCTAGGGCAAATAGTTTAGTATGAGTACATTCATCTAATTCTTTCTGTGCTTCAGGTAGTTCACAGATAACATCCACTGAAAATTCAAGGCATTTGCCTTCTTCATTCAAGTAATGGATCACAGCTAAGCCAGATGTTTTCATATATGACTATTAAGATTATGGAATGTTTATGTTTTGACCCAAACTGGATTAAATTGATTAATTGACACTTTTGAATAAGTAAACCAGACCCTCTTAAAAGTTCAGCCACAGACAATAAACATTTTAACTGTTCACTTTTTTTTTCCCCTACTGTTAACTAAAAATTAGATTTACCTTAAAGAAAGCATTTTCTTAAAAAAAAAAAATAGGAAATTATATTTAAATCAAATAGTTAATATTTTCTATAATTCCTGTGATAAATAGCCTAAGAAGTAATAAATTTCTAATAAAACATATTTGGCTGAACTGAGTAAATTAATTTACAACTTGCTTCCTCTAAATAAATTCAGAAACCCCGAACTTCTGCTAAACATTTCTATCATAGTCGGATAAGGAAAAAAAAGTCTTTCTTATGCAGAGATGTTTTTCAGAGAGAAAAGCAGAGTAAAAAATCTCTCTGTCTCATATAAATTTAATTTCTTTGGGGACATTTAATCCATACATGTAGAAAACAAAGTTTGATACATTCATTTCCTTCCCATATTTTTCATCACAGACTCAATTTTAATGCCATAAAAAATACGATACAACAACAATTCCATATAGGTATCCAGGAAAGACCATTTTCCCCTCAAGCACCTGATACAAGCATTAGACTTGCTTAAGAAGAATGCATATCTAATTGAAGCATCCGTGTTCACTGCCAGGGGGTGCTATTAGTCACCACAGTAAAAACAACCAGAGAAATTAAGGTCTGTATTAACACAGATAAGCTGTAAATCATCTCCAAAAGTCACTCATCCAAACTCTCCAGATCATATTTTAGAGGGGCCTGTGGTTGTTGGATTTCTATGTTTTGTTTGTTTGTTTGTTTTTAACCCCCCCCAAAATCCTTAAATGTCGTGGGTCTGAAAGTACCCTGTAACTTTTAGTGCTACTCAATGCACTTTTGCAGAACCTCACACTATCTACAACCCTGAGTAGGTACCTGTTTTACCACCACTATGCATAGAAAGGATGAAGTCCCATAAAATACCATTGCCCATGTAAAGCTAACCAACTTTCACAAGAGCCAGCTAAGCCACACAGACTGCTGATTGGAGACATGGTTTAAGTCCCATTTCTCCCAGGATTTAAGCATTGGTTCTGAAACAGACTGTGAAACAACTGATCTTTTCAAAGCATTGGACAACTAGATTTGCCTTCCATGTGGATATGTAGGGTGAGGACCTTCACTTCAGCTCCCATCTTGCTCAGGTGCTATTGCCCTGGGGCTCCTTGCAGAAGGTGACCTGGGATAACCACTGTGCCTACTGCTGCCGAGGGCAGCATTGAAAGATGGCATCAGTTTACTGCAAATAAACTGCTGGCCCACTCCAACCAACACTGCTCCCCTGGCAGAGAGGCTGGGTACCAGCAGTTATCTGGGCACCATGGGCTGTGAGAGGCAGCCCCCTTGCTGTGAGAAGGATGGTTACTAATGGTCTCCCCACATTTGACACCACTCACACGTTTTGCCTCTTTTTCTCTCACCCAATGTGTCTGAATTAGAGTCAAATTCTGTCCTTTGGTATACTAAGGTAAAACAAAGGAACTCCAGAAATGATGAGAAGTTACTCCAGGTGGTATTTGAGGGCTAATAGAGTAAAATTTGCTTCTGTGCCTGCAGCTACTGCTACTCATCTGCTTAAGTAATAGAGCCTTAAACATTTAAGTGATGGATGTTAGTGCATGCCAGCTGCAAACCAACATAGCAAGCTGTAAACACATTTTACTTGTTTCTCTCTCTCTCTCTTTTTCTTTTTTCTTTTCTTTTTTTTTTTTTAATGTGTTTGTTTTTTCTCAGCTGAGATCCTCTCCCCTCCCCAGCATTGTATCACACTGACATGAACAGGCCCAGCCAGGCAGGGTACAGAGGTACAGCCTAATATGACTCACAATGTTCAGCAAGTTTTAGTTATCAAGCTTATGGTGCAGCCACGGTGAGCAGCCAGACAGCAGCATTTCACCCATTGCAAATTTCCTCAGTTATTCCTTCAGCTGGAAAAAGCCCCTATTGTGTATCTGCAGGATTTTTTCATTAAGCCTGCTCATGTGCAAACACTTGTAAGTTTCCATATCTTTCAGTGACAACAGCAAGATAAATGTGTTTCCAAAACAGTTAGATGTGAAAACTTGAAGCTGCCACATTTGTAGAAGTGATTTGTTTTGGAGATTCAGGTATCTGCTTCCTCATGGGGCAGGACTTAGAGCCATCACAGCCATCCTGGCAAAGATCAATTTTCTGTCCTGTATTTGATGGGGTTGTATTCCAGAGATCTGACTGATTTCTGTTTACACAAATTGCTTCATCACTAAAAAAAAAACACATTAGGTATGCTTAAACCAAGAACATGGGGAAACTGCTGTTTTGGATTCCAACTCTGCACTTAAATGACATCTCCAACATACAATCACCAAAGCCCAGACTTGAGTGTACTCGTTCTCCCCCAGATGTAGTTGTTTAATGGATAAAATAAAGGCCCTGAGCTCTGCAAGAGGCCCTGATTGCCCTGAACAGCCTCACCTGTGGCTCCTACCCATGCACCCACTGCCGTAGGCCTTGGGCACTATTTAAGCTCAGGCCTGGGCCCTCATCCCTCCCTAATCTATGGGGCTGGTGGCATTGTCCTCTAGTTCTGCCTCTTTTCTATTTTTTTGTTGTTCCTGGCAGGACCCTGGGCATGGCCCAATCACTCTGCTTGTCTGAGGAGGCTGATGAGTGATGTTATGACTCCTAGTGCTGTATGCCACCTGTAGGTGTGGGGGACAATGACATGGGTGAAGGTTCCCAGCTTCCTGGTGTCTTAGGAAGCAGCTGGCCCTTACTGCACCCTGGAAAAGACAAAGCTGGCAAAGGACCCTGGGGACAGGCTGTGAAGGGTTGCAGGTAGGTTTGCTTTGTAATTGTAGCACTGCCTGTGCTTGTCCGTCCTTCAGAATAAGCTGTGTGAACCTTGAAGGCAAAGTTGTTTTTCTGGATAGCCATACAACTAAACAAGTGGTATGCCAAAGTGCTGAAGGTCTGTGTTCAGATGAAATGATGACAGCAAAATTCAAGCAAAATAGCTCAATTTTGTTAAGCTAGCCAAACTAAACATCCATTAAAAGCAGATTTTTTCATCTTAACAGAATCTTCCACAGATGCCCTTTACTGCTTTTATATACATTCTTCTTCATATATAGCTTTCAATTTCTTCATACATATCTTTCAACTGCTGACTTCCAAAATTAAAAAATGAAATCAATTTGTTGACAGGCTTAACTCCTGTGCAATTCCAGTGGTTCCAATCCACCTTGCTCTCTGCTTAAACTCTGAATTGCTTGTGGTATGATAGGTTAGTTAAGTGCTGAGGTGTCTGCTGCTTACCCGTTCTCTCACTGGGATCCCAAAGTATAACAAAATTAATTCTAGTGCATCATCAGTGGCATTTATGTTTTCCCCTTCCTACATCTGCTCTTGAAGCTTTTCAGAGCTCTCTGCCCTGAAAGCTTCTGACTATCTGTAAATAAAGCTGGTAGCCTAGCAACATTGAGTGAAAGCATTTCCCTTGCTGAATAATGCTGGGCATAATCAGATCAGCTTGTTATGCTATCTGCAGCATTAACACTCTAAGTTGGAGACAATTACAAATATTTTATGTACACGGACATTGTTTTGAACTGGAAAATTGCTTCTGATCCATCAAAGACCCATAAAGTGAATTTAAAATGCTCTGTTTAGTAGCAATTAAGACAGCTCCAGAACCAGATAAAATAGTCAAATTGAATTGATTGAATAACCTGACCACTCAAGGAGACGGGAGACCATCTTTGAATGCTTGTGCTAACCAGCACAGACAAGAAGATAATTTGATGCTAGATGCTACCTTAGATATCTGGCATACAGAGAACTGCATTATAGCACACAGAAATGACATTATTCTCCTAGGCAGGAAACAAGTCTATGTCATAAAAATTGAGCAAGCGCCTCCACAAACAGTCCATAGCATGGTCTCTAGTCCATACGATTGACTTGCTATGAAGGGAAAATTTTCACTGGCAAATTGCATTTAATGCAACATATTTCATGGGTAGAAGCAATACATGTCTTCTCCCTACCCTCATCCATACACGTGAGGAGCACTACTGACTCTGAAGGGTATTGTCTCTTGCTCTTTCCATGCCCTGCAGTGTTATTCACTCTGTTGTGAAGAAGGATGTCATAGGTGGTCTTTGGTCCCTGCATAATCAAAAAAGAGCATGAAAAGCTTATTTTTATACCAAAATGATGTCAAAACAAATTCTTCAATTTCTAGTGATCTATACAGGCTTGCCATCTTCTTGAAGACTATTTTATTTGAGCAGAACTTTACATTTTCCAGCTGCTACATCTCTTCACTTCAGTACAAGGAAATCTTTCTCCTGCATCTTTAGTTGACCTTTTTAGTCTAAACAAGTTTGATGGGGCAATGAATAAATGGTTCCAGAATAATGTTATCACAAGACAGAGTTTGTGATTCCAAGCACAAAATAGCTCTGGCTTTTTTCCTATTCTCCCCTTCTATCACTGATTAGCTCAGACATTAGTAGATAGACAGCAAGAAATCTGTTTTTATTTAGATTTTATAAGCTTGAGTACATTTTTTTTATTGGCAGGAAAGATGCCTAACTCTGAAATAGAAGTAAGCAAGTGGATGAACCAGAGAAACTAAATCCCTTTCAGATAAGGTTCAAATAGAGAATTCATTCTGGTATTTTGAAAGGTTATTTTTCCTGATAAATAATTTCATGCAGCTTTGAATATGAAATTTTATTTCATATTGATATAAATACTGCTGAATCAAAATAACCTTATTTTTTCGTATTCAGTTCTAAGTAGCAGATATTGCTGAAACCTTTCACAGAATGTGACTTACAGCCACAGTAAGAGTTTGGTTTGGTCTTTGCCACAAGTTTAAAGCACATATAACTGCTTTCTTAACTTGGTACACAGCCCAGCGTGAATGGAACTGAAGATCATAGGTTTGTAAGACAACTGCATTTATTTCCTGATACCTCACCCCAGGAGCTAACACTGCTGTAAGTAAGTGTACTTGCCATCCCTTTTTCTCACAAGGTTGCAAAGCTTTTTCTGCTCAGTAAAATCACTGCTTGCCACCCAGAGACAGACCTAAGAATCAGGGATGTGCGTGGTCTGAGGTTGTTGCAACCTGGAAGCTAAAATGTGATCCTGTTACCTTGGATGAAATGGTTATTTGGAAGCAATTTCACAGAAACCCTAGGAAGTCTATCTGCCTGTTCCTCCTATTAGCACTGCAACCTGTTTTGCACCACAGTTCCAAGCACCTATGAATGTTTACTTCTCTTGCTGTCGACTACCCCTTACCTAATAACTGGTGAGAGACCTAAGCAGAGTTATCAGGGGAGAGCTTCAGACAGGCAACTCCTAAACAAAGGAAGACGACTCTGACCCTGGGGGGATTTTTAAAAAAAAAAAAAAAAAAAAAAGGATGGGGAAGGGCACAAGGATGAGATCAAAAGAAATGACTTGATGTAGCTGGAGAATTAGAAATGGTAGGTGATGGTGAGACACTACCAAGCAAAAGGATTTGAGGGGTAAAGGAGGGTGAAATCCAGCAAAATGGAGGATGAAGGACAGAACTGTAATGCAAGGGGAATACGATGTAACAAGACAGCAATAATATGGAAAGTGACAGAATAGCAATATATTAACATCTGAGAAGAAGATAATTGAAGACTGGAGGTGCAAAGAAGTGGAAATGCTGTGAGTGGGAGGAAAAACAAGAGAAAGCTATATTTTTGATATATGTTCTGACTGCAAAGGTAGAATGCCATCACACCTACCACACCATCTCTGATTTGCTTCTGAGATTCACAGTGAAGATTTCTCTTAATCATCTTAAATATTCCCTTAAAAATATTCCATTTTCACTACAGATAAGCTTTTCTTGGTTTCTGCTTCTATGCTGGTTTCTTAAACAGAGAAGAGCTATCACCCCTAATGAGATTCTCTCCTTCCCTTCTCTATGGGGAGATGTAGCTGCTCATAAAGATCTAGAAGACTTGGCTGAAGGAGGGAGAAAAAAGTAGTATGGTACCAGATTCTTTCAGGAAAATATTACTGAACTAAATAAAGAATGACCTAATTGAGGTTTTTATTGCAGAATAATTGCAGAAAACTGAGGCCTGTTCCCCAGCCCACCTGGATGCAATATTTCAGGTGTGCATAACTAGCTGCCTATTCACTAAAATCTCAAACATACTGTAATACATCTTTTTTAAAATATCCATTTGCTTATTCAAAGAAAGTGTGTGTACTTAATAGGGAAACACTGAGCACACATTTGCAGCTACACAGCCTGCCTACGTAGAGGTTTGCTCAGACCTTCACAGGGCTGTATAAAGCTGTAACCCTTCCAGCTGAAAGGGGACTGAGCAGCACGGTAATGAATGATCAAGTACTCTGCTGCTTTCTGACCCCCTAACCCCTGCTTGTATCTGCAAACATTCATTATTTTCTGGAAAGGCCTTCAG
Organism: Anas platyrhynchos; assembly: GCF_047663525.1. Lineage (NCBI taxonomy): Eukaryota > Metazoa > Chordata > Aves > Anseriformes > Anatidae > Anas > Anas platyrhynchos. Next base: position 33,138,490 of record NC_092590.1, on the reverse strand, counting down.
AAGTGCGTTTCTTTCTCAGTGCTGCAGTGCCCTCCAGTGCTCAGAGAACATGCTGTGGCTGCCATTACCAGGAATCAAGAAGATACGAGACACCATTTTATATCTTATAACAAGACTGAATTCTTCATGATACTTCAGATTAAACTCGGCATCGGTTTCCAAACCATAAAGAAAACGCAGAAGCTCTATCTACCTCTGCCTGGTGTTGCAGTCACTGTGATCCAGCCACAGTAACTACTCTCAGAAATGCTGTGTTTGGTTTTGTGCCCCTCACTTCCAAGAGGATATTGAAATGCTCCAGTGTGGGTGGAGAAGAGCAACAAAGCTGGTGAAGGGACTAGAAAACACGATGTGAGAAGAGACTGAAGGAACTGAGGTGGTTTCATGTGGAGAGGAGGGCTGATGGAAGGCCATATCAACTTCCTGAGGAGGGTGTCAGTCTTTTTTTCTGAGTTGGTAGCTGATAGGAAAGGAAGAAATGGTCTCAAATTGCACCAAGTAAGGTTTAGATTGGGTATTAGTGAGAATTTCTTCACAGAGAGGGTGATCTTTTCCAACCTAGCTGATTCTATGACAACTGCCACCTCATTAGAAACCTGCTCTAGGAGCTACAGGATGCCAGTCCTGACTCCACCTGCAGCCACAAAGTAAGGCTGCCATTCTGTGGCTAGTGGATGTGGTTTGTCTCGATGACCTGGAGCATATGCCTTTCCTGCAGGGCCACAACCAGCACTACCACCCACCAACTTGCAATGGATTTTCTTTTCCAGGGCATCACTTTTAATGCTTGAAATACTTTCCACCATAAAGAAAGCTGAGGTGACTTGTTGTCATGCAAGTGATGCGTTCCAAAAGAGGTTAAAATGCTCTTCTACCAAAAGTACTAACAACAGTGGGATGCACACTGTAGTTCAAGGATGATGTTCAGAGTAGTAATTTTTTCCTAAATGTGAGGTTGCAGGTTATTGTAATGAAAAATCCTGATTAAGGTTGAGTTAGCAAGGCAGAGCACAGGCTTGTATCCTGTTAGTTATATATTTCTAGTGCAGAGATTTATTAAATGCAGGGCAATTGTTTTCCTAAAAATAAGTGAGAGAATCTGTACTTCCAGAGCAGTTCAAAACAGACACCTGGATAATTTAAGTAAGAGCTGCTCACAAAAAAAAAAAAAAAAAAAAAAAGTATATTCCAATAAATTAAGTTTAACAGGGTGAATCAACTAGGCATTCAGTGCATTTTTCAGTCTAGTAGACATCTTCTGAGAAACTGCCAGGTGGGCTAAATGTTACAAATAATGATATAACGATGTCCTTCCCACTTTTTTTTCATTCCAGATGTGAAGTGTCTGATCAGCACAAAACCAATGAACTTCGGGTCAATACAGCCACATGCAGATCAAATATGCAGCTTTCTGCTGTGTGAGGTGAGTCAAATAAAAAACAGGAAAAGGAGATGGCAGAGAAAGTATGCACAAGGACATAACTAGAAGAAAGGAGGTCAGAGATGAAAATGAGTATGTATACTCACGGGAGTGATAAAGGATCAGGGAGGTTATTAAATGCTTTGCATTTTGAAACTACAACCTTCAATCTTCCTCTGCATTTTGTATTTTCAATAGTATTTTGTAATATTATGATCAAATAATAAGGGTCAAGTAAAAGTCTTGCAGGGAAAGATTTAAAAATTACTTTCCTCTCTGCAATTGTACCAGAAATTGAAAGCAAATATATGAAGTTGAGTATCTTTATTGGTCATCAAACCAGTACTGATAGGTTTGAGGACTGTTTTCCCCAACATTTGAGTGATTCTTATGTGAAGAAGTAACTGTGCTTTCAAGGCACATTTTTTTCAGCAGACTTAAATACCCTAAAGAGAGCCTAACATAAAGGGGCATGTTGGTGTTCACAGCTGATTAGGAGCAGATGCTTGAGATTTGTAATGAACTATATTTAGCAAGTAATTATGCTAGGCAGGCCCAAAACTTATAAATCAAGAAGAAGAAAAAGAAAAAAAGCATCTAACCGCTAATTTGGGTTAGCACCTGGGTTATCCCCCAGTCTCCAAAACATCATCTCCTGTTAAATGGCCTCACCTTGGTGCTGGGAGCTTGCATCAGGGCTGAGTTGTTAAGATTCTTTATATGGAGATGTATGATTTTGACAGAGTTCATGGGTGTTTACAGGAGAATGACTTCTGGCTACAGTTTTAAAATACCATTCATGTGGCTTTGCCTGCACCAACTGGTCAACTTAAAGTCTGCTCTGATCCAGACTTTCAGGGATGGTTTCAGTTACGTTGCAGACCAAGCCCTGGCTCAACATGGCTGGTGAGGCACAAATAAAAACTGAAAAGGTTTCAGTAGGAAAGACTGCTCCCCAAATGCAGATTTTTTTTTTTTTTCAAATCTTTAATTGAGCTTGAATAGCAATATAAATAAAGGGTATGCTTATTCTGTCAGTAGCACATTGTATAGGTAAATTCCACAGGCACTCTCATTTTCCTGCTGCAAACATCCTTGTCAAGTACTTTATACCAGGATGCACATCGAAGGATTGGTTCTGAATTGTTACAGTTATGGTAATCACATACATACATGAGCACCATTGTACTGACAGATTATTGTGCTCACTTCATAATCATTGAATTTAAAATAAGGTTACTTTAGTGACTCTTCTGGCATAGTAATACCAAATTATTAATCATTTTATTGGATACCAAAAATACTTTGCAGAAAAATTCTTAGTCCAAATATTTTAGATTTATACTGTTGTGATGAAGTGTATTGTTACATCTATAGTCTTCAGATTAGTTGCCAATAGCAAAAACTTTTTATACAAAACTTGAGTCTGGAAAGGTTTAAGATTTATAATTCCAGTCTTTATAATGGGAATTAAAACTTATGGACATTGTCTGGTCTTCTACTGTGGCAGGAAAGCTGTTACTATCAGGGTAACTGAAAAAATACATTTAATGGACTCTTCTGAAAAGACAGACAACTGCTTCTAAAAATTAGGCTATTTTTTTATTTTCTTTAACAAAAATATTTAATGTTTTGCTAAGCATCTCCACTGTATCTTTTTAGCTAGGGACCTGAGTCAAAAATTATTCTAGATGTAAAAGGGGTTCTCTTCCATATAGTGGTCTGTTCTTACTTTCCAAAAATAGATGTTGATACATGTCCAAAAAGGACTTGATAGCTGCCAAATAGTGAACTGGTTATATGGTGCGAAAGGTGTCAGGCATTTTCCATCTCCAAAAATTTTGGTGTGACTGGATGGCTTGTAGTCAGTCAACAGGCAGAGACAGTACACTGTAGAGCAGAATGTGAGGGATGTACCTCGAGTTTTATGAACAAAACTAATCACAGTAGGTGAACTTAAAATTTAAAAATGTCTTCTGACAAGACAGCCTCATTTCAGTTTAACTAGTAGGCAGTATATTTGGTGTTTGCTATTTGCATGTCCCCCAGATCTTGGGATGCTCCCAAATGACAGATATTTTTCCAATAGCCCTGTTTAAAATAACCAGAAAACAAACAAACAAAAACTGCATTCTAACATCCATTTCCAGTCCACAGTAAATGGTATTTCTTAGTGCACTGAAATAAGCCAAAACTCAATATTAGGGTCCTGCAGTTACCACGTTCAAAAGACCTGCTGTGACAACAAGTAAGCTCCTGAACTTATATAAAGCATCATTCAGTTAATCTTCTGCAGCGTCTGCTGCAGAATAATGTGCATATATGTCCTTAGTTTATCTTCTAAACCAATTTGTCAGCTAAAATGGTCATTTTTACAGGTGGGAAGCAAAATAACGACACTAGGTGGCAGCAAACATCTTAGAACTGAGTTCTGTCTGTAGTCTGTCCCACATTTGACAAATGTAGGTAGGCGTCCATGTGGTAGGTGTCTCTGGGGACTTCTGCTATGGTTCTGCGGCCTAACCAAAGAAGCCCGTGTTTTCTCAAGCTCATTAAATACAAATTTAAAGTGGGTTATTTGCTGCTACTGCTTTCTGGATGGAAATAAATTCTCTTCCATCCCCACCCTATTTCCTCCATATTATATGCCTATACTTAATTTTGTGTAAATTATATATAACTGAGTAGGATTGAGTTCAAATGTTATCTCTTGACAGACTAAGCTGTAAACAGATGTGGTGACTTGTGCTACTTGCCTGGTTGATGCCTGTTTCATATTCAGTATCAGTTCACGCTGTTCGGTATCATCACATTTATGTAGCACCCTATTTTCTCCACTGCAGCAGATTTAGGCACACTGAGTAAACACAGGCATTTTTCCAGAAATGTTTATCCATCACTGCAGGTTTTCTGGTCAAGACGATTTCTAGTGCTTTATCAAAATGCTCCTACTTCACAGTAACAAAATACTACTTAAGCTACTGAAGAGGGAGTTAACCATAGACTTCCTACAGATTCTGGGAAGCCAGATGTTTCCTAAAGATTTGTTTTTTCTTTATTCGGAAAAAATGGATAATATAGGTTTTGTATGGGGCTTTGTAAATTACTCTTTCATTGAACTGATTCATCAGGCAAACTTCTCAGAGGCTATTTTTATGTGTGTGCAGCTGTAAACTAAGGACATGCAAGGTACAGGAGTGACTGTTTGCAGACCTTGAAATGTTTGAAGACTTTGCTTGCTTCATGGGGATGGAATTTGTGCATTAGCGTACAGGCAGATATTGAAACAACACAAAGATAATCCAAACTCAGTTCCACAGAAAGCTTTTAAATCTGTACGTACTCACTTCAGACTTGGAACACAGATTACTGCAGCCTACTGCACTACTGTACTGCTCAAGTGTATGCAGAAAAGTGTTCAGGCTCAGCTTTCACCATTGAAGACAGGTGAATCCATGGAATATCAAATCTCGTGTCTGGGTGGCTTTTATTTCATGAGTTTTATGTTAATTGCCTTCTCAATAGGTAAAAATGGAGTCTTTAGTTTATATAGCCTAAGAAAGTGTAGGCCTATGAAATGGGCAGAAAGGGTGGACAGAAATGGGCAGCAGGAGTAAGACCTGAGCCAGGAGGCTAGGTATGAGCTCAACGGCTTGTTTTCCTGCTCCACAGGAGCATCATCCATGTTTCTGGCAGCTGAGACTTCAGATTTTCATTGCTCAGTTCAATTCTGTTGGGAGCCTTTTCTCCCCTTCAGTTTTATTTCCCAAACTTATTCTTTAGCTTTCCAATCTCATATTTTTTTCATGGGTCTTTATTCTGCTCCTTAACACTGTTCCCTTTCGGGTTAATCTTCCCCTCATTCCAGTTATTTGATCTATTGCTTCTCAAACAATACAAAGCATTTTCCATCATTTTTCTTTCCTTCTCACTGAAATCTTATCCTGAAATATTCCCTTTTCCATGAAGAAAGGAGCACTTCATGAAAAGAGATTAAGGGGTGGTGTTTAAAAAAAGTCTAGTTAAATTATTTTGTTGAAGTTACCAAAGCTCCTAACCTCCAAAGAAACAAGACAATGTTTCATGTTATGTTATGACTTAATCTAGGCCTTGGGAATAGCGCTCAAGGAGCATAATGTCAAACATTCATTAAATGTTTGAACAGTTGCTTTGGGTCTAAATTCAGAGGCAATATCAATCAATGCAGTATACAACTTCTCAGCCCTTTTCTGCAAGTCCATTATTTCTGGAATTGCTGTTTTGGAAGAAATGCTAGTCAGCTGCAGCAAATCAAAAATACTTTGTCAGCCTATGCAATTAAGTATCGTTTATATTATTCTGTAAATATGTATATAGAGTAACACCCATTAGTAGACTGTATGCTTCCTTATAGCTGCAGTTCTTCCACTGTACCAATGTAGCTTACAGAAATTGTTCATGATGCACTCAAGTCACACTCTTTACATGGTTTGTTTGTTAACCATTATGAATGAACTTTATAGGGTCTGTGAAAGGAAGAATCCATTTCATATTCAGCATTACCAACCAAAGATGTTTTTCTCCTCTGGTTAAGAGGAAAAAAGTAGCAATAATAAAAAAGACAACCTTGATTTTATCTGAATGTAGTGAAAGGTTGCAAACTGTTTGCCAAGTTAAGACTGTTCCCTTACAAGGAAATGCGGTTTTGGGAACAAATAGCATTCCAATCTTTTCCCCAGTGGGCATTATGCCATTGTACTTACAGACATTGTGTCATGGAAATGTGCAAGAAGGCCTGAAACAGCTAAGAAATGCATTGCCTTATTATGTATTTTGAACTACTTAGAAGCTACTGTCTAATCTTTACAAAAAAAAAAAAAAGACAAGCTGAGGCTTATGAATTACTTGTTTTTCTGTTTAATTGATTTGATATGAAAAGCCATCTTATAACTTTCTAAAACAGCTAATAAAAGCAAAATCTGTTCTTGCTGACATATTTTAATATTGATAGGATTTTTAAGCAGTTACTTCTGTAGGTGGCTTCCATGTTGGTCAGAGTTGAACTTCTTAGTATGAACAGGGAAATCCTTCCAAATTAAAAACCAAATCTTTTTTGCTACAATATATAATGAAAATATCTTTTAGATAGAATCTTAAAGAGACTTCTCTTTAACACTCCTTTTAAAATACACTTGAGAAACTAATAGCAGCTGCTCATCATTTCTGACTTTTAAGGTAACTGTCTTATTAGTGAGGTATATCTGTAATTAAAAGGGTTTTACAGTTATTACTACTCTTAAATGAATCTTTCATAGAAAAATACTTTTATAAATGTATGATTTCTGCTTGGGGACCTTTTTTTTTCTGTGATACCACCCAATAGAAACATGTTTTTGAGTCCACGTGAGCTTTTTGGAAGTTCATTGTTTTTCTTGGGCCAGGTAGTTCTTTTAATGAAATACAAAATCCTTTGTAGTCCTCTAATTTTTAGCAAGCAACAGAGAACGTTAGTTCAAGTTTAGATCTTAAATTCTTTTTTCAGAGTACTTCTCAGCAATGAATTGTTTCCTGCCTTTTCAAGACTGCTCCTGTTTGCTTTTCCACTTGGGAAACAAATTTACATATAAACAGGGTACTCCTAATGTCAGGATCCTTTCTGTCTTGCTGACAGATACATTGGAGATAAGGTCAAGAGTACTGGCTCATAGATAACTCCCTTAACACTCGTGCCACTTTCAGTGGAAGCATCCATGTTTTCCAAGGCATGAAAGCCCACATCAGGAATAAATTCTGTACTGAAGTATACTTGAAACTTCCAGTTCTTGGTACCAATGGAGTAGCAATCACTCAGTGATATTTAAGGGAATGAAGAGAGCAGATTTGGTGAATTTTGTGGCATACAGTTGGTTTCCAAGGCAACTGTAAGAATGCATCAAAAAAGCTTTGAGCAATGTTTGAGAACCCTCAGAAGCATTTATTTTTATTGCTTCAGGAAAGGATGATCTGTGCAAATATTACATTGCTATAATCACATCACATACTGCATTAAAGCTGAACTTATCTATGCATTCTATATGGTAAATCAACAGTGCAATGCATGGTGATCCAAATGTGCGTGCATGAATACAAAGATTTAGCAAGTATTTGACCTTTCTCAAACTAGCCTTCATACTGGCTATTGGGAAAAAATGAAAGCACCAGCAGGAAATCACTGTACCTTCTCCACCACAAACAGTATTTCACTGATAAGATGCACATTATTTTTAATTATGCTATCAAAGTCCCTGCACATTTTTCCTATTAATCCACATTTAAATGTGGACATGAACTAGTCAATTCTTTAAAGTTTTGCCAGGAACAAAACAAGAATAGATAAAAGCTCACAAAATCCCATGGTTAAAGTTTATTTTCAGTACCCTGCTTTATGTGGCATTCAGAGCCTTTGCATGCTCAAGGGAAGAAGTGATGCTGGTGGACACTTCAATTGTCAGTACTATTTTGGGCTCAACTCTTGTAATGATTTGCAATTATAGTACAGCTTCCTTAGGAGGGATGTGAAAGAACATGTTTCCTTTTCCTTAAGCTTAATATTCTCTTCAACATCATGGCATTTTTGTATGTGTTAAGACCAGTATTTTTAACTGTTAGAGACATTCAGAAGTTTTCCTCAGTTCAGCCCACACGTTTCAATTCCATGAAGAAATAGCTCTGAAAGTGTCACAGCAGAAGCCACTACTTCACTTTATGAATAATTATTATTTGTTAGATGAGTGGTTTTACCTCCAGTTTCCTTTTTATGACAAGATGATTCTCATTCCACCTTCGTAGCTTGGCAAATAAAGAATGCAATTCAATTCATGCCGCTCTAATTGCATATAGTTTTCAGACTAGGTCCTCTGTGATATTACATAAAGCAGCTATGATGACTTTGCACATGTTATTTAAGAGACAATTACAAAAATGTTGCAATGATCATGAGAAATTTCTCATCCTTTTTAGCAGAACTCATATTGGCTCTCCAGCCTGGCTTCTGATAGCCAAATTCAGCTGATAATAGATATCAAAATCAAAGATCAAAGACGTTAATTCATTTTTCAGAGAAATATTTTGATTTTTGAGTCTCCATTTCCTGTTACTAGTAAAAGAGCTTAAGTAAGAGAACTTACGGAATAGTCCTTCTTACTAAGCTTTTCTAATAGAATTAATAATAATTTACTCTGATAATTTGTACACTCAATAACAACCACAAGTTTCAGCATGTTATTTTTAATCTACAATGGCTTGTCTGAAGTTTATATTTAAAAAAAAAAAAAAATCAACTGAAGTTCTTATCTGTGTTGGCAAGCCATGGGGTTTGAAGATGTTTGAAAAGATGCATTTGATTGAAAATCTCCTTTCTCTCATACAAAAGGAAACTAAGTTGCTGAATTACCGTAGGATATACAAATGAAATTAATCTGAATAGAATAACAACACTATTACAGACCCAGAGCATCTCTTCTGATGGCTGTTCAGTGACTATTTAACAACTCCTTTACTTCACACGCACTTATGAAGAATAAAGAACAGAAGCATTTATTCAACGGCTATATCAATTGTGAATTATTGCATTAAGTTTGTAAGTTGCCTTTAGTGTGTTAGGGTTTGTGACACTTGTCGTTGTGGCCACTACTGAGTACAATGAAGGCTTAAAATGTCACCACCACAGCAGAACACCTTTTTTAAAAGGACATTCTGTGTTTCCATGAGTAAATGAATATTTCCAGATCTGTCTTTTTAGTCATCACTCACAGACAATGAATGTGCTGTCAGATGGCAGAAGTCATTCAGTATCTAAACATAGTCTTGGGATCTTGCAAAACTAAGCTTTCTCTTCTTTATGCGTGCCTAAAAGAGCTACATCAGTCCCTAGAGCTTAGATCCAAAAGCTGGGCCCTATATTAAGGGTGGGCCACACCCTGGGAACTAGCTGACAGAAAAATAGAAAGTTGTTGGCAGCCTCCTAAGTGTGAGCCCAGGAGGCAGGGTCACAGTCTCTGCTTCACAGGCCTCATACACTCAATACAAAAGCTACTCTCTTTAATTCTTTCATTTTTACCGTTTAAGTCAGTAGCAGTACTGGTTAGCTACGTGGTCATGGACAGTAAGGCTGAAACCACTACTGAAGAATCAGGAGAGGCGACTTTGAGGTGATGTTTGAGGTGGGGAGAAGACGGTGAAGATGGTTTGAGAAGAGGAGGACATGCAAATAAAATGTTTTCATTCTTCATCTCCTTTCTATTTATTTCCCTTCCTACAATCTTGGTATAGTTTTTCCTACAGCAGGACTCTATCCTGACAGCTTTTCTTTTTTTTTTTTTTCTTTTCTCTGAGGTAATTGCTTTTATGGTTTCCATGGACAAGAAGCTTATCCATCAAAATGCAAGCACTCACGAATCCAGGGCTTTCTGCCTTCATAACTTTCCGCAGCTTCAGGAAAGTTGGAAGGCTAGCACCAACTTATTGCCTTAAGTGGGTGCTTATTTTGTCCCTGGAAGCGCCACAGGGAGCTCTGTATCAGTTCTCAGTCAGCATCACAAGTTCACCATTCCTCTCCTAAGGCACTTTTGCAGGTGCCTTAGCAGGCTCTTAGGCTGCCTCCAAACGTATCTGCAATACAATTATCAGTGCTGTCCTTCCTCCACTAATGGCTTGCATGCAAGTTTGGTGTATTTAAAGCCCTACAGGCAGTTTCTCAGGCAGTGTTCTGACCTGGCAAAGTAATACTATGAAAATTTCATAAACACGATGAAAAATGTATCATCTTCATAGGCAGGTGAGCTCTTATGATACAATTCATGAGGACGGGTTGTTTTTTCTTATAAATTTTCAGTACTTATTTGTCAAAGTTAGTTCATACTTATAGGCTTCTAATTCAGTATTTAATAGTTCATGCTCTTGCTTTTTCTTCTCATGTCAATCCATCAGTAGTTCTTTCTAGTAGTTAAAAGATGAATTACGTCTGATAGGGAAGATTGCTTATCAGCAATTCAGACTCCTGCTGGGCCTGACAATAGTACATGAAGAAAATTTCTTGGAGCTCTTATGTGCTAGCTGAAGGGGGAAAAAAAGCATTTTTTAAAGTCTTGCCATAAGCATCTAAAAATAACATTGAGACTTCTAACCAAAAGATTGTTTGGGGGCTGAAAGTGAAGGGGACAAAGGAGTGGATAAAATGAGTGCAATTTTAAATTACGTTTCTATCTTTTCTTTCACAGGTGTCCATTTCTAGGGTCTGAACTGCTTTTAGAGTATTTTCCCAGTGTCTGATTAACTGAACAGTGATCGTAAAATAGAAAAGCCAGGGCTTTTCCATCCTGTGTATATGCTTGGACACAATCTGAGTACGCTTCGTGCCTCCTCTGAGTCTTTCCAGCCACACCAGAATAGGAAACAGTGCAGTGGTGTCCAGATTTAGGACAGTAGTTTGTGTACTGTAAGCAGTCTCAATTCATTTGCTGCCTGATTGGGTATGTCTCAAAAAAAAATGTGTGCAAAATGTATTTAGTTACAGGTTTCATAACATTATCTTCCCAATAATTTTCCAAGCAACCTGGCCTAAAACTGTTGATTGGCCAATATAATACTCTCCTGCAGTTACACCACTTTGATCAAACATAGACCTGACGTTGGCCACTTGCCTAATTTCTGCCAGCTTCCCTAACATATTAAGGAATCTGACCTCATCAGCTTCCTATGAAGATATCATAAAACTTCCTATCTACTTTGAAAACATTTCAGAACATAAATGTGAGATTAATGGCTCTTTCACTCTAATAATGTAAACCACATGACTTTTAAAATTAAAGCTACTAGTAATCTGTGTATTCTTATGTTCAAGATCTGGAAACTGTTGTATCTACCATCAAAACGTTAAAAACAAGTTGGACCTCTCAAAGCATTAACTGTTTTCAGTGGAATTATTCCTATTGTATAAAGCCATAATGAAGTATACAAATATATTCAGTGTCTTTATTAATTGTCAATAGTGTCTTTATTAATAGTCAAGCAGTCCTTGCATTCTGAAACTCTTTGAAAAAAAAATGAGCAATCTTATTTCATAGCCTGTAATAACTACTCTGACATCTTTTTGCAGTATCATTCGATATGGGCAATTCAAAAATGGGAGGCGTTATCAGTATGGACAGGTTGTCATTTTCATTTTCAATTAATTTGTAAAAAAAATGGGTGTCCAAGAGCTAACATCTGAGAATTCAAACAATGTAATGTTAATCTTCCTATATCCTACGTTTTTGTATGTTTCTGTCGTAGCTTTACAAAAGTCTTCAGAGTAATGGATTATTCCCTCAGTTATACAGTTAGGAAACTGAGACACTTTGGTGAATCTTTGATTTAAGACACCAATGGCCACAAAGGAAGACATTTTTATCTGCCAATTTTTGTTTCTTCATCTGAGAGATAAGCTAATATATTATTGGCGTTACATAAATCTCAGTCTCAACGAAGATATATCAAGGTTAGTTATAGAATCTTGGGTAACAAAAACACATTCTTCATTGTCATAGCAAGACAAATTACCTGTAGATAGCACTGGTATGCTTTGATTACTTCAGAGGCAACCTTGTCATTTTCTGTACTAGTCACATTTCTCTAAAAAGAGCACCTTAAAGTTCTAAAATAATTTCCAGTCTCTCTCTCTCGAATGGTATTGACAGGTTACAGTCAACAACTAAAGGACTTCCACATAAATCACAGAAATATCAGCAGCAACTATTATTCATTCATCAGCAAAAAGTGAGTTCACTCTTCTGGAACACTTCTACCTTTTTGTCAGAGGTTGCACTTGGACCGTTGGATGGTGTGTTCAGTGCAGATAGAGCTTATTCTGAGGCACTGTCTTCTGAAAATATTTAGTTCGTGATCAGTAAATGATTTTTAAAATCACCTTTAGCTATTACCAAATATGAAATATTGAGATTAAATTCACTGCATACCTTATAGGTAGACTGAAGATATTCAATAAATACGTTTCAGTGCAGATTGCTGACATTTCTGAATCATGTTTCAAGATGCATGGTATAATTTGTTTTATGGTATAATTTGTTTTTTAAAGTTCCAGAATTCAAGCAAGCTATAGAGGGTCAAGTATGTAGGACTTGTATTGCAACAGGATAGTTTAGGGAAATGAAACAAAATGCAGTAAACAACACAGATTCACTTGCTCAGATGTGTGCCTCAGAGCCAGTACCATGCTCACTCTTACCTGTGCTGTGACTATATTTTTCAGCCTTTGCACACAGTGCCAACATTGCACATGGGGGCAATCTCTGCCATCAGTTTTGTTTCTTTATCTTATTCTTTCATCAGGTTTGGTTTCTTTAGGTGGAAAGGGAAGACTTATATTAAATTCCTCCTGATTTCTCTTCCAACGTGCTTACCACAGCCTTACCTGACAAAAACACCTGTTTTTGTCAACAGGCTCTAAGGCTACAAATCTCTTGCACAATTTTTGTTGCATGAAGTATATGTTACATTAAGATTCTGTGGGACTAGAGGTCTGCACGGCATATAATCTACTGAGCTTGGATAAATGTGTCCAGGTAATGCCACTGCCTGGAATTTTCCATACCCCACAAACCTGGAATTGTTCCCGTATCTTGAAGCCTACACTGTAGGCTTCGTTCTCAGAACTGTTGTGACAAAACATACCAGTATACCTACCAGGCCAGAATTATCTGATAACCAATTTGTAATGAACTTTTCCAAAAGTTTCCTTCTTTGTACATCATTTCCTTTAGAACAGAGGTCAATGTGTCAATGTTTTAAGCAAGTTTGTTTTTTCAAAGCGGATTGAGAATGATAGCAATGCAGCCTGTGGACACTACATCTGGAGCCCCTGTAGTGCTTGACATCCTACACCACCTGATATCTTGCAGAAGAGACAAAATTTTCTCACAGATCGGAATACGTCCTCCAGAATGGCTCAAAGCAAAATCAAGAAGTGGTTATTTTCTGTTTTCCTCAGCGGCCCTCATCCAAGTTTGCTGAATGCCAATCTCTGTCAGCCTCAGCAGGCTTTCAGGCAGGTCTTCCTTCATAGACCAATGTGCAATAGCACTTAGGATTAGTTTCAGAGAATCAATTTAATTTCTTTCTAGCTGATCACACGGGTTTTAGTGCCTTCAAAATTGCAGCTACTCAATGTGTCAGTGCTGCTACAGCAGAATTTCCTGTGTCCTCACATCATTTGCAATGCTGTTAATACACTATAGTAAGACAGAATGGGATTTCAGGAACAGCTAGTGTGTACCCTTAAAAAAATTGATCCTGGATTAATACTGTCTGCTTCACTTCGCTATGCACAGCTAGGTCCTGGGAAGGACAGCAACAAAAAGCTCTGCTGAGATGAAAAGAGCTCATAAGTAACCCAAGAACTGAAATAATTACAGAGTTTTTGCATCACTACTCTTAAGTATATAGGGTCGAGATGCTCCCAAAACTGTTCTTTAAGTTGAACACTAGCTAAGCATTGTAATAAGCAAGTTTTCAATCCATGTAATTTGTATAAACTCAAGTATGTATCTTATGTTGATAAACTTATTTTCTGCTTTGTAAAAGTGAAAGGTAGAAGCATGATCACAGCGCATTACCAATGTGAGAAAGACTCCTCTGTTTCAGTTCTGAAGTATTGTCCCATTATCCCTCCCTCTTGTTTAAAATTTTTCTACCAAGTTGTCTAGCTCCTTAAAGTGAAATTAGCTAAACAGAGGCTTGCAAGCGACATGCATAAGGCACCACTATGGGTTTTGTCCCCATACAACATGGATCAATGCAGAAGTAGTGACCCTGAATTTTGAAAATTTATATCTTTCACTAAATGAAAAGAGATTATATGACTGTTATGAGAGATCTGCGAATGCTCTTTTTTTTCCTTTTTTTTCTTCTTTTTTTGTCTGCAATGATTTATGAACCTTCTTATTTGTAACAGATGTGTCCAGCCACACACAGGAAAACTTTGACTTGTGAAAAGCATTTCTATTTTGATTATTTTAATGCTCCATATTTTTGCATACAGAGTGTGACCTCTATGAAAAGTTGCTAATATTTTTCTTTTAAATGAATTTTTTTGAATGGAGTTGTCCCCACCACAGCCTGTTATGCACTTTGGTAGAATACAAGAACAGCAAAGGAATTACAGGATTTGATGAAAAAAAAATTGATACAAAACAAAAAACTCTATATGTAGAGGGGACTTGAGTGAAGCTACAAATATTACATTGTTTTCTGCTCCGTTATGTCAGCTATCTGCCCTGCTGACCCAGTTGTGGTGTTCACCCTTTGACATTTACCAAATGGTTGCTAAGCTAGCCAAATACCTAGAAGACTTCCAAGACATTTTCAGAAGATCATCACTGATATAAATGATAAAGATACATTTGGAGAACATAATTCAAAGTTGAACTTATTCACTAATTAGAACTTTAAAAATCTTAGAGCAGGGAACTAATAAGAGGATTCTGTGTTCTGTTTGCTCATACAAAGAGCCTTGTATTTCCTATACTTCAGTTAAGAAATGTGTCATATTACCTGTAGGTTTGTGCATGCAGAAGTTTGATAAATAATTCATGATAGTGTAAGAAATACAATGCATTTATACATCACAAAGGAATGATGTGGAAGTGGCCTAAGGCAGCCCTCTAGCATATTTATTCAGCAGGACTGTAATGACTCTCTTAAAAAAAAAAAAAAAAAAGTTTAAAAAGCTTATTTGCAGTTAGGGCTGCAGGATCAGAGAAGTGCATATATTTAATAAGAAGCCATCATATCAGTATTGTTTAATATACTTGCATAGCTGATTTGTTTCTTTCTAATGTGTGTATATCCCATATCTGATTTAGGATAGCATAATTAGCACTACATATGGCTAACAGTTATTGTTAAAAGCCGTAAATTTCATTTCTGTGTTTTTCTTGGAATCAGTTGTTTGAAAGTAGACATACAAAGAGCCAAAAACAAATGCTGTATTCTAATAAATGTTGAAGCAGAAGCAAATCTTGAACTCACAAAAGCCTTAATCTTGTGGTGAGGACCATTGGCAGCATACAGTATGGATTAGACCATAGTCCAGCTCTGCATAAGACCTGAACCCCAGGGCATTTTACACAGTCAGAAATCCTTTCAGCTATCATAGGCTCCCTGAAATGGAGCAAAATGAACTCTAGGAAACACAGTTTGTGCAAGACTTACTTAGACAACAGTTGGGAAGGCAAAAATATGTATGAGACCTCCAGGCCTTTCCAGCAGAATCAACTGAGGGTTAAAGGCAATGTTCTCTGTGCATGTCATTTTTCAAATTTAAGAATAGCTCTAGTTTTCTATTTTAAACAAGCTGTCTTGCCAAGCCTTTGGCTGTTTGCTACTGAGGCACTGTTTCTGTGCAGGGTAATCACATGAATTTCCAAGTCAAAAGGAGATCTTCAACAACAGTAATAACTACCCAGTGACATTCACCCAATTTTAGGTGAATGTCACTGTGCTCTCCTGCTTTTGTCCTGAGAACGTTTCCAAGTCCATAAGGGATTTTATCAGATGTTTGTGCCTCCAACCTCCACAGAAAAGTATTTTTAATCATGTCTTCTAGGATTGCATTTCCTAACGTGCCAAAAGTTCTCTTTCCAGCCACAGAGCAGCAGTGGCTTTTTCAGTCAAATACTAACTGAAAAGTCTGCTAATGAGGTAGGACGGCAGAGGTGCAGTGCCATTTTATTGCATTCCAAGTCCTGTTCACAGAGCTGTATCTGTTGCTTTGGGACAACTCACTCAAGCCCAGGGGCCCAACTGCATGGTCTTACTGAAGACCCTGAAGCGTTACAAGCAGACTTGCATACTGTGCATATAAATACTATACAGCCTAGGGGGCTATTTTAGACTGTGCATGTAAGTCATAAGGAATTAACTGAAACTGAGCCAGTGTGTCATGAACATGAATAGACTGCTGTGTCTGACGTGAAGCATAAACTTTACGGAAGTTCACACACATTAGTTTACTGCATTTACTGCAGCTTGATGTATTGCCCCATGACACAAGAAGGGAATAGAATGCATACTATGACTACATCAGACATTCATTTAAACATCAGTTAACTACCATAAAGAAATTAGTTCTGGAGGAGTGGCACCATGGAGCATGAGCAAGTCACTAGTGTAGTTGAGTATCTAAGAATTCTGTCCAGAGAATAGTTTCAGAAATGGATATGCTCAAAGAAAAGAAGGCAAAAGTACAAAAAAGATTCTACTCAAAATCTTTCATGGCAGAGACTGAAGTAAACAGTTTCTAAGAGAAAGATGCATTGTGGGCTCTGACTAAGGTAGTGGGGTGGGGTGCTAATGCGTAATTAAAGAATTTCATGCTAATTCTAACATTGAAAGTGAACTGAATATTGGCTACCACATTTATTTTAAATGGCCTTGTACTGTCCTATACCTCATACCATTTATTCTCTAGAAACAGGACTCCTGATATCCATATGGAGGCAACAAAAAGTAAGGAAGAAACACGTTGCTTCTCTCTGTCTCTCCATGACACAAGTTTGAAGTTTCTTGCAAGTTTGATAAAAATAGATCAAAGAATTTAGCACCTATTCAGATAAACATTAAACCTGACTTAAAAAATCAAAAACAATGAGACAATCTGATGGGCAAATTCACAGGAAAAATGAACACTGAAATGAGATCAGAGTGGACTAATGATGTTTGTCTTAGATCTGTATTTTGAAGGTGAACCTTTGATAGAACTTCAAAAACTTTCATTTTCACCCAACACAAGTATGAAAAAAAGAAATTAATATTAAAGTGCCCAACATATTTAAGGTGTTATTTATCTACGTTGGAATTGCCTGTTCTAGTCTTTTTTGTGGCACTTCCTTTTGCAAATACCAGGGAGAATGGTCCATTCTTTATCTTTACCTTTTTAAAAACAGATGTTTTTAACTTTGATAAGTGGACATGTATCCGCTGACAAATCCTGTGCCATTTTTTCCATCACCTAAATACAGAACCTGTGGTGATAAGTGACATATGTGCAACTAATTCAACAAAGTAATTTCTGTTTTATATATGTCAGAGACAAGAGTTCAGTGTCTTGATTTCACTGTCTCTTTCATGAATTGACCTATATTAATTACAGAGACCCAAGCAAAATTAAAGTAATTGGTATGTGTCCTAGATGTCACAGAAGTTTAGATCTTCTTTGTCTAGGTGGAAGTGTTTTTACAAACTGTTATGGTATACTAAATAAAATCAAAGTAGCACATGTAGCAAGTGAGATGCCAAAGCAAGGAAATAGGAAAAAGAAAAAAAAAAAGGAAAAGTTTGTTTAGGGAATTATCTGCAGCTGGGTACTGTATTTTTTAAGATGGAGAGAAAGAAAAAATAGAAAGTGTGACTTCAAGCTAACTTCCAAGATCACTTGAACTCTAAAAATGACTTACTAAATTCAGAATGGATTTAAGAGATATTAGGTAAACCCGTACCTTTCCCTGGTCTTCATTTTCTGGTAGTTAGAAGCGATACTCTTAGTGTGTTTTATGCACATAATATTCCTTTCACATACAGCAAATAATACAGTGTTTATATAAATAATATTATTGTGATTTTAGCTCAGTAAAGGGCAATAAAGAGTGACATCCAAGTTCCCTCTGAAAGCATCATAATTTTTTATCTCATGCACTCAATTTTGTATGTTCAGATCAAAACCTAGAAGACAAAGTTTATCTAAACTTGAAATTGGCACTCCCTAGTCATTCCTGAAAAATGCTATCATTTTGCTTTTCTTCCTGCAGATTAAGTGAAGGTTACCTCAGAATGGTAATAGAAATGGCTAAGCAGTTTTTATAAAGTAAATAAGAGGAAGAAGCATACAGAAAGAGTGGATGTAGATATGAGGCCACTAGTAAGTGTTTGTAAAGTCACTGGCTCCTCACTTGACCTGTTCCAAAAATATTAACTAACATTAAGAGATATTTCCACTTTTATAAAGGGAAAGCTCAGCATAACAAAAATAAATTGTTATTCATAGGAGCACAGCCAGGGAAGCAGCTACTTGATGGGAAAGAAAATCTTTCTTACAGAACAGGCAAGGGGTACTAAATCCCCTAATATGCTGGGTAGCCCAGTTAGCTCCATTTCCCCCTATCCCTCCAGTCTTTCATGCGGTAATAAGCATTTTGCTTAAGAAAAGCTTGTTATCCTAAAGTTCGCCCTTTCTACCTTTGGATAAAATTCCCAATTCCCTACTCACCAGAAACAAGCAAACAAAAAGATTTCAAAATGTTGACTCTTTGCTATTAATTCAGACTAGTTAGCCTGTTCCAGCAGCCTGTAAACAAGACAGTTTGCAATATGTCTCTAAAGACTATTCTACCTATTAAGAACCATTACAGCACAGTAAGGAGTGAGTACCAATCCACAAGGGAAAGGCTTTATAACAGTCTCAGTCGAATCTGAGACTTCATAATTTAATGAAGCTGAATTTCCAAATGCCTTTTATAATATATATTCTAATTGTTTCAGTTAAAAAGATACTTTTACACAGTCTTTATAGAAGTACATTTTTTTTTAAAGTGGTTAGAAAATAGAATTATTGTTTGCAGTCAGCTGATAACTTCAGCAAACACCAGTATTTTCCATGAAAGAATCCTGAATTAGAAGGGAAACAGGCATACTGGTCTAACAGGATTTCATTTCTGTGTATCATAGAACACTGCAGGAATCTCTTAGCTGATCTTTCTAAAACCACTGCTAAACACAAATGCTTCTATTGTAATACTACAGCTATTTTAATTATAGCAACTAACAAAGCTTTGTGTCTTCTGTGCAACCACCCAGTTCATATTTTCAGCAGAAGACATTTTAGTTGTGGAAAAGATAGTTTGATGTCAGTATTTTCAAAAATGTTCTGAAGTTATGAAGATTCCCTGTGATTTCTGTACATTTACATATTTTATTTAGATATTCTGTGGCTTTATAGTTGTTAAAGCTAACAGTATTTGAACATTTGCTCTCAAAATTATAAATGCCTCTTAAGACAATCTCAAAAGCTTCTTTTTAATAATTAGTACATGTTTTCTTCTGGGTGGGTATGAAGTTGTGTCATCTTTTCTCGTTTGTTAGTTTGTAATGGCCAGTTGACTGATATCATAATCTATATTAAGTGTTCTAATTTAAGAAGACATATATTTGAAATGTCAGAAAACGTAGAAACTTTTAAATTCAAAGTGATGAATGAAAGACCAGTGGGATCTATAGAGTGCTTAGAGAAAAGGAGAGAGAAGACATGTAACTAGACGTCTGAAAAGAATTTAGGAGACTAATTTAGAGCACTCCTAGGTTTGTATTTTAGACCCCTCTTTTTTAAAGAAAGTTTGCATCCACAACCATAACAAAATACAGTCATGTGTTACCTGAACATTCAGGCTTACACGAAGAATGTATTTCAAAAAAATCTATTTTAGAAATGTGTTTTCTTCCTAACCTGCATTCAGTGTTGTCAAGTAATACTTATTACTTTTTTAAACTTGTTGTTGATTGAGTGACTTCTTTCATATATTTCCACCAGTCACTGCATTTCTAAGGCCTTAGGAAGGTCTTTAATCTTCTTAAAGAACCATCACAGGGTATTGTGAAGACTTACCTACCTAGAAGACTGAACTAGACCAAGGCACTTGTGCATATAGTATAATAAACCTCAAGCAAATAGATTCCAGCTCTGTTTTACATAATAAATTTTCTCTTAATGGGTAGGAGTTATTTTAGGTATGTGTTATTCTGAACCTAGGGACTTATAAATCCAAATATCTTAACACCGTAATGATAGAAAAAGCACTGAAATATCTTTCCTCTATAAAGAGTAAACACAAAACACATTTCTAACTCTGCAGCTTCCCAAGAGAGATTTTCATCATTAGCACTGATATTACTTTTCCAGCAGCTGTGGTAGGATAGGTAAAATGCACATTTGTCTCCAAAATCTCATTACTGCAGCTCTAGTAAAGCATTCTCTGATGGCCACAATTTTGAACTTCTACTAAATGATCAGTCATGACAAGAAGCCCTTTAATCAGAAGCAAATTACAACGATACTACTTAGCTCTTGTGTGTCCTTTCTGCCCCTTTCACCTCTTCCCCCAGCCACTAATGTTCCCATGGTTTTCTTTGGCACATTCCATAGATACTTCATTATTTCCCATTCTTCATTCCCCTATAGACTTTGGGAAAAGCTCTCATTTACATTGCATGGGTATAAAACAAACCACCATCAGACAGGCAGTTATTGTCCGCAACCACTTGCATCTATAGATTGAAATTTACACTTCTGTCTGAATTGTGCAATGTTTTAAAGTCAAAAAGGTATTCCTTTGGTCATTGCTACTGCCAAGGAAAAGTTTGTATTCTAACGTCTCAGAGCATTTTTCAGTGAATTTCAGAAAAGTTCTTCCATTAGATAAACTTGAAGTTTCTACAGTCATTTTTTTTTTTTTTCAATTCAAAAGTTTTGTGCAACAAATAAATAAATGAGCATTTAGAAAAAAAGAAAAAAAAAAAAAGTGAAAATTTCCTGTTTCTCTCAAGCCTACTCATTCAATATAAAATAGGGAATTCACAACAGAGAGAATGAAAAAATATCCACCAGCCATGGACCATACAGGCAAAAGACATATCCATCTAACGTAATCCCGCAATTTCACTTGCCTGTACCAAATTCCTGGGGACAAGGTATAGGAACTAGTTATACCTAAAATAATCTTGGTATAGACTCCCATTTTCCAACTGCCAACAAGTTACAGACTTTTTGAGCAAGAGGCAGCATCCTGACTACAGTGTTATCCAGGCACTGGTGAGCCCACCCTACATGAGTTCATCTTACCCTTCTGCTACTTAATCTACAAGCTGGGCACAGAAGAGAAGACAGAGGATGGCAAAAGGGAAGATGAATGTAGTACAGAACTGCTTCCCAGAGAGACAGATAAAGCTGACAGGAGCTTTGGAGAGACATGGGAGCACTGATGTGAAAATTGGGAGCTATGAAAGGTCTTCTTAGCCTTCAATCTCTGCTCTCTGTGAGCTTGACTTCGAAACTGTTTTATCTCCTGCACGTGCAGGGTGGATGGCAGACAGAGAGGAGGTACCAAAGGCCACTGAATCAAAGATTGTGCTGATACAAACACAAAACCAGCAGGATTTAGGGCTCTCTGCTGAGGTGCACATGAGACAGATGGAAACACACAGGAAATAAAATTCTGAAGGAAGAGGATGCTGGCGCTAGTTAGTCACCAACTCCTCATGTTGTATTTTACCATCATATTCTGACCCATTACTTACCACTTTTAGGACTGTAGCATCTTGTGAGACAGTCTCACTTTCATCCCCCTAAAAGTATAAAAATTTAGACCTTTAGGCTGTCTCAAACAAGCCCAGTCAGTAGACAATGGTAGTGCTGTAATCTGAGTCAACAAGTCTAATTATTTCTTATGGCTTAGCAGGGATTTCAGACATTCACAACTGCTTACACAAGACATCACCGTTTTAGTACAAAAAAACATAGTGCTAAAATTCCACGTGATTATTTCAGCTCAGGCTGGTATGCTGCTGTTTTAAGACTGGTCACATATTTGCAATTCACCTTACCCTTCTGTGTCCCTGTCCTCCTCATCCTAATCAGTGCTTTTATAACTCATGTTGCTATTTTCCCCAAAACTCAAAACACACCCAACTATATGGTCAGTATGTCTGTCAGCTGGAATTCAGATATAAGCACCTCAGAAAAGATTTGCAACTACCTTTTTTAACAGCCACACTGTCCTTCAAATGCAGTTCAGCCTTGCTGTTCTCTCTGATTTAGGATTTTTTTTCACATCTTATTAACATAATTCTTTTCTTACTATATATGTAGGTAAAACCCTTACAAAACTCCTCTTTTCTGCAAATAACTGATGTTTAAAATTCATAATTTTTATAAATATATTGGCCTACTTCTTTACTACTTGGTAACATTATTTTCTGTCGGTGCTTGTTAGTCTTAGATTTTTGTGCATTTTCCTTTGGCTTCATGGTTGTTTTCATTGCTTCCAATCAGCATTTACATTTTAATTAATTAAGGGTTTTTTGATATTTTAATTTAGATCAACCATTACAAAATCCATTACATTTGAGAATTAACATTAAGTTAATAGGAACATCTGGGAAGAATATAAAGCACATATAAATTATCCCCTAATTTGTCTTTCTGTTTTCCAAAGGGTAAAACTGCAGAAAGGATTCTGAAAACAAGGACTTTTAAGAACAGGATTACACTTTGCTTTCAAAGTATTAGCTCTGGATTTGTTCTTGAGATAATTAGGATTGGAGCAAAAAGTCCCAAAAGATTAAACAATACAATTATCAGTCTTTTCCTCTGCCCTAATAGCAACTAATGAGCAGTTTTCTGGGATAATAGCAACTCTTATTCTAAACCCACAGCATAAAGTGGGAGTGAAAGTTCCTGGTGAGCAGTTAAAAGGATAATTAGATTCAGAAAATAAATAAATAATATTAAAAAAATATCCTTGGGAGAATTTCTCCATTTAAGTATTGGGAGGAAATATGGAGTAGAGTAGAAGAATGGTATAGATTCATATTTATTTATAGTTTCCCATGGCTGAAAAGGACACTCAGAGATTGGGAACTGACACTGAGATGGAAGCAAATAGACGGAGTCAACACTACAAAGCTAAAATTTGTTACCAACTCAGCATCCAACCATTTGCAATATGAAAATTAATCTCTGCTGAAATAAGCATGTTGTGAATAATTGTAAGTCACTGAAAGCACTTATAAGTGTTGACACACTTCTGATCATTAGAAAACAACACATAACCTGATTACCCCAGCAGAATATGTCATGCCTTTATGTATGCATAGAGGTGGAAAAGAAAAAGTTAAAACCCAGCATTTGGCCTTGCCTGTGTGAGAAAGCTTTCCCAGTATATATTATGATATGACTTTATGTCAATAATTAAGGCAGGAAAACCATGTGGCTTGTGGCATGAACTGCCATATTTTGTTTTGGCTTACCCTGTGTCATTTCAAGAGGAGTTTTAGTATGCACAGCTGTGCACCTTGGCTCCAGTGGTAATTATGCTAGTGTAACTGAGAAACTTTTACTTGTGGGCAAAACCTTGGTTTTTCTAGATCTAATTTACTGGGAATATCTATGATTTCATGCTGAAACAGTCATCCCAATAGATCTTGCCTAAACAGCATTTTAAACTATCTGCTGGGACACGTTAACGTACAACTTGAATGTACCATTGTGAACATTCCAACCAAATCACAATAAAGTAATTCAGTAAATAGTGTTGGTGTGATGCCCTTCCAGTACTGCAGTCCTACTCTTCCTGTGAGCCTCAGCAGATTTGTGCCTACTTGGATGAGCAGTGAGATTCAACATGAGGGGGTGATACCTTGGTATTAACAAGTCCCAATTTCCCCATGAAGAGGAAAAAAAAACTCTCAACATTTCTCTGGCAATTAAATGCCACTGCATATTTTTCTTACGCATTCATTATCCATCCTTCAACTTTTCCAGGCTTTCCAATGTATTATACGTGTTTCACTAGATCAGCCTCTGCTCTCTTGCTTTTAACTTTTCACATAAAGAAAACGTCAGTTGCCAGCCTTAACCTTCCTGTATTTTTTTCTTCTCTGTGAGCAAGTCATTACAGTATGTCTGATTATTAGGAACAAGGAACAAACATTTCCCCTCTGTGAAGAACAGGAAACAATGTTTGGAGAACAATCAAGTCAATTCTCCATGGAAAAAAAATGTAGCAACAGGGGAGAGGCTTGACCTTTTTCCAATTAAAAAAAAAAAATAAGTTGAATCTGAAGAAGAGGAAATCAGCTTATATATTCACCCAGCCTGACCTCTTTTTTGAAGATGTATTTAATTATAAAGTATATTTAAATACCAAGTATATCAATGAAAGGAAACCAAAACACTAGGAGTTTTAGACCAAGTATCTTGCTTTCATCTTGTGAAATCCTTGTTTACATCTGTCTGCCATTGTAAATTAAGTTTTCAGCTGAACATGAAAAAATGCACAAGATGCTAAGAGAGGCCATTCCCCTTCACAGAGCACACAGGAGCATGCACTGCCACCTGCTCACAGCTGTAGCTTGCATGGGGGAGTTAGCCTGAGAAATAACATTAGCAAAAGCAAAGTGACTGCTCTGACCGCAGCCCAGCTGTGATCTTGTAAACATCAACAGTTCTCTTCTCTGGTTATTTTTTTTTTTTTTTTTTTTTTCTGTATTTTTTTTTAATATTAAAAATCAGAGGAAAAAAAGGGGAGAGGGGAGACAGGGAAGAGAGGAAATGTGCGCATGGCACTGGTACATGCTCTGGCCTATTCACTGATTTTCTTAATCTGACACAGTTTGTGGCACACATGTATGTATGCCTCATGTCTCATCCTGTCGCATGTCATACTCCTGATTTTTGTTGTATCACATAGTTCTTCCATTTAGACACATAACTAATTCTTCAGTGTGGGGCACTATGCAATTTTGTTGTCCCAGCAGCTCGGAAGACAGAAGATTGTTCCCATTTTGGCCCAAAGGGAGGAAGTAATAGATGCCAATTTTTAACTGATGAACAATACTTCCCTGTGTGTCAGCTCAGACATGTGGTTTGTGCATCTGGGAGCTAAGCACAAGGTTTGAATGTTCCCACTCGTACCCCACACACCAGAATTTGATGGAAATTTTTCTCTGCTCTGTGCTGTACAACAGCTGCACTGACCCGCTCAATACTTCCATTAAAAGCCCTGGGTCAGCTCAGCACGCCCTCCCTGGCCCCAAAACAAGTGCCATGAGGACACCATAGTCTCATAACATCATGTTTCAAAAGAAAATGCAAGTTTACCAGTATATGCAGCAGTGATTTTGGCAGAGCTAATAGTTTTAGTATCAGTTTTGCCATTTTTTGTTTATTTCCCAACTCATTGAGCAAGACTAGTAACCAAAGGAAGGGATCATTCCCTTCTGTTTTATGTTTTTAAAGCATATTCCTAGGTCTTTTGGCTAGGAAAAGAGGAGATTGAAAAAATGAATCAACCACATTTGTTGGAGCACAGAAACAAGGGGCCATGGGAAAGAAGCTTATGTTTATCTGTCATGTTTTTGAATTCACCATTTTTCATCTGAACTCATGATTTCCATGGACAAAGCCATGAGTTTTAGAAAATGGTAAGTGCTCCTTGCAGTCCCTCTGCACACTTAAAGCTGACACATTTCCAATGTTGAGGTTCCAGACCCCAGGCTTGCTTGACAGAAGCAACATAGCTGTTCTGACCTTGCCATGTCCAAACCCAAGACACTAAGAAAGGGCAGCAGGGATGATGAAATACGAGAACTGTTCATTCTAAGGAGAAAACTGTACATGGCAAAGGCATATGCAATGTGTAGTGCCTGTCAGGTACAAATTCCTGCTCAGAACTCAAAGAAGACTGAGGAAATGATGTTCTATAAAAGGCTGCACACTTAAAAATTGCCATGAACTGATAACCCATGAAATTCATTGCTACAGAGGTTATAACACCTCAAGAAAAAAATTAGATGCATATGGGTGAATTCAAACATTGGCACGGGCAAGGACGCAAAGAAGGTTGGTACAATTTAACCTGGCAAGCAGCAGGGGATGAAGCAGTACCTGCAGTATGCAACAGTTATAGTTTTTCACACAGAAAATAATGCTTCATTGGTGCTTGCCAAAGGCACTCAGCCACCATCTGACATCTGGCTGAGAGCTCGTTGATTAATATGTGTAGAATAACCTTTCTGGCACATTTCTTTAAAATTACTGGTTGCATTGTAACTGTTTCAGATTTTACTCCCTTTAGAACCAGACAGTCTGTCAAATGAGTTCAGCAAATAATATGTTTACTGAATTTCATGATGTATTAGAAAGACATTATTCAAAGGAATGTTCTCAATGGTTCATTCAGCTCTGGTCAAGGCTCTGCCATATGTGCTGTTGTTCACTGAATTTGCAAATCCTCCTACACATGCAGCAAAATACCAAGGCATCACAAGAACAAGTTAACTTTATAAATCTCACCACCTTTTCCCTTTCCTTGAAACACTGCTGCTATTGTCTTATTTGCAAAATTCCTCTTGGCATATAGTGATATTTAGTCCCAGCATACCACTGTGGTACCACAGAGATCTTAACTTTTTCAGTTTGTTTGCAAAATTAACATATATATAGCAATTAAGCTTACAAGTTACTTCTCAAACTGTTTTTGTCTCAGAAATCTGGTGTCTGGGGACTAACTTACACAATGCAAGGATCAAGTTCTGTCAGTAGTTGTCCCACTGTTGAACAAAAGACTGAAAAGACTGAAAACCTTATCTTACGGATTTAGCTATACATTTATCATGAACTGTGGGAATAGTCTAGCAAGCTATAATTAGCATTCATTAATCATGGAAATGGCTTAATTTCTCTTTACACATTCCATCCATCTATGCATATTACAGACTAGATTCCATGTACTTTGTGGGTCTTTTCTGCTTTAACTCATTCCATTTGTACAACTGGAGTTAAAAAATAAAAAAATAAAACAACACACAAGTAGGCAATTGTACATTCCTTCATAACTCTGTAGAAGAACTAAAGAAAGTACATTTTACCCAAAAGGCTGACTTTCCACTGGCTGTGGAAAAGTATTTCTAAATTAACCTTGGGGCAAAAAGTCATCGTTCTGTTTTATACTGTGAAGATTTACCGTTGGATGTGCAACCCTTTCAGACCAGCAAATACTGAATCCACTGCCCAAACCTATTTTTACAATAATGAGCCTTGTTTGTTTTGTACCTTCTGCCAAGCGTCAAATATATCTTGCCTCTTTACAGCATTAGGGCTATCTATTGACCTGTGTAAGAGGTAACCCTTAGTGAAAACAATATCAAAATAATAGTGAAACAAATGCTGTCACTGTTTCTAGTCTGACAGTGTTTCCAGTCAGAGCCTGTTGATTTTGACACTAACACATGGTAGAATTTGTCACAGGAATACTCCATAAAAGGTCCTGATAGGGGAGACAGTGTTTGCATTTAGTGTGTTCGGGAATTACTAGTGAGATCCAGAGAGCACTGCTATGGCCATAACTTGTGCTAGCAGTGTTATTAGTGGTTGCAACATTACAAGTAGCTGGCACACTCCAGAGAAAAGGGTGTATCAGGACTTAGGACCTGATATGAGACTTGTAGAAAACACTTAGCTGTTGGTGGAGAAGAGAAGGCTGTATCCTAAAGATGTTGAACAGAAGAATTTCAAAGGTAAATTTGACAGTGGAGTGGCAAGCTTGAGTGACAAGCTGCCTATTGATATTTGCCACAGTGACAGACAAGTTGTCTGTGAGGATTCGAAAAAAAAAAAAGATAAAGATCTTCATTGAACTTTAACTGCTGGCAAGAAATCCATGAGATGGTATCAGAGAGAGGCCAGTCAAAACAAACTACAGGCTTGGTGTTTCAGGCCAGTTTAGAAAATGCAGACAATAAAGAATTGTTTGAAACAATGGTGAACTTTCAGATTCTTTTTTATAGTTTGTCTTTATTTTTTTTCCCAGAAGAGCAGCATGAGATCTTGGTGTGAAAAGTGGCACACAGAAGTGAAAAATTCCTACATTTATGCATGTTCAAAGAACACAAAAGGGAAATGAATTCATATGTATTTGGTGCTAACTTCTAAGCAATCTCTCTGAACCATCTCTAGAAGGAGTTATATTAAACACGTTATGATTTCCTTTAGCCTTCTGTTGGATTCCTTCAGACACATAGTGTATCTAAATCATTATGCTTTTTATCATTTACTCACTATCATAACTGAAGATCCTTCTATAGCAAGAACATGACTTCACCTTAGAAGCCTTTTGATTACAGCTGCTTCCAATATTTTTCTTGTTTTCCCTGCCTTTCCCCATCTTAGGTTTGACTTCAGTCCCATATCCTCATTTTGCAGTGCCAGGATATGTGAGTAAAAACATTTTATATAGGGCGGCTGGAGCAGAAGAGGAGAGACAATAAAGCTCAGCTGAAAGGCTGGGAGGGGAAACAAGGCTTTATCTCCTAAAGTCTTTTGCCTTAAAAAATTGCACCTCGAATTTGCCTTAAAGGAACTGCATCTCCAATTCTACTGGCGAGCATGACTGCCAAACGCAAGCTACTGTATCCCCTCTTGCCTCACACCCTTGAGCCTCCTGTCCACTCCACCACAATGAACCCTAGTATCCTCCCATTTCACTGCCTTCTCCCAGCAAAAACAGACTTCCATATTCTCCCTACCTAAACACGCTTCCACTGGAGAAGAATTGACTTTGCCTGAGCTACACTGTACATATGCTATATTGTGTCCACACTGTGCTTGGCCTTGCTCTGGCCTGGTGACTATGTGGACTTGCCTGGCAGTCACTGTGCTGCTGGCTGAACCTGCTATCACTGGACCTGCTATCACTGTACCTGCTATCCCTCCTGGCTATGGATGAGGGACAGCACTCTACTCAGTGGCCAAATTCAGCTCATGGCTTGAGATGAAGATGGCCACTTTCACAGATCCCTTACAAATAACTAGGATGGTCTAATCTTCCAGTGTTCCTCCTCATTGCTTT
This sequence comes from Anas platyrhynchos, assembly GCF_047663525.1. Taxonomy (NCBI): domain Eukaryota; kingdom Metazoa; phylum Chordata; class Aves; order Anseriformes; family Anatidae; genus Anas; species Anas platyrhynchos. The sequence continues at coordinate 33,109,381 of NC_092590.1, read as the reverse complement.
CCTTGTTCTTAGCAAATCAATTATTTTTCTATAGCAGGTATTGGGGACCTGCCCTTCAACACAATGTATTCAACTGAGTTGTGTCAATACCCTTAATCTTGCTCTTTATGTTTTCTACTTGGTTCTATTTTTATGTTAACTCTATGTAAGTAGCCCAGCCTAAATAAACAACCCCATACATAATCCTTATCCTAAAAAAAGATAATTGTTTCCCAGTTCCTGTGTGGCTGGATGGTTACACAGATGGTGTAAATATCCTTCTGTATGTCGATTTTGGCTCTGGCACTGTTTGTCACAACTGAACACTCCTGTTCCACTATGTCTCCTTCATTTACATGAAATTGTTCACTGGAATTACAAGGTCACAAATTCAGTGTCTCCTTCCTTTTCCAGAAGAGCAAGAGACTCAAGAAGCATTACTGATTACTTCTGCTTAAGCGAGGGTGTTTTCAAGGAGTTGCTTTATGGTGTTCATTTTCCAGTTTCTGACTTGACTCACCATGCTACATTAAGACAGTCTTGTGTCCTAAGCAAGCCTCAGAAATGGAAAATTGTGTCTTACAGTAATTTAGACTCCCCCCAAAAGAGAAGATTAATTCCTATAGGATATATGCTGGCACAGTTCCAAGCAGCTGGGCTTGCACAAAGCAGCCTTTTTTTCTTTGATAGATTCTGGCCAAGTTTTGTCCTTGTCCATAAAAATTGCCTGTATTATCCTGAAAATAAAAGCTCGGGAATTGAGCCTTCCCTGACCTGATCTGGAGGAAACATTAAAAAGTTCATTTTGTTAAGAAACCTAATTAATTTATGCTCTCAAAGGTCATCACAAAAACTTTGTTGAAAAGCATTTGAAAAAGGAAAGGAGGCCTCAAAAGTGCTGTTACTCACTGACCACTGCATGGCTATTGCATATTGTGATTCTTTAGAAGTACTGAGCAAATCTGCTATGTGCAACAGTTGCACAAGAGTACTCAGATACAGGATTTCCTAATATTCTCCAGCTTCATTCTGGAGAACTACTAAAAAAATTGTTCCTGTGGTTTTCCAGGATACAAAGCTAGGTTTGTAGCATCATCACATTGCCTTTGGAAATGATGGAACAGAAGCCAGGCTGCCCTGTGTCCTAAACAGAGATGCTCATCCGGCATTAGAAATTTATTCTGCACCATGCTTATTTTTAAAAACAATCTCCCTTTGTTGAGTAATGAAAAGACTAAGGGTTAAGAGTGTGTTTACTGTTCAGTTAAAACTTTCGTCCTCTTTTTTGTTATGTTTTCACTGAGGTCAACTTGAAAATGTTTATAAAGTTAGCTTGGAAAGCTCAAACAGGGATTTCTGCATGGCTGAATTACAGAAAAACAAATGAAACTGACAGAATCTACCACAGTTATCTATCTGTCCTCTTGTTTGCTGTTTGTTTTTAATGGTCTATCTTGAAATTATTGCTCTATTTTGAAGTGCACCTCTCTTTTGAGCAATGGATTTTTAATGATATCTATCAAACATTTGTTATATAAGATCACAAATTTTAATCTCAAAATCGTATATATTTCAATCCCTCACCAGCTCTATCTTTATTTGATAAAAATATGAACAATTGAGTTTAAGGACTGTAGAAGAAGAGGTTAAGGAAACATTCAATCACAATGTAGAAAGAAGTATAAATATCAGACATATGGTTCCCATTATCATAGTAAGCATCTTGACTTTTGAGCAAAGCAGTTTACAGAAATAGGCAATAGCTTTTAAGAAAATGTTTGATAACATTTAGACAAATTGAAAAAATGGGCAAGAACTCTAATCAGAACTGCAATTGTGCCTCCACTGCAATTTCTAGTGTTATTATTCTTATCATAGCAAGGCAATGAGTAAGCAGGCAAAAGTCACCATTTTACCAGCTGTGAATCAAAGTACATAAGGAAATAAGTAAAGGCATGGTTATCCAAATGATATTCATAAGAATTAGACATTTAACTGATACATATCTGTGCTTTAGAGATATATTGCATAGGGCATTCAGGGCACCTAAAGTGGAAGAGAGACCCAAATACCTGTACTTGAGATGGACACCCATCGCCACAAACCCATAACACAGTCAGGTCTTTCTGCCAAGATTTTGTATAAACATGCAATTATGTTGCACCCCGCTTTTGGGCAGTAGGAAAATGCTGTGGAACAATTGTCTAAAAAACAAAGCCAGACCTCTGACAAACTCTATGTGCAAACTGAATCCTAATCTGAGCAAAGGACTGTTTCCAAAGCTCTCATAAAAAACATCTAATTAAATGTAATTTTTACGGTGCTCTGTTTTTTCAGTCCATCACATTTTGTAAATGTTCTTTCATGTATGTGAAATGTTTTGGGTGTGTGAGAAATTCTGTATATTTGAAGTTTGAAGCTGTATCAAAACCTCAGGAAACGGGCCCATTTAAGAGGAGATACATCTGTGTAGGTGTAGATAAACCATCTGACAGACAAAATATTGGCAAATCTGGTGTTGGGCCTAAGCATTGATGTTCCTGATTTTTGAAACACACTTTTGTCTGCTTTCAGAGCTACAATAAAATATATTTGCTACGAGAAAGTTTCTGTCCCTAGATATATACAGGAGAAGAAACCCACAAAAAAGTAGATGAAAGGGAAATTGATGTTGACAGGAGCCTGTGGAAGCACACAGGGCTTCATTAACAGCCTTTTGGTATTCTGGGGATTTTGTTTCACAATCTGACACCCTCCCAAGACAATGAGCTGGCAAGCATCACCAGTTCCAGAATCTGGCTCCAAATTAGAGTGGCATAATCACTGATTAATGCTCTTTTCTGGAAATTAATAACTATTTTGCATCTCTCCGAGAATGGATTGAAATCCTTTCATATTTTACAGGTAAATTAAAGCTGCCTAATTGGATTTCAATTTCAGGAATTGCAAGTATCCACCCTGTAATGATGATTTTAAAGCTGACTTGAGGCCATATTGTCATTATCCCATTGATTCTCTTTCAAAGCTGTTATCAGATCCTGTCAGTCAGGTGTAAATCACAGAAATCTAGGAAATATTTTGCAGTAGTAACAATAGATTTATGAAATATCTTCTGATTAGTGTTTAAAAAAAAAAAAACTATCAACCTCCCAAAGTAAGTTAAAGGGAATCCAACAGTTTCAGTATGTCAAACTTTTACTGAAGTGAATCTAAAATGACAAGGTAAGTAATGCACATTATAAGAACTTGTTTTTTGCATCATTTTCTAACTTACTTTATTTGATGAGATAGCTAAGACTATCTCTTCATTAAAACAGAAATCAAGCAAACTATAGGAAATGAACCCAGAAAGAAGTTTCATGAGGAGGCAGCATCAGATTTGATTCTCACTTCTGCTCTTTGTTTCTTTTTTGCTTTGTTGCACCAGGCAGAAATAATATGCATTTTAGAATTGAAAGAAGTTTTGCTCTCAGGACTCATCACGATGGTCACATACATGTTGTCTGTGTTGATTTCATAATAAACAGGAAGAAAGCTTTCACTTTCCAGATCCAGTTTGATCACTCTGAAATATTTTAATTGTTCAGTTTCCCAACATCTGTGTGTTGTAAGAAAACTGACCCACAGAAAACTGAGCTTTCTCCAAGAAAAATGACTAATTTCCAAATCTGTTTCATTCATTCATCTTTGTCATAATTACATTTAAATTCAGTTTCCTGCATTATTTTAAACATCTTTTTTTGTTTCTTTCATTTTATGTTTTGCTTTGATTGTCTACCCTGTGAATTTCTTAATGATATTATTCTACATTGGAAATCAGAGGTCTAACACACCATGCTGGGAAGCACAGATTATCCTGACTCTTGCATGCCTGAGCCAACAGTTACCATATTCCCTAGGATTGCTGCCATGAGGTCTTCAGGGAGTATTCTTCCAGATTTTAAATGAGGAATAACCTTTAGTTAAAACAGAAGCGTCCAAACAGATTAGATATCCTGTTTTAGCTGGAAATGTATTCTAGGCCAAAATGATTTGGTGATTTTTGTGTTTTTCTTTTGTTTTGTTTTCTGACAAATATTCTGCTATACTTGTTCCTTATTACTTGGCATCTCAAAACTGCAGCTTTATGTAACAGCTAGCATGTCCAGTTTAGTAGATTTGGAACTGATTATGAAACCTGAATCTCTAGAGAACTTTCCTCCGACAAAAATTCATGATAGTACATATTTGTGTGAAGTCAGAGGTGAATGATTTGTCAGAAATCACTAATGTCCTTCCTCACAAACTATATTAGCAATTTCAAATCTATTATATCCTTCCACACAGGAGGCTGTTAAATTGTTTCTAATGTAAAAACAACTATTAAATTGTATTTGAAATTTTTGTGGAATAATACTTAGATTGCTTTTTAAATGAGAAGTATTGTTGATATAACATGAACCATGAGTTGAAACTTCATCTGTGGATAAAGGTATGATTTGGTCATTTGTGCTTTTACAAGACCCTTGGAGAGCATTCACAAAATGTCTTTGATGGGTAGGTTTTGTATCTGGCATTAAAGGAAAGATGTGTCACACCATGTCCAGTCTAGAAGTTCATCACTATCTACTGTGTTTCTGGAAAGTTATTACTTATTTTAGCAAATATAGAATATATTTAGGGATCATTGAACATGCTGAGGAGCTAAAGTAACTGTGAATAATTTGCTTTTAAAAAACCACCAGTATAAATAAAAATCAAAAACCCATTAGGAATACATAAAAAGATAATGTAGATAATTCAGAGTTTCCATCTTTTGTGAAGTCATCCCCAGGGGTGTATTTAAGCATTGTTAGTATTTAGGGAGGAGCTGGGTAAACTGAGAGAACCTAGATACAACCTCACATTACCTAATCTTCCATTAGCTATCTTCTTTCCAAGTTAGCCCCTTCTTTCCCCATGATTCATGGTGTGAGAGATGTTCCACAAAACACAGCATGCTGACTGGGCAATCTCCTAATTTAGCCAGAAAGAAATGTTAAAAACTGGGCATCTTCATGTGGACTGGAGGAAATCACCTATTTCCTTTGGGATTTAACAGCTGCAAGCCTCACCAAAGTGGTCCATTTCCAGAGAATCCTAATTACAGCACAACTGTGGGCTGAAAAAGCACCTAGCACCTGGACTGAAGTCCTCCTCTGGTAAATAGTATTTAGCACTAGGTATCCTATATATAGCTGTCTGTGACTCAAATAGGAACCACTACAACTGTGAGTTCCTGGTTTTCTGAAATAAATATTGCTGAATTTCTTTTTCTGAACCTGTTCCAACTGCCACTCAGAAAACTACCATTCACTAGAAAACTTTGTAGGTCAGATCACATCTTTGAAATGCAGAGAAATCAAGTTCTGGTCTCTATTATGTTCGTCATCTGTATAAATACTTGGTTCCACTGGGCTTTAAACACAACTCAATAGCAGACTAAAGGCTTAGGTTTATGGAAATTTCTGTAAACATAAGTTTTTTCTCCACTGAAAACTATCAAAGTTTCATAATACATGCTTCATTTCAGTCCAGGAGGCTAGAACGGATCTCGGTGGTAGCTCTGCACCAAGCAAGAAATCAGAAGCAAAGCTTGGGAATACAATGAATAACTACAGAAGTATCCCTGGAACTGGAGGTCAGGTTTGAGCTTTACAGGATTCAACCTTTGTTCCCATTAATGCCAACAAGGACTTTGTTATGGACTGAAATATACTCAAGAATGGGGCAAAACCTAGAAAAATTAACCATAAAGTGTTCTGCAACATAATCATGCTGTGGCTCCAAGACTTGAGGCTGTTAGAGTGGTCCCAAGAGATGGAGGGCCGGGGAGAGGAGTTGGCCATGTGAGAAATGGTGGCCTCACTGGATCCAGCAGTGAAAGTCATCCAAAGTGCAAGACTTTTCCAGACTTTTGTCGTCATGTAGTGACAGAAAGGATGACAGCTCATAAAAACTTTTGTTTGAGGAAATTCTCTCGATTTTCTTAAATACTCATCCAGTCCTTTAACAGGACAATAGCATTGATAGCGAGCTCTACAAGTTGTTTTTGCAAATCTGAATGAATGTCAGATCACATTTTCAGATTTACACTTTATGGAGCACACTTTTCTCTGATGATTTGCAGTGCCTTCTAACAAGGCACATTTACATAGCTTTTGGCAGGACTTTCCCCGCCGAAGGGGAAAAGTGATTTATTTTTCCTTGCTAATTACACTTGTAACTATACTTAAAATCAGGGAAAGTGAACGGGCTGAAAAGCTGACCCTAAACTATATGTGGGAGGCAGGGTGCCAAGAAGTATTGAAACACATGTGAGTTGTGTTTTCTTAGCAGGAAAGGCAGCAATTGTGAACACTCGAGGATATCTCCGCTGGGTGGTAAAGCTGACAGCAGAAAATCAAAGAAATCTTAGCACTAAGGCAACAGTATAACAAAAAATATGCGTCAGCTCTCCATGGCCATGCAGATTATTGCTGAGATAAGACTGTGATAGAGGTTAAGAATTCTTTCCCAGTATGGTGTTGATATTGCAAAAGCTTTAATCTGTTGTTCTTTGCCTTTTGGATCTCTTGCTGCAGAATACAAACACTAACAAGTCGACAAAAGCTGTGTTTGCACATGATGACCACTTGCAAACTAGCATTTTAAGTTCAAGTTTAGACATACGAGCACGCAAAGCAAAATGAAGTGGAAAGCTATGATTTTAATGGAGATTTAATCTCTTTTGTTCTTTGACCTTTTGTGGCTCTCAGAACACATCAACACTTCTGTCGCATGAATTGCCTTGTTGGCTTAGTTCGTGCTGATTCAGCCAAGCAGGCATTCAAGTGCATCTAGAAGTGTACATTTTGATGGCATTTTGCACTCTTCCTAGCAGCAAGTACTGTAAGCACTGCCTGACGGGGCATAAATCCTGTGAATCAGCACAGGCCTCAGCTGAGATCCCAAACATAGTGATACCAGCAGCTGGATGGAAAGAGCCTCATAGCCCAGTTAGAAACCAGCTTGAGAAAGCAACCACTCAAATTGCTGGCAGTTCACTGAGTCTGGGGGAGCCACCAAGCCTGAGGAGCATCTTCTCTTCAGAAGACCAAAAAAAGGCACTTGAGTAGAGCTATAACATTCCATAATAAAGCCTTCCCAAATCTGATTGATAAGAAAATAACATACTGCAGTTGCTCTTTCATAGGCATTTTTCAGTCCTTAACAGACATGCTTTTTTTTTTCTTCTTCCCTTTTATGCTACGAAGTCTGCTCAACCAACAGCCCTACAGTGGCTGTCTGCTAGTTAAAAGTGCAACAGAAACTGAGTTACTGCAAAAGGACCCCTCCACAGAAAGCATGAGCTGGCTGAGGCCCTCTGCGATGGTGATCAGGCAAGGTGGAGCCAGCAGCAACTTGTGGATTATCTGTGTGATGACAGGTCTCACATTCTCTCACACCAGACTCTTCAAAACAACCAGGTTTCTGGGATTTCTCATTACAGTCTATCTCCCTTCTGTGCCCTCCTCTCAAAAATTCAGCTATGCCTTAATGATACACTAAAAGAAATTAGGAAATTCTCTCCAGGCATTTGTGTATCCAAGCTGCAATTGCAGGTCTGGATATTAGCAGGGATATGTGGTATAACAAGAATATTATATGGAAGAAAAAGGTCTGGTAAAATAAAAATAGGTTGATTTTGTATTTGAAAGCTGAAAGATGATTGGTACAAATGTTTCACAACACTGGAGATCACAAAAAAAAAAAAAAAAACAAAAAAAAAAAAAAAAAAAAACACAGATGAGTGTTTACCAGCTTTAAAAAAGACAGCTTGTAAGGTTCAGGTGCAAAACAGAAACCACAGGTGTAGTCTTGAGAGTTTATCATTTAAGTGGCTCAGCTCCAGAGGGAGGAAAAGTTAAATCTATTATATGTAAAGAATCAGCATGATTTAGGAATATCCTGGGTACAGAAATTTAGAGAGCTGTCTGAGTTCAGTAGCATTCATGTCACAGGCCAGTGAGAGCTGTGGGGGTAGAACTGTCCATCTGATGATGAAAAGAGGTAACAGAATGCGTGCATGGTACTGAGGGGGTTGGGGGGGAGCTGTTACCCATGTGGGCCAGAGTATCCTACGTATGATAAAATGCCTTAGATGCTTTCCTCACATGGTGAAATTCTTAAGGCTGGATCTTATATTTAGTAGGACAAATCCTTTTATTCTCCTTCATCACGATGCTTCTCTAAGGCAGCTCCAGCTTCTGTTTGGGTATCGCCACCTCCCCATGTTTACTGCAACTATGCCACAGCTGCCTTCAGAGCATGCTTTGGTCAGTTATCATTTTAACTTTTTGACTTCTTGTTTCTTTCTGTTTTATATTTTCAGAAGTACTGAGGCAGGAAAAAATTAGGTGACCAGAAAAGAGCCTATCTTAGGTATGTGATATACACACATCTATCTGAAAATTAAGACATATGACCTGCTGTTTTTTCAGAATTCCCATGGCAGAGCAGCTCACTGGGCTGCCAGCTTTTGCCATCTGTCAGGCATAGTTCTCACACTTCATAAGGCTGACTTTCACACTGGTGCTATTTTCCTTAACAGTTAATAAATTCCATCCAAATCTCAAAGTGTTTCACATAGTTAGCTGAAGAATACCTCTGATAAGGCATGCTTGTGTAGCTTAACAGACCTCCGAAGAATGAATGTCATGCCGGCTTTTCCATTGAAGGAAATACAGATAATGATCCTGAACGGTGAATGCTGAAACCATGTGATTAAATAAGAGAATGTACTGCAGAAGGCTTAAAAGGAAATAAGTACTGGAACTGAACTAATTTTTAGAGGATGTCAGCCACCTATTTCAAGTTGTATTTCAGTTAAATAATTGGATTCGTATACATAGTGTTAAATACAGACTATACATCACAGTGGAAAAAAAAAAAGTTTATGTATTTTGCGTGCATTTCATCACTTTCAAGAGAACAAAATTCATGGAACTGCTTTTGGAAAACCATCATTAGGCACTAGAAGATTGCCATCTGTTTTCTTTCTTTTCTTCCAATGAAGATGAAACAGACTCACCACACCCAAGCATTTCAATCCTTGCAAATAAAGATAATTTTGTATATTGTTATACATAAGGAAAAGGTCTGAGTAACCTACAAGATTGCAGGTTCCTCTCTGTTTGAATCACCTTCAAATATAAGAATACATGGGATTCCCTTTTGGGTCACACCCGTGGGCCACTTAGCCCAGTAGTACTACTTAGACTGGGGCAAAGTGAGATGAGCACATGAGCCTGGGGCAATACCTGTGGTCCCTTTCCCAGTATCCGGAATTGTTGTATTAGGAATGTTAGAGGATGCAGGCTTGCCTACTCTGTATATAGTCCATGTATAGACTTGCTGTCCTTGAATTTGTCCAATCCCCTTTGACTTTCTTGATACTGTTTCCACAGTCTCTTGTGGCAGCAAGCTCCAGAATCTGAGTACCTGCTGTGTAAAGAACTTTCTTTTATCTGTTTAAAAGGGATACTGGTTTCACTGGGTGCTCCACACCTTTGGTATTGCAGGATTTGGTGAATGACATTTTCAGCACTCACCCCATTGATCATTTTCATGATTTTGTAAACCTGAATTACCAGCTTCTCCAGCCTTCTCTTTCCCAAACTGAACAAATTCATCCCTCCCCTTACAAGACAGCCATCTCAGCCCTCTGGTCATTTCACTTGCTCTTCCCTCAACTGACTTTAGCTCCTGGAGTTGTCAAGACCAGGCTGCACAAACAACCCAAGAGGTGGTCTCTCCAAGATTTTAAATAGCAGCTAAATGAAGTCTTTACATTAATCTATACTGAAGCTCATCTCCCAGGTTTGACCCACTCAATTTCATGAAGTTGTTGCAGAGTTCTTCACAATTTCTCATTCTTCATATACCATGGAAAATTAATATCTTTAATAGTGTCATTTATAAATATCGTTCATGTATTTCATGACAGACCAATAGAAGATACTGCTGCACTGCTTATTTTATTTTAATTATTGACCTCAAATGTTTGTATTTGGCTAGGGCAGGGCTTCCCACAGAGATACAGGTGGAATAGGCTGATAGTCTTGAGGAAAATCTTGTTGATCCTGCTTGGAGCTCACAGATGTTTGTTTAGACAATTTCCATGCCAAGTTCTATACCAGTGCTGTATCTCAGGCAACTCTTCATCTTATTTGTTTGTCACTCTCCTTAGGTATCCATTTGACCTTAGGTTTCAGTTGTCCTGCCTCTAAGACTATGGATTGACCTAACTGACCTAAACTGTTTTTTCTGGAAATGGGACAACTCAGCAAAATTGTAATGAACTTACACAAATGTATCTGAGATTATTTAGCTTGAAGTATGCAGTAATGTGCACAAATAAATAACATTTTCATAAAACAAATCAAATTACTTTGTACAGGAAAGAATGTTTAAAAATATTTCAACATCTTTGTGTTTCTCATTAGTCTCTCTTGGATCATGAAAAAAATGTAAACTTCAGAGACTAGAAGTTCTGAGGCTACTTTAACTCTGTGTGAGTCTCCATGCCACATAGATTTCAGTGCCCTTCTGCTGCTTCTGTACTTGCTCGATGTCTGTTATAGTTTACTAGTCATTGATGTATACTTCTCTTCTGGCATCATAAATGGTCATGGCCTTTTCTGCTCAACATCTGTGTAAGTTGACATTGCCACCATGGCTAAAGAATACAGTAATACTGCTGATGCAGAGATCAGAAGCTCCACAGCCAAAGAGAAACAGCTTAGAGTTACAAGTCTCGAGAGTAAACACAAAATATTTCCACGGGAAGAGCTTCATAATATAATTTGGATTGTTTCTCTGAAGATGCAGTTTCAAGGCCATAGTTTTTTTTTTTAAAGTATCTAATAATCCACACAGGACTTTAATATGTATTGCAATTTTGTTATTTCAGCTTAGAGAACTGATCTGAAACTTGATGAAGACACTATTTTATTTTGTATATTCCTGACCATCATATGACAAAAGCAGCAGAGAGTCAAACAATCCATTGCTTGTGATAATGCCTTTACTGTTACTATAAAAGGACAAACAAGTTGGTTTTTAAAATGCACAAGTTTCAAATGGAAATTCAGTATGTAATGTAAAACCCATTAAAACCCCTCAGATTTGCTATCACTCTGTTGTCTGGCAGTTTAATGCAGATACAAACATTGCTCTTTTTTGGTACAATTGTAAGGAGAAAACTTTTTATACTATATAGATGCATTAGCAAGGGAAGGGTTAATGCTTTGAGAACAAACGTTGCATCCATAATAAAGTTATGTTTAAACTTCAACTTGCATATACCCAAAATTGAATTTATGTTCACAAACAATAAAATTCTACATGTAAACAGCAAATTACATAAACAATTCACTCTGTATGACCCAAACTGAGTGCACGTTGTAGGAAAAAAAAAAAAAAAGCTAAAGTATATTATATACACATATATGTATGCTCATATTTGCATACACACACATGCAGGAAAGCGTTCCCAGAATTGCTACTGGAAGCTTGTCCTTTAATGTACCCTAAATATGTATTTCCATTTTTAAAACCATGGAATTTACTTTTCTTTAATACAGTGCATTATAGAATATAGAATATATATATATATATAATATATAAATATATATATATAGAAAAGAGGGAAGTTGCTCTCACAGTGCTCCACAAAAGTTTTCATGTCCTCAGCTTCTGAAACGTTTAGGATTATTAACTTGCTGGCAAGCTCCTGAGGAATTTCAAGGCATCTGTGCCTGTGCTACTTATTTTAAGCTCTGTCTTCCAATGTTATGAAATCAGCAAACCCTCTTGACTTTCTTAGTAATTACATTTTATGTGGTTCTGGCTTTCAGGCAGATTCAAGAATGACATAATCTTCTTTTCCCACCCACAGATTTTGGACTGTTGCTGTTGGTTACACCCTTCCGAGTAATGTGCAACATGAATCTGTCTGATCCCATATGCCCATAAATGGAAGGCAGCCCAGCAAAGATGACTAAAGCCCAGTTTCTTGGCTTTCTGTTGATCACCACCATAGATAGAGCAAGGCCTGTTCATTTTTTTTCCTGTCTGTTAATACACCTCTGAAAAATGTAGATGAAGGACAGGTAACGACAGAGTCACTGCACCAAGCCTGTTGGAGTTTAAGAAGCATTTGGACTGTGTAGTTAGTCACGTGGTCTGAATTTTTGGGTAGACCTGTGTGGTGCCATGAGTTGGACTTGATGATCCTTGTGGGTCCCTTTCAGCTTGAGATATTCTATGATTCTATGATTATTTAGGCTTCTGTACTGGAATGTCAGTCCAACGTCATGCTGTTTTACAAGGAAATGGACTAATTTTTCAATACACTTTACTCCTGTTACCGAGGGGTGAGCAGGTATCTTGAATATCGTAGCAGTGAATAAAGTTCTTCTACTGTACTTTTTACTGGAGCATTTATGTAAATGCACTCAAAAAGTAGAGAATTCTCCACTTGAGTAAAAAAATAAATAAAATAAAATAAAATAAAATAAAATAAAATAAAATAAAATAAAATAAAATAAAATTAGAACTTGGCTAGTATGTACTTATAAGCACTATAGCAATCATACTTTGTATTATTAGCAGTACTGGATTCAAGTACCAAGCTATGTCGCAACAGGATAAACATCATAAAGAAAGGCACTTTCTGAAGTTTGTTATCAACATTATTAAATTCAAAACATTTTACAGTCCAGTCCCAATGACAGCCTCAGCAAGTCTCTCCCGACTTCCTGAAGACAACAAGAGTGTTTGTAGGAGTAGGAAATACAACTTTTTTATACAGCAGACACAGCAAGGCTTCCAGCTACGCATACTGTAATGCTAAGGCATGATCATAAGGTGAGAGTAGGATGCAGCATGCACAGAATGCCTTGTCCTAGACCCAAAGTCAGAGTTTCAGAGAAAGAAGTACTCCCTGGTCCTTGGAAAGGGCAATATGTGCAGCACTGACACAGTTCAGCTTGCCCTGGCCATTCATCCTGGGCTCATGGGTGCCTGCAGAAGTTCTGAAAAGACATTATATGCCTCTCTGGTCCATATAGGATAGAGGGTGAGACAACTGTCCATCCCCTTGTACTTTCCACAAAATCTAGGCATCATTCTGCCCTGCAGATTAGCTCTAATTACAAGTTGGTCTCTATGCCTCTGCCACAAAAAAAAAAAAAAAAAAAAAAAAAAAAAAAAAAAAGTAAAAAACACCATTCCTTTCCAAAGGCAATTCATCTGCAGCATCCATCTCCTCATCTCCACAATCTCCACAAGATCCCGTCTTTACAACTATGTTTTTTCATAACTTGGTCATACTGTTAAGGACAGCACCATTGTTACTTGGGCCTCTTAAGCTCAAGACTACCAAAGAACTTTGCTCTAAGCATAGCTTCAGGGCAATTACTCACTCCGTGGCAATTACACTGTTGTTTTAAGAACTGGCATTTATTGCTAGTCAAATAAAAAAAGTCCATATCATACTCAAGGAACACTAGTCCATGTCTAGAAGAAATAGAGAAGAATATATAACCTGAAAAGATAAAAAAACACTTGACATCTTTCTATTCTTGGGTAATGTTCAACTCTGGAAAAAGAAAAAAAAAAAAAAGGTTATTATGAGTCAATGACTTTGCATCAGGATCACAGAATCATAGAATGGTCTGGGTTGGAAGGGACCTTGAGGATCATATAATTCCAACCCCCCTGACATGGGCAGAGACACCTCCCACCAGACCAGGATGCTCAAAGCCCCATCTAGCCTGGCCTTGAATATCTCCAGGAATGGAGCATCCACAGCTTCTCTGGGCAGCCTGTGCCTGTGCTTGACCACCCTCACAGTAAATATTTTCTTCTTAATATTTAATCTAAGTCTATTTAGTTTAGTCCATTTAGTTTAAAGCCCATGTCCTATCACTACCTGTCAAAACTACTTGTTAAAACCCCTTGCCCTATCACTACACTCCCTGACCAAAACTCCCTGACCCCAGCTTTCCTGTAAGCCCCCATTATGTACTGGAAGGCCGCTATAAGGTTTCCCTGAAGCCTTCTCTTCTCCAGGTTGAACAACACCAGTTCTCTCCACCTGTCTTCATGGAAGAAGTGCTCTGAATGTGTAGTCTTAGAGGCAGAAGAAGAGAAGCTAGAAGACAAAGTACTCATGGGACATTTTTCATGATCAGGTACACTGCTATATCTTCCCTTGTTCCTCTTCTAAGTTCAGTGCAGGTGAAAGTCATAATTTTCACTCCCAGCAGAGTGTGATAATCCAATTGAACATGTATATAGCAGGAAGAAAACTGTGAGATAGGCTAGAAAATAGGACAAATTGATTGTAACGGTCACCAAAGACTGAAATTCATGATAAATGCAACAGGAATTCCATGTGAAATGGATTGAGAGATTATTTTTTTTCTCTAGGCTCAGGTCAAAATGCAAGCTACAGTAACATCTTTATTTCTGTGACAGAAATTACCTGGCTAATTTGTTACAACATTTCAAGAAAGGGATAATATGAAAGCCCTATACAATTCTACTTTGGTGCAATCAAAAAGTCCAAGGCACTCTAAAACATGGCCTCTCAAGGTAATTGGTAAGTTCTAGGAAGTTTTTACAAATGTATCTGCCCTTTACTGACAGAAAATAAAAGATTATTTAGATGACCAAGCTCTTAATGAGATCTATTTCTTCTAGTAATGCAATTCTTGTTAATAGCTCTTTTGATAATAAGAATGAAAATCTGTTTTAGCTGCAGTGGAATTGTAGTTATTTAAGACATTAAATTCACCCACATTAAGATGAATATTAAACATTTTAGTTTCTCATAATGACAAACAATAATATTATACAAGCACTTTCATTTTTTTAAATGTTATACACACTATGTTTTTTTTACTATACATGAAGACAAGAGTAGCTATGAAACCATTCAACTTCTGCCATCATCTCATGGCAAAAAGATAATAGATATTCGTTTAGAAAGACAGTAAGAACCTTATTAAACAGACAGGTAGAAAGTATATGTGAGGACAGACTATATCAGTTGATTTGTAACAGAGTATTTGCTGGAACAGATTGAGGCTAAGAATCTAAAGTGCTTGTCCAAGCCTAACAACCTTACCTGTATGAAAACTTGGGGCAAGTCATCAGCTGGAATCATCACCCCACAATGGTCAGTCTTAACAGAAAACCTGAGCCTGAATTGCTGGCAAGAGCTGAGCAAGCAGCACAAACAACATTTTCTGTTCTGATTTTAACAATGCTCACATCATTATTGCATCTGCCTTTCATTAGTATTCTAAAAAATCATGTAAAGAACATTGCAAAAACAAAATGTGTATACTTACTTTAGCAAAATATTTTCACAAAGCTAAAGCTAAATAGCTAAAAAAGAAATGGTAGTACTAAAGGATGATTCTGTGAGTAACACCCAGTTAATCAATAGAAATATCAGACAATCCATCCACACATCAAACCAATCCATACTGAAAATAGTATGTTGTAACAAATGACTCATGACAAAGTGTACTCCATACTGTACAGGGAAAAACTGCATTTGTCAAATTAATTATTATTGTTAAAGCCATGCTCTCCTTGTTGTGAATCTAAATTTTATTCACATCCAATAGAAATATTGGATTGCATTTAAAAGAGTTGAATCTAGTCCTTAGATTTCAAAAGATCAAAATAAAATACATTTGGAAATGTTGGAATTTTAGTGTTCTTAATCAAAAAGATAAATTCCTGTACTAAGTATGTTTCACTATGTAGATACGATGGCAGTTTTCAGTGATGTGTTAAGTGCCTAAAATCTCTGTTCCCATTTAAATTTGCAATAAAACTTTTACTGACTTGAATGATGAGAGTAAGAGTAATCCAGACTAATGTACTGAAAATACTGTTGCTAATTCTGAAGCATATTAACAGAAGGAGTGTTCGTGGTGCATGCACATTACTATATCATTTATTGTACTATTTGATTTTTTTTCATTTCATTTCACTGGTGACATAGAACCTCACTGTGTTGAGCTGCAGCTGACATTTAAATGATGCTTTTAAACCATTCAAGACTTCTTATTTAAAAATAAACTTGAAAGTTTGGAAAAATAAAAATTAAATAAGCCTATGAAGTAAATCAATTTAACTGTCAGTTTTGCCTCACAAAATTTTTTAAAGCCTGTCCCTCAGAAGCTCATTCATTCATGGGCAATACTTTGGCTCCATGTGCATTTATATAAGTAAGAAGAATTTTGGACCTCCTTTCTATTACATCAATAAGCTTTTCAATTCCTTTCCTGCCTCCTTGGCTCTCCCAGTATACTTTGTCAAGGAACAAAGACTGAAGCAACTTCTCCCGTAAACGCTGGCTCCTCAGCACTGAAACTGCAGATTCAGGAAATCTGGAAAAGCACAAAGAAAATCATCAGTTTTGCCATCACTCTGAATTGCAATAATCATGTTGTGGTTTAGCAATTGAATTTATGAATATAGCCTGCGACTCAGGAGAGGAAGTCCATGCATGACTAATCATATGCATGTTAATTGTATCTCTTACACAAGTAGAGTTAGTCATACATTTTTAGACATCCTGTAATTCACAAAATGCTTCATGGGCTGATGATATTTATTACAGTAACTTAGTGTCCCTTGCTTTTTGATTATAGTATGGTAACTCAGAGCAGTGCAAATTGCTTACAGAAGAGGTTTCCACAGAAACAAGTTTACATTAGTGGAGTTGAGACTTTCCTGTGTTACATCAGTCATGCCTTTATAGGTAAGGCATGAATCTGTTCTGTAAAGCCCTGGCAACTTGCAGATGCTACAGGTAATAAACTGAAAGTGTGTTTAGGGTAAACATAACTAAGCTTCACTGACAAATTAGATCTCCCCATGGACCTGGCAGAAGAAACCTGGAGTTAATGTAACACTGACACAGTAATAGTATCTCTCATGCAGCTTAGGGAGCAGGACAAATCTCTCCTACTCCAAGTACCCAGGCACTCTCTGTGAGCAGTGCTTTATTCCTACTAAATGCTGAGGAGAGATTTTCCTTCCAACTGCAATCCCAGGAAGAAATTATCCATCTTTTTACAAAATTAATAACTTAAAACTTACTCATTGATTCCTTGCAGTATTTTGAAGTCAAGATTGTCCTCGCTTCTGTCAAAGAAACCATTATTGTCTATAAAGGCCAAGTGCCTTCGGTCATGCCTTCTCTGCACTATGTGTGTCAGGTCGACAGCATCCTGATCGCTGCATTTCAGCGTCAGACCTTGCTGCACGCAGGAATCTTCCTTCAGAGGTTTGAATCCGCAGCAGTTTCTGTCTAGCCGGTTATAGATCTAAAACCAAGCACAGCAGAGCGCCGACTGAAAACAACTTCAAAGGATTTGGGGCACAGTGCCACTGTCAGACTTTGCTCACTAACCCAGCTGGCAGGAAAGCAAACTCAGAACAAGCATAGTTAAAGAGAGCAGTGAAATGGCATTAAAGACCTTGTCTCCAAATTTCATATACTCTTTGAAGCAATTTGCCAGGCTACATATTGTATCCATTTGATGGCCATGATTTGTTATGTCAGTAGACATTCCTTGAAAACAATGGAACAATAGGACTTTGTAATAAGATGGGGAATACAATTCAATAGAAATAGCACAGCCTGACATACACGAAGGGCCTCTATTTTGTAGACTCTAACAGACTTAAACATGCAAAAAAAAAAAATATATTGAAAAGATGAGCAAGGGGCACATTAAGTTAGTCACCAGAAGCTACCAAATGCAGGAAGGAGGAGTGCATTTCTAAGCACAGAGAAGCCTCTGTGAGCTGCCCTGTGGTGCATATTTCAATGACATCATGGCCCAGACTATTGTTTCACACGCAAATGCTCACTTATTCATCATGCAGCACTTAGCTGGGAGGAATACATCTGGTCTAACTTTAGCGGTGTAAATGCTAAGCATCTCTCCTGACCTAGTCATTTCTGTTTCTTACGTAAACAATGACAAGTACTAGGCACCCCCAGTGCAAAGGATGCCATTTTAGGATAACTGTCTTGCATGGGAAGGATAAATCACTCTTTACAGGTACTTCTACCCTCTGGTGTGTAGATGAGAATAAATGCCCAGCATTGCCAGGGCCCTGAGTGCACAGATAGGCCTTAATTGGCCTAATCAGCCTCAAATGGGACCTCCATACCCACATCCACCCTCTCTCTGCCCATTGGCCCAGGAGCCCTATACAAGTTCAGGCTCAGGCCCTCAGTTCTCCTCTGGACCTTGCTGTGGGAGCACCTGCTCCTCATCCTGTTACCTGGTGCTCCTGGATTGCTGCTTCGTGGCCCTGGAGCTGGATTGCCACCTTGTCTCTGCCTGATGCTCACAGAGGGATCCACTGTCATTCCTTCTGGGCTGCCCCTTGTGCCATGGGACCAGCCATGCTGTGTGGATGACCTGTCCTGGCTTCCCCTGGGGAGCAGCCCTGCTTTTGCTTACTTCTATTTACAGAGCAGAAGGCAGATAAGGTTTAATGCGTAGCTAATTAATGTATTTTTTTTTTCCTCGTTTCCTGTGTGCTACTAACTTAAAACTGCTCTAAGCATAAAAATAATAACACTCATGTAAACATGAAACCTTCTAAAGTTAGTCTTATTTTTTGACACCCCACTGAAATGAAGTGTTGTGACTTCTCATGATTTAGAGCTGTGTTTAAAGTTAGAAAGGCCTCCTATTTTTTTTTTTTCATCAGATGAAAGTCCGAGAGTTGTTTGTGTTCTCTTATGTAGCAATATTGCCACTGGTCTTGCTGGCAGTGTTTATTTTCAGCTGAGAAAATCCTGAGGAAAGGAATGGATTTCTCTCTCATCCTTGCTGAGCAGCATTCAGCATCTTCAAGCACAAGAGCCCCTGTTGTTTGCAGTGTTGTAGCTCATTTCTCATTCAATTTATTCGAAGTTTTGCCAAAAAGTGAAGTAGAGATTTACAGACTCCTTTGATGCATAGCCATAATTTGTCTTTACCACACCTCATTACATGCATTAAATAGATGAGGAGATCATGTTCTTGCAGACAGCCTCTTCATAATGCGTTCTGTTAAGGCAGAACACTGGGATACTCTGGAGCTGATGTTGCAACTTTAACAGTTTAACACTGATTTCTGTCATGTATTTATGTATGTACATGAGTGCTTCAAAACTCCATAATTAAAAAATAATAATTTTTACTTTTAATGTCCTTACTTTACCTGAGTTCTTGAAGAGGACACTTAAAGGTCAAATACAAGCATTTTTCAGCTTGCTTCTATGTTTTATATTATTTGTTATTTGAATTCAGAAGATAGGAATCTCTTTAAGGGCACCAAAGCCATTCTGATGGAAACATTTTTAAGAAGGAATGCTTCTCACCAGCACTCTTTCTGAAAAAATCATGAAGTGGTTTTTTTAATGTTCTGTAGTTTCCCAGACTAGACTTTGCACTGTTAAAGTATTTTTATTGATATTAAGCCCAGTTTCTGCTATGATTAATTTCAGACTATTATAATCAATGTCCTCTGAATATCTTGAATGCTTTCTTGTTATCTTGATGTTTATGCTCCTCAAAGTCTAAGCTGTTAGGTTATCTTTGCACCACAGTCATGGTAAGCACATTGTAATGTGTATTTTAATGGTTCTTTAAACTCTCTTTAGCTTTTCTGCATCATTGATTCTGATTCAATTTTAAATGCACAGAAAATTTACCTTCAGTAGTGTATTCATGTGATTTTTCTGGGGGAACTGCAAATCCAGGTAGGTTTCTTGGAGGCTCTTGTTACCTTGCTGATGCAGGCAGCTTTTTAACAGAATATTGCAATTGAGACCTCCTGGAGCAAACATCTAACTAAGCAAACTTGATTTTTTTTTTTTTTTGTATGTACGTCTGCACAAAACCATACATAAGAAAGGTGTTAGAAGGTTTTGGCCTTTTCCAGTCTAGAGGTATGCAGATCAGTATGGAAATAACTAGAGACAGGAAAACCTCTTGGTGCATAAAGCCACATATCCTTTACCACAACTGAAGAGTGCAATCATTGAAAAGCTTGAAGTTTTCCACTAAAAACCATCTACCTGGTGGTATGAAGCAGCCCAGGTTAGAAGGGACCTCAAGAGATCATCAGGTCCAACATTAGTATGTATGATAACAGTATAAACATTTGTACCCGCAAGCAGCATTTGCAAGATAATTAGTCTATTAAACAAAGCTACTTGTTTAGTCTATTAAACAAAACCACTAGAATCCTGGCCTCTATTAGGGCTACACGCCATAGCTTGGCATTTTAAACTTGGAAACCCTTCTTAGCATTTTCCATGTTAGAATCGTCTAATGTGCTGCTAGACTTAAGTCTGACAGCACAGGTAAAATCTTAACCTTAAAACTGTAAGACCTTCTTTCACTCTCTGGTATGTACCACCTTCTTTGGTAGGCAAATGGAAGTATAAACTGATACCAGATACAAATGGGGGCAATTTATTTTGTGTACAATTCTATCCTGTTGTACCTTATTTCTGCTGACCTCTCCTTCTGGATAATAAGAATTCTATTATGAAGTTTAAAAACGTGTCTTAGAGGACATTAAAATAAATAAATAAATAAAACAGAACTCATGTGAATTCTCAACCTGTTCAGAAACAAAACAATGGCATGAAAATAATAAAACTGATGCATTATGTACTATTTATATATGGGTATTACTATGTTTAGTACCAAAAAACTCCACGTATGACCTTATACCAGTTTCAGAGGGTTATTTGCTCATAGTGGAACTAAAGATGCAGTCATTAGACAAGTTGACAGTATATTTTTAGAGAAGAATTTCATGCTCTATGTTTAACAAGTCTGCAGAAATGCAATTTTCAGAAAAACATTTGAAGCATCATTCATCCTAAAACAGAGCTGAGAAAGGCAGGGATAGACTATGCATAAAGCAAGGCATGATTTCTGTATTTCAAGAAATGCAACTCTAAAAAGCTGAATTGTATGCAACTGAAATGCAGTGCACAAAACTAGTGCTTACTGTAGTTTTAAATACAGATAGCATTATATAAACCAGTAAGTGGTGCAGGAGGCTTAGCCACTCTGACCTGTCTGGCAGGCAGGGGTGATTGGAAACAGTGCTGTATCTCAGGAAGGTATAAAATCAGCTGCCATCCACATGCATATATATATACATGTAGTCCAGCATTAATGTTCTATTGTATAATTATTGTAACTGTGGTCATGTGGTGTCATAATACCACAAGGCAAAGCCCTAGCATGGTATTATTTAGAGAGCTAATACTTATGTGCAAAACCTAATTGAAGAACAGCAGCTTTGTTGTTCATCAGATACTATTCTACTCCTTCCTCATTCAGTCAAGTTCCTGATCTTTCCATGATTACAAGTTGAATTTTGAATGTTTTAATCATAAACAGAAACAACTTCAAATTGTGCAAATTCATCTCTTCCCCAGTCTTAAAACAAGCGAACCAACTAAAATTATTTTTCTGAGAGTCTATGTGCTCATGTGACTTTTGAGGCAGATATTTGTGTTCTATAAATGTTTTACCTGCAGAAGAAAATCAAAGAGTGCCATCTTGGACCATTCATGATGGTGGATTTCAGTACAGCCCCACTCAGCTTTGGGAACTTTACCATTCTGCCAGCATTTCTGCTTCAATAGTTGCTGATATCTCCCCCAGGTTAATCTCACTGAAGAATGGGTATTGTTATCTGTTGGACTCAGTGAGGAATCCCAGAGAATAACAGGACAGGCTTGACCGGCTGAAAAAGGAAAAACAAAAAATTGCCAGACTGGAGTACTGACAGACTTGCTTGATCTTTCTTTAGACATTGTCTAAGCATCAATAATTATAGCATTTTACAGATGTGGCAGAAAAAATTGCCACAGCCAAATAATTTGACATCCTTTGGTTAATGTGGTCTTATTCCACATCTAAAACCAGCCACCGCAGGAATGGACAAAGAACAGACATTGTAAGTGCCTTCAGTGTACAGAAGACTTTTTCTCTTTGAAGCAGGAGATTAACGTAAAAAGTCATATATTAAACCAAACTATTACAAAGTTCATAGGTAGATTTAGAGCCTACAATGCTGTTGTGAACTAATGCTGCAGGTTTCCCTCACTGCAGAGAACTGATGATGATTCACAAGAGCTGAAAACTTCTCTCAAAGGGTGTTTTCCTGTGTAATGGGCATAAAAGATTACAAATCCTATACTCAAAGTGGATTTATACTGTTTTCTTCTGGTATTGTATGCCTATAATATATGATTTCACAGCCCTGAAATGATGTATGAGAATACTGTAGAATATCAACTTAGCATGAATAAACACCTTGACAAGTATTTTTTATTATACAACTATAACATGAGATAGTACAACAATGATTATGGCCACTTTCTTTAATTCTTTTTCTGTGTAAAGGTTATTCCACTTTTCCCTGAAACTGGTAAGGCACGTAAGTGTCTTAGCTTTGGTGAATTCAAGTGTTTGTAGTATTTAGTGGGAAGTAGCCTCTGCAAAGAATTTAAAATAAGCTAAAATACATTTCACTCAATATCAAATAACAGGCATATGTATCCTCTTTAGGAAAGTGGAGCTTTCTGTTTCACTGCTGATTCAATGCTTCTGTTGCTGCCTTAAGTAGTCAAGGATCCAGGACTGACTGCGGTTTGTACACACTTTAAAACAAAGAAAATATTTATATTTTTGGGTGTAGACAGAAGGCCAGGATACAATGTCTTGGTATGGAAAGGAGGAACCATTTAACTGCAAAGCTGTTAGCTAATAAATAACAGGTGTTGGAACATATGCAAAATTTCAGAATTTATTTGTATTTGTCTTGAATGTCAATAAACCTAAACACCACACTTCTACAATTCATGGGATAGTTTGTGTCTCTACAGGCTGCGTATAACTGTCTTCTGTGTGCTCTTGGACCCAAAGACACATCTGAAAAGAAGCTCTCAATCTCACATGAAAGCAATGAACTTCATGGCAACTTCTTCTCCAGAGGCAACCTGGACAGATGTCTGTACAGAGAAAATTGGCATCTGTGACAAACAGGAAGGTAAAAAAAAAAAAAAAAAAGCCAATGCAAATGTTCCATCTGTAAGCAGCATGAATTGCTGATGGATCTCCACTGAGCTGAATCAAAAAGCACTTTCTTCAAAGGATGCTGACTGATCTGAAACAGGTTGGAAATTCTTTGCCCATAATTAGCAGTGAATCATGTGAAGATCTACCTGTTGCCATAAAGCATGATAAGACTCCACATGCAGTCAAGCTCAAATGTGTTCAGTTTCATTAGGAAAAGTGGAGAAAAGCAAAATCTTTTCAAACACCAGAATGTACTTGATGATCTTCTCTCTGACTCAACATGTGCATACAAGGTAGTCCTCAAACTAAACCAAGATGCAGCTCTCCACCTCTTTAACTCCCCTCCTTGTTGCCTGATGTTTCCTTAGGAACCCAGAAGGTGTCCTTTTCTTAGCAACATCAGTCTCTCACTATGGTCAGTACTTCCTTTATCATCATTGTGCACCAGCATCTTTTCTCTGATGGGGGAGGGGAGAATATGAGTGTTGAGCACTGCTGAAAAATCAGGCTTCTCTACTGAGATGCCTGAATAAGCATTGAGGAATTTAAAGTCAGAAACCCTGGCCATTTCCCAATCTCTCTCGCTTTAGCTCCATCACTGACATTGTAGATGACTAGCCAAGTCAGGTCAACTATTAGCTAAGCTACTCTTCCAAAACAGTTGGAGAAAGCATACACAAGCAGTAGGAACTGCCACCAAAAAGCAAAGGACAGCATCCTTTGGGACCGAATCTGATCTTTTATTTTTGTATCTCTGACAGCAGCTTATGTAACTACTCGCAAAATTTTTCCACAAGCCAAACACGTGAACTGTCTTCTAACAAAACAAACATCCCCTGTCTATCTAAAAGGGACATGATAAACAATAGTAATATAAATACTTGAAAAATATGAATAATATCTTGCCAGTTTCCATTAAGACACAAAAACAAATTTAAAAGACCAAGGCTAAATGCAGGAAATGTTTGCATTTCAGAGGAAATGGGAGCAGAAAAGATGAGCCAAAATAAAATCTTTCAACTCTGTAATATAAATTGAATTACAGGAATATGAAGCAGCAGCTTCAGTAAAGAGCAGTGACTCAATTTTTTGACACTGGCAGGAAAAACATGAAGAGGCTGAATTAAAGCAGATAAGGGGGTTGATTAATAGGTGCATGAATTGGTGTAGCAAGGTAGGGAGAGTTGTTTTGCTTCAGACCTCCCAGGCGTGGGGCTGAAGTTAACTGAGCAATGGAAAGCAAGGCCTGACCAGGAGCTCCCAGTCTGACACAGCCAGGATTTAAGGGGTCCAGCACACATCAGAATACATCCAATTGTTCTAGGAGGGCCTCTTTCCTCAGCAGTTTTATATGGTAACATAGAAGGTTATTGCTGTTCTGCTGCTGCAGCTCCGACACTCACAGATGCCACTGCTGCCTGTTACTGAAAGACCTGGGGTCTTAAATAACTTCTGATAAACCCTCCATGAGAGAAGGAAATACTGTGAGGAAGCCACTGAAGCTTGGCCAAAGCAGATTGACTTTAATTTCTTTTCATCTACTGTTTTAGACCCATTTAACTACTCAGCTACCTAAAGATGAAAACATCTGCAAAATTGCATGAGAAGTCTTTTGAAACTTGTATTGGAACCAGCTTCCTAATAATTCAAATGGATTTTTCAGCACCAAAATAGTTCTAAAAATTTCTTTGGCCCTTAGCATCCACTGTGTCAGGGAATGAGCTGAGTAAGCTAACACAAGGGAAACTTCAGGTTGCTGAGGCTAGACTGCCCCAGGGTGCTCAAACTGCTTCATTCACAGCAAGGTAATGTACCCCAGCTTGGCTTCTGTATCAGCATCATCTTAAATATCCAGACACCATATCACTTTAAAAACGGTCTACATGCTTTTAAGCATATTTGTATAGATACTCTTGCAAATGTTATCATACCATATTGTGTACTACCTTATTCCCACAGCATTTTTTCCAACTTTGAAAAAAATACTTTCAAACATTCCCAAGAGAGCTTCAATAAAGAAAGCAGGTCTTTCATGAGGTGGTTAAAGCCCTTTCTCAAGCTCATCACTGTTTGCAGTGATGCAGTACAGTTTACCACTGCCACACTTGAAAGGAACAGTTTAGTTGCCCATGTAGTATCAGGAAGGGATAATTTAGTGTAGAAAGCAGATTTTTATTACTCCCTATTTTGCCCTAACATTAATGAATCATATTACCTTTCCCTGCTTTTGCACAACTCATGGTGCAATGGCCAAGGCAGGCTGATAGTGCAGGGTATAACAGGAAAATCTATGGCTCCATTTATCACATGGAAGCCAATAAAGCAAAACGACAAGTGTACCCAGTGGAGCTGTCTATCACGTGTCATGTGTCTGTTTGCACTAAACTAACCATGAAGGGTTGTTACTCAAAGGAAGAGCTTCTTGCACTTTTCAGGAACAAAAAGTTCTGGGCAAATAGCTCAATCCTCAGCTAAGAAGCCCCACTGGAATGAGTACACCTGAGCTTGCTCCTCTCAGCACAGGATCAAACATACTTAGCCACATTTACCATATCAGAAAACTGGGGGAAAAGAGGTGGTAGTTGGCATGTGGTAGCTCAGGCCTTAAGCAAGAGATGCGACAAAACTGTGCAGTAGTTGCTGTGTTGTGTATCAAAAGCTGAGCAAAGACCTCAGCCTCAACACTAAGGTCCAAGGAACCCAAGTCCTCTCCCTTTGGTGTTGAGTGGCAGAAGAGGAGCAAACCCCTCCAGCTTGTGTTACTTCATCAGTGACTCAAGCCCTAGTGAACCCCAGCATTGTCCTGCCCTGCTGCTGAGCCAGAGGCAAGCTGTGCAGTCATTTTACTTTACTTCTGTGCAAGTTGACTGAGGTTGGTCTGTGCCACCAAGCTGTGCCAAGCAAGGTCACTGATGTCTCCTCTATTCCTTAGGTTAGGACCGTCAAATAATAAAGATTCTCCATCCTATGTTATTAATGTAACCATACCAAAACTCATAAATGCAAGAGCCATCCTCTGCTTTCTCCACAACAGATGGAGCTTTATGATTTTTTTTTTGTTGCTTTACTGGCTAATCCTTCTTGGCTTATAGGTGTTTTGGAGCTCACAGCATGTTCATGCCTTGTAGTTAGCAATAGCAATAATGAATATCTGCTTGTGTGCACCCGGAGTCATTCTCTCTGCCTGTAAGACTGAACTTGCAAGGGCTTTGCTCACCTGTACTCCCCAGGCTATTTACATGTACATTAGATCAATTAACTGCAAAAATATGAGGGAAAGAGTTATCATGCATGATTTTTCCATCCATGATGGAAAAATAATATAGACCACTCAAACATTCAGTTAATACCAAAGAAGGTTTGCAATTAACTAGGAAAAATAAGGGCAGTAGCCAGAGAAATTGCGTACAGTATTTTGCTAGGCTTTTAAAGAAAACACATCAGTGAGGGAATTGAGAGAATAAAGGAAACAAACTCTCTACAGGGATTTACTAAGTGGTTCTTTGAAACTGCTCTGACAAATGAATGACAGTTTTGAGAAGCTCATTTTTTAAGATTTTAATGCTACATCAAACATGTCCTGTTACATCACATCACAACTGAGGCAAGCTAAATGGAGGTGTCGTGGGGAGAGAGATGTCAGCCCAGAAGCTGTGTACATTTGTAGACACACACAATCTCTCCTCCTGCACTGCTCTCTTTCCCATATGAATAACCATGATTATCAGAAGCTGCCCTGCAAAAACCTTTGGTGAGCCCACCTAATCTTATCCTAAGCACATGCAAGTAAGTTACAGAAATAAGCTCACCAGTTGTTCATATTGCTCTTAAGAATATGCTTTTGTTCATTTCCTCAACACAAAGATGTTTTCAAGATTATGCTAAATACAAGCATGCAGATAGTAATGGGTGCAAGTAGCTACGAGGCATCTGAGCTCCAGCATATTTTGAGGCTAAAGAAATGGAGAGAGACAAGGTACAGTAACTGTTCCAAATCCTCTGTTCACCCTTTAGCTGGAAAAAATGAAGTGGGACCAAAATAATGTTATTTCTCTTCTCATCACCTAGCAACACTCTTCTTGCTATAGGAACATAGCCAGTTATGTGGAAAAGAAAATTAAAATGAGCAGAATGACTCTCTCTGTCCCAGACAATCCAAAACACGCTGCAAGGTGACAGACACCGGGCGACACAATGCACAATTAGCCTAATGGGTGCTCACAGGGGCTTGCGGTCTGTCAGCTCTGCAGCCATGCTGGGCACAATTCCTCCAACCGAACTACCTTAACTCCTTGTGACAGCTCTAGAGCAATAAATCTCCTGCCTAAAAATAACCTAGGCATAATGTATCTTCCATGCTTTGCAAGTATGAATAATATTCAGAAGCCACCAAACTGTTATTCCTAGAGATTCATTCACACAGTTGCACAGGCTGCCAAAGGGAAGACTTACACAGTAGGAACAAAGCAGAGATCTCTAGGTCTTCTTCCTGCTGTCAGATTTTAGAAAGTCATTCCTGAATTACTTGTTCGTTGTTGTCCTTTTTTTTTTTTTTTTTTTTGACAGATGGATTGATATAAAAATATTTCCTATAAGCTAATTTCAGCAGCAAGAAATGAACAGCAAAAACAAATAGCTGGCCACTTCAGCAATGATTCATTAAAATGCAACGTAGTCCTTTAGGGTTGTGATTTGCAACTGTACAAAAATAGCAGTTAGGCTGAAGACATTTAACAAGATGGCTATGTTAGAAATAAACTTCTAAAATACATTATGTCTGAAATCTATCTTTAATTTCACCATAGAATAGAAAGCCAAAATTTGCACTGAAAACTGTTTAAACCAATCATGTAAGAGGCATATTGCATTATTTCCTGTATATATTTTTGTCTGCATAATATATAATGTAGGTATGTGTAATGAGCCTCAAAATGTCAAGCTGGATTCACTGAGATGTAGCAATATTTTTTGAATTATCAGGGGAGAGGGAAGATTTTTTTTTTTTTCTGAAAATTGACAGTTTCCAGAGTTAGTAGTAGCATTAAGCTTCTTCAGGAAGTCCCCTACCTTTCCAAGTAGGTTATCTGACAAAATATAAAACACCTTTCCTGTACCATCTGTTCGAGAGATTAATTCTTGTGCTCGCTTTCAATAATATCTTATTGAAGCCAAATCTAAGAGATGAGAAAACAAAACAAAACAAGACAAGCAAAAAAAAAAAATGAAATATTCATCAAATCACCAGGTAATCTTCTGGAATTTCTTTCACCTCTTTAGTCAGTCTGTACAATGCCATGCGATCTACAGATGACTCCCTGTCTTTTTTTGCATTCCATAGTCTCATGGACAGAGAATCATTAGAGCAACTCAATTATTGCATTTAGTCTAAATTTCAGGGTACAGCATCCTTTAGACCGGACAATTACATGGAATAAATTGCAGAAAGATATCAGCTTTACACCCCTGTAATGATTGGGTTAGTTCTCAGACTAGCAGGAGTTAAAGTCTGCTGCTGTCCTGTGGTTAATGTGGGAAGAGGAAGGAAACCTCAGCACCCCATGTGGAAGCTGAAAATCATAGGAATATGTTACCTTGGAAGAACTCCGACTTCCTGCTTACAGAAGGTAAGCTCCTGTTTAGCCCCAAGATCCTATCCAAATGAAAGGCAAACACTTCACTCATGTCAAGAGGTCTTTTGATGATGCCACAGTGCCCTCGATTACAAGCAGCTTCTGTGGTGCTGGGACCCCTCTCAAATACTACCAGGACTGCTTTCTGAGAAGGCACTTCTTGGATGCTCTCTATTGGAGAATCTGCCAGCATACGCATGCTTAGGATATCTTCTTTGCTCAGCCAAGACGGAGAGCTCTCGCTGTAAATCCTGATATTGCTCTCCTCAGCCTGGTGTTGTGCCTTTAGACCTCCAGAAATCCCCCCAGGTCTCTGGTGACCTCGCTTCCCGATTGCCATTTCTTTCTGCCTGTGTTCATCCAGGTGGTGCTTTCCTGCCTGCGGAGCTATTGCTGCTCCCTTTGCACCTGCAGCACGTGTGGCCCTCCCCAGCTGCTGGACAAAGGTCTCTTCCTGGCCAGTGAAAGCAGCTTTTGGAAAGTGCTGCCCATAGGACAAAGGGATTGCATGTTTCTTCCTGCGCTTTGGCTTCACCGTGCCTCTGATGTTGGCAGGCTTGCTGCGCTTGGACCGCAGGGTGATATAAACTACGTTGGGTGGCACCGAGGTCCCATTGCCGCCAAGCTGGGGTTCCTGGAAGCTGGGTGGTGACAGGGTGCCATCCAGTGGGATGCCCAGAAAAGGAGTTTGAGCTGCATCTTGGAGACTTCTGGAACTGAGTTTTTGGTGTCCTCCTTTGTGCTGGGGTAAAACGTGACCCACTTGACTGACAAGGAACCCCAGGTAGATCACACAAGCAGTGCCCACCAGCAGATTCCTCCTTGTCCTCGGTCGCCTGCAGGTCCACAGCCTCAGCACCCGTGGGGAGCAGAGGCAGCAAATAAACAAGTTTTTGATTTTACCTGGCTGATCAAAGAAGGTCATTTCTCTAGCGAATCCACATGATGAAAACAGCATAAAGTCTTCCGCACATTCCAGCCAGGATGATGATGCATGATTTCCCTTCCCCGATTTCTATTTCTCCTTTTCCAAATAGCTTCCAGCATGGATGATGGACAGAGGCTACTGATATGCCTGGGAATGTGTTCAGTGCTAAGGATCCAGACACTCCACCTCTACAAGCTGTTAAATTCTTATCAGCCACCACGGGGCAAGTGATTGGCTTCAGAGAATGAATGGAGCCAGCTACGTAAGCAAAGTTTACTGACTTGTAGCCTAAAATATCTGAAGTTCTCCTTTGAAAACTGCAAAAAGAAAAGAGTTGAGCTGACAGTAGCATTTAATTTCATTACTCATGAAATAGTATCTGTGGTTCTCTATTTTAAGAGTCAAGTTATAGGTGAGACAGTATACATAAATCCAGAAACGTGCCAGAATACATCTTTCATTTTCTAATTACAATACAAATTAAACACCAAAATCATGAAGTACAGGCTCATTTTGCAATCTCAGCTAGATGTATTCCAGCATTAAAAGAAAAGCTTTCAAACACAGATCATTATCATCTTTTTCTTACGAGACAAGAGTCTTTACTAAAACTCATGTTATGGACACGCTGTAAATTATACAATATTAACCACCAATAACTATAGCAGTTAGATATGCACATATTCTCTAATACAAAAATAAAGTAGCAGTGCCACATGTCCAGAGTTTAATGGGAATATAGTTCTCATAATTCATAAGCCCACATTAAAGAAGAAAGATGGTTAATTCTTTACACTCTCATGAAGCCATAAAATAGGATCCAGATATAGCTTATCAAATAAAATGACAGTGGCTTATATATCCTTTCACAGAAACAAAGATAGATTAAGTGCACACTGTATACTTACTGCTATAAAAATGTAAAACTTAAAATCTCTTACCTATTCAGCTTGACTCATCCTTTGTTCTGGTAAACTCCTTAGGTTAATAAAAATAACTTCGTAAAACTGACGTTCTCCAAGTATGCTAGCACATATTTCATTTGTAAATATGGTCCACATGTAGGTATTTCATTACAAGCTAAATACTCTTTGGAGCCTAACTGTACTGAGAGGTTGTTTGCATGTGAACTGCTATAAACTTACATGAACCTCACGTTATAAAAAAAAAAAAAAAAAAAAAAAGAACTTCTATTTTAAATTCTGTAATGAAAAGTCCTGTGAAGTTATGTGCCTTCCAAAAGTGCATTCCATCCATTTCTAACTCCTGAGGGCCCTCTAGTGCACAGCAGGCAGAGGTACTGAAGAAATTCCTGCTTTCCACAGTTTTCCCTTTTTAAAAAGAGGCCTTCTGAATTTTACATCATTTGAGAATTGCATGTTCTTGTGAGGAGAAATGAAAAACAGACAGTGGCTTTATTGTTAAATATTGTTAACATGCTATTAAACAGGAGCATGTTTTCTATTTGTGCTTTCCAAAATGAGGCACAGCAGTCACCATGCAGATGGAAAAGTCAAGGCAGTAAGATGTTAACAGCTTGTGAAAAGTTAAGCAGTGAGACAATGGCGCAGCTATGACTTCTGACTCCTTGCCTAGTCCAAGTACAAAATAATAAAATCTCTGTTTACTGTAATTTAAACTAAAAGAGACATTCCCTGCTCCATTATTAATACTCTAAGGGGAACAGATTGTTTAAGAAAATGGTTTCTGTTTCAGATGGGTCTAATTTGGATTTATAAGTTTGTGAGTGGATTTTTTTCACTGACCTCACCTTCTTTGCTTTTTGGCTAAATATGTGCTACCAAGTTAAGACCAAGATATTTTGCCATTACTAGAAAAAAAAGTCTTCATATTATGCTTTTTCCAAGTCTGAGTTATTAGAGGAATGAAGATCATAAGAAATCTCTCTGACACTTAAGCTCTTTTCTCAATTTTTAGTTCAAATTCAACTGGAGGGATGTGTCCCCCACACCCCTCACCCCCTTCACCCCCCCCCACAAAAAAAATAAAATAAAATAAAATAAAAAAGAGAGAGATTAATTTTAAAAGCTCTAGACAAGTGTATCAATAATCTCAATATAGAAATGGCTACTGTTGCTTAATATCTTTCACACTTTAAAGAAGTTCCCCAATGTGGACATCGTTAGATCAGCCTTAGATGCTTGAGGGTCCTGCTGAAAGATGGATGGTCATTAGCTAGAGGTTAGCTAGCTTTGCAGCCCCTTTGACCAACCATGACCATAAATCACTTCCAATGAGAATAGCCTCCTATATTCCATTTAATATTAGTGCAAATATCAGCAAATTTGGCAGATAAAATCAGAGCATGGAGCATATTTACACATACACACACAATCTTTTGAAATGCTTAAGACAGGTTCTCCCCTTTAAACATAAACAATGTAAAATAAACAGATCACTTAATTACACCTTTTGGATTTTATTTCCATTTACTGGTGATTTTGAAAGCAGGCAATTCAGCATGACGCTTATAACCACTGCACATCTTTCAATTAACACAAAATGTTTTTTTTTGTGTTTTTTTTTTTTGTTTGTTTGTTTGTTTGTTTGTTTTTAACTTGCATTGCTAATGCCACAGAGTTGCTTGAGTTGGTAATGTAACACACTGCAACAGCTAATTTTGAATGTCCAGTTCTTGCATGTAGACTGTACCGTGACCTGTCCGTGGCAATCAAGCAGCTCAGAAATACAGTCAATTCCAGTTACTAACAGCTTTCCTTAGGTATGGCATTTCCTTTAACTTTTGTAACCTATACAATCTTCCTACAGCAATTCTATAAAGGTTATCTAGAGGAAAGTATAAAAGGATTTTGAGTGTTTTTTGTTTGTTTGTTTGTTTTCATTCCTGATTCCCTTTGTAGCCTAGAAATTGAAATGCAGTGTACCCACCAATGTACTGTCTTGACTGCTAAAGGTATTTTTAGGCTTTGAGTGATTATAGCAATATTATTTCCTTTATCTTTTCATGTTCAGGAAAGAGAAGTCTTTTTCTAATGTCTTCCTGTTAAATTCTTTGGAATGCCTTGTTGCAGGAATTCAACTAAATAGGATTTCATATCCTGTTAATTTAATAGATATTTGCCTCTAAAGTTCTGGGTCTTTAAAAGATAACATATTAAGAC
Organism: Anas platyrhynchos; assembly: GCF_047663525.1. NCBI lineage: Eukaryota > Metazoa > Chordata > Aves > Anseriformes > Anatidae > Anas > Anas platyrhynchos. Next base: position 33,076,494 of record NC_092590.1, on the reverse strand, counting down.
ATTATTTTTTTTCAGCTCTCGTGTACAGTTCCAGTGCCCTACTAGATTTCACAAAATAATCAAGACTGGAATTGTTATGGACTTGTTTGGAAAACAAATTTTTTGTTGTGTTTCAGGATCAACAAGGAAGTGTTTGCTGTTCAGGTTGGTAGTATTCTTTTTTCTTGATTTGTTACTAACCCAAAGCTGCAGCAGGGCACTAAAAGGGTGGATGGTGGACCTAGCCAATGGCCACAAGTCACAAGCTCCCACATCCTGACTGGTGTTGGCAAACCACAAACAGCACCATCCACTTTTTTTAACGCTCAGCTCCATTTTCAAAACGAGAAGACAAGGGTAACCCATTTTTTACAGAGATAACAAAAATTTACTAATTCACCTTGAAGTTCTCTAAACCTCCTGTTCACATGGTTTTACACATAAGTAATGTGCATCCCATACGCAATATCCTATAGCCTTTCACCTTTCTCATCCTTCCTAATTCTAGCAGTAAAACCTCTTCCTTCTTATCAGATGTATTATTCATACTCTTTTTATATGACATCTTTCCTAGATTTTTCTGTCTTACTTCTTTAATCTACACTAAATACAGCCTTTCACAGCAGTGAATACCATACCTGGAAAAAAAAAATAAAATAAAATAAGCACAAACTAACGAGGAAAACATTTGCAACAACAAAGCAAAGCAATATTAATATTAACACAAAAAGCTTCTAAGTAGCTAGTGTGTTTCCCTCCAAAAGGCCAGATTACATCTTTATTTTTTTCATTTTATCCTTCCTTCATTTTAAGTGATGTGGATTTTAAATATGATTAATTTTTTAGCTTTCTAAGATGTCTCAGTTTGGTTCCTTCCACTGTAGTTATGACTGCAAAAGTTGCTGTGAATAGAGAAATAACAAAAGAGTTGGCAAAGACTAAAATATTCCCTATGCTGCTTTGTAGAGCATTTTGCAATGAAAGACAATCTATAAGCGGACACTTTCTATATTCAGAGAAGGCTCTGAAATTTGCCATTTTCGACTTCAGTAAATACTTTGCATTCATGGACTTCCTTCCCCAAACAGTGTTCATCTCCGATAATCTCTGACTTCAATGAAGCCAACCAGTACAAATCAACGAACTGGAGTCTCTGCATAGTTAGTATTAGTTTAATTCGTACCATCAGTGCTCTTTCAACTATTATGTTGATGAGAAAATATTCCAAAACCAGAATGCTTTGAAGAAATAGCACGGAATAGAAACAGCGAGGAACAGGTGACATCAGTTCAAACCGGTCACAGACAGTAATTAGAACTGATTACTGATTATTCTTTTGAGATCTGTTCTTCCAAATGAAACCAGCGGTGGGATTTCTGGTAAATATATTTTGTTCAACACCACAATGTTTTGAGGTCAAAACTCAACACTCTTTCTCCTTGAGCACTTGAAAGTGTGTATGCAGTTCCAGGCCACTGGACGTGCACTTGCTTTTTACATGCAGGCAATTAATGGTTATAAAGATTAACATTTTTTCTTAACATTTTCTTTTTTCCTAATAAAATGATGTAATATGTTGCCTTTAGAATAAAAAGCATTTCTTTTTTTCTGGGCTACGTTTGCGACTTAGTATGTGATGGCGATCCTCTTGGATGCACCACAGCTAAACTGCATTAGAGACGTGCTGCTGTTCATCTCTCCATGTCACACAGACAAGCATTTTATGCTAAAATGGCTGCTACATTGTGCAGTTCTGGCTTTGCAGAGCCTATAGGAATGAGAATTTACACTGCTGAGGAAAAAAAAAAAAAAAAATTGTACATCATTATTATGGATAATGCAGATTTGATTTTCAAAATAGAGGGCACTGCTTTAGAAGACTCGTGCTGTGTTTTTAAGGAGGTCGATCTGAGCTGGCATCTGGGAACTGCAGTCCAGCAGGACGGAGAGAAATGTTTGCTTCATGACTAAACATGCTGACTAATAGTCTGCGCTTTAATTGGTCTGGGTCAAATCCTTACAGGGAAATGGGCAAAAGCCTCTTCTTGACCTTGGTGCAGAAGATTTATCGCATGGGTTTGATTTTTGAACAACCTGGGGGCTTCCAGGAGGACATGGAGGTGATTTCTGTACTTAGGAACAAACGCACTCCGCGTGCTGCCTGCCCAACCTGGCTGCCCACAATTAGCCGGCAGCCAGCCGCCCATCCCTTCAAAGCCAAAGCCCGGCTTTTAGGGATTTCAGGCCAGCCCGAGGGCAGCGCCTTTCCTTTCCCCTGGCCGGCCGGGGGAGCTCCCCTCGAAGCGCTGAGGCCGCCGGCGCCACGGCGGCTGCTGGCGGCCGGCCGGGGGAGCGCCCCATGGGGCGGGCTGGGGCGGGCCGAGGCGAGGGGCGGTGGCCGTGGAGGGCTGGGCGGCAGCGGCCCGTGAGGTATCATGGAGGGCTGGGGGCTGAGGGGGCGGGCATAGCCGGCACCGGGAGCTCGGGGGGGAGCCTCGAGTCCCGGCTGCGGGCAGCGGGCCGCCCCGGCCCCGGCTCCCAGAGAGAGGGGAGGGCGGGCATGGCCGGGCAGGCTGCGGAAGTGAGGCGGGGAAATGGCGGCGGGGGAAGGCGCCCCGCTGGCAGGGGGTTTGGAGGTTGTTCCGCCGAGCTGCCCAGCGCCTGGCCAGAGGGAGGGCCGGGGGGCTGCCCGCAGGGTGCGCTCCTCTTGGGGCATGCTGTGTAAACAAGGGAATCCAAAGCTGGGTGGGTAGCACGCTGAGCTGCCCCTCTTTCCATGGTATTTCCATGCTTAGTGAAAATATTGCCTGAGGAACGTTTTTTAAAGCATTCATCTCCAGGAAAAGGAGAAATACAGCAGCTAGTCGGTGGGCTCAGTGTCACCAGAGGACATCACTGCGCCACCACGGAGCTGTCCGGAGTCACCTAAAATGCGGATGAAAATACCCAGCCTTAATGGCAAATAGAGTATATTGCAAATAGGCAATATGACATTCAGCCTCTAAAAATACTAGCTGAATGAGCAATTTCAGATCTTGACAGCAGTGTGGATCTGCCTTGAGATGAAAGCTCTCAAGGGCAGGTTTCTTGGTTTCATAGCTGTCCATAAAGACGGCAGCAGCATGTTGCTGTTGTGTTAAGTGAACGCAATTACACCATAATTTGTCGTCTCTCTTTGTAACAGAACATGGTGGAGCTTTTTTGAGGAAACAGTGAAAATGCAGAACAAACATCTAGTGAGATAAACCTTTGAAGTTAGTGGGATAAAGCCAATGTATACCAGCAATATTTTATTAACTGTGCAGCTCAGAAACCCTGAAATGCCAGGAAGGGATACTTACTGAAGAACCCCCATCAGTAACCACGATTCCACTTGTCTCTGCTTGAAGTTTCAGGTACTTCTGAAGTCTGGCAACTTCAGTAAGTGCCTCTGGTTTGGCATTTGTTAGCTGTAAGCCATTGGTGGCACATATGCTGTTAGTTCATCTGGCAACTCTACAGTGAAAACAAAAGGCGGCTTTTAGTGAACCCTCTGAAAATCCCAGAACAAGACAGAGTTAGTGCCCAAGTATGTGAAAAAAGCGTAGTTGATTTAATGCTGTGTACCAGTTCATTATTTGCATTGGATCATATAACCGTAGAATAATTTTAGTTTGGAAGGGACCTCTGGAAGTCATCTAGTTCAACTCCCCGCTTAAAGCAGTGCTATCAGTGAAGTGCATCAGGTTGTTCCAGGCCTCGTCCAGCTGAGCTTTCTCTTGAAGTCATTCAAATTGAGTTGAAAGTTGGCCCTGGTATTTAGCCAAATTTGGAGACCAAGTGCCCAAAACCTTGGAGAGTTGCAGAGTTTTCATCAGCCTGAAAAAGCATACAGTCCCTCAGTTAACTGAAAATTGAGTTTCTTTTCCATTTTTGGTGTCATAATTCTAGTTTTCCGACTGTGCTAATCTTAAATGTGCACAATATGGAGATTTTAGAGATAAAAAACACACAGAAAGTTCTTTTGCCCTTCAGCATACAGATTTTCTTAGTAGATAGAAAACTGAAATATTTTTAAAGTAAAGTTTATCTGTGCATTAATAAAAACAGGCTGATAAACCACTTTAAATTTGAAAGGATATAAATATTTTATCTGCATAAAAACTCACTTAAGAGCTTAAGAAGCAAGACAGGTATTCAAAGAGCTGTAGTGTAATCTGTTTTATTACTGTCTTTGACAGTGTGTGAGGGTTTTTCTTGTGCAAAGCCACCTTGTGGCTTACTTGGACAAGTACCTTACTTGTCCACAAAAATAATTTGATGTATTCACTCAGTGAATCAAGTTTGAAGGAATGCAGATAGCTAATGTAAGACTTTATGTATCTTCATCACTGTTGGGTATTACAGTATTTCTCAGCCTGTAAAGTTCATCTTTGAAGAAATCCCAACATTATTATTTGCACTGCACTGTGTTTGTGGGTCTCAGGCAAAACAGGGCTTTCCAGCTTCTGAGACTGAAAAGTAGGGTCTTTTAATTTGCAGGTTTCTGAATTAGATTGGTATTATTTAATACTCTACATGATTAATTCTGCTCTCTGATTTCAGAATCTGTCAAGATTTGCAGCAAAACAACCCTGCAAAAAATGATCATCGGAAAAGTATACAATAACTTCAACATCAGCAATGGAACAGATCTTGCTATTGGATTTACTTCTTCTGCAGTAGCTGTCCTTCTCTTTGGGACAAACTTTGTGCCTGTTAAAAAATACGACACTGGTGATGGTAAACTTGTTTATATTTTTAAGTATTTGGTTTTTGTTGGTGTTTCTATTTTGGTGGTGTTTGGGGTTTTTGTTTTGTTTTGTTTTGTTTTGCTAGTTGGAATCATATTTTACTAGCACATATAATTGTTTCTATAAATAGGTTTATAATATCATCACAGATTTCATCCATGGAGCATGTTTCAATTTTCTCTGTCCCTGTTAGGGTATAAAGAAATAATGTATTGGTTCTCAATATGACAAATCTACTTTTACTGTATACTTCAACAATAGTGATGATTTCATGAGCATTTCACAATAGAAAGCAAAATGTCCTTTCTTTTACCATCATAGGGATTCTCTAACACATCCACTGTTATTTATACATATAAAAAAAGTAAAAGTTGTTGGACTTTGGAGATTACTGCTCTTCAAACATGGACCTAGGATAATATGAAAACAATCAAAAATGGAAATGTTGATATTTTTATCTAGTTAACCCAGTAAGAGGAAACATCACATCTGTTTCCTACTTAGAATTTTATCACTTCATCATTCTAGATTCATGTTGTATTTGCATGTCTATTTGAAGCATAGTCAATTACCAGATCCCTAGAGGAATAAATCTGCCATTATGTTATCATAATAGTATCTGCATTACAGACTGCAGAGCCTCTCTCTCTTCTTTGTGCCAAATACAGTCCTAACAAGACACATCTGCTTTAAAGAGAAAGTGTGAGGTCAGCTGGCATAAAGTTCAATGATTTGCTTGGTTGACCCTTAGAGAATCTATGAAGATAGGAGAGATCTGTCCAAACTTTGTCGTTCTCAAATGGGTTGGTGGAAAAGCCTGAGCTCGGAGCTTTGAAGGAGCTTTGTCTTCTATGCCAGCTGCTACTGGGGTAGTGTGAAAAACTTGCAGTAACTTAATATCCTCTTTGTCAGAATTTTCAGGCATTTGGGAATCAGGGCCTGTGTAAACTTTGCCCAGCAAAGTGTCTTTTGTACAAAAAGTGCATAGCAGGAAACAGGTTGACCAAATTTTAACAGCCAACCCTAAAATACATCCTTTGAATATATTGTAACATGATTCCCTGAAGTTCACAGGTGGCCAAGTTTCACTGTTTTGGTACCATTTAAGCTCAAAGGTACTATATTAAAGAGATAAGAGACTCACATTTGCAACGTTCTACTAATTCTCTGTTGTGTGCATTTGATTTTTTCATAGGCATGTTCTTCCAATGGATTCTCTGTGCTTCCATATGGATAGTTTCTTTGGTGGTCAATTTAATCCAGAATTGCCCTCGTTTTTGGCCCCTGGCTATGGTTGGGGGTTTTGTGTGGGCTACAGGTAAGGATTCTAATTCTTGAAACACAAAGTAATCCTAACTCATTGCAAAAACGGTCATAAAAACTTTTCCATATATAAGGTAGTTATTTGGTTTTTCCAGTCTTGGTATTAAAAAAGCTTTACCCATACAACAAATATTATTGTGAATAATAATGTTCTCTATGCTGGATGGCCCTACTTAATGTATTTTTATTTATAAGCAGCAAATTCACACCAAAATAACTTTTAAAATGGTGTTGAGGAAAAGTCCATATTTAATTTATCTTTAAAAAACTCTATTGCCTACTAACTTGTAGTTGCCTAAATTGTTTTCCATTCTGAACAGTCTCAGAATCTAAAGCTAAAAAGGTAGGACCACAGTCTAGCTTTTGACTGATTTTTTAATTTTATTTTTTTTATTTCAGGCAATGTCACAGTTGTCCCTATTGTTAAAACCATTGGCTTAGCTCTTGGTCTTTTGATATGGGCTTCTTTTAATTTGTTGACAGGCTGGGCAAGTTCAAGGTGAGTATGCTTAAGGCATACATTAGTAATCTTTCCATTTCTTTGCTAATAACAAATATTAACCAATAAAAAGGATTAAACATACATAAAAGGTATTTTTTCCTTCTCATTGGAAAGTACTCAGGTTAATTATTTTATCTTTTTGTGTTTCCTCTGACTCAATAGGAACAAAAATGCCTGGTCATGTTCATTAACATATTTGAGTAAATAAATAATGTATTTATGTATGTCAAGCTAGTACTAGTATTTTTTTCTTCTACAGCATGGGCTGATAAAATAATTTAAATTAACCTTGATTTTTAAATACCCAGATTCAAAAAAATCAATCTCAATTAAATTAAAGACTTTTTTGGTTTTATAATAAATGTAGTTTTTTGTAAGCCAACTGATGCACCAATCCATGATATAAACTAATATGTTGCTAATATAAACTTAAGCAGAAATATTTCTGTGAGTAAAGATTTTAAAGACTGTTTTAATTTAAGTATTTTGTATGCAGTCAATGCAGCTAAGTGTAACTAGTTATGTATTCCAGATTTGGTTGGTTTGGAATTGACCCAGAAGAGGTATCAAGACCAGTCTTAAATTATATTGGAGCCGGGCTTTCATTATTAAGGTAAAAACTTATAATTAATTTATCTAACATAATTTATATGTAATAATCAGAGGAACAATTTAAGCAAAGTGTAAAAGTATTGTAGTTTTTTTTTTTTGCAAATTGATTTACCCCAAAATTCATGAGTTGTCTATACCTAGCTTGTCAGTGCTACATTTCAGAATGGAAACATGCACATTTTCCAGTACAGTAGAGAAATGGTTATTCATAAACGCAGAAGTCTGTTTTTATGCCGGTAGGCACGTTCAAGGCAAAGCTGTGATGCACTAATCCTCTCCCTAGCCAGATTGTTCAACTGGTTCACTTCAACCAAAGTTTGAGAGGGTGCTGAAACAAACTAGAAAAACCTTGGTGAGAAAACGTCTGTGAGATTTCTGTTCTGACTTAACTCGGTTGTCAGTACAAATCCTTCCTCTTAGCAGAATATCCCCCAGATCCTTTAGGGTTCATAAAAAGCCAGAAACTATGCCTTATTTCTTGTCACCCTGTCTACCTGACCACCATCACCAATTCACAAGTAGTAACCTCATGATCTTCAGAAAGACTTCTACTTTTGTGAGAGGTACTCACAAAACAGTGGGAGTGCTGTTATTCCTGCCTGATGAATTTATGTAGCCCACCAGTTGCTTCCTGCCTATTTCTGAGATACCACAAAAAGCGATCAACAAGGAAAACGATCCTGACAAAACATGTTTTCCTGGCAAGCTGCACATGCTGCTCGGTAGAGCTCAGAAGCATGTTTTTTTTTATTTTAGCCTCCTATGCGGCACCTGTACATATTTGCCTAGTCCCTCCAGAGGAAGCTGGCACCTTTTTGTATCTACCCTTATTCCTTTAGCAGGAGTTGAATCACTCTTCAGATGGAGGCATTTTGCTTATGGCTATAGAAAAAATTAATAAATCATTAAAATACCTTGCTTAAAAATAAAAAACTGAATCTGTCAGTTCTGATTACACATACTTACCTGATTTCCAGGAGCAGGGTGGAAAAGCTTTCTTCATTTTATTAACTCAGTGCACTGGAGCAATCAATACCCCTTCTCCTACAAATGCATGAGGCCCTGTGGGAGCAGTGTTATCCCACTTGGATACAACAGAAAACTCAAGACTATCAGTTTTCCTTGAGCACAAATCCAATTCTGTGCAGCTTTAAGTTGTTCCATATAGAATTTTCATGCAGATGTTCAGCTAATGTGGTTCAGTACAAAGGACACTGTTAACTAACACAGCTGTTGTTAGCACGTGGCTGGAACAACACACCATAAATAAAGAAGCATTTCAATCCTATTATATAGAAGAGAGAATTATAAAGTGATAACAGGACTAATCTATTTGTTTACTTTTGCTGAAGTCAATTGTTAAGACTGTTCAGAACAACTGCATTGTAAAAATATATTGAAGTAAATCTCTGGACGCTAAATGTTATGTCCTCGTGAGCTGACTTATGGTATTCATTGACGTATTCTTTTCTTCTGAGTGCTGTCATATTTCTTTTTATAAAAACTGAAGTCCAGAGTTCTTCAGCTTCATTAGAAAGAACACCATTACTGAGAGAAACGGTAAGTACTCTGCAGTTGCTGTTCTGCAGCTGTGAGAATACATATATATGTTAAAACAAACAAAAATTGCTTAATGTTAATGTTTTCATAGGATATATGGTAAACTACATAAATATGCATTGATTGTATTTAATTTGTGGATCTTGTGTATTTAATTAAATGTGAACAACAGAAAAGGCCTTCTTCGTTTATTGTCAGCCTTGTATATGGCTCGTAAGCCCTTATGGCAGAGGCTGTATTAAAGACAATGTGCATTTTTCCTTTCTGAAAAGAAGTAGTAGTTTTAGAAGAATTTATTAGAATAGGTTTTAGCTATTAGTAGGAGAATGCTTAGAGGAAATGCAACAGAGTGTACAAGTCTTATCCACCAGATTTTTGCCTTGTTACAGAGCCAAAAGACTGTCAGGAGTCCCTGGTTCTCAGCATTGACAGTGGCACTGGTGGGAGGCCAAAGACAGGTGCCAGACTGGGCTCCCAAAGAAGTGACAGCCAAAATTTGCAACAATAACTGGAGAACAGCAGGCTCCCAATACAATTCCCTGTTCCTACCCTTACTCTGGTAGGTCAGTGATGCATCAAAACTCAATTGCTACCTAAACAGAGCTCCTGAGAGTTTTCTAGCTGTGCTTGGTGATCGTGATCTCTAGAGGTCCCGATCTACCAGAGCACATATCAGAAGATAATCTGCAGGACTAGAAGAAAGGAATGTTGTAGTCTCTTTACACTGCAGACAAGGGTATTATTTTCTCAGTTGGCAAATAGTCCTAGTATTCTGACAGTAACACCAGAGCTATCAACAAAAGGCAAAACTGTATCATAAATAAAACCAATACATTAAATCATTCATCATATTTAAGGAAGGGCAAGTTTTGAAAGGCAGACCTGCATGTAGATTAAAAAAAAAAAAAAAGCTAATGAGTGCTGTATTAAATATTAAACCCCAAATACACAGCCAAACACTTAGAAACTTTGAGGTAGATAGATCCAATTATTACTGCTTGTTTTATTTCCAAAATTATTTTTCCTTTTTATTCAGAGCATCCCTGTCAAATCTTGTTTCTCCTTCCCTTACAGTTTTCTTAGAGCAAAACTGCTGTATTAAGACATTTGAGATGTTTTTTATTAAAAAAAAAAAAAAAAAGAAAAAAGATTGAGTGAAAACTCTTATTTTTCTGCAGTCTGTTAATGCTTCTGAAGAGATCTCTGATGAGTCATGGGTGAGCAGACTTTCTCCAGCAAAAAAAAGACTCATGTAAGTCATTCGCAGTTCTTCTACTGATGCAGGTCAAGTAGCCAGAGAAAGTAATATAACAGAGTAAGAACAGAATTTGTCTTCTAGTTTTCCTAGCATAGACATGTGCTAATAAATAAGTTTTTAAAATATTAGCGTACTGTGCGTATTTCTGCATATCTGACTAGCTGCTTAACTAGTTGGATAATTTTCTTCTCACTGTTCACTGTGCACCAACACATTTGCAAAGTAAAGAGCAATAGGAATTAAGTACGGAGCTGTTTTGTAGCACCCCACCATAGAAAGAGGCCATGCTTCCAGGTGTGGCTTCCACATGAGTACACGTGGAAAAGGCATTGCAGCATGGTTAGGAGACAGGAGAAGTGGTCCAGGGTGGAAGCAGCAGCTAGCAAGGAGGCGGTTTGGGGACTGGAGGCAGCAAGGACATAATCATCTGGAGGTGGAGAATGGGAGCAAGAAGGAAAATAATGATCCTGGAAATCAGTAAAGAAAGTACGGACTGAAACAATGGAGCTGAGAGTGTGAGTGTTTTAACTTTATTTTTGTTAGTTTTCTCCCAGCTTCTCTTTTAGGCAGTATTGGTTAGTTGATGTCTCTTGTCATGACTGTAGATTGCAGGTTATTGGGGCAGGAGTTGGCTGTCGTACTTGGACACAAAGTGCAGGAAAACTGAATTACTGTTTTGAAAATTTTCTACACTAAAAATAGAGCTAAAATACATCATTTTTATAACACTGCTACCAATTTTTGTAAGATTTTCAGGTTTTAACTGCAATACTGTATGTCTTGTGTAGTGTCTACTTCCCTAATTTACAGTAGGCTTTTCTCTTTTTTTGTTCTTTTCAAAGAGGATGTAGCCTAGCTGTAGTGGCTGGAGTACTGTATGGTTCCAGTTTTGTACCAGTACTTTACATCAAGGACCATGGAAGAAGAAATGAAACTATATACGCAGGAGCAAGTCAATTTGGTAAAGGCTAATTACTTTATTTCATTAATATGTTGTGGTTTTCTGCTTTCATAAAGGCACGGAGTGAAATTATTCATACTGCTGGAAATACAGTGGCAACTTACTAGTTCAGTACTATGTTACATGTTACTGAGTTGTTGTTATAATACTAGCTCTCCCTTTTTCCAAAAGGTGAATTAAACCATTAAAACAATAGCAGTAAACAGCCAAAAAGATGCCATATTTATCTTACTTACTTAACACCTTCTGGAACGTAGCTAACTCTCAAAATACCAAGTTCATATGTCAGGAATATGAGGGGCAAAAGCTTATTGATTGCTAAATTAGTAAAGGAAAAGTAGAAGGTTGAACATAATTGATGAGCAGAAGAGATATACAAAATTTTAAGTAATCATGTTAGTTTTGTAATTGAAGCCTTTTAATGTAGTTGTAATAGCTATTTTCAAAACATTTGTCAAGAAACATTTTCCTTAAGATTTAGGATATAATGTATCAAGTAATACCAGTGGCAGCTTAAGGCCCAGGTTCCACTGAGACAGCACAGTGCTGCCATTAACCAATGCTTATTGTAATGGATACATTTTCTCTTGGATATAGCAATTTACACACTTCCAAGCAAGACAAAACAGCTGTTATCATTACTGTATCTGTCTTTCCTGATGAGGAATTACAGGTCCGAGGAGACAGAGATCACCTTGCTACATGGTTCTCCTCTATCATGTTGAAGATGCTCTATTTAGTGCTTATCAAATCTGTAAGGGATTTGTAATTCTTAATAAGTATATTGGTCAAAATTGTGATGCATTCTTCAAGATAAGGAAAGGACAAAACTGCTATGTTTATCTTGCTTTGTATGTGCAGTTGTCTTGCCTTTGAAAGTACAGCATAACGAAAAGAAGCAAGGCTTTACAGTGAATGTAAATGTAGATGGTTACGAGAGGATGTAATTATGTAATACCCCTCCCCGCAGTTTTGTAGCCTCACACAAGTATTTTCTTATGCTTTTAATAAATGAATTCAGTAGCCTGACTAATAGAATTACAAAAATAACAACTCATAGAAATGCATAAAAGCTTCTGATAAATGCTAGGGTCAATGTAGCATTTAATTCATATTTAATATGATATGTATGATTGACAGAATCCATCCAGAGCCAGACTGTTAGCTGGGCTCATAGCCACAATTGAATTGAAATTGTGGCATCTTACCTGTTTTTGTTTTTGTGAATGCTGTCACTGAAATAAATTTAACTAAAATTATGAACTGATGTTTTAGACTAATACAGTTTTGCAATTTCTCCTTCAGATTTAGATTATGTTTTTGCACACTTCAGTGGAATATTTCTTACAAGTACCATCTACTTTTTGATCTACTGTGCTGTCAGGAAAAATAAGCCTATAGTTTATCCCCAAGCCATACTGCCAGGTATGTTTGTTAAATTAGGAATTCATTTTGGTTACTTCTTCTTATTCTTTTACAGTGATTAGTTCAAGCTATATAATGGAACTGTAGTTAGCCTCTGAAGTCTCGTCATTTCAATTTTTGTCTGTTCAGAAAGATCAGTCCTACTATGTTAATTAAGATCAGGAAGCAATGATATATTTTTGTTCTAATCTGAAATGTGACATTGCAAACAATGCATTTGCAAAAACTCACTCTGTCAGAAAGTAGAGTATGTTGCCCAGGAAATTGCAATCTTTAATTATAATTTCCTACTTCAGTTGGAGTAGCTGATTTTATCCCTAGAGACTTGGTTTAGATTCTCAGAGCCAGCTTGTTAAAGTTATTAAATAATAAACTACTCAATTTCTGTATTATGCTATTAATACAAATATTTCACAGATTGCTGTCTATACTTTGCTGTACGTGTTTTTGATTTGGATTTATTTTTCTAGGGTTTGTTTCTGGTGTGCTTTGGGCAATAGCCAATTGCTGCTGGTTCATTGCCAATAACTATCTCAGTGCTGTGGTCAGCTTTCCAATAATAACCGCAGTAAGTATATAAAAAAATAAAATCTATGACTAGAAATGCAGATTTCCCTCCCCCCCTCCCTAGTAGTTAAAATTAAGTTGAAATTTTGACGTGTCCAGATAAATTTTTTTCCAAATGTATACATTACGTGTTCTTTTACTTGTCTGCACTAGCATTTGTTTTTTGGGCAGAACTTAAGATAATGTGACAAGCACCGTCTTGGCCAATGTCAAGCATAAAAAATAGGAGCTGAAGGTGTCGGTCTTCAGGTTATATAAAAACCAGTACTCTTTAGCCAGAACTATTGTCAATATTAAATATTGAACTGAGGTGATAAAAAGAAGAAAAGTTACTTGCTTTCATCCCAGCAAGTATCTGTAGTTCTGGACTTTTTCATTTGTGATTTTTATATTTTATCAGTCATTTTGCTTAATTAAGTTAGATATTTTTTATTGTCACACTTTTCAAATACACCAAACATTCTGTATGGCTGAAAATAATTTTCTTACAAAAACACAAGGAAAATAGGTTGGCCAATTTTGCCTGTGTTATTCCTGCTTATAATACTGTACCTTTAAAACACTGTTAATGTTCAGAAGCTGCATGAATTCCATCACTATATAAAAATAAATTTTGCCTTTATTCTCTTGCCAGTCTGCTAGATGGTGCTGCAAAGCTAGATAACTTCTGGCAAATTAGAGTTCATGAGTATCAAAAATAAAGTTCTGCTGAACAGCTGTATTTTGGAAGCAAACTAATGAAACAACATTAATAGGGATTAAGCTTTGCCTCAAGATGGAGTGAATCAGAATAAACTCTGCAGTATGCAATGAAAAAAAAATACTTGGGATCATTCTAATTAGGAACAGAAGGATTAATAGAAAGCAGCTTTAGTAACTTTGTTTATCAGTATACCTAAAGGGAAAGGATGTAAAATAACTAAATGAAAAATTGTAAGGACAGCACTGATGAGAAACTGCTTATCTGTGCTGCAGTTTTGGAACTGTTGCTTTATTTCACCCTAGAGAGAACTTCAAACAACATCCCTTTAACAATTTGCTTCATTTAAAAAATGCATTCCCCTAGCAATGTAGGTTATCTAGAAAGCGAAGTAACACCTTAGTTATTATTTAAATAATATTTAGCAATTTAGGCAATGGCATGCACAAACACATTCAATGTAATATTCTGTTTCCTGCTGGCCTAAATTTATGTCCCATCGGGTGTACTGAAGATGGTGGGAGTAAGATCACTGTCCAGACATCTGTCAAGTGTTTCTGAGAGCAGCTGTAATGGGAAGCATTCACAGAGTTTTTGCTTCATATTCAGATAATATTTTCTCATCGGTCATGAGAATTCAGATCATTGCTCCCACAGGAAAAAAAAATGTATTACTGGGAGTGCCTGGAAATTATCACTGTGAACCTCTTGTTTTCTATTAGCTAGGAAATCTGTAAGACACCATCACAGAGAAACAGCAGTTTTCCTGGCCTGTCTTATCTGTCTGGCTTTGTGTTTTGTCCAGATGGCTGAAATACAGGAAATACATTCATGTTCCAGTTTCTTGATACCATACTGAGCAATAAAATCAAACTTTTCAAAAGTGGTTAGTCGTGGTAATAGAGGAAACATTAGCAATATCCTTGGTGGCTGCCAAGAAACCTGAATAGACCTCTGAAACAGGGTAACAAATGAAAGTCTGTAGAGTTTGAACTAAGGTGAGGCATATTATTTAAAGCCTACTAAAAGAACGTATAACAGCCAGTGCAGACTCCACAGCTTAATTTAGGAAGAAATTATGCCCTCTCATAAAAAAATAAATTAAAAAAATCTTGTTAGCCCTTCTTGAAGTATTTATTGTGTCTTACTTTGTAGAGACTTCAGTATGTTTATGCTTTTGCCATGAGTACTGTACAGAATGGAGAGGCCTAAATTTGCTATCCAAATGAAATACAACCGCCCTAAAAACAATAATAGGAAGGTGGCACACTTCACATTTGTAATGTACAAGTGAATCTTATTCTTTAGGGTCCTGGCCTTGTTGCTGCAGCATGGGGAGTCCTCGTATTTAAAGAAATCAAGGTAATCTTACTAGGTCTCTTACCTAGTCTCTCTTCTCCTTGTCTCTAGTTCTTAGAACAGCATGATTTGGTATATAGCTGTATCCGTTAGATTTCCTTACAAATACTACATTATGAAGCTGAAAATCATGTCATGCAATGCCGCGTTTTCCAAGGTAAACTTTGAACAATTTTTACAGGAATGCCGATTTGAATTCCATGACTATTAGCAGCAGTGGGAGTAAATGAAGACTGCAGCAGGGTCAGGATGCCAAGCATAGCCTGAAAACAGTATTTATTTGAGCTAGCTTTCAGTGAGGGCAGGGGAATGAGCAGTTGTCGCAGTAATCACGTAGACCAGTAGTTAAGGAATTTAGGGTCAGATTCTCCAGAGGACCAAAAAATCAGGCTGAGGACAGTTGAGCCTGCTGATTACAGTACAATGTAGAGATTGTTAAACTGATACAGCAGCAATAACACAGAACGGGGTAATTTACTAGATGTTAACATGGCTGAAATTATTTTTCAAGCGGAATTTGAAGCATAGGAGCGTAGGTCTCAGGTTCCTGTAACTAGTCTGGCCAAGATCCATTCATATCTAATTTGCTATTACAGATTATATCTGATATTTCTGGTGACTGTAAAATGCGTTAGGCATGCTTGGAGCAGGAACTAGAAGTCCCCTCTCCCTCACTGCAGACAAATGTTGCACCACACTAGAAGACTGTCATGTTCATTATCCAAATCTTTATGATTCACTAAGTCTTTCAACTTTTTCATACATTTTAGAATAGTCTCAGCATAGATGCTTACTATTTAAATATCATCTGAAAACAGACAGAAGTCCCTTAAAAAGACTAAAAAAGATTTGATGAATTAATTTTATGAATGTTTCACTAAGTGCATGGCATCATAGATTGCTTGTATTGAATTGCTTTGAACAAAAAATCTTTCAAATGTTGTATGAAATAAAACCCTATAAAATACATTGTATGAAGTAAAACGCTAACATTTCATATAACAGGTGCATTCATTTTTGTCATAAATTAAATGAAACTTTACTTTTTTTTGTGAAGTGTTACCTATTATGACATAATATTTTTCTTTTTCTCTCCACTTGACTGTCCAGGGACTGAAAAACTACATGTTACTCTCAGTAGCATTTTGCATCATTTTGGCCGGATCACTCTCCACAGCTTTTTCTAAAGTTTGAAAAGATCTTCTTACCAGCAGATGGTGCTACTGTCTAGGACATTGACGGTGTATCACAATAGGTTATTTCCAAAATATATGTCCAACATTTACCCTAACTTTCTTTGGGCAGGTAAAAATCATTCCCACATAGCATGAAAGAAAATCTGGAAATGTTTGTTTCTGCATGTTTTGGAAGAGCAATGATATCAAAGATGTTCTTTTAAATAAAGCTCAATGATTTTATATTTACTGATTTTTCTGGTTTAGGTATGAAGCTCACATCACTGTAAGTTCCAGTTCCTTTCTATGATGATGGGTTAAAGGGATATTGATTTTTAGTCTGTTAGTACTCTATAGCTAATTCATTTTATTCCAAAATTCTGTCTTGCTGACTTGATTATAACATGTCTTGAAATATAAAAACATAGGTACATAGGCACATAAAAACACAGGTACATGAATCTTCTGGACAAACAGATGATCACCTCTGAGAATATACCATATAACCTGCCAAACATACTTCCTTTTTTGAAAACACTGTAAAGATAATGGAAGTAAAATCCTTTTCTAATTCAGCAACTGACTTCTTGCCATATGCTGACAGACTACAGTCTAGGACTCACCAATGTGAAAAACATGTTATGCAGTTCTTTCTTAGCATCCAAATTGTCCTGACTTGGTTTACCCAGAAGTGCCACAACTGAACTATTTAAGATGTATAGTTAAATTACATGCTTTCTTCACAATTCATAGGGAAAAAAAAATTGTTAGTTTGCAAACAGATATGAAATTGTTTCAGGTCATCTCCATACTTGGTGCCTTTTTGAGAAACAAAAAGTAAGGGTACACCTAATAATTCCTTTAACAATTTTTTGAAGATAAAAAATATGAAAGTGAATACACATCGAAGAACATTCCAAAGGGACGGTCTCTTTTAGATTTGCAAAGAAGCACAGAATTGGTAGTATGAATAGCAGTATTGGATTCCATGGTAATCTTTCAGTCATATTATTGCAAACTGCTGTCCTGCTCACATTAATGAATTATATTCCAGTTAAAATCATTCACTAGCTATATCTGTCTTGGGAGACATTTACCTCACTGCTCAGACATTACCACAATTTATTATATAGTATACATACCTGCTTTTACCTCATTCATTTAACAAAGCAGACTTTAAACAGGTTTTCAACCTGATACAACCATCCATTCTAACACTCTACACTCTAATATTCAGGACTAGATCTGTACTGAGCTACTATTTTAAAGGCTGTGATGAGAGTAATAAGGTATCACCTCACAAAGTCACCAACGGAATACGTATTTGAAGAAGTATTGCACAAATTTAAAGTAAATTGATCTTGAGCTAAGGGCCAAGCAGCAGGAATTCAATCCATCTGTAGGTGAAAGCAAGCATTAAATTTCCGTTTGATTCTGTAATTACACGGGGATCTTACATATACGTTAGACATTCAGAAAATGTGCGCTCTTCGGAGAGACAAACACATCCATACACAGGCCCCTGTTTTCAAAAGAAAGACAACTTGGCCAAGTTTGTGATGGTAGCACTACTTTATACCCAACCTTCACACAGGTTGTTTTGTGGATCACATTCCTTCTGCAGAAAAAAGTATTTAAGGGAGTTAGCACAGATCCTATCATCTCTTTTATGGTATCTGAGCAAAACTGATCTTCTGCTCCTGTATTTTCTGTTTACATATCATTTTTCCACTAACTTAATCGCTGCTTAAGGGAGTTATATGTAGGGAGTCTCACAGAGCACCAACCACTTGACAAGATCCACTGACGTGCCTCATGCATGCAAGTATTTAACTAAAATAGTATAATAAACATTAGCTTTGCAGACCAAAAAGAAAGGGAGGCTTTCCTTTTGAAAGCCTCTATACACTTATATTTTTAGTATTTTTGCTTCCAAAACACTATGTTAAGAATAGATTTACCAGGGGGTGCATAAAGGAGCTACAGATCCTGCTTGAGCCCATTTGCTCTGTACAGATTGATGCGCTCTCCATGTTGTACGACAGAGGATACATTGTGCTGTTCAATGGCACCCTTATTCACATCCTGCCAGCATCCAGCCCTGATGTATAGCGGTACTGTGTGAACAGATGGCTTTCATGATAGTTTTGAAACTAAGAAGGCACCAGTTTGAATTGCAATTTTATTTTTAACCATTCTACAAGTGATGCCTACAATCTAAGACACAACTGTATCTAATGTGGTGCTAATCACAGGTGTGCAAAAGCGCCAATAGGAATAGGTGGACAGTTCTGAATGGTTACCTTAGATAGATCACATGCCTCTAAAGAGCAATCCATACCATAGAGAGGTTTAAAGTCCTACCATCAAGTTAGCAAACGATCTTGCCGTTGATTTTCAGTCCTCATCTTTTTCTTGTGGTAAATACATTAAAATGTGATGAATTGAGCAAACTGCTCCAAAAACTACATCAAGGACACTTGTGCAGCCTGAATTCTGGATTCCTGGGTAACCAGAATACTATGACTCAGAGGACCCTATCAGCTTTCTAGTCATCTATTTTACAAAAATACTTGAAGTACTTCTTAAACATTTCCAACTATAATTGCGTGGTTATTTTAGCCCTTTGCATTTACACTGTGAAATACTCAAATTAAACAAGACTAATTGCACATTCTTTTTGTACAGGATGATATTTATCCCAAGTGGTGTGACTGTCACTTTGCTTATGTGTACACTGTGTAACGCAGGGTAATACAGAGATACCCAAGTTAACTGGAAAGAACAAGATCGTGACAATTACAGCAAAAGCATGGACAACATGGAAGGGAGGAGAAGATGAAGGAAAACTACATCCAGAACATAACATTCTTAAGCTTCCACAATTGGGCAAATCTAAGTAGCTTTACAATATTTTTACCAGTGAATAAATCTCTCTTCTCTGGAAATTTGCACTAGGAACCATTGTTAGAATCAGAATCCTGTTCTAAGAGCATGATGAAAAATGTTGCACTCCAAGTTGGAAATTGGAGAGAAAAACAATCCTGTATACGTAAGAATTGTACTCAAACCGCTGATTACACTTTTTCTTCCCCCTTAACAGATGCTTACATCTTTTACTTTTAACCTGAGAAGCAACAGGTAGTTTCCACGTTTCCCTTGGGGATAGTGTACTCTTCTGTCTTTTGCTTCTGTACAAACAGTTCAAAATTTTAAAGTCATGTTGTCAGACATACACCCAAACAACCTTGCACGGCATTACATGTTCCGCCCCCCCCCCCCGTCCCCCTCGTCCCCGTCCCCGTCCCCGTCCCGTCCCGTCCCGTCCCTCCCCCCAAGACAGGTCAAGCCTGTCAGGCAAGACCGGACAAGTAAATAATGTGAACATAGAAAAGTAACTTGTAAATACATTACGTTTTGGCAGTTTTTTGGCGCTTTGTGGGACTTAACTGCGCTTCAGTGAGAAGAACATCTACTGTTGTGAACTAAAATTATGCCTCTGTGCCACAATGTATTTTTTTTGTTTGTTTGTTTTTTTGGGGGAGGGGGTGGGGCAAAATTTCTTGTGGACACCTGCAGGAGTTGCAAGATAATAATAAAATGTAGGTGAAGGAAAAGTTCCTTCTGTGTTGTTGTTGGTTTTGTTTTCTTTTCCATGCAGTCTTAAAATGAAGGTCCCATTTTCGGGCCCTTGGCAGAGTGTAAGCATGCCGGAACACTTCACGCTACGTAGATCATATTTGTCTGAAATGATAATATCATCCTGTGAAATATGTTCATCTGATTCGTGTCAATACGGAACAATGCTAGGGCCTCATCATGAAATGTGACCTTCTGTCTTACATCCTCTTGTATAAATAACCACAAGTCCAAGAGAAACAGAGTGGTTAGTGTATCTAGTTCTTGTATCTTGCAAAAGAATGGTCTAGCAGTTCATGTCGATAGAGGGTTTGAAGGGTAAACCTTGAGACTCGGGTCTGGGAGATAAGAGCATAAGGGGGAGTTTTTTGAGCTAATTGCTGACTACTGCATGAGACACAACTTTCTGACATGTGGCCCAGAGACCACTAAATAAGGAGGGGGGTGGTGGTGTGGGGAAGCTGAGGAACAAAGGACGAAGGACAAAGCCTGGGAGGAAGACTACGAGCCTTCAGTACGAGCGACCCCCAGAGGGACTGCCAGAGACTGATACGTATGCATCCGTGGGATGGTTTGGGTGCCGGGAAACTAATTATAAGAACCCTGCCTTTTCCAAAAGTGGTGATGAATATGTATTAGCCTAGGAGCATAAAAACCAGCCGCCTGATGTAACTGGTGTGCGTCTTGGTGGAGCAGAGACTCCTGGCGCACCCAGCGCTGTTTGCTTACCTCTATTCCTTTAATAAATTGTAAACTTTGATTGTAACCCTATTTGGGATTCAGTCATTTATAACAATACCTATAGTCTGCTGCAGCCTGAAAAGTAGCCTGTGCCTCAGGTGCTGTTTTCTGCCTCTGCTTTTGTTACTACATCCTTGTAAGTCTTCAAAAGGGAAATGAAGTTATCCTATTCAGAAAAAACACCATCCAGAAGAAACTTTGGTTGATTTCAGGGCCTGAATTCTCACTGAAACCAAAGGCGGGTATAGAATCATAGATTATCCCGAGTTGGAATGGTCCCCTAAGGATCATTGAGGCCAACTCCTGGCACCACACAGGTCTAACCAAAAATTCAGACCACGTGACTAAGTGCACAAGTCCAAATGCTTCTTAAACGCCGACAGGCTTGGTGCAGTCACTACTTGCCTGGGGAGCCCGTTCCAGTGTGCAACAACCCTCTCAGTGAAGAACCTCTTCCTGATGTGTAGCCTAAGCCTCCCCTGCCTCAGGTTGACGCCATTCCCTTGGGTCCTATCACTGGGGACTGAAGAGAATAGATCGGTACCTGCCCGTCCACTCCCCCTCGCGAGGAAGCTGTAGACTGCGACGAGGTCTCCCCTCAGCCACCTCGTTTCCAGGCTGAACAGGCCCAGTGACCTCAGCCGCCCCTCATACGTCTTCCCCTCTAGGCCCTTCGCCATCTTTGTAGCCCAGTATCTTACTGACTTGAAGAAAGAGGCTTTAATCTGTCCTGGTTTGTTTACCAACAAAGGAGCACAAAAGAGACGCGTGTCCTTGCCTCTGAAGAGGAGGTGAAGGAAGAGCCAGTGCAAGGAACACAAAAATCAGTTGCGCCAGACTAACACGTGGTTGTATCTGAGCTTGGAGACTGCAACCCTCTTCAGACTTCCAGATCTAGAGGAACACTTTGGCTGCAGCCTAAAAGCCACATGTACATAAGCTCCCTCAAGCCAGCCAATCTTCTTCCCATGACCTGCGAGGAAACAGCAATGTGGGCACGTAACCAAATCAAAGCCCAGACCTTCAGCCCAGTCCTTGGCCTGAATAGTGAGTGAGGATCTGGATCCTGGCATTTATACGTGATAGCTTATAGGCAGCGGAAGTAAATAGTGTAGTCAGAGGTCACGGGGCTAGATTTTGAAAAGTCCTGCATAAGGCAGACATCTCAGAAAAGCAGATTTAAATAACATTAATGCCAAGAAAAATTCTGATTGCTATATTCTTTATCTGTCGTGACTAGACAGATGAAAATCTGTGATAGCAATTTTGCCTTTAAGGTCATTTTCTTTGATTTCTTTGATTACTTTATCTGTCTATCTATTTATTTATTTATTTATTTTAGCAGGCTCTGTACTAATTTTCCTGACAGAATAACTGACAGAAATACGACCCTTGTGCACCTTTCCTAGTTAATTCATTAGGTCAACTCTAACCACTAAGCCCCTTGTCAGGTTATTTCTATTAGTGATAAGGAGCAATTGATCTTCAAAGACTGAAGCCAGGTAGAGGAGCCTATTCCACAAGGTCTGTTGGCTCCACCCTTGTGAAGTGAAATCTGCCAGGTGTGGGTCATTTGACCTTTGCTATATAGGAAGCTTGAGGAGCTGTGGGGAATTGCCTTCCTGGGGGAGCTTGAGGCTCAGGTTTTCTAGGGTGTTTTTCTGCTGTTGTGGTGAAGTGGGCTCAGTATTTCCCCATGGGCTGTTTTTTCTTTGTGTTTTCTGCCATCTATGTGAAATAGTTTTAGTGACTCTATGAGCTAGCTATGTTGGCGGTGTGTTGGCGGTGCCTTCTCAGTACAGCAGAACCCTGGTGGTGCAACTTCCCTGTGAGGCAGTGTGGAAGTGACTCAGGTTCAGAAGCTGGCAGGTAAGTGTTCCTGGGTTCTACAGTTTTTTAATGCTGAGGAGTTGGAGTACTTCCTTCACCTTGTCTGTTTTCAGTGAAAGTACTCATGTGGATTCTAAGCTCCCTTTCCAGCCCTTAAAAACAGAATAATGATAATAATAATGGTAAATAAAAATAAAACCCCACCAACTCAGAAGCTCCAGTGCTTACAGGTAAGCCTGCCTTCCAAGAATGTTCTTAACTATTAGTTAAGGTTGAACATCAGGCAGTATGAAAAAGGTGCCTTAACGTGAACTCAAATTATGCCCTGTGGTAAGTAGACACAGTCTGGGAGAGATACTGGTGGCATTATCGTAACTTTCACTAAGTGGAAGTCGCGAAACTGGGCTGATCATAAAAGAAATAGCGCTTTGACAGCATGTGAGTCAAAAGCAGTACGAAGAAACCCTCTCCCCTTCCCTTCTTCCCTACAGGCCTGCGTGTCTCCGCTGCGGAGAAAGTTCTGGAAGAGGTCCACCAACAGAGAGAATCGATCTTCCTCCCCCACCTGTAGAAACCAGTGTCTGAGCTTTCGAGGAAAGCATCCTTCTGAGAACGGAAGATGCCAGAGCGGGAACACAGCCCGTGCCACCCTGCAATTTTGCCACTGTGATGGAGGTCTGGTCCCCAGGGGAACTACAGGCCCGTCAGTTTAGCCTCAGTACCAGGGAAGCTCATGGAGCAGATCCTCTTGAGAGTCATCTTGCGGCACTTGCAGGGCAAGCCAGGCGCTGCTTGACGAACCTGATCTTCTATGACAAAGTGACGCGTTGGGTGGACGAGGGAAAGGCTGTGGATGTGGTCTACCTTGACTTCAGCAAGGCTTTTGACACCGTCTCCACAGCATTCTCCTCAAGAAACTGGCTGCTCTTGGCTTGGACTGGCGCACGCTTCGTTGGGTTAGAAACTGGCTGGATAGCCGGGCCCAAAGAGTTGCGGTAAATGGAGTCAAGTCCAGTTGGAGGCTGGTCACTAGTGGCGTCCCCCAGGGCTCAGTGCTCTTCAACATCTTCATCAATGATCTGGATGAGGGCATTGAGTGCACCCTCAGTAAGTTTGCAGATGACACCAAGCTATGTGCATGTGTCCATCTGCTTGAGTGTAGGAAGTCTCTGCAGGAGGATCTGGATAGGCTGCACCGATGGGCTGAGGTCAACTGCATGAAGTTCAACAAGGCCAAGTGCCGGGTCCTGCACATGGGGCGCAATAACCCCAAGCAGAGCTACAGGCTGGGAGATGAGTGGTTGGAGAGCTGCCAGGCAGAGAAGGACCTGGGAGTGATGGTGGGCAGTCAGCTGAATATGAGCCAGCAGTGTGCTCAGGTGGCCAAGAAGGCCAACGGCATCCTGGCTTGTATCAGAAACAGTGTGACCAGCAAGGCTAGGAAGGTGATCGTCCCCCTGTACTCGGCTCTGGTGAGGCCGCACCTCGAGTACTGTGTTCAGTTTTGGGCCCCTCGCTACAAGAAGGACATCGAGGTGCTTGAGCGGGTCCAAAGAAGGGCGACGAAGCTGGTGAAGGGCCTGGAGAGCAAGTCCTACGAGGAGCGGCTGAAGGAGCTGGGCTTGTTCAGCCTGGAGAAGAGGAGGCTCAGGGGCGACCTTATCGCTCTCTACAGATACCTTAAAGGAGGCTGTAGCGAGGTGGGGGTTGGCCTGTTCTCCCATGTGCCTGGTGACAGGACAAGGGGGAATGGGCTAAAGTTGCACCAGGGGAGTTTTAGGTTAGATGTTAGGAAGAGCTTCTTTACTGAAAGGGTTGTGAGGCATTGGAACAGGCTGTCCAGGGAGGTGGTGGAGTCACCATCCCTGGAGGTCTTTAAAAGACGTTTAGATGTAGAGCTTAGGGATATGGTTTAGTGGGGACTGTTAGTGTTAGGTTAGAGGTTGGACTTGATGATCTTGAGGTCTCTTCCAACCTAGAAATTCTGTGATCCTGGTCCCCAGGTTCTTCACTAGTTTGTGTTAAATGAATGAATGAGGCTGTAGTATGGAATGTAGTATGGAAAAATGGTGGAACAATGTTCAACCAAACCTCTCAGGAAGGAGAACCGTGTCTGGGCTTGGAAAGTGAACTACCCTGCTCACACTACTACTTTCTAAGTAGAACTAGCTTCTAAGTGTAAGACCCATATTGTACAACATGTCTCTCAGGACCCAGAGATCCCTCCAGCAACTTCAAGGAAGAAACAGGAGCTAGCAGGGTAAGGACTAAGGTCAAAAAGCAACATGCAAGATATACATTATGTGAATAAAAACTAAGCATCGGAAAAACAAAGACAGATTTCTGTAACAGAGCAAAGCTCTGGTGGTAGGGGAAAAGAACAGGGGCATATGAAGCTGTGTGAAGTTGCATCGAGTTCAGGTGCATCACATTGCAGAAGCAGTATGGTGCTTCCCAGTCACTTTCTGCAGCTGGGCAAGTCACAGTACCTGCTGGACAGCCAGTGCAGAGGGACCATCATGCAACTGCTGGTCAGCCTGCGCCAGCTCTGCTCTGCAATCTGTCCTCAGCTGTGCAAGGAATAAGCAAGCAGTGGTGCTTAAGCTGAATCACTGTGGGACCTAGTTTACCCTTAACCATAACCAAACGCATTGGGCTTTGGCTACCTCTGCACTAGCACTATCCTGTTTTCTTTGGTGCTGTGAATATCCTGAATGAATGTGTCTTGGGTTCTTCAGATTTTTACTGACTTTCTTGAGGGATGCTCAATGTTCAGGTCTGGTATGGGCCCAGGATTTGATTACTGAATATTATTTGATTACGGGAAACAATAGGGAACAGTTAAATCTACAAGGGCAGGAGCACCTTTAAATTTTCCCATTTCTACAGAGGGCCAGTTGGCTTTCTGAAACAACTCCCCAAAAAGTTCACTCCTGTCCAAAAAATCACCATGTATGCAATTTGATGCAGTCCCCAGTCTGTTTTGTAAAGCTATCAGATGTGAAAACTTAATTGCTTATTGCTAACACATTAATTACAATTCTTGTTTGTGAATGCTCAAGTACTGGCTTTATTAAATGCTTTCTTAGCAGATATTCTATTGGATTTGTCTTACTGATAGGGGAAAAAAAAAAGAAAAACACCTCTTTGCATCTCTTTTCTGTGAAAAATCCCTTATGGTAATGCATCAGGATTTATGGTTTAAATATGTATTTATTCCAAAATATTTTCTCCTGATGTTCACTTGGAATATATTGGATAAATATTCCACTCATTTCTGAGATTTTCTGGTTATTGAAGTTTTGAGTTTGAAGTCACATTGGTAGTGCTTTCATGTTAAAATGCTGGATTAACAGAGATCTGTTTATAGAGCTGTTTATACATGACAGTCTGACAGCAAGTGTTTAATGAGAGAAAATTCTATAGTTGATACAAATGATCATGGCTCTGTTTATAACAGCAAAGCTGTGTGTTTTCATATCGGTAAAACAACTGGCCCAGAATGTTCCCTTGTTGTTGTTTAATTTTTTGTATTTGTAGCTGAAGGGGAAAAAAAAAAGTAGGACCAAGATGGAAGAATCATATTTTATCTTTAAGACGATTACAGTTTCACATACTTGTTTGGGTCTGTTTAATAATTTCTAATAATATACTTCAACTTGCTCTAATAATTTTTCTCTGATCATCCTTAAAAGTGAGCTAATCTTTAAAATACAGGTAGACTGGGAGCTTCCGAATAAGATTTACTTGTTTATTTTGTGCATGGTGTTGGGAACCAGAAAATTCAGCATTAACTTTTTAGATTTCCCACATCTGTTTATTACCTTCTCTATATTCATCATCAATTGATTGGACTTGATGATCCTTAAGGGTCCCTTCCAACTCAGGATATTCTATGATTCTATGATTCTAATTCATTTTCCTGAGCTCAATGCCCTTCTTACACTTTTTTATCCCTTCACATTCTTAGTAAAAATTGTTGTTATCTGGAAAAAATATAATTTAAATACGTGGACTCCTATGCTGGTTTTCACTGGCTGTGTTTAAAGACATTTTTTTACCTCTATAGACATTTATATTTTTTATCTACATCAAAATTTTATTTTTCAACCAGAATTCAAAGTTGATTTAATACCAGTTCAACGTTCTGACCTGATCCCTGAGTGGTTTTGTATCTGCCATGAAAGTAAAATGACAGCCAGATGATGCATGCTAATAATTATTTTTTTTTCTTTTTTTATTTTGACCCCTTGCTTTCAAATAGAAAGCTGAAGTTGAATGCAGTATTCAGTAAATACAGTTTGACAGATGAATCCCACTTTCCTCTAGCTAAATATGTAATGCTGGGAGCAAGTGACTGTGAAGTGTTGTATTTCAGCTGAAAAGATGGCTCTTAAACGTTTGAAGTTTACCACAGAATATCTGTTTGGAAACCTAGAAGATAACTTCTCTTTCAGCACTGAAGACTGTTGCTTCTTATTGCACCAAAGGGCCTGTCTCAGAGTGTAACCTGACAGGCAAAATAGGAGAAAAGGAGATGGGATCCACAGCAGCCCTGCCAGTATCAGTGATTCAGGCAATCTGACGCCACCCTGCAGCATTTTCAGATTGTTAAGCAACTCCTCGTGATCTTTGTTTTTGTTATTTGTGTAGCAGCCAATGCACTTATAATGAAATAAATTATACATAGAGATGCATTAGTGCAAGTTATTTGCCTCGTCCTGGTATTTTTCATGCTGTGGGTCTTCTAAAAACATTTTGGGTAGAACTGGGAGACAAACTGTGCTGTTCCCAGGGCCAAAGCAGAAAAGGGGAGCAAGAGGGTGTTCACTAGTTAACAAAACAGGAGAACTGTTTGCAAAGCGATAGCTGGTGCCCAGCTGTACTTACACACCTGAGCTTTGATCTCAGCCAAGGGGGAGCCTCAGGAACGCGAAGGCCACAAGCTCCAGGACAACACCTGGGAGGAAGACCGGTCTGATACATCCCTGGATAGTAATGCTTCACATCAAGTGGTGCCTTGGCTCTGTAGTTTCCTATCGACTTTGTGCTCAGTTGAAAGGTTGGAATTTGTTGTATAAAACCATGTCATGGCATGTATTCCTTGAAGCATGCTGTGCCCATCAAGCTCAAAGGAAACAGTTTAGGCTGTTAGCTTGCTGTGAATTCCCCAGGGATATACTTGCAGAGAGCATGCATAACCCTGTCTTCAACTTCTGTTTCAGATGTTTGTGTCTAGCATTTTTAAGTGAAGTAGTTGAAATTTAGTTCATAAACCCATACAAAGGCTACTATTTTTAGATAAGTAAAGCTGTATGTAAAAAAAGATACGTCTGTGTGGGTATTTTTAGAAGTTGGCAGTATTTCATATTATTTGGTGTTTATAACATGAACAGCAATATATTTTAAAATACTAAATTAAGCACTTGAAACTTGTGGTTCTAGCAACATGCACTGCATTTTCTTGCCTTTTGAGAGGCTAGTCACTGCAAACATTTACTGCACTTTTCTGACTCTGTAGACAAAGAAGTGATGTGCTTACCTTCTGTTTTTTCTTCTCCACAGGTTACATTTATTGTAGTTTAGTGCCTGATGCATTCACTTTAACCTAGTAAGCAACAGTCCATTTGATGGAGTAGTAGTGAATTTCACAAAGAGGAGGATATGTACATGTATCTATTTATGCATGTACTATCTTGTGGTTTTTGTGGTATCAATCCATGCTATTCTTTAGCATGTCTTCCCTTTTGTTTTAAATTACTTTCATTGAGCATCTGCCAGTTTTTCCACATCCACTGCATCTACTTGAAGAAAGTAAGTTTTGGCATCTAGACAGACCTGATCCATTTCATTAATAAATTTCGCCATTTAACTGAGATTTCACTCATGTTTCTCATAATGTGGGTCATGTCAATTTAGGATGCTGCCACAACTCAGCTGTTTGCTAACAGACACCTCATACCACCAGTGGATAAGGTTTTTGTGTTCTTATGAGCAAAAAATCAGCTATGTTAACTTAATTCTCTGTGAAAAAGTCACGTGAGGAAATGCTGAAAACAGTTTATGGTGCCTCAGTGTAGCAAATCAAGAAGACTGTGTCCTTGCTACTTTGCATCTGATTGTTGTGACAGAACTGCTGTTTCTTAAAAATTATTTTACTTTTTGCTTTCCTTTGGTGGGAAGATTTAGCTTTAATTTTTATCTGAAGATAAACACTTTGTAAACATCTATAAATATATAGTGCCCTACTAAGCTTGCAAATTTATTTGCTGTTTGTCATATTTAGCCTATTTTCCTTGTCTTTATAGGTAAAAATTAGAGTATACTAGAAATTCAAACTCTTTATAAGCTATGCCTTAAATATTGCATGTTAGATATTGTCTGCTGCACAGACTTCGTGTTCCTTCATGGTTAGGACTGTTTAAGTAAGGGATGTGTAAAGTTTAATGGTCTCTTTCAGTTCTGAGTCTTCATAAAATGTCTGTGTGATAATTGGAGCTGAAAATACAAGAAAATATCTGTTCCCTGAGCTTCCGTGAGATATGCCCAGATGAGGATTTGGAGACCTCTTACATCTTTTTCATGAGGAAGAACAGAAACAATATGGTTGGACACAAGCAGGTGAGCTTCTCTGTAGTTAGAATGCATGAAGAGTTGCTGCACCATGAAATCGCTTCTGATAACTTTAAAGGAAGAAAGCATTTCAGCAAAACTATTCCCCTCTGTCATATATTCATATCTTGTGTCTTTGTTGCCAGAAGTATTAGTTTGTAGTTTACTGACAACTTGCTCATGGAAGATTATTCAGAATATCAAATCTTAGGGCTGCTGTCAAAGCACTGCAACAAATATCAGCAATCCAAGTGACTCAATAGTGTGTGTTTGTGACATGTAGTGACCCTAGCTTTCTAAATATTGATATGTATGTGTATAGACACATAGGGATACACTTTAAATTAGTTACTTACAGTTAAGAAAGGTCTGGGAGTCATTGCAAGTAGCTGTCTGAAAATGACAACTCTGTGATTAGCAGCAATTGAAAAAATACGAGCATGTTAGAAATTATTAAACAGTAAGTGGAGCAACACCGCTATGCCAGTGTACAATTTCGGCTCACTGATCTCAAAAATAAATGTACAATAACATTTTCAAAAGTCATAAAGAAACACTATAATTTTTTCTTGTACTGTATAATTCGTTATTTAAGTAGGAGTCTTCATTCTGAATTAGAAAACCAAAATGGAAAAATAATATGCCAATAAATTAATTATTGATATGAAGCACATGAATAAGGAATGACTAATTGTTGTGTTATAATTCAGGAACAATTGAGCACGCAAGAAAGTTAGAAAAGGTTTAAATATGGAATAACTTGACTTTTCAAAAAAGCGTAATTATAATTTGAGGCTTCTTCTTAGATGTTGAATAGCTTAATGTTACAAATAGATTATGAAGCAATTCATGAAAGGTAAGAACACTTCTGACTATCAGTCACTACAAGTGGTCTGAAAGGAGCCTCTGACTCAAGCCTTTAGAGCCACCTGACTTCTAGAAGGAGGTATTTTGTGACAGATTTTTTTTAGTCCCAGCCATAACCACTCAAAGACTAATAATTTGCAGACTTCAACTATTCTCGTGCATGTACAATACATTTCGTGTTCATTTCATTAAGATGATCGTGTAAATTTCTTGTATGGATTAAGTATATTAGCACCTTTTCAGTGGATTTTTTTTAACAACCTGGAGTTTTCCCAAACACTGCAAATGTCAGCTAGAACTGACTTACAGTGCTTAAACTGGATTGCTACACTATCGTTTAAAATCTGTTCACATTGATAAAGAATGTTAAAATAAAAGTGTTTTTTTTACTAGACACTCAGAAACAGCTTCTGGTTATGGCAGGTTCTGTGTTAGAATAAGTATTTCAAACAGGTGTGTGCAATTCAAACTGTACTACGCCTACAAATTATTATACTGCTTGTTTCTATAGTACCTGTTGTGGCCTCTCCTTTTGGTTAGTGAACACTGGAAACTTCAGGCAAGGAAGATCTCCCATGGACATTTCTCAATGCAGGTGGGGAGCACTTTTAAGGAGGGATAGTGACTTTTTTCTGTAACTCTGGACTGCATGCAACTTTGGACTGCATGTAACCTTGCATGTAAGCTTGTGTTGGCTTGTGATGGTAAGCACAAATAAGAGCTTAAGTCACAGGACAAAACTCCAGAAAGCATGAAAAAAAAAAATAATTGAGAAAAGCAGAAGGAACAAGCTTTTAATTAAGATACTGGAGACAGGCAGGAATTCAATAAGTACGGATGGCAAATCAAGCCAAGAGGAAGCGGTAATAAAATTAAAAAGCAATGAAGCTAGAGTAAGAGTTTCTCATTACCTGGGTTGAGGGGACTTTCAGCAAATTAGCCTGAACCTGGCATATTGAACTGATTAGGCTTCTAATGTAGGGACTGTTTCACGTTGTAGCATAACTGGACTTGGATAAGCTGAGGTCCTGTCTCTTCCAGCCTTACACAGCCAGGTGCAGCACACTGAAGATCTGTTCACTGCTGCTGTCTGAGGAGGCCTGTGTTATTCACCCCCCACCACTGCCGTTAAGTCATCACCAGAATTTATCTTCTGAGTTACACAAATAATAATACCATTATTTCTCCTGGCGTCTCTTCTCAAAAACAGAACTTGGCATGAATTCCCATTGCCTTTTAGATCCTTCCTTTAGAAATCTGTAAGCACTCAGGCTGACTAATAATGTTTGAACATATTAGAGGAAGGACGCAGCATAAAAGCAAAAGTGTTTTGGTCCTCTTATGACTACTTGAATGACAATCTGAAGCAAAGCTAATTTGTTTAGAATTTTTTTTTTCTGTATGCAACTGAAAACTATTCAATATTTTAGTAATATTTCTGTCAGCTTTGTAACAGAACTAAATGCTTTGCTTACGTTACCAGGAAAAGAATCTTTCAATTTAAATTAAGTACATGCCTTAACAAAGATTACTAAACTGTTCCATATACCATCAGTTCATTCGTTAAGCGGTATTTCACATAATGTCCCTAACATTATCAGAAAAAAATTGTGAGGAGGGAGAAAATAATTGTACTATCAATGCTATGATCTGCTGCTTTTTAAAAATACACAAGGCTGTGCATGATGCATGCTAACCATTCTTTTGCCAGTCTGCCATTTCTTTTAATTCAGACTCTACATCTTCTGTACTTCTGAAGTTGTTTGGCAGATTTTTAAATATGTAAGTCCAGCCCACTGTCAGTTCCTGGAAACAGCAAATATGAGTCTCTATACATACTGATGCCAGTATGGAGGGATTATTGTGTTTTCCAGAATCTTTTCTTCCATTTTAAAATAGGATTAGAAGCATGTCCCTTAGCTGGAGGAATTCCACAAGAGGAGCACTGATCTGGATGAGCCATGTGAGAAGCCTGAACAGCTCCTAGGGTCACTGTCTGTTTCCAAGACAAATCTTAAAGAGGCTCTTTTATCATTCTGGTTTAACCTGATACCTGCTCCAGTATTTCCATCTGAAACATGGAGAGGGAACAAATGAAGTGGTGCCCTGGGAACAATCGTTGTTTCTCGCAACATATAGGAACCTGTAAAACTCAATGAGGAAGTTACTATGGTAGAAGTTGTACCTTAAAAGCAAACTCTCAATGTTTGTTAATAATCAGGCTAGAGAGGAATAAAAGCTTCTGAGTGGTGTGGTATATGTTTAAGTAATGTATGCTTGTAAAGCACCTTAATGCCGTCTTTGTATTCTTTATAATGGCCCTATTACTTGCAGCGCACTACAAACTCCAGCATGCTGTGCTGATCTCACTGCTCTTCTCTCATTCTGTTACCTCCAGAATAGTTCAGCAGTAAGGATCTTCAGCAAGGGAAAGGTACCCCTCGGGCTGTGTGAGAAGAGCAACCCTATTCCCTGCCCAGGACAGCTTGCCTTCTTGTACTTTAATCAAGCAAAATCTCAGTGAAATTGGGTTAAGAAGCAAACAATTACTAGTGACTCTGATGTGTTAACAGATATATCCGGAGGTTAAATTCTGTCGAACAAAATTGCTGAATAACATTAGTTACAAAAACAATTTGGCTGTACCCTAAGTATTTATTTATTACAGCCAGAGGCGTGGTCATCCAGATTAAGCAGCTTCACAAATTTCAGTCTTTGTTATTTTTAGGGCACTAATAAGAAGAAATCTGTCTGCAGTAAGAAGACGAGACAGTCTATTAAAATCACAATTTAAGTGAACTGTTAATGGTACAGTTTACAATCAAGATTACTTCTCAATTAGACTTTTATACACCCTTTAATTTTTCTATTTCACTGCATTAAGCAAAAGGGAATAAATGTTATCTGCTGCAAGACTTATTCTATATGTCAGTGTAAAGATTCTTCTGTCGATTGCAAATAATTATGATTGAGAGTTTATCTCATCATACCTTAATCCATGCTGAGAGTATGCAAATGGCTAATAATACGAATGATGCAAGCCAGAAACATGAGTTTTCACATTTTTTAATATTTTGTACGTTTCCCAGTTGTATTTATCTTCCTTTTGAAATCTATGGAGAAAGAACTGAGAAAAAGTACTAGCCTGCTTCATGGGTGACTTTCCTGAAGGGAATATGCCCAACCATTTGTGTTTAAATGCAGAGTACTTGTATAAAGTGACAACTTGGACCTAGAAGTCACATTCAACCCAAGAGCTGATACAGCACCATTGCCAAAAAGGAAGCACTGTGTAAAGATCTGAAATATTCTCATTTCACTGGGATTCCCAGGTGCCGTTAGTTGGGTGAGTGCCTGAAGGGCAATGCACATAGACCCTTGCTGTTATGTGATACTATGTTTTCCTTCAAAGTTTTTTGTTTTTTTTTTTTCCTCTGGATAATGGTACTTTGCACAGTTGAAGTGCAATGTTCACTAGCTGATTCTGGCATTGTCTCTAACGGAGAAAAATGCTGAATGTGACAACATTGATTTAAACCTAATAAGATAATTGCCATGAATATTAAAAATAATAGTAACAATAATAATATGTTAACCTAGAGAGAAGGGGGAATGTAGATTTTCATCCTGAGATAAAAGTTAGCTAGGCTCAAGGAGGCCAGAAAATGATCTCTCATTTCCTTAAATTGCCACAAAAATAGGGTTAGATTTTTCTCAGCAGTGCCAAATAGCAGAAAAACACTCAGGAATAGCTCTGGGAGTGCAAAGATTGAACCATATAACATGATCTGCTTTAGGTAAATCTTGAAAAGGCAGAGGAAGGGGAAGGAGCAGCTTTTTGCCATCTAGAAAAGTTTATTTCCTTAGAGGCTACAGCATTCAATTCACACTGTGACCTCAATAAGATGCTTATCCATACTGCTTCAACAGAATTAAGAGTGTATCTAAAAAGTTTGACTGTTTTTCCTGCTAGGAAACAAGGAAAAGGAGGAAAAAAAAAAAAGAAAAAAAAAAAGAAAAGAAAAGAAAAAGAAAAAAAAAAGGAAAAAAAAAAAAAACACAACTAGATTTTAGAGAAGACTTATTAGAAACAACAGCGAAATAATTGCTGATGGTTAGCTAAGAAATTGAAGCAGCTGAAAGCTAATACATGAGCACTGTTCACACTTTAGAAAAGAGTTCTACCTGCAAACTGATCTTGTCTGATGAATGTGATTAGTACTATACATCATTAATTAACTGTAATAAAGGTGTGGGTAGGATAAACTGGGAAACTCACAAGCTATATGACATTTGAATTTCTGAAGTATTTGATATTCTGTAATGATCCTAAAAAAAGCATATTAAAAATAGGGTTTCATTCCATCTGTATTTGGCCAGAATTTTCTGAATTGTATGGGTAGATACATCTGAGGTAAAAACAAAAAGCAATTAACTTCCCTGCTTCTGACTGGTAGAAGCAGGTGATACTAGGTGCTGAAAACAATAGAAGAGTCTAACATGCTTTGATACCTCAGAAAATCTTAAGACTTAATACAGAGATAAGTGCTTAAATACCTCTAAAAACCATCTCTTTTATCTCTTTCAGATCCTAAATCTGTTTTGTAAGTGTGATTTATTATGAAAATTTGTTTAAATATATGTCAAAATTTTCTGCTTTAAAATTGTTTTTTAGAAGACCGAGAGAATAACAAAATGTCTGATGATAAAATGCTCAATTAAAAAGCTGCTTTCCATTTTTATCTAATCAGTAACTTGATGCCAAATCATTAATGTTTTCAGGACACAAAAACCTTAAAATAATAGAATTAATTATAGCCTGTCATCGCAATATGAATAGCAGTACAATGCAGTGCCATAGCCATGTTATTAGTACATACTGCCTACTCAAAGCAAAAAATAGCAAAATAACTAAAAGCTCTTTCAAACTAAAACTTAAATTTCCCTTGGCATTTGGATATTAAATTCCTGGTATTAGTAAAATTATGTTGTTAAAGAAACATGAATGTCCCAGAGCAAGTTTTCTAGTTTCCAGCTGTTTTGTTTTCTTTCTTGTACTCAGCGTGGCCTGTAAAACCTGAAGCAAAATAACCTTCAATGTTGATTTTTATTTTTTTTATTTTTTTTGAGTAATAGATTTTCTTGACTCTTAAATTCAAAGAAATAACAGGAAATGATCATATGGAGAAAAAAAAAACAGTATAGTCACAAATGCTAGTTAGCATGTCTATGTTATTATTGGTACTTCACAAGGAAAGCTTTGAGAGTTGTCTGCCTCTTCTGAGGTGTAACTGATAAATATTGGCAGCCAGATCAATTCTACTTGAATTTGCCTGCTCAGATAAATGTATAATGGAAAGAAACAACAGCTGCAAGGACTCCTGTGATTAATTATGCTTTTATTATTTTTACTTTAAAGAAAAATACATCACTTTTCTGAAGCATATTGATACTGAACATGCTTTACATTAGAAAAAACAACTCTGCTAGCCACTAATGGAAAACAGAAGTACAGGGTTTTTCTTTGCTGAGATTATTGTCTTGCCCTGAAGCTAGCTAAAAAAGAGTGGTGGAAAGACATTTATATTGTAAAAGACACTAATATATGGACAGTATTCAGAAGGCATCCATAAAACTCAATATTACGAGTACTATTAGCTCATGTTCAATCTTTTCATTTTGCTAGATGGAGAAGAGAAAGGTGGGTGAAAGTACCATCAAGGCAGAACATTTTTCTTGAAATACAAAAATAAGTGAAGTCATCAGGTTTTGGAATGGGTCATAAGTTATACGTTATATTTCTGGCATTAGTCAGTCGTACTCTCAGGAGAATCGTTATAAGCATTCTCCATGAAATACCTTTACCTGTGAAATGTACACCCAACTTCTGCTGGAGCTGCCAAACCTCTTTTGTTTCCTAGCCCTGTCTCCCATTGCAATATTTCTTTAGAGAATTGAAATAGTGCAAGACCAATAGGTTTTCAATTGTCACATTAATTCTATTTTTAATTCTTGTGATAATTATTATTATTTGAATTCACACACAAATATATATAGGCAGTATCAGATATTGCTGTCATCATAACAAATCTATGATTCTTCATGAAACATCAGTATTTTCTACCCACCAATGTTCATGAAGGTTTATTCTAATTTTTTGCTGTTACCCTATAAAGCAGATTGAGGCAGTATAGGATGACTCCTTTTAGAGGCTGACCTGTGACTGGTGGATATCAGGCCCTGTTGAATGAAAACGTAATGAAATAAATAGGTATGAAGCTGTGTTTTGTGGTGTGGGCAGTGTACTGTCTATGAAGAGTATCAAGAAAGCACGAAGTGTACCGTCTTATAAATGGTCACGCACTGTAAAGGAGCACAGAGGCTATGTACTCTATTTATAGTCCAGTGGCTTGAATTAGTTAAATAACTAATAGTTAAATAACTAGGGAAGATGGGGAGGAAAAGTATTGGAAAAAAAAAAAAAAAAAGAATTTCTAGATAGATATTCTCTGAAATTGCTTGCTATCTAGATTGCCAGAGACTGTAGGAGCCCAGTTCTACACAGAACAGGATGACATGGGAATTCCACAAGGGTATGGAAAGGGGGAAAAAAAAATATATAATATATATATTATATATTATATAATATATATAATATAATATAATTATATATATTATATATATATATATATTTTATTTTATTTTTTTTTTGCTAGCATATATGGAAATTCGTGCTGGCACCAACAATTCACTCTCCCATCCTGTAGACCCGCTCACACTCTTACTCACTGAATGTTAAAATCGGGTTTGGATTTATGCAGTACCCGTGCAAGCCAGTGCTTTGTTTCTAAGGAAACTGTAGTAGGCAACAGAAGGGTAGCTGTGATGGGGGAATTGGGACTGCATTTTGGGCCATGCTAATGTTCAAATCCGACTGTTATCTTAAGCTGTTGACAACTCCAATACTTCTATCATTAAAATGATCATTCACGGATGCTAAGTCAGTAAACACGAACTGAGAAGTCTGAAATTTCAGATGTAAAGTGCTATGTTTCCATTAACTGACTTGTAGGCGTTCCTTGAGAAACAAATGATTGAAACAAAATGCATTCATGGGTAAAATAAAAGCAAAAATCAAACTGTAAAAAGATGTCTAACTACTAATTTTTAACACGTCCTTTCTCATTCGAAAGCATCATCTCAAGAAGAGAATTCATTAAGCTGCTGCCTCTTGCTTCTAAATTTTTGCAAGTCATAGATTCCCAGATGTGTTCCTCTACAGGATTTTCCAATTCAATAACTTTAAAATGATCTAGTTCTGCACAAAGCATGAATTTCCAAGGACATACAAATTACAAGAGCTCTTATAGTGGAAAATATTCACTTCAGGAGATTTTCATAAATAGAACATGAGCACTTAGCAAAAATCAACTGCATTCACGTCTGCTTGAAAAATCTATGTTTCTGGTTTTCACCTCCAGTGATCTTCGCCCTCATTTCAGTCGTATCATGAGTTAATATTTTTGTTTGGTTTTGTAGATATGGAATTCAATTTTAAGTTCATTTAAATAGATGTAGGAGAGTTTAGGACATCAAAAAATGCACTGGAAAAGTGTTGGGATTTTATGTAACTTAAATAGATGCAAATCAGGCCAATGAAGTAGTGTTGCTTGTTGAGCTTCTGACCGAAGGAAACATAGTATTTTAAAGCTGAAAGCTCATAATGCAATTCCTGACAAAGAGGAAAGTGTGTGAAATATGCCTTCCAATCTGATTCAGGGAAATTTCCTGGGGAAATGTAAACTGGTACAGGGTAAGAGGCCAAGGCAAAATTTAAATTGATATAGTAAACTTTGAGGAGAGATAACTTTCCTCTACTCTCATGGTTTAAATCAGTTAGTGGAAGGGATATAAAACCAAGTAGCATATGGTATGTTTCAGAAACATACCTTGTTTCCTATCTTCCCTTCCTGTCTTTCAAAGATGCATAACTTCAAAAAGATCCCTTTTAGGTGACTCTTGTAGGATTTTTTTTTTAATATATTTTTTTTTTAACTTGATTTAATACCTTGATTTCTGATTGCTACAGTACCTGGACTTTGATTTTTATTTTATTTTTTGAGTATCATAGAAGACTTTCTTGTCTAGACATTCCAAATTAAAAAACTGTTTGTTGCTGTGTACTTTTCAGATTCTCATATTAAAAATGCTTTTATTGTAAAATATGCAAATATATGTGCATTTATGATAAAGGAATATAGATCATTATCCCTAATAATGTTTTATTTGAATAATGTATATAACTATTATTACAAAGGGAACTACACTGCGTCTCATTTCTTTTAGTACTTTGAAGGAATGCTTGAATTATTCACTGTAATATAGAGTAGCTCTGCTATTATATTTTTAAAAGGTGTATTAAATTGCTTACATGGATTCAAACTTCGGACTTCATGCAAATCTGAGACAAAACCAACCTCTCCATTTCAAATTAAACTTCTTAGCTGATCCCTCCGCCGTGTAATTAATAAAAAGATTAAACCTAGACTGCCTCCTAAGTCAGTTCACTTGAAAAATATAACAGGGACCTATCCATAGTTCTCCGTGACAGCACAAGATACTGTTCCACAAGTATTTCACCCAGAATTGGTGCACATCCGTTCTAATGGTTCGTACGGTATTGACTGAACTCAGTGCTAGCAATAGGGAATCATTTACTCATGAATGGCAGAAAATGTTAAGGAAAAAAAGGTTGTTACTCCAGTATTTCACAGTGAATGCTCACAAAATAGCATAACAAAGTCATTTTATTTCCTTTTTATTCAAAAGCATTAGCAAATAATGGTAAAATTGGTAAAATCCCAAGCAAAAGAAAAAGGAAAACAATGTAATGAAGTTGAATAGACTGTTTTAAAGAACTTCATGCCAAAATTAAGAATGCTGTGAATACAAAAGTTGACGCTAATTGTTCATAAGAGCCAGTTACTTTTCCTGAAAGTTCAGAAATCCTGTTTTTCAAAAAATGTAAGTTGCTGCTGAAAACATTCAGTAACTTTGAAAAAAATAAGACACAACTTTAAGCCTTGTTTCTTTTTTTCACACTAGTTTATAAAAATTTAATCCTGTTTCTGCTGATGCCCAAGCATCATGGTCTTTAACAGAACAAGAGCACACTTGAGCATATTCACTGATTTATTCATTTATCTATTTGGTTGCCAGTGCAATAAAAATGAAATAAGAGCTCTTCTGCAATAAATTTAAAGCATGCTCTTTGTGCACTTCTCATTCTCACTTATGATCTAACATGTTCTCCTTTGTAAATTTACACTGCCTACCCCTACCAAATATTAAATTGTTACATCTCCTTTGAGGTCGATAGTACTTTACAGTAATGCAAATCTACCTCGAAGATGCTAGATATGTACAGAGTAATCATTATTACCACTTTAAAGTTTTAAGATTAATAAATCTTAAATACAGCATTTGAGAAACAAAGTTAAACAAGATTTTTTCTATAAATATTTAATTTATATTTTTATTACACTGAAATAATGATATTGAAGTGCAGTGATACATAGTCACCAAAAATAAAGTTTACCAAAATATAAAGATTTGGTTTTTGTTTTAGTTTTTGTTTGTTTGTTTGTTTTGTTTTGTTTTAAGGTTGGTAAGTTCTTTACCACAGTGCAGTCTCTATCAGATAAAATAAAAATAGTTACATTCAAATGGGAAGAAGCCGTTTCTCTAAGTAATTACTTAAGACTCATAATGCTGAATTTTAGGTAACTGGTGATAACTACTCAGTCTTTTATATACTCAGATTTAAGGCAGGGAGAATCAGATGTTAATTTATGAACTGCTGAGTTTACTGGTTCATCAATGGAATCAATGGAACTGCATGGGGTAACATTTGCATCCATCCATTGCAGGACTGGGAAAGTTCTGTGGTGAGGGGAAAAAAAAAAAAAAGAAAAAGTGTTGAATGTTTTCCATTCATTGTAAAACACTTAAAACCAGGTAAATAACACAGGAGTTGCTGAATCTGGTCCAAGAAAGGTGACATTCAGTACCATTCAGAGCTGTTGTCCTATTTTAATATGTGTATCTACCGTCAAAATACCCAGCCAGATCCCTCCTTTCTGGTCTAGCAACACAGAAGTGACACAGAAAGCCAAGAATTTTATTGCCTTTATGCAATTTTGCACTTTAAAAATGCTTATTTTGAAGGGATGAATAACTGCGATACTTTGAACAGTTTTTTCATTAAGGTTAATGTCAGGTGGGAGTATTACTCAAACCAAGCACAAAGAAGAAATTTCTGGCACACTACATTTTTTTCAAACATGACATAAAACAGTGTTTGATTGCTGTGGCTTAAATTGTATAGAAGGCTTACTTTGCCAAAGTTATTTATAGAGCTAGATATTATTATTGTCTTTGGCTTTGTAGTCAAAAATTAAGTCACTGACATCATCACCCCATAGTCCTTTGATGAATATACTCTAAGGTCTTCCAACTGCATAATGTTTAAGCATTTTACCTTTGCATATGTCACAATGAGTCAATCTCTCTAAGCTGAACTTTGCTTAGACATTTATTTCAAAAATGTTTTCCAGGAATTTCTAAGACAATAATTTAATCCTTTCTTTCAGCCTCCTGTTTCAGACAAGTATCCAGACAAGTTTCTACCAGTAAACAAGTATCTACCAGTAAAATCTACAGCCAGTGTTAAGTACTTTTTCTAACTTAGGGGAGTTTTCTTCTATACAAATTATAAATTTTGAAACACAACACCAACCTGGGGAACATCAAAAAAGCAGAAACTACTCAGGTCCTACCTTCACCTTAGGGCTCTTGAAAATATACAATTATTCACAGCTTTTTGCCAAGGAAAAATTCACACTGATAAGTTGGGTGGCTTTGAATAGTGAATTAAAAGTAAGGGACACAAAAGACTTAAAGATAGAAAACACAGTGATAGTACTTCCCTCCAACACAAAACTATCCGTCTTCAGTAGATTTCTAATTTTTTGGTTTCTTGTTTGGTTGGTTGGTTGGTTCGGTTGGTTTGCTTTGCTTTGCTTTGCTTTGGTTCCTCCCTCCGCCCCCAATTTTTACTTTGTTTCACTTTCCTAAATCGAGTATTTCTATGATGTTGAAGAGATTGTTCTCTAAACAGGACAAAATTAGGTGTTAGAAATCAGAAGCTTGATTCCAGTCTGGCCATTATTGAACATGATTAAATTTTTTAGAGATTATTCCTTTATGATTTCAGCATGCATCACAGTCCTATTATTTTTACATAGGATCTGGAGCAGCTTTTGTCAATAATTTTTCTTGTGTGTGTAACTTTTTTTTTTTTTAAACACAGTGTAGTTAGAATGTTTTGAGACTGTGGTCTTTATAGCTAAGAGCGAAAGAGGAAATTTTGTCTAGGAAATTTAAGTCAGACAAAAATTGCTATTCATAATCAATATGAAGCTTTTTCTCAAAAAAAAAAAAAAAGTATTCTAGCTTGCCACAGTATCAAATGAGTGCAAATAGAGTTTGCAGACTTGTCAGGTGTCCGCTGTTCTTGCAGTAAGAGTGAAAGGTGAAGGGAGGGACACAGATCTGCAATGGAAGTTAAAAATTGTAGCTTAAGTCTTTTATTCCTCTCCACAGAGGGACTTGTAGAATATAATTACCAACTTGCCTTTACTGGCCTCTTAAATTTTGAATATCAATTACAGTACTAAGTTTCTTTGTCCTGATGTTATGTGTAGTGTCAGTCACATTCTTTGACAGGAAATCTGACTGCATTTTGCTGACAAAAATATGTATTCTACTATAAGCACACTATATGCCAGAACTGGAATAACTTTACAAGCACAAAATATGGTATGATCAGAAAAGTAATAATGTTATCTGTTATAAAAAGAATAACCCTGCTGAACTCTAGCACAATTCCTTCTCTATTCAGTAAATTGTATTATTACATAAGGTAGATTTATAGAAATATGTGACTTCTTCATCAAGCAAGCAAAATTCCGATAATTTTTTGAGTTTAAACCATGCAGCTTCAGCCCTGCTGTTTGTAGTGTTTTGAGTTGGGTTTTGTTAAATATTGTTTCATCACTGACTTGGGTTTTGTTAAATATTGTGCTTGGGCAAATTATGGTCTGAACAGTGTTCATTTGTGCAAATCTGCAGAGTAATTTGCTACTTGCTAACAAATCATAGTTACTGCTGGGAAGGCATCGTGTTGTTAAAATGAGACTTGCAGTAGGTATAGCTGCCGAGATAGTCGTAATTTATAACTCAAAGCGTATGGATAACCTCAGTACAAACATGGATAGATGAGGTTTTGAGGCATTTATTTTAATCCATACATAAGAAATAGAAATGTTCACATGTTCATGCAATTGATATATATATATATAATGTATAATATATATATTAAAAAAAAAAAAAAAAAAAAAAAACAAGAAGAAGAAGAAATCTTGACTGTGTTAATATAATCAGGTAGGCAGTTGGCAAAATAAGTATGTCCCCATTAT
The DNA here is from genome assembly GCF_047663525.1 of Anas platyrhynchos. Lineage (NCBI taxonomy): Eukaryota > Metazoa > Chordata > Aves > Anseriformes > Anatidae > Anas > Anas platyrhynchos. The sequence continues at coordinate 33,034,073 of NC_092590.1, read as the reverse complement.
GCTAGGTAAGATGCTATGCTAAGCATCTTCTGTTTCTCCTGGCTTAATTATACATTTCTGTCAAAGTGTGGTCATACTTGCTTCAGATACTGTGTATCTGGATGTGCCTTGGGTCAACAATAAAGATAGAGTTCCTAAGCAGATATGACAAAGAATAGAGTAAAAATTGCTCTCAGGAACAAAAAACGATCTGTTCTACTTTTAAAGTATTTGCATCTGAAAAGGAAATTCAAGTTCTGGCCACTCAGCAGTGGTAATTCGTAATGGAGGCATGGCCTGGCCTGGGGAGCAAGAAGGGTTGGCAACAGGAGGGTAACACCGGCAAGGTTGATGTGAATAAAGTGGCCCTCTGTGCGGGCTGCTGTCTGGTAACGTAAGAAACACCACAGCTTTGGGTTGTAAATATCATGCTTAGGATGTTTCTGCTGAACTGAGCTGGTGCTAGGGAGTGAACCAAGCACCAGGGTAAGGCACCAGATGCCAATGGTCCCAGGATTGGTGCTGGCACTGGGGCAGATGGAATGGATTGTGGTGCAGCTTCGCAGGCCCCTTGTAGATCCACTTGTGGATGTAGGTCTCTGCCTGATGTTAATTAATTGTTCATTAATTCTTTTCATATTTAAGCACAGACGTGTGTTTAGTTTACATCAGGGAGTACAACAGAAACTCCCAGATGGTTTGGTGTCAGGAGTGGGGTTGCTGCTCGCTGGCAGGCGCCGCCAGACTGGAGCCAGAAGGGAGGCCCAGGTGGCACCGCCATCAGAGGTGAGCGATCCTTGTCGCCTGGTCTCACCAGCAAGTGATCTTCACCCCAACGTCATCTCCTGGGTGGCCATCATGTCAGTGGTAAGCAAACTGCCTGTTATTTTAGTTAGTGCTTATGATATAAAGGTCAGAGGAAGATAAAGGGGATGGTTGAAACTGAAGTAAAAGGATGTTGTTTAGCTGAATGAGAGTGGGCTAGGTTTGAGGAAACTGAAAGATCCAGTCAAGCTCCAAAGTCATCTCCATAGGTGACAACAAGTTGTCTCATGTGTGGGGTCAAGTTTTGAAGGGATGAAGTCAAAGCTTTATCTCCTCAGTGAGAGCCAAACCTCTCCTTGTGTCCCTTTGCTGTGTACGGGCCTTGGCTTCATGATGTCTCCTTTTTGTTTGGGCACAGAAGCTACATGGTGTAAGCCCTGAAAGCTTTTGGCCTCAGGGGTATCAAGGAAAAGCTCTTTCTTCTGGGGGACACCCAAACCCTTCCTATCCCATTGTCGTGAACAGATCTCACGTTTGTGCTTCTTCACAGAGAAAAGTCAAAAACAAGTTGGGAAAATGGGTCGAGCTTCCTCCTGTCCAGACCCTAAAAGCCTTTTAGGCCCCATGTGCCACAATTAGGGTTCACGACTGGGGAGGAAAAATGGGGGCAGGCAGTGGGCCCCACTTGCCCACCAGCAGGACGGCTCTGCTGGTATCCAACCATTACGGCAGCTTCCAGACGGGGGAGCCTTTGACCTGGATAAATTAACATAAATAAGCTATAAATAAGCTGAAACAAATGGATGCTCAATTTTCACGTGACAAGGAGGCGAACAAAACCAGCTAGCTTATTATAGCTAGCTTACAGAGAAATAAAGCAGCAATGAAAGAACAAATTGAAAATATTAAATCTGGTGAAAAATGAAAGTAAGGATCCTTCAGTTGCAGCACCTAAGTCTCTCTACCAAAGCTTGGTATCTTGATCCTCTGGTGATGCCAGACACCCCATCTTATTACAAGGCTAAGACACAGTACTCTACAAATTGAATTTCCAAATTTGTGAAGAATCAGGTAGAAAAGGGAAGAACTCCAAATGAGGCCAAACAATTGTTTGTAAAAAGAGATGAGAAGAAGCACAAGGAGGCGTTTCAAAGACTTGTAATGATGAATGTTTGTGAAGGGAAGAAAGGGAGAATGAAGGGGAACTTCAGATTGTAACTGCTCAGCAGCGACAATTCATGACCAAGGAATAGCTCGTGATACCCCTTTACAGACTCCTTGTAGAACCACTTTTGGCAGCAGCCCCCAGTGGGCTGTTCGTTAGTTCTTTTTATATTAAAGCCCAAATTGTGTCTACTTTGCCTCAAATGGTACAATAAAAAAATCCCCAACACATCATATATACAGTGGGATTTTCTCAATTGCTTTTGAGAGTTTTAGACATGTCCCTTGTGATGAGATGGGATTTCTTAGATTTTAGCCTTCTATTATGAGATATTCTAACAAAATTAAGTCAGATGCTAAGCTGAAGTTATATTAGGAAGTTCATAAATTTTGAGATGTAGAAGTGTTTTTGCAGGTCTGTTTTTGCTCTAACCATTTCTAATGAAATAGTGGGGCAGCTTCTCCCACATAGCAAATGAAAGCAAATTCCTTACAAAACTAATGTGGAAAATAATTCAAGCATATAATTTAAATTGTTTATGTAAATTCTGATTCCTATCTGTTTAAATTCCATACAGTATCATACAAAACAATTTGCAGTCAATGTTATTTATGATGCTGTGATAGGAGTATGGAAATAATGGTGTGATGTGCTATAAACTTTTTCATCTCCTGAGCAGAGGGTTTATAAGTGGGACCTGTGGTGTACCAATCCAGCAAAGAACAAAACTTCCCAAGCAGCTCATGTGGCCCTTTGTGGAGGAGCTTCTTTCTCAGTTTACTGACTCAATCATTTCTAGTGGCAAAATCTGTGCTTCCAAATGTTGTTTCAGTCAGTGAATATCATCAGTCCTAAAAGTTGCTCTCTGTCGAATCACCTAGAATTTTCCATTTAGGAAGAAACAGTGGATCTTTCCAAAGTAATTCCTCATTTGCCCTGCTTATCTTTCTATAAAACGTGTCATAATAGAATGATGCAGAATTGAGCCTCAAATGACATGTTGATTCCTGTGGAGGAATGGTTAAGTGAAGTAGGACATGTGGATGTTGAGCAGTTAGGAGGCAATGGGCTAGTGAAGTACCATACTCAACTCATATGAGCCTGGGCACGTAAGCAGCTGGCTGAGAGCCAATCAGGCTCAAGGACACGATGCCCTTGGTCGATCGGGAAAGTCCCTAAGGCGGGAGGGTAGCTAAAAGAAGGAGGAACTGACTGAAAAGCCCGGGAAGTGTTAGCCAATCCTGAGCTTAGTTTCTGCAATATGTATGAGTTGATTATGTTCGAACTAGATAAAAGGCGACTGAGCTATCCATTAAAGTTGAAGTTCACTGTTCACTCATATTGAGCGTCTGTGTCTTCCTTCCGTCGACAACAGATTCCTAAATCCTTGTCCTTGGAATCGTTCTTCTCCTCTACAGATATGTGGGGCAAGACTGTTTTCAAGAGACTAGCTAGATGCTTTTTACCTAGAATGTGGGAAACTAGAAACAAAAGATATCTCCCACCATTGCTACAATTTATGTTTGATTAGGAAATGTGTACATCTTAGCTTTCAAATATTGCTAGTAGAATGACCATTTAATCAACTACTTTCACTACTTACTCAACTAAAGAACATGGTGTTCAATTTTACTCTGTGTGTGTGACAAGAAAAATAATTTATGTAATCATTGCACTGGGAAGGATACTGGGAAGGTAAATTTGCCAGAGGAATATTACAGTCTTTTTTGTGTTTGGGCCCAAACACATTGAGCCTACAGATACAGACTGTAGATTTTCAGAGAAAAGAAAACTTCATGCAAGTTCTCTATATCAAATATGGCAGTCTTTTCACTAACAGATTACTCACTCATTTCTATAACATAATGCACTATGGAAAAACAGAACGTTATCAAAAGCCATTTTTCTACCAAATCTTATCTGACAGGCACATCGAGAACACACAAGGGGAGAGGAACAAAATCCAAAAAAAGCGAAATTCCATAGAGAGCTTAAATATGGACATAAAGTGTTAAACATGCCCAATTTCATGCTGAATTTAAACATACCAGAGGGCTGACAAGAAGGTCCAAAACAAATTGGTGATTTTAGATAAATTTATACTCCAACATTTTGCAAACAGATTTACAAATCTTGAAAGATCTTGAAAACTAAGGCCTTCTCAGAGACAAAGATGAATATGACCATTAATATCTGTGTAACAGAGAATTACATTATTTGTGATATATTGTTGATAAAAACTATAATAAATAAAAAGGTACATTTCAATTAAATTCATAAAAGGGAAATTAAATTAGTAGAATTAGTAGATCTGTGTTTTGCCAGATGTAAGGAAAAGCTGCGTGTTTATAGATAATTTTTTCTCCTCAAAGCAAAAAAAAAAAAAAAAAGGGCCTGTTTTGGCAATTTGACCATCCTTGTTTCTAGTTCCTGTCTTGTCTTCAGAAATCCTACATCCTTCTTGAACCATCCTCCTGCCTTTCCTCTTCTAATCTAAATTCATTATGCAATTTTATTTTGTGACCTTGACTTTTTAACCTTCTAACTCCAACCTAGGGCACACTAAATCCTCTTCAGTAATGAGCTTCTAACTTTCTGCTGAGTCACCAGGAAACTGAAAATATAAAGGTATAGTGAAAGCAGAATTAATTTGTTTCATAAGGCAAATCTCATGAGACAAATTCCCAGAGTAGTATGAGAAATCATGTTGGAACACTTCTCCATCCCTTAAAAAAATGTTCTTTATTAATATTTTTGGTTATTTCACATACCTTTCCAAACAGGAAAATATTCCACAGCAAGCTAAGCTGTCTGTTACTTTGTAAGCTGACTGTCCAGGTTCCTCTGTGCACTGAGAGAGACTTTTACTAAGTACAAAATGGACTTGGATTCTTTGTGCTAAGGGATAATTGCAAGAATGACTTTGACCCATGCCATCCATTTGCTTATGCATTCCTATACAATAGTTATCTTTCTGAATAAAATTAAACTCCTCAACCGTTGGTTCCTCAACCCAGCTTTCTGAATTTTTCCTTGCTAAATTTTTGTAGCAAGAATATGTTGAAGTTATGAATTTACATAGCCTGTGTGTTATGTTGTAATTATAAGAATATGATCTGGAATTATGCTATGCGGAAGTCTCAACCAACTTAAGCAATATAATTCAGCTAATGGAGAAATAATGTAAAATAAAAAGGCATATGAAATACATTTAATATATTTGTACATGAAAACTGTGAGCAAAAATAGATCAGGGAGAAGTGAGACTTTCTCTCAGAAACTGAGAACGTCTAAAAATTTTCAAATGTACATATTTGCTGGTCAGTATTAGCAATAGATACCCATAGTTTTTTGTTTGTTTGTTTGTTTTCTTTTCTTTTCTTTGGCTAAAATTCACAAAATCATCAATATTTTTTTCAGGAAAAAACAATCTGCTAATATCCACTTCTGCAATTGACTTCAGTTGGACAATTAAAACTCAGTTAACCTACCAAAGACCAGTATTATTAGAACTCTTTAGGACTCATATTTTCTCCTCCAAACTTAGGTTAAAAATTAAGAGATCTGTGGTGAGCAGGGCGGGCAAGGGGAAAGAGATGTATGAGGGCCTCTTTACTGACAATGTGAGCTCATGAGTACCTGTCATCAGCACCTTTGACTGAAGAGCAGTGCATATGGGCCAAAAAAAAATCTGAGGAGGCATTGTAATGCTGAGAGTAAATTGGTGTCTTCACGAGGTGATTTGATTATTTGGTGGAGAGTCCAGAAAGAGTACAAAGAGGCAGATGGAACAATTTGTGAGAAGCAGGAAAAGAAGGACACCAAACAAAAGAGGGAAAAGAAAGAGTGCTGAAGAGAAAGAGGAACAGTAGTTAGACATGGGAAAGAAGAGACTTGAGAATAGGAGAGGAAGTAAAAATAGAAAGAATAAAAACAATGGATGCAAGTGTAAAGGTAGAAAATGGGACAAAATAACCAGAACCAACCAAGAGGTGTTAAGTGATATAAAGAACAAAACTAGGAATGAAGAGGAAGCAAAGAGTGTCAGGGTATAGAGGGGAAGAATGTTACAAAGAAGAAAAAAGAGGGAGAAGAGCAGAAAGGGGAAGGTGAGGGAAGATAACAGGTGGAAAGTGTGAGGGAGTTGTGCTAAGTATCAGGCAAGAGAATTTAGAAGCACTAGCAGGGTTGCTCAATTTTGGCATACTGCAGCACAGCAGTGCATGCGTGCAAGGGTGTTTGACAACCTGGGTAAAACAATCGGCACAAACCTACTTGTCTAGAGTCTAGAGACTTTCAGAATGGGAGGAAGAGGCCAGAGTGGATGGGAAATGATAGCCAGAGTTCTGGACACAAGTGTTAGGAGACCCAGGTCTGCCCTGGCCATTCTTCATACCACCTTGGGCTGCTAGAGCCTGCCAGCACCTGAGATTGTTCTCCTGCCAGTCACTTTATGCTCACTCACTGGAGCAATCTGGTGAGGAAAGGAGAAAAAACTACATGGAAAAATGAGAAAGAAATATCAAAAACCTATCCTTGCCATTTTCATATTGCCTAATTAGAACAGTATTTCTGGGGATGGGAACAGAAATGGAGGCTGGACTGGGAATGGGCAGCTGTGAACATTTCTCAGAGCATCCATTTAGAAAAGGTCAAGCCTCAGAGGGCCCCATGTCTCCTAATGGTTTCAGTGTTTCTCCAGTCTGGTGGTTACCACAGTGACATAACTATTTTGTTGCGGTTTGCTAAGGAAATAAATTATTTGTTCTCAGTAAATCCCAGTTACCACCTCTTATTCTTTTCTGTGTCAACATGATCTCTTTCCTTCAGTTATTTAAAAATTGTTTGAAATTAAATTGAAGAAATAAATATTTCATGAACAATTTAATACTCCTTCAGTGGTGCAAAGGAATACAGAAAATGTGAGCCCCCGAAATACATCTCAGACTTCATCTTCAGGTTACTTTTCAAGAACACAAGGGAAACTCATGACTCAGAATTATTATGGGTTCCTTTGCAGCAGTTAATTTTCAGATTTTTATTATGCAAAGTAGAAGAATTATGTCCTGTTTATGTTAGCAATGCATCTCAAAGATAAACAGAACTTTCCTTCTGTTCTACCCCTACATATTTCCCTCCTTTCTTTTTTACTCATTTTCCCAGGTTGTCAGCTCAGACAAGCTTGAATGAATCCCATGCAAATCCCACTGACCTGACTTCCCTATAGCAGTGTATATACATAGCTCTCTAACACCAAAACAAGCGGATTTTAGTTGCAATCATCAGAAAATAAAGAAGTGATCATTTCTCTAAGTAGTATACCATCTCTCTTCTGCTTTTTGCATTTACGTTGCTTACTTTACAGTGGTTAGATAAACAATTTCTGTTATCAAAAGCAATAGGTATGGAGAGAAAGACTTCTGAATGAAGTCACATTTCTTTAGTGTACATCTCTGAAACTAGTGAATTTCATAACATACCATGACTTTGGGATCATTTCATGACCTTTATCCCTTCTCTTTGCTTTTTTACTATTTAAAAAGCAAATGCCAGCTTTCTCCAATAGCTGCAACCTGTGTGAGTTCAGCACTTCTCCTTTATTGACAGCAGCCTTAGGCTGAAAATATCTGTGGGGTGCAAAACCTTGTGATCCTTGTTCAACAGAATTATGCCAGCAGAAGTCCTTAAAATTGACACATTACCCAGCAAAGCTGCATTTTTCTCAAGTGAGCTCACATAACCCGTTTATCATATTGTTACAGTGTCTTTACTACACACCTTCACTTATATGAGGAGCATTTCGCTACTGCTGTATCCAACTATGCTGCAGTAGTAAAGCATTATTGAACATACGGAAGAGCATGAACTCATATTATTTCACCATCTTAAAAGCATCTATATGGGCAGAACAATACGCTCCATCATAGGCAAGTTAAACAAAAGGTATGTTTCCCAATTTCTTCTATTTTTTTTTTTTATGTTATCCTTTCCTTAATTTACAGAATTTTTATTTGTGGTAATATTCCTACTAGCATTATTGTTGTTGTTATAACTATTTATATCATGCTCATATTTTAAAGGAAAACTAGTCTTAATGAGACTTCTGTCAAAGAGATTGTATCAATGAAAGGATTAGCTTCTTTCCCTTCATGCTTTGAAACAAAGTTGGCTTTGAAAAAGTCTTATCATTCTGCTAAAGACAATGTTGCAGACTAAGTCACAATCTGATTAGTCAAAGCAAGTTAATTAATCTTCAAATGCATATTTAATCACACATCCTATGCATCTCGGCACAGTTCAAGCATTAAGTACATTAGTCATTACTTTTCAGTAAAAGGTAAAGTGAACAACATCTAAGATTTGAGAAGTACAAATTTTAATCAAAAGTGCATTAAAAGTATATCATCTGGGGATCTGCAGGGATGAACCTCCAGATGAATGGCTTCGTGACAGAGGAACGTGGCTGAAAGTTTTTAATACGTGACTGCAGTTTCGTATCTGATCTGAATGGACATAGTTCAGATCCAGCTGGTAGGTTTCTGTTTCGTAGTTACCACTGAGAGGCACACATCTGTAATTTACTTGGGCAATTCAGTCTTCAGGCCAAAGATCAAACTAAGAGCAGAGCAGTGAGACACCCAGGCAGGGCAATCTCTGCTGCCTCTCCCTTTGAGGTGTTTTTTCTTTCAGAGTTAAAACAGAAAACTTTTCAGGGAGCTTTGAAAACTCCTGTGATAGGTCTCTCTCTTCAATTCACATTTGCAAAGTACATTACATTTGATGTCCATTATCTAAATGTCCATTTACTTCATTCATTTGCCTTAAACAGGGACGGTTCTGCTAATGCTTGCTTTTCTGTTGTTTTTTATCTTTTTCCTATTTTAAGGAGATACTATCATTTCGTTATTTTTAATGAGACCAATTTTTAAACTTGGCATTTGGATAGAGCGACCCTTAAAAAGCAGGTGTCTGTTTTAAGAAGCCAGTTACAAAGGTGTTTGTTTTTTGTTTGTTTGTTGTTGTTGTTGTTGTTTTTTCCCCTTTACCATCTTTTTTAAGTGTAACAGCTGCCTGTGACACTTTTAACTAAATAACAGGAATTTTTGATTTTCTGCTCGATGGCCTCCTTCCTGAAAAATCAGCTTTCAACTGTTGCATATTTTAGTGAAAACATCACAGCATTTTACATAGCAAGAAGCTGTGATGTCATTACTGCTGAGTTTTGATCACTGCAGGAGACTGCAGATTGAGAAGAGCCTCACAAGCAAAGTAAAATAATAGCTAAGCACATTTTAATTTGTACAAATGTACTGTATTTCATAATTTGTTTCTACATGCAAGTTTTTCTTTTTAACAAACATGCTACAAATGTGTGACATTGATGGTGGAAGATGTGCTCGTTCTGAGAGCCATGATGTTGTATAAATCAACTATTTCTTAGCACAGCTGTACCTTTAATATACGAAAGAAGCTAACTTTCTGCGTTGGCAACTGGAAAGGAGTTAATTGGATTCTAGTCCACCTGTAGAGCTAATTAAGCAATTAGTTATAAATAAGCGCCTGACAAATGCAAGACTTATATCTTCTCCAGATTAAAATGGGTTGTGTAGGTTCAGCTCCTGGATGTTTCACAAGCCTTCAGATGATTGGTGGCTGTTGTTTAAAAGGTACTGTTCTCAGTTTAGGTTATGTGGTACTGATTTTTCTACTTAGTTGGTAGACTGAGCTGTTTCAGTCATAATATCGCTTTTAAAGTTCTCTTAGGAACCTCTTCTATTTTACTTATGTGTTATAAAGAACCTGAAAACTGTTTGATGCAGACCTAAAATACTCAAAAAAAAAAAAAAGTATTGAGTCCTGTAATTGACTTCTTATCCTTGTCTTAAGGAGAAATCAGATCTAGGAGGATAAAAAACTGGGAGTGCTTTTAGTATGGTTATACTAAATTTGAAAGGGAACCACTATTACATAGGTATGACTTTTCCTTAGAAATGAGGAGGATAAAAATAAAATGCAACAAATGCTTATCTTTGAGCAGAATAGACATCAGCTAATAATTAGTAATTACAAAACCACAGTCCTTCACCTGGTTTTGGTCTGTCATTAAAAAACTACAATGGGAGGAAAAAAAATGACTCTAAGAGGACAGTCTTTGGGAAGGATGAGATAAAGAAAAGTCATCAGAAAAGTTTTTAGTGACAGATCGTGCTACTTATATAACAGGATATATTTGTCATGCGATGTATTTTTTGCAGGATGGTCTTTCACATCTAAACAGTTCTAAAGAACCAGGGAAGACTAATCCTGTGTGACAGCTAACAGGCATAGCCAATGTATTCATTGTCACAATACTTTTTTAATATATAGCTTTCATTTTCATTTCCTGTCTGTCTAATCAGGTATTTTCAGGCGTAAGTAGTGAAAAACTTGGATTTTAAAAACTGACAGCTTTTTGTGAATGCTGAGATTAAAATTATCATATAATTTGAGCAGATGCGTAAGATCACATACATAAATTTTGGACTTTACTCAGAAACTCCTTTGGAAGCAGGTTATTTAACTAATTATGGCAAGATTTCTTCCCTTCATTTTGAAATATCTGGTGCTGTCCTCAGAGAAGCAAGTATGAGTTTGACAAGATAATGGTATAATTTAATTAGACACAGATTTGTGTTGATCATGTAGTGTGGTCACAGTTCCTTCTTTGAAGAACTTCTTCCTGCTTTATAACTACTATTCTCTCTGATTGCTTGAAAATCTCTTCTTGTAAAAAGTGTGCAGCTTTTCAAAGTTGAAATGGGGATGAGTCACAAAGCACTCAAATCTTTCTTTGCTCCTACCAGACTGCTCCACATCAGGTGTAATTGCATTTCTTCCATGTGAACCTTCTTGTGACACGTGCATCAAATCTCTGGGATGCAGGGGGAGCTCAGGCAGGATCTGTGTGGGACAAGCAGTTTGATGTTGACCCTGAGAAGGTGACTTCTGAATTTATAGAAGGAATTTTAATACAGCAGCATTTAAGTCCTCTGTGAGTGTGATCCATTAAGAATGTAAAAACATTTGGGTTTATGATCTGCTCTCTTTGTACAGAGTGAATGGGATTTTATTAAAAAATCTAAACTGGTTGCTTCTAAAGTCAATAAATATAACTTCAAAAGCCCATGTGATCCACTCTGACAACTCATGGGGGTCACATAAGAAATTATTTTTCTAGGAATTGGATGTTAAAATAAATGTTTCTTGTGTGTTTTGCTTCTTCATTTAGTAACCTTAGAGTAGGATCCCACAGCCCTCAGCTGGAAGTTGTTTTAGCATTCTGTCTCTATGTACAGGAAACATGTAATCAGATTGAAGCAAATAAATTTTTATGAAGTTTTGATTTAGGTTAACAGAATGATTTTGGCCTACAAAAGACTTGTAGGAGAAGAGAAACTCTGTATAATGTTTAGAGAGTTCTTATGAATCACTGTTGTTACTGTTGTGCCATACAGGGTAACTCAGGGAACAGACAATTGCCATGTTTAGTCTGGGAGACCACCTAGTTTCAGCTAGGCAGTCTTGCCAAATGAAAGTTGGCAAGTAAACCATTACAAGTTCTGCATGAAATTAATAGTGAATAATAATAAAATAATTTAAAAAGTATGAAAATTGAAAGTTGTATTTGAATATTTATAAAACCATTTGTTCTCACCACAGCATTGGATTTATGGCTATTAAATCACTTAAAACCGACTGAGTCTTAGCAGTTGGGGTAAAACATTTCTCCAGACTCCTAAGTAGTCAGAGCTGAAATACTGGTGCCAATGCAGCCATGTAAACATTGAGGTGCGGGTAACCACGGGCTTCCTCTTCTATTGTTTAGTTCTAGAGTACAGCTCCCATTTTCAAGTTGGTGTTACCCAGCCAGCCAGTTATTCACTTCCTTTGCCAAAGCATTTTCATTCTGTTCCTCCCTCCATTATCAAATGGGTAAACAAGTTTATCGTGTTTATGGAGAGCGAAGGTGCATGCTGTTCTGCTGGTTACCAGAACAAACATGGTACAGAAGAATCCTTCAAAGCATCCCCTGTTTGGATGAAAGCCCGGGAGCATGAGAACCAATCCTCAAGAGCCCTGATCTCAGCCTCTCTGGTACTTACAAGCCAAGTTACCATTCCCACCAACAGATATTATTCAAAGACCACGTTCTGAAAAAACACCCCCATCTCCAGGCTGCAAACTGTCTGGAATAAACATAAAGGTGTTATTTAAGAGCTCTGCATTGCACAGGGCATATTATATGATTTTTTTTTTTCTTTTATCAGTAGCCTTCTAATTAGTCTCAAGTGATTCAGATTGCTCCTTCTAAGTGTATACATGAGAGAGTATTTCAAATTGACAAGGGTATACTCCAGACCATGGGCTTCATACAGTTGTTTGTTGAAAGGCTATCTTTCCCTTTTTCAAGATAAGTGTAGAAAGTAGTCAATTGCTAACCAAATATTAAATTGAGCATACTCCTCCTCTCTGCTAGATGGCCTCCAGATGAAGGGAGTGTGTGCTCAGCTTTCACACAGGAAAAAATCAGAACTGGATCCATCCCAATAGCCAACAGGTACTCTACAGTAGTCACAGAAGCTTAGAGTTCTTTGCAATAGATCTTGCTTTCCCTGTATCCAGCAGGATACTCCTGTGCTTCCAGTAATGGAAGAACTGGGTCATTTTGATTTAGTAACAATGCACCTTGAACTCTATATATTTCAGTGGCCAATCCTAATATGCAACTCCCACTTTCCTAGTAAGTTTTGGCCTTCCATAAAGAACATTAGAAAGATGCAAATGAGAAAATAAATTCTTAATCAGCAATTTGGTACATAAATGCTTACTAGGCTAAAGGTCCACAGAAATTACTTCAGGTCATGCAGGTATAGAACCAAAGCATTATTTCATACCTTAACAAGCTAAGTGAAAGCCTTATTCACAAGTGCAATCTTTAACTATATCTTTATATATTTTAACTATATGATATCTAAATATTAATGTAAGGCAACAGAAGGATTTCTTGGTTTCAAGAAATGTAATTGAGCTTGCCAGAAAAATATATTAATCAGATCCACCTCTAAGCTAAGTTGTTGGGCTCTGTGTCTTATTGCATGTTGGAACTACAACACTGCTGTTTGTACCACTTTTGGATTACATGTGAGGCTATAAGAGAATAGGTGTTTTACAAGATCCTTTCCAGGGAACAGATGTCTTCCTTGTTGCCAAAACAAACAAAGCTACCAACAATGTAGGATAAAAATATGCTAGACAGACTCTGGAAGAGTATTAAATGCTTCAGTATTCTGTTCCTCCTCTGTATGATACCGACAAAGACATCTGTTTCAAGATATGATCATCTTAACACGGGTCCCATTTTTGCTACATGCTTAGATTGCACTGTCTGACAAAATACTGAAGATGTGAAAACATGAAAGGGAAAAAAAAATAATTTGTTTACCTAGCAGAGCTATGTTGACGGTGACTTAACTAACAAATAGATTAGCTTAAGTTTTCCTTCTGTCACATTTTAATTAGTCCCTTCTGCTTCAAGAGAACATAAATGCCACTGTTTGTTATCAGAGAGGAGAGAATATTGGCACCATGAAGGCTTAGCTATAAGGCTTATCAAAGCTAGGAAAGTTTAGCTGATACAAAGCAGCTTTTAGCTTCAGGATCTTAATTTTAGAATGTGTTAAATGTTGTAAAAGTTAGTCTATCCTTTTTCTGTATGATCTGTAAAGCTTCAAGTATTAGTTAATAGAGTAACATGGGCAAAATGCTATGTGCTTACTAGCACATCTTTTTTCCTAGGGGAAGGAACAACATGTAATATAGTGTTTTTGCTTTGGAGCCCTGGTTTTGGATGTTTGCTTTAGTGTTGTTGGTGCTGGTTTTTTTGGTCTTTTTGAGGGATGAGGTTTTCCTCTACCATCTTCCTTCCTTCTTTCCTCCTCTTTAATTTTTTTCTTTTTTTTTTTTGGTACAACCCGCTGTTATGCAGCAGTTGGACACACACAAACTTAGTCCTTGTTGAGTGGCTTTGTGGTGTAGAAGTCAAGAAAACATAATCCACTGATAACGGTGCAGGGCTGTAGAAAGGAGGAATAGCTAAAACCAGTTAGTCCTACTCTACTATTGAGTGAGCGTGTTAGAAGAAGCTGGCTGATGATTTTTGGTGCTACTATGAAAAGATCACTGATCTGTAAGTAGCTTACTTTGTGCAGTGCTCCATCTGAAACCTATAAAGCAAGCACTTTAAGCTCTTCTTTTCCAAGAGGCCTCCCTGAAAGTCTCTTAGGAGGTAGTTCAGGAGGACTTCAAAGAAAGAGTGAGGAATCTGGTCAAGGAGATCTAATCTCCAAGTGCAGAAGTACATTATGATGTCTTATTTTGATGTTAAATATCAAGATATGCTAAGAATGATAGTAACATCCCTAACAAATAGTTCTTAGTTGCAGCTTGCTCAGAGACTCAATGGGACAGCAGCTAGCTGTGTTCTATGGTGCAAAGCAGACATGGAAAACAAGCTGAAGACTTTTGCTCCAAAAATTTCACCAAACCGAGTAGACCTTGAATTCCCAAGCTCCTTTGATGTTGCAACTTGCTAAAATAATCACTTTTCTTTCTGTATCATGCTTTTGGAGTCTGTTTACAGCAGGATTTTAGTTCCTATCCTAAGCAAAGCAAATCTCTCTGTTGTCCCCTGACAACACAGATCAGTCTTGAAGTGTGCAAACTGGATTACTTATGTCCTACAAGTAATGCATGTCAGTCTGTAGGGCCAGTTTCAAGCTGATCTGAAGAAAACTCCACCCCTGAAACACACAGCATGTTTTGGGTCTACTGCGCAATCTGTTCTGCTCCACAAGTCTACTTTTACCTTATAACAAGTTGTTAGCAAGGTAACATAGGTATAGTCTTAGTCTTGTGAGAAGCTGAGCTCTGGTTGGTTTGGCCAATTGCTTTGGCACTTCCCAGACACTCCATCAGGACAACCCTTTGAAGAATCTCCAGTTCTTGCTGTGCTAAAACCTGTAATCAGAAATATGAGGAAGTAGAGAGTAAAGTAGATTCCTGGTGTCTTTTTCTCCACTCTTGGAAATGGAGAAACATGGTTGGTTTCCATATTTTTACATTTAAATAGCAATGTCTGTAATTGTAATCACAGCTCTCAATGTGTTGGCAGTAATTAAAGCAGACAATTTTAGCTGTGGATGTAAAATATATGAGGAAATTCTCAAGAACATGTATTTATATCAGATGCACTAAGATAAGTAATAAAATAAATACATTCATCTAGATCCTCAGTGTATATATATCAGCATTACTTCATTCTTTGCAACAGTGATGGATCGGTCCAGCTCACTCTGTAATAAGAGATTGAAAATGCAGGTTGACAGTAAATGTTGGGTCAGTGTTTTCCAGAATGTATATTCTAATATGAGAAGAGAGTAAGGCTGCTTTAAGCAATTGTTGGTGTGTAGCCTTTAATGAAAGGAAAACAATGCTGTCTTAGACTGAGATTTCTGGGAGATATTATGCCTAAGTAACTAAATAGGGGAGGAAACATATCTAAGATATTGGAAATCCTGTCTTGTGCAAGGTTACTGCCTGTTAATCTGATGAGAATGGTAAAACATAACATGCTAGACCTTGATTCCTGAGATCTGTGAATGTCAACAAAAAATTATGCAGCATTATTGGTCCCGAGGGTTTGGCTGCAGAGGATAAAGTAATTTTTGCAAACAAAGCAACAATAAAATATTAATCTTCTGAAGGAGGCTTTGCAGTACCTAGAAACTGGCTTAATATTTGTTTTTCTGGAGCTTTGTAGGTTTACCCTTCACAAGTGGATTTTCATTTTTGCTAGATAAATAACTGACCACCAGTCAGATTCACACAGGAGAGAAATTACAAATTTACTTTTCCTTCCTTTGATCTGAGGGCTGGCTCAAGGCTGCTGTGATCCCAGCCCAGTTCAGCTCATTTGATGACTGGCTTCAGCAAGCCCATTGAGAAGCTGAGGGCAGCCACAATCCATTGGCACATTCGCATCAAAGGCTCTCCACATGCCAGAGCTGGAAGACCACAGCATAACACTGACTGTACTGCCTGCCTGCTTCCCCAGGAGTCTTCTTAACTATGGGAAAACCCAACAAACAGAATAAACAATCTTCTGTTTTCCATCTGCTGGTATACAGATAAATAATTAATTGCTAGAGAGAAAAAAGTTAGTTTGTGATCTGAAATGCATGCTGTGGAAAAATGCTTTTCAGTCTCTGGACCATTTCAAAGGCATCTGTGAAAGGCAACTACTTACTAGTAGGCTTAAAATTGCTTAGATTTACACCTTCACTAGTTGGCACTCCACAAATCTGTTGAATGCTTCTGTATAGAGATTTCATGATGCAGGGAAGGGGCAATCTGTGGGAAATGCTTTGGTCCTGGATCAAAAGAGGTATCACTCTGCAGCGTATCCCTGTTGCTGGCACATAGTTTGGGTTGTAGGTACACAAATAGATGCACTATTCTGAAGCATGGAAGAACCATTTCCCAAAAAATGGCCTAAAAGTTTGAGAATATTGCAAATATTCTCTCTTGAGAAAGCAAACAATTTATTCTCTAGAGGTGTGGAAAGTTAGTCACTTGTAAGAAAATAAAGATATGAAGAATAGTATAGTAAAAAAGCTAAAGATGTCAAAATGCCTGGGGATACAGCAAAATAGCAAAGTAAACACTGCTGTGTTTTTCAAATTGGTGGATATTGTGTCTTTGTGCAGACAAGTGTATTAGTTCAAATAATGCATTACCTTTTGCATAAAGGGAACTGTCACTGGAGGTAAAGAAAAAACCACCTCAGAAGTGTTGCAAGGATGTGATCTACAGTCAGCTTCTGAGCAAGCCACTACAGCACAACAGCCAGTAAGGGCCCTCCCTGATGGAAAGCATGCTCCTCGGGATGCCCAGCAATAGGTGAGCACAGGCTAAATACTTTTGAGAGTTGCCAAGCTGTAAGAGTATATCTTGCATGGAGCTGTACGACATGCATGAGCTTAATGGTAGAGGATATTCCAGGGTACAGTGGATACACCACTCTGCTCCCTGTCATCTCACTAGGCTAGGAGCAGTAACTGGATCGTTAGAGGTCAAAATCTGTTTGTTTTCAAAAATTATAAATTCAAAAATAATAAATTCTCATTTTCTTGGCAGTTTCGTATGGGTCTTTCCAGAGACATTAAAAGGAGAGATTTTCAAAACTTGCTGGGAAATTCTTAGGGTAGATTTGCACCTGGACGTTACAAGTATATCAGCTGGAGACTTTCAAGATGTAATATTTCACCTGTAGTGTGGGGGCAGAGGAGAAATAATGAATCTTTCATGATTTATAATAAACTTCCTGAGAACAAGTCTCAAATGTCTCATTTCAGTGGATTAATGTAGTTGCTTAAGCTTTCCATAGAGCTGGACAGAGAACATCAGTATGTATTTCACACACTTTGGATGCAGGGCCCAAGAAGGAAACAGGAACTGGATAACAATTCCAGAATGTTGGCCTTCAAGTTTCTGCAGTGAAAGATGCTTCATGTTGGAACCTTATGATTTCCAATACGCACTTGCTGTTGATAAGAAGTCTGGAGATGTGTTTTTTTTTTTTTAATACAAAGCTTTATCTGTTTGCTTTTTAAACTACTTTCTTTCTGCTAGTCTGTTTTGTGCTGATCCCAGTCTTCACGACTCATGTCCAAAAATGTCGTGCACAGAAGTGTAAGTTTGACCTCTGTGTTCTCCTGCTAATTTTTTTATCACTTTCTAATCTACAGTTAAATGATTGGAAGAGACTGCTTTGCTGGCAAATACAAATTAATGGAAGACCTTCTAAGTCATATTCTGATTACAGTCTGATCTGGTCCATAAACGATGTTCGTGTTACACATTGTAATCTGCTTTCCATTCACTCCATTCTTTCGGACCAGTTTGTGTTCCTGGAATCCAGGCCAGTCCTAAAATAACCAGACAGAGAATGTCTTCTTGGCTGTTGGCCACTAAATGGTGGACAATGAGGCCATTTAAACAGAGAGAGGTTTTTTCACATAGTACAATTTGTGAAGGAAACCAGATTTATTGCTTAAATGACCTGACCCTTCTCACAGTTGGGCCCAATTTGGTTAATTTTGTGAAGCCCTGTACATCCTAGGGCAGCATGTCCTGTGACAGAGTAAATGATCTGCTCTATATTTTAGATATATCAGAGCAGCATTTAATTAAAATGCATACATTCTGCGTAATGTAACAACAGAACTGAGGCCAATCATGGCTCCCAAGGAAATTATCTTCGCTAACCAAAAGTAATTTTCCCTCCACACTGTGTAAGTGTTTCTTTTATTAAACTTATTAAAACCATTTTCAGCTTTGATGTTCTGCAGCTTTTTGGCTGATGTTTTCATCAGACAATATTCATCCTCCCAAGGAATATGTTCTTCTTTCAGAGCAAATACTGGCACTACTTAGTAATTTATTCCAGTTTTAAATTAACTGCTCTGAAAACGTTTTAAATTGACAGACCTGGAAACGAACTTTATCCACAGAGCAGAAATGGCACAAGCTGCAGTACTGCCAGCTCCTCTTCATTACTCTGTGCTAGCACCTGTTGAAAGAGATGGCAGGCCAGTTGTTCTGCTCACCAAGTCCTTCTTGCATCCTCCTCAGCCAGATCCGTCACCAGTCTCCTTTCCTGTTCCAGTTTTAATAATGACTTCTTACTTTCTCTCCTGAATGAGCATGATGGAGAGGGTTGTAGGGAACTGATTTTAAGACAAGTTAGTAAAGAAATTTGATGTAGTTCTTGGAAATAATCATTCCACAATGAGGACCAAGAGTCTTAGAAGCAATATGAATAGAGTTCTAATATTACTTCAGTGACAGGAACTGAGTGCTTGACTACATGCAATGACTGGTTACGTGCTTGTTCAGTGTCTCTTACAATTACAAAAAAAGTAATAGTTAAAATGTGCAGCTACATAGTATAGATACAATTTTTAAAACATTAGACACTTCAGATATTGTGAGGTGATAGGTTTTGTAACAGACTTCTTTTTTTCTCTTTCAAGCACTGTTAGTAATAAAGCAGCTTCTTTAGACTGGCATTTTCCAGTGCCTTATTATCGCATGAAACTATGTCATACTACCACTTCCATAAACATAACAAGTACATCTTGACTATAATTAGATTTCTCATCTCTGCCATTTTTAACAGATAGAAGGTTCCACAGCATTTTTCTATCATGGTTAGAAACTTTCTTTTATCTGTCCCAAGCATGCATATGACCACCATATGTTCACTTATTCTTATGCCAGTACTGTTGTATAGCTGTTTCCTCTCTTTAGTTTATAACTCAGTGGATGTTAAACCTACAAAGATGAAGTTTATTCCCCTTTGGGCTCCATTTTTTTCCTAACCCTAATTATCTGAACTTCTTTTCTATCCTATTATGTGAACAGACTCTCTTCTACTAGTTGTCCTTACAGACCTTCCCTGTTTACACTGACAATGCTTTAAAAATTATTGTCCAGAAAGCTGGATGGTTACCACCTTTATTCTGTGTTTGCAATGGAAGTAAACTCCTCATGGGGTGCGTGAACTGAGAAATGGACAGCAAAGGATTAATAAGCTGCTTACTGTCCTAAACTGGACTCATTAATCTGAAGAAAGTGTCAGATCTGAAAGAAGTTGAGGAGGGGACAGAGCAGCTCTCTGGAAGCTGAGCTGGGAAAAGAAAATAAAAAATAGTCTAGCAATGCTACAGATAATTGGCTCTTCTAAAAGTGCAACCCAACAGAGGCTGTGGAGGTTCTGCTAAAATTGTTCAGTGAAATTAGCTGCCCCAGCTGGAGTCAATCTAAGAAGCTAAATGGTATGAACCAAAGTTTGCACATTGAACCAAGGTAGCTTTCTGGTTTGAGGTTTTTCTAGAGCTGAGCTATGACCCCAGGGAAGAAGCAGCTCTTAGTGTCGGCAGTGAAAGGGTAATTCTGAAAGGATTATTAAGACACAGGAAACATATGCAAAAGCACAACATGGGTTTTGATGTTTAATATACTTCTACATTTTTAAGTTCACTTAAAATAATGCTTCATGGGGAATCCCTGATGGGAAAGAACTGAAATTGAATGTGCGTAGTTATTTGGTCTTGTTTGGTCATAAATATTTTTCCTTTAGAACAGATTAATAAAACAATTAAAACGTGTTTGAATGGTTCTAGTCTTAGACCACAGTGTCATGGCCAAATTCTAACTCAGGCAGTTAGCATTCACACTTTCCCTGTAACTTGCACTGGAAGCAACAAACTACCTAATTTGTCTTATATATCTTGTGGGCCCAGCTGAAATCTGCCATATAATGTGCCAATAATGTGTCACTGAAGAAAGGCCGATGTAACTATTGCATGCTGCTGTGATGGGGGAAGAGCTCTTTGAGAGGCATTTATGTAAACATTACACAAAATGTGAAATGGTATTTTCTCATTCTCAGGGTAAGAAAACACTTTAAGTAGTATTTATACTTTGTCTATTGAGAAATCTACCCTTTAATTGCTGGTATGTGATAAATTTGATCATGTTCTAGACTTAGGCTGAAGGTTCAATGGATGTTTATATTTCTATTGTCAATTTTTATTTATATTACAAAATCACAGATTTTTGTAATAGAAGTACCTTCATTGCCACAGATGCTTCTTGTAAACTGAATGTTTTGATTGCTTTAAGTAAGATCTACAGTTCATAGAATCACAGAATGGTTCGGGTTGGAAGGGACTTTAAAGCCCATCCAGTTCCACCCCCCTGCCATGGGCTGGGACACCTCCCATCAGACCAGGCTGCCCAAAGCCCCATCCAGCCTGGCCCTGCATATCCCCAGGGATGGGGCATCCACAACTTCTTGGGGCAGCCTGTGCCAGGGCCTCACCACTCTCTGAATATAGAATTTCTTCCTTGTATCTAATCTAAACCTACCCTCTTTTAGTTTAATGCTATTTCACCTTGTCTTTTCACTACACCCCCTGAAAAAAGAGTCCCTCCCCAGCTTTCCTGTAGGCCCCTTTAGCACTAGAATGGCACTATAAGATCTCCCTGGAGCCTTCTCTTCTCCAGGCTGAACAACCTCAACTCCCTCAGCCTGTCTTCGTAGGAGAGGTGCTACAGTTCCAACAGACAGAAAGAAAAAAAAAATATTGGTTTGTTTTTTTTTTTTTTTCAATAATTCAGGATAACCTTTGTAGGAGATAGCTTTCACATAATTCTTCAAATGAAAAGCACCGTATAGATGACAAAAACAGGGTCCAAAGTGGCTGGTTATAATAAGAAAATACATGATTATTGACTCTCTGTATACTGAAATGATACTGAGTTATGCTTGTTCTCTTATAAGGCAAACTGTCACAGCTGGGTCCTCATCTTGACTTAGTTCTTCTAAATTCCTCTATGGGAGTTTTGCTCTGTGACCTACAAGGAATTCATGGAGACCAATTCTTAGTCCTCACAAGAGATAATATACAAACAGATACAGGGGCAAATAGCATGGATAAGCAATAAGCTTATCTGTGGCTAATCCTTCCGCTCGATCCCCCACTCCCACCAGCAGGTCTTCAGAGTTGAACTTTTTCCTGGTGCAGCTTGGATTTCTGCAGATGCATCCCAGATCAATACGGTATGAAACTGTTCATGCTCTGGGACCTTAAGTACCTATTACAACAGCATTAATGTTTTTATGTGCCTGGATAAGAAACAGACTGGATGAAAGCAGAGCTCAGAAGCAGTCAGCTGCCTTCAGACCTGCCTGTGAGCTGTGTGGGTACCGGTGTGATGCCAGCTGTTTGCCTCTGGCAGCAGTGGGTACAGAACACATGAGAGGTGTTTGAACAGTCGTATGCCTGACAATGTCTTGTTTCCCACGCTTCCTGCTGCTGCAGCAGTAAGAAGATCTCTATATATGTATATGTTCATGAAGTCTGTTTGTGCCGAGTTTCTCTGCAAACTAGGCGGAGGCACCAGGCATGTTTTCTGCTGCTTGCCTCTTCAGATAGTTTTGGCTATCTTCTCCTCTGGCTGTTGCTCCCCACTCACACTACTTGTGGTCTGAGAGCATTAACAGCCCTCCAACATTTTGACCTTTTCTTCTGAAAAGAAGGTTATTTTCTGAAGAGCTAACAACAAATTCTTCTTCTATCATCTAAATAATTCTTTTCCAAAACACTCTTCCATTTTATTTTTTTTTCCAAAGAAAATAAACTGTCATCTTGCTTTATTAACCTCTCATCATTCTGATCATTCTCCTGGAGTCTCTCTTTATCTTTTTTTAAAAGAATATACTTCAAACTGAATGTCATCTTGCCCACTGAGATCCCACCAGAATCAACTAGAGTAAAAGATGAACCCCTTTCTCATATGCTTATTGATACATCCTGGCACGTCATGTTGTCTTTTCTGCAGCAGTGTTAGCTGGTTGATTAATTGGTTTTTTTTTTGGTTCACCATGACAACAAAATTATTTTCTACTATACTGCTCCTAGCCAGTTATTCCCTCCCATGCACGCTTCATCTGTGCTTCTGTCTGCTTCTAAAGTGTAGTTTTAGTCTCTGTTGACTTCCACCTTTTATTTTTGGACCAGCTGTCTGACATAGCAGTACCCTGTGATTCTCTTCTTTAGAGCTACTGCAAAACCATTCCAAATGTTTGCCTGCTTGTTCTATGTGTGCATCCCTTTTGTATTCAGGTACTGAATAATGGGAGATCATGAACATAGCCACGAACCCATAGGACAGCTAACTATGCTTGCTTTACTTCATGATGAGACTTATACAATAATATTACCCAAGTCTTTCTACTTGCTTTTAAGAATGACAGAGAATTGTACAAAGTCTTCCTACAGTTAGGGTATAGCTACAGACATGAGCTTCCATTGGTCGTGATGAGCAGTCTGAGGTGGAACATGGCTCTTTAGCAGGAGTTAGGAAGTATGAGACTTCATTAAGACAAAAAAAAAAAAAAGAAATCGAAATAAATTCAATGGTAATGGTTAACTGGAGGAATGGTGTGTTTTGTCTTAGAAACTTGTTCTTCTAGAGTTAGGGCATGTAATAACTCAAGTAATTAAGAATTCATGGAAGAAAATACAAATATTGTAGATAACTTATTCTTTATTTGTACCTGGTAGCATCTCAATATTAAATATCTCCTGTCATCTTCTAGGTTTGCCAATAAGGTCTGTGAATAATAATGCACAAGGATGTGTTTGCGGCAAAGAGGCTGGAGCAAGCAATGCTTTCCTGTTTTGTTTTTTTTTTTTTTAGTGTGTGTGGAAATCACTTTATCAGGAATTTCTCTTGGTCAATTCGCTTGTTTTCTGGTTAAAGGTATAAAAAGAAATTCTACAGTGCTTAAATGAAAGCTCTTACCTGAACAGATTCCTACTGCTCTGAGGGTATGAGTAATTGGTGAGACTCAACTTGAGTTTCTGTTGGAGCTGAGACTGATGTAAAGCATAAGAAACTTGAGAGAAAAACTTTCTGCTCTATCTAATCAAAGCCTGTATCAGCCATTTATTCAGCTGGGTTGTGAAGACTAATCCAGTTCTAATACAGCATGCTCTTGTGCAATATGTCTTTGTTCCTGAGGCTTCTGTGAAGTCTACATGGAAGTGATATCGTTAAGGCATTATCAGCTAAAAGTACTGTATATTAGGTGTACGTTGAAGGCTGGCAAGTTATGGTTCCCCAGTAATTGACACAAGCAATCTTCAATGCAACAACAAATGGGGTTAGGGTGACCATCTAAAAGTCTCTCATTTATTTTTCTATAGGAATTCGTACCAAGACAGCTGTAAGTTTTGAAATCCTATTTGAGAGAAAAATGTTATACCTTTACAGGTTCTATCATTCCGGTATGGGTAGGACTGAAACTAAACAGTTCAATCTTCTGTCTGACCAATGAGGGCCATGCTTAATGTTATTGAACTACAAATCTCCAATTATTTAATTAATTCAAAATACTTATTCACAACTGCTCAAAATTCTTCAGATAAAAATGTAAGGTTTTGTTTATTTTTGTTTTTACATAACCCAGCTTTTCTTAATTTAAAAAAATAAATAAATAAACAGCTTTAAACTTCACCTCCATTCCTGCTTTAAGTGAAGGTTTAATGAGATTTCCCCCTTCCTGGAAATTGTATTTCTTCCACATTGAAACTAACAAGCAAGAGTTGAAGCCTTATTAGTTCATCTTGTTTGCTATTTGTTAGTCACCAAGGAGTAATTTTTTTTTCTCAGTTTTACTTCTCTAAGTTTCACACTCAGTGTGCTGAACTTGATACTGAAGTAAGTCCAGGCAATTTAATGTTGTCTTTACCAGTTGTGTCTGGTTGGTGATTTAATAGCTAAAGCAACCCCATCAGAATTCTTGCTTTAAAGTCCCAGCTTGAAAATTTACCATTCTTTAATGGATTAACGAGGACAGTGTGTTTTCTTGTACCTTGTCAAACATCTACTCAGACCAACACCACTGAATTTTCAAGAGTCTTAAACCATGAAAGCACTGTCATCTGCTTTGTTTCAAAGCCTTTTTATGGGTTTTAGCACAGAGGACGGTTTCCTGGAAAAATGAATATGTAGTTTTAGCCTGCTCTACCCTATTAAGATCTAGTTTGAACTCCAGTAGGGTTAATGGTGACAGTTTTCTATTGCCTTTGACAGGGTGCTAGATCTCATCCCCTCACCCCCTCCCATTCCTGTCCCAGAGAGAAGGGTTGTGAGTATGCATGAGGCATTACTGTCCTCCTTCTGATGTTCAGGATTTTACTGCACATCTACGTATGACGTAGTCCACTTGTTTATGAGTGAAAATGTAGTTGTATCCATTGCCTATTCTGTGTCATGAAGCGTTCCTTCTACTGGAAAATAAGTGGCTCTTTTCCTGTGATTAATTACTGGCAATAGGGTTGCTACAGAACCTTATGCAATGTCAGATGACGAAATGTTATTGCAGGTATCACCATGGCTGCTCCAAAAGCAACACACAGCACAATTCCATTTGTATAGTTCTCTCTCTCATGAAATGCAGGAAATACAATGCTATTTTTAGTTCACTTCAGCAACTATGCAAGGATCTGAAAGTTCACTTAAAAAAAAAATAAAAAATGCAGCTCCAAGTGTGCTTTGCTATTCCTAGCAAATCACATTTCTTCCAGCATGCCGTTGGGTAAAAACCAAATCAGTATATTACACTAAGATGAAAATCTTCTAAAGCAATTGCTCAGCAAATGGTATGGCTCAAGAAGACAGCTTGATCCCTAGCTGTACTACAGGAGGGAAGAATTGTTTCCAGTAAAATTGGTAAAAATAGCAAAATGCTAGAGACTACAGGGATAGGTAGGTTACAAAATTACAGTTAAGTAAGCATATGGTATTGTTAAAATTCTCAGATTTCTGCAGCAACAAGGTGAGTCAGCCACTCCAATGCGGGAAAGCTGTGCTGCTCGCCTGGTGCAGCCCCAAAGCTGGCTGCCTAGGGATGTGCTGGCTGCCTCACAACCTCTGTATGTGCAGGCTGAGCTAGGTGCTTTGGCCATTTGTCTGAGGTCTCCTTTCTGTTTCAAATGCAGCAACTTCAATTTGATACCCAAAGACTAAGACCAGTTCAAGGTAAAGGTGCTGATTTACTGGAGATCTGTCTTAAGTTTCTGTGGGGGCATGATGTTATTTTCACTTGTTGCTACAGATCTTCTAGTTATTTGCATATTGACAGTAATGGAAGTGACACTGTAGAACAGCTAGTCTTGGAGATGTTTTTGCTCAGATCTGTCTCAACTTCTCTTCCTTGTACCACAACATACACAACTGGATTTGACGTATTTGTCTTCCTTTCCTCTCCCTTCTAATTGTATTTTGGCTGAAGCATACCTAGGCTCCTTTTTTCTCCAGACTTGGGTTTCCACTTCTGCCATACAATCACACAGAGCAGCTCTATATCTTATGAGAAATACATTCTGTGCTTCACATGCCATGTTTTCTGCTTAACAAGAAAAGATTATGCTGCTATATGCTGCCTAGAAATGCCCACTATATTCTTCTTGTTAGTATCTATTTTATCTAGTCATACAATAAAGGTTGTAAATAATTTTTACAAAGTTCTCAGATTAAGTTGAAGAACACAAATCTGAGTACAATTATGCCAGACTTTTCCATGCTAGTCAGTTGCTTCCATGTTGTGAGGGAAGAGTTCCCAAGCAAGTTCTGGAGAGGAAAACAATCTGAATCTCAAACATCATACAAGGTACAGAGATCATCTCAAAATACACCCAAGCTTCTTCGTGCTTATGGGGTTGCACAAGTTGCTCTGTTCTTTGGAACAGGACAGCCTGTTTCTCTGAGTGCCACTGGCTTTCTCTGTGGGTTGCCATAAGGAAAATAAAGCCATGATCTTGCTCCATTCTTATTTTCTTTGGGTCAGAAATCCATTTGCACTACACAGGTGTATCACAAGAACATGAAGTTTTCCCCTCTGTTCACTTCCCATCTGTCCTAAAACAGTGTATAAGCTCAAATCGTTTATGGTCCATTAGCTCAGATATCCTGCAACTGAAATTATTGCCAACTAAGGGATCTCTAGTCCTCTGCTTTTGTTGACTCTCTTGAGTTTTTTATTATGGATCTTGTACGTGTTGAATTAAAACTGTGAAATGTAATGATGAAGAATACAGAAACTTGAAATGAAACAAGAACCAAAAAGATATATTTTAAAATCACTTTCTTTCTCTCTTTTTTTTTTTTTTAATTTACGATTTCTGAATACTAAGGCTCCAAGTAAGAGAAGGAACAAAGGGTATACAAATTGTAAAACAGAACAGGTGTTCAGTCTGCAATGTGCAATGTCTGCCAAATAATTATAAGGCAGAATACTGAAAAGTAAAATAGAGGAGAACCTAGTAAGTTACTGGGGACCAAAAAAAGGGGGGGGGGCGGGGGAACAGCTGAGAAAGAAAATGTTGATGGTCTCTTGTCCTAAAATTATAGTTGTCTCTGAATTTCTGTTACAATGACCATTGCCCAAAGGTGATCATTTTAAAAAGAAATAGACAAATCCCATGTCTATAAAGTGCAAGCTGAACTCTGTCCCTAGGACTCTTTCTTTTAGACATGTATCTTGACCACAGATTTCCTTCTATTCCTGTAAATTACCATGTCACAAAACTATGATCTTGCAATCCTGCTGCCCAAGGATTGCTGCTAGCAGTATCCTGAGCACACCATTTCCCATTGCTACCACCTTATGGGCGCTTAGGATTTGTAAGTCTTCTGTATGTGGAAATGTCAGGATTGAATTAAATAAGTGCTTCATTGGTAGGCTTTGAGCACAATTTAATCACTTTCTTTAATTCTGAAAGTTATATTAACTTGTGAGTTATATTAACTTTTTTTCAGACTTAATCATTCCTTACTCAGAAGGAACAAACCTCAAGGAATACAAAACATCCATGCATGTTTTCCTGCATCATTTCCCTTATCGGCTCTGACCACCTGAGACAGGCCAGCCACCAGGCATCTCCCCTCCCACCTGGGAGCCCAGCGAAGCACTCTTCTCTTCCTGCAGCTCTGGCTCAGTTCCTTGCTTGGTTTCATGGTCAGAACAGATGCCTGTTGCAAAAGCTAAGCCTCACACTTTCATTCTGTCCCTTAACACTCAAGACTAACACTTCTCCAAGTGTGTAAAAATGAAGGTCTCAAAATCCTGAATTTGTTCTGTTTCCAAGGAAATGCCACGGTTTTCTAAAGGCAGACGAGGCCGGACAGGTTTCCCTAAGCCCAGCCATCCTGTAGTCTGCATTCATCCTCCTGATAACTGCCAGCATTTCAGTGACCTTTGTTTTTCCCTGGTCAGAAGAAGATGTGACAACAAAGGGTTGACTCCGTATGCATGAATGAATTATGCATTTGATAATGAAACAGTTTAATAACCTCAACTAGAAGTGATAAACTGCACACAGGTGTTTTTTTTAACTGACAAATCCTCCATGTTAACTACTCAGAATATTTTTTTAATAGTATTCTGTTACTGTGAGGAAAAAAGTCATTGAAGTTTTTTCTATGTTTAGCTAGATTTTACAGTGAATTATCTTAGATGAGACAGTGCCTGCAAAAGAAAACGAAAAAAGTTATTAAAATCATGTCTACAGCCTTTTAATGGATAGATATAAATGTGCTAATCCCTCTAGCTCCAAGAACCATCAAAGCAAACACACATCAAGTAGCAGAGGTTCATAAGGCCTAGATAAATATCCCTTTCAAATATTCTGTTAGTCTATATATATAAATTTACATTCTTAAATAGTCTTATGTATGCAAAAGGAAAATAGATTCAGCTCTGTCTTATTATCATGAAGCAGTGTGGAACATCTATTAGTAGAAAGTAATTTCAATATCTATTTATCTAAAGTCAGTCAGTACCCAAAGAAGACACCTTTAACACAGCATGCTCAACAGTCTTAGCAGCACAGATAGTGGATGTGAAGGGGCTTTTCTTTTTCTTTTCTGTTTTGGGGTACTTTCACAACATATAAGTGAATGCTGGACTTCAGAACAATAAAATAAAACATCCTTTATTTCCATCCATTTATTCAGGAAAGCTTGTTTGGAATACTTTTCTTGGAATTTTGTGGGATAGATTATTTATGATCATGATTACATCTGAATATTCAGGTTATGCATGAAAAATATATAAAAGAGATCCCTCTGCCACATGCATATTGACTTTTCAAATTAGCTTTATTCTGGAGTTTTGCAGAGGCACTAGTTGACCTGGTTTGATCAGAATTCCTTCATAGACAAGCTGCTACAATGCTCTGCTAGACCTACAAATGCATCTGCATTGCAGTAATATGAAGAACCTTTCCTTGCAACTGAATGCTAATTCAAAAATGAGACTACATGCACCTGAGATACATGCTGTAGAAAACCTGAGGGTAATAAATTCATCAGTTTAACACAAGTGCCTTGGAACAATTTCAATGCAATAGGAAACTAACAGCTTAATTCTTCTGCTGTTACCCAGACAGTGTATTTTGTTCTGCTGTAAATACTCAATTCTTTTTTATTTTGTAGTTTGAGGCGAATTGGTATGTCTTGTATTCCAGTCAGAAGAGTATTCTTCTGCTCTGCATGGGAAAACTCCCCAACAGTTCACATCTACAGAGTTATTAGCACATACCTATTTCAACAGTATCTATAACAACACAGCTGGTTAGGACAATGAGTCAGAAGGGCAGCCTCCCCTTCACTTTCAGATTTTGATGAAATTTCATAAGAAGACACTAGGGATTTTTTTTTTTTAATTCATAAATAGGGAATGCCAGAAGCAAATTAACTTCAGTCAGTCTCTGCTCGTGGTCTCAAACCCTTACAAAAGTCAGCAGGAGTATCTGTCCTTAAGGAAAATAAAGAATCTCACCTTACATTTTAAAACCACATTTAAAAAAAAATGCTATTTTTATACTGTTTTAAATACAGTACTATTGTGTTTCTTCTGACAGTAACAAAAAGTAGCCTGTAGTTCTTAATATTTAAAGGTAGCTATTGTCTACTGTTTCTGCATCCCTTTTTATAATTTATATCATAATTAAACTATTTGAATGTTTCCCTCTGTTTCCATTTCCCTCTGTTAACTACTCTATTATATATTGTCATGCTATATGAACAAGCCAAAGGGAACACTGTTGAGTAATAACACCCAAAGACTGCTCTAATCTCCATGTCCCCTCGTGTCTCAAATTTTATGTCTTGTACAGTGTTTTTTATTATTATTAATTTTCTTTTGAAATACTGATAAAATATTAGAGTTCAAAAGAAACCTAGAAGAAAAAAAAAATGTGAAAAAAAAATTAAATGTTCCATAAGTATTTATGATCTACTATTGATTTCTCACGTTCAGGATGAAAGATCCGGAAGGAAGCTTTCTGGTGATCTGACCAATATTTCTGATGAAGTAAATAACTGCATCACAAAATCCATTCCATACCAGTCAGTTTTCATCTTACCACTATCATCAAACCTCTTTGGTTTCCACATTCCTCCTTATTTGTAAGGCTGTTTTAGACACTATGTGGTGATGGTTTGGTACGTTTCAAAGAATCGTACTGTGTTATTTCAATTTACACCTTTTTGCCCGAGCCATTAACCACATATTTTCATGTTGGCGTGGTCTCTTCTTCAGTCGTTAATGAGGACTTCCACCCCTGCTCAGCCAGCAACTATTTTTAGAATATAACCCCACCTTCATTTTCCTTTTCATTTCTTAGGCTAATAAGTAGGCTCTTCTCACCTTTTTTCCTAAGAACAGGGTTTCCATTCTCCTGATCATCCTAGCAGTTTTTCTGTGTACCTGAATCTGAATAACTTGGACTGGTACTTGTGGTTTATTTGCATTTTTTGTACCCTCTTTAAAAGTATTAATATTTTCATGCTGTACTAGAAATAACACCTATGAGGGGGGAAAAAAAAACCACTATCATTTCATTTATTTAGTGAAAGCTGTGTACCTATTTTATTTTTAAATGGTCAAAGCATGCACTAACTAAACTCAACAGCAATGATAACATTAAGTTCACCTGATTTAACATATTTTAAATATTCTCAAAACCCACACAGTTACAGGTTGGGAAAAATAAATATATATTTTTTTTTTTACCAAAATTCTAAATATTCCACATATAAACCTACTGACAAAAGAATTTCGTTGGGTTGATTTTGGATGAAATGACCTTAATTTCAGCCAAATTTAACATGAACTCAGTAGCTGATGCTTATGGTATGTTTGAAATTGGCCATGGGTTTATTCTGTGTGGTTGTGAACAGAATAGTCAGAGTAACTACTTTGTATGTTCTGAAATGCTGAAATTGTTGATGGAAAAGACAGCAGAGTTGTGAAGCTGATGAGAGTGCCTCTGCTGTATATTTTTTTTTTTTTTTTCCTTTTTAGGCTGTGTGACCTTGCTTTCTTCCAGAAAAGCCATTCTCAAAAGCAATGTAGAAGAGGAATTTCCTACAGCAGAGGAAATAGCCTCCAACCAAGTTGTTCACTGTTAAATGTGCAGTTGATTTTCTCCTAAAATTTTAAGCTGAAGCTGCTTGGGAAACTTGCAGACATTCTTCATTTTATTTATTATCTTCTTCATCCTTTTCACATGCAGCTTGTACACACCTATAAATTGACTAGTCACCTCACAAATAACTCTGGGGTACAAAGATTCTCTGTATCAGATATAACACAGTGTAGCAGAACACATTGTCTCTAAAACAAAATTTAACTAAAACTCATTACTTCCTCAAATGGGCATTATTTTTTTGACTCACAAATTGCTGGCCAAGTGGATGTTCATGAGTAAATCATCAGTGTTTTCTGCAGTTTTTTTTTAACTGGCAATGGCACCTCAGGAATTACTGTCACTTGGCAAGGTGTTGTAGAGTCTGCAACAACTCCTCACTGGAGATCTTCTCAGACCATGGCGGTGAAAATAGGACACGGCATCATTGCTGCTGAAAGCAGGGCCAGGGGGATATCTGGGGCAGAAGATGTAGAGTAGATCTAGTGAGAAGGAAGAGAACCTAACAAAAGTGGAGAATTATTCAAAGCATGGAGTGGTGTTACTATAGGCAAGAAATCTGGGATCTATGGAATTAGATGAATAATAAGAAAAGGAATAAGAGCAGATAGCAAGAGTTAAGTATGATAGATATAAGGTGCAGACAAATCATTTAGGGAATTCAAGGTTTAGACAAAATAGATGAAAATGCAATGAGGGACAAATTTAGCAAAAGTTTTCACAAATAGAACAGATACAAGACCAACAAAGGTACTATAAGACTGTCATTTTGAAGGAAAAACTGGTAGAGAAGAAGAGACTAAGTGTTTTCAGTATAAGTCATAAGCAAAGCAAACAGTTCAAAAGTAACAGAAGATTTTATTTTTATATGTGTTTGGTTTTTTTTATTATTTTACAAGAAGGACATGGTGAATTACCTTAGTAAGAACAGGTGGGGTGACAAAGACAGAAGCATTACTGAAAAAGACAGGAGAGAGTAATTATGCATGAGAAGTACTGGGCATTCTGGTGGAAGGAAACAAATATACCATGGGCTTGTACAGGCAGGTAGTGTTAGGAGGAAACAATGTCAAGGTATAGATAAATACAGATTCAAAATGTGCAGAACAGCAAGGGAAGGAAAGGGATGTGGCACCAGAAGAAGCAGCAGAGGCAGAACTTAGAAACATAACACAGCCCTGGACTCAGAGAAGCTGGCAGGAGAGGGCTTGGGTGGTCTGTTCACAGCATGTACACCAGCTATAGGGGCTCAGCCCCAAAATGTAGGGAAACAGCAAAGGACACTGCACACAGGAGATTTGTGACAGGAGCAGGCACCCCTCAAACCATGCCTCCCCTGGGCACAGGTCCCAGGGGAGAAGCAAACAGCACAGGCAAAACTCTGGAGGAGGGTTACAGGAAGGAGCAAAGTGGATTTAAAAAGGAGGGAGTGGGATAAGGAAAAGAGGGAAGACAGGGAAAAAAAAAAAAAAAAAACAGGTTTTAATGCTAGAGTAGTATTGCTATAAATACTCCAAGAACTGTAAGAGAGCTCTGAGGAACACTCTGTGCTCTGCTGTATGAGAGGGAGAAGGAGATGAATAAAGGGAAAATTAATCACTCATGAAATAAACAAATGTTTTATTCAAAGCGCAGAATAATAATAAATGGTTTCATTAAAGGTTGCTCACTAGATATCTTATGCATGCGAGACGTACACAAGTCCTCCATATCTATAAACCATTTTGTTAACCAATTGTTAGCTTGTGACTCTGTTAGATACTGAGAGGTAATATTAAAAGGGAAGAGGAGACAAGACTTATCTGCTGTGCTCGTGCCAATGTTCTGTTTAAAGCTAGTTGCTGACATAAATTGCAGGCTGGCCAAATGGCAGCTATGCCTTATCTTTTTGCTTTTCCCCTCCGTTCTCCCCATCCTCTTAACATTAGCAATCAGACAGCAAATAGATGCAGCAGAAAGATTTGATTACTGAGGCCACACTTTTATACTACCTCATTAGTTCCCATTCCTTCTGAGAAGGTTCAGTGAGTGCTGCAGAAGGTCAGTACCTTAAGAGAATCGTTAAATGCTATTACGTCCCGCTGCTAATTGTTCTGTACCTGTAAGCATCTAACAAACAGCAAGAGAGTTTCTTACGAACTGATAAATATTTTACCTTGAGAGCTAGAGTGAATTTTGGAGTGAATATTGGTTTTGGAAGTGTAATTCCAACTTTTCAAACTCAGCATTTGGGAGGAACAAAAAGTATAGATTTTAAATACTTGTGTTTGTATTGTATTGCCATTACCCCATACTTCAAATTGTTGTGCCAAAATGCAGCTGCTGTGGTACAGTTTGTTTTTTTTGTGCTAAGCTTCTCCATCTTTTCAATGGGGTCAAAAGAAAAGGAAGAGAAAATTAAATAGTTATCTTCAAAGCACACCTTGCACTGAGCCAATATTTGACCTGAAACCTACCTTGGGGGAGTTGCTGAATAAAAATAACATCAATTGCTTAGTATCTATTTCTTAAATGTAAAATAAAAAATATATATAAAAAAGTATATGCAAATAAATATAATACTAGCATTTGGTATGTAGACAAATGGCATAAGATATGTATACTCACAGCATTATTTTATGACCTGAAATCACAGAATCCATTGTGAACACCCCGGATGAAAAAAAGTGCTTGAGTATATGCCGAACTATAATCATGCAAATAGTTCTATAATATTTGAAAAATTCAAGACACAAGAAACCAAATGCATATTAGAATATGCATTATGCAGATCAGCATTTGTTGCAACTCTCCATCTTTGTTAGCAGAGACATGCTATGAAGTGCAGGCAGGCTGGATTCAAAGCCTGAATAAAGTGAATGCTGAGAGAGAGAAATGTTATGTCTTTTATGTCTGTCCCACCCATAATACAGCAATCAGTGAGGTAGTATTATAACTGTTTAAAAAATGATTATACCATTTATCTGGAGTCAGTTAAGTTCATTCAGATGAGTCTTTCATTCCACGGATACCTTTAACATGCACGAACATTTTTGGCTGAGGTTCTTGGTATTCTGTTCGCTGTTGCACCAAAGTAGCATAAATCATAACTACCTGCATTAATCAGAAGTCTTCATCACCTACAGCCCCCATCTCTGTTCTAGTTAATAATAATAATAATAATGAAACAGATGAAAGTGCCAAAGGACATTCTAATTATTATCAGCACACCTGACAGTGACAGTAGCGTGAAGCTCACACCAGGATTTCTTGGTTCACACCACAGACTTGCATAGACAGCTGACCATCATTATAATCAACTCCCTAACAAAGGTTCTTTGTCATGTTAGTGCACAGGTAAATCCTTTGTTGGTTAAAAGGTTCAGATGCTTGTGTGATATACCTGAAATTGACACACAAAAAAAATAATAATCTTTTTTTTTTTTTTTTTTTTTCTGGATGTACAAACAAGAAGGGGAAGTAAGGTTTAAAACTGTAAACATTTTTAAGGCTTAGCGTGGACAGAGAAAGCTCCATGTCTGAAAGACACGTTTATATGACTGGTGAGGTAGAGAGACATCAGTGAAAACAAAGATAAATCCTATTCAGCTAACAGCTGGCAAGATGCTAGTGGCTTTGTGTAGGTGACAAAGAAAACAGAAAACAAATCCATTAACAACAGAGGAAATACTATGGAGAGATAAAGATGGAACAAGGTGCAAAAATAAGAAAAGTGATGAGTTCAGGTTAATGCTACCAAGTAGGCTGTTAGTAATTGAGAAAGGGATTTTGTTGTTTTAAGGGAAATGTGCACTAACTGCAGATGTTAATACGCATTGAAAATGCTGCTGTGTCCCCAGAAATGAGAGAAGACAAGACTTATTGCCAAAATGAAAGGAGACTCATGACTGCCAGAAACTTCTAACAGGTGGCTAGAAATTCAGAAAGAAATGGAAAGGACACGTTTTTTATCTTGTCTGGTTTCAGTACCTTAACTTAGTCAGAAAGAGCTCAGAGACATTAAACAGAATTTCTTGGAAGAGCAAGTGGAAGGAGCTTTACTGTTCCTGGCCAAACTTCATGTTAATTATAAGAAAAACTTTGGGGACTGAAAATCCATGAATGGTTTAGAGAAAAGGTTATGATGGAAAGAAAAATAACACCCATTCAAGAAGAGTTTTGCAAGCCTGACTGCTCAAATCATTGAACTATTTACTTTTGTTCTCTTTGCTTTTAATGATATATTAAAACTTTATAGTGCTGTGGGATCTGTATAATTTTCATATGCTACTCCGGAGAAATGATTTATGGGAATATCTGAAATGAAAATTACTGTGTAAATCAATGACCTTCACCTCCTTTTTTTTTTATATAAGTTAAATTATCAAATATATAGAATATACTTTGAAATCTGGCAAAACCAAGGATAGGGCTAACTTGTAGAAAAGTAGTTCAAAGTTCAAACCAGAATTCCTCCTATTCATCTGTTATAACAAACTTTGATAGTTTGGTGTCTGCATGCAACCTGGCTCATGCTTCAGTAAAGAACTAGAAAATCAATCTTTCCTTATGCATCCATGTTTAGGCACTGGCTTACTTGCCCTTTCTCATTACCAGTTTTTCCTACGCTACTAAGCTGTGTCAGCTGCAAATAAAATTAATTGAACTGTCTAGTAAGAACATACATCTTATTGCTGTACAGATAGCTAACTTGGAATAACTGTGGCCATGTCTTCAATGGTTCAAGATGATACATTCTGGATAAAGTAGTCATCATTGCTACTCTCCTGTGAACTGCGGGGAAAAACAACAGCACCTCAGCTAAATAAAATAACTTAAATGTAGTTTTGATAGCTACAACTGCACCCATCACAAACATCTGTGCCATTGTGTAGGTGTGTGTGAAGAAATATTCTTTCAGAAGTATGCTACTTTTATTTTAATCACAAAGCAACTATCCTGCATTATTGGGTTTCTTTCTATATACCAGAATGTTTATCTTCTATACTATGTTGGTCTAGCAAAATGTAAATTTTTAAGTATCTTTAAATGACATCACTTCTTGTTTCAGGATTCTGAAACAGTCTCAACTGCTGTTTCCCTAAGCAGATGGTAGAAAGAGAGCTGGTGGGGCCATCAACCATATGCACAAGGTTTTAGGGTTCTTATTTTTGCTCTTTGATCCCAGTAGCTGTTGTGCAAAATGCATTTTTCTCCTGCTCAACCTCAAGGAGTGAGAGTTTCCCTTAATACCCTGTGAATGAGCTACCTGCAGTACTGATAGCAACAACCACAATTTTGTTAAGGACCCACATCCATACTCCCCATTCAGACTCTGTAGCTGCGTAATGTTACAGGAACAAGGACTGCTTGAGAAAGCACTTAGATTACTACCTAAAACATTAGGAGACACCAGTAGCTACCTACCACAGGCAAAATCAATCACTTTTCAAAGCAACAACCTTCCTTAAGACAGCAGTTAAAGAAAATTTAGCAATGGTCATCAAAATCGATGTAATAATTTTGGATTTAACTATTCTAAGATGAAAAATAAAAATAAAAATGTGCAGTTAGCAGATGCTCAGCATTCCTGGATCCAAATCTTTCATTTTAATTCACCTCTACTACCAGAGGTTATTCTGTTTAAAGTAAATTCTGATATCAGGCACTGTGCATGAGATGACTGTTAGAGATCTAAAAGTGGAAGACAGTCGCTAAATCAAATATATGAACATTGTCAGTGATTTAAAGCAGCAATTGTCCAAACAATACAACAGGAGATACTCAAATAAACTGTATTGCAGGGAATGATGGAGCCATACATAAGGAAATACTCATCAGGAAAGTTTCCTTCAGTCTTTTTCCTGTCTAAGAATTCCCAAAGTAATTATTCTTCCCAAGTGTCTTTGCTTACATGTCAATGGAAAAGCACCTTGGTTTAAAAAGGACTTGCATTTTAATGCTGTAATTTTGCATTCAAATCTTAAACATGTTTAGTATTTAACATCCTCTGTTTCATGCTATCCCTGTGGTCTGAGATAACTTCATTACTTACATATCGAGCATATCTTGCTATTATTTAACATACACTTTTAACTAAGCACAAGAATGTTTTATTTATTTTAGATCTCTGTAATACTAAAAATATGTAAATATCTCTCAGTGTAGGTGCCTCTTTCTAGACACGGACCTCACAGTCCAGACTAAAGAAAAGCTGTTAGCTTAATGACAGACTGTTACCCAAAACTATAATAAAAAGAACAGAAGCTTTAATTTGACTTAACCCAACTATTTAAACAATTTAAAAATGGAAAAATCATAGGATTATCTGTGAAATTCATGTAATTTTTTATTTTTATTTTTTTAAGGAAATTTTTACTCTAATTTCATAAACTAAATTCTTCTGAATATTTGTAATCAGTATGAGATAGATACTTACATCAGCTTTCACATTAAGATTAATTTGCTAACATTTTAAAAGTGATTGGTAGCTAGCATTAGATGCTGAATTTTTTACACTTACCAGATAATATTTTATTTGAGTGCAATTTTTCATGAACATTTCCGGTGTTTTTGTTGCAATGACATGCTCAGACATGTGGTATTCTGTATTTATGAGTCAACTAAATATTTTGTCATTCTCTATTAAATATATAGCACAAATGCATGGAAAAAAAAATTAAAAGCAGTCAAATGCTAAAATTCTGAAACAGTCTTAAAATGTCTTTTTTTTTTAACTCACTTTCTTCAGGGTGAACGTGTCTTCAGGGTGAATGTAGTCCAGTTGAAGCTACTACCACTCTACTCTCCAGCTGGTTAACACACAAGGACTTGAATCACAGCCCTCAAGACAAAATCACGGCGAGTTGATTTTTGATCAGAAAGAACATCTACAGTACACATGGAGGCAAGAAAAGAGCATATTAATTAAGAAGATTCTGTAGAAAACAAAGATGTAAGTAACAGTAAAAGAAAAAAAGAAATACCAGCAATGTCTATTTCTTTAGACAGTAATAGCATTATAGAAATGATCTAAGAATAAGGAACGTGAGGAACTATTTACAAATATTGTTGCACATCACAATATACTTGCTATCCATGTGCTACATTAATACAATAAAAATGTTGTTTCCTGAGTTCAAAAAACTGATCTCCAAAGTTCCTTAAGATAACGATTTTTTATGAAATCTGAAAGTTAAACTGAACAGAAATTCCTTAACCCCTTATAATATTGTAAGGTTACAATTCTAGAAAGCCTTGATTTTGTTTTGTCTTATTTCAAATCTCTGCCAGAACCAGAGTATATTTAGCTATTAAAGCCTTAGTCTATCAAGTCTGGAAAAGTGATGGATGAATCAATAAATACTGATTGCTCGTCTCTGTCAGTGCTGACTGGGCAGCATACCTAAAGAGAGACAACGTAGTGATTTTTCTTGATAGCTTTTCTTCAATTTTAGAATCAATTGACTGAGAAAAATGTCTGCCCAGGAGAGTTCTGGTCTTTTTAAAGAGTTCAAAACAAATCTATTTTCCAGTTCTGCAGTTTTGTAGTATTGCCCATCTATGTGCTAGCTAGAATTTCATGCTGCCAAATCTGATTGCAGGATCAAAGTCATAATTGTTTAACTTTCTTCACAGGAAAAGCACTGCACAAGCTGTAATTTTTATCCTACCATCCTTTGTACTTAAAATCTCCAGAATCTCCATAGAATTCACTGCAGCTCCTGAGGCTAAAAATTTCCTTGGGTAAGTCACAGTGGCTTGTAGCCTTTTTCACCTGTACACCCCAATATTGTCTTAAGTAGAACCTAATACTGTTGCCATGGCATGTTCTCATGGGAAGTGATAGTGACTGGTGTGAGAGTCAATCCTCCCTTCCCCCTGCCCTTTCTAACTCCTAGTGTATGCTGAGGGATACAACAAAGAGTTGAACAGAGAATAAAACAACTGCACCTGATCAAAGTGGCATTTGAAAAGGTGATGGTAGAGACCATGAAAAGTGTCATGCAGGGGGCACATGTGTTGCACTGCAGAGGACACCCACAGAGGGACTTCTGTTCAGGAGTCTCTGCTGCTTCTCTTCCCAAGTAGCCACTGGGGAGAGTTTTCCTTTTTCCTTTGTGTTTGGATGGTTGTTTAAGAAGAAAAAAAAAATCACCATTAAATGTATGTGTATAATCAGCTATGAATCCTTCCAGTAAACATTTGTGTACATAAGTCTGTCTAAGAAATAAATTAGAACACAATGCAATCACTCTCTAAAAATCTATCTTGACATCCCCTAGGGCTATTCAGTAAAACTACATGAAAATACTTTCCACTGGCAAGTGATAGCTTGATGTTGAACTAAATTTTTATATTCAGGTGTACTCTGAGGGCAGCATTTTTCCTCTGTGAGTTATATGACATACATCTGTTAGTTTAACCATCATTTTTGACTTGTAATGTAGCTACTGTGAGTGACAGCTACAAAAAATATGAAAAGTGCCTACAAAACATGAAAATATTTGTGCCTACAATCCCATATACCATCTAAAGCTGCAGATGTCAGGGTAACCAAGCATGTGTTTCACTTAATTTTTACTGCCACTTTCTTTCTGAGTCTAAAAATCAAAGTAATATTTGAAATACAAACAATCCGGGGAACAACATTAAATAAAAATCACATGCTTCTTTTATCAAAGTTTGGAGACTTAATTGAACTATATAAACTCAAAATATTATTTATTATGTTTTTTTTTTAATATACTGACTGCAGGCTTTCTCATTGAGGGGATGAAAGTGCACAGATACAATTAGAAAAAGATTCAATTGGAAGCAGATAAGTTATACGCCCCCTGCATCGAATTATTCTTAACCAGAAAATATAAAGGAAAGCATTGTTATTCTTACGTTCTTTTACTACTTGCTGTTAAAATAACTGTGCCCATCTAAATACTCAGTCAAATTTGAATGTTATACTCCTGTATGTATATTTAGAAAAGAACTTTAAAGATAACTTGGTTGATTTTTTTTCAAGCAATATACTTGATTTAAAAGTAGTTGTGAACAAGAGCTTGTATCATTTCCAACACAAGGAGACTGTAGTGTACCATAGTTGCTAGCAGGAATTCTTTGTACAGGAACATACAGCTGATGTGTGAGAAAGGAGACCATAGGTGGAGAGAAGCAAAAAGGAAGAAACATTGTCATAGGAATGCCAAGGTGGTTGTTTTGATCAAGCCACATTGCAGCAGTCTGGCAGACTCAATGCAAGATGTTAGCAACAGTGTTTTTGTGAGTATGAGTAGAAATGTAAACACAGTTCAATTTTACTTTACCCTTCAGCAGTCTCTGGCACTTTATAATGGCTGTTTAGTAGTTCTGGGAATACATATACAGAAGCTAACTAAGTAACCCCTTACAGCTCCATAAGGGCAGTTGAGGAGTGCAAGAAATTTTGAATAATCTTTGTAAATACCATTGGATACACAGGGACATGAGATCCCTATTATAAACATTAGGTCCCTAAAGCTGGAATATGTGAATTGCCTTTCTTGATTTCACTAATTTGCATTATTTTTTGAAAGCAGCTGTTGAGATGTCCACACAAAGAAACAGTCTTCTCATTGTTAGTTTACTTGCATATAGGGATGTTAGGAGGTGATAAGACCTCAGGGAATAACATAAAGCTTCATCAGGGGAGGTTCAGGCTGGATACTATGAAAAGGTTCTTCACCGAAAGGGTAGTTGGGCAGTGGAACAGCCTCCCCAGGGAAGCAGTCATGGCACTGTGCCTGACAGAGTTCAAAAAACGTTTGGACAACACTCAGACCATATGGCAAATGTCTTCTGTATGACTTTGGCATGCTGCATCTTTCAGTGTCTGTGTTCTCATAGTAAGGGATCCTGGGAAACCGGCATCCAATATAATAACACAGGCTTAATGTCTCAGAGTGGCAAAGGA
The DNA here is from genome assembly GCF_047663525.1 of Anas platyrhynchos. NCBI lineage: Eukaryota > Metazoa > Chordata > Aves > Anseriformes > Anatidae > Anas > Anas platyrhynchos. Next base: position 32,993,071 of record NC_092590.1, on the reverse strand, counting down.
AACAAGAGATGCAGCTGTCCATGCCACACAGGGAGATTTTGAATGATCAGCTACTATGTCACAAGTCATTTTGTTGATTTTGAAATATGGTGAAACACATTGTACTAATATTCCTCAGAGTTTTAAAGTGCCTATTGAGTGTATTATCTATGCTCCTACAGAGAGGGAACTGCTAATCTCTATGGGACATATTGTACCTGGTTAATTTATAGACCACATTGAAGAGGGGCTTATGTCTTTACAGAATAAAATCACAATTTAAATGTAACTCTCTGCTTGTTAGTCTAGAAACATGGAATCACATTTAATTGGCTTGCATTGACTGTTTGGAAGTGCTTATTAGTTTAATACAATGTTTTGACAAAGTAGTAGATTTCTGCTTCCTTTCAAGTAAATGGAAAGGGAGGTTACTACTAACACAGAATTCAACTTTTCCATTTCCCAATATACGGATGTACAAAAAGTGCATTTATAAATTCTGAAACTTTCTCCTTTTTTCTCTATAAACAAATTGGAACCTAAAAAAAGATAATGTGACAAAAAAAAAAAAAAAATGCATTACTTGTTTCTTCTTTATAAAGTGCTTGATCTATCTGTGTTCCCAGGAAGCTCCAATGATTTTGAACAGACTTAACAGTAGTGCACCAAGAGATTGAGGGAATAGGAATCTGCAATATCCCTTATACTCATTAAGCATTTATAAAAGGTTATGTGCAGCACTGTAGGTAAATGAAATAGTTCCTCTATCTGTATAAAAGTTTTTTAAACCTGTTGCTATTATTAGTGCAGTGTTCAAGTAGATTGCCTTGCCAACTTAATAAGCAACTAAGTATACTGCAAATAGCACCTGCCAAAGTGGGGAGAAAAAAAAAAAAAAAAAAAAAAAACAACAACAACCATGAAACCACTGAACTAAGTACCATTTGATTGCTTGGACTTCCTCAGTGTCATTCTCAAGAACCTCTTCAGTAGAGGAAACAGAAAACTAGTCTGAACATTGCCACTAATTCATCTTTGGAAAAGTTGCAATACTTAGGAGTTTTACTGGAAAAGAAAAAAAAACAAAAAAGGTCTGGTGACTGTTTCCAAGGAAAGGAACCACTTCCTTGAAGTCATGAGCTCTGACTTTGCGAGTACTCTATTGTATAATCCCTTCATCGTAGTGTCATATCACAACCTTTTTGCTTAGGTCTTTAGGTACAAGAGTACTGTTACTTCAGTGGTTAAGAGGGATTGTCAGAGCTCTCACCATAGTAAGTTCTGCAAACTTCCAGTAGCAGTACTGACTTGTGTCATTTGTTCTATTTTTACATCAGCTTTGCCTGCTGGCTCCAAATAAATTACACATTCACACCTGAAAATGCCCCCATCTTTTTCCATCTCTTCTTCACACTTTTAATTGACATCTCTTTTGAACTATTGAGTAACAATATCCACTAAGCTGTTATGCGGACTGTACTAAATTTTCACTCGTTACACTATGAAACTTTCAGTTTCATGTGTTTCACATACTGGGTTGTACCTTTGCTGGAAAGGACTTTTCATGTTAAAAAATACCGTATTCTTTGAAGAAGGATCATTGTATTTTCATTATTTGAAATAAAGGAAGAGAGGTTTTCCAAATTCTCATTGGCAGTATGTGTGGATGAATGTGATACTGCATTATAGAATATATACAACTATATAGCAAACTATGTAACATGCTTGACGAATGTTAAATGACATTTCAGAATTTTATAAACTTGTTATAATCCAAATAAAATTGCCATCTCTTGTCTGGAAAATAGTCAAACTAATTGGCTAATAAGTAATAATTGTGTATTCTCTAGTCTGAGATGTAATCTAGGGTTCATTCATCATACCATAAAAACATGGTCCCAAAAGAGAACTGTTCTAATAACATTGTTAATCTTGTGGATAAATGTGAAGAATTTCATAGAATTTCATCCATTTTCTGGTTATTTCATAGTCAACAACTAGAGGGAAGAAGGAATAGTGTAAAATCCTACAAGAATTTCGCCCCATTTGAGCCCAAATTTTAAGTGTATTGACTAAAGCATAGCGTATATAGTGCTTCCTGTGGTAATTTATCCCCATGATTAATTATTCTCATTATTAAAAAGCCAAACATTATTTCCAAGTTGTGCTTGTCTGGCTCTCAGCTCTTCACTGCTGCTTCATATTATGTCTTTCTGTTACATTAAACAGTCCATTAGTACCCAGCAAAAGTAGCTGCATGAAAGTGTTTATATACCATAATCAAGTTACCTTTTGATCTCTATTTTGATAAACAACAGAGAATGAGTCACTAAAGATCTTTAATTGCTTTTTAGTGTTTTCTCAGCGTATTTTCCTGGTTTATAATTCCCTTTTCCACAGATTTTAATTTTAATAAATGATCAGGAAAGTAGGTCAAGTATTCATGGACTAGCCTGTCTGCAAAGATAACCATTAACCTCTCTAATTAACTTTGCCAAGTTCAAGGCACTTTAAAGTGAAGATTATTGGGCCAGGACAGCAGGAAGATATCTGACTTATTTATATATATTCCAAACTGTTATTTACCTTCTTGACTGGAGATTTTGCCATTTTTGTTTTCTCTTATGTTTAGCACCTGATCACCTTTAAATTCTGAGTGAAAACAGAAAAAGAGCATTAAGCACTTTAAAAGCAATTACATACCAGACAGCCTTCACAATACATTTAACACTAAGCACAGTCCCAACCCTATCCTTTGTTTTTCAGTTGTTTGTCCAACAATTTCTTTTTCCCATCAATATCCCTTCTCTGTTGCACCTCGTTTAGTTCCTTTCCTTATTCCAGTTTTGGGCCTCATGCCTGATATATATCTTTGTATCTTCTGCAATCTGATTTCATTTCCATTTCCAGTGCAGTCTCTTCTTGTATTAGAGGGCAACAAAAAATACTGATTAAACCTAGCTGATTTTTTATTACTCTGCTTTTCTTCTCCCCACAATAGCATAGTTTACACTTTTATTCTAAATACTTCATCTCTAAGTAAGGAGTTGCCAGATTTCTTCAGCTTCTTTTTTCTCTTTTTTTTTTTTTTTTTTCTTTTTAAACAGTATTCCAGGAGAGAGTTCACCTACCCAACCCCTGATTTATGATGTCTGCTTTTTTGAAGCCTGCTATTTTTATTTTGTACTGCACCAGCTTTTCAAGCCAAAGCTTCCCTGCAGCTGTATTTTCTCCAAACATGTCAAAAGTTTCAGACCATTTTTGTTATGGTTAGATTACATACAGATGCTATAAGGAAGCAATAACAATCTAGCACATGCAATAAACATGCAGGGAACAATGACTGTCTAAAGGTGGTAGCTTCTTTGTCAAGGTATTTTGTGTTATTTTTTTGTTTCATCTCATGGGGAATAAACAGAAGAGAAAAACTTGCCCCAAAGGAAAAGCTGCATGTCAATGCAGCAGAGTTGCAACGCGCAAAATGTGCATGCAGTCACATGGCTAAAATTATATGAATTGAACTAAATGGGAATCTTATGCCAAAAGAAACACAAAATTAATTCAAAGTAAAATAAAAATTCATTTAAAAATTTTAAAGAGTAGCCCATCCCATCTAATGACTTTTCGTGATTCATGCCTGAAGAAAACTTTTTTTTAAAAAAAAAAAAAACTTCTCTATTAAGTTATTTTACTAAAAATTACTCAACTTCTATCTTGTTTGATGATGAGATGTCTTAGAACAAATTTCATCTGTAGCGCTTGACAATGAAAAGGGTTCCAAAGAAATAGAATGAGCAGATGTCTTATGCAGTATCTTTCACCTGTCATTCATTTAAGCAGATCTTGAAAACTTGAGAATAACTGCTAGAAATCTACTGAATTTCTCTTCCCTGATCACTGCCTCGTACACACAAACAACCCCAATGATTTCCTAGACTTTGCAACAGTTACAAAGAAGAATTCCCAAAATCATAGTATCATAGAATGATTTGGGCTTGAAGGGACCTTAAATACTGTCTCGTTCCAACCTCTGCCATGGGCAGGAACACCTCCAGGGAGGGGGCATCCACAGCTTCTTGAGGCAGCCTGTGCCAGGGCCTCACTATCCTCTGAATACAGATTTCTTTCCAAATATTTCATCTAAACATACCCTCTTTTAGTTTAATGCCATTATCCCTTGTCCTATCCCTACACTCCATGACCAAGAATCCCTCCCCATCTTTCTTGTAGCCCCCTTTAGGCATTGGAAGGCCTCTGTAAGATCTCCCCAGAGCCTTCTCTTCTCCAGACTGAACAACCTCAACTTCGTCAGCCTGTCTTCATTGGAGAGGTGCTCCAGCTTTCTGATCATCCTCATGGTCATCCAATGGACCATACTTCTTTTGTTGGGGACCCCAGAGCTGACCACAGTACTCCAGGGGGTGTCTCACAAGAGTAGAGTAGAGGGGGACCTCTCTCACCCTGCTTGCTGGCCACTCTCCTTTTGGCGCAGCCCAGGACACGGTTGGCTTTCTGGGCTGCAAGCACACACTGCTGGCTTATGTTGAGCTTCTCATCAACCAATGTCCCCAGGTCCTTTTCCTCCTTCTCCTATTCCATGTTTGACAATCCAGTATTTCAGTCATATGTAATAATTTTGATGCTGTAATACTTTACCTTTTCCTGAGGGCAACTTCAATGAAAATACTCTAATTTTCCAATCCATATTTATATTTTCCTTTCAGTTGCTTCAGTAACTGGAAATTATTTGTAAAGGCAGGGAACTATTTCCAAAATTAAAGATGAAAAGAAATGACCCATGTGAACTAGACAGTAACATGGGACTGAATGGTATCCAACACCACTGCATCTCTACCACAAAATTCTGTGGGTTTAGTCATTTTCTTTCAAAGTAATAAACTTAATGTGAGTGCAGGATGAATTAGTTTAAGTCAAGTCACATCCCCAGCTTCAAGACAGAGGTGTTATTATTAACAGCACAGAAAAAACTGCAACAATTTGTAGTTTATAGAGGGCTATTTCCAAATGCTGTCTGCATTCCTAGAATCAGATAAAGAATTAGATTATCAGTGCAACACTTGCAGACATCTGTGAAAAGAATTGTTCCATCTGTGGTGGAAAACAGAATCATTAATTCCTACTGGTCAGCTGCTCAAGACAGGGAGAAGGAATTCATTGATGAGTCATCCAAATTTTTACTACTTTCAGATATTTTGTGTTGCCTGGTCCATGAAAGAGGTTTTTTGAGTCATTTATTGAGACCACTGGAAAAGGAGACCAAAGAATTAAAATCGTAATGTAGGTTAAAATACAGGGGAAAAAAATAATGAGCTTTTTTCAGGACGTGAAAAAACAATTATGTATTTCATATTCTGAAAATTAACTTCACCATTTCATTTATTTCTAGTTTTCCATCCTCTTATGTTCTAAAGAGGTAGAACAGTAGAATGATTTTATAGTAAAGGTCAGCTATGAATAAATTGATCATCACACAAGAACAACCACTTAAAACTCTTCCCTCACAAATCTGTCTTTTGACAGGTGAAAAGGTGTTATTCTCTCCTTTTGGTTTTCTATGCTGTACTGAATTATGCCTGTTGTATTTGTAACTGCAGGACAATATGAAGCGTGTTCTGCAGCCTTCTTACCCAAGGAAGAGAAGAATGGTGATAATCCAGAGCTGTGCTCATGTTTCCTACCTCCTGACTGGGCCCCTGCCTGAGGTGGAGCTAACTGACCAGGACACACGAAACTGCTGGACACAACATGAGAAACTGCTGGCTGTGAGAGGTGACATTGTAAGCAGCTACTGAATGTCACAGATGTGACGTCCCCTGAGGGTTGGCTGGACTTTGTGGGAGGGGACAATCAGGCATCCCAACCTCACCATGCCAGAGTCTGTGCCAGGCACCTTCCCAACTACTTCCTAGGGTAAAGAACTTTCTTTTACCTGCTTCAGAGATGCTGGTCTCAACAGGTGCCCGACAACTCCAGTACTGCAGGATTCACAAGGCAATGAGATTTGAGTTTAACTCAATCATACCTTGGGGTAATACACTACTCTAACTAGCAAGTGGCTGGAGAAAGGGATAAAAACATATGTGCTTTTCCTTGAGTAGTTTCATGAAGAAACATATCATTTCAAGTGAGATTTGGGGTAGTAAGTGTTGCTCATGACAGCCCTCAGGCAGAACAGTCTACAGGGCACTACCTTCTCCTCAGCATGTCCCCATCAGGACATCCCTGCCACGGGTTGCCATTTTTACATGTCTTCATCTCCCCATATATTTCACAAGGCTGTGAAGAATGCCAAAAGATTGCAGTGGTGAAACAATTGGGCACTGTAATTCTTCAGTTGTTGAAGGGATGTGACATTAGCTGTCACAAAATATTTTCATGAGATTGGTACAATGCAGGCAGTAATCTTTGTGGCAGCCAAAGGTGCTGCTGTAAATTGTATGGACTCACATAAGCTCCATAAGTCAGCATAAGTGTTGTTAGTGCTGAGGCTTTGAGAAGACACACTGAATCAGTGACTCCAAACAAAAGGTAAATGTTATATATTGCAGCTATTAAAACCTGGCTATCTGATTTTAAAATCAGGTCTATGTTTTTAAAATCGGGTCTATGGCTTCCCACCACATTTGTAGATCACAGATTACAAATGCTTGTTTTAAAAGTGCAAATTTGCTTTGTGTTCTGTAAGAGTGTCAGCAGCTGTGCTAAACGTAGATGCTTCTTACACTGAATGCCTTCTCCTCAGGGATTTGGATTTATACTCAACATTATTAGAATTCAATTATTTACACTAAAACTATTTCGGCACACAGTTATTGATTCATCTTTTATAAATAAAATAAAATAAAATAAGACTTTATATATTGATAGAAAAATACAGCTCTGGAGGAAGCCAACACTATGACCAAAGCATTGAAGTGGTGCCTGAATTAGGCATACATAGATCAGAAATGCAGTAATTGTTTCTTAGAACTCTGTCCACAAGTTCCTGCTTATTTGTTTTAACATGTGGGGCAATTACAAAGTCAAAAAAGAATAATAACTGTTAATCTATATTTCCTCTGAGGTCTGAAGATAAAAGCAAATGGGTAGAAGTGTAGGTAATCAAAAAAATGGAATTCAGTTCTCTGAGATCAAAACCTATAGAGAAATACCACATCTTTTAAACACTCAATAAGGGCTAAAGCTAAAAAGGTTGTTAAATTATCGAAATCACATAGTTTCTATACAAGTAAAAATCATTGCTACATTGCTGCTTCCTGGTTACGGGAGACACAGTTTGTTATCTTTAAGTTAAAGCACCTGAAAGTTTTATTCCACTTTACTTCAAGAGGATCCAGAAACTAGGCATTCATCTGCTTGAGCCTTCTGAAGACTTAATTTCAGAGCATACCTATGCACCAAAATAGAATCAGCCTCCATACAAAGCATAATGATTGCCCCTGCTGTTTCCTTTAACATAAGTGTGGGTCAGCACCAACCAGTTTTGATCATGTTGCCTCTTTTTATGTTGTAGCCCAGCGCTTAAAGCTTTTGAGCAGGATGCAGAAGATTTGGTTCAATTCTCTTATGTCATAGAGGAGCATACAAGGGATCAAGGGGAAGAGAATGAACTATTTCTCTTACTGAAGCTACATTTCTGAACCAAAAATAATCTCAGACTGAGACAGAAAGAGAGCACAAGATGCAGCATGCCACTGCAAGGCTAGTGGTTCAAGCACTTGTCTAGTTTTTTTTTTCTTCTTATCCCTACCATAAAGATTTTTTCTACAATTAACATAGAAATCAGCCTTGGATAAAATGGGGAAGAAAAAAAAAAAAAAGAAAAAAAAAAAGAGCCTTAAATGAAGTCTTTAAAGATATCATAGTATTCATTAGGATTATAATTTATATTCTTAGTGGTATTAGAAAATATAGTTAGAATAAAATATCACCAATGGGAAAAAATATATATATAACGTTAGTCATCCAGACAGTTGGGGAAGATATCAAATATTTTTACTTGAATTGTTGATTTTGTAAAGCCATCACTCAGTCTTGCAAACCTAGCAATTTCCACTCTATTTAAAAATAAAATCTGAAAATAAATAAGAAAAAAGTCCGAGGTCATAACTTCCTATGGTATAACCATGCATTCTGCATGGTTACTTTGAAAATGCTTTCTCCACTTGTATCATGCACAGTGCTTTTGAACTGTATGATTAAATTGAAATCAATTCCTCATGTTGGCTCAAGCTGCTCATAGAAATATTGATTTTTTCATGCACCATTTAGTTGGAGGAAAGGAAGAATAGCTCACCTAAAATAAATAAATAAATAAATAAATAAATAAATAAATAAATAAATAAATCTCTCTTAATATAAACTCCTTCACCACAGGCTATCAGCATGACAGCTGTTCCAAAAGCCTACATCTTTACTAGCCCTGTTGAGCAATTTTCATTTTATGCTTCTCAAAAACTGCAGTATTAGATATAGATAAATGCTGTATTTTCTTAGCTGATTGAGTCAAATGTGTACATGTTAAAGAACAAATTGAAATACCACCCCAAACAAGAAATTCAAAGCCCCAGTGATTTTAGGTCCTGAGTATTTACTAACAGTAAGAAAATTTTATTTTACTGGTCACCTGTAATTATATGGTGATATCCTTCGGATTTCTGAATTTCACAGCTCCCCTCTGCTCCTTCTCTTCTGTTTTTTGTAGGCTGTTGCAAAAAAAATCAAAATTAGAATTGTAAATTAAGCTATTACATAAAAGCCACTGGATTAGAAATCATACCTGCTTTATAACAGGCTGGTTCATTTTACAGAGTTTTATTTTCTTCACAATAGTGCAGTGGCAAACTGCGGTATGGATAATCCTACAGATAATTCATCATTTCAGCAGCTCCTACTTTAACATGAGCTCCACATACATCCGTGGGTGAAATAACCTTGACTCTCCTCTGATCTATGTTTGCATAGGGTTATATATACAAAGATGGCATTTTGAAAGATAAAACAAATTATAGAAACCTTCCTTTTTTGGTTCTCCCTGTTGCTTGAGAGAAATAATATGCATAATCATAAATTGAGTAGTAGATAGATATTAACTTAAGCTGAATCTAGACAGATATATAAACTAATGACAATATTTCAGTCAGTTGGTGGAAGTTGGACAGGGTTTTTCCCAGTGGCCCTTCAAAGGCAATGCCATGTATTTACATGTGAACCCACAACTTTCCCTACATGATGTCTGCCTTGCTGGGATTGACCATTCTGCTACCACAATGATATTTCTCTCCAACTTTGAAGCCGGCCTTGATAATTCTTTTGCACAAAGTTTCTCATAGTTGAGTTATTGACGTATTTGCTTTTCCTCCTCAAAGCTTTACAAGCTGCATGTTCTTAGAGCTCATTCTGTCAAAGTATGACTTAACTGTTCACAATTTTATTTTTGATACTATCTCATGTTAAAATATGTAATTACATTTCTAGTGAACACTTTATGAATTTCACATCTTCCAAAATTGTAGATTCAGCTGTTTTTATTTGGGAAGTTTGCCTTTGCAACTAGAAGCCTTGGTGTTTAAAAAATAAAAAATAGAAAAAGTGTAATCCCCCAAATATGACAGAGATAACTGGAAAAAGAGTCACCCTGAAAAGCTGGACATTGTATACAATTCCTATGAGAGTCCCATATGGTATAGTAATTTACCAAAGACATTGACATCATGACTATAAAAACACACAATCATAGAACTGCAAATAAAATCTTTAATTAATCAAAAGGCTAGAAATGCTAATTTGTCAAAAATATCATTGGCAAAGCTTGTATGTTTGGTTATTTTGAAAGAAATGTATTCTACATTCCATCAACAGCTTTGAGGCAAGCATGCTGGTGAGCTATCGTTTTGTTCAGTCAAAACAGCCAACTGGAGCTGATATCTGGAGAAAAACAGGGGAAATAAGGGAGGCAGCAAGGAAGTTTTCTCAGACTGAGCACCTTCCTCCACCTCAGCTAAGGAAGATAGCTGGACGTGGTCGCCAAACCATCTGGCAGTAGAGAGTGCCTTTTGCAGAAGAAAGGAAAGCATTTCAGTAAGCTCAGAGCTAGCTAGATATGCTGCTTGTACACCTCCATCTACAGCCAAGCTAGTGACCCATTTTCAAACAGAAAAGCAAATGTAAAGGAAAGTAATAATCCCTGAGTCCTTTCTCCACTTCTCTTTGCCTTTTTCCTACAGAAACTGAAACTCTTAATCCATGTATTGGACTCTGTATTTACAGTGCTGGACCTAGTGAAGGAGTTAGGATTGCATCACAGCTGGGAGGTGGCCTCCCTCATAGGGCTTTGGGAAAGCAAGAGGTGCAAGAATGGTCATGTTTGTTGGGAGAACAGATTAACTGACTGAGAACTGACTTTTTCTCTAAATTTCTTCCTCTTTGTTATCTCAGACTAGTCTTGCTCCTCCCTGTTTTTCTTCTGCAGTGTTAGAGACAAATTTTGTACAACTGCTTTAGCTTCAAATTATGTTGGCAGAACTGGTATCTGCCTCTTTCGGTTTTGAGACACTTGATGGATATAGAAATATATAAATAAATAAATAAATAAATAAATAAATAAATAAATAAAATCTTTACTATATCCCCTTCAGCAGAGAGCCAGCAGAGGAAGGTCTCTGCCTCCAGAAGCAAATGCCAGTAATCCTAGCTCGGCTGTGACTGTGCTGATAAGAAGGTCTGGAAAAGGAAGTGAGAAGTTACGAGATGCTACTGCAAAGGTCTCTGTGTCGTTAGTCTGGCCCATTAGGTCAGCTGTCCCACGCTCTTCAGGTTTTGTGAGGTAAATCCTATTAAATCTCTGCAATTGTGCAATAGGGAACAGTATTTTTATGAAAAAATAACTCGTTCCCACAATACTGATTGAGTCACAAGTGTATGAGATAGATAAATGTACTGAGTACAGCTTACTACTTGGGAAGAGTTGCTGTAGATGAGGTATTTTCTTATCCTCTGTGCTTACACTACTTAAATGTTCAGGTACTTTTCCTAAGAATTGCTTTGCTCTGAGGTTAAGGAATTTGGGAGTGTTAAATAAGGAATATATTCTCCACATGTAACAGTTACCATATAAAATATAAATGTCTTATTCTCACTTACGCTGTCTGTAAAGCTTACTGATGGAGCTTTGAAAGCAATGCAAATTAATTATAATTAAGCCAATTAAGTTCATTTGCACAGTTAAATCTTTGGGATTGTAGGATTGACATACATAATGAAGAATTTACATTTTAAGTGCTATGTTCTGAAGCCTTATCTGTATATTAATTACTCGCTTTGCTATAATACAAAACCTAAAGTTTGCCCATCAAATAGCTGAGACAGCAAAAGGTTTGCTTCCTGGGGCATCGTTTCTGTATTTCTGTATATGTGAACTGTATTTTCATGATAGTGGATGGCAACATGGGCCCAACTTTGCTTTCAGTGATCATTCTGCACTTTGAGTGTTTCATTCAGGCAGCAGAACAGCTGACAACAGCTGACATTATTTTCATCTGAAAATTTCCTTTGCTTAATGAGCAACTCTTAGGGTTATAAAATCACCATTGACGTAGCCATCGTGGGTCCTTATTTAGATACAAAACATAATGCATCCTTGAAACTACTTTTAATTAAACCAAGGAAAATTCCCACATTAGGAAAGATAAAAAATAACTCTAAGTAGGGCTGTATTACTTAGATCAGCATTGTAACAGGTAGAGTTTATGCACATTTATCTGCTTCCTGCCCCATGGACTAAAACTTAGAAGTACCATTCCTCCCTTCTGTACTGGTGAATCTGCTTGAATCAGCTGTAACGTTCAACATGTTGCAGTCCGAATTTGAGGAAAAATTGTTAATTAACCTCCTGAAAGGCTGTAAATGAATTCTAATTTATTTCCACAGGGGCAATGATATGCAGGGGTTTTTTTTGTTTGTTTGTTTTTTGTTGTTGTTGTTTGTTTGTTTTTTAATGGTGATCCTTACAATAGTGATGCTTACAGATATGATTTGTTTACTTGCATGAAATTCCTTCTATGTAGTAGCTAATGTGAACTGTAGAAAAAAAGACTATGAAGTCCTAGAACTACACCAACAATGCTTATCTAATAACGCCTCATAATTACAAACATTTTATTCTAAACCCTGTATACTTAATTCCATTTCTAATGCTTTCTAATAGAAACATGAGGTGACTCTTCTCAGTAAAATAAAAGCCATAATTATTTGGATTTAGTGAAACAGTTCATTAATGACTTCTGATAGTTTGTGGCACTGGTGACACAATGTTAGTTGAATGTTTGTTTTTTTTCCCCCCACAAATAGGTTTCTCCAGTTTTAAAACTGCAGTTTTAGACCAATGCCAGGTAGCTGTGAAGACAGAAAATAAAACAGCATATGTATATGCTCAATTAGCTAATATAAATATTATCATAAATATGGTTAATATTCTAATGTGATATTTCTTTTTTTGCTATAGGGCTAAGGCTATTATTTTCTTGAAAACAAAATTCTAAAACACTAATGTTTTATAGCTTTTTACATTTTAGGCAGGAGGAAAGTCCTTATTGCCCTTCAAATGCACACACACACACAAAAAAATTCAAAAAAGTTAAGTCTAAACTATTTTTCAAAAACTAATAATGCCTACTTCATGTTTTGTTCTAATGATGTGCTTCCATCTCCTGCTTTTTCTGCTCTGTATTCCAAGAGTACTTGTTTTTCTCTCTAACTGTAACTCTCTAACTTGGTTTGAATATAATTGCACTGAGAGAATGGGCATCTCTTTTTTTTATGGTTCTCTCCTAAAGGCTGGGAACTGTTGCTGCTTTATGTATTCTTATTATGAATGTATAAGAAATGTAGAAGATGGAAGATCCCAGTGGATTTTCCATACAGTAAGTGTTTGCAACAATAAAATTAACTTTAATGAGTATCCTTACTAAAGGTCCTTGAAAAAGAGGAAGGCATTAGCTGGAAGTGACAATTCCCATTGGAGGCAGAGCATCAGAAAATATATGTGGGTGGTATGTGTTGCATTTTGGTGCTTTCCTGCTTACTCTGAGGTAGAAAATCTTTTTTTTTTTTTTTTTTTTTTTTTTTTTAAGCAGTGTGTCAGACTTTTTTTTAAGAAACAGCTCACTTATTTCATTGTATTATCAGGTTAAAATATTCCAAAACCACAGAAATTCCAATCTTAAATGGAGATGACTAAATCAGAATCAGAAGGTCACAAAGGAAGCTGGAACATTCTCTGGAACTTTTCTCTAGAGATCAGTTCTGTCTCATCCTGCAGTAACGAGGTAGAACTTTTATTTTTCCAACTATTTTTATTGAAAGTGTGTTTCTGCTGTTCTTCACCTTTCTGGTTCAGTTTCTTCCTCCTACTTTCCCACCTTGGACGTTCTTGTTAGAGCAGCCATTTAGATGTCAACCCTTGAATGGCTGTTTTGCAGCAACCATAGTTCTATTTGACATAGTCCAAAACTAGTCTCCACCTTATAAAGGAAATATTTCATAGGTCCCTAATCCATTTAATCCATTTTTATTCCTACATTGCCTAATACTAGTGTTGGTACAGTGGATGCCAACAGAATTTTGGGGTCTTCCGTAGACAAGAACCTTTTACCCGTTCTACATTCTGTCTTCCTTTATATTGGAAACCAAAAGACTGATAGCTCATGATACCTATTTTGCAGACAACTTTGCCATAGCAACAATGTGGTCTTTCCTTTTTACTATGATAAAGATTTTTTCCCATTCTCTAAATTTGCTATTTCATATATGTGTCCATGCATGGGTGCATGGATGTGCTTCCATAGTTTGAGGTGATTCCTTCCTAAGCACCTGAGGTAGCTGTTGGCATGTTACCAGTGCTGCCTGACCTGTGCCATTCTGACAAGCTGTTGAAACTATCAAGACTGTAAAAAAAAAAAAAAAAAAAAAAAAATCTCATCTTTGAGGGCAGATGAAATTTAGCTCCTCCCCTTGAGTTCACCTCAATGCACTGACTCTTTTTACTCTTTTTGAAATATATCTTATTGTGCTGATGAGTGTTAGCCTTCATGTCATTAAAAAAGATTTATAACCCTCTGTGAGTATATATGTGATCGAGTTTAGATAATACTTGCATGATCTACTGGAAACGGCCAGAGAGGAATGTCTCAATGTACTTAAATAAGAAGAATCTGAAAAATCTTAGTCCCAGACAGTATATGTTTCTGAACATCCCTCTTTGCTCCCTCAGATTGTTTCCTTTAGCAATAGTTATGAAGACTGGTTAATGTGTAAAAATAGTGACATGCTGTTATTGGAAATAAATTACTTTGTGCATTTTTTGTATTTCAGTGAGGGGCCGGATGGTTTAGAAAGGGACTGTTTATAAATTTCACTTCCCCTTACTTGAGAAACCACCAGCTTTTATCTAAACTGTACAAAATGTTTAGCTTCAAACAGATTTGCCTAAATAAAATCGTACTTTTTGAGCCTCTTGAAGTATTGCAACTTTAAAAAAAAAAAAAAAAAAGGACTATTGATGACAATTCTCTGGATCTGGTTGTGTTTTGTGCAGCAGCAGCTTTCCCTGGGGTGGACCTGTGTCCATGCACACAGCCCAGCCCTTGCCTGCCACTGGACAGAGCACACCACGGCATGTAAAGAAGAGCCCGAGGAGCTGGGGTGGCCCCTGAAACTTTCTCCCTGATCTTTGCTGCGGGGTGTGTGTCTGTGTGCCAGGAAGGGGGGAGAGAAGGAGACCTAGTGCAAAGGAGAGCGAGCAAGGAAGCCAGGAGAGAGAAGGGAGCTTGCTTCATGCACTGCTGAAGATTGTCAGAGGCAGAACGCACCAGCAGCTCACTGGCTGGGGTGCAATTTAAGGGACGCCGTATATTGACTTTATTCATTAAATTGCTGAAGGACAGATATGACATCTGACTACTGCTTCTATATATTCTTGCTTATTGGAACAAAGGGTAAGTACACCTGGCTTTTTTTCTTTGAACATTGCACAGCACATAGCTAATAAACTTAAGTAGTAGCTTTTTTAAACTGTAATATCCCCGTGTTATTTTACAGTTGCTCATGGCGATTATTCTTTGATAAAATCTAAGTGTAATGCAGTCTCTCAAGGTTACTAGCTGCATGTAAGGATCAAATCTTTTTGTATTTGTTGCTTTGAGAATTGCTATTAATAGTTATGAGCTGAAATTCAAAAATAAGAACAGTTTAAACTGCATAAATACTTGGTGTAAATATTTAATGAAGGTACCTATGGAACCAACTCATTTCAGATGCCTTGAAATCCATGTTTTAGACTTCATCCAGCAGTTTGTAGTGATACTGTGCAATGCTAGTACAATTGGTAGTTCTTGCAAAGTAGACTGTGTTCAGGTAGCAGGATTTTTTACCGTCTGATTCAGTGTGATAAGCAGTGTAGTATGCAGGATGTAGACCAAATAAAATTTAAGTTTTCCTTCAGATGCAGATCACTTTGGTATGGTGGGAGTTTCACCTGACCTTCTGCTTGCTTTAGTAGTGTTTTCCTCATTCCAGCTGAGTACCCCCTTTGTAAGTGCTGCTTTCTACTTTGGTAAGGCTGATCCTGTGCAGCTGCTGATACAGATCTACATGTTGGATTTTTGATGGTTATCATTTCCTTCAGTTGTCATTTGTATACTTAAAATTTCTTCTTGTTGCACTACTTAATACTTAAGTAATGGTTTACTAAATTTGTAGCTGAAATACTTTAACAAATTTGCTGATTTTTCCAAGGGGTAGCTAACAATGTAAGGTTGAATTCTGCCACCTTCTTTTGTATTGAACAATGACTGACTCTCTGTTGCTTTTAAATTAAACCCGTTTCTGTTTACCTGTACATACTATGCCATGTAACATAAGATTTACAAGGGACATTGCCCTCATTATGACTGGGAAATAGAGCCCCACTTACGGTTATATTGATGGTTACAAAGCTCAGTTAAATTTGCGGGAAAACTCTAAGCAGCTCTATTATGTTTTGGAGGAATACATAATATGCTAGCTGCAAGCATGGGAAAAAAAAAAAAAGTGATATGAATGTATTTGGAATTAAGCAGGCTATGATAATGAGATCTTAACAAGCCTGTAAGCAAAGCATGGCTTCATATGCAGCTGTGTTATCCATGAGCAGTAATCCAGTATTTAAAGGTAGCACTTCAAGGTATGCAGAAAAAAAGCTAAAGAATTTCAAACAAATTAAGCCTTTCACATTACAGTTTCTTTATCAAAACAGGAAAATGTTGAGACATTTATACAAGATGTGCAAATTATCGTAGGCATAATTTCTGCTGCGTTAAATTCATCTCAGCTGTAGAATTTAAAAAAAAAAAATACAATAAAAAAAATCAAAATACATTAAAGCATATTGCAAAATAGGACTGCGGGTGAGGACTGTGAATGACTACAGGCCTTCTAGTATTGTAGTTATCATGTCCATTATGTTTTTAGGTGTTTATTCTCTCTTCATTTATAGAGTATTATAATTACAGAAGAAAACTGTATGGCTCATCTAGGTTTGTTGGAAAGAGAGAAGCAGTGCAGTAACAAATTAAAGAGTGTTCATGCCTGGAGACCCTGCTGCCTGATAGTGCTCTGTTTTGCACCAAAATTACTTCCTGCTTAGTGCCACTTCTCCTGAACTCGCTCAAAGCACAGCTCACAGCTTCACTACCTTCCGGAGTTTTGGCCAGCAATCCGAACTGTAACCACATTTACAAGTCAGCTGATTTCATCCGCACACTGGATTTAAACTTTGCTCAAGTCTTTAACTGATATTAAAACAAACACTCCTGAAGCAAGCATAGCTGTGCTTAGAATTTGAATTCGTAGTTTATGGGCTGCCAGAAGCTCAGTTGCAGAGATTTATTTATTCATTTTTTCTATTATTATTATTATTTTTATTTTTATTTCCACAATTCAGAGATGCTTCTAAATAAGTCAAACAAGAAAGAACTGTCCTACAAAAGTTCCTGTTGCCTGACCTCCCCATAGCCATTAACATCTGCTTAGCTTCCCATTCAGCAGTTACAGTTGCACCCAAATAATTTCAATAACTGTTTTATCTTATCCTACAACTTTAAGTTCCTTATTAAATCTTTATAGATGATTTGTTTGTTTCTCTTTAAAAATAATAAGAGAGAAAAAATAATTTTAAAAGACAATCAACTAGTGGAAATGTAGCTTTTTATATACCAGCAACTCTTGGTAAGTGTCTGCATGCAGTCCCATGCAGACTGTACTGTATCACATCGAGGATTTTCTTTGGAAAAAAAGCAGCATCTGTACCACACTCTTCAACAGTGCAACACTATCAATTTTATGACAGCAAAAAGCAAATTGCAGGGTCAGGTTCTGGCAGCATTGCATGGGTAGTTAGGACAAACGCCTGCTAGGTGTTCGCCCCACTTGCAAAGCTAGCGGGCTGCTTAGGCACGTGGCTGGCCTTGCATGGGGTGCTGCCACATGTTCCCTGTTAGTAAAATAACCAGCTGTAATCACCTCAACCACAGTAGTGCAGGTGCCTGTCTTTAGAGTCACTTTGATTAACCTTCTGGAGACAAAAGCTATCTTGTCCTCCTGGACTTTGGCTGCTAACTGACAGACCTTCAAACAATTCATTAAGAAAAATTGAAAAATAGCATTTAGAATTGAACATAAGTATTTAAGCTGAGAATTACAATTAAAATTGAACATTAGTATTTGAAATTAAACTATTCAAAGTGAATTGCAGAAGGGATCATTACTATTTTAAACCTGTCTGTGTGCTCCATGCTCCTACCTGAAGTTTTCCAATCCTATTTCTGCTTGTGCGTACAACTCTCCTTCCATCTTCTTTTTCTGTTCTTCCTTTTGTATATTCATCTTTCCTTTCCTTACCCTCATTTCAAAATGACAAGGAAAACTTTATTAAAACCATCTGAAAGCTGTTAGACGTTTTTGTGCTTCATGCACATGACAGCTGTTTTCAAGGCCAGGACCTCTTATACCAAACACTTTCTGTCAAACACGGCACAGAGACCATCCCAAGTCTTCTGGAGGAGTGTATGTTTATGATCGTGCTCTCGTTTATATCTTTTGTAACAAATTTTATGACCACTTCTAGATTTGTAAATAGGAAAGTGAAGTTACTTTAGCCATTGCACAAGCTCTAACAATCATTGTGTAATAATGATTTTTGGTTAATTTTTCTTTGCTTTCACTTAACTTGGTCATTAATCCAACTGGCCTCCCTGTGATTAGAAGAAAAATGTGCTTCTCATATATTGATGTGTATAACACAAAATAATATCTTTACAGAAAATTAGGGATGAAGACAAGATTTCCTGAGCAAGAGTTCCCCTAGTTTCAATTAGTCTATGCAGTGATGAAGTGAAGCTCTGAAAGTTACAGCATTGTCATCGGCACAGGCTGGTCTGCCTGCAACTGCTGTGTGCAGTTTATAGCACTCAGGGCTACCCAACTTGCCAACCTGTCATAACTCCTTATAGCAACTCTACCAGGCTTTAACCATTTGCTCTGAAATTTAACATACAGTGTGGACTTTTTTTCCACCTTGAGAAAAAAAGACACTTGTATAAAACTTTACTAAAATCACTTGAATTTTTCAAGAGGAATTGGTACTTCACCTGTGTTGAGTGCTTCCAGAAATCCTGTGTTAAGCAAATATCATATCATTTTGCTTCGAATCAGATGCTTGAAACTTGTTGGGGAAGGGAATAATCTTGCACCGAAGTGTACCTTTAACTTTCTGTACAGAACTTAGAGAAATGGCATGCCTACTATAAAGATTTCCGTACCTTTATTATTAGAAATTCAAGTGTTCTGTGCTTTCTAAGCAAAGCCCAAATATGAATATAACAATTTTCTGTGCAAAGCAAATTGCCAGTGCACCATCTGCACAGTATGAGCAACGATACCAAATCTTTTTTATGTCCACAGGTACTTTCTCTGTTGCTTTGTAACCACTCAGAACTTTTTTTTCTGAAAATATTCCCTTTCTTTAGTGATTACAGTACAAAATCACTTTTCTTAAAATAATAAGGGCTCCTGCAGTATTCCCCCACAAAATCACAGAGAGATAGTGCTCTTACAAGCCATCCTCACTAGAGGGGATGAGCCCATTCAAGCCTACTTGCCATCGTGTAAAAATGAAGCTTCTCCAATAATTTGCCTTAATGCTAGAGACCAGCTTGAAGCTCATCAGAGGAACTGCCACCAGTGATCGGAGGGAAGGTGTCCTGGCAGTGCTGCGTACCCTATTCTTTGAAGCCATCAAATCAGACTTTGAAATGACTTGTTCAAGGTGGTGGGGTTGTACAAAGCTGAGAGGATCAGGAAGTCATTCTGGTTGTGTATGAAAGACAGAAAAGATGAAAATGTATGGGGAAGGACTGAGTGAGGAGACTTAAAGTAGAGGCTAACAGGAGAGGGAGGTGAGACAAGGGAGCAGAGAGGTGAAGGGAAAAGCTAACACTACTTAGAAAGGGAAAATGGAAATCAGAAAGGCTGTAAGTCTGAGATGGTAGAGGCTGAGGGAAAGGGCAGTGTAAAAGGGAGCCTGCAGGGAACAGTGAATTAATTAAAGGAAAAGACAAGGAGCTCAGAGAGGAGACTAGAGTGCCTGAAGAATAAGGTCAGAGGCTGAGTGGAAAAAGGAGCTGTGCTTGGTCGAGGCTTCTCTCTGCTCTGCTACAAAGCCTAGAAGGAAGCTTAGGATTATCACATTGCTCACTGTCTCGTTGCAAAATGTCTCTACCTCCTGCCTAACACCTCTGCTCAGGGGTTGATAATTAATGCTTTCAGGTCTGCAGAGCTAAATGTTCTGAATTAGTAGTGCAGCGTAGCGTTGTGTTATGAAATGTGGGAGGAAAACTGGTTTTCTCTTTAAGAACCCAGGATGATACCTACATCAAGTAACATTATTAATTTTACAAACTCAGTGTTGGCATCATTCATCCTGAATCCTAAACTTAATTTAGCCTATGTGCACATAGTACATTTTTTTCATGCTGTAGCTCCCCAAGAATTTGTGCTTCATGGACTGCACTTGAAGAATGAGTGTGTGGTGAATTATGCTGTGTGACCATCTTAACCTGTGGCAGAAAAGAAAGGTAAATTGTGAATGAGGCTGGAGATTATAAAATGATGTCCATGTGATGAAGGCAACTGAACTCTGCTGTGGAAAACTGATTTCTCTTCCTGTGTCTTGCTCCCAACAGGGATGCTCGGAATGCTTCATAAAAGGAAAATAATTATATGTCAGGTTTTCTAGTTGTCAGCTTGATAATCCTGGTGTAGCAGTGATCGTTTCACAGCTGCCACTGAAATCTGTGAAAGCTGTGCTTTAAGTAATCTATGAAGCTGATTCAGAAACCTAAAATTAGCAGAAACATTTGCCATACATATGCCAATGTCTCAGCTCCACATCTGAGTAATAACGCCTTAACCTACACTGTAATCTAAAGGAATCTGTGGGGACTTGAAAAGGGAAAGGACTACCTCACTGAATCTAAAAGCCATGTGATTGTAGGATAAACATCTTGACTAGTCTGGGAGAATTAATAGCAATACAGTTGGCAAAGATGATTGCATTTTTAGAAGTTTAGTAATGAAGGCTCTTCTACCATGCAAGTACACTTCATCACGTTGTTTTCTTGTCTCCAGTTCCATGGTAAGATGTGAATTAAATGTTACGAAGTGTTACCTAAGAACTATAGACACTGATTTACAGAGACCTTGCTTGTATTCAAATAACACTACAAGCCTCTAGTCTCTTGGTATTTTCTTCGGATTTCAAACCTTGTTATATAACTACATTAGTTTTAAAGTGTTTCTCAAGTAATTCCTTTCAAATCCCCATGTCTGGTTTGCAAGTATTTTCACTTAGAAATCCTGCTTTATCTTTGGTACAGATTTTCAACATCATGCAGAAAGAACACAACGTCTTCCTTCTTTCCAACTACATGGCAGAAATGGGTATTGAACAGATTTGATTTTCCGCACTCCTAAGTCTTACAAGTCATGTGAGGTTTTTCTTTTCCTGATACATTTCAGAAATTTGTATTTTTTTTATTAATACCCAATGATTTCTCTGGCATGCCTATCTAGGCATTTCTAGGTTTTATGACTGATTTTTGTTTTAATTCTTTTTAAATCATGTACATGGTTTCACATCACTTTCTAGCCAGGTTGGTTTCTCACATGGAGAAATAGTTCCTGTTTCTGTGGATTTGCAGCTTTGGAAAATATAAAAGATATTTTTAAATAATACACTGTTACAAAGGATTTGACCTTACTAGTGAGTCCTGTCAACAACTATTTTAAGTACTGGAATGTGATCTTGTAAGTTACAAATATCTTGTTAGTGATACAACTGCCACATTCAATCTATAAAACATAAATGTGGCTGGATTGAGATCTCTAGTGAAACAAAAAAAAAAACTTTTTAGGAATTAAACCTTCATTGAAATAATGTATCATAATAAAAGTTGTCCGTTTTAGCATTTACTCTCCAGTCAGGTCCATCAATATTCTGTATATTGTATACAGGGAAGCATTAGGAATTAAAATATTTAATGTTTTCACTGGATAGGCTACAGATAATAGTATAGGGTCAAACACACTTAAGGTCTTCCAGTTTTGTTTGTTTTCTGTTTGTTTTTGTTTGTTTGTTTATTTTTAAGTACATGTCACTGTCCTTAACATGATAAACAATAAAAGTAATCCTGTATACAGAGGCATTGATTTTACATTATAAATATCCTTTCATATCCTATTACCTGTGATTTAAGATGTCTGTCAAAGCTTTTAGCTACACAAAACCTTTGGCAAATGCTGTATTGCAATACTCTGCCTTCTCAGTCCCCTTTCTAATAGTGTGATACAGCTATTGTGCTTGTGTGCTAAAATCCCTGCTGAGGCCAGGGCTGCCTTTTTGCAGGCACCATATGCCATGAATGCCATGCCCCATAAAACCTCCTCTCCAAGCAGGCACATCAGATATGAACAGAGACCTGGCAGAAGGGTGTGTGGGGATTAGGATGATGGAGCAGATCACAATCAGAGCAAGCCTCTCCTCCTCCCAGCCCAGTCTTCTGCCTCCTGTGCCATGCTAGAGGTGGGCCTCGATAGTATTGCTCTAATTTAAGCTGTTTCATAGAGCATGCTTTCATGTGTGTTGACAATGAGAAAACATTTGGTGTCAGGAAAGGGCTTCATAATGTGTTGATTTAGCTGGACTGGGGTCGCGAGAATGGAAGTAGAGACAATGTGGAGGTTACATCCATCAGGAGCCCATGCAAATATATTGTTTTGCCAAACTGCATCTACAATGGAGACAGACTTTTTGGAGCATTATCGTTTCTAACTTCATTGTGAACTAATATCCATGTAACTTACACCTATGTGCTGCTAATGCTGCTAATATTTACGTTAATGATTTTGTATAATCTAAAGATTGATCTTGAAATCTTAATCTGCATGCACATTTTTTAGAGTCTGCAAAGGAAGAAATAAACCAGATGTCTCTGATCACTGGTCAGCTAGCTAACACTATTCGCTTTAACAAAGTCAGAAACCCTATGAGCTTGAGATAACTTCTGATTTATAGCACTTTAACTGGAGCGTCACAGTTAATAGTGGTAAATGATGTTTACTCATAATAAAAAGATAGTAGACATAGGGTGATTTCTTTCAATTGAGCCAAATATTCATCAGCTGGAATCCAAGAATTCATTTACTGAAGCACAGTCTCCCCAAACTTATTCTTCTCAAAGTAGTCACATGAACCCTTAAAAGGCAAATTCCCTAAAATATTTTCAATTTGTTTTACTTCAAAAATGGAACAAAAGAGAATTGCATTTCATAACACTTTAAGAGGATGGAATCACATAGATTTATAGCAACCTCCTAAATCTGAACTTGTAGTTCTATATTAAATTTGAATTCTTAATAGTTATAAATTGTTATTAGTAAGTAAAGTATGTGAATAAATAAAGTATATCAGATAATCCTGTCTCAGGCTCACCAAGAAAGAATATGTTTTTATTGTTACAAAATTAGTCTTAAGTATGCTTCAGAGCTTCATTTTAAGTTATGCTGGCTTAAATCCATTGTAAGAACTACCATAAAAATCCTTTCAGCTTTTCTTAAAGGCACAAAGAATGGGGAAGAAAAAAAAAAAAAAAGACTATGTTTCATATTTCAAATACTTTGGGTAAGATTCCCAAAACATTCTTTTTTTCCTCTCACTGTTTAGAGTTCTAGTTAGGGAAAGCTTACCTGAATCTTACCGGAATTACTAACTCTATTTTAAAAAGATTTGTTTCAGTTTGTTTTACTTGAGAGAAGACAAAAAATGTTGTGACTTCTGAAAGTGTGACTTATGTGCAGCTTTCTTAGTTCAAGCCACTCTGTAGAAAAATAAGGGACTAAAGAGCTGTAAGACATGGAGAAAGAGAAAATAAAATCTCAGACCATCGTACAATTAGAGTACCAGCAAGTAAATCCCCTGCTCATCGCATTACTGATTTCATTCACTTTTTTTTTGTTGCAGCTTTCTCTTAAGACTTCACTATGAGTACTTTTTCTTCATCTCCTAGTTTTCTTCTTTCTTCTATGCATGCATGGGTGCATGAATACCCATGTACAAGATTTTCTCCCCTGTACATAACAGTTTTTCATGAAAATCAACTAAAGCTGCCTTCCTTTATGGAAACTTCAGAGCTCTATTACACACATCTGTTATTTGTTAATTTGAATGGTTTGGTTTCCACTAATCAGTATTTCAGTTTTGCTTACTTTACAATCACTTATGGCTGATCAGGTTAATTTATGCAAAGCAACACATCTGAAGTGAACTTCTCTCCAGTAATCCCTCATCATTGTCATTAGGTATTTAAATTCAGAGTGCTGGTTATCCAGATGTCATAAGTGATTCTTGCTTGAGGGACACTAATTTATTGATAACCAAGTGTTCTCAATCCTCTTGGCTAAAGTACGTTTTAAATTATGTGATTGCTGAGATAAATGAAAAAACTTCATTAGCATACCATTAGGCATGGTAGGAGTTAGGAAAAATGCTGATAAATAAGATTTTTTCCTGGTATTACAAAGTATCAAAAACACTATTCCTGGTGTGAAGCCTAGAGATTTTATTTATTTATTTATTTTTATGTAAGTGTTTAAACTCATTTATGAGGTACTGCAAAGGAGGAAAAAAGTGATTATTTGAAACAGATTTCAGGCCTTGAAGAACCAGCCCAAGCCTGCTCCACAGTGGCCGTGAGACAGAATCAGTCTCTGAGAGGGGACCTGTGTCCGATGGCTAGCTAATGCCTTTCTGGGTCTTACACGTGGGATGGTACTACCTGCTGCATGTATTGAATACACTTACTTCATTTTTGTATCTTCACTTTTGTTCTAGGCCTAAAGCCACCCAAAGAAAACCCCAGTGTTTCATCTGTCCACCCTTGATTTTGCATTACTGTGAAACAGAAATTAGTGACATCATAGGAGTTATACCAATGCAAACATACAAAAAACACAGTAGGGCAAATAAAAGCCTACCTTGGAAATGATGTCAAAAACCAGAAAACTGATTGTTTACCAAAATAACAGTCAGACATCATTTCAGTTCTGTGTATTTGGGGAGAAGAAGAGGGAAAGAGGACTGACAGAAAGGCTCGTCAATGCTCGTTAATTTGTGTCTCTGTGTCAGACATTGTGCTGAACCTTCATCCTCTAGGAATGCCTTGAAAAACTTGAGTTTCCAGTTAAAATTCATTTATACTACATTTTGGGGCTTTTTCAGATAATAGATAATGCTAAATATATATATAATATATATATATATATATATAAATATAAAATAGATAATAGATAATAGATAAAGCTTTTTCAGAGCTTTTTAAGCTCTTTTCTGTGCATTAGAGTCCTTTTGTTCTAAGTTCTCTGTAAGCAGAACAAAAAGACAAATTAATAAAAGGTGTAGAGCCAAATCCTCTGGCAAGGTGCCATGTGACCAGCCTGAATTGCTCTGCTTGCAGTTTCTGGCCCTGAAGCTGATTTATCTGGCGGTTCGACAAAGAGGATCTTCCAGTGCTATAGCTGGATTAATTAGACTGAATTAGCTGTGGCATAATTGATAACTAGCTTCAGTAATGTTGCTATGAGATTGGAGTCTATATTTTGCAAAAGATAGTGCAAATTTTGTGCAGCTTTGGAGACTGCTCTTGAAATGAAGGCATTCTGAAATACACAGCAAGATGGAAAGACACAATATGAAATTAAAATCCAAGATAATGACCGGATCAGCATGCAAAATAGTCATTGTACATGCATCTTTTCTGCTAAACTTCTTTAATCTATACTGTGTTTAGTGAAAGCAAATGTTTTCTACAGTTAGTTGTAAACTTATGTGTGTGTAATTCAAGTACTGCACATTCCTAGAATGACATCTGATATGGTCAAGTAAACATAAACGGACTGCAATACAACTGAAAATTGTAATTCTGGTAGCAGTAGCCAAAATATAAAAAGCATGAGTAGGGTTTTAGAAATGAAATTGTTGCAACCATTTGAGATTCTGAATAAATTATAGACATCAGGGCTGAACAATTAGCAAAGGGGAAGATGAGCAAATTAAGGAAAAGGCAACATAATGATAACAGTTTGATTAACATGCCAATGGAGATCCTGTACAGACGTTGAAATTTTTTAAGCCACTGATGTTTTGCCTCCAGGATTAATGTTAAAGTATCTATCATCACTAGAACAAGGCGAGTATTGGTCAACGAATTTTGCCCAAGGAAGTTACTTCAAATGCACATATTAACAGCATTAAAATTCAAGTGTGTAAACTGCTTTTTAGACTTATTAAAAACAGATTTTATTTTCATATAATTGCTTACTGTTTTTTTATGTTAATAGCTAGAATTTTAATACGATAGGATTCCCATCACACAGTGACAGAAATCACTAGTAAGGTTTTCCTGAAAAAGTCTCTCCCAAAGTTGATACTTCTTTAAAATTAGATGCTGAAAAAGATGCATTCCGCTGACAAAGCTGTAGTAAGTTAAGTAAAAGCATAAAAATATTAATTTCATACTTTATCCTGAAACTGGACTAACCTTATCTTGGTCTTTATCATAAATTGGTCCAAACAATTCCTTGCTTAATAGGAAGAAGCTGAGTAATTTGGAGCAAATAATTAATTAGATATGATCTACATGTACTTCTAGCTGTTATTGTGATGAAACTTCAGAGAATAAAATCAGAGAACAGTTCATTAAAAAGAAAATTATCTATTGTCTTCGTAAGATCTTCTTGTATCTTTTTTCCTGTCATATAGCAATTCAAATGCTTCTGTTTGGTCAACAACTTGTCATTATTATTCTTCATCAATTATCAATTACCCCTTTTTTAAACTAAAGGAACTCAGTTATAAACCTGCTTTATAACCTTATTCTGATGACGTATATTTGAAAATAAAGGTTACAGTCCTATGAGTCCTCCTTTATATCATGCTAAAGGTTTTTGAAAGCCAGTTCATGGGCCCTTCAAATAACTTTCAGCAAAAAAGAATTTTTTTAATCTCCTGTCATCTTGAAGTGTTCAGGTTAGAACAGAAATGACACGCAAAATCAATTTCAACTTTAACATTTTCTTTGTTGACTCTTCTGTTTAAGACAAAGGAAATATTCTGTTTCAAAACAGCCGTTTCAAAATAAAATGTTCAGATTTTTCTTTCTCTAGCCTGTTTGCCAATGCGTATAGAAGTACAGTACTAGTAACGGATAAAATGGGGGGGGAGAAGCCTCCCCATTTGATAAATTTACATTAGGGTCTGGAAAACTAGGGCTTTTGTAGCCCTAGTAAAATAACTTTCCGTGATACTAAGTACAGGGTGTATTCTTCAACACCACGATCATTTGTCAGTCCTTGTAATCTTTTCAAACTTTTTAAAAATAGTTGGATTTCCTCACCCTCCACACTTTCAAACTGATAACTTATTCCAAGTGAAGACAAACATATTAGCTAACTTGGCTGATGGCATTTGAGAGTCATTTTGGACTCCTGACAGTGGGTCTTCACTTGATTATAATTTTGGAAAATATAGAAATATTTTCCTGCTATCATGATATGCCCTTATTTGAACCTCCAGTAACACAACTGAGACTCATGTGACTAGCAAGTACCAAGCAGTGAGTCACGCTGCTTTCATTAGTTTAACTGTTCTGTCTAATCAGCCCAGTCTTTTTCCATGACCAAGTCCCTTTTTTTATGGAAGTTACAAGTGACTGCATTATTTTCTTCTTCTTCTAGTGCACATCTCTTACTTGGCTTCTCAAATACCGTTTGTGACCCACTACCTATTTCCAAGAGATCGTGTAGGTTTTTTTTTTTGTTTTTGTGTTGTTTTTTTTTTTTAAAGAATGCACAGAAATAGTGAGCTAGATGGATCAGTTTGAAGGAAAGCTATGTTCTCCTGAGAATATCTCGTTCTTTCCCAAATATGTTCTCTTCTAGGTTTCTTCTTATAAGATCTTGAAGAGAGGCTGTTGTGTTCTTTCCTCAGTGTTTCTGTATCTCTAGAGGAGACAGTTTTGTCATCTTAACTAGATGACAAGCCAGCTTTGGCTTATTCCTTTTAAAAAGGAAAACTTCAACAATGTTAAATTAGTCTTGTGTTTTCAAGACCAACAGAAGAGTTATCTGCATTCTTCAAGGTAAAGGAAAGGTCATGGATGAGTGCCTTAGCAATAAGTGCCTCAAAACAGCAGGTCTGGACTAGCTTAAAAGGTGCATGACGTGTTCTCTTGTTTTCTTTATTAAAGCTTGAGAAGAATTCGGACTGGGGGCAGTGAGGGAGACTGCAAAGTACATGACAGTCAGAAACAGTCAGATTGGGATTTGCAGGATCATGAACATGTACTAGTCTCTGGAACATTACCCTGTAAAGAGACGGAAAGCATCTTGACAGGTTGTTCCTGGTTTTGCCATTTGTATTGATACCACTTCACCTGTCTTTTCCATTTGTTCTAGGAACACTGCAAATATTTTAATATTTACTCTGATCATTCTAAGAAAAAAATGCTGAAATATGTGAAATTATGTCACTGGAAGAGCAAGAGGTGGTTTTACATAGGACATATATGTTTTGTGGTGTTTGTTTTTATTTTTTTTCTTGGAATATCTGTAAAAGCAATCTTTTTGCTTTTCAGATCAGCCACAGATGTACACTTTTCATCCTCACTATTGAGTCCTAAACAAATCTGTCCTGAGTTCCTCCTTTTAATTAGCTTTTACCTTTGTAGTTAAATTCGTTATACACATTTAAAATTTTTTATCTTCCTTTATCTGTCTGTCTGCTGCACAGTTTGCCATTTCTCTGAAGGACATCAGTCCTCCTCTGTCAGCTGTGGAAGATCACAGTATTGGCCCAAATTTGCTCATTATAAAATTGTTATTATTTTTAAGCCAAGTTAATTGTTTATATGTTTTGCTGATGGTACTTCTTTTGTGTTATAGGGGGTCTCATGCTTTTAATGCTAACTTGGCTGTAAGAAGCTAAGCTGAGAGAGCACAAAATAACTTCCTTTTTTTTTTTTTTTTTGATTTAACACTGAGATAGCTAGTGACATGATGAAATAATCTTTAATCAATAATTTTAGAGCTGTTCAATCAGGAAGTTCAGGAAGTTTAGCAGCTGAAAAGACAGGTCAATGAAACATGAGCTATCAGAAGAGTGGTTCAATTTTCTTATATTGGAAAATGAGTAACAGGTAGTAAGGTTGACACCTTTAATATTGCATGATAAAGACGGTATGATAGATCATCCTGACGTGATAAACTCCAGTGTCAGAACAGTCTGTATGTGCAAAATAAGAAGCATAGATTTTTCTTGTTGCTATTGTTGCAATGCTCTCTTTATTTTACTCACATATGAAATACTGTTTAAATTCCCTTAATCCAAAAGATAAACATTTGAATATTGTCTAGCATTTTACAGTGGATTTTACTTTCTTACCTCCTCCCTACCTTTGTCAAGTTTGCCAAATATTTCCCCAGAGGCTTGGGGGTTTTCCATTCATAAATTTGCTGTGATCTGCAGGGCTCAAGCTTCTGTCTTTTTTCGCATAAACAAAATGACCTTAACAAGTCAGTGGACAAAGACCAATACTTTCAATGGTTAGACTTGGATGATGCTGTTAAGTGTTTATGCCTTGATATCTTCCTTCCCAGTCAGATATTTACATGCCAGAGTAATCCTCTGTAGCACAGTACAAGTGATTCAGCGATTCAGAATAGGTGCCATAAGGCTATGTATTTCCAGAGAATTCATAAAATTACACAATCCCTTACTGTGTTTACTCTTTCATAAAGAATTATTTTTGAACTGTGACAGAAAATATTCATTAATTCGTTCAGGAATTAATGCCATTTAACTAAATAATACTTTCTAGAAAACGCTATGAAAGTCCACTGAATGCTGCTGTGAGAAGATAAATGCCATTATTTGCAATCTAAACTGTATAGGCATCAACCCCTGTAAGTGCAATGTTCAGCTCAGTCTCAATATCTCTCCAGTGTGTAGTGAAAACAACTTGACAAAATGTAGAGAGTTTTTTTTTGTTTGTTTGTTTTTGTTTTGTGTTGTTTTTTGTTTCCATTTGTTTTTTCACATTGGTGTTTCAAACCAGGTATCTCAGTTGTCAAATTGTGACAGATAACTGCACTGAAGGGAGCCTCAGTTGTCTGTGATTTTTATCTCTTGCCAGCATGAGACTTTAGGCATTAAGTACCACATGTGCCTGTTTGCTTAATATTATATCATTATACCAGCATAAAATTTTTCGCTAATTATTGTTGTGTGGAAAAAGTTAAACAAAACATTATGAATATGAGCACAGAACTGCAGGGAACAATGTGCAATGAATTCATGCTGGGATTAGAATATAGCCTTATTTTAAGGTACCTGTGTATAGGAGGGTTAGGGACCTAAAGCATAATTCCTAAAACATTTAAGTCATTACATAAGTTATAGAGTGGTGCATAAAAGCAAAATAATTCAAATTTCAAAAACCATACAGTGATTGTTAGCTGGAATATAGGGCTTTCAGTGTGGGATGCTTCTAATAGCAAAGACAACTCTGTGCATATGTGAATAACAAAATATTTATCTCAGAATTTCCTCCTGCTACTGCTCTTGCGTTTCAGTTTTCAACAGTTGTAAACATTGTCAAGGGCTTAACAGTTGAAAGTTCTTCCAGAAGAGATTTCTTATGAATTTGAAGTACTTAATTTACTTTCAGGTGATTCCCTTAGTGTAGGAGAAAAATGAGGACTAAAATTGGATGTTGTATAATAGCACGTTCCTTGTTAAACTGAAAAAGTTATATAAAAGACTCATATCTTGTCTTATGAAAATAGCCTGGAAAAACAGTTGCATGTTCAAACAGTATATTGCCACTTCTGAAACAAGCATCCCATCACAGCTGGTGAAGTTTATATAGAGTATTTCAAGTGGTCTAAGATAGCACTGGAACTTAAAATATAATTTGTATGGAACTTGAGTCCTCTGTTACAGCATCCACTAAGTCAAAAGTTAACTATAATGACTATCTGGTTTTATTTTATTTTATTTTATTTTATTTTATTTTATTTGAAAGTACTTCAAAATTTAAATAGCAAACCTTTGCAGAATGGTACTTCAGTGGTTAGGGTTGCTGAAGCTTTGGAAGCTGGAAGAGCACTAGGTAACATTGTGGGCTGATGATGCTTTTCTCTCTTTCCAATGTACTGGAAATTTAACCAATTGCATTCTAGAGCAATTTCAAACCCTTTCCATCGAATGCTCATGGAAAGTAGTTGATCTTGTACATTAGGAAATTCAAGCTGACACTCTGCAGACCATTACAAAAGCAGCTTGTAGACCAACTGTGCTTATCATGGAAACAAAATGTTGGTGGCAGCAGAATTTGTCCCTCAGTTGCACTGAAGGGACTGGTAAGGCATCATGCGTCTGCAGATGTGAGAAACTGAAGCTGCTGGAGTACAGAGAGCAGAGGAATGGGGGACGAGAAGAATCCTTAGTTGTTCTTCAACAAAGCTATGTCACAGATTTGAGCTTACTTTCCTTGTGCTTTGATCCTTGATCAGTCTACATCCAGTAATTGCTTTAAAATTAGAATACATTTTAAAATATATAATTTTGACTTTGTACGAAAAGGATTTATCTATCTGGGGCTGAAATTTCAGCACAAATTAATATAATCCATATCTACATAGCTTATCTGGCGTATCACTATAATAAATTAATTTCTAGTGCAAAGCAAAGCTATCCTTTTAAATAGTGGCCTTAGGTCATTTCTCTCGTATGATTAGCACTTCCATCTTATTACTAGGATGCGTTGGGAGGAATTACCTGGTTGCTTTATATCAAAGCAAATATTAATTAGCTTACGATATAAATGTTTCTTGCCAAGTTAACAGTACTTAATATACTCTTGTAATTGCATGTCCAAAGAACTAATATGTATTTATCACTTGATATTCACATTCAAATGCAAATGAGTAAATATAAAAGCATAATCCCAATAATCTTTATACATTAAGAGCATATCTTGAAGTAAGCATATTCTTTCTGTGTCTGTTTAGTCATTCGTGACTCCTTGGAAGATCATGTTTCTGGAGGCGGTGCCACCTGCCCCCTGGGCTATTTTCCATGTGGCAATATCACCAAGTGCTTGCCCCAACAACTTCACTGTAATGGTGAGGATGACTGTGGGAATCATGCTGATGAAGACAACTGTGGTACGTGGTTAAGACTTTACTTTGCTTCTGACAGTCACTGAAACCCTTACACTGTTCATATCAACTGGGGGTTTGCAGAGTATTAGTAATAAGAAAGGTACATGTATTGCAGAGGATATTGCAGGTATTTGCTTTAGCTGATAAAACCACCCAACTAGCCATTTCCTAGGAAGAAAGGACCACATTTTTTGTTTGCATCTTGTGTAAGTTTATCCAATTGTATCCGTGCTTTGAACTTATTTGGATGTATTGTTTTGATTTGTACATATGTGTGCATGTGATGTAGCAAAGATCCCTGCTGAGGAAAGGTGGAGGTACAAGCTGACAGAGTTTTTTATGCTTGACAGATCTTAAAGCTGTCTGGGAAGAGTAATTTAGAAGAATTTTCAAGGTTTGCCAAAAAGCTTTCGTGTCCTAATGCAGAGGGAAAAACAAAACTGTGATTGTGTGTGTTCTGCAAGCTACACTGCTACCAGGCTTTGTGTTTTGGAAATGTTGAAATCTGAGGAAATGCACGCAAACAGGCCACTGCTGCCTGCCCATGTCACTCCTGGCCCTGCTGGATGATAGCCATGAACCTGGCTGGTTCGTGGGCTTTACCTCAGCTGCAAACTGAGCAGAGTCAGGACATGGACTCTGCATAGGCACTTGCCATGCTCACAAAAAAACAGCATGGCCTGGGCACAACTTTAGTCTGTGCTGAACAGCATCTCTCATGCAGTGGCTGGGCACTGTTTGGAGGGTAGCACAGGCCAGGGATAGTCTGGGAAATGCTTCTGTGTGTTTTGTGAGAGCTTAGCAATTTGGTTGAGAGCTGTGGCTGCAGGGAGAGAAAAGCAGCCCTAGCACATCTTATTGTCAACTTAATAACAGCCTGGATGCTTTCAGAGCTACACTCCAGAACTTCTCATCCCTGGCAGATGGGGAAACCAGACTTCCTATTCCTGAGTAGCTTGCCTGTAGCAGTGGAGGGCAGCCAGATGTACAGTGCTCTGCTGCACACCCTGCCTCCATCTCCACGGAGCGAAGCAGGTGAACTGTCTGCCTGCTCCAGCCAGGCACGCTGCCATCAGAACTGTGCATGGAGCCAACAAAAGAAAAAGAAAAAAAATGAAGTGAAACTTCAAAGATACATATACCAAAAGAAATTTTCAGAAAGATAGAGTTTGAAACAAAATATGGTAAAGGTATTTTTCATTAACTATCTCAGCAAAATGAAAGAAGTTTTGAAAATAGTCTCACTTGTTCTCGTTGCATATTTTTGGAGCTGATTGTTGTGTCTGTGTGCAAGCATTTATGCCTATCAAATTCTAGCATATTAGGCTATACAAACTTGCTTTTAATTCTAATCCCATTTAATGGACCTGCAGTTTTCTCTAGTTCTATGACACTTGCTTCTGCCTTAAACATACTTTTCATTGCCAATAATCAAAATCCTAACAAAACTGGTTCTTTTTCTGTTATTTTTCTATGCACAGGTTACTATTTAAACAGTTAGTTTATGCATGTTCCATTTCTTTATGGTACCAGAAAGTCTACTGTGCAAGGACTTGGTGAAAGTGTACAGCTCAATCAAGTGAGGATACACACAGTTTTGTAATGGGATATACAGTACAGCAGAGCCTGCAAGACAATTCAGCTACAATATTGAATCCAATTCTGAGTATAGTAATTCAAGAATGAGATAGAGACAATTTCAGAAAGCCTAAGTCATAAAAAATTAAGAGTCATTGTATTGACTCCCTGAGAAATCCATGCTATTAGTGTTATTCTTGTGTCTTGACCCCATATTCTCATTTGGAAATGCATGCTTTGTGTAATGCATCAAGGTCATACTCAGCAGTATTGTTTCCTCAAAAACTTATGTAGCAGTCAAATTTTATTATTTGAATAAGGGAAGAGTCACTACATTGCCTGAGAATACAAAATGTTCTGATGAGGTGTTTGTAGCACTCCTACACTGCAGTACATGTGGCAATCTTTGGGGGATAGGTCTCTGTTTAGTAACCATTCATCTTAAAATCCAAGAAAGGAAGTCCCCTGATTAGCT
Source organism: Anas platyrhynchos (assembly GCF_047663525.1). NCBI lineage: Eukaryota > Metazoa > Chordata > Aves > Anseriformes > Anatidae > Anas > Anas platyrhynchos. The sequence goes on along the minus strand of NC_092590.1, from coordinate 32,959,149 downwards.
CCCAAGACAAAGAAGCTAAGAAGCTATTTTTCTGCTGCCATCTCCCAGGACCATTTTAGTATGCCTGCCCTATGCCAGGAGTAATAACTGGTTCTTTCTAACCTTTTTTTTTTTTTTTTTTTTTTTTTATATATGTATAATTTGCAACTAGTTTTCAGTTGAAGTCATTGCTCCTGGTTACAGAAAAGCAATTCAAAATTAAATTATTCCAGCGAAGTAATTGTCCTATGCAGTATCATTGGAAATCCACAAGGTACTCTAATTAAGTAGCTCAACTTTTAAATTCTTGTACACTTTCATCTTGCATAAATCTCAATAAGAGCTTTGAGGTGGTCAGTCTACAACATTCAACACAGCACATGTGGGGATGGAGAAAAATCACTATAGACCCTCAAAGGTATTCAAAAGTTATTTATATATATACAAATATATATATTCATGTGTCTCAAGTAAGGCTACAACAACCACTTCACTATTAATGTCTTCATTAATGATAAAGCACTATCTTAAGCCTACAGAAAAATATTATAGTGAAGACTTGCATGTATCTTGGAGCAGTATTATAAAATAAGGAGACAAAGCAAAAAAAAAAAAAAAATATGAACAGTAGTTCTGTGATGGTGAGGACAATACTGATGAAAAAGAAAAGGAAAAAAAATCACTTCTTTTGAAAATCATAATACTGCTATTGGAAAAAAAAATAGGTACAATTGTTTGAAAAAACAGGTACTCTGAACATAAGAAAATCCAAAGTCCAGCTGTTCAATAGTAGCCTCAAAGTGTGCTGAATATTAATAGCAACAGCAATTACAGAAATAGCACTTTTAAGAAATATCAATGTATTAAAGAAGCAGAGAAGCAACTAGCATGAAAAGCGCACTTAGATCTTCTGAGAGAGAGTTGCTTTGTAAAATTCTTTAAATGTCATTGCAACAAAAAGAAAAAGGCCTAGTTTCTTCTTCTATGGCTGGCAATTAGAATGTGATTCAAAAGCTGTCTCAGTATTCTGGTCTTGCAAATTAATTACTTAATTTGGAATCTTAGAGCTCCGCATCCAATATGGTTAATTAGCAACATGGTTTACAGTGTGCCCAGTAACCTACTGGATTACTGCTCTTTTATTATTTAATTGTTTGATCTTCATTGTGCAATGAACAAATTATACACTGACATATTCTGTGCCCCAAATATGTTGAATGCATACCGCAGACATTTGAAAAAAAGCAAAGATTTCACTAAATATTCCAAGTGTCTTGTAGCAGTCCTGTCCATTTCTTCTTTTCCTGAGTAAAGTTCTATAGGTCCCCATTTCATTCCTATAATGATATTTATTGTTGCAATCTTTGAGATTTGCCATATTAGTCCTGGTTCATGCACTGCATACCCCATAACAGTAAAACATGATAATAAATATTTGAAACAAAACTGATTCCTCATTGATAGATGTTTTCAGATGTGCAGTAATTGCAGTTCTTGTTCAACCCAGGTACAGAGAAGTGATGTGACATAAAATTAGAATCATAGGCAGAGTCAGAAACAGATCTGAGACTGCCACGGTAGGGCTTAACCTCGGGGTATGGATATCCTACTGATGAGGTCAACTTCACCATTTCTTCCACTTCCCACCCATTCTGGGAAGGGGGGAACTGTAGCCAATAGGTTACAGTAGAATGAAGCCACTTGTGTTTGAAAATTCATATGCCTTTTTCACCCAGTTGGATTTCCAGCCAATAAAATAATATGTGCGATATTCTGATGGGAAAGAGCTTGAGGCAATATAGTAAACAGCAATAAGAGCAGAGTAGCAATTTATCATGCCCTAAGTGATGAGAGGTTCTTTTCAAACTATCACTAGATAACCTTAAACATGCATGGAAAATATAATCTTAGCTTTTGAAATTGAAAACATTGTCCATCAAGTCAAAGCGGGAGGCTCTGCAAATTTGCCATAAAGATGATATTTTTAAATAAAAATGATTTATTTAAAGTTTTATCATTCGTCATAAAAGCTTATGGCCTTGAGGAATTTTCCTTTCTAAGGCTGAATGTGGCAGTAAATTGTTCTCTGCTCTTCCACCCCATACTTATCCTTCTGAAGCATTGAGTTCTTCATAAAATGGCCAAGTGTGATGTCTACCAGTTCAGCCTTTATCACATTTCACTTGGAGTTATTTTTGTATCTGTTAGCAAAACCTAAACTGTGGAAAAATGGTAGCAATTCCAGCATCCTTCTATGCCCAAGCTTAACTAAAGCTCAAGTTGGCAAAGCAGCATGAGTTTAAGAGTATTTGTCCCATTTGGTTTTGTGGCTACTTAATGTTTGTAGATGGATTTTTTTTTTTTCATTTTCACTGATTTTTTAAATAATTAGGAAGGATAAATACTAGGCATAATCACCAATTCTGCTTGGCTAATACTTTGGTAACAGTGATACGGGAATTGTTCCTAAAACAGGTAGAATAAAAAGTATTTCTCACACTGAAGACTTTGCTGCAATGTTACTGTTAATGTACCCTAACCTAGCTCTGGGCAAAGCTCTTTGAAGCTCAATGGCATATTAAAAGTGCCACATTACATATTCCCCAGTACTTATTTGTGGAGAGAAGCATTTTTTAATCTCTGGTTTGACAGTGATACTTAATGATAAGCTAAGCAAAACCAACAACAGCAGATAAAAACAGCAGCTGTTTAATACAAAACAAACATAACAGAGCAGTATTTGTGATGTAGTTTTCACTGAGTCCACGTTTGTTTATATGAACAATTTCTGACATGACAAATTGCAAAAACTTATGTAAAGTTAAATCATAACATAAATGTACTCTATAACTTTGGACAGAAGACAAGCAAACTTGCCAGTAATCATCTGTGGATATTTGTTTTCAAAATACAAACTCTCTGAGTATCTTCAGACAGTTTTTTCCTTAATCTGCTCCCCAATTAAGTATTTACATTTATAAACTTGTATTTAAGCACTTTATATATATATATAAATTCATTAGTCTTCTGTGCACTTAGAGGGCTGAATGAGCAAAATTCTATCCTAGATAAGAGTCAGCTTTCTCTGAATAAATATTCTTACTATATCATTATGTAGTGATAAAAGTGTAATGTTATCAGGCTAATAACTTCTGCGTAATCATCTCCTCTAGATACATCACTAGGTCACTTATCATTTTGTACTCATGTTAATTATAAAGTGCTGCAAAAATTATCAATGCAGTTAAATTTTAAATCATTGTAGGACTGAAAATCTGTTCCTCCTGTGTGATCTTCCTAGATCTTTGCTGCAGTTGACCATAATATTCCCCCCATAATCAGCATGATTTGCTCATCCTACATGTAAACTAGTTGTTTTACTAATATGAAGCCAGTGAATGGAATACATTGAGAAACGTTGCAGTAAATAATAACCATGCAACTTACCTCAGTTTTCTTGTTCCTAAACCAGCCACCAGTGCTTGAATTTAGTTTGGTACAAAACTGTATGTGGAGAAATATAGAAATGTAATCAGATCTCAAAAGGTACTGAGCTTTTCTCCTTTCACAGGAAGCTCTGAATGTTACATTCTACCTGGGCAAGTTGAAAGCACATGTTATGATATTTTTTGAAGTCTAAGAGGAAGCCCTACTGGTTTGTCTCAGATCCATTTAGCACTATGTGTCAGCGTCCTGTAGTTACAGGCTCTGAAAATCCCTTGCATACAAAGTACAGGTGCAGTCATACCTTTATAAATAGTCCTTCCACTTTCAGATTTACAACTTTTTCCTAGCTTCAATTAGGGTTTGATAATGCAGTCTAAATCTATGTAGTTATTGGATTTACGATGTTCTGTTCTAAATTTAAAATGCAAACAATAAGACCAACATAAAACCTTCAGTCATACCTCCTGGGCTTTTGATCACAACATGTCTTATGAAATAAGGCTCAGCCTGGTGAGAAGTGATCTGGACTGACTCCACTAAAATCAATGGAAAGGCTCCCACTGACCACTGACATCAGTGAGCAAAGATTCATAACTTACCTAAATTAGGAAACTAATAAAAAGCTCAGATATTTCAAAAAATGTTTGTGACTCATGTGCTAGCATTTCTAAATACCACTGGATAAGATTTTTGGAAACGCTGTTCTATCAGTGATTTTTTTTCTCTAAATGGGATGAAGTCTAGATTGCAATCTGCAACCTGTCACAGAAACAGCAGATATAAAATACAGTATCTTCCCATGTAGTCTGTGACACATAACTCTCATAATTAAATGCCTTAATTTTTCTCTTAGACGTAATTTCTGATAGAGTGGATATGCCTTCTACTTTGCTTAAAGTTAGGTTTACTGTTGTTTCACACTACTGACTTGTTCTTATATTCCATCTTGAAACTGGTTGTTGAAACAGACTCTTAATTTATTAGTAGCAAATCTCTAGACTAAATGGTTATGTGCCTAATCGTTTGCACCTCTGTAGACTGGATACTTGTATTATGAATGGGGCATTAGAAAAGCATCAGCTAGTATTGCATATCTGACTAGAACTTACTAGCAAGAATAAAAAGGAAGGGAATAGAAAGAGCACCATGCTATGGTATTTTATCTTTTTTTTTTCGCTAGCAGGGTCTTTAATTATGTAGTACTTAATAGAGAAAAACTAGCCTGAGCTATTTTGAGAGCACAAGTTTCTTCAGTGTTAAGAAATTTGGCTTCTGGACAATTTTGCTGATAGTTCTGCAAAACTGTTTTTTTGGCAGTTAGGCAGTGATTGTAGTATGTGTGCATTTGTTTTTTAATCACAGTGTCATAGCCACATTTTTCCAGTCCAGTGAAGCAAGAACAGGCATGCAGATTTAATTTAAGATGTTTTGTGACTCTCCGGAGGAGTTCTTCACTGGCTAAATGCACTTACCATTGTTTTGCTCCCAGGCCTAAGAGGTCTCAGAACAAAAGGCAGCATTCAGCTCCCCAAATCTAAAGTTCACTTATGGATATTCGTTAAGGTCTCTGTAGCTCATAGGCTGCATATACAATGGAAGTCACAAACGTGAATTTCAGAAAGAACTGGGGCAGCAGGCTGTTTGAAGTCTGGCACATATTTGCCTCTTAGAAGCACAGGCCTGACCTGTTACTGGGGTTGATGCAATCAGCAGGTTGCCTTGCTAAATAAGTTATACTACCTCCTTTAAAAAGTGTCTATAAAATTGAACAGGTTGAAAGCAGTAAAATTCTGTATAGTTGTCATAATGTTTTCACGTATGTTTCTTTGAAGGTCTGTAAAATTTTATAGAATTATTGCAGTGCTAGAGATTTGTTAAATCATATTCTACATTTCCATAGCAGAAATCTAAATTTGTATGGGATGTTTGAAACCATCTACGCAAAAGATATATGCTTTAATATTACAAGATTGCTCATAAGGGATAGGAAATTTCAGAGAATATAAGTTTCCCATTTTTGCCTCAAAACATTGCAAACAAGCTTGACAAGTCTATTTTTCAAATTTAAACTACTAATGAATGATCATATATTTATCTCATGTTTTCATGGCATAGTATTTTTTTCTATTGTACTTACATTTAAATCTCATTTTTTAATTTTATGAGACAAAATTCATGTTTGAGCCCTAGATTGTAAATTCTGTTTATAAAGCAAAAAGAAAACACTTGGAGGTCAGAGGCATGTTCAGAAGATAACATATAATTGGCAAAAGATCAAATTTTTGAGCTTCACATGGAAATTTTTTATATATGTAGTTGTATGTAATACAAGAGTTGTATATAATAGTGCTGTTGGCATGTTGCAGGGAAGTGATGCCATCCAGAGGGATATTGACAGGCTTGAGAGATAGGCCCGTCTGAATCAGTTCAACAATACCGAGCGCAATATCCTGCACTTGGGTCAGGGCATTCCCAAACACAAATACAGGCTGGATGGAGAATGGATTGAGAGAAGGACCTGGGGGTGTTGGTTGATGAGAAGCTCTCCATGAGCCAGCGGTGTGTGTTTGCAGTTCAGAAAGCCAACCATGTCCTGGGCTGCATCAAAAAAGGTACAGCCAGCAGGGCAAGGGAGGTGATTGTCCTTCTCTACTCCACCTGTGTGAGGCCCCCACCTGGAGTGCTGCATTCAGCTCAGGAGACCCCAGCACACGAAGGACATGGACCAGTTAGAGCAGCTCCAGAGGAGGTCCATGAGGATGATCGAATGCTGGAGTACCTGTCCCGTGAAGGCACGCTGAGGGCGTTGCAATTCTTCAGCTTGGGGAAGAGAAGACTCCACAGAGACCTTACAGCAGCCTTCCAGTACCTAAAGGAGGTCTACAGGAAAGCTGGGGAGGGACTCTTGGTCAAGGAGTCTAGACAAGGGGTAATGTCTTTAAACTGAATGAGGATAGACTTAGATTAGATATTAGGAAGAAAATTTTTACTGTGGTATTGGTGAGGCACTGGCACAGGTTGCCCAGAGAAGCAGTGGGTGTCCCATCTCTGCAGGAGTTCAAGGCCAGGCTGGATGGGGCTTTGGGCAACCTGGTCTGGTGGGAGGTGTCCCTGCCCATGGTGGAGGGTCGGAACTAGGTGATCTTTAAGGTCCCTTCCAACCTAACCCATTCTTCGATTATATACAGCCAATTTTTTTTATTTTTAAATATATTTTTTTCATTGCCATTCATTCACATTACGTGGCATTGAAATAATTAGATTTACACTGATGTAAACTATCAACAAATTTAATAGCTTTGCTGAAGCTCTTGAGGCTTTTAATCAACTTCTTTGTTAATATCTTTAAAGGTTGTTGATAACAAAGTGGAACTTTTATATTTCACTAGACTTTTGTCTCTTCTGGTCTCCAATGTCATGGCTTACTGCTAAGGGAGCTTTTGAGCAACACAAGTTTTTATAGATGTATTTATGTAGTTACCTTATTTACTTTATCACATTTATTTTAAAAAATGGAAAATAGGTCCAGAAAAACAAAAGAGAAAATTGAAATAATGTATTTAGATTAAAAGTACTGTTACATAAACTAGAAAACTCCCTTTTGCAAGTGTTTTACAGGAATAAAAGTACAATATTGAGAAGACATTTATTTTTTGGAAATTTGAGCCTGCTTATTTTCTTAAAAGTTGCAGATTAATTAAGTTATCTTAAAATCAAGAATAAAGTCATGTGAGCAGGAAATCTAGCTCATCCAAAAAAGTGTAAACCTTATTTGAATTGATTTAATTCCTGTTGTTGGTGGTTTTTTTTGTTTGTTTGCTTTGTTATTACATTGTCACATATAAGCAGGCAAGCTATACTTAAATTAATCAACAGGTACAGGAAGCAGTCAAAGTGCAGTAACTTTTGGTATCTGTTGAATTGGCTTTACCGTGACAGGTAAGTGTCCAGTTTTTAGGTACTTCATTTTCTCCACCTGGGTATCTAACCTGGGGATGTGAAATTTACTTCCAGAGTCAAATGTTCCAGGCGCTGCAACACTCCTCTCTGTAAAATCTCAGTACCGTTTTGGTTTTACTATAAGTTATTAAAATGTATCAGCATATCCCAGCATTGGAAAAGGGCAATTCTATTTCTTCATCTGTGCATGTTTTAAAAGGTGTTGCTCCTGCATTTTTGTCTAAAGACTACAGGTTTTCCACATTGTACTAAAAGGTATTTTTGTGAAAAGCCTGAAGTAATTTCTTACAGCAAGAGAAAGTATATTTGAATAAATGCCAGAGAGAAGTACATCTATGGGTTGAGACCATTAAAAGCAAAGGCAAAATTGAAGGGTGACACAGTGCCTCTTTAGAATGGCAGGCAGAAGTGCTTATGCATTTAACTGATGTCACTTCTCTGCATAATAGCCCGTGAAGACATGGCCAAGGGAAGGAGAAAAATGTATAGATTATGTTCTTTTTACAAGATCCATACTAAATAATAACAGTTGTATTTTTAATTGAGCAAAGCAGATATTTTTATTGGATTTGTCATTGAAAGGATTATTCAAATGTGAAGTTTGTCAGGATTAACATACTCTCTCATTCTCATTCCCATCAGAAATGGTAGGTGACAACTTCTAGCAAGGAACAGTGCATTAATCTGCATTCAGATTAGTCAAGTTTACAATTACTTATTTCATTTATTCCACATGTGGAAGATTCACTGATGCCTTGTTTTCTCAGATCTCATTTTTACAGAAGTGCAGCCAACATAATCTATTTTAAAACTGGCTCAGGAAAAAGTAATTTTTCATCTGAGCTGTACTCCCCAAATGATAGATTTGGGATTTTGAGACCACTGCTATTACCAGTCATTTCTTAAACAGTTTGGAGAACCTCATCTCAATAGTGGTAAACAGGTCACAAACCTACCATATAAACCCTAAACAATCACAAAGTGATTTGCAGTTCTGGCATTCAGTGCTTCACTGCATGGTTGTACTAAATATAGTTATTTACATAATACATTCATCTGTGATTCAGTTCACGTAAAATAAAGACACAAAACTTGGCCTAAACTAAACGTTTTTGAGGGTCAGAAAACTTTGAATAACCTGGTTTGTTATAGTCAGACATTCCTTTGTATTTCTAGTAAAAGGCAGTAATTTCTAGTAAAAACAATGCCATAAGAAAAACCTGTTATGTAAAATGAACTGACCAGAAACTCTAGACAGATGGAACGGTTCCAGTACAAAATAATCCATCTTCTCTCTTATTTTTGCTTTTTTTTTTTTTCCCCTTTCCTTTCATGGCCACCCAAAAATACACAGCTGTCTCCTGGTTTCCTTGAAACCACTAGTGCACTTCCACTTCATAGCAAACTGCTCCCTCATTCCTGTTAATGTAGGAGGTACTGCTCATACTTTCTCTCTGCAAATATGAACTGCAGTGATGGTCACCTTTTGTAAATTCCTTATCACGTGGCAAAGCATTTTAAACATGTTAAAGGGTAGAATAAAATTTCATCTATCCACTCTTTAGCATCAGAAGCAGAGAAATACAGAAAAAATGATACTTTATACATCCATTGGCTTACAAAAGTATTAGCATTTATCGCTTTTAGCTATTTAGTCAGAATCTAAATGGTTAATTGTCCAAACTTTACTATAATTCTAATTATGGATTATAAATTCTGTATTTTGAGACCGTATTCCTGACTGCAAAGTATTTATGTGCTCTGATTATATTCTGAGAATAAACTCAGTTTTAATATATCTTTAAAAATCTCTATTTTAAAATCTGCAGTGAGATATTCATCCCAAATCTTACCTCCTCTGTATGCATAATATTCTTGTAGGTGTTTCACATCCCAGTTGCTGGGTCCAGTTTTGCAAATGAAAGCTAAAGGATGTGTTCCTTAAAACAATATATTCAGAAATAGTGGTAGGGAAGCCCCATTACAGCCCTAACTACAGGACAGCAGGTTTATAAGACACTGCTTGACGTAGGATCTGTTTTCCTCATTTCATCAATTACAGATTCCATATTACAAGTTTGTAAAGTAGTCCTAAAACTGAACTTCTGCTGAGTATTTTCTGCAGAGCAATTTGTCTGCAGATTTGCAAACTGCTTTCATTTTGTCCAAAATGGATTGGGCTGCTGCTGAAAATCAGCTTAATGATCTGACCGGCAAAATTGCTAATGGATCAGTGGATGCCAGGTGCTCTCAAGGAAATTAATAAAATGTGCTTAAGTGCCTTCTCTGGGTGAGAAGTTGACATTCTTGCAGGGCATAGTTTGGTTCGCATGGATTTTCACGTTAAGGCACTTTTCAAGTCTTTTCTCTTAATAGAGCAATTCCTGAAGACAGCGTTTTCTTTCTACCTCAAATCTTCCATCTTTTTAATTTATGCATAACGAATTAATAACTACATAAAAGATAGTTTGCCAGAAGTTCCTAATCTTTCAAAATGTCTATTAATTATAATTGATAGTACAACTTTTCAGTTAAGGCAGTCAGCTCTCAGAACAGCTCCATCTGCCGACGCTCCACAGGTAGGTTTAAGGAGATGCTTTCAGGGTAGAATAATTTCCCTGCCTATCTGAAGAAACAGTTGAGTTGGAATGTGGCATGAAGAATGAGATGCTATTTCAGAATGGGAGAGAGGAAAAAGGTATAAATATATTTAATTTCTGCCTACCTATTTTCAAGATGATAGATACAATAGTAACGCTTACTTGAATATAAACATTCATAGATAAATGTCCATGAGGAATGGTATTTAAGCATAACTAAACTTTTAATATACAGGGGGAAGACCATTGATGGCATATTATAAAAGTGAAAGTAAGACAGTAACAAGCTCAGCAGAGCCCTTCTCAGGGTTTTCAAACATGTGAATGTTTGACAGAAGGTATCATTACAAAATAATGCTTCCAATTACCACTGATGCTTCACCTCACCAGCTAGTGAGTGTCATCCTAAGGAGCATTTCTGATACTGGTACAAATCCGTGCAAATGAGATGCTTTAAACTAAAAGGGTGTGGGCATTGTCAGAGCTGAAAAGTTGGACTAAAAATAGTAAAACAAAAATCAGACCACAGTTGTCACAAGCAAGTTTATTATTATTATTATGTTTGCTTGCTTGTTTGTTTGTTTGTCGTTGTGTTTTCCCATCCTGTTTTGGAAGTGGCTACATCATCAGTTATTTACAGATGCCAGATATACCATAGACATCAAAGAAATAGATCTGAAATTATTTCCAGCACCACTGTACCTGGAAATCCTCATTTGTGGGAAGGAACTGAAAGATCTCTCTTTTATTTTTCACCTTTATGGACATAATGCACTCTCTTTAAGTATTTGCACAAGGACCAAACTGGTATGGAATAAGACTTTGCTTAAGAAGATGCACATTGAGCTTAACTTAGACATACTGGCTTGAATATGTTACAACATGGCACATATTCTCTTAAAAAGCACTGTTCACTTGGCCTTCATTTAGATTTTCAGGAAATAGATTTCAGGCTGAAGTGGTGCTGTGAAAGAAGTGGTCAAAATCATAGTAATCATTTAAGCTTTCCCGGATGAAATGATAAACCTGCACACTTAAGGAGGTAGGAAAATAAGATTGCTTACTGTTATTAGAATTCTGTGTAGACAAAAAGTTCTGAAGTAAATTATTACCTTTGTGTGTGTGCAGCTGTCACAGAAATGTTGAATTGTTGAAGGTATCAGAAGATGCTCCTACTGAGCAATTTTTAATCTTAGTACATACTGTTGATTAGACAGCCGTATTAAGACAAGGTCATTTACTGTTCTATTAGATCTTCTGGAAAAGTCATGTTGTTGAGATAAAAACTGAGGAAAAAAAATAGATGCTACTAATCTTAGTGAAGCTATTTTTCTAATGCATGTACTATTTTTTTTATTAGAAGACAACAATGGATGGTCTCTACAATTTGACAAGCATTATGCAAAGGACAAGTACAACAAAATGAAATCTCTGTATGCATTTCAGACCAAGACACCTGACTGTTGTAAGTAGTTATTACTGATAATTCCTGGAAATAAATACATTGCAAATATGCTTATCAAAAATAGAAATACAGTGTGGTTTCATTTGTAGTAAAATTGTAGTAAAACTAATGTCTCAGACTAAGCATTGAAGCTAATTTCTGTTCCAATAAGAGTGACTCATTTTCTGAAAAAGGTTTGCCAAATATATGTCAATTAGGAAGGCAATATAAATGTTTATCTAACTGTATTAATACAGCTGGAAAGACTATGAAACACATTTTTCAAAGTGAAATAAAGACAACATTCTTTCAATTCACTTCTTCACACATCAAATGATGAACCCTAGTCCACATCTACAGTCTTTTGTCCATTTGTATAGATTTTCTGACAGTTGTCAACTACAAGCACCAAGTTAAAGCACAGACAAAAATGTGCCAATTCTAGCAAATAAAAAAAGACTGAATAATCTAGGGTCACAAAATATCTGAAAAATAAAAAACAATGGTACCATGCCATATTCCTGTATCAAGCCTGTATCTCAGCTGTAAAAGTTCTTCCACTGAGTTCAGGAGGTGACTTTTTTTTTATGTTCCTTTCTGTTTAATGCTAGGGCAGTCCTATATCTAAATAAATTAAGTAAAAACAATGTATGCCTTAATTTAAATTTTGTTTAACATAGGCTGCTATGTCAGCCCTTAAGCTCACTGTTCTTTTACACTGTATTTCTTTTCTCCCCATCTGATCATACCACACACCCAACCTTCTTGCTTTCATGTAGTGGCTGGTGCTGTGCCAGCAGAATGTGTGTGCCAAGGGCTGGAGATCTTCTGTGATGCTGTCAAACTGCGTGCTGTCCCTTCGATCTCTTCAAACATAACTATGATGTAAGTAAAGCAGAAATGTGGCCTCTTGCTCTGTTTAGGCTTGACAATCAGTTCTACGATGATTTCACAACTGCAGCTATATAGTTATGACCAGTTGTCTCAGCTGGTGTTTGTGAAAGCACAGTATGTCTCACTGTTGATACGTCCTTTGATGTTTAAAGTACAGATTTCCACTGCATAAAATGAGAGAAAAGAAACTAAAATATATATATATGTGAAATGGTTGTTTTATATTTGTAATAGTGACTTGCAGTAGCAACATTTTCAGAAAACCTAAAGAAATCTTTAAAATAAAAGTTTCCTTTTAGGACATAATGCTTAGGACTTTTTCATTGTTCTATGATTCTGGCAACATTCCTAGTCTATAGACTGATAATATCATCTCTAACCTTGATCTTAGTAGAACCACCTGCTTGGGCAAATCTTTTTAGTTCACATTCAATGTCTCTGAATAGGCCATTATTTATGAGGGTTTCATCTTTGCTGGGTCATCATACAGATAAGTATGTGCAATCTGGACTTTCTGAAGAGATCTGCAAATGGTTGATATTGGCTCTTTGTTTGCACACAACTGCTTGAGATGCCATTTTCTATATGGTGAATAGAGGGCAGTATCACTGGTCCTTACCTAAGGATCTTTCCCATAAAGCAAGGGTACAGACCTTTCTGTTTGGTTCTGGTTTGTGTCCATGTGTGGCTGAGGTTCTTTTTGCTGGGTCTGTGTTCAATTACCACAAAACTTCAAAATAAGTTTAATGCAGAATGTCATATGGATTTAGTAATGTATTTAAACTTGCTGTTGGCTCAGAGTCAGCAAAGACTTCAAAAGCAATGGCCCATTACTAGCTCTAGAAAAAGCAGTGAGTCAGGTAAGCTGGCTTTTGGGCTAGACTCTGTTCTAGTCCAGATGTGCCCTAAATTATTTTTGTCCTTGTCAGGAATAAATAAATTGAAATAAATCTGTGTTTTAGTTTATACCCAAATATTTTCAGTTCTTGGATTTAAATATTATTTTTTCAACTGCGCTGAGACATTCTTTGATGATAAAGTATTGGGCTTATTGCTTAAATAGGTATGAATATTGAGAGTCTCATGGTGCTTTTATTATCTAGCGTCAGCAAAGATGCTCTTACTGAATAACAAAAGTTGCAGCACTGCAGGAAGCTGGGAGGGAGCAGTAGGCTCTCCAAGTCCCATTGTAATGGGCTATTGCTTATTGCAATTGTAGGCTGCCAGGAGGGGAAAGCAGAAAACAGCTACAGCCTGTACCACCAATCCCTAGAACAGCAAAATGGCAGAGAGTAGAGCATCCCCAGCTCTAATTTGTTGTCATATTCAAAACCCTATTCCATAATCAAACAGCAGCAACACCACCTTTCCTTTCCTTGGGGGATGAGGTGAGGAAGTGTGATGCAAGGCTGTGTGATGGTGCCTCATGACTACAGCTGTGCTTCATGGCCCACTGCAAGGGCTCCACAGCAGGATGGTGTCAATGGTGGCCAATGCTGTCTTCCCAATGCCTCCCAGAAAAACACCGACAGATCTCTACCTGGTGTTTATCTTCATTCACTGTCTACTCAAGGATGAGACTGTAGCTCTCTCCATTCCCAGGAAACAGGCCTTTTATTTTTTCCCATCAGCCACCTATGGCTGTCTGGGCTAACTGAGGACTGCATCTAGAGCAAGTTTCCAAAGGAATCTTCTTGCCTCAGAAATGAGGAGTGTGATTTTTTTTTTCTTTTCACTCTGAGACTGTTGTCTTTGACCTTGATCAGGAATCTAGTGATACTCTTGGTCTTATATCATTAACATCAATTCATACTGTTTTAATCACATTTTTAATTGTCTGGAGAGGGAGGATTGGAGGGGTACTATCCGTATGAAAAACAGAAAATGGGGATAATAGTAGCTTCCAAAATTACAGAAAAGGGTAAGATTATTTTACCTATTTGTCTTTTCATGTCTTTTCACAGTCTCCTCCTAATCCACTAGCTCAAACTCACTTCTAGATTAAACTCTTTACTTGAATTGATCAATGCAGTCAAATCTGATTGAATTTAATCTACTTCAGAAATGGAGTATGACAACAAAGAGCAGTTCTGTTTTTTGGTTCATAAACCATATAGAGACACTCTTAACCATACAAATTGACCCTTATGGAAATATCTAATTATTCCTGCCAAATCATTTAATTTACTGTGAAAATCCATTAAACACAGTGAATATATTTGAATTGCATGAAATAGGATAAATTCATATTCAGTATACCTACAGAGTAGTGTTATTGTGTGCATTCATTCCTACAGGTCTCTTCAGAGGAATCTGCTAAGGAAACTTTCTGCTGATGTTTTCAAGAAATACCAAGACCTTAAAAATCTGTAAGGAAACATTTAAACTTCAAATATCTATTAAGAGCTTTAAATATTTGTTCTGTCTGTCTGTCTCTCTCTCTCTCTTTCACACACACATACACACAAAGCTTAATATCTGAGTGACAAGTCTCAGTTTACACTCAAAATTCTGTTTTGTCTTACTCTTGAGTACATCAGAATAATTGTGTAACCATGTTTGGCTCAAGTAGCCTGACTTGACATCCCTCTTTTAGCAAAACCATCATTTCTGCATACTTAATTTCGATTATATTGATTGCTTTATACCAGAAAAGTGCTAAAACTTCATAATGTTCAAAGTTAGATTTGTAATGAATAGCAATATGACAAAATAAAGTATGAATTCATTCACTCTGTAAAGTGAAAGTCTGAGAAGTTAAACTTTCTGCTGTCATGGGAAGCTTACTCATACGGCACTTGATTTTACTTCTATATTTCTATTACCGATTTGATAATGTTTCAAGTAGTCAGATTGTGTTTTTTATATGTCCAAAAAATACGTTGTTCAAAAATCATAGCCTTTAATGAGTTTGATTTATATAGAATCGGTGCAATTAAGAAATGCATGCAAAATTCTAGAACAGGGTTCTTATGTTCCTAGAAAACATAAAACTTTTATGGAAACTGCACTGTACTGCAGCACCATCTTGTGTTCACAGAGTTAAGTACCATTACCTTAAATTTGGAAGATGTGTTTTCATTAACAGAAATACATGTAGTTATACCTCCCTGTACAAAACATTTGTTGAATTAATAACTGTATGCTTTCAAAAAATTTTTGAACAGTGTTTGACACAAACCTATTTTCTAAAAGCTAATTTTTTGTCACTGTTTGTAACAGGAATGCATCAAGACTGTATGTATTGTTGACTGTAGTTTAATATAAAGGATTTCTATTTATAGATTTCTTAGAGAATAATACCATAATGCTTTAAAATTATTTTTTAATAATTCAAAATTTGCAGATTGTGGCATTTTTGAACTTACTATTTCATCAAAGTAGATGAAAAACAAGAAAAAAATAGTATTCTTTATTTTACAGAAAATCAGCACGATTCATTCTACATTATTACTGTATTATCTTGAAGTGTTTTGAAATTTCTCTGGAACTCTAAAAAGAAATGTCAAAAACATTTGTTTATTTGACATTTGCCACACAAAATGCTCTTGTTTGTAGCAGAGTTCTGGCTAAACATAGTCAGGTCACAAAGGTACGGACTGCAAGATTGGAACCTAAAATAGAATGTCAAGTACAAGCATTTCTTTGTTCTTAAGCAAACCAAGTGTCTCTTTGAATGAATTTTCTAATTTTGCTATGAGTTTTTATTTCTTTTAAAACATCTTTGCAGTCTTTTCAACAACAGCTATGAAATTATTATTGTCACATTTAGGGTGTAACAATTTTGACAGCTTCTTTTGCAGTATCACGTGTAAATTCAGTTTAGTTGATAGATTTTAGTTCTTTATTTATGATTGCTTTGACTGCATGCCTGGAAAATCAATTATTGTTATTGTTGTATCTTCTTAGGTATCTTCAGAATAATAAAATCAGAGCTGTATCCAAACATGCTTTCAAAGGTTTATACAACTTGACAAAACTGTAAGTATTGCTTTAGGACTATTTAAGTGAAGAGCAACATGAACAGCACTGAGAATTGCTACAAATATCTCTCTTATTTGTTTCAAAGTTATGAAATTTCAAAATAATTGATGATATGATTGAGAAAACAATGATATATAAAGAGCTATTTGTGCTGATTCTATCTATTTGGATTTATCTGATAGGACAATACTTTGAAAATACAAGTGAGCTCTATACTATACTCCTATTCCCCAACTATGCAGAATGGAAGAAGGAGACTGCGGTAGTTACCTTACATAAAGGCAGAACGAATGAAAAGGGAGAGAAACAAAAGCAAGAACTTGCATTGAATGGAAATTCTTTAACATGCCATTCTGGTTTACAGAAGCAAACCAAAGCAATCAGTATCAGTAATAAAAATAACATATTTTTTTTTTCCTTTATTTTACAGCAGCTTTTTGAAAGGTGCTTTTAACTTTTAAGGAACTATCTCAGTGAAAGGGATGATACATAAATTACATTGTTTGGTTGTTTGTTTTTGTTTTTTTTTTTTTTTCGTTGTTTCTGTGGTGTTTTTTAAGGTTTTTTGGTCTTGTTTTTTTTTTTTTTTTTTTTTTTTTCTGTTCTACATTCTACTTTTCCTTCATGAGTGTGGTTGATGATTATCTGTTATTACAGCTGCTGTTATTACCTTCCTAGACCATTTATAGTGCCACCCTTCATTTCTCCGTGTTTCCTTTTCCATGATTCTGGTATCTACATTCATGACTAATGCCTTAGCAAAGACTGAGCATGATCCCAGAAAAATTCATGGAACTAATCACTCCACAGAAGGAAACTGGAATGGGCCTAAAATGTGGCAGTGAAAATGCTCAGCATTGCTGTTTTCTTACAGATAAGACAAAATGTTCCACATAATTTTTCCAAAAGTCCTCACTGTGGAGAGTTCAACTTAGCTCTGGCGTTTCTATGAAAGACACATGCCTGGACATCCCCTGCTGGCTTTCTTGGGGAAAGAGAGGCTGGAATCACATATGAGGGGGTGTTTTGCTTAATAACTGGGTTATTTTTCAAGTAAAGGCATGAAAATTGCCATAATCAAAAATAATAATTGTCATTAAAAAAATGTATTCTTATAAGTTATCAAGGAAAGATCTTGAAACTCATTTTCATGCATCTGATGCATCCCATTTGTTTATATTTTATTGATCTTGATTCAGATACCTGAGTAACAACAAGTTAACCAATTTGAAGCCTGGTGTCTTTGAAGATCTCCATAAACTTGAATGGCTGTATGTTATTTTCTTATTTGTACGCTTATTTTATCAAGGAATAATTGAGGCAGTATAATATATGGACTGCTTTCATTTTTGTGTGTAGCAGTACTTTTGTACCAGATAATAATTAAGGAACTCAAGTTACACGCTGTGAGAGCAGAGTCTCAGTTGCCTGAATTATTTTACAATCCTAAATATTGTTATTAGTAATTGCTTGTTACATATTATTACATTAAATAACTCAGTCACTACAAGAGTAGAAATGATTTGGGGGCAGGTCTTTACCTTTAAGTAGTACTTGAAATGTCCCAGAAAATAATGACTTTATCATCTGAACTATTGATTTATTGCTGCATTTTAGACGGATAGAAATTAAATACTATTTTAACTCAGTAAAATTATTAAAAATAAACATATAACTATATATCTAACATTTTTCTGTGTTTTAAACTGATGGATTACCTTGGAACACTGTTTTGTACTAGTGCTTTGTTTTCACAGAAAATCCATTCAAAGTCTTGATAAAATAATTTTAAAGCAAGCATGAAAACACCATTTTTCTAAATTGAAAGTAATTACTTTCTCTAAGTTAAAAATTTATAAAAAATATTTAATTCTTCTGAAAGGTAATTATTTTGATGAATACTCTGACATACTGTGTAGTAGTGTGCCAATTTTTATTTAAGTGGCTTGAATGGGCATTTGAAAAATGTGAACTCAAAATTTTTTATCATCTGTTCAATTTAAGACTGTAGTTAATTATCAATCTGATACATGCTTTGCTGTAATTTACAGGATAATTGAAAATAATAGAATAAATCGGATCTCTCCATTAACATTTTATGGACTCAAATCACTTATTCTCCTGTAAGTATGGAATAAGAACCAAAAGTGTTATTTAAAAGAACAGAAGAAGAAGGACAGATATATTCAAAAACAAACAGACAAAAACTTTTTATAATGACTGTGCTTGCTCACCACACTATATTGTTTGCTGTTGTAGGAGAGCTTCTATTTCAGAAACCTACCCAGCCCCAGAGGAGCCCATTATTTCAGTCCATTTTACATAGATAAATGACCTAAATGCAGCTATGAACTACCAAAATCAATAGGAACACAATTGCTTTTCCTGAAGCCACACAAGAGGCCAGACAGGATGCGTGAGATCCTACGCTTTATAAAATGAATCTACAACTAACATTCTTGGCAAGCACTGGGCTCTCTCCCAGGAAAGTCTGCAAAACTTTCCACTCCACGTATGGGAGTGGGAAACACCTAAATGAGGACGGTAAACATGCTGCTGCTTCTTGCTGCCAGGTGTGACATGCTAGAGTAGGAGGATTTTGGCAGCATGCAGACATACATGTATGGTATCTGGAAAAGCATACGAAGATAGCTGGGGAAAAATAAGAGCAAAAAGACTATGGCACTGAGAGGAAAAGAACATGGCAGCTGCAGCAGTGGGTGCCAGTTGCCCACAGGAGGTAGGGGTATGGGTAGGCAGCGCTGCTCCACAGCTCCTGCCTGACCCTTGGCAGCAGCCCAACTTCTCTCTCCAAGACCCTGTCCTTGTCCTCTCAATACAAGAGACCCCTTCCTCTGCAGCCAGAGGCAAACCTCCCTCCACCTCCCCCTTCCTGCATCACTGATAGAAACTACATGTTATGACAGCATAGTCAAAATATTCAAATTGACTTATTTTGTTTTATTTAAAATGCTGTTGAATGAGCATCTTCCCTTTACCTGGTAACAAACAAGTCAAAGATAAAATAGCACTGCACTGAATGCCATAGGGAATATATGGACGTTTAAGAAAATTATAGTGCCTCTAAGACTCTGAGAAATTAATCAGGGTTTGACTGCCTTTTTCCAAAAGTACAAATATAAGAGAGAAGATTTTTTTTCTATTAGGTAATTTTTGGCAAATATAGTCAGTCATAATTTATTTTAC
Source organism: Anas platyrhynchos (assembly GCF_047663525.1). Lineage (NCBI taxonomy): Eukaryota > Metazoa > Chordata > Aves > Anseriformes > Anatidae > Anas > Anas platyrhynchos. The sequence continues at coordinate 32,939,634 of NC_092590.1, read as the reverse complement.
TTTTTTTTTTTCTCAGAGAAATGATGAATAATTCTCTTGCTCGTTTGCCTGACAAACCTCTGTGCCAATATATGCCAAGACTAAACTGGTTGTAAGTCTACCTTATATTTCACTAGAAAAATACTATTTTCTTGTCTTTGTATTGTATTTCCATACTGCTTTTTCTAATGGCACTGGAATGATCTTACAGAGTGCCTGCTGGGTTGATGACCTGGAGTCATCAGCCAGGTGTGTAGAAAAAAATAGATCTCTGGTTTCTGTTCTCTTTTGTGCAATCATGACATTCTGGTAGTATTTTTCTTTAATTAACTTAGAATAACTGCCTGAATGAAATAAATTTATTTTGGGTGATTAACGTTTTGTTTTTATATCCTAGAGACCTTGAAGGCAACCATATCCATCATTTAAGAAATATCACTTTTTTCTCCTGCAACACTCTAACTGTACTGTAAGTAACAGGATATATTAGCCACCCTGAATGATTTATATTTGAGCTAAAAGTTTCCTGAGTATCATGGTTATTTAGATGCCAGAGAGACTAAATTAAATTGCTCAGTTTAAAATGAACACTATACAGTGGTTACACTGTTTAAATTTATAGCAAAATTCATCCTTGATGTATGTAACTAAACTTCAGTGAAGTGATTTTGACTGATAATAAGATTTAGAAAATATCATTTTAACTTTTTACTTGGGAGAGAAGGAGAAAATGTTATACTAAAAAGAAGCAAAAATACAAAGTAGGTAGCTTATTTCTTTATTTTGAAAAGTTTAATGGCCCAGCTGGTTGGCCCATCAATTTTAGTATTCTCATCAAATTTTCTTCAGTGACGTTGTAATGATCTTCAGAAAATCCAATCTATCTTTTGATTGATTAGTATGCTACATAGTAACTGTCACTTTTAAAATTGTTTAATCTTCTGTGGGATCCACATTCTTGGCTTTCTCTTTGCATTTAAAGTCCAGGTTGTTTATTTAAGGAGAAAGCACAGTGACAGATGAAATATGACTGAAGGAAAAGTTGCACAACTGTGTGCTTGTTTCCAAGGTGCTGTTAGGTCCCAAGCTGTCTAGTCCAATTTATCTTTCTCCTGATCTCATAAAATTTATATTGGCCTGCTATGGATAATGGAAAGACTTGAGTGAATAAAGAGCGCTAGAATGGCAGCACGGCTAAATGAACTTATCGGAAGGAATCAAAGAACCACAGAACGATTTGGGTTGGAAGGGTCCGTCAAGACCATCCAGTTCCACCCCCTGCCATGGGCAGGGACACCTCGCACCAGACCAGGTTGCCCAAAGCCCCATCCAGCCTGGCCAGGGATGGCACAACCACAGCTTCTCTGAGCAACCTGTGCCAGTGCCTCACCATCTCTGAGTGAAGAATGTTTCCTTGTATCTAATCTAAATCTCCCCTCTTTTAGTTTAAAGCCATTACCCCTTGTCCTATCCCTACACTCCATGACCAAGAGTCCCTCCCCAGCTTTCCTGTAGGCCCCCTTTAGGTACTGGAAGGCCGCTGTAAGGTCTCCCCAGAACCCTCTCTTCTCCAGGCTAAACAACCCCAACTCCCTCAGCCTGGCTTCGTAGTAGAGGTGCTCCAGCCCTCTGACCTCGTGGCCCTCCTCTGGAGCTGCTGTAACTGGTCCATGTCCTTGTGCTGGGGGCCCTGAGCTGAACAGACACTCCAGGTGGGGTCTCACTCAAGTGGAGTAGAAGTGGACAATCACCTCCTTTGACCTGCTAGCCATACTTCTTTTGATGCAGCCCAGGATACAGCTTGAACATTCAAATTTTTGTCAAGAATTAGTTTTATTCCTTAAAATATCTTGAATTCTCAAACTGTAGTCAACTGTACTGTGCTATCATATCCTTCTGTACTTTAGTTGGTGGTAGATACCGATACAGCAAAAAGAGCACAAAATATACATGCAAATGCATGTGTAGACAACAAAAGTTACTTGTGGAATTGTAAAAATGTAAGTTTCTATATCTGATCACCTTGATAGCTAAATTAGTGAGGAAGATGTTTGAAGATCCAGCTTAAGAAAGTATTTTAAAAGTTTGTGAAGTATTCTTCAAAAACAAATGGTTTTCAAGCAACAGCAATATAAGCTTGTTTTCTCCTTCCAGGGTGATGAGGCGAAATAAAATCAGCTCTTTAAATGAAAACAGTTTTTCTTCTCTCCAAATGTTAGACGAATTGTGAGTCAATTTCTTCTTTTACTTGTAGAACAAGTCACAAAGATTTATAATTTATTTTGCGTATGTCATTTAACATAAACTTAACATCAGTTCTATTTCACATGACATGCTTTGGAGATAGCACCTATCCTCAGTTTTTTTTTTTTTTCCATATATTTAACAAGGAAGAAATAGGCAATAAAGTAATACTCTGAGATTCTTGATAATATTGCCTTTTTGCTCACAAGGTCATTGCATTACCTTAATAGAATCATTTTAATTACTCTTAATTTTTAATAATTAAAAGAATTATCACCACGCTCTAGGTGCATGTGTGCTTTCATTGTCTTTTAGACTGGTTTGCCGATATCTTTTGTGCTGAGGTCTTTACTTCTCTGTCTACAGTGATTAATACTCTCCATGTTTAGTAAAAATAACATCAAGTTAGAGAACTAAGGGAAAGATGTAGTGTTGGCTAACCCATATGAGATGAGAGATAGTTCCCATCATGAAACAATATGTTTAATGTATTTCTAAATTCCTGCAACTCAAGTTAAGTGTATTTCAATTTCTTTTTCATGTACATATAATGATAATAAGTTATGTATCTAATGACATGTTTGAACTAGGCTAAGGGAAATCTAGTGGATCTATCTTTTCATGTTGTTTTATCAGCATTCTTTAACAGTCCAAGTTTCTGATAAACCTATATATAATAAATAATACTCTAATTGGCAAATCGAATAAAACTGTGTATCTTGGAATTACAAAGCTCTTCAGCTAAACAACTGAACCTACTAGGAACTTATGATATCCCACCTGTGGCTGTTTCTGCAGAGACTTGGCTAGCAACAAGATTGAATCACTTCCTCCATATATATTTAAGGATCTAAAGGAGCTTTCACAACTGTAAGGATTCTTGATTCTTCTTATTATTATATAACTGTATATTACTCATATAACATGCTTTCAGTCATGAATGTCAGGAAAGAAAAGAACCAAAAGAAAAACAAATGTATATACCATTATTTTGATATTAATTTTGTAAAAGATGAATATTTTCATGTCCAAAAAGAGAGCAAGTTCAAATTCAATCTTTTCTAGATCTTGTTACTATATGAAAGATGAGATATGCTAGCTGTATCAGAACTTCATAATTTCAATAGGAGTTTTTAATGTGATATAGTGATTTGGCTCTAAAAGTAAACGTTTAAGAGGTTCATACAGTTGCCTTGTTAGCAAGTGTTTTTTTCTTGTAAAAGAGTTCCAAAAAAAGCGTAATATTTTATAAAACCAGAAAGGCATTCTTTCTGTTTCCATAATATGTGCATAGAAAAATTCAAGTGCTGCTGCTGGAAAGTCTCAGTCTTTCTCACATAATCTGAAAGAGACACTAGTCACAAAATCGAAGAATCTCCAGAGCACAAGCCAGCACATTTTATCCTGCCTTTATCTTGCATTTTGATTTTAAACCAGGAAGATGTCAGGGCAGAAGCAGGACTTCCCAGTGGACCTAATAGCTATGTATAACCTATGTACCTTTTGAGAAAGTATTGATTTTTTGTCTGCTGCTGTGAACAACTGTTCCACTGGAGCTTAACCTTCCTGAGCAAAGTCCATGTGTCTACCTCTGTCAGGCACAACTGAAAAATCCTGTAACTATTTTTAACCAGGTGTCAGTATGTACAGTAACTTATTTTTCTGATTTTCCAGCCCTCTTGGGATCAGTCACAACATACTGGGGCAACTAAGTGTTATCAGCTGCATATACTGTGTTTGGACATTTCAGTTATACCATCAAAACAAAAACATAAGAAAAAGTTATAGGGAGAAGAAATAGGAAACATATCTAGAAATACTCTTGTGCAGATTAACAGCATTTAACACTAATGTCTACGTGTATTTTTATATTCCATTGCCTCAGTCTCTTTTTGAACTCACACAAATCATTATGAAAAGATGGATTTTATCAACAATCAAACTAAATTTTAAATTCTGTTTCTAAATGCATGCAATTCAACTACATTATTTTACTTAAAAGATAACTCCCAAAAGTTTAATACTGAAGTATTTCTATAGTCAAAACCTTTAAGTGTCAGGTTGGGAGATATGGTGTGTGTGATGTGTATGTTTGTGACGATCGTATGACTGTGGAGCATCTGACTACTCTTCCACTGGCTTAACAAGCTGAATGAATGATACTGTTTGCAGTTTTAACTGACGATAATAAGAGTCCATCCTACAGGACTGAAAACACACATGAATTATGTATTTTTACTTTATCTTTGGACCAGGCTGTAGAGAAAACATGCAAAATTGCTTAAATCTGTGTTGTATTTACAGGAACCTTTCTTATAACCCAATCAAGAAAATTCAAATAGACCAGTTTGATTTTCTAACTAAACTCAAATCCCTGTAAGTATCAAGTATTTCTCTGCAATCATTTATTTACTATGTGATAATACACATCTCCTTCAGAAAGTCATAATCCAAAATATGTTTTAAAAGAAACTGCCTTTGAAATAGTTTATAGTTATGATCCTCAACAATTTCAACCTGGAAAATAACTATTAACAATGTTTCAATTTACCTTCATATAAATACTGGTATCATAATGGAAATTTCTCCAACAAAAAGAGAACAAAAATTCAATTTCATGAAGGATGTTGTCTATTCCACTATTACAGAGAAGGATTAATGCAACTACTTTGACCTTGCACAACTTGCAGCACAATTCAGTTGTCATGTCAGAGCGGATGGGACTTTTGCAAATCTTTTTTAAGAGTTTAGGGGTAATTTTTATGGCTGAACTAACACAGCAGTTAAACGTGAATTCTGCCAGTAGAACCCTTGCTGAAACTGAGTGATGGTGCAGTGACAGTCTTGCAAAGCTGAAACTGGTCTTGTGGTAGATTAAATATATCTTCACAGGCAAATGCATGTCTGCAATAACCAACCAGCTCAGTAGAACACAGCATTTGTTTTTCCCATTTGTAACTTCAAAATGGCCATGGAGATCCAAAAATATGTTTCCTTGGAGAGGGGAATAACTACAGTTTGTGATTTGACCCCAGAGTTGCAGCCGGAAAACACAGTACATGTGCCTTTGTTGATCAGTACCATTTCCTTACAACAGTTTGGACTCAAGTGGCCAAATTCAACTGAATTCGGCAAATAGCTAAAGGCCTGAAAATACTAAATCTGTAAAAGATACATGAAAATAAATATCTGAGCACAGAAAATAATTAATTACCTCCCTAGCAGTCAAGCTGCAGCATAGATTTCAGCCATTATTTGACACCAAAGACTTCATGCAATTGAGTGGTCAGGACCTTCTATATTTTCAAGTTAGGAAAGCTGATAAACCTGGAGACTGATCTGTAGGAAATGGTATGTTTCAGCACTTAGTTTGCAGAACATCCATTGCCTCCTTCCTATTTTGAAATGGTAGGAGTAGTTAGGGAAAGCATGCCCCAGGATTCATTCTGTGCTTAACTAGGACTAAGAAGTTTCTGTATTTGGGGCCTTATTCCTGTCTCCAAGCAAAACTGCCCATTAGACCAAAGCAAATAACCATTAAGACTAATGCCTTTCTGCACTTTTGCCTGAATATGTTCAGAACTCACATGAATATTGCACTCAAATCATTGAACAGTACATTTAAATAAGGCTGCACACAAGAACAACCAAAGCCTTCTTGACAGGTTGCAATCTAGAAGACATGGTGCACATCTAATTCCAGAAGGTATTCCAGAAGAATACCGAAACTGAAGTTCTAAAAGAACAGCTTACGCAGTTACATGTTACTGATCTAGCACTGCAGGAGAAATAATAGTGTCATTTTCCATACATTAAAAAATAAAATAAGAAATCCCACCTATGTGTCACCAGAAATTCAGCTTTTTCCCTTACATGCCAAATTCTGTGTACCAACTTCCTGCTGATCTTGACAATAAAGACTGAATTCCTGCAGTGGTTTGTTTGTCTCGCAAAGCACTCACCGGGACAGAAATGTAAAATATTGCTATTGGAACAAGTTGTTATTTTCCCAGAGATGATGAAAGAATATGGGTAGAACAATACTCTGGAAGGGCAACATAATAATCATCGATTGCACTGCTGAGAGCACTGAAAGAGCCTTCTCTATGATTTTGGAAGAACAGAATGCTTATTAGAGTTAAGTGAGATTCATTTTGTTCCACTTTAGCTTTCATGTAGACTTTCTGTTTAAGTTTCAAAGAGTGACAGATTAGAGGCAATTAAAGTTCATCTCTAGTTTCATATCATTGTAGGAACACAATTAAATGCTCATTAAGTTTGTTCTTCTACTATTGAGTTTATATCGTGTTTTATTAAGAGTATGTTGTTTACAGCAGCTTGGAGGGCATTGATATTGCAAACATCCAGAGAAGAATGTTCAGACCCCTTAGAAACCTCTCCCACATGTAAGTAGTTTATCCAGTTCACTTTCTTTGGTCTGAATTTCACGACTTGCAGAACACTGAATAAGTAAAAACAAAAGTGTCTGAAAAGTAGCATGCAAGTAGTTGTCAAATTTGACAATTTTAAATTATTTTTTCTTCTTTCAGAATATGTTTTCTGAATATTTACTAGAGAGTTTTACTAGAGCCATCTATTTTCTGTTTTGTTTCTCGCATTTAGATATTTTAAGAAATTCCAGTACTGTGGATATGCCCCTCATGTGCGCAGCTGTAAGCCTAATACCGATGGGATTTCATCCCTTGAGAATCTCTTAGCTAGCATTATACAGAGAGTGTTTGTCTGGGTTGTATCTGCCATCACTTGCTTTGGAAATATTTTTGTTATCTGTATGAGGCCTTACATCAGATCGGAAAACAAGCTCCACGCCATCTCAATAATGTCTCTCTGCTGTGAGTATTCTGTGCATAAAAGTAAAATAGTAAAATAATATTGTTTTAGTCTACAGATAGTGTGTACAACATCTGATATTATAATATAGTGACGTATTTCCAGCTAACTGAACTTTTGTGCTCTTGTGAATGGCAATACAAAATGCTGTATCTTATACACCAGGAAGTTTGTTAGATGCTGCCTTTGTTCAACAGGCAGTTATCAACAGGCAGTTGATAACTTACAAGGGTTTCACATTTGATTTTAATGATAGAGATACTGTCAAACTCTCACTTTCTTTGGCAAGAAGAAAAAATAACCAAAAATTTTCAATTGCCCATAAACCTAAATACTGGTATGCCCTTTTGATTAAATAGCAATTTGTGTGTGTAAACATTATTGCATGTATTGGTTCTCTTTTTTCTTTTTTTTGTGCAAGCAAAAATTTTTTTAGACAAATATAGAAATTCTACCACTCCTAGCTCCTCAATATTAAGAAGTATAGTTTTTTATGTGAGATTATATTACAGCCTCTAGTACCCCATCTCAATGCAAGACAGCCTACCTAAGCTATTTCACAAATGCTATTAGTTGCATTTTGTAGTGTAATTGTCAACACTGTATAAAGTGGTTGCAACATTTCTCAATAACACATTCTGAAACTTTGTTGTTTAACCATTGGAGCAATCTGAGCACCACGCAAAACTCATCAAAATACCTGAGAAGGCTTCAGCTCCATGTAGACAGCTCCTCTTCACCTGCTAGCGCTACTATTAGAGAAATATTTATTATTAAGCCTTTTCATAGAAATCCCATGTAAAATGCAATAGGGGAAGAGAAAAGGGATCATGATATTTCAGTACGCTTAAAAATTGAACAATGCTCTTTGTCTTCCTGGTTGCAGAAGACTTGAAAATAAGAAGCCAATGCAGGAATTAAATAATTGCTAAATGTGTCATCTCTTATGCTTATAGTTTTTCATCCAACATCATCATTTTGAGGATGGGGCATATGTCTGAACTTGTGAGGACTGTTGAGACTATGTTGAGGGTCTACAACAGAAACTCTCTTTTGGATGCTCAGAAGGAGTTTTAGGAATGTCACAGCGATGCCTCTCGGCATTACCACAGGCTTGCACAGGAACTTCCCTCTGTCTTCTGCCTTTCCCTGCTAAGCTAATAAGGAGCAAGAACGATGTTGTTTGTGTTTGCTGACTACTTTCAAGTCTTAGTAGAAGCCTGTGCACATCAGTTTTGAATTATTATTAGGTGGACAAATAAAAACTAAACTTTGAGTCCAGCAGAGATGCTTTACTCAAAGCAAACTATCTTAAGTGAAATGTCAATATCAAAAAAGAATAAAATCTAATAATAATAATAATAATAAAAAAAAAGGTTTGCAAGGATATTTCTATAAATTAAAATATATGTTTCTGCTTGCAAACCGATTTTATTTGAGCTTCAATAAATCAGTCTGAAAAGAATAGTGTTCTGACTATAATATTGATTTTGTAACTATGTATTACTTGACATAAATGTGTACTGATATACGTGTGTATGTCTGTTTTTCAGTAGACATATACACAAAGAGAATGGGAAATTCAGATGTGTGAATAATGATGTTAAGCACTATGCCCACAGGTGCTGACTGTCTGATGGGAATATATTTATTTGTGATTGGAGCTTTTGATCTTAAATATCGTGGAGAATACAACAAGCACGCTCAGTTGTGGATGGACAGTATTCATTGTCAATTGGTGGGATCGCTGGCTATTCTGTCTACAGAGGTGTCAGTATTGCTATTGACTTACCTGACTTTGGAAAAATACATCTGCATAGTTTATCCTTTTAGGTGTTTGAAGCCCAGAAAATGCAGGACAATTTCCATTTTAGTTCTTATCTGGATAATTGGGTTTGTTGTTGCTTTTATTCCACTGAGCAATAAGGAATTTTTCAGGAACTACTATGGCACCAATGGCGTCTGTTTTCCTCTTCACTCAGAGCAATCAGAAAGTACAGGAAGTCAGATTTATTCTGTTGTCATTTTTTTAGGTAAGTTGCCTTTTTTCCTTATATACATTTAGAACCTTCCTTTTATATGATAACAAACCTGATTTTCAAACAGATATGGCAGCTTTCCTGTGATGTTCACATCTCATACTCAGATACCCTTACAGACTTTTTCCAGCCTGAGAGTTTTACTATATTAGATTGATACTTACATATCTTAAAATGCCTGAAGGACTCAGAAAGCAGAAAGAAGTTAGGACCATTAAATTCCTGAATGAATAAATTTTGTCAGGGAAGTAAAGCAATGTTAAGACTAGAGAAGAACTACATAGTTTGGATCCGATGGCAGCCACTTGTCAGGCAATGATAATTTAAATAAATACTGGAGTAGAGGCAGTAATTCAGTGTTTGGATGAAGACCAACTTAGATTGTCTGGCCACTTAATTCTATGGGACTAGCAGTTTAGAGAAAGGACTTTACTATCCAACTTGCAGATAGGTGATGTTTAATTGCCATTGTGCTGTTAAATCATAACTAATTTTAACTTCTTCAACAGGTGTAAACTTGGCTGCTTTTATCATCATTGTGTTTTCCTATGGAAGCATGTTCTACAGTGTTCACCAAACAGCTATTATGGCTACTGAAATTCGGAATCATATCAAAAAAGAGATGACCCTTGCCAAACGTTTTTTCTTCATTGTTTTTACTGATGCACTATGTTGGATACCCATTTTTATTTTGAAACTCCTTTCTTTACTTCAAGTAGAAATACCAGGTATGTTCTTCCTTTTGCAGCTGTTTCAGCTGTGTCTGTATAAAGAGCATTTACAGTTTAGAAAAAAAAAAAAAAGAATTGAACATGTTGAACTACATTATTATCATGAACTATGTTATTTATCTATATAGATGCACACACAATGTATTGAATTATAGTTTGTTTTATTACCGCATTATTACTATCATCATCAAGATCTAGTTACCTTTGACTCAGCCAAAACAACACAGATTCAAATCTTTAAAGCCTGTCTCCACAGAATATCTATCTGTCTCCACAAAATATATTTGCAAACCAAGTTTGAATAGGATTGGCTTTTTTCATGTGACAGCTTTTGGTGGTTCTGTTAACCCTGCCTAAAGACAATACAGTGTTTCCTATCTTGATTTAACCATACAATTCTTATCCTGAAATAACTTGCTTTTAAGAATTGATATTCACACAGTAAGTTACGTAAAGCTGTGCTTATCTTTCTCCGTGTTAGGGGAAATATTTCGCATGTAAATACTGTGCAACTTAAAAGATTAAAAATTACAGCTTTATTATTTTCTTCTCTTTGCTATATTGGTACATGCTAGAAAAATCGCGTCTTTATGCAGGGTTTGTAAATCATGTTGGAAAGAACCTGTTAGCACAAAGAGTAGCACCAGCAGCCACGGAATCAGACTTAGCATATGGCTGTATGTGACAATACTGTATCAGTGAGAAAATATTTTAGCTCAGAATTTTGTCTGCCATGCTGACCAGAAGTGTTGGGAGTTACCTTTTCAAAGTTTTGACTTAAATTTTAAACGTCTGAAGGTTGTGTTGATCGTGTCTGTCGTGGTTTAACCCGGCCGGCAGCTAAACACCACGCAGCCGTTCGCTCACCCTCCCCGCTCCCTCTCTGGGACGGGGGAGAGAAATGGAAAGTGAAGCCCGTGAGTTGAGATAAAGACAGTTTAATAAGACAGGAAAATAATAATAACAAAAATAATAATAATAATAATAACAATAACAATAATAATAATAATAATAATAATAATAATAATAATACAATGGTGATAATAGGTAAGTAATAATAGTATGTACAAACAAGTGATGCACAATGCAGTTGTTCACCACCCGCTGACCGATGCCCAGCCTCAACCCGAGCAGTCCGGCCCCCTCCCCCCGGCTAGCCACCCCTATATATTGTTTAGCATGACCCCATACGGTATGGAATACCCCTTTGGCTAGTTTGGGTCACCTGTCCTGGGTCTGTCCCCTCCCAGCTCTTACTGCACCCCCAGCCTGCCCGTTGGCAGGACAGAGCAAAAGGCTGAGATGTCCTTGGCTTGGTATAAGCACTGCTCTGCAACAATTAAAGCATCGGGGTGTTATCAGCACTCTTCTCATCCTAAGCCAAAACACAGCATTCCACCAGCTACTAGGAAGAAAATTAATTCTGTTCTAACTGAAACCAGGACAGTGTCAAATATTTTTCAGTTATATTAAACCTTCTAAAATGCTTCTTCATGAAGTTATCCAACCATCTAAGAGATTTTAAAGAAAATGTTGTGGAAACTAGAAGCAGATGTATTCAGGGTCAGGAAATCTAGAAGAAATCCTGGTAAACCACAGGATGATCTTGGATTTAGCAAGTAAACATTCTGCATTAGACAGGCTGGGCTAAGTAGTACTAACCCATTTCATAAAATTAAAGACATCACAGATGTTTGTCTAAGTTCACAGGAGCTTTAAACTATATTTCTTTGGCGGGGGCTGTGACAGCCTTAGAATTATGCATCAATAGAAATGTATTGATATTGCAGCAAAAGGATCAGGCCAGAAAGCAGGGGGTAAAGGCTGTTTGTACAGCTTGGGACAGTTCTGCAATTGTTCTATAAATCAAACAGTGCACCTGAGGGTGCCCATGACCACCTTTCAGCACTACAGTCCTGTCCCGTCTCTACCTGCCAGCTAACAATCCAACTTCTCTCCCAAACAGTAAGGATGAAAAGGGGGTGATAGAAAAATGCACCCAGACCCTGATATAAGCAGGAGAGCAGGAAACTGTGACAAAGGATGGAGGTGTGAACATGGAGACCCTTACCAACAGAGCAAGAAGGAAATAAGATTGTATACAATGCCCTTCACATGGGAAAGAACAAAGAACTGGTGCAGAGGAGCTAAATCAGCCTCTGTGGGGAAGAAGGGGCTGGAGGATATTGCTTTGGGGAAGAACAGGACATCAGGGACATGCATTCATTATGGGAAGAGGATGGCAAACGGTGATCACAGTAATAGACAAGAGAGCAAAGCAGAATAAAAGATGTGGGTCAAGAAACTGGGTCTCAGCCAGAACAAGAACTGTGCCAGCCTCTTAGCGGGTAGATCTGCTTCATAAGCATGATGTGCTTTGTATTAATTAATATGTACAAATGCTACTACAGCTTCCTTTCTCTTTCCCTCCCTAAGGTACCATAACATCTTGGGTGGTGATTTTTATCTTGCCAATAAATAGCGCTTTGAATCCTCTTCTCTACACTTTGACTACCCGACCTTTCAAGGAAATGATTCACCAGGTTTGGTATAACTACAGACAGAGAAGATCCAAGAGAAGCAAAGGCAGTCAGAAAACATATGGCCCGTCATTCATTTGGGTGGAGATGTGGCCAGTGCACGAAATCACACCAAAGCTAACAAAGCCTGTGCTTTGTACGGACTCCTCTGATGCATCTGTGACTACACAGTCAACAAGACTAAATCTGTACATGTAAATACATTTTGAATCTTTACGGTGACATCTGCACTGTTAGCTTCACATCCATGGACTTGCTACTTTACAGTAATGAGTCAAAATGAGGGAGGTATGATGGCTGGACTCCTGTGCACCGGAACACACAGCAGGACGAAGTGAGAGCAGTGTGGCTGCTTGCAGGTAGAACCAATATAAATAAAATTATTTCCATCTTGCAACAGTTTTGACAGCTCATTTTGACAGCTCATCCTGGTTCAGAATCAATCTCTTATTTGTTCCCCTCCAACAAGCCAGAAGTGTGGAAAAAAGCATGAACTATCATTTAAAACATCTCATACTGAAATCAAAACGTTTCACAATCATCTGTCTTTGGAAAAAAAAAAAAAAAAAAAGGTATTTTCAATAAACTTTTTTTTTAAAAAAATCACCATTTTACCAGCTGTTTTCTTCAGAGTTGATTGGTTTCATCATTCAGAAAATTATTTTCCCTTCAAAATTTCTGACTTGGCAGACGTCATACAGCTCTTAAAAAGCTCTAGGGAACAATAGCACTAAGAAAATATTTTCATTTCATAATTAGATTAGTTTATTGTACTTGTCAAAGCCAAACAAGTGAACATTATGCTTTTAAAAAATATATCAACTATTTTAATCATACAAATGATCCTGAAATGGTAACAATTGTTCTAATTCAAGCAGAACCAAAATTGTTTTTAAAACAAAATGAGTTTCTCAACAGTGTCCTCCAATTGTAGCTGGTGGAAATTTTTCCTTCAGAAGAGTGATCTTCCCTGGGAAGACCAGAGTGAGTATCCCAACATCTTGATGCTGCTCTTTTCCTCACCAATTCTTTATGGGCTTCCCTATGCAGTTCCCTACAGCCTGCACACTTCAACAGATTTTAAACTCTCCGTGTATTGAATAACGGGAGAGTATCAAATGATCAGTCTTAATAGGTGTCATAACATCTATATTGTAATCACTTTGTACATCTGATTGGATGCAGTACAGTTAAAATAATTTTGAAGTGCCACCATCCCGCACTTTTTGGGCAGCATTTGGCTTCCCAATGTAATTATTTTTTCCCCTTTTCCCAAAGAAAATTGATTTTATCCCATGTGAAATGAACCTCTGTACCAAAAAGAGGTGCAAGGCAGAGGCTGTTCCTTTGCATATCCATAGTGAAGAGAATCTTTTCTCTTGCGAGTATGAATTCCCAAGTTCATGTTGTACCATACTCACAACCCAAAGGCCTGGAGCCAAAGGTGGTGAAAGAAATTATTTTGCATTGATGTTTTGAAGCTTTTTAAAAGATGCTTCCGATGTTTGCACTTAACTTCTTAATAATGTAAGAAGTAGAACTAAAAACAGTGTGATGCACACTTTAACTGTTTACAGAACTTTGGATTATCTTGAAATCAGAAGTTAATCATCCTGTTTCCACGACTGTACATTTTATTGAAATAATAAAAGATTATCTGCTGATCAAAATGACTTGTTTTCCAAGTTGTTTGGCAACATTTTGGGTTACTGGAAAAAAAAAAAAAAAAGGAAAAAAAAAAAACGCGAAGTGAAATCCTGCACTGCGTGTTACTTTTAAGTGGGGCAGTCAGAACTCAATTCAAAAGAGCTTGTGTACTCATGAGGGCAAGCCTTCTTGATGAGTCTGTCCTCACTGTTATTTTTGTTTGTCGTGTAAGTCGATTATGGGTATATTCAATGTCATCCTTGTTTCTATGAGTAATCAGAAAACACCCATCAGTCAGAATGTGTTGCAAAAACGTTATTGCTTTGATAACAAAATTACAGTTTATCTTTTAAAAAAGTCCATCCAGCAGAGGAAATTGGACTAACAGTGCAGCGTACAGCTACTTTCTCCTGCAGCTTCCCACTACACTGCAGCATCCCCCCAGCTTTGGTGAGTGTACGGGACTTTCAGTACAGGTATTTATTTCACAGTAGTGATCTTTCAGACCAAAGGGTTGCGGTAACAGTAAGCCCTGGACTAACTAACTATAGTAACTGCTTAAGGCAAGAAATGAAGTAGGACCAAATACAGGAAAAGTTCTCGTGTGCTTCCTTGTAAATGGGAGAATGTATTTCACGGGTTCTTTTGTAACTGATGGAAGCTTTCACTTACTGTTCAGAGCAATCCCTCCTATAAACGCTGCTGCTAGATTTCTACCAAGGAGGGTTATATGGTCCATCATAAGGCACTTTATATGCATTATAACAAAAATAGCGTAAAAATTCTCATCAGTGATCAATATATTGCAGTATTGCTTAAAACAGCAAGGCTTGGGACGAGGAGGGAGCTTGTAAGTAAGCCGTGACTCGCTGCATTATCCCCTCCCCGACGTGCAGCGAGGAAGCCCGAGGTTATCCCCACAGGTGCTGTGGGGCCGGCCGGGCTCCTGCTGGCGGCAGCGCCTTGGAGCACACCCGGTGAGGGAGGGGAGGGCCCTCCCCGCCGCCCGCCCGGCCCCGGCCCCGGCCCCGCCCCCGCGCAGGCGCAGCGGGGCCGCGGGCAGCTGCTGCGGGGGCACCGAGAGGGGTCGAGGGCGCCGCCATGTTGTGGTCGCGCTGCCCGCCCGGCGCCACAGGTAACGCGACGGGGAGGGGGGGCGGCGGCTCCCAGCTCCTTGGGGCTGTGGTGGAATAAAAAAAATCCCTCCCGGCCCGTCCTGTCCCGGCAGCTGCTCAGCCCCGGCTGTGTGAAGGGCGCCCAGGCGCAGTGTCCGGGTGCGGGTGCGGGTGGGGGGTGTTGTGGCGCCGCCGCCCTGCCCGGCACCGTGCGGGGCTGTGGCAGAAGGGCGGCCGGGCTGCCCGCCCCGCCAGTGCTGCTGCCAGCGCTACGGCCCCGTCTGGGCCTTTTACTGCTGCGTTTTGGCAGAAATGCCGTGTTTGAAATGCCGTGTGCTGCCTCTTCACCCCTGAGATTACAGCAAGGACTCCGTAATGGGAGGAAAAGTCTCTCTCAGAGTGCATTAGCTCACAGATTTGTACATTAAAACTAGTTGCGGTGCTGCATACACTGCTTTTCTGAGTACAAATAACGTCCTAACCATTTTTTTTTATGTGAAAAGTGGAAATTAAAGCAGGAGTTGTGGCATGTTGTTGCCCTGCTGGATAGATCCTGTTACGATCATTCGGCACTTCAATTCTCTTCCAGTTCCTTAATGAGAGACCCAAGTTTGTTGTTGCAACAATTAATATTTCTGCAGCAAAAGTAAAGGTGAACTGTATCTACCGTGCCCGGCTTCGGCTACGCTGAACCTGTGTTTAAGCCTGAGCTTTTGGTGTAGGCCGTGACGTTTCAGACGAGCTGCCTGCTGTCGGCAGTCCGGGCTGTGTATCTCGGCGTGTTGGTGTCACAAGTGGTGAACTTGAATGCCCTGCACCTGCAGTTGTTTAGTCACTTCTCATGAAGTCTGAAGTAAGGCTTGGAGTACAAAGTTCAGCAGGAACTTAAAATGTGTTTTCCCCTTGTAAGCGTGTGCTATCCCGTGTCAGCTGTCAGGAATGGTTGGCCGGTGCAGGGAGTTGTATCATGTGAAGAATGCTTAAAGGGAAACCTTTTTATTTGCTTTTTTTTTTTAATATAGATGATACAGTGTAATTGCAACTGTTGAAAATTTAAAATCTACATTTATGATTCCTCTTCCTCTCATTCTGACAGCCTCGTTGGGGATCTGTCATACTGGTTGTGCCATGTGTTTCTGAAAAAAATGGAAGACTGAGTAAGGAATGATTCGTTAAATCTGTCTCTTGTTTTTGCAGCACGTCAGTGCTTTCATGCTCTGAAGTTGATAAAGAGAGACCGCCTTCCGTCACTGCACACAGCAAGATGTGCCTCTACTGCCGCTGTGCCTCGCATAACTACGCATTACACGATTCATCCACGGGACAAAGACAAGCGATGGGAGGGTAAGTGGGAAAACATGCATTTTTAAAAGCTTTTTATTCTCGTTGCTGAGCTTTAACAACACTGAAGTGTGTTGCCGTTTTTTCTTTTTTACAGAAATTCTATTCGCTTAAATACAGGACTAATTTTCCAGATGAAATTTCATGGACTCTCACAATGAGTGTCTTTAGTGCTATGAAACGAGATCAAGAAAATCTATAAGCAACTTCTGCAACGTTTCCAGACATTACAATCTCTATGTTTAGCAGTTTTAAAGGTTTCAATTTCAGAAAAGTCACTGCTTAATTAGTGTAAAATAAAGGAACATGTTCAGACTAAGGATCTTGTTTTCTTTCTCCTCCCTTCCCTACAGTTTCACCAAGTGTCTTTGATGCAGCTAGCTAACTGGGCTCTTAATTAACTTTAACTTTCTTCTTAGCTTCTGAAGATGGTATTTCTGGTGTATAGAGACTTTGTATATGTTTTTATGGCATATCTTTTTACAACTTACAAAGAGCTAATTTTATATTGGAATACTAATGTCATTCTGCACTATTCCAAGTACAGAAGTGGACATTTTGTTAAGTATTTAGCCTCGTCTTATGGCAGACAATAGTGTGGAGATACCCAGTAGTCGGTACCAGAGAGCAAGGTGTAGGTAGAGAGATGACAGGGAGAACTGGTGATTAGTTTATCTTACTATCTTTTTTTCTATTGAAGGGGTAAACATGGAGAGGTTTGCAGAGGAAGCTGATGTTGTCATTGTTGGAGCAGGCCCTGCAGGTCTTTCTGCAGCTATTCGACTCAAACAGTTAGCTGCTGAGCATGGCAAAGAAATACGTGTTTGTCTGGTGGAAAAGGCTTCCCAAATTGGTGCACATACACTGTCTGGTGCTTGTCTTGAGCCAAGGTCTTTGCAAGAACTATTTCCAGACTGGAAGGAGCGGGGGGTATGTATGAACATACAAACACATTGCTGGCATGTCATAAATTCCTGTATCTGACTCATTTTGGTGTGATGTAGTAACTTGGTACCTTTGGTGCTTAGTACCATTTAAAATATGATTAACTAGCAAGACACGTTTTCTATTTAGTACATTTTCTCTAGTTCAGCAGTGCTAAACGTGTATGCTGCGGCGTTTGCTCTACCATCCAGTGGTCCTACAGCAGATACACAGGATGCGTGCCACATCCTGGAGTGCGCTGCATGTCCTGCATTTGTACAGAATCCAGCTCCTGTGCACAAACAGTGAGGTGGTAGATTGATGGCAATGCCAGGCTTGTTGCTTCTGGGCAGTACCTCTGACTGTGCTCCACTGTGTTTTGTGCAGACATAGTAGCTCAGGCCTAAGGTCGTCTAGGAGGGAGGACAGCAAGAACTGAGGCACCATCCCTGCCAGGACAGCCATCTGACTGGCAGCTGGCTCCCTGCTGTCACCTGGGAGCTGCGAGAAGCAGGCCTTTTACTGGTTGTTTTGTCTTAGTGGGCTGAATACACAAGAGGTGCTGCCTTCTTTAAAAATGTTTAGAGTATTGATGGAGTACAAGCTGAAGTACAAACTATAGCAGGGATTTGCAAGGCCTCATTTCAGTTTTTTAACCTTTCGGTTGTGTTGATTCTTGTCTGTTGACTGTTTTCATAAGATCCTTGTTTTTTTCTCCAGTGATACTTTCCTACAGAAGTGCTTCATTAGACCTTTAAATGACTGCCAGCATGTTATTTTTTTTAATTATTTGTGTGGGTTTTTAATTTTTTTCTTATGTATTTTATTTGGTTTGGATTGGCTAGAAAAACAACTCACAGGCCTATTTCTATTCCCTTTTCTATGTAGGCTCCACTTCATACACCTGTAACTGAAGACAAGTTTGGAATTTTAACAAAGAAATCTAGAATTCCAGTGCCAATTCTTCCAGGTAAAGTTTGGTGAGGAGCTCTTTGTACCATCTTTTCAGTATGTTTTTCAGCTTTTCTATGAATCAATCAATCTTGATTCAATTTAGCACAACAAGCATATGGAGAATATAATAGCCTGCAGCAATCGAGTGTTTGTAGATGATGACTCTAATCACAGATGACGTTATTTTTTTGAAGATGGCACTTGTATACATCAGATGCAACTTTGTCTACATCTTCTTATACTTTGCTTAGTGTTCTGTGTCTTAGGTGTGTGTGTATATGTTTGTGTGTATATTCTTTTTGCCTAGGACTTCCAATGGTTAATCATGGGAATTACATAGTACGTCTGGGACACTTTGTGAGCTGGTTAGGTGAACAAGCAGAAGCCTTGGGTGTTGAGTTGTATCCAGGCTATGCAGCAGCTGAGGTAATAATGATATCAGTGTGTATATGAAAAGCATTTTTGAAGCCCCTTTCACTGTGCCCCCAATTATTATTTGTACACTCACAGCATTTGTACAATCACAACATTCCTCTTAACAGAAATATGTTATGAAAACCATGTTTCAGTGGCTAAAATCCTTGGTCTAGATCCAGCAAAGCACAATCATAAAGTGAATCATAAAGTACATTAATAATAATGTAATCTTCCAAGTTTGACCACTAGATAGCAGAAAGAATTGGTGCTTACAACTTCTGTGTTAGGACTTTTTACAAATGGATTTAAACGATTGATCATTAAAATGTTCTTTTTAAACATTTCCAAAGGTTCTTTTTCATGAAGATGGTAGTGTGAAAGGGATAGCTACGAATGATGTGGGCATTCAAAAGGATGGAGCACCTAAAGTAAGTAGCCATGTTTTCCATAAGTAGATATCTAATGTGGGAAATTGTGCTGTATCTGCTTCTAGTGGTATCAGTGATCTTGCTGCAGCCTAAGAAAAATGACAAAATTCAGTACCTGTTTTTCCACTCTGTATAAAATTGATCAATTACACCTGAAAGTTTTGGTCTCAGGACACTGTAAACTCCTTGTGAAATTAGCAGAAAAAGTTTTTGCAGAAATGAGGTTTCTTTGAGGGTGATTGGAAGGAAAGACTGCAAGCATGCTTTGACATACGGGAAGGCACTATAAAAAATAAAATAAAAAAAGAACACTCCCTTGAACTCCCTCAAAAAAAAAAAAAAAAAGGCGTGAAGGTGAAATGGAAAGCTGTTGTCCTGCTGGTACCTAGCAACATTTAAGAGTTTGCTTCTGGCTGGCTGCTTTTTCTTCTGTACAACTGTAGTCAACATTTGTTGACAGTCTGTCTACCTTGCTGGGGCAAGGTACACGCTGAATCTTTATACCTTTTTGCTGGTTGGTCACACTGCTGTATCCAAAAGGTGACCCCCTGCCCTAAGTGCTGGACTTTGGATGATTTTTAATGGAATCCAGAACATGCTGTAAGTGTGTCACCTCCCTGAGCAATGCACAGAGCAAAATTGTCAGTACCTCAGAGCAATTTGTAACAACTTTCACACAATTACCAGGCTACAGAAATTCTGGGTACAGGTTTGTTGTTGCTGTTTTTTTCTTCAGCTTTTCTTATATGAAGTTTCTTACTAGTTTACATAGAATTTCAAAGAAGTACTTCCTTTGACGTAAAAGTCTGGTCTGTTTTTCCACTTTAAAGCAGAAGTTGAGAAGAAACAACTCATTCTTGTTTTAAGAAAAAAAATGTAATGGAGGAAAAAGTAATATATTTTTCCTGTATAATATTGTCTGTCTCTCCCAGTGGATATCCACTTGCTAATTTTCAGGTGTGCGTTTTCTCCAGCAGGAGGTGCAAGTAATACATTGCAGTAATAAATGTTTTTTAATGCAGGTTTTTGTTTGTTTTTGTTTAAGTGGGGAGGAAATATGGATCTTTTTAAAGCATCCTCAAAACTTAATCTTTTTTCCACATACTCTGGTAGAATGTGTCTATTAAAAACATGAAGTCTGTTGACTTACTTGATTTGTACATAAGTAGGGTGCCGCTAATGTAAACTGAGTATTTAAACTAAGTATTTTAGTTGTCAGTTGATAGTACTTCCAGTGCATAAAGGTGAGTAAACATCATTTGCCTAACCTTCAAATCAAGAATACCTTCAGTGTGTTTGTTTATACAGAACCTAATCAGACTGTGTGGTTAACGGGTAGAGTTTCACCTGGTAATCAGTACCAAACAAACAAAAAACAGGGATGGTGAATGGTTTACCTCTGTCAGGTTTCATTGAAAACTGGTCTGGTGATCTTTTTCAGCATTAAACTCTCTCAATTCAGGATTCTTTTTTTAAAACAAACTTTTTTTTTTTTTTTTTCATTTTTCCCCTGCAAGGTTATGTATATTTATAATGTAGTATCCTTACTTTGCAAATAAACTTACTCGTCTATTCTAGCCTAATGCACTCAAGCGTGCAAGTGAGTATGAACTGCTGCTGTGAGCCTGCTGGTTGCCCCTATCTTACTCTGAATCGCATTGGAGTTTTTGATGAGAAGTTCTTTTATAACGCCACAACAGAATTGCCCTAACATTATTTGTGTTTTAACAAGCAATAGAATATTGGTGTAATATTTATTGTAGCAATTTTATTCTACAATTTTATTCTGAAGTTGCACGTTCTGGAGGGGGGACGGGGCAGAGGGACAGGACACTGATATATATCTTTTCTGTACATATGTAAGACAACATTTTATTGTAAAAATGAGCAAAAATTAAGGTGTAAAGTTACACCTTAAGATTCCTTGTTCTGTTGGGGTTCCTTTGCACCACATGAATGAGCAGATGTGATCGTGGAATCCTCTGACCTGGAAAAGAATCGCTCTCAGTACAGATTGGCCATTCTCTGGTGCTGCTCTAATGGAATCCCCTTGCCAGGTTTGCTGGGGGTGTATCATAGTTTGGTTCTGCTCCAGCTGTCTCTTCCATCTTAGCTTACAATGATTTGTAGGGTCTGGGCAGTGCTACAAAGTAATGTAAAATCACCTTATTGCCCCGTGTTTTCTTTCTGTGGGTTTGATGTGTCACAGTTCTAACTGCTGATGAAACCCTTCACTTTTGCAGCCTACCTTTGAACGAGGCTTGGAACTCCACGCTAAGGTCACAGTCTTTGCTGAAGGTTGTCACGGACATCTGGCCAAACAGCTGTACAAAAAATACAACCTCAGGGAGAACTGTCAAGCCCAGAGCTATGGCATTGGATTGAAAGAGGTATCATCTGCAGAATTTTAAGTGTTAAGGAAAATACTGTAAAAATGGAAGGTAGTTGGTATTCGAGCTACTTTATATAAAGACATTAGAATGATAGATTTTGAGGTACACTTTCAGACTGTAGAATCTTGAATTTTTTGAAGCTGATGAGAGAAGACATTTCTGAATGTCTCGACTCTTTGGTTTTGAATGCTTATTACTCTTTTATCTGTATTTAGGAGTACCTGTAAATCCACTTCCACTTCTTAATCTGATTTCAGTTATTCTCGTTTGTGAAATCTATTTTCAGTTCTTCTAGTAAATGAGAGGGGGATTCATGCTGCCTAATTTTAGGTAGTTTTAATACCTGAGAAGGGGAAGAAAGGTTTTCTATGGGTTTTCTGCATGTTCATTAGAGAGAGGAGGGGGCTGTCATGTTCTCTGAAACACCTGCATGAGCTTTACACATCCCTTCGCTAGGCCTATAAAATTGGGATAGAGATCATGTGTATAAAAATATTTTATACTTGGGAAACTCTAGGCATGAAAAAAGACCTGTTTGTCTAGAGTATGTTTGGAGTTTGACTGTAACATACTCTTTGATTATTTCTTTAAGCTTGTGCTTCCAACTACAAAGCATTTGCCAAATTTATTTGGCGATTTTGAAATATTTCCACCAAAATACTTTAGATTTCTGTAGAGAAGAGGCAATTGGTGAATGCTCCTATGCATGACATAGTTAAAATTTCTAATACCTAAGTTGTAGGTGGAGTACAGTCCCGTTGGTACCGGATGAGACAGGTTTCAATATGACCATGTCTGCTTAAGCAAATAGTGCAGTCCAATAGGAATGGATCTGTAAAGTGAAATAGTTGGTGCTGATGAGCTGACATCCATGCTATGCACATCTCAGGGTTATTTTTACTTTGGACTGGCTCTATTTGAGTCCCATGGACTGAGTACCCTTTTGTGACTTGAATGCTTTAGATGGGTTTCTGGAGCCAGGCAGAGTTGGGTTTCATGTGAAAGGAATCCAGTCCCTGCCTTCCGTGACTGCTCTGTAATGTGAACCGAAGTGTGCTGAGTGGGAGCAATCTGGAGTCCCACTCAAAAACATGCTCCTTAATCCAAATTTAAATATTAGTGTAGATGTACCCTCTGGGCTTGAGATGATCTAATGGTGCCCCATGGGTGGAAGAGAGAGTTCTGCTCCCCCTCCATCCTTAGACTGGGCCAGGCACATCACTCTGTGATGTTTTGTGAATTGAGTGGAAAATTAACCCACCAGTAAAAATTGGAAAATGCTTCTGTAAGTTTGCCATGGGTCAGGTGAGTACTGGAAATTTGTAGGAGAGAGAAGGGAGGGCAACTTGTTTGACAGCAGATACTTAAATCAACTCAGCCATATAGTTAAGCATGATCTTGAGAATCTTGTTGAGGACATTGACATTTTTTCTTTAAAAAACACATTTTTTTCATATGAATCATTACAATGTAGTTGCATTCGTTAGCAAAAATATCTATCAAAATAGCTCATAAAAAGGATCATGCTGAATGAAATATTTGGGTGTAATGCTGGAGTCTGCCACATTTTCTGATTTGTCAAGGAAAAATGTTGGCAAATTATTGAGTGGTAACCCAAAAAAGTATTTGTATATCATAATCTGGTCTTTAGCTGGATGAGTTCATGCATTGGTCATAGCAGGAAATTCATTTATCATCAATAGTTTATTATTGAAATGCCATTGCTTTGCAATATAGAATAATTTCTGGCAATCTTCATTTTAGTTATGGATTATTGATGAAAAGAAATGGAAACCAGGAAGAGTGGAACATACTGTAGGCTGGCCTTTAGACAGACACACGTATGGAGGATCCTTTCTTTATCACTTAAATGAGGGTGAACCCTTAGTTGCTCTTGGATTTGTGGTAAGTGAAGTTGGTTTATCTCGTGTGTGTTTGTTGTTTGGGTCTTCATTTTCGTGCATGTTCTCTTCTCTGTTTTAATGTGAAGATAAAAAAAAAACACAAAAATAGCAGACCAAGTTTAGTACTTTCATAGTCTTAGGTGCACTCATTCCCATATAAGGAAAGGTAAATTTGTCATTAATCTGTCTTTTATCTAGCATCTTTTATTAAGAACAGAGTGGAAAACTTACAAATACGTTCTTTTGCAAACCAAACAAATTTTGATAAAGCCAAAAGCAGATGATTAACCAAAAGTGTGCTCACAAAATTTTCACAAAATACTCAAAAGTTAGGAAATGTCAAAATCAGCCACTTTTGCAACTTCAGTTCAGTTTCCTAATTTGTGTGACAGCCTATCATGCATATCCAATCTTATGGGAGAAGCATCAAAGTAGGAACACCCTGCATTTCCTATCTTCTGTTCAGATAGGAGAAAAAACACTTCTGTGTGCACATACAAGCACTTCTTTTGTTTTTGAACTTTACACCTATGTCAATCTGAGCTGATTCTTGTAACAGACATCAGAATGTGTCTTGTACATAATTTGAAAATCCTTCATGAACTTTAGTAATGGAAGTAGATGCAAGCAGTGCTTTAAAAGAACTGAACAGCCAGAGAAATCAAGGTAGTTTGTTGCTGACTCAGGATATATTTTGATAATTTTGTGAAATAAAGCTTTCAGGAGCCAGAAATTATTCCTTTGGACAAAAGAGAAAATTCAGTAACATCTGTCCTTCCAAGAATATGTTAAAGGTGGGAAATGTAGGGTTTATCTTTGGGCAAGTTCTCAAACAAATAAGATAGAAATCCTGGGCATTCAGCCAACTGGCTAAGTCATTTTTTCCCCCATTTTCTGTTTTTATCTTACAAAGGCTCATCTAATTGGAAATAATAGACTAAGCTAAATAATGTGAACTGGTTAAAATATGTGAGTGCAAGGACGTAATAAGTATCTAGAAATAATTGTTTACCTCTCCTGGTAACAAACCTCTCCTGAAACAAATTTCAAACAAGTTTTCTCACTTACCTACCATTAAATCATGCTTAATTTAATTTCACTGCTTTATTTCAAAGGCAGATGGAAGGTGGTTACAATGCAATTAAGGATTTCCATGCTTCAGGTATAGGTAGGACATAGTCTTATGGCCGCAAACTCTCAGACGTGCTTGTACTATACTGTTAATAATACAATGTAGTTTTGGCAGTAGTTTCTTTAAGTAGAAAGATTTTAAGGTTGATTTAGTATGAGATGGACTGAGGAGTTGATCTGGTAATACATGGTTGTTTTATTTTCTAACTTTTGTGGAAATTTCATACTTTATTTTCATTAATGTTGCGCTTTTTTATTTTTTAAGGTTGGTTTAGATTATCAAAATCCCTATTTGAATCCATTTAGGGAGTTTCAGAGGTGGAAGCACCATCCGAGTGTAGAGCCCACTTTGGAAGGTGGAAAAAGGATTGCATATGGTGCCAGAGCATTGAATGAAGGTGGTCTCCAGGTAATGTTTTCATGAAGTTTTTTACTTCCAGTTTTCTATAGCCATGTTTGTAGTATTACAGATTCAGGTTGCATTTTGTTGGGAAACAACTGAACTATAACAAAGATGAATAAGGCCAGAAGTTTTGCTAGACACAAGGATTTTGTTATCTTGCTGGAGACACCTGCTGAGATTTGCTAGGCTTAGGTTCAGTAATACCAGCAATCTTCTGACACAGTCACTTTACTTTTGAAATTACATGTGGAGTTGATATTGCAGGCAAACGTGTTCTGCAGCAAAGGTACAGATAATTCTTTGTTTGGCCTGGAAACCTGGGGGGGTGGATAGCACCACTCATTTGGCTCTTTTGGGGGGCGGGGTGGAAGGGGAGGTATTTTCCTAAATTCTTGTGCTTTTGAGTGCTTGACTCTTTAGTCAGTGATGGTGCTGCAGTTATGTACTTTGGCAGGTAAGTCCCCACCTCCTCAAGTACCTTCAGTATTTTTCATGCACAGCTTTGAATTTCCCGCTTCTTGGGAGACAGAACACCATGTTCATCTTGTTCCCTCAGGGAGTCTAAAAGATTTATATTCACCAAGACTTGAGGTCAGTTGAAAGGGTTGGAATAACTTGCAGGATAAATAGTCTAAAATACATGTTTAATAGCTCCAGATCTTTCAAGTTTTTAACCTCGTGTGGGAATCTTGAAGCACAGGTTGCTGTGTGTCCTGGGCTGCCACATCCATCTTCTTGATGCTTCTCACTGGAACTTAAAACCAGGCTGAGTGTTCGTGATCTGTGTAGCCTGCTTGCGGGGCCATTCACCTCTGCTCTCTGACACCTTTGTCTTTCCTTTTTGAATCTCTTCTTTAATATAAATGTGGCCTCGTGCAGCTTTTTGAAATAGAAGTAGAACTTCAGCAGCAAGGTAACTGTTGTGATAACTTCCTGGAGTTAGGCTTTGCTGCAAGTGTGAATGCCTGGGACTGAGTAATGTGAGTTCATGATGCAGCTTCGGGATTATGCTCATGATACGCATAAAGTCAGCCTGCTGGTTGATCACCTCGTGCTGTCTGAAGTGGAAGTATGTCGCATCATGTTCTTTGTATTCAGTTCATGGTAACGGCTGTGTTACTGGCTTATCTCGGAAACCATTGTTGGGCCATTGTTAACACAAATAATATAGAAAGTACCAAGATGCTTTAATTTGGGCATATTTACAAGAGGGGCTTCTTTTTCCAGCACGCTGGTTTCTGTATCACAGTCGTTACTGAATTTCTGGCTTGGATGAAACAGTTGGATTCTGACTTAAATTGCATGCTCCTCTTCACGCTGCTCCCAACACACAGCTGAAAGAACATGTTTTTAAGTCACAGACATTGTTTATGCTGTTGCACAGGTAGTAGAAGTACAGCTCTTGCACATCTGTCTCCTAATCTTCGGACTTCTTTGCCAGGCTCAAAACATGTCACTTACTTTGCACTGTTTCTAACATAAAAGCATGTCGCATGTCTAACTTTTTACTCCCTCTAGTTAGAGTTGTCTATTTGATCATGAAGTTATATTTTTAAGTAGATTTTTTATTATATATGATTTCTGTTTAAAAAAAAAAAAAGCCTTGCTGATGAGTCACTTGGGAAGACTTTTTTAAAAAGTAACTCTTCCTCTGCATATGTTGTTTGATAACTGTAGCAGTCTGACTCACTTCCATCACTGGAGTACAGGAATATTTTCTTATGTAAGTGGCTCTGTAGCTCCAGTTTGCATTTTGGTGACAGTATTGTATGAAATACATATATAAAATTATCACTGATCTAAGATTTTTCTATTATCTACAACCTTATGACCACATTCTTTAAAATAGCTTTGCGTGAAAGAGAGAGAGAGTAAGCACTTAAATATTTCCCTGTTTTTGTAACTTTTGGGATATGTGGAGGGAACGGACAGAGTTTAATAGATTACATCTACATAGCTGTTATTTCTTCTATTAAAATTCCAAAATCAAGGACTTGCAAATTCAGAAATTCGCATGCAACCTCTGTTTTGCCTCTGTTTCATCAAACACTTTGGAAAGATTTAAGAGTTTTGTGGGAAAAATAAAAGTAATTGGTGTTGTTGAGCAATGTATTGTTAAGAATATCAAAGAAAAAAAGGAAATTAATCATGGTGATGACCCATGCAAGTGTCAAACATATGACTTGCTTTTGCAGATTCTCACCCCTGAGTTGAGCTAAGGGGAGGAGAACATCAGGTTCCCTGTTTGCCAGGGGCAGGACTTTGTGAGGAGCACACGTCTTGCCTTCTGACCTCCAAACCAACTGTCCTTGCCATTTTTTTGGCAAGAGGGTGTTGGCTTCTCCAAGTGCTTGAGGCTGAGCTCAGGATTTGTGTGTGTCTCAGGGCAGGGAGTGCTTGTGCCACCCCAGCTTGGTGTCTTCCTTCAACTGTCTGCAGATTGGCTGTGAAAACAGCCATGAAGTTCCATACCTCTCATAACGAGAACTGCTAACAGAACTGGGATGCATGCAACCTTTTCTATTACATGACTAATCTCATTCACACTTCAGCAGTATGCTGGCCTCTATATGCTAGCAGTATGCTGGCCTCTATATGCCCATTAGGTGAAATAGATGACTTAAAGGAAAATAGTGGATGTAACTTCACCATCTTTTATATTACTTCAAGAACCAATCAAGAAATCTGTCAATGATTATGTCAGTGCTGCATCATTGTGTCCTAGTAGGTCAGAATTACTCTCTTCAGCCAATTGTGTTCAGCCAAAGGTCTTGTGAAAGGAGAATACTTCCTTCCTACTACCTAATTCCTTTGAAATACTGTCATATAACCGACTTAAGACTTCTAGTAACAGAAAAGTAAGTTAAAAGTCATAGTTGTGTTTTTAGCCTAAATTACCTTTCCTATGAACCAAATTACTGTCTGATTCAACAAATTGCCCAAATCACAGGGAAAATGTGTGAGGTACAACTCTTTTCAGTGACTGTTGTATGAATATTCAAAAGTAGGCAGCCTTGCCTGAGTAGTGAACAGGTAGCAACTGAACTAACAGGATAAAAAGAACATTTTTTTCAAATTATCTTGGAAACCATTTTTTTTTAAATTTTCTTGAAATAAAACTACTTTTCCATGTTGAATTATGTAGGCTATTCCAAAACAAATTGTTTCAGGCAGCTTTAATAAAAGCAGGATGTTGGATTCACAAGCCCTCACAAGCACAAAGAAAAGATTTTTTGAGGGAGGCTGTGTTTGTAACTTGCCTCCAGCAATTTCAGGCCTGGATTTATTTGGTAACAGCTTTCTGCTCAGAGTGCTGTCTGTGTTTTGAAGCTGCTCTCTGTCTTAAATCCTAATCTCATTGGATGAGGGTGAGAATATTACGATAGGTGAGCTATCCCTTAGTTAATCTAGGAGGATAATGTGTGTTAATAAAATATACATTATGTTTGCAAATTACCTGGCTGTCTTGGGTACTTAGGCAGTTTTTGACTGTATTCAAAAACCTTATGCTTCTTGCAGAACAGGAGTAAGAGAATGATTTAGCTCCAAACTTGTATTTGTTGGATGCTGAAAAACGTCTAAAATAAGTGGAATTTGGGGGGAGGAGGGAGGATGCTGTGTGGCTTGACAGAAAAGATTTGTCAAATGGAAAAAAAAGCAACACCAACTAATAAACTCTGAGATGGGACTGATACAACTTACTGTGTCGAAAATGGAAGCACAAATATCTTTCAAAGAAAGAATTCACTTGAAATTGAAAGAGGAAAATAGTATCAGTGGATGACATTAGCACAGTCTTTTTATAGATGAAGTGGAGAGAGGATATAGGGAAAATGCTGTCTCTTCTCAAACTTAATACATTCTTAAGTCTGCATTCTTATTTGTTTACTATGCCAAAATAATTTGATTAAGTAGAATAACTTAAGTCAATGTATATTTAGATCATGTACGTGCCAGTGTGAAGGACACTCTAGTCTCATGCCAGTTTGATTTCCGGCATGTTATATTCACTTAATAAAATGGATTTTTTTTTCCCTCTTCAGTCGATACCCAAGCTTACCTTCCCAGGTGGATTATTAATTGGCTGCAGTCCTGGACTCATGAATGTTCCTAAGATCAAAGGGACACACACTGCAATGAAAAGTGGCATGCTGGCTTCAGAAGCCATCTTTAGCCAATTAACGAATGAGAATCTGCAGTCAAAGACAATAGGTAAGATCGCTGTGCTCTCACCTGGACTTACCTTGTGTTCAGTTGGAGCCACCAACAGTTTAGCTGTAATTAATTTTCTGATGGAAATGCAAATCATGAAATGAGTGTGGTGGTTTAAAAAGATACATACTGTTTGTTTACTATTTATACTGTAAAATGATTTAAGAAATGAAGTTTTGCTTAGCTATTCTGAAGTATTGATCCTACCGCTAGGACAAAAATAAGCCTCTAATGAGAAAACCAAGTTTGCGTTTCCTGTATAAGTAATAATATATATTCAATTCCTACTGTTAAAAATTTTAGATTTATCATTCAAAAAGTCTTACTGAAAGACTGTAGTCAGAAGGCAGAAGATTAAAAGGAGCAGATGACACGTAAATTTGAAAAATCTCACACTTCTGCTTACTTTTCACTGTATTGTTGTTAGTAGGATTCTTTTTTCTATCTTTATAGTCTTCTCAGTGTGAGACTGTGTATTTCCTGTTATATGTAATTCAAATGTATTGGGGTAATCGTCTGATCCTGACTGCATTGTAGTGTTATATATAAGCCCTGCTTGTTCACTTAAATCTGTTAACAAAGGCTGTTCAGGGAGATAACCCCGCTAGAATTTCAGCCACTCTGGAGAACCACTACAGCCAGGTGCCATGTAATTATTTTAGAAATCTCTTCTCTGTAGTGATGGAGTCCCCTCTAGTGAGCTCTTCTGCAAGAGAAACATGCAACTGAAGGTGGCACAGAGGTGTGCTGAACAGATAAAGCTCCTAGTTTACTGTAACACAGCAGAGTGATTAGAGCCCTAGAACCTGTCCAAGATAATAAACACTCTATTAGGTTACTCTGCTGCTCTTCTTTGATTATCAGCAGGCTTTATAAGCTGTTAAGAGCTCTGTCAAGACATATTACAGCCCAGCTACTGCTCTGTGCACAGCTAGGGAGTTTTTTCAGACCCTTCCATGAGGCAGAGAATACAGACTGAATAGGTTTTTTTGTATAGACAAGCCCTTAACATGTTTATTTAAAATTTCTAAACCTGTATGGTAGTAACAGAGATTGAAGGAGAAGAAACTTTCATTTGAAGAAACCTTTTTTTCTAATTGCATGGCTTTAACTATATTATATTGCAGGAGATGTGTCAAGTGTGCAATGTCTGCAGCGTTTGTAAAGAAAACCCGAAGTTTAGTCAAACACAGCTTGATAACTTGCTGGTTACAAAGGGAGGAAACATCTAGCACTGGTGTCCTCCATTGGGCCATAACTATGGTTACTGAAATCAAAATGCTTGTGGTTGCCAAACTTGTAAAGGAAAAGCTTTTAACTTGATGAATTTAAAATTGAAATCCTGGGTCTTAGACCAGAGGTAAGCAATCCTGGTCAGGTCTTGATTCCATGAGAGGAGCTGCTTTCTGGTAGGGATGCCGGTATAGCCACCTGGTCTGCTATCTTTATTTTTTTGCCGAAGTTTGAGGCAATGTATTACTTCTTGTGGCTTGTTTAAAGGGGTTACAAAGGAGCAGCGGGTAACCTGCTGGCGACTGCTGAACCTGGTTTCTTCAAGAGGCTGAAGTATGTGGTTTAGTATACTCTAGCGTGCTATTTTGAAATTCTTAGTTTGCTCCCTTCACTGCTAACCCTTGTCTTTCAGCAGGTTGTTTTGGTTGTTTATTTATTTCAAGGATAGTTTTATGTACTGTAGGTACCTAACAAGTAATGTCCTTCTGTAGGACTTGATGTGCAAGAATATGAAGAGAACCTGAAAAAGTCCTGGGTCTGGAAAGAGCTGTATGCAGTTAGAAACATCCGCCCGTCCTGCCACAGCATACTGGGTGTGTATGGAGGAATGATTTACACGGGGATATTTTACTGGATACTGAGAGGAAAGGAACCATGGACATTAAAACATCCAGGTAACTTCATTATTTCCTGAAAGAAAATATTAAATGTATATGTCCTCAGTCTCTTTTCACAGTCTCTTAGTTGAAGCTACACCATATCTGGTCAAGTGGTGGGGACTTAAACCATAGAAATTGATGATAAAGTGGTGAAGTAGACTTGTAGGTGAGGTCATTAAAACACTACTCTACTTAGCATAGATCTCGTCCCATGAAAAGATTTGTCTCATGAAAAGTACTTCTATGAAATACTTCATTCTGATGAGGAGGAAAATCAAAATAGCTTGATTAAACTGTAATCTACAATGAATCTTATTTATTAAAAATGTATTTAGGACCAGATTTTGCTCAGCTCAAGCCAGCCAAAGATTGTACTCCTATCGAATACCCAAAGCCTGATGGAAAAATCAGTTTTGATCTCCTATCATCTGTGGCTTTAAGTGGTACAAATCACGAACATGACCAGCCCGCTCATTTGACTTTGAAAGACGACAGCGTCCCTGTGAACAAGAATTTGGCTATATTCGATGGACCGGAACAAAGATTTTGCCCAGCAGGTAGGTAATAGAAATGGAGTGTGTGAGAGAGATTTTGTAAGGTGAAAAACTTAAGTATTTCAAGAGGAGTCCACCTGGCCTGCTACTTCAACTGTTCTGTCCTAGTTGTCTTCCTAGAAAAGGCCTCACTTAGAGGTCTTCGAATTATTTATGTTGTAAAAAAATACATTTGTCACAAAATAATGGGTAAACATGGAAGAAGGCAGTTGAATGACGCTGGTACTGTACTTCCCTTGTTATGCTTGTTGACTGTGCATGTAAGAGAAGCTGGTAAGAGAACTCACATGCTCTTGTGCTTTTTCCAGGTGTTTACGAGTATGTTCCTCTGGAAACAGGAGAAGGATCAAGACTGCAGATAAATGCTCAGAACTGTGTCCACTGCAAAACGTGTGATATTAAAGACCCAAGTCAGAACATTAACTGGGTAGTGCCTGAAGGAGGAGGAGGACCAGCTTATAACGGGATGTGAGGTGGCTGAGAACTATTCAATGACTTCTAATCACCAACAGAAAAGTTGGAGTATTTTATGCTGCAGTGTAAAGTACAGCACTGACTTGAATGTTAAGAGTTTTGAGACAAACGTGCCATTCTGAAGTTTAGGTATGACCACTGCATTAAATGGAAGGTGGGTGCATTCTGGTTAAACCCTAGCCTTATTTAAATAGAACTTCTTTTCAGGAGTTGGGTGGCAGGCAGAAGAAAGTTCTTCTTAGGACTGACAAATGAACTTTGGACCTTGGATTTATTGCTGAAGTTCAGTGATGACAGGAGCCATATCCAGAATCAGGAGTGTAATGGAAAAGTTTAGTACCTATCCTTAAAAAAAAAAAAAAAAAGCATTTGTCTATCCGAAGTGCTTTACTACATGTAGAGTCCTACCTCACAGTAGGGAAAGTACATCAGTCTAGGAAACTGTCACTGTTCTTAGGTGTTACACTTTTTACATAAAACATAGATTATTTTTTTTCCTGATGATGACAGGGAGCCCATCTGTAATACAACTGTAAAGTGGTTTAAAAAAATGGTTTAATATTTGCACCCTCAGGGTATATGTCTGTGAGCACTTCTTACTCCTTACAAGAAATCAGGCCTGCACTAATTAAAAATAAAAAAAAAAAAATCTAACAAACTGCTTAAATGGCTTTGGTGTTAAAACTAGACTTTTCAGGAGGCCCTAAGTATTAAGCTGCAAAAACACAACCCCTACTGCGAGCAACATACCTGAATCACAAAACAAGTTCTTAGACCTTGAAAGAAAAAAAAACACTTCACCTTTGAACAATGTTTTTATTATTAGACCTTTAAGTTGTAAACACCGAGAAGTGCAGTACAGGGCAAATGAGAGAGGGAACAGTTGCCTCCAGCTCCATTTTGTCTTTTGCATGAGTTAGTGCATAGAATTAAAAGCTTAACAATAAAAATATCAAGCGAACATTTTAGCATAAGCTGCCTTCTCTTTCTCCTTTTGGGCTTTTATCTTCTGTTTGATTTTGAGTGTTTCCGTCTGGATAGCTGTTTAAAAAGAAAATCCATGACACAGTGTCTTTAGGTTACGCTAGGTTTCCTAATATGTCAAGAGCAGGTCTCACTGCTGCAAATTACCTATATTATTTTGTACACTATGTTTGTACACTAAACTGCATTTGATCTGCTAGGTCAGATACCAGCAGCAAAAAGGCTTTCCCTCTGTTTCACCTGGAAGGTGACCATGTAGGGCAGGATGGAGGAAGCACAGTAGTGGTGTCCACTATTAGGTACTGGTAAGACCAGAAAATTAGTATGACCACTTTGTGCATTGCTGTAAAACTATACCTACATAAGCAGTTGCCCAGGGTACCGGACACATCAATGCTGTATAAAAGCAGGTGTTCTGTGTCACTGGGCTCTGTGCTCAATAAATCATCTTCTAAGTTTCAACAGTTATTAGAAGCCACTATTTTAGGCACCACACTGGTTATGATTTCTTATGTAAGTATTACCCTGGTTACATTCTTAAAGTATAGGATCTGTAGAGAAGCGTCTTTATTTTACCTTTGTCCTCAGGGGCTATTTCGTGAGCCTTCTTAAGATCAGCCTTAAATAAAAACAAATATAAATGAATGTTCTGGTGAAATATTTAGATATACCAAAAAAAAAGTAAATATTGTAATAATTACCAGTGCCTCATCGAGATCTTTTATTCCCTGCCATCCTTGAGCCCGTCTGTAGAGAGCTTTAGTATTTGCTGGATCTATTTTAAGAGCCTGTAAATTTAATAAAATTGTCACATTAACATTTAGTATACTTCACAGCCTCCCATCTCTGCAAATGGCAGTTCCCACCAGCAGGCAATCTCCTTATTTGATTTGAGGGTGAGCTGTCAAAACATTAACTGCAAAAAGGGATGCTGTAATGGAGCACCCTGAATGGCTATCTCATCACTTTCAGTACTGCTGCACCACAAGAGGGCTTTTGTCAAGGGCCAGCATACATTACGATGAAACGGAACCTGTATTGATCGATACAGCTGTCAGAGCAAAGCTGCTGCTGCAGATCAGGTTATCCTAACCTTGATGCTCACTGTTCTGCTCTGTATTGCAGCTTCTCCCTTCGCACCAAGAAAACCCTCTACAGTGACATCATAAAGAAAACAGGGAATTTTCTGTAAAGCTTTTTTCACTGTAGGATAAAAAGATGCAAGCGCTGCATCTTGTGATTCAGGAACCTTGTCAAGTTTCAGGTATCACGCTTTTTCTGACACAAATGGTTTCACTGATGTGTATGTTCCAGCTCTAATATGACAATACCAAAACAGGAAATACAGTGACCGGGTAAAGAGATTGAAAAAAATAATTAGTGAGTGACTCGACTAGTGAAACAAACTACCTCCATTAATTTGGATAGCTCCATTCTCTTCAGGAGCTTTTTCTTGCCTGTGAAAATCCCATTGTTTTTTTCTTACTGCAAAGGTAGAACTATATTATACTTGGGTTTTTTTTTTCAATTTTAAGAAATAAAAAATTGTTCAATTATGAGAGGAAATCTGTGTGAATGTGGGGCTTTGTTAGTTTCATTCATTAACTCATTAAGAATTCTACATGCTAGAAGCTGTGTCTAGATTTTTTTTTTTAAAACACCTCAGTATTGGCTGTTTGTATAAAGTATTCCTCTGAGAGCTTGTCTTGATGTATCTGCTGTAAGGCCTTGAACCTCTTCTCTGCCTAGAGTTAAAAACGTAGCTGTCTGTACCAGGTACACACAGCATTCCTCGTTTTCAGCTGGACCAAGTGTGCTTACAGCTATTTTAACACAAGGTTTGTTTGAACAGGTTCAGCTCTCTGTAACTTCTTATTTACACCAAACAATGGGTGTATTACAGATCATTAATATAAAAAAAAAAAACTTCTGGCCTTAGGAAATCATCATTGAAACCGTATAGTTTCTCATCAACAATACTTGAACTCTACTAGATAATCTCAGAAACTGGTGGTCTAATTAAAACACCAATACACAGTTTAACACTTGTTATGATACCTAAGCTAAATGCATTACAGATGGCTACTACAGCTAGGGACTTGCCTTGATCGAACAATTCTATAATTAAAAAAAAAGTTCTTCCACCTTTGCAAGTATTAGGATTATCAGTTTCTGAGACATTGAAATGCTGTTTCAGTCGATCATTTTCTTGAGGACATATGCCATGTTACAGTTTTTTACTCCTCCATTTGTCCATCTGAGGACATGGGTTTATGAATGTTCTGTGCAGAATGCCACCAGAAGCCTAGAAAGCAAGCCAGCTCTTCACAGCCCCATCACGTGCAGATCAGCTGCATTTGTTTCCTTTTTTTTTTTTTTTTCCCCTTTTACCACTACCCTACCTGAAAGGGCTTTAACTGGAAAATTCATTTCAGTAAATAAAATTCAGGCCCTTAAGATCTGAAAACAAGTAAAATGTTTTGCTTGTACTAGTCTTCCACAAATATATATATATATATATATATTCTTTCACTGAAGACTCTCTTTGTAAGTTAAACATTACCTCTGTTCTTAGGAAACAAAACTGGCAATACCAGTACATATTTTTTTTCTGGCAATAAGCAACAGAAGTCTTGCTTTCAGAATCCTTTTCAATTTTAAAATCATTTCAAAAAGCCACATACCAGAATGTTTGTGGTAACTTCACAACCAGCGATCTACTTTATACTTTCAAACCTTGAACTTGTCAGAAGAACTTTAAAAAAGTTTTGCAGTTTCAGTCTCCATTCTCGGCACTGGCCAATTGCTAATCAGGTTACTTAACACTAAATTTACCTCCGAACAACTGTCAATGGCTCCCTGCCAGTCTGACAGTTTTAGCTTACAAGCGCCAATGTTTAGAACACAGGTCAGCCCAATGGTCTTCAGCTTTGGCTTGTCAGCCTCTTCTGCCACCGTTTCAGAAGCTTCTACATACCTGGAGAAAAACAGGTTTACAAAGAACGTGTGTTAGTGTTCCAAGTTCTGTTTTCTTCTGCCCTGAGCTATCTTTCCACAGGTAAGTGCAAGCTGGCATTTGTAACACAGTTTCAATTCCACTCTTACAAGTATTTATTTGTATTTGTGTATTTAAAAAGATGAATCAATGAATGTTTTGCTGTAGCTCAGTAAGTATTAGACTAAAGGAGGAAAATACTCCTGTCCCTCTACTGTACTGATGGCATCTTCTATTCTTAGACAGATGCACTATCCTAGACGGCATGAAACCCATTAGAATTTATTTCAGTGCTTATTCCCAACAAATGTAGCGCTCATCTATGGCAAAAAGCAATGCTGCTACAGCACCTTCCACATTCATGGGCAGTTTCATCTCTTCTTCAGTAAGATTTTAGTTAATTTAGGCATTTATGGTGAAAAACTAAAGCTATATTTACTTTGTAAAGGCAAGAATGTTATTGGTGTTAAATCCACCTGCTTTCCAGTGACGACTCAGAGGTGCTTTTTGCTGAATTTCAAAACTGACCCTGGTTCAGGACCAAGCTGTATCATTTACTGCATCGCTCCCTCACAGGTAAACAAATTGTATCTCATTCTTCTTAATTCACACTGTGTTAATGCTGGCAGCTTTTTATCTCGAGTGGCAAAGGCCTGTTGTGGATATAAAAGTTCTAAGTCTTTTAAGGGCATGCTTATAGAACTTGTTTTAATTTAAAAAAAAGAGCTAATTTACCAAAATCATGTTCGTGTACACTCACATTTTAAGCATGACCTGATTAATGCAGTTTTTGCAGATTGGTGCTTACGGGGTTTTAATTTTGCATCCCTATCTTTTGAGTGTTGGATGGTTTGTATACAATCTCGGAGTACAGAAATAAGCAATACTTAAAATGTAAGTTAGACATAATCCCAGTGATTTGTCCGCTTGCTGGGCATCATGCAAGAAATGAGAGCCAGAAGAGAGAAAAAAGGGTAAAGTAAGAAGCTAAGGAAAATAATATGTAGTGAGTTATGTTCAAAACAAATAGAATACACCTTTAACCATTCTGGAAACAAAATCAGAGCTTCCAAGCCAAAGAATTCTGTAAGATGAATATAAGTGGAGACAAGGGAAAATTACACATTTTGGACAAGAAAGTATGAATTCTGACATAAAAAATAACTGGTTAAGCAACAGTACGTTAAGAAGAACTGAAGGTTATAATAGCATATAAGCATTAAAGAATGCACAATGCAACACTGATTAAAAAAAAAAGTAAAACCACCAGCTGGTTTGTTTGCTAGGTGAGCTGTACAGAAGACATAGGAGATGCCCCCAATAAGAGCTCCTCCTGTCAGTTCCAGAGAAGTGCCAACCAAAATACTCCATCCCATGTAAAGTATTAGACTTCAGGGAGAACAGTAGGGCGTGTCCATTCAAGTATGAAAACACGACCCATAAAGAAGAGCTGGAACAATCCAATTTGTCTACTTCAGAAGAGCTACTCTCCCTTCCATCCACTAGGACAAAAATTGAGTATCAACAAGAAGCTGTCTACACAAACTGGAAGAGCCTTCATTGGCTCATCAGCTTAAGAGTAAGAGTAAGCAAGAGAACTAATTGTGAGGGATGGCAAAATTATACTATGAAAGGATTTTTGAGGGCAGAGGGAGAGGTTGCATCTTGGGTTAATTATCTGCATGGATTAATTTTTATTATTTTTTTTTTTATATAATGGTCAGTATAACTTTTAAAAAAAGAGAACCACATACATATAAAGCAAAAATCGTGAAAGAAGAAAGGAGCAGTACGGAGACAAAGATCATGATTTTAAAAGCAAGTCTGAATTATACATGGAGACAGGACAATGGCACAATGCCTCAAAACAAAAAATAATAATGAATTAATAAGCGTCACATTTGGGGGTGCTCTCTCATGAGCTTACCCATCTCCTAAACCTACTGCTTATTCAAAATCTGACAAGTATCTCCCTCCCTTCCTCTCCAAATACCCTGTACGCTGTTGTGCTTTTCCTCCCAGTTATGCAGCAGCACAACAGCAGCATTAATAGAGGAGCATTTATTCAATTCAAAACAATGCTTCTTGCGTATAGTTCTTAACCTAGAAGACCTACTTGTATTGGTAGCTAAAAAACAACCAGATGTCTTCTAGACTCTGAAACCTATTTTTTAAAAGAAAAAGGAAAAAAAAAAAGAAAAAAAACACAGCAACAGGCATTTTTAAAATTCACGTATGATTGCTTGATATCAGAATTACTTTGGATTACAGGAACTATCTCATTTAATGATGATAGCCTTACCGTAAACTTTTACTATACTTTTTAGCTGCCATTGCCCAATTTTGCGATTTGAAGAAAGTATTTCCTATATTCTTTATGTCTTCTGCTATGGCCACAATCTTGTCAACCTAATAAATAGATGGAAAATATAAGGTATAAATTTACTTATGAGAAAAGTCTTGGTTTACTTTATATTTAACAGTAGGATCCCACGTCCATCTTCTTTCAAAGATCTCAGGAGTATTCCAATTTTAGATAAATACTAACTTCAAACCACTTCTGTAATATTCTATACTTTAAGTAATGCAATAGTCTGAAAGATGAAATTACTGATGGGTTTTCTACAGCATAAAGAGTAAGAAAACACCAGAGACAACACAGCAGTACAACTCTTTCCCCTAAATGCTGCTACCCACACAGAAAGCTATAAATAACAGTGTTGACCATTATACACAGAAAGGAAAGCATGCTAACAATGGAAGTATTCAACCAAGACTGCCTTATTCACAGGAATATTTAATCTCTTGCTTCTCAAAATGGTACTAGAGTCACCTGAAATCTGCATGTTCTCTACTAAAGTCATAGCAATACACATCGTTCTCTCAAAGCACTTCAAACATCTACAAAAGAAAAAGAAAACTGCCAGCATGCATCAAATCCATCACTTCTATTTCCAGAACAGCGTATACTTCAAGTGTTAAGTTACTTTTCCAGTGGCAAGAAACAGTTTATGGTTACTGCTGTCTGTACCACAGTTGCCTTCAGATCTGTCAAATGTATGTATTGCCATTTATAAGACTATCAGTTTACACTTCTACCCGGCTAGAATTAATATCCTTGAAAAAACTGATCATCACAGCAGAAGATGAATGTCACCACGGTTTCTGCGGTTAGTTTGTATAAACATGTTTAAAGTTAAGGGAGGCAGGCATCTGCCAAGCTCAGATCTAGACCACAGCAAATGCCATCCAAAACCTCTTTCACCATATCAATAGCTAGATACAAGGAGATTCTGGTTTCTAGCTATGAAGTTTTTGTTTCTGACTATTCTCTCCGTTTCTAATTTGGAATCTACACATACATCGTGGCCCCCTTTTTATTTCCCTCTCACAGTGTTTGATTTCCACAGCTTATCAATTTCACTATCAGGATAAAGTAAGAAGCTGCCTAAGAGCTGCTTTCAACAGCCTGCTCCCTAACTCTCGGCAACCAGTCTTCCTTCAGTTTGAACAAAATGAACAGCAAACAGCTACTGGGAAGTGAGAGCATCTAGTACAGATATACTAAAAATATTTTTAAAGTTTTATCCTTTATTATTTTTAGTAAGTGAGGCAATTTTTAAAGGATGAATTATGTTAAAGTTTGTACAGAAAAAGTGTGCATGTACTAAGTTAGTCATCTCTGGGATGGAGTTCTCATAATAAAACTTTGTCACTGCAGCACAAGCAAAAAATGAGTAAAAAGAAATGGACAGGAAAAAAACTTTTGTGGTTTTAGTTATTAGGAAAAAATCAGTTGTAATTGAAAATAAAAAGATTACGATCTCCTCCCCCAGCATCCAC
Organism: Anas platyrhynchos; assembly: GCF_047663525.1. Lineage (NCBI taxonomy): Eukaryota > Metazoa > Chordata > Aves > Anseriformes > Anatidae > Anas > Anas platyrhynchos. Next base: position 32,899,639 of record NC_092590.1, on the reverse strand, counting down.
TTTCGTAAAATTAAACGTAACCACTTAATCTTCATTGAGTGAAAAAAAGGCTCAGTGAACATCGCAGACGCCATGTAATTCAGATTGCTTACTATATTGCATTCTATAAAATAAGTACCTTAAAAGAAAACTACTTACATCTTTTAAGTCTATATCCGAGTCTTCAGGAAAATCTGGGTGAGCATCTCCAGAACCATCCTGGGGAACAATTCCCCAGTCATCTCCTTCCTTTAGCTCTCCGCATTCAGCAATGACGCACAACTGAAAAATAAATAATAGGTTTGCTTTTTGAGACAACTTTTGAAAAAAAAAAAAAAAAAAAAAAAAAAAGCCGTAACTTCCATGTACTCTTTAAACTCAGTAGAAATCTTTTTCATCTGTTGTTTGGGTGCGTGGATTTCAGAAGCCTATCACGTAATTAGCCTATCCTCACCAAAAGGCTTTTATCACAGAAAGCACTGCCTTTGGGAAGCAGCCTTCCACCAACACCATACCCACGCTCTACAGGGGTGCTGGAAGAGGAGCTGACAGCACGCTGAGCTTCAGCAAAACACAAGCCATTGAAATTTCACTACTTTAGAGACAAAGGATCTTTCTCAAACTGCCAAGTCTTTTAACGTTACAGAGGTCTTTGTTTCTGAAGCAAGCAAAAACTGGCATGGCCTACAACAACAACTTTTCTAGAAATAAAACTATTTCTGACCTAACATTCATAACAATTACTTATCTGGTAGGTAGGGTTTTGAATTCCACCTTCTAGTTCCACCTCACTGAAGTTTCTAGAACACCTCAAAATGTGTAACTGTTTGAAGAGGTTTCAACCACAAAATAACCGTTCTCCCTTCCCGGTACTTTCACAAGACATGTTATGTTTCAGATTCAAGAAATCAGATGTCCTCTAATATTTAAACTAGGTTCCAGCGACAAGACTACAATAGGAGAATGAGAGGTAATGTTTCAATATTTTCCCCAAAGCAACCTGTTAAAAACAGGGTCTTTTATTGCTTTGGAAAAAAAAAAAACATTTAATCCTCCTCAAAAAAATAAAGGTCAAATCAATTTGGTGACTGCATAAAGCTTCATATACTACAAGAAAAACCACCACCCCTAGGTGCCCTGGGTTTTGCTTACCTTAACAGGATTTTCTCCATTTACTTCAACGTTTTCTAATATTTTAACAACACCCATTCCTTTGATCACTTGGCCGAACACCACGTGTTTCCCATCCAGGTGAGAAGTAGGCACCGTGGTAATGAAGAACTGGGAGCCGTTAGTGCCAGGTCCCGCGTTTGCCATGCTCAGCAGCCCCGGTTTGTCGTGCTGCACATCAAATCACAACCAACATGAACAAGATCTGTTATAACATCATATAAAGAACCCAGTGTCCTAGCAAGCAAAGCCAGATGTGCAAGTTGGCACTCTGAACATTTTGTGTCCACTTCTTCTACAATCAATCCACTCTGCAATGGTCAGCTACTGAGCTGGGACAGATCACCTGAGAAATAGGTAAGTTTTCACCTTTTTTTTTTTTTTTTAATTACAACTAATGCTAGACAGCACTGGTCTGAAAACAAAGAGCCAAGGAACAGTAAGCTCTGGTGTTGCCTTACACGTGTTGTCTGTAAACATTCAGAGGAAAAGTCACAAAGTTCAGAGCCAGAAATCTGGTGGTTCTGCACTTCAAAACATTTACATGCGACTCCATTTTGCTTGGGACCAAGTCTCAGCAGCAGTCGCATGAAGTGAGTCATATTTATCAACAAAACTCTCGATAACTCAGGTGCATTTTCTTGCCATGAAATTGTTTTGAAAAACGTTGCAGATAAAGTATTTCTCCCATGATGTTTCTGCTTGTCATTTGGTAAGCTTACAAAACAAGTAAAGAAGTCTGGAAAAATCAGACTGAGAAATCTAAGGCTTGCAAAATTGGCATGGTATCAGCACTGCTTGGGGATTGAGTAAATTGGATGTTTCACAATTGTACAGCCATTAGTTGAAGTGACACCAAAAAAGTGGACTGGGAGTGATCTGACATTATAAGCTGACCACTGGCAAAGTCTTGACATTTATTCCAAATTAAAGGTAACCATATAAATACCAAAAGAATAAACGTGGACCTGCTGTACAGTATGGTACAGTTCTACCTTTCTGTCTGGAACACCCGTTTTACATAAAGGTAGAACTAAATAAAGCTTCTTCTAAAAATGATTTAAAAATATAGAAGACAAACATTTCTTCTTCAGAAGGAAATGAAGAAAAAGAAGTCAGTCTTATGTCAAAAGACAGACCCCTGCAGCCATGAACCAAATTGGACTTTGGTATCAAAGAGAAGCCTGAAGAACGGCAATTGGCATTCTGAAGTTAATGCCAATTCCCCAAGAAACAAGGAAAGGTACACGACAGATCCTGACACAAGCAGTGTTCAAGAGTTATACCTGTTAATTGTACCTGTTTGAATGTGTAAGGCACATGCAGCTACGGTCTCCCTGGTATCACTAGACATTGATTTTGAGGACAAAGATGGCTTTGAAATTTCCTACTTTCACAGTATAGCTCCTTCCTGCCATCCTGCAGCAGGGTGAACAAACTTGCTACACTATAAAATACATGAAATAGCTCATTTAAAAGATACATTTTTTAATGTATAGAATGGATCCATGAGCAGTTGCATTGGTTCTATAATTAGTGAGCTCTGATACAGAAGATATATAAATAATGGGGGGTAAGAGTTTCTGAAGTTAGCTCTGCCATCAAAGCCAGCATCTCTTAAAACTACATCCTCAAATCCAGACCCGTGCATACTCAAAACCCTATTTGTCACTCTTTTAGAATAATATCCCTACCTCTTTCAATGAAACAAATGCTGTTTCAAATTAATTTCTGACGGTGCAATTAAAAAGAAATTGTAGGCTATGGTTGCCTTTTCTTAATAAGGTGGACCCTTTCTTCTGCGCTCAATAAAGACTTTAAGGACAAACTACTAGGGGACTTTTTTGCTGCATTCATTCCACTGCTTAAAAATACATTAACAGTGGCCTAAAGAGCACTAGTGCTGAACTTGAAGAAAGCTAAAAATTACTGAAAATTCAAAAACTGGATGCAATTACTATTTTTAATAGATTACCTTATAATGAAAGTTTTCATCTTCGAATTTTTCACCATAAATACTTTCTCCACCAGTGCCATTTTGATTTGAGAAATCTCCGCCCTGGACCATGAACTGCTTAATAACTGTAAAAGAAAATAATTACAAAATGTAGCAGCAAGGCAGGAAAGGCACTGCAGACCAAACAATTCAGAGACGACGAGTAATCCCAGCCATCAGCACTGCACCTAAATAAAATGCAAACCACCTTTTAGTTATCCTCACCCACACATTCCTTTTCTATTCAGTGAATGTTATTTGAAATTTGATCCTTTACCTGAAAACCACTTCAACCCATTTACAACTCACATTAAATTAGTTTTGCTAATTTACTGCTGAATTTATAATGCAAATTTATTGACTATGCATGGCAGACAGTGTTTAGAGATTAGGAGGATCAAAAAGTCAAAAACATAGTTTCAGTCGTTATCTCTTCAACAAATGCTCCACAATAACATTTACCATTATTTCAAATATTGATAATGGAGGATTTCACAGAACTTACTTCTATGGAAAGGGCATCCTTTATAATGGAGAGGTTTTCCAGTTGCGGACCCTGTTCCTTTCTCTCCTGTGCATAACGCACGGAAGTTTTCAGCGGTTTTCGGTACAATGTCAGCAAATAACTCAAAGACGATGCGCCCAACTGAAATGACAGAGAATGAGAAAACTTTAAGTTCTGGCCTTGGCACAGTGATTTATCGAGTATTACAGGGCAAAGGACATAAACGTTTCAGATTTTTTTGATCAAAAAGCTTATGTCAAGCACATAAACCAACCTTACTCCTCATTCTCTTAAGCTCCTGTTTCACTGAAACGCAGTAATGCTGAACGTGCAGGCAAATAATGGCTACGTAGAGTTACAGGTGCTACTAAGCAACCCTTACATCTAAAATTATATGGGTTGAAACCTGGGCAGATCTCAGACCCCACAAGAGCGGATCGGTGGATTTTGTGTCACTGTCATCTCGTCTCAAGCCGGCCCCTCACGGCGCTGCCGCCATCAGGGGATGCTCCCCTCTCCTCGGCCTAACCGCCTCACTCTCCCGGACGCCGAATGTGAAAATATTAACCCTAATTAACACGGGAACGCAATCAGACGGCTGGCAGCCAGCACAAAGCGGACCACCTCACCCTCCTCACCCTTCAGAGCGGGACAACGGTGCTTTGGAGGCAGCACCGCGCCAACGCGTGCTCCGCAAACCCACGCCTCCAGGCACAGCCCCGCCACCCTTCGCTGCTGTTTTTTATCCCAACCCCGTCCCCGCGCCCACCCCTTCCAACACCGACACCGACACCGCCACCCGCGGCCGCCGCCAGCCCGGCGGGGAGCAAATGGCGGCCCCGGGGCCGTGCCGGGCCGCAGCCGCCCGCTGCGCCGCCTGGGGCGGCTCTGCCCGGCCGCGGGGCCCCGCGGGGCCGCGTCCCCCCTCCGGGTGTCCCCGACAGCGCCGCAGCTCCGCGCCCGGGGAGCGCAGGGCGAGAGGCGGCGCGCAGGGCCCGCGGGGGCCATGTTGCCGCCGTGCCCCCCCCCTCTCCCGCCTCGCTCCCTTCCCCTCCGCAGCGCCCCGGCCCACGCCGCCCCGCGGGCCGAAGCCCCGGCCCCCACCTCGCTCGCCCCCGATGTCCACATCGAAGAAGGCGCGGGGGTTGCGGGGGTTGCCGGGCCGGGCGCTGGGGGACGGGTGCGACATGTCGGGCTGCCCGCGCTGCCTCACGCCCGCCCGCCCTCCTGCCCGCTCCGCCCACGGGAGGCGGCGCGGACCCGGCCGGGAGGGCCCCAGGCGAGGGGCCAAGGGAGCCAGGGGCCCGGCTCTGAGGGGGCTGCGGGGTTGGGGGAGCTGGGGGACAGCGGGGATTTGGGGTTTCGCCTTGGGTCTGTCGCTTTATGTCACGGCTGGCATCGTGAAGGCAGCGTAGGTCTTGAGGCACAAGCAGAAGGGGCAGAAGAGCGCCGGGCTCTGCCCCGTGCAGTATTGCAGCCCCTTCTGGAAATGCTCCGCATCGCAACGAGACTTTCTGTTCCCCGCACGTCTTTACACCAACCCAGCAACCTCTGTGTTCAATCTCTGATTCATAGGGTCCCCCAAAGGCTTTCTCCCTGTCATGGTTTAACCCGGCCGGCAGCTAAACACCACGCAGCCGTTCGCTCACCCTCCCCCCTCCCTCTCTGGGACGGGGGAGAGAAATGGAAAGTGAAGCCCGTGAGTTGAGATAAAGACAGTTTAATAAGACAGGAAAATAATAATAACAAAAATAATAATAACAATAATAATAATAATAATAATACAATGGTGATAATAGGTAAGTAATACTAGTATGTACAAACAAGTGATGCACAATGCAATTGCTCACCACCCGCTGACCGATGCCCAGCCTCACCCCGAGCAGTCCGGCCCCCTCCCCCCGGCTAGCCACCCCTATATATTGTTTAGCATGACCCCATACGGTATGGAATACCCCTTTGGCTAGTTTGGGTCACCTGTCCTGGGTCTGTCCCCTCCCAGCTCTTACTGCACCCCCAGCCTGCCCGTTGGCAGGACAGAGCAAAAGGCTGAGATGTCCTTGGCTTGGTATAAGCACTGCTCTGCAACAATTAAAGCATCGGGGTGTTATCAGCACTCTTCTCATCCTAAGCCAAAACACAGCATTCCACCAGCTACTAGGAAGAAAATTAATTCTGTGCTAACTGAAACCAAGACACTCCCCTAATTCATGTCGTCTCTATACATTTGGACTTGAGCTTCATCAAGCTGGTTTTCATCTCTCAGTATGTCCTCAATATCAGGCATGTCAGAGGGCAGCTGTAATTCCCAGATCAAAAAAATATATATATAAAGTAGCATTGATATTAATAACCCTGCAGGCCATATACCACATGGTGGTGGCTTCCACAGCCCCTGTACAGATGTTGGACGGAGGAGGTGATCGCCACTGAGTGCTGTTGTGTATTGCATCTGGGAACCCTTAACAGGAGGAAAAGTCATCTGCTACCATCTGGGAGCACTTAGTGAGGAATTAGTGGAACCACACTGAGGCATTTCTTTCTCTGAGCCAGGTTACGCAGCTGTGTCAGGGATTTCACATGCTCCACAGTGTCAAAGGCCACCAGGGCTTTGAGTCATGTGCAAGTCACCAGGCACCTGGCCATGGGCACAGGCTGACATTTTTTTCATGGTTACACTGAGCACAGGTGAGGTGCAGGGAGTCGGGAGAAATGGTCTCGGTGAGGCATTACGGTCAAACCATGCAAGGATGGTCTCACAGAGATTTCTTCAGCAGGCATCACATCTTGCATGTGTCCTCCGCAAGAGCTGCTGGCAGCTTCCACTCTGGAAGAAGAAGTGATTCATTCTTCCAGCAGCAGACTTACACAGTCCCTGCAGCTTTTTTCTGGCCAAGTTGGAAGAGTTTTGGTTCCAGAGTATTAATTCATGTTACAGTAGTTGCTCAGAAGTCCCAATGTGCAAGGTACTTCAGAGGTGCAAAGAAAGAGGCAATCCCTATCCCAAACAGCTTTCAATCTAACCAGACGGGACAGGGAAAGATTAGAAGAAAATAAATACTGCTATGCTAATTTTAAGACGTGAGCTGAATGAGAGAGAAATTAAGGAACTTTCTCTGTGTTGTTAGGGGAGACTGGAAAATATGTGAACTGCCTCCCAAGCACTGCAGAAGTATAATTACTGTAAGAATCCATGTATAGTTATTGACAGGTTAGAAAAAAAAGAAGAAAAAAAAAAAAAAAAAAAGCAAAAAGCTATACCATGACTTCTGTCAAGAATTTTCAGAGTGATTTTATGTTCAAATGAATGTATTAAGTTACACACTAAATTGGTAGGTAAACCTCTTTCAAAGTCAGATTTACTTTATAAAGTCCTCTAACCTCTCTGTTTTCAGGCAGTAAAATAATTGACTGTGATCCTCTAATGCCTTGTGATCTTGTAATTTTAAAATACTTCCTCTTACCAAAGTATCTCCTCTATTTAGACACTTCTGATAGTTTGCTCAGTAAATATTTGTAAAGCATTACATTGTAAATAGGAGCTGCAGCTGAACTGCTTGTTAAACTTTTTAATTCAGATATTTATTTGTCTGCACATACAGCTTTGGCTACCCAGTAAATTAGTTGGAGTATGATCATTAGATAAACTCATCTTGGGGGTGCTAAAACCTTGAAGCCATTGCCTTCGAGTACAAGTCTCCCCTTTCACTACTGAAGTTGTCCTTGCTAGGAGAGTATGATGCTCCAGCCGAATACAGAGCAGTCAGAGCAGGGCTGCTTTTTGTGCAGCTCTCACATATCCTGATCTTGGTTTTCACCTCTTCCCTTCCTGGCTAAAGAATCTACCACTGATAAATGCATATAAATGCATATGTCATCCTAATATTTGTACTCTGAGGAAAGACACAATGAGCAAGTAAATTTTGTTATCACTCTAGCCTGTCAGATACCATTCCACAGAATAAAATGCAAAATAAAGATTATTTATAATTGTTGCTGATTGTGTAGGTTGGACAAATATATACACGTTCACACTAGGATTTTTGCTTATTATTAATTTTTTATCTCTTTTTCACCTCCATAATTTATTTGAAAATAGAAGCTTTAAAATTTTCATTCCGCCAGAAGATGAATGCTTTGTCTTGGTGCAGAACTGCTCTGTCTAGGGATATTAAAAGCCATTTTGGATTGTGTAAGAGTAATGGTATGTTTGTGGGTGTTTCACAGAATTGAGTTGTAACTTCAAAATACGGCCCAGTGGAGTACTGATGGGATCCAACTGACAAGAGACTGCAGCACACACATCATCGCCTTTTCGGAACAGCCATCATGAAGCCTCCAGCGACACAATTTTTGATAGCAGTTTGGGTAAAGTAGTTTTTGCTGCTGGCTGTAAAACGTAGCAGGCGTTCAGCCTTTCCCTTGCCATGTGACACACACACACTGTGCATCACGTGCTGTTCCTGTGTGACCTTACACACAAAGCCCATCACCTTTGTCAGAGAGACAGCAGGCAGGTTAGAGAGAAATAAATCTGGTTTCTCATCATCCCCATCTGCACCAAATCTTTTTCTTAATAAAGCTGAATAAAGAGGTCCCAGATTAAGACCATACTGAGTAGCTATTGACGCCGAGCTGATTCCTCTAAGCTGAGTTGAAATGCAATGTTGAACAAAGGAAGAACCATATGTTCTTGTCTCGCTATGTTTGAAGAAGAAAATTGTCTACAGCGATGACATAATATGCCAGAAATTGAAAGAAAAGTCGGGCATGTAGCCATCACTAACTTTCAGATACGCTGATCCCTAAAGAAATGGCTTAGATAAGAACCAAGCAAAGCCAGGAAGACTTTTTGATCTGTGTATTCTGGATGTGCTTTGAGCATCTTTTAGAGGCAAATAGCCAGAGTAACGCTTGGGAGCTCAGGGTGTGAGGAAGCAGGGCATAGCTCAGGGAGCTGGGGGTTGGCCTTATCTCACAGATAGCTAGGGATAGGAGTAGAGGGAATGGCCTCAAGTTGCGCCAGGGGAGGTTTAGTTTGGAAATGAGGAGACATTTCTTCTCAGGAAGAGCAGTCAGGCATTGAAAGGGGTTCCCCAGGGAGGTGGTGGAGTCACCGTCCCTAGGGGTGTTCAAGGAAAGGTTGGACGTGGCACTTAGGGACATGGTTCAGTGGGTGATACTGGTGGTAGGGAGATGGTTGGACCATGTGATCTTGGAGGGCTTTTTCAACCTTAATGGTTCTATGATTCTAAGCCACGAGTGGGAAGAAGGAAAGGCCCAGGTTGGTAGCTGGCCTCTGCCAGTGGTGCTGCTGTGCTGGGTAGGATGCTGCTACTGTAGTTGAACTTGGGGCCTTCACTTCCCATACAAATATATGGCCTGCACAGTACTGTAAGTTCATGTAAGTGTATGGTGCTACTTACTGTAGTTATCACTAACAGGCATTAAAATATCCTATTATGATGATTGTTCGTTATGATACAGAAAGCCTTTTTGGTCTGCATCTCATATGGATAGGATGGAGTCCAAGATGAACCACGTCAGCACAGATTTAAAGACGAGCACAGCCTGCAGTCCCACAATGGATTTTGCCACTGAAAATCTGGAGCGTGAGGATTTCCTGATGAGCTTCGGATGGATTCCAGACAGGAGGCTGAGAAATACACTGACTCTGACAATTGCGTTGTATAGAGAAACCAAACCATGTTCTACACAAGTGTTTAAGCATAGAATTAACATCCATAGTTACGTACATCTTCAGGCTCTTCTGGAAGAAAAAGTAGTGTACCTTTGCTTTCGGACACTTGACAGAATACACAAGGAACAGCAGTGATTTCAAAACTATTACCACTATGCAATCCAATTCTTACCATATTACTCAATATTTATACTGTAGTGATTAAAAGAAGAAATCCCTGATCTGACCTTTCTCTCTATTTTCAACACTAAAGGCAGTTAAAAATCAGATGTTTCATTACATGCATTAATAATTAACAGTAATTTTGAAACAATTCCCATAAATCATTCCCATTAAATTGTCTTTCATTTTTCACTGACTCTATCTTCTATGTAAAAAGGCAGCGAAACTGCTTATCTATATTAAGGCAGCATTTTTGTGGCATTCTTCAGGGGCTGGGAAAAGTTGCTGCAGCAACAGCACACATTATATAACGCTCCATTCAATGAAGGATGATTAAGCTGGTTTGCAGGGGGCTGCAGTCCCAAGCTCTCTGTTGCTGTCAGTTTCTATCCCTGCCTGAAAAACGCCATGTATTTTAGTACAGGTTTTTAAAGTTCTCTGTAGAGAGTAATTTGGATTTAGACTAAATAATAATAATAACAATATGCAGAGATGATAATTCTAGACATTTATTGATACCATATTTTTCTCAGCATGTTTGAAGTACCAATAAAAACCTTTTTTCTTTTCTTTTCTTTTCTTTTTTTTTTTTTTAATTTTATTTTACAGAATCCAAAATATGGCCGATGCTTTACAAAGCACAGCAAGACTTAATCTACATTCACACAACTTCATGCAGCACACATCACTACACGAAACAGTAAGTAATTACCAAGCATCCTGGATTAGCAAACCATTCGTAAACTCTTGAGAGCTTACACGTTCTGGCTTCTGGCTTCTTTTTGTGGTGCCTCCAAAGCCTAGTTCTGACAACAAAGATTTAGGAGCATTTTGGATTTGTCCATTCAGGACTGAGAGGGATGGAAAGGAAACAGCCGTAAGGGAACTCAAAGTTTCATCTGGGTCTGAGTGATGGGGAGGGTAACCGTGACGTAGGGGACTTGGGTTTTAAGCCAGCTTGTCCTGGCTATAAAACCGAGTTTCTACATTTTCAGAAGAGAATCTTCAGAGAGATTTATGGTCTGTGAAACACAGAAACACCCAAACATTCAGCTCTTCCAAGATTTGAATGTTCCTTTTATGTACTGACAGCTTCCTAACACAGTCTCATATATTTCTACCTTAAAGAATCCATCTCCTTTTCTGCCCAAAGTTTCAACAGCTACATTGTCTTTCTCTGTTCTTAAAGAATCTGACCCTTAGTAGGTATTGTAAATAAGGTTTTGATTCTCATACGCCCCATTTTTATTTCATATATTCCTAGGAGAGTGAGGGCTGTCTTGCTGTAAATGGTCTTTGCTTGACAGATGGTACATCATTTTTCTTTACATCTGCTCGTATTCACTCATGGGATAGTGAAAAATCACCGCATTTGCTTTGCCAGGTGTTCTTTGCAGCCAAACTTTGTCTGGGATGGGATAGTGCATACAGACTGTGAAAGATATTTCATAGTCCCTTGCTGATTATGCTGTGTTTTCTCCATGATTTTTCAACAATAAACTGAAGAACTAGTGTTCTAGAAGGAAGCGGTGTCTTAATGTTTTGTTAGCAATTTCAGACCATAGTGACCGTCAAACATGTTAACAGAAAACACTGGGAACCGATGTAGCACCAAGCATCAGCCAAGGTGTAGGGTGCATTTTCATTACCATTTTTGCCCAGGTCACAGGAGCGTTTTTGAAGTGAGTCTCCCAGTTGTGCTCACTAACGTTGTCTCGCTTCACGTTTTAGAGTGGCGTCTGAGAGTACAAAGTGGGTTATTTTCAGATGAAACTAAACCAGATGTTTTTTTGCAGAAACACATTCAGTGTGTTCCAGCCACTGGCAGTCATTCTGCCCGCAGGAACAGATGACAACCAGTCCAAAATAAAACCCTGTAAAATGTCCATGATGCAGACCTCAGGCTCTGCCCCTACTGCTCAACACTGCTTGCTAACACAGACGTAGCCCTAGGGTGGCAGCCAGGGTATTTGCAACTTCTAGGTTTCTCAAGACTTCTGTGAGACACAGTGATTATTACTGGAGCTGGATGCCTACTTTCTCATTCACCTTGCTTACTTGGTCAACCAGGGTGTCTTTCATCATGTCCAGTTGCACCCCAATGCTCACTTCCCTTTCAGGGTGCTTTCAGTGTGATCTGCATCAGCATCTGGTGCTGGTGGTAGAAATGGATGATCAAGAGCAGTGAAAACATCTGGGCTGAACGGTTTATATTGGGTATTCAGTGTCACAGGTGGAGTGGTTGAGAGCCTCAAGAAGGTGATCCTTTCTGAGAACAGACCTTCAACTGCGGGCACCCGAGTGTTTACAAGATTAAATCCTGTGTTACAGAAGGACGAGCTGATTGGGCTGGTAGGCAGTCATTTCTTGTTTTTCATTTGAAAGAGAAATCAGCATCTCCTTCTGCTGAAAAGCTGGCCCCAAAGCACCAGCATGGCCTTCACCGCTGTTGCTACTGGATGTTGGGGCAGCAGTTGTGATGCTCCTGCCCTGCCTCTGCCTCGCCATTCTCCACGGCTTGCCTCCTCGTTTCCCCAACAGCAGCAGGCGGCTGGCATGACTGTGCTTTATTTGCCACTGCCTTGCTGGCCAGGGACAAGCACACAGGTTTTTGGAAGTACGGCCCTGCAGGCAGACAGACCCGCACCAGTCAGATGCGTAAACACACCCAGACCTCCAAACAGCCCCGACTGCTACAGCACTGATCACTTAGTGAGCAAAAGGCAGCGAGTAAAGAGCAGCGAGCCCCGTGGGGCTCCATCCCCACACCCTCCTGCCAGGGCTGCCCTGCTGCCAACACGGGCCGGGCTGGGGCGTGCGTGGTGCTGAGGGCCTGCATCCGTGCTGGGGTCAGCGCTACAAACAGGCACGCACACACATATTGCCATGGGTATATATGAAAAATATACAATATTTACATATATTTTATATATTATAAATATATATTTGTATATATTATAAACGTATTTATTTATATATTATACTTGCATTTATTTATATGTATTTATGTATTTAGAGGAGTAAGGAATTAAAGGGAAGAGGAGCATACATCCATAAAAAGTGGAATCTACCTCTTTTTCACCACATATTTTCGTAAATCCCTCTCAGTTTATTAAAAAGTGGTGGGTTTTATTATTCGCTGCACATTTTTAATGCCCCTTCACAGCTGCTGCGTATCGGGGCGTTTCTGCAGGTATGCGCGTGCAAGCATGTGCTAACACGTTAATACATGCACATTCGTAAGTGTGTATGATATATAGAAACGCATTTAACCATGGCTGTATAAACATTTAAATTAATATTTATAATTTATTGAGAATATTTTCGCGTTCAGTATTTACATTTTAATCACCATTTTAACACTTATAATTTATGATCGCTTCACCGTTTATATTTTGAATTCCCTCTACATTTACTATGAACACGCACCACGCGCACATTGCACACCAAATCACCTATTTTTCGAAAACAAAACACAACACGTGTGCTTGTGGTGCCTCCCCCCCCCGCCTCACGCCGCGGTGAGGGGGCCGCGCTGTAGGGCGCAGGCCGCGCGTGCCCCTTTAAGGCTGGCTCCCGGCGCACTCCCCACGTGCTGGGGGCGGGCGCGGCGCAGCCAGTGAGAGCCGCCCGAGGGGCGCGGCGCCTCCGCGTCCCCGCCGCGCGGCTCCTGGCGCCGCGGCCGTTGGGTTCCGTTGGGTTCCGTTGGGTGCCGTTGGGTTCCGTTGGGCGGTCAGGTGGTGGCGGGCGGCTGCCGGCAGCGGGGCGGGCGCGGCGGCCCCAGCCCCAGCCTCGCCTCCTGCCTCGCCTCGCCCCCCGCGGGCGGCTCCTGCGCGGCGGGGAGATGCGGCGGCGCCCGCCGCCCGCCGCCAAGTGAGGCGCGGCGGGGCGGCGGCAGCAGCATGGCCCCCACCCTGCTGCAGAAGCTCTTCCACAAGCGGGGCGGCGGCGGCGGCGCGGCGGCCCCCGGCGGGCGGGAGGGGCCCGCCTTCAGGTGAGGGGCGGCGGGGGGGAGCCGCCATCTTAGGCGGGGGCTTCGCCGGCAGCCCCCGGGCGGCTCCCGGCCCGGCGGGGTGCTGGGGAGATGCCCCGGCACCGGGGGCGGGGAGCCCGGGGCTGGGGAGGTGGCGGGGCTCGGGGCTGCTCAGGGGACGGGGCCGCAGCGTGTGGGCGCTGTGCCTGCCGCGGCACTGGGCGCGTAGTGCCCTGCTCATCGGGAAGGAAACGCGGCGTCCGCATCTGGCCCGAGCGGGGGTCTCTAAGCAGCTGTTACTCTGCTTTGTGCTTCGAGTCCTAGCGAGCGCTTTCTGTCAGGAAGAAAGGCTGGTGACTGCGGTTGTAAAGGTCTTGAAGCCCTTAGGGGTCTCCGCGAAGGCAGGTTCCCTGCGCAGTGTCCCCCATTGCAACCAACCTTCGCTCAGTTTGGAGCGTTTTCTGAGGTTGGGCCCGACCCAACCTCATTTTTGTCTTCCTTAAGTTAGATATTCCCCACTCCATCCTCAGTTTCAGCACTATTTAAATGATACAGCTCTTAAAACAAAAACTGGCGTAATTAAAACATCACTGTAGGTACCTGTCATTCCTTAACTCCCTATTCGTCTCTTTCTGATTATTTTTTTGGCATATGAACTGTTAATAAATGTACTTGAAGGGTTTTGCATTTGGGGTTTTCTTACATGTTAATATTGTATTAAATTTCTTCCCTTTAACTTGTAGGTGTGCTGCAATGCTCTTTCTTTATTCCAGTGATCTCTTTGTTACCCTGTAGGAGCATATTCACCGGGTCTTAGAAGCCCTACTGCAACATTTTCAGTAGACTTTCTGCTCAGCAGAAAGAACCACTCTATCTGAGTGGAGATACAGGATTAGACATGAGTAAAATGCCCAAATCCTTTGGGAACTTCTGTATTAAGTGTAGGTAGCTGGTCACGGTTAGAGTGGCACAACTGCTTTCTGCTCTAATGGCACGCCTATATTTTCAAGGATTTCAGTGATTTTTATTTCCTCTTTGTGCTTTGGTTAGCAAGGTCCCTCCTCATTCACTATGCACATAGATAGCTCTCTTAAGCAGCTGGGTGGGACTAACAGTAGTCCATATCCCTGGATGTCAGATTGTTGCAAACCTTTTCAAAGCCCAAGTGTCTACATGTATCCTCCTCACCCAAAGCAGTAGTCCTATCACTGGAAAAGTCTCTCATAGAAAATATCTCCCCAGGTTTGTTTGGTCTGACAACTTTTCTTTTGAATGTGTCATTAGGAAGCTTTCCCTTTCCTAATGTTCCCAGGAACACCAGGAAAAGCTCTGTGGTAAAGAGCCATGGACCAGACTCAAGGCTTGCCTGTAATGAGCACTGTTTGTGCTTGTTCTGTTGCCCCTCTCCCCTTTAACTGGAGCTAGAACATGACCACACACAGAGCTGGTTCCTCTCTTTTTCTCTGAAGAGAAAAGCAAGCTGCAAGTTCCACGCTGCTTACCAGGATGAGCTGGCACAGCCTCACAGGGGAGAAGAGACACGGTGCTGAGCTGAATGTCAAGCCACAAGAAATGGTTTCTTGGCTACAAGAGCATTAACATTTTAATTTGGATCAGGGGCATTCCTTTAAAGAAAACCTCTCAATTGTCTCCACTTAGTGCTCTTTGGTTCATGTAGCCAAGTGGCTTCGGTGCTCAAACTGGCTTCCTGGTGGATTGAATGAAATTAGAAAGTGTGCTCCGACCACAGGGCATTCAGTCCTGGGGACCAGGCTACAGGTGGTCAAACATAAAACCCCACAACATGCATCGTGTGGGTGTCAGGGCCTTAGTGCCAATTATTTCATTTCACTCTGTGGATCTGGTCCTGTTGGGCTGCACGGCATGCTAATGGCAGCACAGCCCTTACCTGCTGGGTGAGAAGAAAGTAAACACGAGGTGTAGGTTTTAATCTAGGGCCATTAGGGCAGGAGGACTTTCTGCTGGCTTGCACCTCCCTTCAAAATGATGGGAGTACAAGGTGGTGAAAGGGCAGTATTAAGAACTGTGGAATATCTTATTTCTTCTTAAAAAGAGAAATTAGAAACTGCCTGGGGAGCAGATGGGTGCTTGTGACATGATATTACATTTGTGCGAAGCAGTTTTGTACACACATCTTCAGCTTCTGGTTTTTATTACTACTGCTTTTTGCTTCCCCTAACTAAAAATATCTGCATGTGCATATATATATGCACATACATATGCAAATATACATATAAAAATATATCTGTGCCTCTAACAGAGAAGTTTGAGTTTAGCCTCCAACACTCTGAAGAAATCCTAATTACTTTGTATGAGAAATGGGTATTGGTGTGCCTGAATTCATTTAAAATATTTCTTATTTGCTTATCAAATGTTGCTTCCCTTACAAGATTGATTTAGAGTAGTTTGTACGAATTTTGGAGTGCTCCCAGGGTCATGTGCTTGGCAGGATGGCGGCTATTACTGCAAAAACAAAGCATCCTCCTCCCCTAGAATTTGAAATTTAATAAGCACGTGGTTTATCTCAAGGCTAGAATGTCTGAAGGGTTAAACATAGATATGAGTAAGGTGCTGGGGCTGACTTTAAGGAAATTAACTATTGCAGATAGCCTGTGCTTAAGTTTACAGCGGTCTGACTGTAGTTCTTGCTTGATTGTGGAATGAGCTTTCACATCAGAGTTTTGCTGTACTTCTCGATGTGGAAGATTAAAGTTATCCTTAAGTAGAGGGCGAAGGTTTCATGCAAGTTTCATTCTTTGTTAGTGTGGGGGATTTGTTGTTGTCTTTTAATTACGGAGCACCTGCACCCAGGGGTGTAAGGATGGAGAAAAATACCTTGTGGTTCTTGGAAGACTGCTCTCACTGGTGAATGTGTGACTTCTGCATTGCAGCCTCCGATAAGATTTTTTTGGTATTGGTGTGTTTAGTGAATAAATGATGTAAAATAGGGAATAATTTCATCTTACATGTGATCTATAAAAAAAAAAAGTGTTATTTCAGCTGGGCTTGGAACTCACAAGCAGGCTGCTGCTTCAGCTTTAAGCATCAGCTGCTCCTTCTGGTGCCTGTAATGGAGCGGGTGTCACTCTGTACTGCAGGATATCTATCTGGTAGCAGTTTGTTAGCGTTGGTATATGAGATCATCCGTCTGGCAGTTGATGCTAGTAATTCCTTTGGTCATAGCGCTGAAATGCCTGGTGAGAGCCTATTTGCTAGGCATTATTTCACAGCCTTTATTACCAGCCTTGGCAATACTCCACCTTCTGAAAAAGGAAAGAAAGCAGTTCTGAGCTTTGCGTATGCTTGCATGTCAGTTTGTTATAGCTTTGTTAAAATGAAACACTCCCTGGTAAATTCTTGGAGCCTAATTGGGTTTCTCTTGAGCTTATTCCAGCTTTGTAGGCATCCATGAAGCTATAAGATACTGAGCACCCAGGTATATCTCTGAAAATGGGAACAACGTGAACATCTGGTTGTAAATGTTTTCAAAAAGCATTGCTGGGGTTGAAGGGTGGATATCACATGCTGTGGGAAGGGAGATACAGCCCAGGGCCAGCTGTGAGCATGGGGACAGGGAGGGTTAAACAGCAAGTCTTGGCCTCCTGCCTCTTTGCTAACAGCTGAAGGTGAGCCTTAAGGTGCAGCTTTATGCCTCTGTTCTGGTGTCCGCCTTCCTCAGTAATGGGAGCTAAAGAGCAAGTTCTGTAGAGGGAGAGATTTATTACAGCAGTCTCGCTCAAGAGGCAGCTTAGGGAGGAAGTGATTGAAAGTATGGTCTTTTGACATGGAAACCACACTTCCAGCCTGAGGCTGTTCTGAAGGAAAACAAACAAAACCCAAGTCCTCTGGCTTCTGAGCTTTGCAGGAACCAAGGCCGTTCTCCCTGTGAAGTTGCTTGGACTGCCCTTCCCCCTGTGTTCTGTGAGTGAACAGCCTCCTGGTTTCCTCTGGCTCTTGCTCTGTGTTAAGGTTGCAAGAAGACTCCCACAGCTAGTAGTGTGTTTCTTACATGCTTGACTCTTAAATTGAGGTGCAATTGGATAACGGGTGCCGGAGGCTTTATTCTTAGGGTACTTCTGCTGTTCACATGTCTAAGAGTGAGTAGGTGAGTACTCTGCTGCGTGCTGTGCTCAGCAGGGAATGAGGAGGGCATTGTACCAACAGGAGGCCTTGGGAGCTACCTGCCTTAGTAGCACAACTCAGAGCAGAACACACTACAACCTAAAGCACTGGTGCTAATGCTGTAGGAAAATACTTGTTGTAAATGGATTGATGTGAGTGAGAAAACAGCTGCTTGGGGCTGAAAAAATTAGGTGTTCATAAATGCTGAATTCATAGAGGGGGTGGGGAAAAAAAAGGTGGTGAAGGCTGGCTTCACTAGGCTCTGAGGTAAGCTTCGCTGAGGTAACAGAATAGCCTTATTAAAGCCTGAGAGGGATGGAAGATGGCAGGCATTTGACAGAAATGTTGTAGTCATTAGTTGTCATGTCATCCCAGCTGGGCCAGAAAATGAGCTTTTTTCACAAAAAGCCATTTTTACTTCTTGCTCTGGCATTTCAGTAGCACTGAAGCTAAGAGCTTCTTGGGCCAATACTGGCTGTGTGCCTGGCACCTCTGACTTACCAGGTAGTCCTGCTGCTGGCAATCCCCTGCTTTTATCTATAATCTGCTTTGTGCTTCAGCAGTGTTCAGGGGTGTCTTCTGAAGAGAAGACTCCGTTTTAGAGCCCCGTGTTGTGTGTGGCCATCACTTGCTTCTGCTAAATACACCTTGCTTAGGAGAGTGATGCTGTCTTGTGTGCCACTGGGACGAAGCTCCATGCGAAGCATGTAGGGATGCTAGCCTGACTGCCAGTGTTTGCCACGGGAGTGTGTCTGTGGGTACACTTGCTAGGCAAAACATGAGGAGGAATGCAGTTCCGTAGGATGGCGGCTGACAGCCTTGTTCGAGAGTGAGAAGAGGAGGGCTTTCCATTGGGCACTTTGTGTGAGGGGAGCACATGTGGCTGGGGATGCCTTTCCATGTGCTTGTGTGATAGTGGCTGATTAGCGCTGATCTTGCTACCCAGCCTGGAGGTGGTTACTCATTTGCCCATCATGAGTCACCTCTGTCGTGTGCTCTGCCTCCAAGTCATCGTAGTCTTCAGGCTCAGGTTCTTTGTTCGACTTTCTCCTGGCCTTAACAGTTCTCCCTGCCATTCTCCCCTCCCTGCATTTGCCCCATGTTGGCAGCTGCAGCACTTGCAGCAGTGCCATGTTTTACATGCATGATTGAGGTCACAAGACAAGCTGCAGCACCGGCTGCGATGAAGAGCGTTCCTCCGAGGTGCAAGAGGGCTGGCTTCGGGGTTTCGGTTGTAGTGCCTGCGCCTTTCCATCTGCGATTAGGGCAAGTACCGGTGTTTTTACATGACCACAGCCAAAATATTTCTGCTTTATTGGTCATCACGCTTCCTGGATAGTGGTGAGATTCTTAGAATTGCACTGATTGATGGGCACGAGGGTTTTATATCACACTTTCTGTTGCTAAAACTGACTCATGGTTTTCTTTCTATAGGTTGTGCTGAAGTGAAACTTGAACTGTGTGGGGTGTAATTACTGAATCAGTGCGGAGCTTCCTCTGCAGTGTGTTCTCACCTAAGTGTAATACAGTTCAGCTAGTCTCCTCCGAGGTGCTCAGTGGAGTTTCACATGTGCTAATGAAATCAGCTGTATTAAGTAAACAATCTGTCAATATTTATTTACTTCTCTAATAGAGGTGCTAACGGGCTGAGTTGGGTATTAGCACTTCTAAATTAGGGTTCTAAACGATTTGCTATAGTATATTTTGTAATGAACTTAGGAAGCTTCTTACATAGTAACTCTTAGCTTTTATTAAGGCTACTGGGTTTTATGAAATAAAACCGTGGCTTGAGTTGAGGTTGCTCCATCCAAGGCTCTGGATTTCTGTGCTGAGTCTTTGCACTGAACTCTGAATCTTGATACTATCTGAGACCCGAAGTTGCTCAACTTTTGGGGCTGGGTGTGTGAGTGCACAACTTGAGGGGTACAGGAAACCTGAGCAGAGTACACCAGATAACGTTTTTGAAGGAAACCACAGAGATTGACATACTTCTCTGTAGGTTCTTTTGCAAAATGTGGATCCTTCTGAGATCAGGCAGGACTTTAACATGCACGTTACAGCATTATATTGAAGTCTGTAAAAAAAGACAGCTATGCAAATTGTTCAAAATCTGCAACTCATGAGTTAGCTTATGGTCACACAGGTTTTGTGCTTGTCTTCACATGTCCATGCAGAAACAACTCATTTAACCATTGCTGATAAATTGAGTGCTTGTATCTCTCATCTTTCCTTGCATTTCCTTTCCTGTTTCTCCCCCCCCCCCCCCCCCCCAGACTACCTAATCTCTTCATTTGTAATTCTTTGCTCTGGCTTGCACTCTATCTAATGGAATCTTTTTCAAATAGATCCTATTATAGGAAAGATAGCGGGCCTCTTATTTCCAAAGTCATCATTTGTTTAATGTGATGGGGTTAAATGAGCTTGGCAGTGACCTGTTGAGCTCCCAGAAAGGAAGGTTGGTAACCCCTGGTGCTGGCACAAGGAAGAAGAAAGTTGGGTGCAGAAACAGCTGTGTCCAGCTGTACGGCAGCAGGTTTAGTCCGTGTGTGTTAAGGCTCCGGTCTTGGTGAGGGGCTGCGGTGGTGTGTGATGTTAGCACCTTCTCCCATGCACGAGCTGATTATGCACTGGGCATTTATCACTTCCCCAGCAGTGTTGATAGGAGAGAGCATTGAAGCTCTCCTCAGCCCTGTCTATATAAAGGTCACTGATACAACAACCTTCTCTTGCAGTAGGTTGTGTGAAGCTATCAGGCTTCATGCAGAAATGGTTATGGAGGGCTCATATGTTCTGGTCCTCAGCTGTGTTGAGAGAGCTGTAGTACAGAGCTGGGAATGGGTAACCACTTCAGTTCGCTTGGCAGGTAACTGTAGTGACAAGCATCTGAGGCTCTTACTGGATCTTGGCTGTTAGCCTGGAGGAAGGTTGCTCTCACGTGGTAGCCAGTTAAAGCGGATTCAGGAGTGCTAGCTTCTGCCTTACCAACCATTAAATAAATGAGTTTCTAAATCACATCAAGCTGAAGCGTTGGAAAAATTAACTCTCTCTGATTGTCAAGATACCACTTAAAACATCTGTCTGTGCTTACTAAGCACTGAACCATTTCGGATGTGATCCCAAGTTCTGCAGGGAGATGACTGACACCTGATAACACCTGATGACTTTGGTATTTCAGAGACTTGAGGATTTAAGTCTCATGTGCTGTGAACTAGGTTACAGTACTGTTTGTCCTCTTGTGGTGGCACGTGATAACTTTATAAAATGGCTCCACATAGTTGGACTTGACAATGAGTCCAGGGCTGGATATGCAGTGGAGACAAAAAGGGGAATGTTTTTTTTTGAGTTCACCTTTGGTGAACCTGCGTACACAGTTGGGACTGCAGCTGCCTGGCTTCTTTGTCTTTAAGCAAAAACACCTGGGTGGAATATGAAAGATAACTTGAACTTCTGAATTAAACCCTGTTTACTGCTTAAAGAAATAATTGCGTATTTGTATTGAAATGTGGTGTCGGCATGTGAGCTAGAAATCTGATTGAAACAAGGGATTTTCATTTGCATTACTGAAACACTTAAAGTTGGCTGGAGTATAGACTTCATTACTGGTGTACCACTGGGCACTGTTTTGACTAGAAGAGAAAGTAAGAGTTTTGTTAGGTTTTAATTGAGTTGTCCCGAATCTGTAATTGTTGAGAAGATTTCTTATGAGTCTGCTCTGGTTGGTTTCGTCTCAGGAGAAAGTTAGGTCCATTATAAAATACTTGCTCATACAGTGATGTCCTGAGGGTCGCTGAAAGGGGCTTGACCTGTTCTTACCCACTCACAAGAAGAAAGGTTTTTAATCTGTCCAAATAAACAATTGCTATGTAAGTTTGCTAGTATCTCAGAAGTTTGTCTCTATCATGAAATCTTGCTTCAAATGTGTAAAGCCTGTTCCTATTGCATGGCAAGGTTACACCTGGCTATTTGTATTTTTTTTATTTCGGTCTAGATATTTCATGGCTGACAAAGACTATCACTTGCCAGCTATATTTTAGCACATTACTGAGCATGAACAACTCAGATTATTTATAAATCTCACTGAATAAACTTTTAAATCTAATATAATACTTTTTTGAGAAAATCTTTAGGAACCTACACAAGTAGTTAGAGCGGTTGGCCTACTTTAAGCAAGAGGCTATTTCGTAATGTAATGACTATTTATACATTCCAAGTCCTATGCAATCAGTGGTAAACAAAACGTAAGTCTCTTGCAAGGTGCCTTGCAGGAAGGCTACGTTTGGCCTTGCCAGGCCGTGGCTGAAGTGTGGTTTGGTTGTTTTTGTCTCCAATTTCATTGAGAAGGTGTTATGGTATGAGTGATTAACTACCCTGAGCAGGGTTGTAAGATGTGGCGTCTCCTTCGCTTTGCAGCGAAATTTGAAAATAAATACAGGTAAACCTTCAAGACTCAGTGCTGCAAAGCTACTTTCAACTGTCTGCAATAGAGGGTTAAGGAAAGTGTTTTGGATGGATTAGATGAATTATCATAACAACAAGAACAAAAAACATATTTTTGGCTATAACTAGTGAAAAATGCCGGAGTTGACGTTATATCCGTCTGTCTTATCACTTCATTCAATCTAAGTCAGGATTTCCTGGCATTCATCTACACAGAGACGATGGACTGTGCTGTTCATGCTATTGCAACTTTTGGGTGGTCAAGTATGGCTCCTGGGGTGTATGTTGTTTCCCACATTCCTGCCAGGTGGGTAAATCAGGCAACTTTCATAAATACTCAACATACTTTGTTTGAATTCATTCCTTTCCCTTTATTGCAGGCTAACTTTCTCAGTCATTTCTTCATTCTCTTTTTTCAAAAAACATCTTTCTCTTTCAACATTTTAACATAACTACTTACAGAGGCTTGACAATGTTTTGACAGCTGATCAAAAAAAAAAATCAGGTCGCTTCTGCTCTCAGCACTGCTGGAGCACCACACCTGGTATTGTTGGTCTTACACATTACAAGTGCTAATAAAACTAACTAATCAAAATCTTAAAGCCATATGCTGAATAAAAAAAAGTTGGATGTCAATTAAAAAAGAAAATAAAAATTTGTTACTGAACTATATTCTAAACAGCACCTTGAATTTGGGAGCGTGCACCTAGAAGCAGGTAAACCTTTTTTGGTGAGATCATATGGCTGAAAATTCACTTTAGGGTTATCTGAAACCAAGCCCTTCTGAAGCAATTTCCTTTGGCAGGAGGCTGAGCGTCCGTGGTGCTTGCACCCAGCTCTGATCGAGAGCGTTCTCTAGTGAGGTGGGAGGGCGTGCTGCAGCGAGGGCAAGGAGGGGATTACAGGTGCCTTCCACAGCCCTGTAAAGCCCAAGAGAGAAGCTGTGTCTTCTCATGTGTACCAGAGCACTCCTGTGATCAGAGTGTTTTTTTTTCTGTTTTGGCAGAAGTGGAGGAAATCAGTAAAGGCAATGTTTTGGCATAATATGTGGGCATTTTTAGTTACTTAGAGTTGAAGGTGTTTGTGTTTTCTATCAAAACTACTGTTTAGCTAACTAGTAACATTTTGGAATGCTGATCAGCGTTGTTCATATCTGTATCAGTTGGCATTAAAATGTATTTATTTATGTCTAATGAGCAATATTGTTTCTTAGTTGTTTTATTTTCATATTCTAAAACAGACTCCTTTGAACAAGGGCTTGAAAGCTGCACACAGACTTACGGGGGAAAAAAAGAGGGGGTGGTACAGAAGACGGAGAAGGAACAGGAAAGAGCAGGCAACCAAACCCATGCCTCAGGATGCCGCCCGTAAGGTGTGGTGGTGGTGTCTGTGCTGGCCTGCTCATTTACGTAGGAGATACTAAGGGCTGAGCTCAGTCAGTGCTTTCACACAGCCCCGAAGCGCAACAGGAGCTGGTGCAGTGTCACAAATACCAGATTGTGCCCTGCGCTGCTGCTCAAAGCTTCCTCCCATGTGCAGTGTGTAGTTCTCCTCCCTCCTGCTCCAGAGGAGGGGGCGAAGGTATAGGTTGGAGCTGGGAGGATAAGAGCCTTCTATTCATCTCGCTTTCTGGCAGAGGCAGTTCTCCGACGTGCCTTGGCAGTGTCTGTATTTAGTAGCTGTGTTCCTGGACGCCGGCCCAGTCACATGGCGCTGCTGGAACAAGTGACACGGGAATGATGCCTCAGCCCCGGCCTGGCGCACAGAACAGGAGGGGCTGGGCTGAGGTGAGCTGAGATGGGCCTGCTCCCTCCCCTGCGCTCCCTGGGGATGCTGCAACCAGCCCCGCTCCCGGCAGGCTGCTGCCGCTTGGCTCAGCCCTTTTGGCTCCAGCACGGAGGTTTCTCTAAAAAGAGAAAACAGAAAAAGCCTAAGGAAGGTTAAATAAAGAACAGAAGGCTGGCTTGTTTGAAACGATTGAGATGGCTGCTGTAAAACAACTGCAAAATATTTGATTCAGTTTTGCAGAACTGAGGTCTCCTGGCTGCTGGAAACTACTGGGGGCTGCAGAGGGTGGAGGAAGGGAAGAGGAGGGAAAGCTGGTTAGGACTGAGTGGGGATCTCTATATAGAGAGACTCAGTTATGGATTTAGGGAGCTAACCTTTTTTGTGTGTTTTAGTTGTCTCCAGCTGTTAAGTCCTAGCTCAAGGAAAAAGATACTTAATGGTAAAACACAAATACGTGTGATTACTGATCTTCAGCCCTTTCACACTGCTAGCAAGAAACTCCATTTTGGGGCTAGCAGCTGGAAGCACTGTTCTGTGCTGTATGTGGTTCTACCTCAAATACACTGTTTTCTGTTTTGTTTTTTTTTGTCTGTGGGTTTGTTTTTCTTTTTAAACACTATCACTGAGACGTTGTACATAACCTAGCTCCCAAACTTCTGACTAACAGCCACTGAGCAGTGAGTCTGAACTTAGGGAAGCTGGCTGGGTTCCGACGCACTGCTCTAATAAGCAGTTCTTGGTGGCTCTGAAAAGCTGAGGCATGCAATTTATCGCGACTTAACTTGGTGTAGAACTGCTCGTTAGCCTCTATCAGGTGTGTGTGCATTTCATGGTCACTTTTTTGTGTGTATGCGACGATACTGCTTTGTGGCAACAAAGATGATGAAGAATGATTGTGACCTTGCAGAAATTCAGTAAGTTGTCCTTCATGAAGCAGGTGGTCTGGGAAGTGCTGTGCTTGCAGTGAACAAGTACCCCCAATGTTGTGTTCCTTTTCATCCAGTAACATAGGCAATTATTTTTAAAAAGGTAACATTTGTACAGTGATCTAATATTGAGAGGTGTTTTTCTCCACCACAACTCTTTTGACAGGAAAACCCAAACTGAGGGAGAAGTACTGCAAATGACATGTTCGTTCACTTGTTGCGTGACTAATCTGCCATATATCCAGCCTAACGTGTGTGAAACTACTAACTATGTATCATGCTGGAACAAGGTGGTTCATCTAAGGTTAAGTAGTGCTTTACCATATTAGGACTACTTCAAATGATTGTGGAAAAAGAATGCGGTGTGGCATCAGCACAACTCCTCCAAATCCAAGGCTGTAAAAAGAGGAGGAGCAATAATGGGCTCTTTTGGGGGAGAGTGAGGAAGGGAATCCACCTCTTCTGTGGAATCTATTTAACAGGCCAGAAGAGGGAAATTCATCGTTAAGCAATCCAAAATAGAATCTACTTTACCTATAAATATGTTTTGGCACTCATCCTGAATGTCTGGGTTGTGGGTTGTTTTTGTGTATCTGTTTTGCTAAGTGTGTGTTTCACTAAAACAAATTCTCACTGAAACAGCAGGTATGATTCAAACTTTGTTTTCCTATGGTTCTAAAGACTATTTCTAAAAGATAATTGGAAAACAAAACCTTACTGGAGATTTTGCAAATATACTGCTAGTTCTGAAAACAATGTATAGATTTTTAAATCTCAATGAGTATATATCGTATATATTTCTTTTCCCCCCACCCCAAGTTCTCTTGCTGAAGTGTTACCTCAAGTTGGAGTCGTTTATGCAATTGTCTGAAGAGCCGAGATGAAGGGCAGGAAATGACCTACAAACAGAGCAGGTGATGTGCTGTCACATAGCCTAGAAAAAGAATGATTTAACTCTGCTTCCCAGAGGATTATTTCTGGAGGGCAGGACACTTTCTTCCATTTTCTACAGTAATCTGCTCCTTGGACTCAAGGTGTTTTCCATGCATGGTTTTCCATTTTTGTTTTAACTTTTCAGAAACTTTTTTGTGTATTTTCAGTCCTAATTCCTCAAGTATTTTAGTATTTATAGTATTGTATGGATGAGGTATCATTGTGAAGCCCACCAGCTATTCAGTGGGCTTTCAGGTGTTCCTAGTTCTAGTTTCTGACACAAATCTCATATTTGAGTGTTTCAAAACTTCCTTTCCTTTCTGTGTGGGGAAAGGATAGGATAAGTGAATCCTGTCAACTGCTGGTCCTAATTTAAGTGCTGGCCGTCGTTTGCTTTGTTCATTTATGCTTCAGAGGTGAATGGGAACACTGCTGCTGAAAGCAGTCCTCAGTGAGGTGAGGAGTCGCCCTCTGCTAAATCGTTTGAATAACCTGGGAACAGACCAAAGCTTCCCTGTTTCCCTCATTTGGGAAGAGGAGCAATTGTGATCTAGCATTTGTCACCACTCTGGGGATTTAAACAGTTTTGTTTTTTTTACTGCTTCCCTCTGTGGCTGAGCAAGTTGTTGTGTTACCATGCTCTAGCTGTCCACTTGTCTTCTGTTCAGGGTTTAGAGGTTGTGGTTTACAGAGATGACAAAATTTTCCTAAGGATGATGCTGTGCTATTTAGCAGGTAGCATGTGGCACTGGGTTTTGAAATCTTTCTCTGTTGTCTGACTCTGCTGCATTTCTGGGTGGCCTTTAGTGAAGTTATTTTCTCTTTTTAATCTGGAAGGGACATAGCTCTATGGCTGCCATCTTATGAAGTGTCTAAAACTACCGATTAGAAAAAAAAAATCTATGTAAGAGGTGAGATATTGGCAGGTGTGTATGGGTTAAGTTGTGTGGGTTTTTAAGCATGGGTGGGAAAGAGGACTTTGCTCTCCTGCATACTTACCTGAGCCTGAAAAAAACGTGAGGTTCCTTTGGTCTGTTTAAAAACTTAGATTATCTTGGTCAGAAGTATTTTATTAGCTACTTGCCACCAGTACTGCCATTAAATTGTTTTAATAGGCACATGACTGTAAACTCTCATAAACCAGTGTAATGTCTGCGACAAACTTCTTGTTGTTTTTTGCTTCTTTTTAAAAGCTTTTCAAAATAATATTTTCAAATTCTCAGCCAACTGTAAATACCATTTATCCTTAAAAGTAAAACCATTACAGAGCAGAATAGCTGGTGTTTCTCGATATGGGGTTTTTTCCCCCTGATAACCATATGGCGATGATGACAGATTCGTATTTGCTCCCAAGCTATATGAGGTTGCTAGGAGTTGTCAGATGACACTTGCTCACATGAGAGCCATTAACAGGGTGTTGTAGCCAGTGTTAGAACAACCTTGCAACGAAGGGCGAGTCACTGCAAAAGCAACTATGCTTTTTTTTTTTTTTTAAGAGGCCATATGGTTGGGTCTTGTGACTACATAATTGCCAGCTACCTAATCACATACCAGGAAACAAACACAGTTTAAGTCAATATTAGCTGTTGTATCTGCTACAGCTTTGCGCCAGGCTTGGTAGAAAAACTCTGACAGCAGCCAGAGCAAGTCTATGATGGCTTCTGAAACTTGAAAGTCATGTCTGCTCCTCTGCCTTGGATAACTGCAGCAGCATTTAGGCTACAGCTGCCATTCGGTTTAATGGCATGTTGAATATATGAAGATCTCTGCCTCTTCTTCCCCCAACAAGAAATCCAGCAGACTGTTCTTGTGTAGGGAAGAAATCTGATAGTAATTGCCATCGCTAATGGTTGATCTGTATAGTAAGGAGATCTGCCTGAGGCTGTGTCACTTCAGCTGGTACTTGGCTTTTTTTTTCCCAAGAGGATCCGTAGCACAAGAAGATGTGTGGGGGCACACCAAAAGCTACAAATGGCACAGGGGGACAAATAGAAAGAGCAAGAAACAACAGCGATGTGCCACTTGGAAGTAATCTCCCTTGTGCCAAATTGGATGAAAGGATTAGAAAATCTCTGAGAGACCAAAGTGTCAGCTGTGTGAGCAGAGTGACTAGACTGCTGCAAAACAGGTATGCTAGTAACTTTTTTGGATACATACAGTTTTTGATGGAGGATGAATGTTTTGGCTTGATGTTAGATTTGTAACCACGTGCCTGAAAACTAAGCTGTTTGGAAAGCTCTGTAAGGAGGTCATTCTTGCTGCTGATGGTGACTGATACTGTAGAAAGTCTTCCCTGTTGTTTGAAATCGAATCTACATTCTTGACTGTGATGTGTAAGATCTGTGTGTATGCTAACTGAGGTCTGAAGGATAATTGACTTTCTTTTCAGTTAAGGTTAAATAACTTCACCTTCTTTTTCTAATTAGTTTTCCTCTATTCAATTTTTTGCCACCTTCTGTGTTACTGGGTCAGGTAGCACCAATTTGCAGAGCAGGCAGGAGGGGATGCTGTGAAGTGAGGAAGGAGTGGAGGGGGCAACTCTGCTTCCCTTCTAAATGATCTCTAGGTTAAGCATTACATCAAAGTAATCTGGAGTGTGAGTAGTGTTTCTTCAGCTGCTTTTGTTGTGCCTTTTTCAGGTGTGTGACTGTTTCCAGTGAGTGAGCCTGCTGCTGTGTAACTGTGAAAACATGGTTCAGGGTAGCCTTTTCCAAATTACCATAAAGGATATTAGAATAAATATTCTGTGCTCGGTATTGCCTATTTAAAACACAGCTAAATGATGCATAGATTTCAGGCTCTTCATTTCTCTAGCCTGTGGTTGTTGTGCTGAAGCAGTGATTAGTCACTTTCTAAAATGTTCTAAGGTCAGCTCAAGTAGTCTTCAAATATAAATAAATAGGTCACGTTTCAGTTATTGCATGCATGCTGGTTGTTATAAAGGTGAACCAGGAGCTTTCTTAGTAAATGTGAGGGTTAGAGATCTGTATTAACTGAAAATACTGATTAAAGGCAGAATGGGGCAAGCATTTTTGGCTCCTTTACAGAAAAAAACAATTCTGCTTTTCCCCTAAGTGAGAGAGGTCTCCTTCCCTCAGTGTCTTGTATCTGTAATGGAATAAATGCTGAACAAGCCCAAGGTCAGTGACTTAATATGCCAGCTGAGGAGAAGTAAAGCAAATTTAAACTTCCTCTGGAATCTGAGGAGAAACCTTAGTAGGGTATCTGTAAACTATTTATGACTTTTGTGTCTTTCGTACAAAAAAAATATATATAAATACTGTTCTATCTATCTAATAGATCTGTTCCAGGTACAGAAAAACTGTTCTTTGTTGTATGAACGTAGCTTGATTTTTATTCCGTTGTTGAGACTTGAAGGTGATTTTTATTAGTTCTAGCATCTCCCAGATGCAGGAAGGATCCCCTCTGAAGGTGAGCTTAGACAAGCTGAACTGTTCAAACAGACTGCTGATGCTGAAGGGGTGGTCACGTTGCCTTTTCCTTTGCTTTCTGGCAACATGCTCTTGTCCTTTTCCCCTTGTGCTGGCTCTGGTTGTTCCAAACCTTCTGGAACTGGCTTCCCTTAGGGAGTCGATTTAGCTCACTAAACAGACAGAAAACTGACTCAGGGAATAAGAAAACCCAATTAACCTTCTAACTAGCCTCAATACTTAGTTGAAATGGATGGGGAACATTTTCTTTGTGCCCTTTCCTAAAGGTGTATAGCTCTGTGGGTGAAGTGAGTTAGCGTAACTCATGCTGCCACCAAGAGGTGGAGGTCCTGCTGCCTTCTACTTTTTCCAGCTACTTTTCTGAGCCACTTTCTTTTGCTGTGACAAATGTCTGCTGTTATGGAGAACTTGACCTGTTTGTGGAATGGTCCAGCAAGTACCAGAGCTGACGTGAATAATTGGAAAGGTTGTGCAGTTAGAAAAAGGAGAGGAAGGGTGTGGGAGGCTTTTATTGCTGTGATAGAGAAATAAAACTGTTCAGTCAAAATAGCGAAGTTCAATCTGAAATAGGAACACATGCACAAGCTCACGTTCATCTACTGATTTCAGCAAGTTAAGAATATATAGGACCTAGCATGATACACACTTTGTAAGCCAAAGTGACCCACTTAGGCATCAGTCTCCTCACTTTCTTACCTTCCTAGAGCATACTGCTGGCAGAACTCCATTCTAACATTTTGCGGTACCTTGGCACTCAGCTTCAAAAAAAACTCACTATTTTGGTCATTGCATCTGTAATGTGTGCTTTGAGTCACTTAGCAGTAAGCAGTTCTTTCAGCACAGAACACAAATTGTCTTGGTGCATAAGTGTTTAGCTTTGTTTTACGAAGTAGTTTTCTAGCAGGGATTGAAAATGTTGAAAATGGAAAACTTCTTACAATTTTTTTCTTATTCTACTTGCATGTAAACAGGGCTATGGTGGGTGATGTTTCAGTTGGTGTTCAGTAAAAACCTCTCAAAGTTTTGTCTTTTTTTAAAGTAAGTGAAAGAAGCAGCAGTTATCCAAAGGTAGTGGTTGTATCACACTTTATTCTTGCTAAGGGTTCATATAACGTGTGAAGGGTACACTGGGCATTAATGTGCTTCATGGTAAGCGACACTTTCCTTTGTAGGTGTATATGTAACGCTACTCCTATTACAGAAGTTTCACATAATTTCCTTTGGTATTTAACACATGGCTAGGTGAGCTGTTTTAGAGATAGAAAGAAGTGTGCAAGTTGAGGTTTTACCAAATCTAAGTTTTAAGACATGAAGTTGGAGTGTCAGAAGTAATGGTGAAGAGCTGAAAAGCCCCTTCTCATGGGATTAGAATTAAATACTAATAACTGGACAGAATGGACACGTAGCGTGCTGCAGCCAGGGAGCAAGGGGCTTCGTGTAAACGTGTTGAAGGCTTTCTCTTCAAAAATCAGAAGAACTAATGCAGCTATTGTTATAGATTGCATTTGCCAATGAAAAATGGAAAACATCATGTGCAAGCGTTGGTGTCAGCTTTCCATGTAACACTTCCAGAATCTTTCCGTGCCTTCTACCTGTCCTTCACGAATGCATCACAAGAATTTCTGTGGCCTTGAAGTTAATGTTAGCTTATATTGTAGCTTTGGAGGGGAAGGGGAAAGAGTCTGTTTTTTCCTTCCCTATTTTCTTCTGAAATGCTTAGAAATACGTCCTTTGGTCAGGCTTGGTGGTTGAAGTTGATTAATGAATTATTAAGTAATCGGTCAAGGTGAACACATATGTATACAAATTGCCCGTGAGCGTAGGAGCCTTCTTACCTTAGGAAAAGTAGGCTGAAATATCTCTGCCTATTTTGGATATTTGTGTCTTTTTAGACAATTGATGCGAAAGTGAAAGGGTTTTCTTAGCTTAACATTCCTTTCGATGTTTAGCTCTGCGGTGCAGAGGTGTGCTTTGTTTGTTTTCCATGAACAGATATTTTGCATAAAAAGAATCTTACCTCTCTTTATATGAGATTGTGTGAAGAAACAAACAGAAGCATGTCTTTCAGCATTGCTAAATAAGCAAGAAGCTAATTTAAAGATAAGTAATGGTTTTGGGGTTTTGGCTTTTATGTGCGTGAAATCAGAGCTGACCAATGAGTCTGTGTGCCATCTGTGTTCTTCAACGCTGTTTCTAGGAAGCAGTTGAAACTGCTGTCCCTGTTTCAGGGGCTGTATGTTATACAAGCTGGCTTAAGCTATAAAGGCTGGAAGGACTGTAATCAGTCTGCTCATCAACTTTTGTGTAGGGGAGGGAATAATCCCGGTCATCTGACTAGTCTTGTGCCTGCTGCTAGCTTCAACATTGAGGTAATGAGCCCATGCAGTTGTATGCGTGTATAGCTTGCCTGTGGGTATGCCTGATCTTATCAAATGACATTTTAGTAGGATGGAGGGTTTCTGTAATGTGTAAGACTGCTGCAAGGACTGCATCTGTGGTTTGTGCAATGCAAAGCCTGAAAGCAAAGACTTCAGTGAGATGCTGTCTGATATTTGGTTAGTGCTGCAAGAAGCATTATCTGAAATTATTTCCCTAGATTGCTCTGTATCATAAATCTCTGATATATTTTATGCTGGTTGCTGTCTGGTACTAAGATGTGTTTAAAGTTATGAAAGATTGTAGAAATCCTTACAGAAATAAGTGCTTCATGGGCTGTGCTCCTTGGAAAAGGCACTTGAGCAGGCTGGTGAACTGGCTCTGGTTTGGGATCTGTTACAGAAGAACCCTGCTCACTTCTTACTCAGAAGTGGGCACAGCACCAATATGAATTTTGTTTTAGTGCAGAGCATGGGGGCTCACTGGTTCATAATGAAACCCAAATGCAGGCAAGACAAGTATCAAGTGTGCTTTCAGCAGTGGTGGTTGGGTACAGGGCTGTGCTGGCAAACTCTGTGCCTGAAATGAATGAATCTTTTTCAGTTCAGACTTTCAGTCCTGTGGTCTGAACTGCTGACCCTATTGAGCCAGTCCTGGAGGTTTGTGTGGTGTGTGTTTTTTTTTTTTTTTTTTTCTTTTTTTTTAAAAAAAAAAGCTTAACTCTTTAAGGATGTAATGATGTCGCCTTTCTTTGGAAGGGCGATCTGCGGGCCATTTTAATAAAGCAGCATGGTTACTTCAGGTATGGCTGTGGTGCTGCCTGCTGCAAAAAGTGTGCAAGTAAATAATCACCTGTGTATCTGAAGAGGTAGAGTATATGGTACAGAAAAGAATATCCAGCTCATGAGGTAGACCAGCATGAAGCCTATTGCTGGCTCTGGCTTTCTTGCATTCTGTATAACTGGATTTTGTAATGGTGTTGCATAGGCAGTGGGTTGAGAAACTACTGCCAGCCTTGTAAAACAGACCGTGTTCTCACAGCTCTTTGTGGGTGCAAGGCGTGTAGGATCTCTGGGCAGTATCAGCAGTGGTATCGGGTCTGGTCTCATACAGGTTATGTTAATGCTGTGATTCTCTTTGAAAGGGAAAACTTGAAAAGAAGTGTCTGGCACTCCTGGTGTTCTAGGGGCAGCGTGCTACAAATGCATCAATGAGTTTCCTCACTGTTGATGGCAAAACAGCCTTCAGCAGTATTCCCTGATCCAGCTCTGGGTGCTGGGCCCTTACATGTTACATCCATAGAGTGTACTTGCATTAGAGCACTTCAAGTGGAGATAAGGATCAGGCTTACTCTTTCCAAAGGTATTTAAAATTAGAGTAAAATCTTGCAGACAGGTACTTAAGCCTTGGAGAAAGATGCTTAATTAGCCTTGTATTTCTTCCTAGCTATGTAGAAAGGGGCATTGATCTCTGAAATTCAAGATGAAGTACAAAGAAGAAATTATGCCAGCTTGACTTGTACTGACTTTGCAAGTCTGAGTGTTGCCCATGGTTACCTTACTGACTAGCAGGAGCTGATGACATTTACCTCGTCATTTATTTATGGCTGTTGGAGCATGGAATAAAAGAAATAGCTTCAGAAATTCTCATCTTCCAGCTGTACAGTGTTTTTGTGCTCCCCCCTCAACTCTCCACCTTCCCTCTCTGCAAGGCATAGTTTAGGAAAATTCCTATGTGAAACATCCTTTTGGGTGGGAGATCAGCGTAGCCTTGACTGAAGTCTGTTATGCAATTTGTTAAACTAACAGCTATTAATAAGTTGTACTCTTACCCCTGGATATGGTCTATCCAGGTCAGGGATGAGGCAATATGACTGAGCACCAGGCTGCCACCAGAGCTGTGGGGCAGTGCTTTACACATTATTAGTTTCTGCTATTAATTCCAGCTTGTCAGCTACGGAGTATGAAAAACATCTTATGTAGCTGAATCCGAGGCTCAGCAAGCCTCCATGCTCCAACATGCATGCCAGCTCCCTTGGGAATTAGGAAAGAATCTCTTGCTGCTGCAGCTGTGATCAGTCATGCTCTTCAGCTCCATGTGGTAGCTTGAGGAGACAAGTGGTGTGTCATGGTGTGTGTCTGGGGAGCTGGCAGGTTCTAGGTTCAGAGACTCATTTTACTTCAGCTACAGTCTCAACAATAGAATCACAGAATCTTCAGGGTTGGAAAAGACCTCCCAGATCGTCCGGTCTAACCATGCCCCTGCCACCACTATCACCCACTAGACCATGTCCCTAAGTGCCACGTCCAACGTTTCCTTGAACACCCCCAGGGACGGTGACTCCACCACCTTCCTGGGCAACCCATCCCAATGCCTGACTGCTCTTTCTGAGAAGAAATGTCTCCTCATTTCTGATCTATGTGTCTTGGTTTCATCTACTAAACGAGTTACATCATTGTTGGAGATCGAGTCTCAGTAATCTATGATAGCTCTTAAAACCTTGAACATCCCCAAAAAGAGGAAAAATAATGCTAGGTCTTTTGGTTAAAATGGTTAAATATTGGAAAAATCATAGCTCATATGGACAGTAAAAAGATTCTAAACAATTCACTGTTTTGTTTAGAGAAGAGAAGGATGAGGGTCTGTGTAATCCTCCCAGATTATGAAAGACTGTTGCAGAGGATGGAAATCCATTGTTCTTTATTAGCACTAAGAGAAGGGCATGAAATGCTATGCCTAACTTTCAGTAAAGGTGATCGAGACTCTGTATAGAGAAGGGAGTACATGTTAGAGTAAAGCACCAGGTTGCTGAGACACTTTTTTGTTTCTCTTCTGGAAAACTTTGAAAAAAGGGTGGATGAAACTTGGTCTGGCTGTGCCTGCCTGTGTGTCTGTCCTTTTGAGTTCTGCACAGAGTTCTGATTACAGCCCAATTTTTGTAAATGCTGAATAAAAGATGTATTTGCTGAATACCTTTTGCTTTGCTTAAATAAGCCTGCAAAGTGCGTACACTATTTTTAATAACTTGTTTGTAATCTACAGCTGGTCCTCTTCGGAGTTTGACTTGAATGAAATCCGACTGATAGTTTACCAGGACTGTGAGAGAAGAGGCAGACAGGTCTTATTTGACTCCACAGCTGTCCGCAAAATTGATGAAGCTGTTATTCAGGTATGAAATGTGAACTGTGCATTTGTCCTATTGCTCTTCTGTTTGCCTTCCCAAAAGCAGGAATGGAATTTTTAAAATGACAATGTCAAATTCATAATCTTATTTGTGATCTTTCACTTGTTCTGAGTTCTGTGATAGCGTCACCAAGAGTGTTAGATATCTGTTAGAATCTGTTACTTGGTATTTTTTAATACAAATGTGTTATTGGAACTTAACCAACTTAAGCCTGACTTACTTCCAAGCAAAGTAATTTGTACCCCTTTAAACTGAGCACTGCCTTAGCCTTTTAATGTTGGATGTGATTTTTTTTTTTTGTTGTTGTTAGCTGTTTGGGCAGTCCCATTGTTCTGGTGATGTCTAGCTTGTCTAAGTGTGCTGGTCCTCCTTTAGTGTTTGCATTAGTGAAGTTGTTGGCTTTCTGTAAATGAAAACAACTCTATTTTGTCTAACCACCTCATCATGTGTAAGACTAACACATGGCAGTGTGGACACATAACTTCTGATGGTACAAATACAGGCAAGAGTAGCTATTGGGAAGATGCGAATTGTTCTGTTTTCTATGCACACAAATTGTGGAATAATGTTCTGGCGAACTTGGGTGATTTAAGACAAGCAAAACAATATTTTTTTCTGCCATACTAGCTCTGTTTCTTTTCTGCATTGAATTATGTAAAGTTTGTTTGTTCTGAAGTCTTTGTTACAACCTGCAGTTTTATCCTGGCAAACCACTGTGATTGTAGAATCCCTAGCTATACTCAAATAGTTGTGACTGTTAAAATTACTTATGCAGGTGCTTTTAAAAACAAACAAAACACAGCACTTTCTAACTATTTCAGTCATGCAACAAATATATAATTGTTCCACATCACTCAGACTGATGAGCATCATCAGCTAATGACTGATTATGAGCTTATGAGGGTAAGTGGGTCAGACTGATCTGTTAATCCCTTCACCCACCACCCCATAAAACCTAGTATCAACATTCTTATTTTGTGTCTTAAAGTTGGTTAAAAACACACAGCATGTGAGGACAAAATGTGTGGAAGAAACATTTCTGGCTCCATTTAAATGTTCAAAATACCCCATTTGCTTTAATACTTTAAAAGGTGAACTGCAAAATGACCTATCAAAAATGGTGCAGCACTGGCATAACACAGATTAAAATTTCCCTCATAGCATGTGATAAAGGATATTACCTGTTTTCCCAGCAGACACTAGTCTAGGTACCCTTGTAAAAAAGAAATGCCAGAGCACTTTGAATGATGAGTAGAGAGGACATTGACATTAAGTGAATGATATGCTACCAGTAAGTCTAGAATTTACTCAAATTTAAGGCAGGATTACTCTTAAGCTGTCCTATGTAAACTGAAGTCAAGGGTGTTTGTGTGTATACTGTACATTTATGCACTCTTCTAGAATGTAATAAATGCTTTATTCACATCAGATATTCAAAATACGTTGTCTTTGAAGCGTGCATTAAACTTACCTGGGGGAACTAGCAGGCTTGTTTAATGTACTCATTTTTTTCAGTATTTTTGATCTAATCTCCCATTCTTTCTGCAGGTGGTGTGTGTCTGCTTTTTATTTGGCATTTTTGTCAATAGCTTGTTAAGCACGTGGCTACTAACCCTTGGTCATTATAAACACCTAATGACAGTGACATAACTAGTTACAAATAAATAGTAGGCCAAGAAAAAACACAATACAAAATACAAAAGGAGTGCAGGTATGGGATAAAATATAGAAGAACAAGACTTCTATGCCAGGAGGTTTATTTTAAATCAACAGGGATGTTCTACCATTACTGTACTGTAAACTTACAAAAAGTACAGATTGTCTGTTCCACTTTTTTTGGTTCACTCTTCCCTCTTCCTGTTTCTGCATCTCTCCTTTTGCTTATTTCATCTCCTTATCATGATTTGAGTATTCTAAAGCTTACTGCAGTTATTGCAGTGTAGTACTCAGTTTTTATCTGAAAAAAATCAGTTTTGTGGAATATTGGATTCTATTTTAATTTCCTGTTACAGTTCCTTTCCCAAAATACAGGACATAAATTTGGCTGTGTTGCACTAGCCTCTTGGTTATTATAAATTCTTTTTGTCTGCTGCTTTCTTTTCTGTAAAGTGTTATCTATGGTTACCTTGGTCACGCTAAAATCTATTTAACTTGAACTCTGCTAGTGCATGTTTCCAGTGAGTTACAAGCTCGTACAAAAAGATCTGTTAAAATGTATTTCGTTCTGATGTGCACTGAAGAAACGGAGGCTTCCATTAATACACATTAAGTACATGTTCAGTAAGGGATTTTAAATTTCTTAAATGTGTAAGGTTAAATAGCGTGTGATGGTCTTAAGGCTATGTAAGCAGTCTTCACTGAAGGTTAGTTTTGTTAAATGAGTTAAATGCAGCATTTCTAATGAAAGATGTATAAATAGTATTAATGTAATATTTTCCAAGGCTTCTTTTCTGTCACTGGTCAGTTCTACAATGTTACTAAACATAGTGACTCGAGAGTAAACTTTCCTTAGATCCAGATGACTTAAATTAATTAGCTTGTCTTTTGCAACTCCTATTCAGGTTTAACTAATGGATTTTATAACCCGCTAGCTCTACCAAATGATGCATTACTTATTCCTTGATTTTGTTGGCCGTTCTTCTGGTTAAGGATCTGATAATCAGTTAGGAAGCAAAAGTAATATGTGGCTTGACTAATTGTGCAAATGGTTACAGAAATTGATTTGTAAGCAGCCTATAGGCAAGATTTGTTTATATAAACTTTGGCAAATGTTACTCACCATGTGTTTGTAACAATTGGGGATCATCTTCCAGTAGAACTTTATCTGACTAATTACTCTGTGATATTGTTGAAACTTGTCTGAGGATCTAAATGTGAGTAATTCTGTATTTATTTTGTCATACTAGCCTTTTTTCTTATAGGATCAATACATGTGTTTTGAACCAAATAAGTGTTTGATTCTGTCGCTGAACTATATTTTAAGAAAAATCTTATCATGCTGTTTTTATGGATGAGAATCTTATTTTCGTAATTATTATTTTATTTCTTATATTGCTCTTACTGCTTTGTTTTGATACAGAAAATGGCAGAGGATGCTGCTGTAAAGGCTTCTGTCAAGAACTGCCAAGCAGGCAACGGGAACAATATTTCTTCCCATAGCCCCTCGATAAGCTGTTTGCAAAATATCAGAGAGCAAATACCGAAGTACCAGGTACTGTTATTTATTACTTCTATGTATCTGTCTTACTGAAGAAGCCTTAACTTACATGTGCTGAATCCCTAGTTACAATTTTAGTATTTTCAAGTTACGGTAGATAACTCAAGATTCTGATTATATTTAAGGTGGTGTAGAGTAAGTGTACGTGGGCACATCTTAAGCTTTTATTCTATGTTGACCTCTTTGAAAGCATTAGAAAATAATAGCATTAACAACTCTGAAAGTCAAAAGCACTAAACAGTTCCCTCTTCTAGTTATAAACATGACTGTCAGTCATATCAGTTCAGTTCTGAAGAAGCTATTGGACATGGTAGATGAGGGGGACTTAATGTCTCATTGTGACATGAAACTTCTAAGAACAATTTTATGATACTCAGAACTTCTAAGAACAATTTTGTGATACTCTGGCTGTCTGTGAAAGCATGACTATTTTATCTGGAAAAAATACAATTTGAAGCATCTATAGAACAAGGTAGAAGAAAAATTGTATACAAGTAGAAGGTAAATCAGTTCCTTCAGAATTGATAACCTCAATATTTGTTGTTCATGGTTAGTCTTTTGAAACATAAGAAGAAATTGGCTTGATCGCTCCTAGAAATGCAGTCTTCACAAATTATTTTCCAATAAAAGATGCTTCTGAGAAGTCTTCTGTAGGGGCAGAAAAGGAGAACTTAAATTTGACTTGTGAAGATAGTTTAATGCTTGTAGCAGTGTTTCCTCTAGTGAGCAAAACCAACTACATCTTCTAGCTGTCCTTGCTTGTACTTGCATTTAGTGTGTCAGAACCACACAGGATCATATTTTTGCATGAAAAAGCAGAATGTATTCTCCATTCAAAATGTGGCACTATGTCACTATTTCATATTTCAATTGAGAATAGTATGTCAAGTCATTACTGACTTTGCTTTTCCTTTCTTCTTGTCTGTGTAGTACACTAGACCAGCCTCTGATGTCAACATGCTGGGAGAAATGATGTTTGGCTCGGTGGCAATGAGTTACAAAGGTTCCACCTTGAAAATCCACTACATACGGTGAGTGTCCTTTTCTGTGATGTGCTCCCTTGTCAGGCGCTTGGAACTGATGACTCACTGAAATGATTGTTTATCCTTTCAGCTCTCCCCCTCAACTGATGATAAGTAAAGTCTTCTCAGCCAGGGTAGGAAGCTTCAGTGGAAGCAACAATAAGTAAGAACGTCTCTCTTCTTCCCCTCCATACCCTCCCACCCTCGTTCTCCAATACAGTTGTCTTTCATTTTTTTTCCTTTTGTAGGCCTTCTGTCACTGCTTTAAAATTTGACTTAGCTGAAGTGGAAAGGTCTAGACGAAAATTGGAAATGAAGGCTTAAATGAGGGCTTGTGGTTAAGTGTGAACTTGAAAAGTCTCAGCCAGGACATAGAAGAAGAAAAATCAGTTGATCACTTGAGTTTCTGCTTCTTAATTTGTCAAAGGCATGCCATAAACTTCAGAGGTTAGGTACTTTGGACATTCAAAACATCTATCCTTTGCTTTTAAGAGTGAAGCAATATGTTGCAAGAAGCACTTGTTTCCTTCAGCAATAGCAAAAGCTACTGTTTCTCATCTTTCTCTTTTCCTTTATCTCAAAAATGGGCAAGTTTGAAAAAACTGAATCCCGTGTGTGATACACAGAAGCTTACAACAACTCAAAGAGGGAGTTTATATAGAAAAGGACTCTTTTTCCTTTTAGTTTCAGAAAACCTACTGATCCTTTGAATGTAATTCTAAAGTTAATCTTCAGTTTTCACTTTTTCATAACATGAGTCTAATCTTCAAGCTAATACTAATGATTATTGATCGTTAGAAACACTGCCTTTTTCTCTTTTCTTAGCTTACAAGATAGCTTTGAATATATCAACCAAGATTCCAGCTTGGGAAAGCTGAACTCTAATCAGAATGGTTTGGGAACCTGTCGCAGTGGAAGTAATTTAGGTAAATATTTGCAGGTTCTATGTCTTTCTGACAGTGTTGACACCATCTGTTCCTTTAGTTTGTTGTTTTTTTTTTTCCTGTGCATCACCTTTTCCTTTTTTTTGCGTTGCATTTTCTCTAGATTGCTTTTGTTTCCTAGGTGTGTTACAGCTGTGTAGCAGCAAACTGCTGCAGGGTGTGTCTGAAGGAGGTCCCCTCCGGCTCATCCGCAGTGCTTCTTTCTTTGCAGGTTTGTGTGGAATGCCAACCACAGTGTGACCCATCCATATGCACACAAATCCAGCTCCTCTGAATTCTTATGAGAGAAACATAATTACTCTCTAGAAATAGAAAGGGCTGAGAGAGTGACAACAGACAAATGTGGCTTTATACTTAAAATCTTTCTTCCAAACAACTGGCTGAATTAATTGCTTTTTGTTTATTTTCTAATTCCAGTGCTTAATTTTAAAGACATTTTTATGCAGTGTGTTTAATAATAAATGAGCCCTTATATTTCTTAGGGAAGTTATGTTTCTTGCCTTGCTGATTTCTTGCTAGTGTGGAGGTGTACTGCTGATAATACAGCTTTTTCTTCTATATCGTACTAATTTTCTAAAAATAAACCTTTCAAAACTACTTCTTGAGCTAAGTCTGAGGGGCTTTAATTTTCTTCAACAATATCAATTCCTTTAATTTTTAAAAACTCAGCGCTGCTTTACATAGTCTCCTTTTACAGGCATACTGATGACCCATGCAGGTGGGTAGATATTAGGCTTAGTTAGTTCATTAATTAAAAAAAAGAACTTGAATACCAATGCAGTTTCTTCACAGCCTTTGCAAATTTTGCATGCTCTACAATTTCAGTGACTGCACTACTAACACTTCAGTGTAGTACATCATAAGCTGAATGTTTCTTACCATGAAGCTGTGTAGATAATAATTTCTGCTTGGGGAGTAAATCAGAAGCTTGAAGGACATGTTTGACTATTCTGTTGTAATATTTGACTTGTATAAGTTAAAAATCTTGCAAACAAGTTGAGTGACAGTACCACCAGTTCTTGTAATCAAAAATT
The DNA here is from genome assembly GCF_047663525.1 of Anas platyrhynchos. NCBI lineage: Eukaryota > Metazoa > Chordata > Aves > Anseriformes > Anatidae > Anas > Anas platyrhynchos. The sequence continues at coordinate 32,858,697 of NC_092590.1, read as the reverse complement.
AGATGCATTTTGTAATGTAGACTGTATTAACATTCTTAAGGTTCTTAGAGACACCTTAGATTGGGCCAAGTAACTAACTTCCTCTAGTAACATTATATTCAGCATAGACCTAGTGTTTGCTACTACCTCTGCTCATGCAACACTGCTTATTTGGAGTAATGGTACAGGATGTAACTTTGGTGTTTTATGACCTTTAATCTCAAGCATTTCTTTAAAATGCTGATAAATAGTATAATGAGTTAAGTAATATTTTCTATTGATCTGTTCTGTTTGTTTTAGCACACAGTACACCTGTTGATATGCCCAGCAGAGGACAAAATGAGGACAGAGACAGTGGCATTGCTCGGTCAGGTATCTGCTGTTTCTCTTGTTTGCCTACTTTTGTAATTGTTACAGTTCTTTGGCTCAGCGGATCACGTGGAATTTAGGCACCTTTATGACCAAAATCCAAATTTCTTTGACATCTGCTAAGCAGTTTTCTTTCTGCTATTGCCGAAGACTTTATGCAAGAATATTTATAGTGATGCTCTTTGTTTACAGCTATTGTTTTGTTTTTTACCAATCTATAAGATGGAGGAAGAACTGGTTGGTCCTCTAACTATAGCAAGGGAAGAGAAGAGGTGATTGCACTGAATAGAAAAAAGGTCAAGAGACCAAGAGGTTTATCTAGTGTAATGAGAGCAAACATCTTATGGCAGAATGCTTTTAACAGGAATAAGATTACTTTTAATATGTTCTAGGAGAGATCCCTGTCTTTATAAGAAAATAATATTCTATGGCAAGAAGAACTTTTTAAAATAATTGTGCCTCCAGTTGCAAGCAAGTTATATGAAAACTGCTCTAATTCTTTTACAAAGAGCAGTAAGCAAGAACAATGTTTATGTGCATTTGTTCCCTGTCAGAGTGTGAAGAAAAGCATTTGACTGGCACTCAGTATGTATTTTTTTCCTTTTTTGATAGCATCTCTCAGCAGTCTTCTGGTCACTCCTTTTCCATCTCCAAGCTCTTCATCATCATCTTCTAGCAGCTATCAACGTCGCTGGCTCCGAAGTCAGACAACTAGTTTAGAGAACGGAATAATTCCAAGGTGGTGAGTGCAACACCTTTCTGGTTATAACAGCTGTTTGGCAATAATTTAAGCAGAGTTTAAGCCTCTTTTATTTAAAAGCATGAATTCTGTCATAAATACTGTCAGTTCATTCTGATTTCTGTGCATGTTAGGTAAGATTGCCAGTGCGAGGGAAGATCAAGTTTTGGCTGAGTCTACAAGGCCTGATTTGACATACTTACTGAATGTAGAGTCTGTCTAAAGACCCCATCCTGAAAAGCAAATTAAATTCTTCTCTATTTCTGAAGGAGCAGAGCCTGTTGAGATGAAAGACGGTAACAGCACCACTGCCATAATAACATTATACCACAATGAAGTCTTGACTAGTGAGCAATTACTGAAATTGTAGAGTAATAGCCCATGACAACTCTCTTGGCTAGCACTGGGTGTTCCTGATGTGACTTCTGCCAAAACAGGAAGAAAAAAGAGCTGTGATCAAAAAGCTTGGCTTCTGTTTTGGAATTTTATTAGCTTTTGTAGCTCAATAGCATAACAAAGCATGGAATGCAGCAGACCTTTTGTAGCTAACAAGCAAATTTTTCTGTTGTCAGCTGCAAAATAGTGAATGGGTCTTGATTGTCTGCTCATATGTACTCATCCACCTGCACCAAGAAACCGTATGGAATTAGTGGAGGACTACAAGAAACTTGTACTGTGTGGCCTGTGTTACTCTTCACTGTCTTCAGTTAGGAGAACCTTAGAAACTGCCAGTTGAAATATGTGGTCTACTTAAAAAACAAAACAAAACAAAAAAAACCACCGCACTATTTTTGATAAGCCCAATTTCAAATGTTATAATTCTGGCTCAACATCTTTCCCTAGTGTCAACAATTGAACACTTTCCCTGGGTATTTTTGCAGAATCATTAACATGAATCATGCAGTTACACTTATGTAGTGGTCATGATTTCTAAATCATTCTGACAGTTGAAAATGAGTTAGTAAACATTTTGCTTTCAGTGAGTAGAAATAGTCTAGTTTCCTAAAGAAATAAGACAGTGTGTGAAAATGTTAAAACACTGAGAAGGAAATAAGGTAATTTCAGGCAAATTAAAGTAGCAGCTGCATTTTGACAGTTAGAAAGTTCTTTGAAGTGTTATGAACGTAACAAATTGTTTAAAGGAAAGTAGCTGTACTGGGCTTCTAATTCACTGGAGGGAATAGCTTGTCTCTTTTCCTCATGGGAGAATCCATGCTGAGGAAAGATCTTGGAAACAGGGCATTATTAGTTCTGCTGTTTAGAACTCCATTTGGTTTGGGGTTCTTTCTGAGCCAAATGGCCCCTTCAGATGCTTGTTTTCTGATGCTTGCTGGAGAAGCAGTAGGTTTCCGGTTGAATACTTCAATGACAGCAGAGTTTGCACTCTGTTTGTACAGCCAAGACTCCACCGTTTTCATGACTAATGTCTTAGGCCAGTAGCTCAGAGAAAATGAGATGTATAGCTGGAACTTCATGTAGTCAGTTGGCAGCCAAGCTAGATTAGCAGCTTTGAAAAGGCTTTTCTTGCAGACCACTGTTTTTCAAATTCTGTTCCTGAGAAGCAGTACAAAAACTTGTCATGTTTCTGGATGCTGACTGACCCATCCTTCCCAAACTTCCTTGGGAATTTGTCTCTGCATGCAAGTTCCTGAAGTTCAAATGAGGTTGTGTTTTTGTCTTGAACTCTGTTTTCCCACAAACTGTTTTTGCTGGGGTTTTGTTGTTTATTTTTTCCTGTATTCCTGGACTTGTACCTCTATGATGAGAAACTTGTGTGCATAGTTTTGTTAAACCAATTAAACTGTAAAGCACTTATTTTTAGACTGAACTTAGAATGAAAGTTTAGGATTTGGACTTTGCTCTTGGTAATTGCTTCATAGGGGCTTACAAATGCCACAGGTTTCATTTCAAGATAATTCTGATACAAGAAGCTTTCAGGAATTTAATTACCACTCACTGATATTGCAGACTTAATTCATGAGAAAAGTCCAGAAGCAAGCTGTTCCTCTGAGCTGCTGCTCTGGATGTGTCCCTCTTGTGTTCCTACAGCTTTTTCTTGTCTGTGCTTACCACTCGCTCCTTATAGTTCCTCAGTGTGGACTGAAAGCCATTTTTCTTTTGAAAGGAATACTTTAATTGAATAGTGTATATACTACTTCAAGATATTTTTCAGTTAATTCAGAAACTTTAAGCAATAAAAATAGTCTTTGCAAATTCAGTAACATCAATGTCTGTCACTGCAGTGCAAGTATTTATGGAAGAATAGAGAGGGGCTGGGAGTTGCCACCCTTCTGTATAATGACAGAAAACCTTGTGCTGGCAGATAGCTGTAGCATCTAATTCAGTTGCCCACTCAAAGGACTAAAATGGAATTTAGATCAGGTTGGTCTGGAGCACATTTAGTTCAGTTTTGAAAATCTCCAAGGAAGGGTCTCAAGAACCTCTCTGGGCAACCAATTTATGCTTTATTTTTTCTGTGAAGTTCTTTCACGTAAAACCAGAAACTCCCCTGCTGCATCTTGTTTACAGCCAAAGGTTGTGTAAACCTGTTCATCTTGAAGGCTCCGCTTCTATTTTCTGGATAACTACCCACTGGTTATTAAAAGAGCAATCAGGTGTCCCTTGAGGCTGAACACACCTAGCACTTTCAGACTTTCCTTTTGTCATGTGATCTGGGTTCCTTACCTTTTTGGTAGTTTGCTGGCCTTGCTCCGGAACTGGACACACTTCTCTTGAAGTGGCCTGATAAGCTCCTAGTAGAGGGGAATGATCACTTATCTAATGAGGTGTTGACTAGGAAGACTTTTGCCTAGTCACCTCAGCAGGTACTTAGTCTTCACCAGTGCCTGTGCACACTACTGACTCATGTTCATCTTGGTCATGTTGTTGGATGGCCAAGGCCTTTTCTGTAGGATGACACCTGAACAGTCAGCATTGAAGCCATACAGTTGCATGGTCATTATTGTTGGATTTCAGGAGGTGTCTCTTGTCCTGTTACTAATTCAGGTCCTTCTGAGTTTTCAGAAGGATACCCTACATGGTCCAGGCAGTGTTGCTACAGGTGTGTTCTGATCCGCAGGCCAAGTTGGTGAAGATATGAAGCAGTCTTGATCAACATCAATTGATGTGTAATACTGAAAGCTGGCAACACTAATAGAAGATATGTGGCAGAACTCTCCAGTGAATAAACAGAGCTTGGGAAAATAGTAATGATTACAAAATAGCCACTATTTTATTTTTTTAGTGGAAAACAAAGCACTTTAGATGGAAGTGTATCCAACTCTTATACTTGTAGACATTGTTTTTAGTGATTAATAAGTGGTGACACTTTGTCTTTAGTTCATTTTATTTTGTAAATTTACTTTAACCTTTTCTTGTTAATGACTATCTGTTGTTTTTCTGTTCCCTTTTCTTAATCTCCCTTAAAGATAAATCCATAAGGAGGGTATCTGTAGTATTCTGTTTCAGAGGAAAGTGTTTGCCCCAGTAATTGCTAGCCTCTTTGAGGGTTGCCTTACTTTTGATCTGTTGGAGCAAACATAAGTTTTACCTATCAGTATGCTGGGTATCCTCTGTTTATGGCACGTGACAGAAAAGTATTACGTAGGCAGTAGAAGGAAAATTATTCTTAGGTTTCCTTTTTCTATATAAAGAGATGAATAGAAGACTAGTCGCTGTTCTGTGCATAGCTAACTGTCCTAACAATCTGTCTTGTAGGTCCACTGAAGAAATGTTTAGTATGGCTGATGAAAGCTGTAGCTCCAATCCTGCAATGGTCCGGAGGAAAAAAATTGCAATCAGCATTATCTTCTCTCTGCCTGAAAAAGAAGAAGCACAGAGAAACTTCCAGGATTTCTTTTTCTCTCACTTTCCTCTCTTTGAATCCCACATGAACAAGCTGAAGTATGCAATAGAAAAGGTACAGAACACCGGTTTGGTTTGATGTGGAAATATAAGTATCAAACAGAATGAAGTATTTTAGAATCATAGATGAAGAGTGGGAGAAGGTGTGTGATATGAAGCTTCCCTCCCTCCTTACCACACAAAGTCTTGAGCCTAAGCCCCATGTTGGAACTCAGCATGTGCTGAAAAGAAGCTGTAGTTTTTTTCTAGTCGGAAGGGAAATAGAGATTTATGCTGTGTGGCTTTTCTTTTTCTTGTCCTCCGATTTCACTATGAGTTTGTCCTGACTCCCTAGAGACTGTGGAAAGGATGTTATTCTCTTTTTTGCGCTGCCACTAAAGGAGCGGTAACAAAAGTTTGTTGTCTTCCCCTTACTCTCTCAAATGTTATCCTGTCTCTCCATGTTTAGTTTTAGGAGTTGGTCCCTCATCATGATGTGGAGGGAGGTTGGCAGCTACTGCTGTCCTGAGCAGTTGCATAACACTTGGGCTAGATCTTAATTATTTTGACATGTTAATGAAGCTTAAAAAGATGAAGAATGCGAGTCCTTTAAGAAGTTGTTTTGTCTTTAACTCTTAATTAAGGCCATGATCTCATGTAGAAAAATAGCAGAATCCAGCCAAAGAGTGCAGGTTTATATCAGCCGAGTCATGGATGCCCTGGGAGAATTCAGGTGAGTTGATGGAATTCTGAATTACAAGGAGAGTTGCTCTAATGAACCTCTAAAGATATTTGTCAATTTCAATTATAAGCAACTGAATGCAGGGTTTTGTAATTTAGCTAGTTTTAAAGTTAGTGTGAATGAGTTTTCTGTGCTGGGTATTGGGTACATGTTTTCTGAGAGCTTAAGTAAAAGTAGCTCAGCCATTTTCAGACTGAAAATAAAACAAATACTTTGTTTTGCTCGCTTGTGCTTTGGACTGTCAGTCTTCAAGACCTCATCAAGAGTTGGATTCTGCTGATGTCTGTGCAGGCACATGGATTGTTATATTCAGACAGTTGAGTTGTCTACTGTTAAGTGTAGATGCTGGACGGTGAAACTGACAGGAAAGTTATTGTCAAAGGCACTCTTTTTTTGGTACCTAAAAGAGGGAAGGTTGACAGCAGTTCAAGAAAAGGTTACCTCCCCCCACCAAATAATTGGCACTTCTCTGAATAAAACTGCATAGAGGAATGCAAGAAAGGGAAGGATATGCAATTGAAGGCACTATGTTGCTGGTACTCTGAATTAAACAGGCTAATTTTGTTGGACACTAGTTGGAAAACTTTTCTAGACATGCCAGTTTGCTTAGTCTCCTAGCTCCTACCTAAGTAAATTGATATATAAAAATCAATAGACAATAGAGAATAGGTTGCCTGTATTTGCAAATTTGAAATGAATGTATTAACATGCCAATCTTTGGGAATCTTCTTTGAGCAGAATTACCATCTGGAACCTATATTCTGTTCCAAGGATTGCAGAGCCTGTGTGGCTTAATATGATGTCCAACACCTTGGAAAAGAACCAGCTATGCCAACGTTTTCTTAAAGAATTTACCTTTCTGATAGAACAGATCAACAAAAACCAGTAAGCTTTTATTTTCCCCTCTACCCAACCTATTCTCCCCCAAAAAAAAGTTTCTTAAAGGTTTATGTGCTTCCCAGAGCATGTGGGCATGTTCTGACACTTGTGCAATATTCTTTTTCCTAGGTTCTTTGCTGCTTTGTTAACTGCGGTGCTGACGTATCATCTGGCTTGGGTGCCAACAGTAATGCCAGTTGACCATCCTCCCATAAAGGCCTTCTCTGAGAAGCGCACATCACAGTTTGTGAACATGCTGGCAAAATCCCATCCGTATAACCCTCTCTGGGCACAGCTTGGTCAGTAGGAAATTGAAAGCTTTCACTGCATTCACTTCTTACCTAAGCTACTTGGAAGTATGCATTCCTTTGTACATAGTTAAAATTGGATGTGGTTTCTCATGGTAGATCTGGACTAGGACAGCTGAGATAATGATAACTCTTCTGCCACTGGCTTGAGGTACTTGACCGGTGGCGGAAGTCTGGGTGATATTTGATTTGTCTTGGTACAAGCTGAGCAGAGTTGCCAACAGATGTCTTGAATTAAGCTAAAGGGTATTTGGAGGCCTGTTAGTGTAGCCTAGGTGCTCAGTTCTTCACTGGTTCCTTGTTGTCCTCCAATTACACTGCCTGATTAAGTGGTTTTCTATAGAAATCTTAAGAGGGTGCAAATACTGTGAATGATCTGAGCAGTTTGGGAAGAATGAGGGGAAACATCCTGGATGGAGAGAATGTAGTTGAGACTGCACAGGCTGCCTTCATTTACCTCTTCATGGAGTTACCATGGACACAAAGACAGCAGAATAAAAGTATGGCAAGTAGCAGAGCCTCCATTCATTCAGAGTTATGTGAGTGGGCTTGGGACAAGATTTTCTCTTTATTCCAAGCTCCTCAGGTTGTTCTCTAACAAAAATCACATAGCTTTTGTTATCTTGGTACAGGGAATTAAATAATGCTATCAAATGAGTGGGTGAGAGTTCAGAACAATGCTGCCAGTGGTAGAATCCTTCAAAATCTTTGTCTTGGCAGCAGGTGTGAGTTTGGTACCAAATCAGCCTTAACTTTCAGTGATATAATGTATTGACATGCACACTAAAACAGTAATGTGACTTCTACACTGTGATGCTGGTCATGTTTCTTGCTTATTGTCTAACTTAGCTCTCCATAGCCTTTAAGAAATTTAAGAATTCTTATCTTGGCTGTGTAGTTGTAATAGAAGTTTCCTGTTTTAGTGTGTCTTTAAAGACTTATGCATGGGAGAAATGGGTTAGATATCCAGGGAGGGAAAAACAGAAACTTGCTTAGGGTGTTAAGGATAGAGCCAGGCCAGGGTTACAAAAAAAAAGAGCTGGAGTGGGAGGTGTAAGATAAGCAGTAGGTGTTGTGGTACCTCCCAGGAGCTGCCACTGGTGACTGGTCAAGAAATCATTTCCTCTTTTTGCCTTCTGAGGCTTTGCATTGCTATCAGCACTGGCCCAGCTGAGTTCTGAGTGGCTGAACTCAAAATGCTTACTGTTTTTGTTTGGTAGTTTCAAAGCCCAAAACCTTCTATCAGGTGGTTGCAGCAACTGATGTGCAAAGTGAGATGTTGCCCTCTGCTGGTCCCCTTCTTCAGAAAGAATAAATAAATAAAGTGTCTGGGTGCTTTAAAATAGAAGTGACTTTCTATGAAGTGTTGTGCTGTATGTGGCTTTCCCCCTCCAGAACGATGTCCTCAATAGATACTGCATATCAGTTACAATTACATAGATGCATTTGTAGGTAATGCTGTAAGAAAGACATACTCTTTTAAACATGAGCTTTGATCTAACATGCTAAGCAATAGCATGTTTTGAGGACCACAGCTGTGACATTTTTACTGTTGCATCAGTAATGTTGTATTTAAAGTCAACCATGCAAATGAATGCTAAGCCTGAATCTGATTTCTTTAGCAACTGTGCTCAACTTGAAAGAAAAGCTATCTTCCCATTTCCTTTCCAAACTGCTAGTCCTTGTGGCCCATCAGGCACTGAGGTTAATGGAATTCTACCTGAGCAGTCTTCAGCTTACTTGGTTACTGAGGAATGAGTGTGCTGGCCTGTTAAGCCATCAGACAGGTTGCAAGGGTGCCCCTAACTGGGGGAAGAGAGCATAATGATGCCACCACACAGCAGCCCTCAGTAAGGACTTACCACCTAGAAAAATGTGTTAGATTAGCAGACAGCTTATAATGCCTCAAACCAGAGAAATTCGCTTTCAATGCGAGTGCTTATATTGGCTAAAGGAAATTGAGCTTGTGGTGGCTGCTTCCCATCTGCTGGTGATGTCAGCCAGGGTTTGGTTGGGCAAAGACATTTAGAGGGTGTACTCCAATGGGTATTGAGTGAAGACAGCTGGGTTAACCTGGTAATAGCCAGTTTTTGAGTTAACCCATCCTTGTCTCTAATAGTGTGTGTGAACTTTTCTGTAGCAGCCATCTGTCTGTTTCTCCCAGAATGTTGGGTGGAAACCCTCCAGCTGATAGAGCATGATACGCTGCTGGAAGATAGATGGCTCTTCTCAATAAAGTAGGGTATAGCGGTTCTTCGGGATAAATGAGCTAGCAAGTAAGTAGTTCTAGGGAGACTTAGATTAGGCCCTAGTACCTACTTCTCATATTACAATTGTGTTTTAAATAATGAATGTTTTCTAGTCCTCCCCTACTCTCTCCTCCTCCCTACGAAAGTAAAAGGTTAGTGGGGTTGACTCCCAGTGCACAAAGTGCACATGCCTTGCACAGTAAAGTAGTTCTATTTTCAGAACCACATTTATTATGCTGATACTGCACTTTTTCTGCTGTTTTGAATATCTGAATCTTAAAAAATACAATTTAGACTTGGTCTGTATGTGAATTGGTGTTTAACAGAAAGGAGAAGAAAAAGTGACTGCAATTAAAGAGAATGTTTTTGAGGGAAACTAGTACAAAATTAGAAAACAGTGTCACGGGCTTCAGAGCTTTGGATATATATTCTTCAGCAACTGTTGTGTCAAATTCCAAGTGATAATATCTTGTAAATGTTATCAAAAACCTGTAATCAATTTGAACTGCAAGAAACTGAGTAGTAACAGTCAAACCTTCACAAGGACAATAAAACCCTTTTGGATATGGGTCGGATATAAGAAATGTCAGCAGACTTCTTTTGTTATTCTGGTATTTTGAACTTCTATGAATTTACCATGAAAGAAATGAACTGTCTGCAGTGAATGCTGTTTCAAAATGTGTTGAGTATAAGTGGCATAGCTTATTACAGCCATGTATAAGCATGTGAAATTCTTGTTTTCCTGTCTAGGTGATCTCTATGGTGCCATAGGCTCTCCGGTTAGATTGACTCGAACTGTTATTGTTGGAAAACGTAAAGAGTTGGTGCAGCGCTTGCTGTATGTCCTAACTTACTTCATTAGGTGCTCTGAGCTACAAGAGAATCAGCTGACTTGGAGTGAAGTGCTTGGAGAAGGAGAACAAGTGCTAAATGGAAGCAAGATCACAACTGCACTAGAAAAGGGAGAGGTAGAGGAGTCTGATTATGTGGTGGTCACTGTCAAAAATGAACCTGCTCTTGTGCCTCCAATCCTACCTCCTAAGAGTGATGGAAGTAAGAACAACAGTATTGCAGGGTGGGTACATAATCCAGAAGGCACTTGCACTACGACAGATTCTTCAAAAGAAAAAGAAGCAATAGGAAAAGTCAGTCAGAACTCTGACACAGCTGTTGACTGTCTAACTAGCACTTTGCATAATGGAGCAGCTGATGGTAGGAAAAGAACTGTCACTGATACAGGGACTGGGTCCTACCACTTTGAAGAGCAATCAAAGTTGGAGAATTTAATGGATGTAAGGAAGAACAAGAACCAGAATGAAAGGAAAGTGGAAAAGCAATTGTCTAGTAGGTCATCTGCTTTACCTTGTCCTGAAAGGTCTGGCCGCAGGAGTTCCCAGTTGGAAAAGGTCACCTTTCGGATTGGAAGTTCTGCGTCACCAGAGTCAGACTTAGAAACTCAAAGGAGAGAAATGGAGGAGAATCTGAAGGCATTCAGAAAAAATCCAGAGGTGGTAATACATTGTGCCTCAAGTTCAGCAGATCTGACTGTGGATGTTTCCCAGAATCAAAAAGAAAGTTGCGAAGCTGCCTTTTTGCCCTTCAGTAAACACAGTATTTGTTATGCACAAATTCCACCTTGTGAGGGGAAGGAGAGTATGCTTAATAACCAACATATGGAAACTAAAGGAACTGAAATGAACTTAGGGAACACAGTATCTGGTGAACTGCTTTTGTCCACTGATAACGTAGAAACTGTAACGTTGCCAAGCTTGAAAGAAACTAGAACTTTATGCTCTGGCAATCCGGAGAGCTGTTCACCGGACTGTGTGGAAGGTGGTTCTGCTGTTAGAAAGGAGTCCCCTAAAGTAGGTGCTAAAGATGTCCCCTATGGGGATGCTGGAAGGAAAACCCCCTTCAGAGTTGAAGGGGACATTCCAAGGAATGAGAGTTCAGACAGTGCTCTTGGAGCCAGCGATGAAGAAGGTGATTGTTGTATTCCTGACGAAGTTCATCATGATAATGTCAGCAAGAGACTTGAAGAGTTTGTGGAAGTGGAGCTTCCTTTACCAAGGTAAAGGAGTTTAATTTAGAACTAAACAGAGTCAAAACTTGTGCAGTATTAGAGGTGTTCAGAATTTCAAGTCTGAAATCCACTGGGATCTTGATTGACTTCCTTGCAAACAAATCCATACCAGCCACTGGTAGAGTGTTTAGGATTCTTGTTAACAGACTGGGGAAAAAAAAATGCTGAAAAGGTACTGAAGTTTGGTGACAAAGGTATTCTTCAAATGTTTAACAAAAAAATCATACTTTGGTTTGTATCAATTGCCTGAAACAGTGTAAACAATTCTGTCTGAGGACTAGTGATATTTCATCTTTGCTTAAACTGCCAAATACTAAAAAGATTTGAAATAAATAAGGGCATCCTATTTGAAAACTTCTGAGCTTTGCAGGTGCATGTGGAGCTTGCTGATGCACATGTTAAGCAGATAGGAAGATTTTGCTGTTTGGGCTGAGTGAGAACTCAAATTTAGCAAACCTGTTAACCACAGAACAAGGCTGGGGGGCATATGGACCCCAAGCTCTGATAAATGCAGACTTGCTGTTTCTGAAATTTGAAGGAATCAACACAATGTTAAATTTTAAAAAATAATTAATATTTTTAATAGAGGTAGGGGTAGTAAATGAAACTTTGTATTCATATCATCATCTGAATGGAGTCTGTCAAGCAAGAATCATACCTGCTTTGTATTTCAGGTCAAACACAATCAGCAGTCAGTGTGTGAAAAACTTTGGAAGATCGCTTCTGGGTGGCTACTGTCACACATACGTGCCTGATCTAGTGCTGCATGGAGTAAATAATGATGAAAAACTCAAGCAGTGTCTACTAGCAGACCTCCTTCATGCGATGCATGTGAGTTAAAATACTGTTCCAAGTCATAGTGTGAGTTGTTGCTATTACTGAGAAGCTAAAGCTACAGAAACATGGTAGTTTGTAGTTTAAATAAGACCTCTTTCTCTGTACTTGCCAGTCCTTAACAGCCACACCTGATATGTCTTCTTTCTTGAAAGAAAACCCCTTAAATGACTGAGAAGCCTGTTCATGCAAGAATCGCTTTTTTCCCCTTTATACTCTCTTCGGTCTTTTCTTGAAAGGTGAACACAGGGAAAAATGTTTGCAACTTGAAATTACAAACAAGGAAAAAACTGACTGCTTGTTTTCAGTCACAATAGCAGACAGTTACCTTTATTTCATAAAAAATGGTAGACAAGTTGTTGGAAACATCTTAGTTTACCACTTAGTGGCATGTGTTGCAAGGGAGATGAAGTCCTGTGGAAGCCTGTGTTACACTAGGCTGTAGCAGAAATGACCAACTGCGTAAAGCAGTTAGCAGTAGGTAAGATCTTTGAGATATTCTTACTCTACTCCAGCTACACCAAGTAACTTAAAACAAATCTTTCACCAAAGGAATGTTAAGTGTTTAGTATTCAATATTAGATGTTTATCTAGTGATTGTCAATTGCTTCTTTCTATAGCAATCAAGAATCATCCTGTAGGAATGAGTTAAACACTGTCCATAATGGTGATGTGCATGCAGTTGTTTAAACACCAAATTGCTCTAATATGATACTGTCTCTTCATAAATACCTTGTTGTCATTGTGCATAGTGAAATCCCTTACAGTGAGTATAACCACTCACTGAATCAGCATAATTAATACTCTGTTTGTTTTGGAAGAAACTTAACCTTTGCAGGAAGGCTGGATTACTGTTAGTGAAGAAAAAATGTCATAGTGATTCTGAAGCACTACTTAAAAAAAAAAACCTTAAATTGGTAGTTCAGACTTTGACCTAATGTTACTGGATATCAGCTCTGTCTCTGAAACGGTATTCTGTCTTTTTTTTTTTTTGAGATGCCTTTGGTTTTCTACTGGACAAGCATTCATTTGGACCACTTTCTCAGAGTGAATAAAAGTGGAGCCTTGATCTAAGCTGTGAAAATTCATATGCAAGTTTTCCATAACGTTTGTCTTGCATCTCTTGCAGCATCCAGTGCTAGATGAACCCATAGCAGAAGCTGTCTGCATTATTGCAGACACAGATAAATGGAACGTACAAGTGGCTACCAGCCAGAGAAAAATGATGGACAATGTGAAATTAGGCAAGGATGTCTTGGTCTCGAGTCAAGTATCCAGTTTACTGCAGTCCATTTTACAGCTTTATAAACTCAATCTCCCAGCTGACTTTGTAAGTAGCTTCAGTTTTCAGTAAAGAAATAATGGAAATAGTTTAAATAGAAAATGCAGAATTTTGCACACTGTATTTTATTGGATTGTTTCAGATATTTCTTTATTGGTATAGCAAAGTTGGTACAATGTATTTAAAAGAATGCGTGCTACAGTTTAGTTACAGGTACTGTTTTTAACTTAGTTTACTTGTAATAGACCAAGATTAAAGTCAGCTGCTCCAAAATAAGACGGAACAAAAGTTGCTTAGGCAACTTTAGCATGAGTGTATTTATGATTAGAGTTGTGTAGATTATTTTGTTTGTATAATTTCCTCATTCTCTACTGTATGAAGCTTCTACTGTTTCTACCATACCATTTTTTATTCTTGATTTTTTTTTTTTACCAACTCCACCTAGTGGATGCCTCTTCTCTATCCTCAGTTACATGTGTATTGCATGTTTACTTGACCTTCTGTGTTTTATGCGTAGTGTAGCCCACCCTGTCAGCCAGTGCTGTCTCAGACCACCTGGCAGACATGCCTACAGCATTCCTGGGAGGAGATGGAAACACGAAACACTTGGGGTCGGATGGGTTGCAGCAGGGGATGTTACTTTCTCATAGTGTGTGCTTCCCATCCCATAATATCCTTTCCTGTCCATGTTAGTAGTAGAGTTCATCAGAACAGATCAGTAATGCTTTCTGATTGCTGTAATCAGCCAAAAGAGCTAAGTCACCCACAAGTCTGGCAGCAGTAATCATAACAATTTTTCACGTAGTTGTAGCTGGGGGGAAATGGTGCATCTTTTTTCTGTAGTCTTTTGAGTAAACAGGACTGGCTTGGTCTTCAGCAGATAGCCTTGAGAAACTTTATTTATTGGAAGCTTGTGTAATGACTGCTAGCAGACAGAATAAGAAGGTGGAGCTGAATATTAACAACTGAAAATAGTATTAATTGATGCTGCTTTGGATAAAATTAGTGGTATTTAAGTGCTTGAAGTCAAGTACTATGGCAAAGTACATCAGTGTCCTTTCTGGATACTTCTGTATATTGGAAAACATGTGACTTAGGTTAGAATTATGTCATCATGCTTGCACAGGAACACCTTAAATTTTGGCATTTTTGAACTCATAAGTTGGTTCTGCAACTGAAGTACTTCTTCCAGTGCTGCCCTGGACCTCGTATATGCAACTTCTGAATGCTTTGTGTGGTGTAGTGGCTTTTGGAGGTGGACTAATTTTATTTCCTTCCTTTAAAAAAAAAAAAGAGCAGTAAAATGGTAGTCCTAGTAGCTTGTTTTTCTGTTGTTCTATAATCTGTATTGAAGATGCTTTGAGCTGTCAGAGTTTGTAGGTCTTTGCTAACAGGAACAGAATAATGGATGAATGGAAGTTGGGTGTTCCATTCAACTCTGGAGGGAGAAGTCCATGTTTTTATAATGAACATTCTATTTGATGTACATTTTGACAAAAGCATATATAATAACATAAATCAGAAATGTGTAAGGCAGTATGTTTGAGGATTAAGTGTATATTTCTTGACTTGCAGTTACTGTTTAGAAGAGTAATTTTTTTATGGCACAACAAAAAACAAAACCCAACTTGAGACTGGACGGAAGACAAGTGCTGATGACTTTGTGACACTTGACTGGCAACCTTCCTGCAGAGTTGTGCAGTATGCCAGGGTGAAAGGGAAGTGGAGACTGCAAATGTTGCTTATCAGCAGTATGACAAAGATTTTACCTGCACCTTCTAGCTCATTTTAAGCTACATTCAATGATTTTAAATGAAGTCAGTGAGAAGCTGAAGAGGAGGCTAGCATCAAAAAAAATTACTGTTCTTCTGTACCTCACTGGACATCTTGAACAAAATGGTTTTAAAAAAAGGATGAGCTTGAGGAGGAAAAGCTCTTGATTCTTTGCTGGCTTTCAGGAGTAGTGGATAATCTTTTCTAAAGAATCTCTTAGAACAATATAAAATTCTTCCTTCCTCTTAACAATAAAAAAAAAAATCTGTAGTCCTTCAGCTTTTGAGTAGTAAAATTGAAATATGTTGAATTGCCACTTCGGGAATCAGCTGCATGCCTACATGAACTACTGGGGAAGTGCTAACAGGCTTTTTGTATTAGTTACCTGTAGTAGAGACGGTAAGAATGTCTTCCTTTAGGCTAGAATCAGAAGTGTTATGATTATAATGGCTTCAGTGAAAACTGCTTGAAGCAAACAGATGAAACCAGTCTCAAAAAGCAACTTGCTCAAGACCATCAGAAAAATGCATGGTAGGCTACCCATGAGCATGAGTCTTTTTTCTATTTTTTTTTTTAATTAGCAGAACTGCTTGCACAAGATTCCATTTCTAATACTTATGGTTTCCATCAAACTTAAAATATACACCAGAGGATGGCCTGGAGGTATTTGCTACTACTGATTCTAATTGTTGTCTCCGCCTGCTGGATGATTAACTATTTGATAATGAGGTTCTGCACACGCTTCTTGTTTTTGTCTTTGATGTGGTCATCTCTGTGGAAAGAAAGAATGTATTGAATTGAGTTACCCTGTGTTCTGGAACAAAATACCTGATAAAACAGCCTGCCTACTCACCTAGTGAAGATGTCCCATGTATTCACCCTGTGTTACTGTTTTTAAAAAAAGTCTCCGAAGTTTTTGTCTGCTCTCTTGCAGTTGATGTATGAGAAATTATGTACCATCTGACTGTTTTTAACCAAAAACTCTAGCATGCTACTGCTGAACGAAATTGGAGTAATTATTTTGGTATTTCAACTTGAACTATTACCTTTTGCAAACAACATCAAATGTTTGAGTTTTAAACTAGAATTATGTAGTGCTAATTAAAAAAAAAAAAAAAGGATTTGTAACCTGGTTTCTCCAGTAAATTAGAGATCAAAAGAGGTGTAGTTTTATGATGAAGATAATGGTGTCTTTCATTTATGTTTTAGTTTCTTGAATAGGACTTCTCTGGTGCTGAAGAGAGTGCTGATTTTTAGGAACTGTGACACTTTCAGGAAAAAACACTGACTTGTAACAAAGACACATTTGTTAGGTATTCTGGTTAGACTCTTATTAAGGTATCTTGAATGTTTTTGAACCTGGTTAAAACTTTTATGTCAGGAGAAACTGTGTCTGAGTTGAAGGGAAATTGGATGGCTTTCTTTTTGACTCCTGGAACAAACTTGCTGCACAAGAAAACTGAAATACTCCAATTCTTTGAGATGAGGGAAAGCTAGTGTATTTTAAGCTGCCAGCACAACTGTAACACATTTACTTCTTTACAGATTTTTGGGGGGAGACTTAAAGGTGTTCTGGCTAAGATATGTAAGCATATCATTTTAGCTATTTTTGTAATATATGCATGCAGTTGTTTTAAAGCCATTCTGAGGTTTGTGGTCTGTATTTACAGTGCATAATGCATCTTGAGGATAGACTACAAGAGATGTATCTCAAAAGCAAAATGCTTTCAGAATATCTACGAGGACATACAAGAGTGCATGTAAAAGAACTAGGAATTGTATTGGGGTGAGTATTGCAGATATCAGTCTTAATTTATGGCAAAACTTGAGGCAGTTACTTTGCTTTTCAGTTTCTGAATGTAGTTATGTTCCTGTGGGGACTTGCTACTTATTCCATGTTTATTACTCCCCTCTCTCTCATGAACCTAATGAAGTGTAGAAATGGGTTCCAATGAGCCATCAGGAGATACAGTCCATCAGGAGGAAAATCATTTGTTCTGAAATCTTAAGGATGAAAAATATTCAGAATGAAGAAAGTTCTGATTTTGGTTACTTGGAGGTTGTTCAGTTCTAGCCAAGTACTTTGTGGATGCATGTGCTGTGAAAGTAGAATGAGAGGAAGGGGCAAGAAATGAATGCACTTCCACGAAGATGATTTTTAAGCACTGTAGCTAAAATTTAATTTATATCTGGCTGTTCAAGATGTCATACTGAGCAATGTAGTTTAAAGTAATGAGACCCTGAAGTAAACCCTTGTGTGTATGCGTAAAAATGTATATAAACATACTTACTGACCTTTAAAGAGTGTTCTGTTGGAAATGGTTGGAACTGAGCATTGCATCTGAGAGACATTGTGCTACTTTTACTGCCTAATAATTGATACTTCCAGCTTTTGGTAATTCTTGGTGAGAAGGTGCTGCTGCATGGTGAACTGAGTTGTATTCGAAACATGAAATTGCAGTCTTCCATAAGTTGATGTTCAGTATTTTCTTTGGCTGGGCTTATTGATGCCTGCTGACTGCAAGCTAAGGGTTATGGATTAGCAAATAAATCAAACTTTTATTTTTACCACAAAAAAATTATATACCACAAAATGTAATACTATCTTTTTCACTTAAATGGTAGCAGACCTTTTTGTTTTTAAATGTTATCACTTTACTGGTACAGCATGAACAAAAAATTAAATGATGAACTTGGTTATAGCAAGACATTTTCAGTTTCTTTGAAGTGAATGAAGAATAGCCTCTTGTGTTTATCTTCTTTTGGGAAGATGATTGTGTATTTAAGTCTCTCTTTTTTTTAATTTCTAGGATTGAATCCAATGACTTGCCTTTGTTGGCTGCTATAGCAAGTACTCATTCTCCGTATGTTGCTCAAATACTCTTATAAATTAAAATCTCAGGATAGTCGTTCCCTTAAAGTAAAAGAAAGAATATGGGAATGTTGAAAGAAGAACAGTTGCCAAACGCTGATAAAGGGGAACACTGAGAAAAGCAGGTGATGACTGTACATTCTACCATCTTCCGATTCTGGTTTCAGCTGGACGTTTGATCGGAGGACTTCAGTTTACATAATGTAAAAGGCATTCAGGTTTTTCTTACAATCTCAGTTCTGACTTAAAGTGACTGCATCCTTGCATTTTTTTCTTCAAAGGACAAAAGTTAACACTATGTGGCAGACTGTGAGCTGCCATCCAAAACGCTGCTCAAAACCATGAAGTAACAGTTACAGAACAAGTGGGTTGGAATGGATTTCCTAATGCTACACTCATGAGTGTGGTGTGGTATATTTCTTTTCTGGGGAGGAGGAGTTGTAAACTATGTACATAGCATTCCTATACGCAAGTGTATTAGATGGGACATGATTTTTCTTGCAGAGCATAAGCATGGTTTTGTATAGTAGAAATGACCAGCTCAGAACAAGAAACCTGGATTCAGCAGCCAGATGCTTAAGTGGGAATGGAGGTGAGGATGAAATTAAGCAAACTATGGTTGCTTCTCTTTTAATGAGGAGGTATTCAGATGAGCTCATGACTAGAAGTAATTCTACCCTGAAAACGGAATGAACTTCTGAGGTGGTTTTTTTTGTGGGAAAGCCTTATGGAATTTCTGCTACAAGTTTACATTTGTTGCTGATGCAACTTCAGTAACTCTGAGTTTCTGTATGACTGTAGTCCTGGGAATTAAACCTGTCTTGGTGTCATCAAGCATTACTATCTCGGCGGAATATGAATCTGACAGCCTTCTGTATGATACCAGTGCTATTAGGGCATGTGTGCACATAGACCAAGCAATTGGCACAAATTGAAGACAATCTTATCTGGGGGGGGGGGTTAACCCTTACAAACCTTCAGTCAGATATATCACTTTTTTCTGGCTACTAGTTGGTCACTATATTAGGTATAAAAGAGGACCATTGTCTGAAGTAAAAGTAGGGGACAAACTCCAATATTTGGTATTACTATGAATGTTTGCAATTACCCTTTATGATTCTACAGTAATCTTGAACTATCATCCCAGGTGCCTTTCCTTAGTAGACTAACTGCTTTGAAACCAGAAACTACTTCTCCATGAGTTGATACTGGCCTTCTGTGTTTCTAGAAAGCAAAATAAAATTTTGTATTTTACTGTTTTCATGTGGTTGATAACATGAATGTAAAAAACTTAATTTTTGCATAAAGCACTGTTGAGCTGGATGTGAAACTATGGACCAGACGGAGGAAAGAACAAAGGATCAAAACAAACATTCTTAAAGAAAAGGAAAAATGAATCTTGGACCTTTCTGTTGTGAGCCAGCATGAATGAGGTGTATGAAACTGGCAGTTTGCAAGCAAATTGCTAGCACAATTGCTTGTGAATAGTGAATTCTGATGAGAAACTTCTGGTCACCAGTTATGTGTTGTCCTCATTGGTGATTACAGATTTTTAACACTGAAGGGACACACTTTTATTAAAAGTGATTTTATTTCATACTACCTGGATGTTTGGACTTTTCTACAGTAAACTTTCAATGATTTGAAACAATGAAATGTGCATATTGTGAGTTGTTTAAATGTGATTGGGGTCTTGATGAACATTGTGTTGCTTTTTTTAAGGGGAAATGGGTAGACTGACTTACTGTGAAGAGGGGTTGTTCCCAAGTGGAGGGATAGTTAATATTCTGATACAGTGCTTCTAAAGCTGATCCTTACATGCTGCGTTTCTGATCTGACATTCCAGATAGTTCTTTTATTGCATTTTCATAGGCTTGTCCCTGATATTCTGTCTCCAAAGGCTAAAATCTTTCTGTGGTTCAGGTCTTCTCCTACTGCTAATAATTAGGCAAAATTTTCATATTTTTGGTCTGTGAATTCTATCTGCTGGAAAGTAAATTTACCTCTGCATCTAGCTGTTAGCAGCTATCACTTTCTATTTCACAAGGTTAAGACAAAGTGAGAACCACAGAGCAAGTCACATATTCCTGACCTATCCTTGTAATGGCGAATGTGGGCGTGCATGTGTGTAGAGCTTTGAAACTGCTTCCCTGAGTGTATATAGAACTTCTCATGTACTTCATTTCATGTCACTCGTGAATATTGGGTGAATTTATTAAAAAAAACAATTACGTTTCTCATAAAGCATTAGTTGGGTTTTTATCTGAACATGTTGATAATTCTTGAAAGATGTGCAGAAACACTTTTGCTCTTTTAGTGTTCTAAGGAAGTCGAAGGTCAGCCGACATTCAGTGATTTCAAGGCTAATGCCATAACAAGTAACATTTGATTAATACTACACCTACTAAAAAAACAACAAGCAAACAAGAAAAACTGCCTTCTGGTAAGACATTAAGCTAAGGACAGCATGTGAGCTGATGGTCAAAGCACTTGGACTTCCTTCAGCCCAGGCGAAAACTTTATAGTTCTTGCTGCTTTCTCTTACCATTTTGCTGCTCTTCAGAAATCATATGAAGAACTCCCTTGTTCTGACAGTTTTAGTGGAGGAGGAAAGGGGGGGTTTGAAATTAAATCCCTTTATTGTTAAAAGGCTTTAGTCTGAAGAAAGTTAAATACCTATCTTTCCCCTCCACCAAAGATACTACCTCATTTGATGGGATTCCACCTTCTAGGGCTTTTTTGACTCTAAGTCTTTAACTTGGTTTTGGTAGCATCTTGCTGTTCATATAAATTAGTATGGCATGACAGGGCAGTAGGTATTTACAGATGTTGTGTTAGACCTCTTTAGGGCATGTTCCTGTTTTTATTTTAAGTGAATGAGAAGTAATATGAATGTACAGAGGTGTTTTAAATGTAGCTTAATTTTCAAATATTCCAAAGTTTTTATCAGTATTATGTAGTTTTTGTAAACTTAAATGCGTATTTTGTTTAAGTGGGAGTGCACAAGTCTTTCCAAAATCCCACATAACTGCAGTTTACACAGTGCAATTTAAAGAATGTATTTTTTTTCTGGCAAGACTAAACCATACGCAGAGGGGAAGAATTAGCTATTAAATTGTAGTATTTAATTGAACTCCTTAACCTAAAACAATAACAAGAGTTAAACACTTTTAATTTAAATAGGTACTTTCTGATTTGATACATACAGCTGTCTTCTGCCCAAAAGAAACAAATACACACTGATTCTGGAATTCTTTAATTCGTATTTCTAATGACATACTCTAGATGGTCTTCCCCACTCCCTATTAAAATGCATCTTTTCTCTAGAAGTCAGAAAGCCTTTTCAGACACAAACTCCTGCATATAAATTTCACACAATGATCACTTATCCTTCAAGTATAACCTCTTCTTCAGTTAAGAGGCCCCAATCAAAACTGAGTCTGAACTGCTGAATACACTCTAGATGTTTTTTTAGGTCAAGTGTGTTAGTTTGACATATATAGCAGGCTTTCCATAGCTGATAAAAACATGTGTTGCTATTGCATGCTTGGAGAGCAAAGGCTTTTTTTAGGAATGACTGAATACTAATGTCAGACTACATGTTTTTGGTGTTTTTTCTTATAGTTGTTTATGTACGCTATCATTTTGGTCTATTTCTTTGCGGCATTTGGTGCAATAAACTTTCTGAAATGAATGTGAGTGGTATTTGGTATCTTCCTTTTTACAATTTACTTCTGAAAATGTTGTTTTTGTTTTTTTTTTTGTAGTTGATACTTAACAGTGCATGGACATCCAATAACCAATTAGTGCAGTAAGTGAATGTTGCAAGAATCTAATAGGAAGGCTTCACAAGATTTGAAACTTAATTGAATACTATTCACATCTTTGGAAGCTGTACTCCAATTATGTATGTAAACAACAACTCTTGTTGTATGAAGTCTAACTGCAAGGAATAGTGGTAAGTGAGGATCTTAACGGTTGGCATAGGTCCTGCAGAGGTTCCCTGTGCCTGTGTGACTAGCATCTAGCTCAAACGCACATGAGAAGAGCTATGTGTTGCTGTTGCATAGTACATCCATTTCTTAAAAATCACTCAATGTAAAAGGAATTAATGACCACCTTGTGAGTACTAGACTATAACATTGTTGGTGGACTTAAATTAGTTTTATAAGGAAGTCTTTAACTTGTGTCAAACCCTCCATGAACTAAACTTCAGTTTAGCATTGCAGACTGAAAAAGCTGAGTTCATGTTATGAGCACACGTACATCTGATTTTCAGTTGTGATATTTGCTTGGTTTAGAACTATCAGCTGGGTGTTACCTAGAAGGCAATGAGCAGCTCGAAACACTGGAAGCCTAGGATCTGCAGAGCACTTTAGGTTCTGCAGCTTATCGGAAAGTCTTCATAAAAAAAAAAAACAGAGAAGAAAGGATCACTTGCAATTATGCTTAACATCTTCGAACAGGTGGGTCTTGCTTGTACTGTGTAAGTGCTTATCTGTAGAATGAAATTTTCTGAGATTCATTTGATGGTCAGGCTAACAAGGATTGCATATAACAAAAGCCTACGAACTTCGGTATCAAGGGCTTTTCATTGTTCTCTGAATATAATTCCTGGCTTTCTGGTTTCACTGTAGTGGTTATCAACTTTGAAGTCTTTGGAAATCGAGCATAAGGAAATAAGGAGATCTAAGATACTAAATGCTTCTGTACACAGTTGAAACAAGGAGAAATGTCTGCTGTGCTGTCTGCTACAACTCTGGTGTAGTCTGTGCAGGACTACTAACAAACACAGTCACCTGCTATAGCTTTAGCTAAAATTGGTGTCTATGACAATGGAGGTTTTTTTTTTGTGTGAAAAGTACATTGAAATGTTAATGCTGTGGTAAGCTGTAACCTCAGTCCAAATTGTGTAGCTGCCTCCCTATTCTGCATTTAAGTGAGAAGGTTTGAAATGATTTAATAGTTAATGCCTGTAATAAGGTGAAAAACCTGTTACTCCATCCAGTCTTTCCTCCTGTCATACTGGCTGCATCTGCAAGCTTCTTGTGTTGTCTCTTGCTCTGTGTTCATTGGCTTGCTCATGTGCAAGTGCAACGTGTTTCAAGAAAAAAAGTTAATACTGGGTTCACAAGTTGAATTTGGCTCCAATAAATGCAAGTGTAGGGCAAAGGAAGAGGGACAGGACCCCCCTCAGCTAGGAACAAGAGAGAGAATGAATTGGAGATCCAACTCTTGATGTCTCTGCTCATGGGTCATTGTATTGGCTTGGGGGGTTGTGCTGTGGAGCAACCTTGGTTTTCACACAGGGTTTGTAAGGTCCCATGAAGTTTTTCTGCTCTGTTTTAACCGATTTTTTTTTTAAAAAAGTGTGGTTATGCTGTTGCTCTTGACAACTTGTTACACTTTTTTTCTGAATTACGCTTAGCCATTCTGTTCTAGACTTTGTATGGTACGGACTGCCTGGCAGGTTAGCAAGAGGCAGAGAAACAGACAGGTGTAACATAGCCAAGCACTGGGAAGGGGTGGGGACCTGTGTTAATAAATACTTTGGTGTGTCTAAGACTACCTTCTACCGTTTGGCTTTTAAAATTGACAACTCTGCATTGTCAATTTTAAAATTTGTCAATAAACTGCAGTAAACTCTGTGCTTATATCAAAATATGTGACTCAAAATATCAGTGAATAACTGATTTAACCTTCTAAATAAATGGCAAAGAAATACAGAACCTATGAAGAGATTCTCCTTACATGTAATAAGGAATTCAAGGTTACAGTAGACATGAGTAAACATGAGCAGTATCATAAGGCAACCATGTCTTGTGCCAGTATTCCACCATTGTTTTTCTCACTAAATGAAAAAGTTTTGTTAATCATCTATGCACCATATCCTTTGAATTTCCAAGTATTTGCAGTCAAAGAGAACACAACTGTCAATGTTAAATGGGATTTTGGATATAAGGGATATGTAGCTGAGTGATAAACCATGAGACTGTGACCTATAAGTCTTCCAATCACATATAAAATTAGCTTAAGTAGCCACATGCTAGTAATCCACATGCTGGAAAATTACTCTCATAATAGTTGCAGTCAGTTGCTGGTTTGGCACAATCCCAGAGCTAAAACAGTTTAAGTAGTACAAGTAGAGTAGCATCTTGTCTAGAAATCCTAAAGGTCAACACAAGGCCAAAGGGCTTAGAAGTGACAGCCAAGCACTCAAAAATAAATATAATCTCATAAATTGGATTTCTTCTGTTTGGAGTTGCAGTGATGCCATTTGCAATCTGGCATTTGGTATTTGAGAGACTCCTGTGAGGAGTCTCACAAATAAGCTCCCACTTCTAGGGGAAGGGAACTGTTTGTGGATGCAGAAATATGGATCAATGCTTACGTCTGCTTGAGATCTTCCTGGGGTGGTTGTGCTGTCTGATAAAAGTGCTGTGGAGTCAAGGACTTCGATAATGGGCTCACAAAAATGTTTTCCCTTCTAACGTGGATTCCAAGCCTGTATATAACACGTTTGTCTCAAATCTGTCCTTAATTTTATCAACCATTTAACCTTATTTTACAACCTCATCTTTTTCCCAGGTAAATAAAGCCTGGAAGGTTTTCTCCTCTTTTCTACTTGTTACTCTTATGTAAATGTTTTCATTTTTCTTTCTTTGGTGTTTTATGGTAGTGTAGCACTTTTTTTTTTTTAAGGTTTGCAAAGGTCATTTTAGCTTTAAGATGGACAAGTCTCCTAAAATTCTTCATGTCAGTTTTGAAAATTATAGATGTTTTGCATTGAGCATTTTTGAACTGTTTTTCATTCCCTGGAATGTGTAAAGTTTTTGACATTTATTCATGGTGTGGCCCTGCTTTATGTGAAATTGAAAATCCTATGCCACATCTCCAAACCAATAGCTTCTCCTTCCTTCTGTAGGTGGTGGGTGGCTGTAAGGGCCACTGCAGCCTTGGTGCAAGCACTTTAACTTTTCAGGTGTGTTTCTAATGGAGAAAACCCCTCACCTTTTGATTTGGGAAGTGCCGGTGGCTGAGCTGCCTGAATCACAGCTGCCCATTTGCTGCGTGGGTGAAGGTAGCCTTCATATCTGCCCAAGTCCCAGGCGAGCCTGGCCCGTGCACCGTGGCCTTGTTGTTCGAGGATGTAGGGAGCAGGCTGCCTAATGTGAGCATGAAACAAAAATGGAATTAGTGCTGAGGAAAAAGGTGTTTTGTTTTCTCTTCCCCCCTTTGTCCTGCTTTTTACAATAATAACTTCATCCTGTAGGGGCTGGATGTCTCTGACAGAAAATGGCAGCTAAATCTGGAGACTCATTGAGCGGGGTCTCCTGCATGCCTACCTGATGTGCCTCACAGGGTAGGTGAGGAATGGACCTAACTGTGTCAGCGCTGTACAATGAGGGATGTCACAAACACCAGCCTTTCAAGTGAGTGTGTCAGGCCCCTGGTATTTAAAACATTCATGTTAGGCCTAGCTATGGCTACACCCCCTAAGGTAGATAGCCTTCTCTGGGCTTTCATGATGCCACCTTCCTGCCACAGGAATGCAGTGGTCTCGCCTGTTGCCTAGTACTGGGTAAACATGCAGGGCCAAAGATGTAATGCCCATTTGTAATGTTGCTAAATAAATTCTGAGTGCTGTGGGTAATTTGTTGGCTACTGGGTGTGGCTGGAGGAGTAGCTGTGTGCTATTACGTGCTTGCTTCTGCGCTCGTGGTAGCTGAGGAAGCTGGTAACTCAGGAATGCTGTTTCCATCTTCAAAAGGCTTCCTCTCCAGAGCCGCGTGATGCTTAAACTACACTGCTGCTAAGTAGCTAATCCAACTAGTTCATCACTGGGATCATACTAAGCTTTATAGAAAAGCTGGCTTACCCCTCCCCCCTCACTTCTTAAATTAGCTTTCTCTGCTTTTGTTCAAAATACATAATGCTTTTTCTGCGTGTGTTTTTGTTGATAGTAGCTGCTCTGCCAGCCCCGGAGAAAGCAAGTATGGAGGTTGCGATTGGAGCTGTGAGGAGACTTCAAACTTTGGTATGGTCTGAGAGCTGACAGCTGGGTGGTTTCCATTCCAGGAGAAAAAGTGCTTGAAGCAGGAGTCCCTCATGATGTCTGTCCCAAAGGATCCAGGTGGAAAATCTCACCTGTAGGTGTTGCTATTTGCACAAAGTCCCGCTCCTTCTTCAAGAAAAGGGGATTGCACAAAGAGCTTGGTAGCTCTCTGGGGTGCCATCTCTGGCAGCACCCCGCTATGCTTTACATTGTAATGCTTCCCGTAGTTTGATGGTTGGCTACCATTGTGCACACTTGTCTCAGATGTGAGGCTGGGCTGAGTTACACTACAGTTGGGGTTGAAGCATGGCAGTGAACTTCAGAGTGGACTTCTTGAATTTCAGGGCACTTTTACGTACTCTGCAACAAACATGGAGTGTCCTGATAGCACAGCTACATGTATGCCTGCTAGCATAGTATAGCACTGAGCAGCAATGCTAAGATGGTCTCTGGAGTTACCATACCTCTTCCTGGTCACTAACATACCTTAATCTTAGTGCTGTGCTGAGTTAACCGCACTGATTAACCCCATTCCCAATTCTTGATGAAGTCAGACCAGTGGCAGAGCAGGAATTTTCACCCTGTGCCTGTGGCTCAACATCAAAGCAGCTCCTGTTTGTTTTCCTAGCATTTTGGTAATTGCTGTAATTCCTTACAGAAAGGTGAGGTGTTGGTCCAAAGGCATGCAGGGATGCCATGGCTGAAGTTAGTGCCTGATCTTCTGAGTCACAAAATACATTTGTCATCTGACAGTCCTACTGGCTGGGCTGAGGAGGAGGAAGAGGAATAGCATACTGCTTCATTTTCCCTTTCTGGCAATTCCTTTAAAAGCCAGAGAAATAGTGTCTGGCATCCAGGCTTCTGTCTGTCTGTCTTTTGGGGAAGAAAAGAGGAAACTAATTCTCTCACTCTTAAATGCTGCCTTGAAAGCTCATTGTGTACAATCACAATTGTGTCTGTAAGGGTAGAGATTTAGCTGAAAGTATTTACCACACAGGTACTGCCAAAGAAATATAATTGTTTTCCAAGCACCTGCTTCTTTACTATTACACATCTTTATTCTTTGCTTGGGATGCGTTAAAGACATGGAAAAAGTAACTCATGACAAGCTGCTGAGCAACACTTAGAAGTAGCAGCAGTTGGCATCCACTCCAGGGAAGTGCTAGTTTTCAGGCAAATAAAAGCAGAAGTGAAAGATGAAGCTTGTCTCTGAATGAGCTTCTCATTTGCAGCAGTGGGAAGGTGTTAGAGGCAAGCATGTGGAGTGTACAAGATGCTAATTTACTGCTTCACAGAAACAGCGTATGCTGTCAATTTTTAGATTGACGGGCAGGTAGTTGAGATAAATGTTGTATGGCAATGCAGAATCTTAACATCTTTCTATTTCAATATAGGAAACAGATATAATGCATGCTTCCTCTTGAAGCACACTGCAACCAGTGTAAATAGCTTTACCCTATGTGAAAGGGTAGGGGCAGGAGGAAATACAAGAAGAATGAGCAGAAAAGTAAAACTATGAGTCATAAATTGCAGTTCGCTCCACCGGTGTCTGTTATGAGTTCCTAATTCAGTCTTGGTGCTGCTTATTTTAATCTATACGGTGGGAATCAGAAGATCAAAAGCAGCCCTGACCAGGCAAGATGTGATTGTCACTCTTGGAGGGGATGAGTTGCCATGGCAGTCCCGGCAGTTGTTCCCAAGGGGCGGCCTGATCCTGGCCAGCTGCTGGGCAGCTGAGGACAGAGGGTCCCCTTGGGGGGAAGGTGCCTTTGGGATAATTAGACAAACATAAACTGCGTCTCAAAACAAAGGATTTCAGATGATTTCTTCCTGCTGCTGGAGATTAAGTAGTGGCTCTTGTTGCAAAAACAACGTGCTGAGAGACACCACAAGTTGCTGAAGAGAAAGGCAAGTGTCAAGCCCGGGCGTAGCCTGAGTTATTCTCAGATGCCAAGGGGAAGAAATGCAAGGTTCAATGGCAAGAGAAAGAACAGGCTATGTGCCTGCTATGGGAAGGAACACACATGGCTGTGGTCTCTGCATTCAGTGGACTAGGTTCCTGTGAGGCCAAGTCTGAGCTCACCATCCCGGTGCCTCGCAGCAGGTGAAGGTGATCACAGGTGATCACAGGTGATCACAGGTGATCACCCCTTCAGCACAGTCCCCTTCACAGGGGGATGGACTGGGAGTCCTGGGCTGTGGGTTTTGTGTTAGTTAAACCACTCGACTGCTGATTCCTTGTTTGCCAGCAGAAATCTTCCCTTGTGTACTTCCTTGAAGCAGGATGCCAGACTATAGCTGTTACCCCCGCCTTGAGCTCCCGCAGCCAGGTGCCGAGGATGAGGGGGAAGCATGGCTCCTCTTCCCACCATTGCCTACTGTTACTTCAGCTTAGCTGTGACAGGGAAGCTGGACCCTGGAGGTGGGGCGAAGTAACACAGCTGCATCTGGCTGTAATACAGAAATGTGTGTTTTGTAGCACTAGTGCCAATTCAATTTTTATTTCCCCCAGCTGCAGTCAGTGTTAAAAGCAGGTTTCAGCTGGCTTTCCTAGCTCCAGCAGGGCATCAAAGAGCTCAGCACTGCAGCCCCTGCTGCCTTTCGTGGTGCATTGCCTCGGGCCTGGTTCTCACTGCACCGGGGAGTGCCTGAGGCACCCCATTGAAACTGCTCCTCACTGCTTCCTTCCAGGCCCTTGCCCCCACTGCGGCCTGCCATGAGGGTAGCTGCCACTACTGCTAATTGCAATAATGTCCTAATGGGTAACTTCTGGAGAAGTACAGTGCAAATCCATGCAGTTTGCAGTCTGTGACAGTTTCCTGATCATTGGGGTGAGCTGGGGGAGCCAAGCATCTCCCCTGGCTGTGAGGCCTGCAAAGGGCACCGCGCAGCTCTGCGTGCTTCAGGAGGGGACTTGCCTTTTGCATGAGTTATGTCTGTGACTGTCAAGTGCTCTGAGCACAGGTGAAGGAAGCTGCTGATAAATGAGGTGTAGCAGCTGCTGAATTGCTGTCATGCTGGCTGGGGAAAGGCGAAGTCACCAGAGAATGAAGATGAAGTGCTAAGCATATTTTGCACTTGGAAAGCGGCTCTGTGGAGATGATGGGGAAGAAAGCACCATGTAAAAGGCTTTCTGACTTCTGCTGCAGCTGTTGTTTGTCAGGCCTGATATTCCTCCATGCAAGGAGCTGCCCCCGCTCAGCTTCTTCAGATAGGATCAAAGGGGTCAGCTGGAAAAATCCATAAAGAGGTGGAACAACTTGAGGAAGAATGCAAAGGGCTTGAGCAGCAGCTACTAGGAAATCAAGGTCAAATAATGCCCCAGTGGCTGAGGCTGCACGCAGAAGCCTGAACTCTCAGGACCCAGCTATTGTGACTGGGTAAAAGATGGAGTCCATACCTCTCACTAGTTAATCTCTAGTGTGTGAGAAGTGGCTGTGTGCTGACATCTGCAGAGAACAAGAAACTGTTTCTTCTTTTGGTGCATTTGGCTCACGTGAGCCTGGGGCTTTGCTCTAGGCCTCGTGCGAAATCAGCAGCACCCTGCAGTAGCAGCAACTATTCAAACTGCTGCGGTTGAGGCATGGGAGCCCAACTGGAACTCAGCCATCTCGTTAAGTTAGCCAAAAACTTTATTAAGAATACAAACTTCTGTTTTTTAGACTTGTACTTCAGTGTACTTTGAACTTGTCCTCACTTATTTTGGTTGTCCCTCCCTCCAGTTCAGGGCTTGTGACCACTAGTGCTATTTGTACCTTTTGCAATATGTTATTTCAGTTATACATTAAACACAGTGAAGCTGAAGTTTCTGTAATTTACTTAACTTGAGCAAAGGAAGCTAGATGATAACTGGCAGCTATTAAAAACTTCCCTTAAAACCAGCAAGAGAAACAAAGCTGCCTTCTCTCTTTCACTCTTGCTAGTACCCTGTGCCTCCTGGTGTGGTGGAAATTCAATTGAAAATTTTCAGTAAATGTGACCTCTGCACATCTGAACTTTGAAACTTTAACACTTTGAATTAAAAAGCATTTTGGTAGCATAAGTCTGATAGCCTACGGTCTTCACAAATCACTCAGAGCTAAAGACCCTGGCTGCTCTGCTTTGCTGAGCAGCTGACTCCAGCCTAACCACCACAGACTAGATGGACATACTGTGTTGCAGCTACTGTCTGCCAGTATCTGCTAGAAATTGTATAGCTTTCTATATTTTTTTAAATGGAAAGCTCTTACCACAATTGACAAAGACTTGCTTCTAAAAATACAGTTTTGTAAAATCAGGTATATCCTCATCCGAACTGATGAATGAAGTATGATTGTTTAGTTTCTGGCTAAATATCTTAACACCAGTCTGCACAAGCGAGTATCTTCTTTCCTGTGTTGTTACAGATGCAGTAGCCATATGCAAATAGTTAAAATGCCGGCAGAAATAAGTTTTTTTCACTCCATCTTTACAGCACTCCGATTTACCTTTAACATCAGTTCTCTCTGCATTTCTCACTCTAGAGGTCATGAGTGAGACGTGGTGTCTGAAATGAAAAGAAGGGACTTTGATTCTCAAAAGAGCTGAGATAGAAGATGTACAACCACAGCCTCTGTTAACAGTTTTTTCCTGCTTGTTGTGTGCTACTGGCAGTGTGGCCCATCATAAGGGTGCTCATGTTCATTTTCCCTGTCAGATCCCCCAGAGGAAGCCCCTCTCTTGATTTAGCAACCATATGCTCCCTTAGCACAAAGAAGCAAGGGCAATCCAACTGTACGTGAGTGAATGGTGGCTTCCAGAGGCATGTGAGCAAAGTGGTGATTTAGTCCTTCAACTTGACAGATCTGGGCTCTTTCACCATCTCTGTCTGCCCAGGCATTGTGAAACCTCTTAGCACACTGCAAAATTCCTCAACTGTAATGCCTCTTTCCCAAAGGTGCAATAAGGTGAAAAGTTGGCCTCTCAGCCTGTCATTTGGCATGCTTGCCGTGAGGTTGTAGGGCAAAGTACATGGCTGATTCATTTCTCTACCATGAGCCTGCCTGTGCTGAGGTATAATGCGGCATTGCTCCCAGGGGCTTCCAGCTGTGCTGAAGCAAAATATGCGTTTCTTGACCAGACTGATTTCTGCAATTTCTGCACGTTTTGCAAAACAGTTGACAGTACTGCTGAGCAAAATTTACAGCCAGAAGACTCAGCCCCTTCAGAAAACCAAAGAGAGGTTGCAGTGCATTGTATGTATTTCAATAGTTAATTACTAGGGCTCCTAACACGCATGTTGAACTGATGCTAATGTTAATGGTGTTTTTAGTCACCCTTTTCAGCTGAAAAATGCTATCACGCCAATGAAATGAAAAGCTTAAAGTGCAGAAAAGAAGGGTCTGCAGCCAGCAGTTTGCCTACTTAACAAACTCCCCCAGCTCCCAGCCTGTATCCGTGCTCTCTTAGTATGTGAAAAATGCTCTCTGTGCCACAGTGATGTCATGAGCCCAGAGCCCGATCACTGCTGATGGGTTCCAGCTGGGCTGCTGATTGCTGGGAGGCACTGCAAGCTAAGCACATCCTGCCCTGGTGGAAGAAGCATCCAAAACCTACCTCATTCCCAATGTCTCCTGACCAGAAGCCCTGATTAGTTAGGAAAACGTTGACCTTCTCTGCTATATCTCAAATGCAGCAGCTTGCTGCTCATTTTGAGCTCTCTCTACCCGCCCTCTTGCTGATTGCTGCATTAGCTCCACGCAGGTGTCCACTACCTCAATTGAAACCTGTATTAATGGAGAAGTTTTTATATTAAGCTGGCCAAGAGATAGGGGCCATCTTTAGAAAGAAATCCTGTTTTGATGAGAGGAGGCACTCCAAAGAGATGTTTAATCACTGAACATCAAGCGATAATTAAGGTAAAGTTTTATATTATTCATGTTAATAACAAAATGGCACACTGCATGGGCATGCACTGGTCCAGTTACTCTTTTCTCTTCATAACCAGAATCCTTTCTTTGCTTTCTCTACCCCATCCGTAATATTTTTTCCTCCTGTTCATCTTGGCATATCTAAAATTAGATGAACAGCTTTCCCAGGCAGGCACCTGTCCATGCATATCAAGTTTCTGGTGTACTGTTTGAAGGCCACAAATAGATTAGTTAGCTCTTTTCCTTACTGTACTGTCTCAAAAGGGAAACTGCTGAGGCAAGGTCTTTTAGGAATGTAAATGGCTGTCTATCCTACAAATGAAGAAACAAAGATAAATGTCAGCCACGTGTGACTCCTTGGGAGATGACTCGTTTCCAGCTGGATTGCTTTGGTTCAGACATTCCAAGCCAACACTGTTTTCACTGTTGAATTAGGAAATCAGGAATTTAATTGATGAATTTGGTGCATGTATTTTCAACAAATTGTATGTGTTTTAGAGGTTCATGTACAGTACAGGGTTTGGAGATTACTTGTGTGCTTCTCCCCTGTCTGAAGTCTGGATTCAGCGCAGTAGAAGACTGCAGGTGAAACCAATTTTTTTCCAGGCTGGGTGTTGTGAAGTGGGCTCTGTGCAAGCTGGGCACACGCATGAGCAGAGCCTAGTACATGTGTTTGCACGCATGGCTTCTCAAGAGTTCTGGCTCTTCTTTTGTGGTGAATGCTCTTTGCTAATCCTTTTCACTTAGGACAGAATAATTCCTGATGTTTGTGGTTATTCTTCTTTTGAAGCAGGTTATACACAAACTGCGGTGGCACATCCAGGCTACAGTTTCAGAAACACTGCTTGAATTTA
Source organism: Anas platyrhynchos (assembly GCF_047663525.1). Classification (NCBI taxonomy): domain Eukaryota; kingdom Metazoa; phylum Chordata; class Aves; order Anseriformes; family Anatidae; genus Anas; species Anas platyrhynchos. The sequence goes on along the minus strand of NC_092590.1, from coordinate 32,825,947 downwards.
GTGTTGATGAAAGTCTGATGTTCCAGCTTGGAGTCAACGCGTCATGTGTCAGGCTTTCAGCAGCATTAACTTGCCAACACCTATAATAAAATCCTTATCCATCTGGCTATCCTTAACCACAAAACCAACAGAAAATCTCAGTTACTATCCAGCTCCAAACCTGTTTTCTTACTGAACCAATCTGGATGTGTCATAAGCCATTTAAAAGCTCACATCAGTAATGTTCAGTGGTTTTGTTTGAATATTTTGCAATTTAGAATGCTAATTCTCTCTTGAAACTTTCCTTGAGTAAGAAAGCATTGATTATGATTTTTTAAAATATATATAAGTTGCATAGATTGGTCCTTGATTGATGTTCAAGATACAGTTATGCAAATAAACCTGTATGTATCAGGATAAGAAACTCACGTCCACATACCATTTATTCTGTAAGGCAGTCAACATTTCTAGGTTGTCAACTCTTTGGTTAATTATTTGCATTCCTACCATGCCTCAGCTAAGAGGCAAATCTGATAATCATTTATGCTGCTACAGTAATGATTTTTTATTACATTGGCAAAGAGAAATTAAAATAGAATTAAGGTTGCAGAGGGCAGCATTCACTGGTAGGAAGAGAGGTGAATGAGAAAACGTGGTTTTACCCCACTGGGTTTTAAGGCTGTTTGCTAGACAGCAAGGTCTGTTGAGGCCCAAGAGCTGTCTGTTCGTTTTCAAGTTCCAAACCAAAATGTGTGTGGGAGAGGACTGGTTGAAGAAGGACATCTCCACCTCTCCAGCTTCTGCTTTTGTCTCCTCCTGGCTTACAGCCTTTTTCCCATCCTCTGTTCCTGTTTAGGGGCCCTCATGTTCCCACCTTTTCCCATCTTCACTCCTCTCACTTCACAGTTTTCCTACCTTCTCACTTAGACCTAGTCTGCCCTTTAACTGTTCAAAGGGCCCAGAGCACATACGATCACTGAATTTATATAATAAATGATTATAGATTTCTTTTGAGGATAATGAACTGTTGCCCCAAGCTGTACGGCTTGATCAGGTGAAAACTGCTAAAGCACAACCTCATCATGGTGGCAAGCTTGAGAAATTTCAAGTCTTGATTCCAGAGGTGTGAGAGCAAACAAAACCCATTCCTTTTATTGATTTTATTTTTAATAAGGGAAAAACAATGTAATTCCTCAATTCTGAAATAAAGATGATCTGTTATAGCTGAATTTTTTAAAACCTGAGACTGCCCATCCACCAACAGGCATTTTAATGGAGTGGTGCATTAGGAAAATATTTAAATCACCATCAAGCACTTTGTTAAAAGGAACGATAATTACAGGTGTTGTTGCCTCTAATGCTTGGCATACAGAAACCTGACCTACTTTTAAATATCACTCAGGACAAAAATGAGAAGAATGAACATCACAGGTAGTACTGTGTTCCTCCCGTCTATCTGGACTGATGAGTATTCATATTTTTGCTTGAACAACATTTTAGAAAGACAAAAAATCAGCAAAATTTTCTTCCTTCATTAACTAAGTGCCTAAGAGATAAATGGCAAAGAGCTAGGCTCATCAAGTCAATATGAGGTTGCAGATTAAATGAGGCAATAAATTTAGCCCAGATTAAAAGTAAATTTTCTTGTAGCATAAAAATCGCCTTTCAAAGTTGTTGGAAATTTTACAGAATGCAGGCCAAATTTATAGGGACTAACACTTTGGAGCTATAGATGAGAATGCAAAAGCAGTGTACGTCTATGGGAATGGCTACAGTCACTGGAACCAGAGCACTGTGCTGCAGATGTTTGGGCAGGGAGGAGAAACTCCCTGAAACTGAAGAAATATTAGTTTGTGTTAAATATTCAAAGTTTAGTGCCAAGTAACTATCTCCTAAATAAATGCTGAGGCATATTACGTACAATTAGGCTAAAACCAATGAAATAGTTTCGGCGTAGTTATTGTTTTCTTCAATATTATTATTTTTTCCCCGAGGAGACTTTTGACAATGCATTTCTCATACATTATCCAGTTTATGGAATTATATGTCTTATTCTACATATGCCTCTTTTAAAATATTCAATAGTGTGTTTTTTAATTTATGACTGAATGCTTCAGCATCTGAGGAGGTAGGTAAATACTGTTTGTCTCATTCTTGTAGCTAAGGCAGCTGGGGAATAGGCAAGTCAATGCTTTGTGATATGATGTATTGGCATTTTGCTTGTGACTAGCAGCCTTCTCAAAACTGAAAGCATGACCTTTTGTGAAATGGCATTCTTTTATTGAACAAATGTGTTTTTAATGTATTCTGTTATAGCTGCTTGCTGTTGTGATTATATGAAATTGAACTGCCTTTTACAACATTAAAGGCTAGAGTGGGAACAAAGGGGCTGAGCTGGTTTTCGCTCTTTATTCTCTTCTGCAAATCTGCAAAAAAGATTTGTTGTAGCCTGTGCTGCAAATATTAGATCTTAGATTCTATGGTTTTGCTACAGGGTAGCCTGAAGTCATGAGTTAGTGATGTGATAAAGGGGAAAACTGAGCTGCAATGCTTTTTTATCACGTGTGTTTGAAAAAAGTAAAAACGTTTAGTCAGGCCGACTGAGTCTTTTCCCATTTGCTTGCAGCTTTAACTGGCACTGTAACCAGCAGTGGCCAAGAACAGGTTATGTGAGTTCTTTGTGAAACCCCTTTATGCAAGAGGCAACATCCTCTTTCCTTCAGCTGGAGGCTAAGAAAACTGCAGGTCAAATTTCTGCTTATGCCAAAGCCACACTTCTCTGTGGCCCCACAGCAAGCACAGCATCAGCAATTGTAATTCCTGACAGTTCTGAACTGGAGGCAAGGAGTGAGAAGGGGAGAGGAAACCTATTTATTTTAGAGAAATATGGAAGATATGTTCATTACCAAGAATGTATCAGCAGAAGGCACAAGAAAACAACGTTTACGCTTCACTGTTTAAAACAAAAATGTATTCTAGGTCTTGGATGTAAGGAAAAAAAAAAGAATTGGTGTGCAGCTGGCAGCAAGAAGGTAGGAAAACTGACTTCACCTTTGGGGACATGACAGCTAGGAATTGGGACTATCAGCTTCATCTCTGAACATGTCCACAGTTTGAACAGTTTTGCTGCTGCTCACTTGGATAGATACTACTAAGCACCTAGGCAAAGCTCAGAAGAATGCCATCCTAGCCTTATTGTTAGTCATGGGTGCGTCCATGGAGATAAAAGCTGTTGAGAAGGTAAATGGCCTCTTTGTTACAAAGAACTGCGAGATGTTAGTTGTTGGGGTATTAAATATTTCTTTTTGTCCAAAAGGAAGAGAATAGGAAAAATGCATTAACACTGGGAAGAGAAAGACCTTCATTAGTAACATCTGGGGTAGACTATTCCATTAACACAGACGGTGGGAAACAGAAGTCCAGAGGGGCCCAGTAGGCTCCCCATGGTGTTTGTGACTTGAGAGCCACTTGGGACAGCGCTTGGAGTGGTTTTTGGATCTGCTTCTGAGGATGCAGAATGCGTCTTCCTTTGACAGATCCTTTCCCATCCTCTCAGCATAAATTGTGGTCTATTTGGGGAATATCTCCATGGTGTAACTGGTCTCTGCAGAGGGAGGCAGCTGCCAGCACTTCCTACAGCAGTCATGCACTGGCTGGGCGCAGTTTGGCGGCTCTGCGTGTCTGACTCATGGTGGATCTGGGCCTGAGGTTTCAGGGAGTGGGACGGGGGGTGTTGTTGTTTTGTTCCATTTTTATGTTTGTGCCTAAATTAAGCACTAAGGAATGATGAAGAAGAAGAAGGATGATCTTGTGGTGAAATGTATTCAAGTGGCAAGCTGTAACTGGGAACTGTTTCTGGCTCCACCACATCTATGGGCAAGGGCAAATAATTTGAAATCTCAGGGCTTTCTCATTTATAAGATGAGGATGAAAGGGCTTGTGAGAGTCTGAATGCTTGGGTACTTTGCTTCCCAACAGAAAGAGCTAGAGAAAATAAAATCATGGCTTTCAAATCAATAGTAAAAGCAGACAGCAGATAAATTTTCTGTCGCTGCCCCTTCCTTGCTCTGGCAGCATGGTTCTGGCTCTTGGGGGGCTCTGGGGCGTGGAGGAGGATGCCCAGCACTGCCCCACACAAAGCTGCTCTGCTGCGTGGCAAGGCAGGCTCTGCCTCGCGTGCCAGGGATGGCAGACGGAAAGCGATAGACGCTAAAGATAAGTTTATCTTTTCTGTGGTGTATCTGAACACGTAGTTTATCCTGCCACATGCACAGGGACAGCGCTGCACGAGAACACAGGGCGATTTATCTCTGGCTGTCTCTGACTACTCCAGTGGGCTTCACGGTACGACTCCGTTAATAACAGAGGAAGGGAGAGTTCATTCTGATTTTGCTTGCTCTAATGGGAAGTAATTCCCCTGAAGTCAGTGGGATCGCAGTAAGAGCTGTATCAATTCCTGCGCCCTCAGGCTGATGAGAAAAGTAATCTATGGTCATACTGCAGCAAGCACATTTTAGATATAGAAACAGCCCAAGGGAAGGGAAGCGCTCTGTAAATGATATCAAAGCAAGGCATTTAGCACACTAGCATTCAAAGCACAGGCGGCTGAGGAAGGCTGCCTCTTTGCCCAGCGTATGATGGCTGCTGCCCGGCCAGTTTTCTCCTCCCGACCTGTTTCCTTCACCAACTGGGAATCAGAAAATACTGCTGCATCATTTCTACAGACCCCTCCCTAGCATTTTGCCTTCCCACCTCAGCAAGAGGTTATCCTCTTCCACCCTCCTTCACCAGCCACCACTACGGGGCCAAAGAATTTCACAAGGCCAAAAATTTTCATCCCCAAAACAGACAGGCGTGTCGGAGAGGCAGATGGAAAATGGCAGCCGCAGGCTTTTGGGTGAGCCCAATCTCAGGCTGCTTGTGAGAAGACGGACTAAAAACATGAGGAAAAAGAGGATGCAGGGTGAGGAACTGAGGGGACAAAACCTGTCACTGCAGCTGGGACAGCCCTGCTGTGGGGCAAGCTCCGAGCACAAGGCTCAGCGATGGCTCCTGGCCTTCCCCAGCACTGGCCTGTGGCCCTCTGCTGAGACACCAGCCCAGCAGCTCGAGTGATTGAGCAACAGGGGGGAAACGAGAAAGGAGGGTGGGGGAAAGCTGAGAAACTTAAAAGGAGGTCAATGACACGGGTACTTAACAGGAGGAAACAGGGAATGGGATATTTCAGGGTGTTTGGCTTTGAGATAGCAATGTGGGTCTAAAAGGAAGGGCATCTGATGTGGCCTCCCTGTGGTTATTGGCAAGAAGTGGGGTGGGAGGGTGCAGACCCTGGCATCAACCAGCTGGATGCTCGTGTCTGTGGGGTGATGGAGGAGCAAGTTGGCCCCCCCCAAGGATCCATAAGAAGATCACAAATAAATGTTTTTTCTGTGTGCTGCCCCTGCTTTAATGCAGCCTGTCTTCATTCTGAAAGGGTGGCAGGCTCAGCGGGGAGAGAGGGGGGAGGCCAGAAGGAAGCGTTCACACCTCCCTTTCTTTGCAGCTGATCAGTCTTTTTTTCCTCTATAATAGAGTATTTGGGTACATTCCACGTACAACTCACACCTGATTAGTTAAAGGGGATTATATTAATGCAACTCAGAGTGTAGGCAATCTTAAATCAGCTTTAACTTTACAGAGGCGTATTAACTGCAGTGATTTATTTATTTTTTTAATCACTACAAGTATGTCCTCAGAGAAGATTGCAGCAGTTTTACTGCAGTAGCTGAAACCTTTGTGAGCTTTGTAAAGGAAAACCCTGCGTTTGCCAGTTTCATGCCCTAGTCAGGAAAAAAAAACATTTTCACTTCTTAATTCAAGCCCATTCACTGAGTAAATGGCACGAAGAAATAGGTTAATTTGAGTGGTAGCCACAGGAAGAAGGGAAAATTTGGTCTGGATAGTTGAGGCTGGAAGTTCCTCATTGCAGAGCTACCGAGGAAAGTACCAGCTCTGGGAGGAGAAGGGGGGAATCATTTTAATGTATGGAGGGAAAAAGGGGAGCAAGGCTGGGGAAGCAGTTTGGATGGGGGCTGGGGATGCTGGTGGATACCTCAGCAGCTACATCATCAGGCCAAAACATCTCGGTTACTAAAAACTGCCTACAACTTGAGTTATTTGCTTTTTCCAACAAGGAAAATATTATGTCTTGTGGGAAGTCATGAGGATGACATACCCAAGAACACTGCATATTTGATCACTAATAATATAAAGTAAACATCTTTTAAATATTTCCAGCAACATCTGTCCTAGTTTAACTACTGGTTCATGTTGCAGTCTTTTATGGAATAATATTCATCACAGAAAGCAGAGCGTGTGTCACCGCCATCCATTACAAGAATTAAACTTGTGGGATTTTCCCTGTTGAAGCTGATTTCCTTCAACATTTAAAAAATGCTTTCTTCTAATTTTCCACCATTGCGTGACCCTGATTCTCCAAAAATTTGAATGCTTGCCTATGATCTAATATATCTAATACTTGGCTTGGATAAAAACGGAGCATGATGATTTAACTCATACAGGGTGTGTGTGGGGGGAAATCCAGAGAAAGATGCTGCAACAGTTTAATAAAAATATGAGCTTACCTTTCTGGAGAAAAAAATAATAATAAAAAAAGTACCTTTGGCAGCTATAAGAGATTATTCTTGTTCTCCAAAGGGGGAAAAAAATCAATGTTACATAAAGGTAAAAATAGCAAAGAAAAGAATAACAAAGAGGTATGTGGACAAAACTCCTTTAGCCTTGGATGCTAAAGTCACCTGAATGAGGCACATTTGCCTAGTACTAAGATATATGGATTATATGTAATAGAAGCTAATGTAATAAGTAGGAATTTACATTAGCATTTGGGAGGAAAACATTTTTATTGACAAGCACTGATTTTTTGGTAGAAAGAGAAAAAAAAACAACCCTATGGATTATATAAATTATTTTTTTTTTTTGCCAGAAAAAAAAAATAAAATTAACAGCTAAGCTTCACAATTCATCCCACTTCTGAGTAAAAGTGTAGGCATGTCACAACTGAAATATATATATTTTTTTGGGGGGGGGGTGGAGGGGAAGTAATCCATGAATAGGCAAGTTTTTGATTTTTTTGTTTGTTTGTTTTTTGGTTAGAAAAAAAAAAAAAAAGAGAAAAAAAAACCAACTTTCTGTTTCCAGAGTAGTAAAATTCCAGCAACATTTAAAAATTTTCCATGTGAAGTCTCCATGAGTTTGAGTTATGCAGAGAAGTCTTTGGTAGTCATGAAAGACAGAAGTATATTGACCCTTGAACTACTCTGGAAAAAGACAAAATTTTCCATCCCAATATACAAACTGATTGAAAGAAATCAAACCAAAAAAATGCAAGCAGCTCTGCAATGGCTCAGTCAGTGCTTTAAAGAAACCAGGGTGTGTCAAGTACCAGTTTCTCAGCAGAGATATTTTTCTCTCTCTCGGACCATCCTGACAGTGTTGCTGGACCAAGCTTGGGTAAGCTGTAAGAAGAGGGTAACTAACGTAGTGCAGAAGGAGAAAAGTTGAGCAGGAGAGGGAAAACCCCAGATTTTGCAATGAAGCAGATGTTCTGACACAAGATGGAGCCAACCAGTTTCACCGAGATCGCACCAGCTAAATCTGTCCCATGGCAGCAGTGCCTCTTGTCCACACAGTTCTCAAAAAAAGGACAAGCAAATCCTCCCACTGGATTCCCTCTGGATAGAGAAAGAGTTCAGCACTTCAGAGCATCAGTGAGCCTTCTGGCTTGGTCACCCAACAAAGAAGGAGAGCACAACTGTATGAGGCAGGGCTTCCCCATGGGGCTGTTCAGCCCTGGATGAGCCCAGTTTGTGTGCTTCATCTATTGTGGTGATTGTCCATGCTAACAGCATAAGTTCCCTCATTTCTGGTTGGTATCAAAGCCAGAAATCTGGCATTCAGCCGGTAATATCATCTGGTATTATCAGCTGGTATATTATATCTGGTATTGCAGCCTCCCTGCCCTGTAAAGGCTGTTGGACTCTGTCTTTGGCTATGGAGGTGACACAAAGGGCAGGAGGAGTGGGACTGAAACAGCAAATGTAACTAGGCTGGTTCCCCCCTCTCTCTCTCTCTTTCTCTCTCGATTAGATGCAGACTCTGCAAATCAGAGATAGCAAGACTGTCCTAAAGATACTGAGTTAGTTTCCATAGCAATGAGATCTATGAGTTCTCAAAATATTCAAGTCTCTATTAGGCTAGAAGCAGATAAAAATAATTTGCTTACATAAGGGCATGCCAGATCTCATCCAGCAAAGCACTCGTTTTTAAGCACATGAGTATCAAGATATTGGAGCTCCATCTGTACCTGGCTGTTTCACTTGCCTGGGAAAGAAATGCTCTTGGTCAAAGTGCCTTTTTGTACCCAGGTAGCTCTTTCTCAACCCTGACACCCTGCACAGGACCCTTGTTTCCTGCTGTTAAGCCATCTTCAATGCAGACTTTGGGTTTTCCATGTTCGTCTCCATCCTTCCTCCATCATTCTCCTTAGTTCAGCCATGGGGCCACCACACGATCCAGGTGAGTTCAGAAACATTTGCAAAGAGGAAGAAGCACCCTCTGAAAATACATGTACTGAACAGATGTGTGCTCATAGATGTCTCGTCTCACTGTGCTTCTTCAGCAAAGACCAGATGAAGTTATAAAGACATTACTGATTGTGCACCATGTTTTCTAACCAGAAACTTTCTTCAGCATCCTGACAGAGACAGCATGAGAGGATGGGGAGTCTCTGCCCCCACACCACATGGAGCACGCTGCTGTGGCACGTGTGAGGGAGGTGCTCTTGGTGACTCTGTAGCTATCCTCAATAAATGCCTCACTGTCATTAATTAACGTAATACAGGTTGGATGGAGCTCATTCAGAGTAACATTGCAAGGGCAGTCCTGCACAAAAAAAAAAATGACTTCCACCTTTTGTTTTCAGTTGCTTTGCCGTAAAAAGGCATAAGAAGCTACCAGTGAGTATGTTTGAGTAAAGCCTTTTTCTAACCAGTGAACCTACTAAATCATATAACATCTCATCAAACTGATCTCTGAGAACACCATGTTCCATTAGAAAAATCCGAAATATGTTCCTTGTACTCATGAATTTCACCAATTATTTAGCTTAGAAATACTTTTCATATATTAGCACTGATTATAAGACTGAAGAGAATCATGACTGAAAGGTATGGTAAGGAAAAGAAAGAAGAGGCTATGGTGAAAAATAATCCCCTGTATATTTCAGACAGTATCTTAAAAAAAAAAAAAAAAAAAAGACAGTGTTAATGACTTAAAGAATCCCAGCGTACCAGGAAGAGCTAATTTAATTTTCTAATAGTGCCCTCATTGTGAGACATTACATTAGCTAATTGAATGCATTTAATTTATTTGTTTCCAGCTTGGGTGACTTTGTTTTCCTATCCACCTTCCTATGATGTAAAGCAAATAAAACATTCTCCAACAGCAAGCTGCTGCTTCTTTGTTCAACAATCAATTTAAACCAGGATTACTTTCAAAGTGCTTAATAAGGTGCATGCTTTATGAATGCTTTACAAAAATGGCAAAGCTGCAATGCCGCCTGACAGCATTGGCTGTCGTCCAGGGATGGACTGAAGATATCGTTGGATCAGGGATTTTGTGGTAGCGCTTTTTGTGTTGTAGCTTGTCACCAGCCTACAAGAGTCTCAACAACACACTACTGTAATAACCAAAATAAGCAGTAAATTCATAACGCTTTCCTACTCCTGGCACACTAGGGAGCATACCCATGCTGTAGTTTAGGGAGCAATTACAGCTTTTGAAGACCAGCTGGCCCATCTGTTCCTGGTAGTGCTGCTACTACCAGCAACATGGAGTTCAGCTTGGAAGAGCTGCTCTGGCATCTGGGGCAGTGCAGGCGCCGATACGTCTGCTGAGCAGGGGCAGGATGGGTTTTGGCAGCCCCGGGAGCAGGTGGGCACATGCGGAGACCTGCTGTGGTGGTGGATGCACTTCAGTCATCACCTGCTGCTTCCCAGGCTAGTTCTAGGGAATTTAAGCATGTCCCATTTTCCATGGGATGTCACTGGCTTGCAGGTGTTAATGTGCTCTATTTCCCAGTGGGAAATTCTAGGGGGAAGGAGAGGAGGCGCAACAAAACCCGTGAAGCTCTCCTTCTCCATAAATGCCCTCAGTCCTTTTCATGCCTCCATGTTTAACCTGGGTCTCCATTATAAATGCCTCAGTAGTCAAAGCTCCTGGTCATGGTGGACCTCTGGAAGTCTTTATGTTGCTAACACAATACAAGCTCTTTCCACATACATGGTTTTGCTGGAGCAGCTCTACTAGTCCCATAAGGGCTTTTTCTACTATCACTCTACAATTTCTGTAGCGTGTTCCCAGCTGAAGGTGATTGTTGCTAATTACTGCTTTATAAACCTGTGATTTCTTTCGAGATGCATTAACTAAAGTAAATGGGGAAATTAATTCTCATTGAAAAGTGAATGGGGTTCTGTGAAACAGGGCTCTCTCTTCAAAGGGGATTAAATATTCCCCCGAGAGCTCTTCCAGTTGCCTGAAACACATTGTAGTTTAGCTCTGGAATACTCCTATTGGTTTTTGACAAAATATCAGCCATATATTCTATTCTCAATGGTTTTCTGCAGCAATGGGTGCCAGCAGTAGGCTTTTATTAGATCTGTTGGGCTTGGCAGTCCAGTATGCTAATAATTTGCCTATTCCAGGAGCTCCTGAGGAACATCCTTATACAGCAGCAAATAGAGTAAATTTTCAACAATAAATAAGTGGTTACCATGGACTTTGGTATCGGTGTGTGGCTTGATCTTCAGCAGCCTGCCAAATGAGTCCTCTCTGTCAAAGAGAAACAGAAATGAGGTAAAATGTTAACCTTAGGGCACATCTGTAGTACCAAGAAGGAAGAATATAATATGTCCACTTAGGTGGCAATGTGACAACAAAGGTAGAGAAAGCAAAAAATGGCAATCATTACTTGGTTCCACATTCTGCAAGGGCTGCAGAGGTGAAGAACTTGACAGCAGTTTGACTCCTTTAAATTTCTGTAAAGAATTATCAAAAGAGGTAATAAAGTGTCACTTAGAGAAATGTGTCTCTGCAGCTGTTTTTAAGCAGAAGAACAGTTTTCAAAAAGGTAAGGAAGTATTTGAAATGCATCTAAAGGACACAAATGGGAAACAGAACAGGGATAATATGTGAAGTCCATGACAGACTGTGCCTCTGAGATCATGGGGCACAACACAGGCAGGGTAGCAGGTATCTCTGTTAAATATGTCGAGGCCTGACCACCAAGGAGAAGTTACATGTATTTTTTAAACTTAACTTGCTTGAGTGAGATGGCCACGTGCATTACATTTGTCTTGGGGAGAGCAGCAGTGCGGCACAGCGCGTGTGCTTGCCAGCAACACCCACACCCTGAGCAGTCTTTATGTTAATTCCCATCCAGCCTGTCTGAGGGCAGGACTCGGACCATATGCTGGGACAAAGTGGGTACAGATAGCTGAATCACAGCTCCTCTGAAGTTCAACAAAGCAGGAAGGCTGAATTGTTCTCTCTGACTTCTCGGCTTTATTTGCTCTGTGTGGTTGTTCAGGTCTTGCACAATTGAACAGCAAGAATGTCAGATGTCTACAAAGCATTAGCAACTGGGCTATTCCTTTTTCCTTCACCTATTGGATTCAAGCAGGATTGAAGCTGTAGCTCAGAATTTGCGCTGGCTATACTTAGATCAATGAGCTACACAAGTGTCATAGAATCATAGAATCATAGAAACACAAGGTTGGAAAGGACCTACAAGATCATCTAGTCCAGCCATCCTCCTATCACCAATACTACGCACTAAGCTACTAAATCATATCTCGTAGCATCTTGTCCAGGTACTTCTTGAACACTGTGATGGATGGTGACCCCACCACCTCCCTGGGCAGGCTGTTCCAGCACCTGACCACTCTTTGAGAGAAATAGGCGTCTGATATCTAATATATCAGATATTATTAAATATCAGACCTGATATCTAATCTAGATCTCCCCAGGTACAATTTGTGGTCATTTCCTCAAGTCCTATCATTAGTTACCTGAGAGAAGAGGCCGACCCTCTCCTCATCACAACCTCCCTTCAGGAAGTTGTAGAGAGCAATAAGTCTCTCCTGAGCCTCCTCTTCTCCAGACAAAACAACCCCAGTTCCCTCAGCTGCTCCTCACAGGACTTGTGTCCTAGGCCCTTCACCAGTTTTGTTGCCCTTCTCTGGACATGCTCCAGGGCCTCAGTGTAATTCTTGTAGTGAGGGGCCCAAAACTGAACACAGTACTCGAGGTGCAGCCTCACCAGAGCTGAGTACAGGGGGACAATCACCTCCCTGGTCCAGTTGGCCATACTGATTCTAATACAGGACGGGATGCCATTGGCCTTCTCGGCCACCTGGGCACACTACCGGCTCATGTTCAGCCGAGCATCGATCAATGCTCCCAGGTCCCTTTCCTCTTCACAGTCTTCTAGCCACTCTGCCCCATGCCTATAGAGTTGCATGGGGTTATTGTGGCCAAAGTGCAGGACCTGGCACTTGGCCTTATTAAACCTCATCCCATTCACCTCAGCTCAGCACTCCAGCCTATCCAGGTCCCTCTGAAGAGCCACCCTTCCCTCAGGCAGATCAACACTACCTCCCAACTTGGTGTTGTCTGCAAACTTACCAAGGGTACACTCAATCCCCTCATCCAGGTCATCAGTAAAGATATTAAACAAGGTAGGCCCCAGTACCGACCCCTGGGGGACACCACTTGTGACGGGACGCCAGCTGGACTTACTTCCATTAACCACTACCCGCTAGGCACAGCCCTTCAGCCAGTTCTTTACCCAGAGAAGAGTGTACCTGTCTAGGCCACGGGCAGCCAGTTTCTCCAGGAGAATACTGTGGGAGACCATGTCAAAGGCTTTGCTGAAGTCTAAGTAGACTAAATCAACAGCCCTTCCCTCATCTACCAGTCTGGTCACACGATCACAGAAGGAGATGAGGTTGGACAAGCATGACCTGCCTTTTGTGAACCTGTGCTGGCTGGGCCTTCCCTTCCTTCTTGTTGTGCTGTTCTCCTCTTTCCCTTTGTTTTCCTTAGGACTGTGCTAACACGGCTGTGTCTGTCTTGTGCTAAAGGACTCAGAAATGCACTTCAAAAAATAAGCCTTCCCCTTCCTGACCAAAGGCTGAAAACAGACCCCTCTGTGAATGGGAACCAGGGCCACATCTGCAGCACTTGCACATCTGAACCTCAGGGCAACAATGGCTCTGAAGGACAACTGCATTTCCCTCACAGAACTGTAGTAGCCTGGTTAAAACCTTTATGAGGAGGTCATTGTATAGGCACCTATACTAAATGTGGATGTGTCCTGTTTGCTGAGAGGGATTGGGGCTTGCCAGCACTTCCCTGGCTGGGAGGGGGACAAGACTCTTCTTCCTGCCCCAGATGCTGCTGCAGGCTGCAGTGCTGGGACCATCTGTCTCAGCAGTCACTGCAGCTTACATTCTGGGGGATGTGTGTGTGTGTGTTTTTCTCGTGATAAGGTGTGTAGAGAGATAAGAAGAGCATGTAGCAGCTCTGTTTCACAGAGATGCCAGGGGAGATAAACCCGAGCTGTTCTGTGGGTTTCTCTGGAAGACACGCACATTTCAGTGTGAAAACTCATAAAAGTAACAGCAGCACATCACTCTGAAAACTTTATTTAGATTTGACTGCTCTGTACCTTTTGCACCGAAGGGAGATAATTCCTGCCTTGGGGAGGCTGAAGCTCCCAGGTTACCTTTGCCTACCCCAGCTTGAGGAACAGAGCTCCTCAGGCACACCTGTCCTCTGTGTATCAGCTGAGCCTGCTCAGGCTCAGCTTCATGCAGTCACGAGCCTCAAATCAACTGAATTCCTATGGCCTTCAGGGTCAAAAGCACAAGTCCCTAGCACCACCTGCCCTGTGCCCACATTCCTGTGTCTGGAGAGGCACTCTGACTGTTTCAGGAAAGTACAAGCAACATCAAGGATCAGGGGATATGGGCCAAGCATGAGGCCAAAGCTAATGTGACAGAGCAATCAGCTTTTGAAATCAGTGGCTATTGAGCATATCTCACCTTGATGCCACTGTGATAGGCACATAGCAGTGTTGGTGGGAAGGGTCTGTTAGGTGAACCAGCAGCTCCTTGCTCCAAATGCAAGGTATGCACACATATATACATACATGATCTGCATTCAGATGTAGCTGAGGGCTTATCAGGAGTCACATGTGGGAAGCTGAGTGCAATTACAAATAATGAGCCAAACTCCACACCTGTTTTTGACCAGTAGAGGCATTTCATACTCAGCTATGTTAGACTTAAATACCCTTCATCCAAAGGTATAAGCTTTGTTTTTAAGTCTTTTTTTGTATTAAAATGATGTATGAATGTTGCTATTATATCTAGTTTTCCTTATTAATAGTGAGGGCTTATGCAGAACTATGAATGTGTGTGATACTTAGCTTGTTAGGGAAGTTGCTTCTCTATGACAATCGCTCAAAGAGAGAACAAGAACTTCTTGTGATAAGGTTGTATGGCACAAAAGGCAGTTATTTTTAGAGATGGAGGAGCATAATCTTCCTGAGCTTTCTGCATTAGTTTTTCTTCTCTATTATGAAATAGATTACTTCTGTAATAATTTTATTTACAGGAAAACAGCTAATGATGTTCATGAACTTGTGCTCACTTTTGCAAACTTATGCAAAAATGAATATAACTGGAAGAAAACTGTTGTAACAACAGTTTTAAAACATCTTTTTTCTTTTATTTTGAAAGAAAAAATATGTGGTTTTGGTTTTCCATTCCTAGAAAAATGTTTTTTGTTTAGCCAAAGTATTTCCTCCCCTATATCTTCATGTTCATTGGACAAATGCAAGTAACAGGTTCTTTCATTCTTTTCTGTGGAGACAAAGAGAGTATCTGTTCTGTCCATTGATCACTTTAACTAAAGTTTTTTCTTTGCATTTATTCTAGCTGGTTGTTTTCTTTCTCCTATCAGAAATGTTACTGTATTCTTTATCTTGAAAAATTCACTGTACTACAAAATAATGTTTATGTCCCTACAAAGCTATTATTCAAAACGTCATCTAGAGAAATCATCCTCAAGGAACCAAAAGCACTTGTCTATGAAGAGAGCACATTTGTTTGGTGCAATCAAGGAGATATAAATAAGGGTTGCGAAGTGTCATCTCTATGGTGACAGCATTAAGACCATTGTTCAGCATGCACTGTGCTTTCACTTTCTGAAATTGGGGGTCTTAGCTCACAATGCTTCTGCCAGGGTTAAGAATTACCACTTTGTACGATATGTTTGAAAGCATTATTTTAATAAGGCTGGATGTCTCGGATGTGCTTGGTTAGAGTATTTCAACAGTGTGAACAATGGTAAGAATAAGTGTTGGATTTTAGCTTAAATTGTTAAAGATCTTATGATAAACAATGCACTAAAAGCTTTTTTTTTTTTTTTTCCCAATTAAAAAAAAAAAAGCTATTTGTTACAACTTCACTAAGCAGATTTTATTTAATCTGTGTTGACTAATATCTGAAGACCGGGAATGTAAGAACTGAAATTATTTGCTGATGCTTAGACATTTGAGAGAGACTGCATGTCTGCTATTGATTTGATGTGAAGAAAACGGTTTGGAACTTTCCATCCTAGAAAAAGCCCACTTAGTTAACAGATTTTATAGCTTATTTTATATTTGTATGTTAAAAAATTACAGCAGTTGAATGCTTAAAAGCTCATTCTATATTGGAGAGTTCACTCTTTTTTCCATTATCAGATATTAATAATAAAATGTTTTATTATGCTAAATGTGACTGCTTTTTGCCACCCAGGGAAGGAAGGATCAAGGCAGGAGGGCCTTAGGTCTACCGTGCAGAGCTCAGCTTTTGCTGGCCTCTTGCATGACCAGAGCAGCAGAGGGTGTTGGGTTGTAAGAGCACATTTTTAGCAGCTTTCTCCATTAATCAGGCAGACCTAACCTCTCCCAGCTCTGCTACTAAAATCTGGGCCATGTGTTGGCATATGGCATTGCCCTTGAAACATACCTCCTTGTGTTGGATGAGTCTTTCCTAAATGGCTACTGAAGAACACGTGGCTCAAAGGCAGTGTACCAGTGTGCCCCACTTTGGTTAAGATGGAAGAGAATTCAGCTGTGTTTCACTGACTTCTGAAAAGTGGTATCACAAACCTAGTGTGTGTGTATGACTCACACCAATACACACAGGCTATGGATGTGTGTAATACATGTTCACACCCTTATTTGTGTTGTCACAAGCTCTGACTCACACCAGGTTGGTTTCAGCGTGGAACGTTCCTTTGAGTAATGGCAGGAGGTGTTAGTCAATACAAAACTCTTCCCAGGACTGTACGTCTCTTCAGACTTCTCAGAGGAGTGATTGATTAGGATTCAGGGTTTGACCCAGAAAAATGGTGCACAGTGAGGGCAGAAAGGGTGTCCTCAGGGATGAAATGAGGCTTGCAGAGTGTTTGAATGCTCTTGACTTTTATCTCCTTGCATTTCATTAAAGCACAAAGGATCAACTCCTAGAAATTAAAGATTTATCAGTTTAGCACCAGCTATCAGTTCCTTTCACATGTATCTGATAGGCTTTTTAATGCCAGTTAACTCAGCCAAGCAGCTCCATCCACTTGTTACCCTTTAGCTGTAGCTACTTCCATGCTGCGCTACTGAATGCGTTCCTTTGTTGAATGGCTGTGAGTAGGGGAAAATACACTGGAAAATACTTTTTGCTGCTTCCAGGTGGAAGGGTCAAACAGGACTATCTGCCCATCTATCTTGCTTTTCTCTCTGGGGAGGTAGTGGTGGTGATGAGTAGTGTGTATGTTTGGGAAGAGAAAACAAGATCCCCGTGAAGACCTAAAAGGGCAGCTGTTCACAGCTGATAACCCGGGGCCTGGTCACTTCTACTTGAGGGGACAGCAAATCAGCTACAGATTCAATGTGGCCCTCCGGCTTCTCTTCATAGATGCTCAAGAAGCACAGAAAACAAACTCAGAAACTGGTTTCCCATGAATAGATTTTAAGTCAAGGCAAACTTCACAACTGCAGAAAATTCAGATAGAAAATGGACCCTGAAGGGATTGTTACACACCACTCTGCCTGTGTGGGATGGGTCCTCTCTTTCAGGTTTGTTTATGGTCTAGAAACCTTTCATCAGCTTCCCGGATTAGTGCAAAAGCTAAATGCTTTCCTTTGGCTCCCTGACGCTGTTTCTCTTTCCATCTCTTCAAAAGCCTGTGCATCTGCTGTTCCTAGCAGTTTCCTAATCCTTGTACCACCGTTTTCCAGTTCCTGAGCCTTCTCTTTTTACTTCTTCTAGGTGCCTTGCTCTGCCCTCTGGGAGCTCCCTTTCTGCCCCACAGGCTTGTTTTCTCCTAGGAAGGAGAATTTCTCTTCCCTTCACTGTCTTCTCTTATTGAGTTACTTGTATTTTCACCATGGTGTCTAACACATAAAGAACTATGAAACATAGATACCTTCTGAAAAAGTAAGTGTTAACTGTTTTTTTCAGAAGGGTATACTTGAAGGGATATAATGTGCAATGGGAGCAATGCAGGACAATGTAAGAGTACCTTAGATATTGAAAAAGCTTGTATTAGGGCAAAAACACTGTTAGTGTTATGTATTCATATAGCCCTAAGCTAATCATTTTGGGCTTCTAAAATTACAACACAACAAACATAGAAATGTTAAAATATACTTGTATCATCACATGTGAATTTGTGTGTGTGTATATACAAGAAAAAAAAAAATATAACTATATATATATATATGACTCGATTTCTGAAAACAATTTAGTTATATATATATATATAGTTATATATATTATATATATATATTTATATATTTATATAATTATATAATATATATATATTTAGTTATATATATATAGTTATATATATATATAACTAAATTATAATAAATTAAATATAGTTATATATATATATAACTAAATTGTTTTCAGAAATCGAGTCATATATATATATATATATGGAACTTTTAGTTATAACCCTGTGCAAATTAGAATTACCTTGAAGTCAGCTGTGGCTGGATGTGTAAGGGGTTCAAAACAAAGAGCAAGAAGAAATTCAGGTGTCTGAAGTTCCTTAGCTACTTCTGCTCCTCAGGTTCTGCTTGGGACTGAGTCACATGTGGGTTTGCAGAGCTACCAGATGTCTGTGAGCATGCAAGCCCTGCAGGACTCTGGTCACACAGAGGTTGAACACCTGATGCTTTGGGTCTCTGTAGCATTTGGGAATCGGCCAGGCTGCATCACTTGATGGCTCACATCATATTAGAGCTTGCTCCTTCAAGCAGCTCCCTCTGCATCTCTGCTCTAGCCATGTGGAAAAATCCAGCCCTTTGAAGCATATGTTATATTATTTTAGGATGGTTAATCAGGTTATTTTTCAGGCATCTGCATCTACCTAGGAGCCTGAATTTGGGCAAACTGTTCCAGAAATATGTCTAGAAGCTTCTACAGGCTGATATTTGGCTTAACACAGTCTTTAATCAAAGTACTAAATTCTCTCTTGTTCCTTGAATAGGCCATAAATGGTCTCAGCCTTAGTGACAATTCAGGATGAAACTGCAAAACAGAGCACAGCTTTGTTCTGCCTTCTGGAGTTGTGGTATTTTCAGTTTTGACATCTTCCTTACCTTGATCTGTGCTCCGCTCTGGAGATTTTTCCTGGCAAAATGGCTGAGCTCTCTCACACCCCACCCAATTTCTCCAGGGCAGTCAGATCTGCGAGGTGGTGCGCGTGAACAGGAGGCTGGCCGCCACAAGTAGTTAGCATCACTGGTACCCTCTATTGCGGGAGATGTCTCTCCTATGTAGTGAGTGTGTTCAGCCCTCCTTGTTCTGTGATCACGTATGGCATCTGGGCCTTAGAGACAGGAAAGACAGAGAAAGTAATTATCTAGATAGCATACTGAAACAGCTGAGCAACAAAAACTTTATTTCCTTTTATCTTGCTTATAATGCAACAATCATATAGCTGTTCCACTTTGCAAAGGTATCATACTGCTTGTATTATGTTAGAGTGTCTCCTGGAGTGGGGGTTACACAAGGCTTTTTTCACTGAAATATTTCCTTTTCCTGCTCTAAAAACATGGCTATTGGAAAAGGAACATGACATGAAACAAAACAAAAAGCAATGTTTTTTTGATTGGATGCCCACCTGTGAAAATGGTACTTTAAGTTTTACTCCTACAAATGAGCCCATGAAATGAATATATATTAGCAGAAGATATAAATATAGAGTGGCTTTGGTTTACTAAATTAAGTCACTGTAGGCTTTCTAATCCAGTATTAAAGTAGCTTTAATTCATTTTAATCGAGTTCACTGTCAAGTTAAAATGTCATTGAGTGCAAAGACACTTGAAATAATGAAGCCCAGTGATTTTTAAGTGACACTTCTCAGGTCATTCAGAGATGTGTCTACAAGGAAATCTATTGAAGAATTGAGGAAGGGTATGCCTTTTTAAAGCAAAATGGGCATGAATATATATTACAGCTGGTCAGGTGCAAATCCAAGTGACACAGCACAAGAACAGTGAAGCAAAGCTATGCTCTGATCCTGGTCCTCTGAGCCTCCAGGTAGGACACCTAGCTGGAAAACACCACAGTTCCCAGCCAGCCTGAGTACCTGAGTTTTCTTTTGTTGAAAATCAAGACAGAAGGGTGGATGCTAAGGCTTAGAGCTGACCTCAGTGTTTCGTTCACTCTGAGTTTCACCAGTAGCCTCCACACCACCATTTCACTGTCCATAAAACAGATGCTATCATGTCCTTAGCAAGGGGTGTTGTGAAGTTCATGAGGTGCTGTTCAGACTTTATGGACTGAATATAAACAAGTAAATCATGTATTTTGAAAACTG
Source organism: Anas platyrhynchos (assembly GCF_047663525.1). Classification (NCBI taxonomy): domain Eukaryota; kingdom Metazoa; phylum Chordata; class Aves; order Anseriformes; family Anatidae; genus Anas; species Anas platyrhynchos. Next base: position 32,805,970 of record NC_092590.1, on the reverse strand, counting down.
CTTTCACAACATAGATATCTGGAAACTTAACCCGAAGGCTCATGATTGCAGGCTGTGCCTCTCAGCTGTGCAGACAGGGCAAAGGAGTGTTATGGGAACTCATAAATCACCAGAGTCTTCACAGCATTGATTTACAGTCTGAGATTAGTATTGATATTTTTACTGCCAAAATCGAGGGTTGTTAGATCTTGTCAGCATATGAAGACAGTGTCTGCCTTAATGGTTATTACAAAGCATTTGAATTGTAGCTTCAAAAAAGATATCCCAAGTTTATCATGACTAAGTTGTGAAGATCACAGCTCACTGAAAGGACACTCTTGTCCCCCTTCCCACCATCACCTCTATTATTTGGACTTTGTTCCACCCCACCCACCAAATGTCATTCAGCCAGATGAACCTCACACAGGTTTTCAGCTGAGAAGCAGACACCTGTTGTATGTTTGTTAGGAAAAAAAATATATATATAGAAAAAAGGAAAGCTCTAGCAACATTTAATGGTTATGATGGAGGACAAGTTTTTGGGTATCAAGCAGAGTTCCTACACCACAGGCTCAGTCCTGGAACTGTCGCAGGGAGAAATCATAAAGCATGGGAAGTCATAAAGCAGAGGAAAGCCTCTGGAAAAGCCACAAGCCATGTTTTTTGTTAAAAGGACAAGCCATTAAGAGTGTGCTGACACAGTCTCCTACTAGAGCGGCAGCTGATGATGCCAGACAATTTCATTGCTGGTATAGATTTAAACCAATTCCCTGTTGGTCTACTGATATTTATGCTATTGCTTTGGCTATTAGCTATGTTGATGCAGGCTGAGGAAGAAAAAAAAATACATCCTACTGTAGCTGGCAGAAAATAAAGGTGCAAAACAGGAGGGTGAGTTTTCACATGGAGTTTTTCCCAAGCAACTACTGGAAATGAAGCAAAACAGAACAGAAAGGAACTCCTTTTGTGAAATGCCTGGGGAGTCATTCCAGAATAGCTTCTATAATTATATGTTAATCCAGTTGAACTTTCAAGTGTAGATAATACAGGACTCCTATCATAGGCAAGGGATTCATTTCCAAGCCATATGTCTTCTCAGGATCCATATTAACTTAAAATAGATCACTATGTGCAGAGACAGTTGAAGCAAAGACTGTGGTAGCCCAGTTAAAAGTCAAGTTAGCCTCTCAGTAAAGGCTGATAATTTTGTTCTGTCTGCCTTACCATGGAAGGGCACCTTTTAAAACCAGTTTCAGACCTATTCAGCCTGGAACTACACACTAAGCATGGGTAGCCCATGCTCTGTTTCCTTGAGCATTGTGCCCATGTTTGTAGCAGCTGAACTCTGCAAAGCAGCTATAAACTGAGCCTTCTCCTCTGACTTAACAGCTGATGCACAGTGTGGATCCACAAGCTATGCATGACAGGGCCATGATAATTTATGACATTGTTTAACTAATTAAAGTTGACAGGGAAATTTTACTAAGCCTCTTTCAGTGGTCCAGTTTACAGCACAGCCCCCAAACAGTCACATTGGCATGACTGCAGAGGCAGTGAACTGTGTCATAGGTGCAAAAATAAAAAGCAGAAACCTCTTAAATCTGCTTTGCTGCCAGAGAAAATATAGGTTGGAACTACGTCCTGATTTTTCCATTGGGTTTATTATTTTTCATCTCCGTAGCCTGAACTCTCATTTGACTGTACATTCCACTTTCTGCAGAAGAACCTCCACTAATTGCATTCGTTATTGTTCATCCAGGCTTCAGAGGAAACAGTGTCTTTGGATAATCTGTAGAAATTGAACTGTAATTCAATAGAAAGTCAAGTAGTCTCTCAGTGCTTCCCACTGTGATTAATGCTCTGTAAGGAATGCCTTCATGTTTGTCATACAGAAAGCGGAGTTTAGACTTTCTTTCTTCTTTGCAGAATAAGGGGGAAGAGTAAACAAAGAAATCAATTAGGAGTGTTCCGTTAATAAGGATGAAGATGGAATATATCTGTCACTGGAAAAAACCCTGGCTTCGCTCCTGAGGGACTGCCTCTCAACAGTTTTGGCTTAGCAAAGGCGTTCGAGCAGGCTATTCTTGGTCAGATAAAGAGAGGTGCTGCTGGCAGCGCATGCTCTCTGGAGACTTGAAATCTCTACAGTATGCACCCTCCCTTGGTCCAGATGCACTGATTCTCTAAGCAGAGTGAAAGACATCTATTTGATCGAGGTTTTGGAGAAAGCTGTGGGTAGGTTCCCAGAATGAGGGGAGAGAGGGTGGTAAGAGTGACAATTATTCAAATAACACTGAGACTGGTTTTCCTTTTTGGTTTTGTTGTTCCTGCTGAAATAGTAATTATAAGTTAGGGCATCAAATTGTATTATCTTAGTGTAAATTAATAAATCACTCCTAGCAGTCTCATTCCCTAGCAAGCACACATGCTAGTTGGGTATGTTTAAAAGCATAGAAAACCTAATCAAAGATAAACCAGCTCTCTGTTCTGTCTTAAAAGTGATAAGCCAAGTCACACTGGGTGCTAGATTTCTTATTCACAGGCTATAATTTCAAACATTACTCCAAATGTGAGCATGTCTTTCAGGCTTGTTTTATTTCCATTATTTTCTTCAGAAGGTGGAGGAAGAGATTCAGCATCATAAACTGCTTTCCATCTTTTGTTCACCAAGTCTATCTCCTCTTGAGAAGCACCAAGTAGTAACAAGTAATTGGAGGTAACCACTCATGAGGGACAGCGGAAGCAGAAGAGTGTCTGTCTCCCACTTTTTTTCTTTTTTTTTGCACCCAGCCAGGGCTGCATGTAATGCCACACACCTTTTATTGGCACCAGTGAAGCCAGCTTCAGCTGCTCTGCCTGCCTACCCATGGCTTCCCATTGCTGAAACAACTGTTTCTCAACCACATGGTAAAACATTCTTTTTTTTTTTCCCTTCCCTGGTTATTTTTAACACACATCACTTCCCTGATCTCATTTTCCATGTGGCCTTGGGGGAGGGAAACAGTTGTGCCAAAACAAACAGTGCGAGATGGGAACCGGTGGCTGACGATCAGGAGCGTTGAAGCCAGCATCACCCCGAGGAGAGCAGGGAGCAGCACCGGGAGCTGTGCTTCCGTGGGCAAATGCCGATGGGTCCTGGTGGGGCCGCCTGCAGGCCTGGGGTCAGGGCTGTCAGCAGAGAAAGGCAGGTGCTGAAGGGTGGCTCAGGTCTCCCCATCTGAGCCTCCTGGAGGATCTGAAATCACAAATAGCCCATGCTCTGTGCAGAGTTTGTGAGTTCAGTCCCTTGGTAGTTGTGTTTCTTCTTTAGTGCTTTCCTTCCCTACATATATATTAGGAAGATAATAAGGCACTTAGACACAAGAAGTGTCATCTTAATACCTTGGTTAGATATCTTCAAAGATGACATATACCAGCTGAGCTTCAAGTAGTATTTAACTCTGCTTTTATTTGCTCAGCTTTTTCTACTGACTGTGATTCAGAGCCTGTGGCTGGAAGAGAGCAGAAGAAATAAAAGCTAACTTTACTTTTCTGTCACCTCACTCAAGCAGTTAATCAGGATTGTCTGCAAGAAAGACTGAAAAGATACTGTGAAGAAGTCCTGCTAGGTCAGGTTTACCATTTGTTTGTCTGTTTTATCATCTTTGCTTCCGTGAAACAATGTTTTCTGAGGCTATGTGATAAGGAGAAATCCCTTTTTACCGTCAGGTTGCCAGTTGGGTCAGGAGACCTGGCTTGAACTGGTAGAAATGTTAGGACATAACTGTGAAGGTATGTGAGCATGCTACTTCTGAGAAATCAGATCATGACAAAAGAGACAGCTGTTTTGTTGAAATCACAGCGAAGAAACTTACAGATACCATTACAGAAATAAATCCTAATTTATTTTTAAGGAGCTTAGGTAATTAAAAAAAAAAATAAAAATCTAAGCCATTGGCAGTGGAGTGGTAATCATAGACCTATCCAGATTATTAGGGACTTGAAATGTAGGTGCTTGCTTCTTTATCTCGAGAGCCATAAAATGCATATGAATAACATGTTAATTTTGAATCAATCTGCTAACTTGTAAATCTGCAATAACGTGCTTGTTTCATTACAAGCACCAGAACCCTATAAATAATCAGGTGCAGTTTGCTTTTCATTTTACAAGATATCAGTGTCACTAATAGCAAGCTGTGCATTCTTGATTGGCGATTATGTTGCCACGATTAAGTTACTTCTGGTGTTTTAAAAATAACCTTGACTGTTACTCTTGTCTCAGAATTGCCTGGCAGAAATCCCTCACCAGAGCAATGCTGGTGCCACACAATGCTGCTGCAACCTTATTCAATTGAGGACAGTCAGCAAGAAGGGTCCAGAGCACTCTCCAAGATTAGTTTCTGAGGAAAAATGCTTTCCGCAGAAAACATACGCTCCTAAGAGATAATAATCCACCATCCACTGGGAGTAACAGCAATCTTACCATTAATTTCATGATATTAGATAAAGAGACAGGGTAGAATGGCTCTTTGGTAGGAAAAAAAAAAAAAAAAGCTCTTTGCTCAGTAAGGAGCACAGAGGTTGTATCAAAATAGGTTTATCTACCATGACATTTTTCTAAAACTCACTTTTTTTTTTTTTTTTTAAATGGTATTAGCAATGCTGTAAAAGAGCTGAACAGATAAGGCAGGCTGTTCTTGTCACCAGTTGCTACTTGCACAGCTTACACCATGCTGTTACACCACTACCTGCTCCTTCTGACAAGGAGTGGGGATGGTGTCATGCTGGGTCACAGCAAGAAGGCAACTCAGCCTCCAGGTATTGTGCCACCAAATATATCGGCACTGTACCTCTGTCTGGAGTATTGTGTGCTGCTCTGCTTCCCCATTCTTACCAAGAAAGGATTTCTTAAAATGAGAAAAGGTACTGAAAGTGATTGGAGTGGGTGTACGTATCTGCCTGTGCCCCTCTGTTAATCTTAGCAGCTGATAATTAACAGTAATCTGGAATCAAAGCAAATGGATTTGACTCTACATTTTCAGGAAGCCTGAATAAATTTTACTCTCTTCTAGTCTCTGAAGTGACTGAAGGGGCTGTAGTAGAGAGCTATTAAATAATAACTGTTCTGAAGGAGGCGAATAAGGAACAATTGCAACATTTCATAAAACAAAAACTAGAATTAAATTGCCAGGAATAGATTTAAAACTTCAAAGGAATTTCTTTTTCACAGTTCATGGCCAAATTGAGTCACCTTTCACTGCAAAGAGGCTGTAAAGCAAAAATTGTGACTGAGATTTAAGAGCAGTTTTGGAAAGGATATTGGATTATATAAATTCTTGATCTGACCCCAAACTGCAGTCATTATATTCCTGTGACTTGTACCCCTAGAGCAGAAAACTACTGCAGTGGGTAACTTGAAGGGCATATACTCATACATTTGGTGATAACGAAATGAATATACTGTATTTTGAAACAATATATGCCATCCAAATATTGTCTGTAGTATTTTGAAATTTGAGGAAGAATTAGAATATTTAAGTAGTTTCTAACATCATTGTTTAATTATTACAAGATACAAGTGCACTAAAATTATCATCTCTAAATTTTTATTACTCAAAAATCATTTAGTGATGGTCGTGATTCACACTGTGATGGAAAAACAGGCCCCAAGACAAATTCAGATACAAAAAAAATTTTTTTTTCAGTCCATCAGCTTTGTTCTTGAGCCTGCTTTTTAAAGCTGATATGCTTGAAATTCAGATGGGGTTGTAGTAGGAAGACATCGCAGTAATTGCGGCTAACCAGGAACACGGGGGAATCCTTGCTTGCTGTCAGCAGGAGGCTTTCATTCAGACCCCCAGAAGAGAATCATGCTCTCTTCTCCAGCCCTGCGAGGGGGGTTTCATCAATAGGCAGGTGCAGGGCATGCTTTTAAAGTAATGAATGAGAACTGCTGAGCAGAGCACAAAAGCTACAAATTGAATAAGTCTCCAGTTCACATCAGCATCTCTGTGTGTGTGCACTTGTGCATCTTGTGCACAGTAAATAACCCCTTATGCTTGAAAAATACCTACATACTTGGTATAAAATGTATAAGCAAAGGCCATAGATTTCTCTCTAGGCTTCAAACTGTCCAATGAAATAAAAAGAGTGGCACTTGTTAGCAGACCTTTTTTTGGGGTGGAGGATCCCGGCATTGCGACCTACCTGAGAACACCATCCTCGCCTCCATCAGGGCCAAGCCCTTGGTGACTCTAGTAGGGGAGGGAGGCTTGGAGTGGGCTCTCCCTGCCTGGGGAGGGTCCCAGCTCTTCTGCACCTTGGTTCCTCTGCCCATCGTGGTGACAGTGGCTGGCTGTCCCCTCCTCTGAGTGCTGGGGATGGGCGCCTTGTGACATATCGTCCCCCAGGCTCCGATGGGGTTCTGACACCATGACGTCAGAACATCCTCAGCTGACACCTTGATGGGTGCAATAAGTCTTATGGAAACTGCCTACTAACAAGTAAAATGATGTGTCTTTAGGAATTGTTCAGTTGTAAAGACCCTGATTTTTTTTTTTTTTTTTTTTTTTTTTTTTAACATTTGCTGCCCAGTGGGTTCTTTCTCTAAAATGATGGCAACATCACTTATGACTCTTCAGGATGCTCCACACCATGAAAATGATCTCCACAGGCACATGCTGCTCCTTCTCTAGAGCTCCTTTTCTCTGGTTCACCCATTATTATTATTTGTGTGTGTGTGTGTGTGTGTGTGTGCTGGCAAAAGATACAGAATAAGACTCCCAGATAAAAGTCTCGCTGGCGTGCCTGTCAGAGCTGCCTTATTTCCTGCAGATACTCCAGCTGCTGATTCCATCTGCTGTCTCCTCTTTTTTCTTTCATTTGTAAACACCTTAGGGCATGAGCCCTTCCTACGGGTGTGTGATCCCAAAGGGACTGCAACAGTGTAATACAATCCCTCTCTGCCACGGCAATATGTGTAATATTAAAAACGCTCTGCAGAGACTCCCAGTATGTCTCCAACTGCATCTGAGCTGATAAGACTTGTAATTAACAAGTAATCAAGGATAACGCAGCATTCGTTGACACTCCAGTTAAACATGCATGACAGCTCTGATTTGTGTATTGAGGCTTTCTTTTAGTATCAATAAAATAGCTCGCTTTTTCGCAACCTTCCCTACAGGGTAATGGGGAGTATCTAGGAGTATGATTGGAGATGCTTGTCAGTGCATGACTTCTGGCAAATTCTGATCTTCTGAGTAAGACCCAGGCTGGTGGACACTGGGCTCTGAATCATCACAGGTTACTTGCTCAACCGCATTTTGCTCCTGGCTCCTCCTCTTGACCCTCCAGCTGCTCCTCCCAGCCTGGCTTGTCAGCTCTCCCCTCCTGTTTGAGGCCTGTTCCCCCATTTCTCACTCCTCCTCCCTCCCTGTGCCTCCCCTGCAGCCTCTCCCCAGAGCCTTGCAGCCAGCTGGCTTCATTCTCCATCATGCAGGGCTGGGAGCACACCAAGCCTCCTCCTGGCCTGGCCAGGGCCTCCTGGGTGCAGCCTCCAGTTAGCGTCCGCACCAAGTGGTGGCAGGCCACAGTACCTTGCCTCTGGGGCCAGGCTCAGGGGTTGGCTTTGTCTTCCCACTCGTCTTTGTGGAAAAGTCTAGCCGTTTCAAATACCAGCGTAGCTGAAAAGGTGTTGTGCTTGCACCTGGTGCTGCGCTTCTTTCCATCTGCTGAAGCTGGCATTGTTCGGCTCCCTACAGTAAGGGGGATAGCCTGTAATTTTCTTGTGTGTCTTTACACTACACAAACTTATTTTACAGTCAATGTTATGTACCTGTTTAGGAGAGTAAAAAGCCACCTTTCTGACTGGCATAGATATGATTTGTATATAAAAAGCCTAATAAGTCATGGAAAAATAAAATACAGGAAAACACATGTGCCTTATGGTTGGTGGACTACAGATTAGATCAAACGATTTCAAAATCTTCAGCAGTAACAAGAATGCTAATTTCATTTAAAAGGCTCACAAAAGTGCATCTAGTTTTGAAGCAGCCACACAAGAGGTGTCAGGACTCCCTCGGGGCATGCAAAGGAGCCACCTTGCTGCAGGGCTGTGTTTCTGAGATGGAGGCAGAAAGGAGGCAACGCTGCAGCATGCATTCTGCCTTTGCTGCCTACTTGGACCTGGTAGTTTCTTAAAACATTTCTAAATGAACAACTCTGGTAGCTGGATGCAGCAATCTATGATGTAAGTGAATGTGTGAACTCACTGACAGGGTTTTCTGCTGAAAAGCTGAAAGAAAACCTGTATGTTTTGCTTACTGGGAGTTCTTGGTAGCAGATGTCAGTATTGCTAATTATTTGGGCCTGGCTGTGTGCTGGAGCCACTGCTTGGATGCAGTGTGGCAGTTTCACACCAGTGGGTAGCTCTCTCACTCCCCCTCCTCCAAAGACCAGAATGCTCCCAGCGAGGTGAATCGTTCCTCCTGCAGTCTGTAGTGTGGCATCTCAGCTCCAGCTGCAAAACTTGGAGTTAAGATGCCAGGCTGGGGGCTGGAGCAACTGAGCTGAGGGCTCGTGCTCTTCTGCCATCCCTGCTGTAGAGGGGGAGGTCAGGACAGCAAATGCTGGGGGTAGTAGCACCATATACCATAGTAGCAAGACTCACCAGGACTCATCTTTTGTATCCTCAACAATTCCAAGAGCATATTCAAAATTTTATTTTATTTTATTTTTTTCATTTTAATGGACTGAACTCTTCTATGAAGCATGCTCTGGTGAGCCCCAGCTCACCGAATGGCTCTCAGAGCAAACTGTAGGAAGATGCAAGAGGACTAAGAGAAGCCTGATGTAGATGATGTGCAGCCACATTAATTATTGATCATGTTAGTTGATGAGTCGTGCTGAATTGATCTGTGGCAAGATAATGTGAATTAAAAGCCGCTTGAATATTTAATTCTGGGCTTTTTGGATATGGCAGGAATTTGAATGAAAGGCAACACGTGAGTCATGACTGGAATCAACTTTTCAGTAAAGACAGGCTATTAGAATAAAAGGTACTACCCAAAGGTAAATTCCAATTTATTAGAGGAGAAAACTCTTGCATGTAAACATTTTAATGGGAGACTAGAAAGCTTTCCAGATGAAATTTTCTAAATAGATGATGATAGATGGAGATTTTCTTGTTATTAGTTTAATTCCTGCATATATGACTTAATTAAACCTTGCTGCATCTGAGGTAGGTAGTGCCTGAAGCATCATAGGAAAAAAGCGAGACCAAGGTGCTGTGGGAAGTGAAGGAGGGCTATTGACTGAAACTTTGTGTTTGCTGCAGCATAGCTGGGGCACAGCCTGAGTGAACTTAATCCATACATGACTGGAGATAGGAAGTAAGGGGGATCCTTTTAACATTGGATATATCAGAGGGTTTTCTGATGATTCTGCATGCAGTGCTAGAGGAGCCAGGGAGCCAGTGCCCTGCATGCCAGCAGCACTGGTCTGGTGGTGAAGGAAGTCCTGCTGAATAAACAGGTCATGCCACCTGAAAAAGAGCCATGGGGGCCTCCTCAGGGCCTCCTCTGATTGTACTGCATTGACCCACAAAACTTTCTGAAGGACTTTGTGGCAGCATTAATACAGTTTTGGAGATTGGCATGCATTCTTGGTTGGCTTAGGTGCTGCAGCTCCAAATAAATCCTTCCCTGACTTCTCTCAGCCTCTCCACAGAGAAATGTCCTTAATGCAAAGCAGGCTGGTCCCGACGTAGAAATGTGTTTTATTTCAGTGTTTAGGGCATACAGGCTAGCATTCTTAGAGAGAAGAGAGGGCTCCTGCCTACTGCCATTTCTTCCTCCCATTCCTTCTCGCTTCATTCCTCTGGGTACCAGGGAGCACTTTGGCAGCTGAGGGTGTTTGCCTTATTTTTCTCACCCTTCACAAAAGCTGCCCTCTGCTTAACATGCGCATTCCTTCCTTCAGAGCCATTTTCCTCTGTGGACTCTTGAGGCTAGCCAGCAGCCAAACAGTAGGGTGAGCTGCATGCAAAAGCCTTGATCATTGACAGGCTGTCTTACAATTTCTTTCTTGTATTCAAGATGCAGATGGATGTTATTAGAAAGGTTTTTACTTTGAATGTGCACAACTTGTCCACATGCCTGAGATTAGCGCTCAATACTTATATAATGCTTTTCATCCTCAAAAGGGCTTTACAAGCGCGAGTCCTCAGAAAGCTCCTGTGAGGTGCGTTCATTTTGTTATATACTCTATAACAAGGAGGGACACATGTCAGTGACTTGTTCAAAGATGTATCACTCAGTAAGCATTATAAAGGAAGGAAATCTTTACACTTCCCTGGTGTTCCTCTCTGATGTTTTCCTGTCAAAAAAATCATAGTTACACCATGGCAGCATGTTTTTCTGTATGAAAGAAGTGATTAGTGACATCAAAAATTAAAATGCATCTCAGGTTATAGTAATACTAGATAAATACACAGCATTTCTAAAATTTATGAGGCCAAATTTCCTACTGCACTAAGCTTCAAATAAAGCGGAACAGGAGCTGAAAGGGATCATCAAAGAGACCCAAGCTTGACAGAAGATCTGGAGCGCTTGCCTCAAACCATACTTCAAAACAGAGGGAAATGATTTTAGAAGGAGTGATGAAAAATGTCTGTCTTCTCAGTTAAAAGGATAGTGCAAGATTTTTTTTTTCTGCTTTAACTGCATGATTATGATTAAAACAGCTACAGTAACAGCAACAGCCCCAGTATGAACTCAGTTCTACCAAAAGTTCTTGTAATATTGCATCTCATTTCAGTGAGGGGGCTGAAATAAGCTGTAGCTGTGAAAGGCATCTTTATAATTATGTATTCTTGCTGAGCTTTTACTGGCATGATTGCCTTGGCATGATTTACCTCGCACAAGCAAGCCAATAAAAGTTTCAAGTGTTGACCAGCAGACATGATCTGGCTAGGGCCAAGATCATTCTGTGAGATGTGGTTTCTAAACCAGGTCAGTAAGCCCTGGGGGGGTGTCTATCAGCATTAGGGGTCTTTGTACCCTCTGTGAGCCTCTGTACATGCATAGGTAGCTGGTGGCAAAAACTGGCTAAGAAATCAGTAGTCACCTTAGCCCAATAAAGAATTCTTAAGAGATGGAGAGTTGCTTGTCCTGAATAAACCATCAGAAGATTTCAAGGGGAAGGGGTCTACTTTATAGACACACACCTACTTCATGCTCCCTGGGCAAATAGGTTGCGATTAACCTGTCTAGTCCAAGTCATGAAAAGGATAAAACTAGACAGGTTAAAGCAAGTATTTATTTTAGTTCTGCTTCAGCTTCCTTCTTTTGATTAAGCCTTGTTTTCTTCATTTTTTTTTTCTTCAACTGGGTAAGTAACCACAAAGCTATGTCTGGTGAAAATAGAGCTCTGCAGCATCTCGGGAAAGATGTTGAGAATTAGTTATTGAGCTCTCTGGTGTGGTAGAGATGCCCATCTTCTCATGCTACAAAAAAGTAGGGTGAAGGAGTGGAAGTGAATAAGCTAGTCATGTTTTTTTAACCCTACAAAAGGATATTTTTTTCCTTGAAAATTCTATATTCAGATCTTATCTCCCTCTAGCTGCTCTTGGAAGGGTATCTGGCCCCAGAAACTACTCTGGAGAAATGGGAAACGTCAGCTCTTTTCTGTTTTTCTGACCACCATACAGTGTTTCAGATGAATTCATGGGAACGATGTGCAGAAAAAGTCATGAAAATTGCTGTTTGGGAAATCACAGCTGGAAAAAGTTATCACATTTTTATGGATTCCACATCCACGGCCTTTAATGTCAGCTACCTTATTTTGCTTTATAATTGTGTAAGTGACTACATCTGGGCCAATTAAGCACTTTCGTTTGCCTTTAAGAGTTGGAAGACACTGCATGATTTAACCTTTAACATCTGGGGGAAAGAGATGCTCTACCAGGGCTATGCGATACCTGCATGGTTTTGATGACAAAACACATGTATGCTCATTGCAAAACCACGAGGTGTAAGTTACTGCCTTAAAGCTATGTAGTGCTCTGGATGTGTTCAGCACTTGTATTTCTCTTTAAATCTTATGAGAACAAAGAGTTGCAAGGACTGCGGTATGGGCTCAGGCAACCTGTGGACTGGTCTGTAACAGATGCCTTCACATCTCCATCCCTCTACAAATACCTTTCTTATTTCCCACAAGACTGCCCTTGGAAGCATCAGGTTTGAAGCTCTCACAAAATGAGGTGCAACTTGACTCCCACAAGGTGTTTTTTTTTTATTTTTATTTTTTTATTTTTTTTAAGATTTAACCACGGTAGGGAAATAATTCCCCTCGGTTCAGTGCTGCTCTCCAGGTTCAAACCAGCTGAGTATCTACACCGCTACCACTAGTTTCAAAGAAAGTGTGATGCTATTGCTTGAAAGACCCCTCTTCACACTTTGAAGATGTGCTGATGTGTGTTTTAATCAATTTTATTTACTTTGCCCAGGAGTATCAACCTGCTGTCTGGCTCATATATGTGGTGAGTGGGATCTTTAATAAAAATGTATTAGTGAGGAGTACGGGTTAAGAATTACAGCTACTTCAAATAAAACTTCAGAAAGTCTATTTGCATATAACAAATATCCATGTGAATACTTAACTTCAGGAGCACTGGTATTATTTCAGAAGCATAAGGGACCAAGACAAATTAATTAAAGATGAAATTTTCTCTTGTACTTCAGCTCTTTTCCTCCACGACAAGAAGAATCTAACTTCATCCTGAAGGCAAGAGTAATGAGAAGGCTTGAGGCAGAATTATAAGCTACTTGCATGCATGGAATGAAGTTACACAGCTAAGTTCAACCTGAGAGACTTATCATTTCAAGAGTCTGAGCATTGCTAACACGATACAGATGTTGCCACTGAACAGACAGGCACAAGATTGTTTTGTTGTTCGTTATGCACCCCTTCCTGGCAGCACTGCCGAGCACAACTCAGAGAGGTCGCTCTATCTGGGAGTTAAAATCATTATTTTTTTAAATTATTTTTTTTTAGCTGGAGATGAAAAGGAGCATGTCTGTCCTCTGTTGCAACACCATGGGAATTCCCAGCAGCCCCAGCAGGGACCAGAGCCAAGGAACAGACCCGTAGCTGTTTTCAGCAGGCAGAAGCCAGCTCATCTCCTTGAAACACAAAGGTTTTTGTTAGATGAGGACCTGGGCTGTAATATGAAGGTACACAGAAGCAGGAGAAATGATCCACCTGAGCCCTGCCTCACGTGGATGCTAATTGCACATGCACCAGAGCGTGTGGATTCCAGTCTCCACCCTCCAGCATATTTGAAGGAGGATATTCCTGAAGTATGCCAGGACTTCCTTGTCCCAAGGACTAAATACATTTGGCTGTCTCCATTCCAGCTAGCTTGAGCTGAAGAAAGAGAAACAAAAGCTAAATATGGGTAACACAAGGGTGTTTTTATTGCAGCAGTGCACAGTGCTTTTGTCGTGTCAGTCAGATGCCAGCATATGTCAGCAGTATTTCAAGTTGTTAATGCATTGAAAAAAGGGGAAAATACCGAGCAAATAACTTCCCTGTGACAAAATCTTTAAGGGTTCACGTGTCTTTTGAAATGAATGTCTTCCAAAGAGTCACTTGGTTTCCCACAAGATTGTAATCTCCATCCCTAGTACCTCTTTCTGTACAATTGCTTCCCACATTTCAGTTTCTATTCCTGACTTAGAAAACACTTACAAGATAAACTTGCTTGGCTGCAGACCTCCCGTTGACAACTTCCTCTAACTGTAGCAACAATGAGGGGGGCAATCTTCTATTTTTATTTTCTGTAAACTTGTTCTGGAAGCCAGAAGGATGTTCCCATGTTCTTGCAGCAATGGTATAAGAGGCTGATAGTGGATGTTCCAGGCACAAACCAGTTGTTAGAGAAGTAGGAAGATTTATCACAGCTTGCTGCTGAATGTTTAAAGAGTATTATAAGTATCTGCTTAATACATAGAACAAACAGTGAAGTTTACGCACACAAATGGAGGGAAAGTGGTTATTGGAGTGTGTCTTAGAAATAGATCCAGGTAGTACAAATAACACATCAGGTAAACTTCTATCCCATGGTTAGTAACAGCTCACCTCTGCAGTGTTGCTTATTTTTGTCAGTTCCTTCATGTCAGATGAATTTCATACTTGGATTTATCACTATGTATTTTCATAATGTTAGCTGGAGGTGGAAACAGGAATCTCTCCAAGTTTCCTACAAGAAGAAAGACATAGAAACTCTTATTTTTCTCCACTGGCATTACCGATAATCATAGATTCTGTGGAAAACACACTTGGTCATAACAACCTTTTGACACATGATCTAATACAAATATTCTTGTTTGATGGATGCAGCGGGGCACTCTGCATACACAAGGTTAGGCATATCATCATTAAACTGTCAGGACCAATCAGGACAATTCCAGGGTAGGCTTAGACTGCTTTGATAGTTTACCTCAGTGTTGGTCTAACTGGAATATGCTTTCCTGGGACAAGGAAAAATTAGATTTTAATGCTGTTTTATTCCAGGTACTAGATGGTTTCTTCCTGGAAAAACAAATGGAACGTAAGTTGATGGAGTGTGATATCACTGATTGTAAGTAGCAAAAATATTAACTTTTCTAGATTTTACTGAACTTAAAGCTGATTTTATCTACTTAAATTGGTACCTAGTACTTGTCACATTATGATAAAGGTGTGAATATGCTTTGCCAGGATATGTATGAACGGCATGGAAACATTCACTTAAGCTCACACCCACACATCCCCATATGCTTTGAACAGATCTAAGTGGTGACTGAAGGATGAAGAAGGCTGAACAACACAAACACGCTACACAACGATTATTATTTTTGAAGCAGTGGAATGATTTATAAAGGTCACTAGGAAGCAATGGAGATGCAAATGCTCTTCTAATGAGTGCTGGTAGTATCATGTTGGAGCACATTCACGATGCAATGTAGTGCGCAGGGAAGAGTGCGGCCGATTCCTATAGAACATGATGACAAGAGTAAAGAGGTGAAACATGACGGGAATGCGGCATCTGGGGATTCGTTCCAAGAAACATTTCCAGCGCAAGCTCATCGAGCAGTGCAGTAAACAATGCTTGGTGGCTGACGGAGGAAAGGCAATATGTGGAATAATTAATCAATAATTCATTACAGAAGAATGCTACCAGCTGTAAACTTAATTTATAGAATAATGCCCTGCAGAAATGCCAAAAATTATAAATATATTCATGTTTTTTGAAAGGGCTAGTATAGACCGAAGCCAAATATGTCAATCGTACATAATAAAACTGATTATCTTAAATATTTTTTCTGATGGTAGACAGTGAAAATTAGGCAATCAGTATAGAATCCTAATAATGAAAATAGCACATTTGCAGTGAAAGGTCTTAATAACAGAGTTAACAATACATTTTTCTCTTATGAATATTTCACATCTTTGTGCAGAAATAAAATTCCCACTTCTTTTGTGTTTCAGTTTCCTTGCAGAGAATTGCATGCTTTATTTATCATTCTACGTGATCTATTATCAGAACAGATTTAACTTTGTCAGCTTCTAGCGTTTATGAAAAGCAGTATCATTAGATATTAATGATTATCTGGCTACCCATTGTTAATACTTATGAGTTAAATTCTTTTAAAGACTTGGCCAGCTTTGAATAAATAGTAATCCTGTCTAGATTGGCTTCTAGACAATTTCCCTGTTTCATATTTCAGCACAATCATGTAATGTTTAGGTTGTAGAAACTTCAAAAGATTATTTTAAACAACTCAATTACAGTTATTTTAGAAAGAGTAAGTTTGTGTTTTCTTTCAGGAAATATATTGGTTTAAAAACAAAACACAGAAATGTAAGTTTGGGCTCTAACTTGTCCAGTCATGAAAACATGAATAAGAATGAGGTATTTCTTTCCTTATTTTGGATGCTACTTAAATACAGCATTTGAAATATATGTGGCACTGAATATATAGTTCACAAAACTGCGATATAATATACTTCAACAGCTGAAATTGTTCCTATGTATATCCTGCTTATATTAGATTGTGGATGACTATTTGGGAAGAAATAGACTGCATTTTTTATCTATATCAATCAGAAACCACAACTAGCATTTCCATGACTGAGTGATAACGGGTACATGTGTATGATGGTCACAAGCATTAATGAAGCTTGTGTTGGACCTACTTGTGCTTTCTTCAGAAACTCGGGCTTGACCTCTTGAGAGTTCATAATTTGGTGTTCATACAGTACCTTGCACAGTCAGCGGTCTGTTATTGTGCTTCTGAGGTGCTCCCACAATACAGATTTTGGCTACTCTTCCCTTTGTATAGTTAATTCTATCAGCATGGCTGAAGGGAACACTGTGTGTGCTGTGAGTTCTTCACAGATGACCCTATAAATACTTGGACAGCTGGTTCATGCTGGTCCCTGAGCTGCCACTGCTAGTATTAAACTCACTAGTTAAAGCTGGTTTAGATGGATATGTTTGCAGGTACAGCATAAGTTAAGTGACAAATATTCCCAAATGCAGTGACATATTCTACATGCAGTGACAAATTCTGAATAAATGTATGAGATGCATCATAGTAGTCACAAACTCTTCTCTTGTTCCTTGTAAGAAAAAGCAAAAGACAAATTTTGTTTAGTGGCACATGCCAGTCTCTTTTTTTACAGCATTTTGAATTTTGTGCTGCCTTACAGGTACAAAAGGACAACAAAGCAACAGTAAACATTCAAATAATTATTTTAGCATGGACTGTATCAACTCACTGATATCTTTTTATCCTACCCTTCTAGTTCAGGGATAGAGAGTGGTGGTTATCTACTGTGCTTGTACACTGGAGATTTCTAGTTGAAAAATAGCCATGTAGCTAGAGAATGCATTAAAAACAAAAACATGTTCTTCATGTTGTAAAAGACAATAAAAAATGGAGTTGCAAATGGTAATAATCACATCCATGTATAAATTCCAAAAGAACAGCATTCTTGGAAATGTTGTCATCCCCAAAAACTGAGCATAGAGGCTAAGCTTGTTCGAAGGAGATGGCAGTAGCCTTACTTGTACCAGAAAACATTCATCCTTGTCTTAAAATCCAATTAAATTGGATTCTGCCCAGCCCAATGGGAATGACTCCTATTCTCAAGGTCAGCCATGGAGTGGTTCATCAGATTGGCTCCCCTTTATGTTCCACCAACACAGTTATGAAAGTAACTTTTTATGCTTTCAGGGAAGTGGCCAGAAGAGAGCTGGGAAGAACTTGACAGGCAGTTCTGCATACTGGAACTCATCTGTGTGAATTTGTTTCAGCTGCCACCCAATCTTCAGAAGATATATGAAAGTGACAATTTACCCAAAGAAAGGAGATCAGTGAGTTTTTATCTGCACTGACTATATACTTTTCTGAAACTGTATAATTTACTGAAATCCCCAAAGAGACAATGTTCTATTTCCCTATCAGAGCAGGCTGGCCTCTGCTGAACAATCCAGGTATTAAACTCTTGGTGACCAGTAACTGGTGCCACAAACAAAAAGCTGTGTGGCTCAATCAAGTGCAAGCCGTTGAAAACATGAGTGTCTTTTTTTTTTTTAACATGAGGGTCAGCTCACAGAACAGCTGAATTTTTTCCTTGGCATTTTAGTAACTTTGACTTAACCATTTCAATTAATCCTTTAAAGTAAATGGAGATATTCGGGAAGACAAAAATCCTGCAATTTATAAGAAAAATGCATTTCCTGAAATGTTTTAAAATGGTGACTAATTATAGGATGTTTTTATTTCTTTTTTAACATAACACTACTAAGCAATATTATATCAAGCTGTCACATTTTGAGTTGCATCTTCTTCATATGGCTGAACTACCAGCAATGTATGTACCATATGCACTGTACATGGTTAACTCTTGATTTTCTATTGTTCGGTGGGGTAGGAAACCTATGTAGAGTAATGATGTGACCAGTCCCCAGAAAAAAAATACCAAAACACAACAAAACACTGTAAATCAGGCTGCTTAATGTAGATAGACTAAGGAACAACCAAAAAGGAAACACAGAATGAATGGCAGATCCTGATATATGTGTATATTCTAAAACGTATTGATCTACTGCTGAAGTCAGAAAACAGGAAAGACAAAAAGGCTGCATTTGATATTGTATATTGTACTTCACTGAACATTTGCATGAAAAATAGTTTTTTTGTTTTGTTTTGTTTTGTTTTCCCAGTGATTAACAAATGTGTACTTTAAAAATATTTTTCTGTGTATCTTGGTGATTATTTTGATGATTATTTTTGATGATTATATATTCCCCATTCAGATGTAAGAGCTATTCTAATATCAGGAAGAAAAGACAACATAGATGACAGACTTGTATCCACTGTGGAGATAATAAAAAAATCAGAAGCATCTGCGTAATACAAACATATTGCTTACAGACAACTAAAGAAAGTGTAAGTGCAACATATTCTTAAATACTGTTGAGAAATTGTTGAATGTATTTTTATGTAATTCTCTAGCTTTCATCCATTGCCATCTCCATTGTGGTGTATGATAGGCCTCTGACATACATCTACAGCCATCAAGATTTGTTACTCTGATCAGCGTATAAACAGATCTCCCCAACTCCCATCAGCTGAAGTTAAGTATCATTGTGAATCACAGGTATTCTGTTAACAGATAACAACAAAAATGAATCAGAGTGAAACCCTTCACTTTATGCTGTTAAAGCTAACAGGTCTGAAATTAAAGATAATTACATATTAAAATAGAGTGGGTAGCTCTGTTTTGATTTAGAGATACGAACATGTCAGGCAAGCTTGTCTGCAACAGGAGAGATTCAGTGCCCCGAAGTGATGGAAGAGAAGAGCCCAAGAGAGCATTCCTTGCATTCCTGTGGCACTCGGCGCGTACATATGGCCCACAAAAAAAGAAAATCTTAGCACTCCGGGTTGGTATGCTGATCTTCAGAAAAGCTGGTACTTCCATGTAGCTGCAGGCTTGATGAGTTTGAAGAAATGATACTCACTGGATGATGAATGTGAGGCATATTTAAAACTTATTTTTCAGGGCAAAGGACATTTTATGTCCAATGCTAGTTAAAAATAAAATTATTCCCCATAAGGACTACTAATAAGCAACCAGAGGCAAAATATAGCTGGGATGTGGAGCTCTCCCTGTTTCCCGTGGTCTGCCCAGAATTATACCCCACATACGAGTGGGCTTAGCCCAGAGAGTTATCTTCGTTAACGAACCAAAAGCAGGTTTCATTCAAGAGGTTTAGTAGACTACTATTTGAGGACACGGCCTGCTTGAGAGTCATCCGTGTCTAAAAGCATACGGCTTTGTCTCCTGAGACAAGAAGTGTTTGTCATGCAAGACAAAAACTGTTCTCCCTATGAACGTTCGTTGTTTTTCACAAATAAAAATAAAAACAAACGTGCTACCTTACAATAAAAATGTGCAAACCCTTATTAGTGACTGAAAATCAATTCCATCAGATTTCTTCATGTCAGTATTATTTACACTGCACAATACGTAGCAGCAAAGGGTACACATTGTTTACAAAAGCAAATACAGTAACAGTTCTACATTGCCACTAATGACACATTAGTAACAGCTCCCTGCTTAGCATTTCTTAAGCTGCTGCTGTGCCGTGTTCAGTGTCGTGGCAAACACGACCAGCCGTGAGATGAGACCTTTGTGCTCTAAAGCCTGTGCTCAGGTGAGAGGACAGAGCCGAGGGGAGCCCCCAAACGTTCAGCCTGTCCCCCCATGCTGCAGCGAGGGCGGCCGGCCTGGGTGGGTTTTGGGAGGAATGGCAGCAGGTGGCCTGCCCGCGGCCCCCAGCCACGCCACCCTACAGGTGGGGTCCCAGAGCTTGGCGGCACCCTCGGGACGCTCACACCCCATCTTTTTGGGGCGAAAATCGCCCGAACGACAGGCGGCGGCTCTCGGGGCAGGGCAAGCTTCCCGGGACGGCTTGCAGCAGAGCCCAGCTCGACCACCGAGCCCGAGAGCCCACCTGGGGGCACCGGGGCGGCAGCGGGGGCCCCAGCGGGACCCCAGCGGGGGGGAGCCGGGCACAAAGCGCCCCCCTCGGCCCGCCCCGTCCCGCCCCGTCCCGCCCCGGCGCTCCGCCTCCCGGAGCCAGCAACTTCCCCGTGGCCGAGACGGGCGCGGAGCCCCCCAGCAGCCCGGATGGGAGGCGGAGGCGCCCGGGGGGATGCGGCGGAGCGGCAGCGGGCCGGCGGCAGGCGCAGGGCCGGGTAGAGCGGGAGCGCTCAGCCGCCGCCGCCGCCAGGCGCCCCCAGCCCGCCGGGCGCCCCCGCGCCCCCTTCGCCGCCGGGGCTCGGTCTCGGTCTCGGCCTGCTCCGGGCGGCGGCGCTGCTGAGCCCGCGGTGCCCCCCCCTCGCCGCCTCCTCCTCCTCCTCCTCCTCCTCCTCCTCGTCGCCCCGGCCCGCAGCGCCAGGCCGCGGCCGGCCCTCCCTCCTCCTCCTCCTCCACCTCCTTCTTCTCCTCCCCTCCCTCCTTCCCCGCCGCCTTGCCGGCGGAGAGGGGCGCGATGGCGTCCTACGTGGATAACAGCTTCCGCCAGGCGGTGATGAAGAACCCGGCGGAGCGCAGCCCCCAGGTAAGGGGCACCGGCACCCCGCGAGGGAAGGGAACCGGGGGGCACCGTGGGGAGGAGGCAGGGACGGGGCGGCCGCAGCCGCCAACTTTCCTCCTTCCCCGCCTTTCGCCCCGGGGGGGTCGCGCCGGCTGCTCCCGGCCAGCGGCGGGGGCGCACCGGGGGTCGCGGAGGTCCCGAAGCCGCTGGGGACCGGGGCCGTGCCCGCGGGGCGCTGCGGGGTGAGCGGCGCCCGGGGCGGTCACCGCCCGCTGCCCGCGGCTGGGGAGCTTTTCGCCGCGCCCCCCGGCTGGCCCTGCGGGGGGCTGCGCTGCCGTCCGCCCCGTTTTCCAGGGGCTTCCCCCCCCCGCCTTGCGTCCTGGGAGCTCGGCGTGCTCCGGGTTTTTAGGAAGAGATGTTTTCGCAGATTATTTTGGCACGGCGCTGATTGGCCGGTGGCGCTTTCAAATTGGGGGCAAAGAGGAAACCTTGACTTTCGGGCTGCACCCAGAAGTCATTCCTCCTACTAGAGAGACGTCATTGTGGTAATGTTATTTTTATCCGCGTGGAATACGTGTGAGAAAATAAAAGCTTCCATGGAAAAACACGCTGGCTGCATAGGCATCATACTTAGCATGTCTCCTTTACAAACCTTCTGGTCCCCCCCGTCTTATTTTTTTTTTTTTTTTTAAGCTTCTGGAATGTGTTTTTGTGGTGCTAAAGTTGTTTCTTTGTCCTTGTTTGACCTTTCCAAATGTCTGTTCCCGAGTGTTGAAGCCGGTCCTTCAGCGCCTTGTGGAAGCTGGAGGAGGCCGAGCGCCCTGTCCTGGGGAGAGCGCGGTTGACGAAGCCGCGGCAAGAGCCCTCGCGCTGGGAGAAGCGCGCAGCCCAGCACGGGGAGCCGTGGTGGCCGTGCCCGACCTGGGCAGCCGGCTGTCGAGGGACGGCCGGCTGTCTGCGGGGAGTGACACCGGCAGTTGCTCAGGAACCAGTCAGTCAGGTCGTGGGGCCACCGGGCTGGGCTCAGGAGCCGAAACTTCCCCGTGACAGCTGTGTAGGTCCGCGCCAGGTGAAGCGAGCTGGCCAACTTGTGTCCCTGCCAGCCAGCCCTTCTCTCTGCAAGGGGTAACCAAAAAAAATAACTGGGAGTAAGAAGTGACGCAGTGAAAAAAAAAAAAGTCAGCTTGAATGCAGGGACAAAGCTGGTGTGAAGGGCACAGAGCAGAGAGCTAAATCGGGAACGCTGGGGCTGCATTAATGCACCAAAACTTCAAAAATCAGCAGACTGAAAGCCTGCTGTGGCAGTCGCCACAGGAAAAGAAACCCACCCTGAAATCCACGGAGCTGACGCTGGCCAAAATAAGCCGCAAATACGACCAGATTGGTGGGAAATGTAACGTGTCATTAGCGCTGGGAATGCTTGAAGCTGGTGATCAGGCGTGCCCTCCTGTCGCTGCTGGTGGGAGCAGGGCTGCCAGAGGAGCAGTCCTCCTGCCCTCCCTGAGCGGCTTGTCCCAAGCTATGCTGTGGGCGAGTTTTCTAGTGCTTGCTTTCCACTCTGGAAGTTGTCTCAGTTTTATCTTACAGCGGTATTGGAATTTGAAAGATATGTAGCTATGCATGATAGCTCTGTAATGCAGTTATCGAGTGAAAAAAAAAAGTTTTTATATAAAGACACCCAGACCTTGTTTTTCCGTCCTCGCCAAAAGCAAGTTTTTACCATCCTTATTTTCCTTTCCATGTGTTTTCTTTCCTTACTACGGGACCTGGTAAAGGTAGTTACTTATTTTTGGCTTTTGAGAACTCATTAGGTGAAATCATTTAGAGT
Source organism: Anas platyrhynchos (assembly GCF_047663525.1). NCBI lineage: Eukaryota > Metazoa > Chordata > Aves > Anseriformes > Anatidae > Anas > Anas platyrhynchos. The sequence goes on along the minus strand of NC_092590.1, from coordinate 32,783,528 downwards.
CGGCAGAGGGTTGGAAAGAAAATATATATGTTTATCATACTCATGTCAGTACAGGAAATAACATAAGAGGAGTGTTAGCGTATTTACTGCTTACTTGCATTAACAAACTCAGTGGGACTCAGCTTCTCCCAGATGAGGGAGGTGTAAACTTGTGTTTGACATTACTATTTTGGCCTGGATTGTCACGGTGCAAATTTAGTGAAGTGACTTCACGGCAGGCTCAGATGAGAGGAGTGACAGCAACATAGGAAGCTCTCAGGCACGTGTACAGTGCCGATGTCTGTTATCTCTGACAGAAATCATTGGAGAAAGCAAACTTAGCTTTGCATGAACGTATGTAATGCAAAAGTCTCTTGGTAATTTTGAACAGGGCTGTCTTTATGGGGGGAAGTCAAACTATTCTATGACTGCTTTGGGAAGCTATTAGTGTCATACCTCTTCCATGTGTCCTTGTTCAAACTTTTTTTTTTTTTTTTTCTGAGTTTTGTGAATTACAGCTTAACACTCCATTGCCAAAACTAAAAAAAAAAAATAAAATATACGTAGCCTGTACTAGAACATGTCTGTTGTGTAACAGCTCTCCTCTGTAATTGCTTTATTAAACTATTCATTTTCTCTTTAAAGACTTGAACTGGGAAGTTAATTTAACTACTTTGGGGAATCTGACTTTTAAATGTTCATAAATTACAAATGGTTTTATGCCCTTAAGCTGTGAGTAATAGCAGTCTACTTTTTTTTCTCCCAAATGTCATCTTGTATGAAATTTTATAGCTTTATGTCTTATCAAAACCATTTCTTATCAGCTTCATGGACCACCTTAGAGAGCACGATGTTTCTTTCTGGTGTAGTTTGATCAAATAAAATAAATATGGCTGCTTTTGTTTTCCACTAAGAGAAAACAAGCCCTAATCTCCCTCTTTATCTGAACAGCTCATTTGCATGGCATGGTATGTGACTTGCTGGGTACTTCAGAAACTCCACATACTAGCTCACTGTGTTCATGCCACGTAGTGACGTCTGCGGCAAGAATTTTTAACGTATGCCTTAAATGTGTTGGGTGCTGAAGGTTTTCTTCTGGAAAGAGCTATCTCAGCATGGCAGTGGCTGAGAAGTCACAGCATCAGTGGGCACCTAGCAGGAGAGGGGAGCACTGTGCCGCTCCCCTTGGTTGGGTGCTTGTGTGTCACTGCAAGGCTCGAGACATCTAAACAGGATGCTACTGCTGGGCAGATATTCCCTTCTTGAGTACTTGAGAGGAACAATGGTTTAATTATAGGATGTACCTATGCTTTTTCCAAATAAACTTTCAGTTTGTTCTCCAGTTGTGTTATTTTTAACTCGTAGCCACTGATAGTGTGATTGTGTGCAAGCTTAAGATAAGCCAGAAATGAGCATTTCCTTCTTGCTATAGTGATCTCTTAGCAAATAAAAGGGAGGCCCTTTAATTTAACAGCCATAGGAAAGAAGTGTTTCACAGGTTAGTCCAGGGTAAGGGAATGCATTCAGGTTTACCATCAATATAACTAATAAACTAGAAGTTAACAAACTAATAAACTATAAGTTACTTGTTAACACCCCCAGAGAATGAAAATCCAGTGTCTGATGAACCAGTGCTGTCTTTTGGTGGCTCTTGGGTTGTAGCTGGGACAGATGGCTGCAGGCAAGATTAATAAAGTTACGGTAGATTTGTACCTCTGCCATAGAGGTCTTTCTTGCCATGTTTCAGCATTTAACTGGGAGAATAAAAAACAAAGTAACTACTGCAGAAAAAGTGAGACCTTTACCTGACAAAGCAAGGAATGTGTGTGTTTAGCACAGAAATAGCTACAAAATATATCTTTGAAGTAAGGATACATTTTTTTGCTCTTAATGTTTACTATTGAGCTAGTGTTGGTACACAGCATAACTTCAACAAACTCAGCTGTAGAGTAGGCTGCTTTGTGCCGATAACCCAATCTGAGAACCCTTGCGTAGCTCGGATTCTTTCTTGCGACCTCTCATCGCAGTCTGTCAGAAAAAGTTCAGGAATGTCTGATTCAAAGCTTCCACCATAAATTTTCATGTGCTTCCTCAGGCTGAGGACTCGCACTTTAACAAGCTGCTCGGTGTTTCTCTTGTTCTGAAAGAAAATAGGTTTATTTCCAAGCTTTTCTGAAGGAGGGTGCGTTTTCCCATAGCCCTTCACATCTCTGTTGATAAGGGCCTTGGGAATGGTGAGAGCACAGAGGAGTGAAGTTGTTGCTTTTCTTTTTTCTTTTTGCATTACTCCTCCCTGTAACAGGGCGAGTACTCTGTGCCTTTGCAGGTTTCCCTATCCTGTAGGAGTGAGTTTCACCGATGCTTGCAAACACCCGGGTGTGACGAGGGAGTCTCCACCTATAGAGCAGAAATAGCTGGTTTGAAGCCTTATCCTCAACACGTGCCTGCTTTCTCATTGCATCAGGAGGTTGCAGCTGGGTTAGCTGTACAAATCCAAGCTAATTGGAAACTCGGTAACTTGGAAACTGCTGGTTTAACTGTAGCAGTGATAAGCTCAGTGTAATTTCCTACTTCATTAATCGCCTGTTTGATAGAGTTTGCTTTTGAACCCCGCACTGCTGTACCTGCAGGAGCATCTGGAGCTGCTTGGGGCTGGTCCTGTCCCTGTGAGTTGCAGGCATGCTTGTGACAGCCCTGTGGGCACGCGCTCCTGCCCGTAAAGCTGTGAGCATTGGTGCTGCCTTTCATTTCTGTGGCACGCTTGCACAGAGAAGCTCCTGAAGCGAGCAGCTTGTGCTTGCTGGGCCTGAAGCCCGGGCACCCATCCCTCAGCCCACGCTGCTCTCACCTGCTCGCCTCCCCCAGTGCCACTCGCTCGGAGCCCTGTCCTCCCCCACCCACACCCTGCCTTTCTTGCGGTCTGTGCTGCTCCACCGCACCGAGTCGGAGGCGAAGCCATCAGCTGAACCACTGAGGCAAAAAGGACTTGTAGTTCTTGCTTGCCGTGGGAGCAGAGCTAGAGCAGTAAGCGGTGCACAAGCGTTTCCCCTGAAGTCACGTTTCCCCTTCGCGGGGAGGCACGCTGTTTGCTGCGTGCTCAGGGCGTTTGTGGAAAACACTTCACACCCGGGGGGAGAGCTGAGGGGAGGTGAAAAAGATTTAAATGTAATCTCAGGAGATGCTCTATTTAGTTTATACCAAGTGCAGGAGAGGTTAGATAAGTTTTTGTGGAAGGAGTTATTGTTTTTCAAATTCCAAGACTTTAAAAGTCTGTGTGCTTATGCAAATTATTGAGTGGTAGCTCTGATTCATTCTGATGAATTACTGATTTGATTTTGATAGCTTTTTTCCTAAATCAAGATGCTGCCACTTGATCTGTTAGCGCATTTTGAGAATAACCGCATGTATACCGAACAGACATTGCAAGAACTTTGACTTCCTTATGGAGGGCTTTTTGTATCCTCATGAGAAAATATATTTTGGCTTGTGTTTTGGGAATTTTCCCACAGTAGGAGATCTAATTTTTGCAAGGTATTGTTTGGGAATTGAAAAGGAGCGCTGGCAGAAAGATAGCTCCACAAAGAGCCTTTGTGAAGGGCGGCCCAGCCTGCGCGCGCTGTTTGTTGCAGCCAGTGTGGCAGATTTAATTTGCTGGATATATTTTGCATGAAAGGATGTATTTTAGTAAGTCTCGAAATGGAAGTAGTGTTCCAGTTTGCTTGTTCTGAACTTTGTGAAGTACAGAAGAGAGGAAGCCTGCTGCAGCGCTTCTCTTACAGCTTTGTTTTGGGGCTGAAACTGGCTGTTTATTCTCTGTGCAGCTCTGTTCTGCACGCGTATCTGTGGATGGATTTCTTTGTGCGTCTCTGTATTGTCTGACCTGAATAAAAGTGATTTATATCCCATTTTCAGCAGTCCCTGAGAGTTCTGGCTAACAATGATGGCCAGTATGTATATCATTACCTGATTAAAACAGTGAAGGAAAAGGGTAAAGTTAAAATAATTTAAGTGTTCTGGGAGAGTGAGGGGGAGAAGGATCGTTATTCTCAGTCACTAATAAAACAAAGGTGTTTTGCTATCCATAAAGATACTAATACAGCAAAATTTCCACATTTTTATCTTAGTTGCAGGTACTCTGATAAACCCTTCAAAGGACACAATGAAAATCTGCTATCAGTGTGAATTACCTGAGAAAAGGGATTAAGTTCCATGGAAGGCATGTTGGCCAAGCATGTCTGTTGCCTGTCTTTACTTAGCTGATTGTTTTTGTTTGCTTGTTTGTGAGTGTCTTAAAGTGCTTGGCTTAATAAATGAAAATGCTTATCTAATAATTATTTGTGGTTTGCAAAAGGGGAGATTCATCCTGCTCTCCTTGGGATGATGCTCCTAAATTTTGGATTTTTTTTTTTTGTGGTTTGTAATTGCAGTTTTGCTTTTTTTTCAAGGGTAGTTTTGTCTCCCATCTGCCTTACTTTTTCTGCATTTGGAGGGAGAAATAGCAGTGCAGTATTTTCTGTTTGAAATTAGTCATTCAGACGTCTTGTCATATTAACCAAAAAATAAATACAAACTTAGCGGGATAAGATAGGATGTTACGCAAATGTGGTCTATAAGCAGCTGATGGAAAAATAAGGCAGTACCACCAATACAGCTGGAAGAAGCTTCTGCTTGAGATTTGGCTTGTTTAAACAAAAGGCTAAATCTTTTATGGCACATTGTATTTTTCTAGCAGCAAAGCTTGTTTAAGAGCTTTGTTTCCCATGCTGATGTCTTCTGCTGCCTCACTTGTGCTGATCCAACTGTTTGTGAGGCTACAACATAAACAGGATAAGTGATACAATCTTGTTAGCTGAACAAAAGAAAATGACTTTTGAGAGGTAGGGTGTGAGGTTTCTTTTTTCTGAAATCTGGGTGGTGCAATGGTCTGCTTTAGATTATGGCTCCAAATGGCAGTCTTGGCGCATCTGAAAGCGCGAAGACTTGTATAAGGTGGAGAATAAGCGCTTACATTGTGCATAGGATCTTCTGAACAGCTTGACCTCTACAGAGAGCGTGTGGTGCTGTGTTATCAAACACTTAATTGCAGTATAAAAAAATAAATGAATGAGATGTTACAAGAGTATTTACTCTTGATGCATTTTCTAACATGGGAATGTTTTTAACCAATGATGCATATGTGCAAGACACTTCTTGAGAGAGAGGTCTTTTTTTTTTTTTTTATCAGATGCTGATGCCTGATATGTTTCTGTGTGCTCAATATTGACTCTTGTCTGTATTTGTGTTGCTTTGTTGTACGGGGTATGAGAAATGGATGCTTGTGTGCTTTCTTCATAAGGAAAACAAAGATGTAAAGGGAAACTTAATTTTGTTGGTATGCGAGTTAAGAGGCGAGCACGCCTTTTCCATTTGTTATCTGTTGGGACGTATCTACAATACATACTCTACAATGTTTTTGTTTCGATTTTGAGGTGAGTGCTTAATCTTGTTAGGAAACCTTCCCTTCACCTGAGCAGAAGACTTTGTCAAAATACTTGACCGAGCTGAACTCAGTAGCACGTTGCAGTTGTGTATGTAGCCAGCACGAACTTGACTGGCTGTGTGTATTTTGGCTTTGTCAAAGAAGTATCAGGATACACAGCATACACAGCAGTGAGTATTTAAGTGTGCTTTGAATGGAGAGAGTGTGCCTTGGCCGTGCAGTATTACAGATTCCTTTGTATGTGGGGATCAGAAGTGTCCTCCCTGGTCTGTGCAGGCAGGAGCCACTGCCGCAGGCACAGTGCCTGATGGCTGACCGTGTGCTGTCCACTGGCTTGCTGTGAAGGTGGCGTGGCTACGGTAATGAAGAAGCAGCGATTTTGTTTATATAGCCATGTCAATAGTTTGAACTCCTGGCGTTTTGCTGTATTGATTTATGGTGGCACTGAGTGTAGAGATAGCTCTGGTCTTTCCAAGTTAGCAAGTACAAAATCAAAATCTGTTTTAAAAGGTGTTAAGATGTGATTGTATCACCAAGGAGGAGCACGGCATGCTGAGCAGACAAGATGGTGTTGTTGAGGTATTACTGGATTCTATGGCAGTTGATTAAAAAGCTTTATTAAAAGAAAAGACAGACGCTCCCCTAGGCCAAACTCCACAATTTCTGGACGTGAGATTTACAGAGATTCTGCACTGAAAAGAGTGTTAAGAGCGATGCAGGTGCCTGGTGCTGCTGAAACAGGACATGTGGCCAAGATGTTTTGTGCTGCTGGGCTTGCTGTTGGAGCCCTAACAAGATGCTGAAAGCTGCAGAGATGCTATCCATCGGTCTTGACACAAGTTGTGATTTCCTGTTGAAGACAGTTAACGATTGGCTGCTTCCCCAGTGAAAGCAGTAAATGGCCCATTGATTGAAATTACATTAGTACTATGCCTTTGTAAAATATTAATTTAGCTTGTGGATAAAATGCATGTTGGTTTATTGCATCGCTTCCTTTCTGGCTGTAGTCTCAAAGGAGTAAGTAGCAAATGCATCTTAAAAAATGAGAGGAATGGCTTGTGGAGGATGCTGTGTGAAACAAGAAATAAGATCTTGCACTGGTGTGTGCTGTGAGTGCTGGTTACGTGGCCTGATTTATTAAACTCTTTTTTATTGGTGCAGTAGCTAAGTAATTTCTGGAATATATTGCCTGCTACAGAGGTAGTGAGCAGACAGCAAGCACTCCAAGTAAAGCAGTTTTCACTCTGAGTTATGGAAAGACAATTTTGAGGGTCTTGGTTTGCGTAGCACTTCACGCTCTCTGTTGATCTGCTGTATACGCTTCTACGTGGTGCCCTGAGTGTTGGGGGCCTGTGATGAATCCATTACACAAAGCACCCAGAAATCCTGCCTCAGAGGGATCTCCTCTGCAGACTGAGCACTTCTGTGTGACGCAGGTGTGGAAATACACGTGGCTCTGTGAGCCACATGCTGACCAAGACCAGGCACTTGTAGGAAGGAGGGTAATTGTGTTTCCATCCTTATTATGGCTTCTCTGTGCCTGCTGGAAGCTGCTAATTAGGGCTGATGCCTTGTTTTAATACATGATGATTTAGTGGGAAGACGCCAGCTCCTTGGTCACAGGCCACCAAATGACTATCAGATGGCAACACAATTCAAGACTAGCTATTAAAAATGATTTGAAGTAACAACGTCAAGGAAAGAATAAATGGTGCAGAGGTTTTCAGAGGTGGAGGAGAAGAGTTTATTGCATCTCTGCTGTATCTGAGGCAGCCATCTATTTTAGTGCCACGAGCTCTTATTTTACTAGACAGAACATTGATGGATAGCGGGTCTCCACTACTCCTAAATCCTCCTGGAGAAGCTTGTAGGGCTTTTATTTAGGGTGACTCTTAGAAGAATCTCTCCTCAGCTGTTGAAAAATGTGTAGACAACTGGGTACTGCTGGAGAACGATTACATACGTGATGTGGTGCACAAATGCTTTGTTAGCTTTATAAAGCAGTTGTAAGGAACTGGAGCAAAGAAACCTGAGCTTTGCTGTAGCACGTGTTATTGGTCCGCATGGGGAGACGGTGTATTTATGAATGCCCAGGTGAAACATCAATCCTTTTTTCATTTCTCCCTTCTCTTACTCTTTGTACCTAGCCCTGTACTATGGTTTTGTCTCTGTCCTGTTAATCTGATGTCTTGTAGTTTCTTCTTTTCTAAACCTGGGTTGGTAGTTTTTGTTTTTGTGCCTTAAGGTATTTACCTCAGGTATTTTTCTTAGTAGGAGGAGAGCACTTAAAAATGCCTATTAATTTCAGAGTGGGAAGTAAATTCCTCTTAATTTGCAAAATACAATACAATGTATATTACAGAAATTATTGTTGACTTGTAGAAGAAAAAGTAGAATTGCAGTATATCATCGTTTGAGCTGGAATATGCCAAACCTTTAACTTCATTGGGCTGACAAACTAATGTGGCTGTTTAAGGTCTAACTTTCTTATGTGAATGGATATTCTATGTGAGTGTAAAAATAAAGACAAACTAATGGACTTTTCATACCGTCTGTCTTAGCTGGACAGTAAGTGAACGTGTAGCTGTGACGAAAGTAGCACAGTTCGTAGTGACACAACCTAAATAAATCCAGTCAGGTTTCCTATTGACATTGGCCCACGTTTCAGCATAGGAGTTACCTTACACATCTCTCGAACAAAGGAGGTTTGTTTGAAGCAGGTGTTCTAATGGTTACCCTGGCCTTTACAAATAGTTTTTTGGTGAAGTATTACTTCAGCTGGCTGTGGGTAACTTCATAAGGCGTCTTGGCTTATTGCACATATTTTCTCAAAAGGGCCATCGTGGCAATAGCTTCATGATGCTTACTCCCTCTTACATGGCTGTTTATTTTTAGAAGGTGCTTGTCACAATTTGTCAGCCACATGCTGGCCCGTCACCTCTGCTGTTAAACAGCTGCTAAAATGCAGTTTCTGGGACGACTTTGTAAACCTCATATAACGAATTAATACCTACCCCGATTGTTCCAGGGTAGTCTTATTTTCACTAGGAAATATGCAGCTTGAGCTTGCCAGCTCTGCCAAACCCATGAAATAATAGAAAAAAATAGTCTTATTAAATATTGCAACTATACCACAACACATTAAATGCAATTAATGTGGTGGAATGGGTGTGAAGGTATCTGGTGAGTTGCCTGAGCATGTTGACAGACTTGGATTTTATTTATGAACAGCAGTGAAATAGGCTTCTAAATCAGTTTGTTGTGAATAGGGCTAGGAGGTGGTGAAGAAGTAGCAGTGGCAGTGCCTGGGCTGGTAAGACACGACTTCTTACATGCTGCATTGCTTTAGGAAACTGCTGTCAGGCTTTTAAAGGAAAAATGAAAATCCTACGTTGTACAAGTGACATCTGATCTCTTCCTTGATTTCTTTCCTGTTTCTTCTATTTATAGATGTCTTGTTTTGGATTTATCTGAAAGCCAGGGTCAGGAAGTACAGTCCTTCAAAAATGCTACTTGTTGTGGGTTTCTGGCATGTCCTCTCCCCTCTCCTTCCCAAAAGGAATTGTGCAGAAAGTATTTTTCCACAACAAAGCATGGATCCTCAGCCCTGCAGACTTGAGGCTTTGTTGACAGTGGCATATACTGCTTCACCTCCAGACCTAGAGCTGTCCTGTCTTTTAATCATCCCTTGATGTCCACGTCAGTTGTACATCTGATTAAAATGCAAAAGACATTAACCACTTTATTGGGAAATGTTACTGCTTTGAGAAGTGTCCACATGTGGGTTGGGATGTGGGGGCAGAGGTACATGGGCTGCATCCTATTTAGCAGGGCTAATTTCCAGTGTAGAGTTTCAGATGACTAATGACTTTATTTTAGACTGGGAAAAAAAAATATAAACACACACACACACCTTGGCCTATGCCTCCACCCGCTGTTTAGGGGCATGGTCTTGGTGCCAACATCACTTTGTCTCTCCTGTCTTGAAGGAGAGGAGAATAAAAAGCCCAAGGTCATGAAATGCATGAAGCCTTTTGCTAATTCTGGTGTAGGAAGAGGTTTTTCCCCAACTTGGAAACAAAAGGCAATTTCTTCAACTGGCCTTCTGAGAGAGTGTGGCAATTCTGAGGGCAGTAAAGATGTGGGATAGAAGTTCAATGAATGCTTTTGATGAAATAACTGCTTTTGTGGTGGCTGGGGTTCAGCGCAAGGTCTTAAATTCTGGCCTGATTTCTCACAAGCAGCACTGCTTAGTCACTCATGTTTGAGCTGTTCTGTTTATGCAGGAAAGTGACTGAACTTGTATGCTCCTGGCATGACTGCTTACAGCAAGAAGGACCTTAAAGTACTCTTGAGGAATAGGTATTGCAATAAGGAATTTAAAAGTAAGCTATAATTGAAAACAACATTACAGTCTTTAACTTAAGGACCCTGCCACCAAGTCTTCCTGTGATGGTTGCTTTTTTCTTTTTAATCTAAACCTGTGTACTTACTGAGACTGCTGATGACCAACAACTCCTTCTTTTTGTCATACGCATGACTGTGTTATATTGAATTATTTGTACCCTGTAATGACTGTTTGACTGCTTGACTTTGTTTTATTTTGTTTTCTGCTTCCATATGCAGTAAACTGTTTAAAATCAGAGCTGTCAACAGTAGCTGAATGTCTTTGTTAACTTCAGGTTCCTGTATCTGGCTGTTGTATAACTTTGTATAACGGACGTGATTTGTGTTTAGCACTTTGTGTTTACTTTTAAAGAGACTTTGCAATCTGTTGCCTTGAACAGGTTTCAAGAAAACAAATTGTGAGTTTAATTGTCACTGCTTAACAACTTCATTCTCAGTGTGCAGTGCCATTTGAAAGAGGTTTATGAAACCAGCTTTGCGTGTCTGAAACTTTTCTTAGCTGCTAATTCTAAGTACTGGACAGACTGACTTGAATTTATTCAAAAAGTTGTTACAGCATTTGTTAAGAAATGCTTATGAGCAAAATTTTATACATTCTAACCGTTTTGATGCCCTGTTGGTTGTGATTTCAATTTTAATTCGGTATTTAAATAAAAGGTGAGATAAAAAAACAAGTGTCCTTCAGATATGAACTCCAGTGCTCAGAAGGCTTATGACTAGTCCTGCTCCTCTCTTCTTGGGCAAAAGTTCCCATACAATCAGCAGAGGGAGAGAGAGTACCTTATGTGTTTTCACAAGTTTACTTTATAGTTCCCATTCTTAAATCTTCACTAAAGCAACTAAACTGCTTTCATGTTTGTCTTGTATTCCTAATTGCTAGCCCTGTAAAATAATAGGGGACTACACTTAGGGCCAAAAGAAAAATATATCTTACCATCTGCTAGCTCCTGTGCCTTATTTTCCAGCTGTAAAAGGTAGAAGTCTGGTAAGCATCTTTTCAGGTGGTCTGATGTCTGTTGAAACTTGGCCTTGCAGACACTGGAGTCAGGGTGCCTGTAGAAACAAGCAATTGTGTATTTAAAAGTAGAACTGGTAGCTGTAAAGTAAGGTAAGACCCCATGTGTTGGGTGTCCACTACTTTGTTTCATAGTTTTGTGTCTAAATGCTCTCCAAAATGTCAGAAGGAGCACTTATCTTTAAAGATGAATTTTTTTCAGAAGATGATGATGAAGTAGTGACCATATATAAGTGACTGTAAAAACAAGACCTAGCTGGTCTGTAGGTGAGCTATTACTGCATCCAGTGACAGACCATTGAACATGGTGGGTGGACTGTGGACACCACAACGGTGTTCAGCATTGACATGCTGAGGTACTTCAGCAAACTCCAGGTGTAACGGTATGGCCTGTGAGATATCTGCATTGCAGCTGGTTTGGTGGAAGGATGCAAATAGCCTGCTTAGAGCACACCTGCAAAACTCGGTGATGCTGCAGTCATGAGTCATTGAGAAAGTTTTAGTTAGGAGCCTACCATTAAGGAAGATAAATTCATGTAGCGTAGCTTTTCAAACAGATTCTGAGTTAATTCACTCATAAATTCTTTAAGAATATTAAAAGGAAATTTCTAGGGAATTAATTCACCATTTCAGCTTCTCAGAAGATCTGTGAAGAACTTGATTTTACCTCTAATTTATTTAAAAAATAAAGTAAGACCACCTGCTGGCCAGAAGATTGTCTTTCTATGCAAGATAGATACAGAAAATGGGGTGAAAAGCTTCCAGGTAGGGGCTAAGATAGTGACCTAATAAAAAGCCAGGTACAGAAAAAATGTTATACTATTAAAAGCATCACCCGTATGGTGGGTCTTTTGTGCGTGCATGTCAGCTTGCATACTATCATCACCTAATTCTGCTTCCTGGATGAGCAGGAGGCTTTTTTCCATTCTCTAATTGAGAATCTCCAGGTTAGTACCAACTGGGAGTTTGTCTGCTCTTTCTGCTGTTTGTTCTCTGTTCTTCTCATTCTCTTCAGCCATCGGCTTTTCTTTCTGGGGATCTTTATTTCCCCTTTGTGCTGCCAGGATTCAGCTTTCTAAAATTCTGAAACTATTCACTTTGGTAATGAACAATGCAAGAAAAATGCTTTAGGGATAAGTAGGAATTTAGTCTGTCATAATCACTAAATTGTACTTACTGCTTATGGAGATTCCTTTCCCAGCCTCAAAAAATGCTGCTCTTATAAATCCCATATAGTGTCAAAATCTGAAGGATGAGATGGTGATTGCACTGACATCTACTTGTATGACGCATTATTTTTAAAGAAAAAAAAACACACCAGTTATTTTTTTGGCTTGTTACTTAGGAAGTCTCTGTTCAATCAGTAGTCTGTGGTTTACATTTGCTTTTTATTAAAAAAATAAAGTTCCTGGTAATAAAAACATGATACTGAAATGGCACACATTAGAAATGGTTTCTGGCTGCTTATATTAAAAAAATAAATAAATAAAAAAATCTATTCAAACATCTGCTTACACTTGTATAAAATCAAGAAAATGTATTTGCTGTCCTGTGCAGTATGTGTGGTTACTTTTTTTTTTTTTTTTTTGCATTAGGAATAAATTATTGCAATTGAAACTTAGCTACACTTAGATTTTATTGATTGATAGTACAAAGTGTTTGAAACAGGAATGTGCTTTAAATGTTCAATTGTGGAAGAGTTGTTATTTTCTTACCATGATGTCTTTTTCTAGTTAGTTACATTTGCTTCTAATATAGATACAACGCTTCATAATTATCCTCAATTTCAACAAATAGTGTGTTCTTTAAAGAAACAAAACAAAACTTCTCCATGTTGTTTAGGACTGTAAAATACCATAAATGAGTGTAACAAAGACATACTTTTCAAATTGGTATTTCATATTTGGGACGAAGGATTGAATAAGGGCAGCAGTTTTAGCAGTCTTTCCTTTGTTTTATTAAGGATGTAATCTATAAAATCAGCTGGAAAGTAAATTATTCAAACATTTGATGCCTACTTTAAAAACATACTTTGTGTGCAAACTTAAGTACAAATGAATATTTTGTGTGTGTGTGTGGAAATGTTTACTTATCTTTCTGTGCAGTTTTTCATGCTTTTTCTGTTTGTTGCTTCTCATTTGGCATTTCACACAGTAGTGGTGGGAAGAGTTATGGATCTGGATCCGAAGAAATGTTTTTGTATTGAGTGTAAGGTTGGACTGAGGGTAAAAAGGTATTTTTATATAAGAAAGCAAATATTTTAGTGGTAAACTGCTTTGTTCTCTGTTGTCATTACTGCTGGAAGAGCAGGCAGAGCACTTGAGTGCTCTTTCTTCCAGCCAATTTGATTTCTTGTAAATGAACCCTCTGGGGTGTATTTCTGTGTCCAGCTCCTTTGAGCATCACTGGAAGTTGCTTCTACTGCCAATGATCGCAATCTGGAAGGAAGGCTTTTTGTTGGTTCTGTCTTACAACTGCACTGCTCTTCTGTAATTGTTACCCTGTGGACAGCTGAAGGACATTGCCTGTTTAACAAGGTGTATCTTCAGGCTTGTCTCTTTTCTGTTGATTGGACTGGAGTAGGCTGCTATTTGTGGGGACTTGCTAACAACTGTAGAGCCATGTAAATAAGGGGGAGTTATTAAAGTTGATTCTGAATCACCACAGGCTCTTTAACTGACCTCCTCTGTCTTTTTGCCACCCACGTGCCTGTACTTTTAACACTCCCATGAGAAAATAATGTTGTGTGTCCTCCAGCTCAAGGATGGCAAAAGCTGGTTCTGATGCCTTGCAGCGTAACTTGGTAGGTGACGGTGTAACCATCACGGTCCTCAGTAGCTAGGGCAGTTATACCAGGCGTATATGGGCTTCTTTGGTCCCTATGGTTAGCCCATAAATATACTTCAAATTGTGATGATGAGAGAAAAGCTTTCACCAAACAAACTTGATAGCACCAACAATGATTATTAATTACATTATCTGTGCAGTTGGTCAGAATTAAGTGGACTTTTGTTAGAGAGCCTGCTATGGTTTTGGGTGACTCACCCTCTTTGACCCTCTTAGAGAAGGAGGAGTGCGTAACCCTGTTTTTGTGCAAAAGAAATGCAATGGCAAACTTGACAGTGTGCATTGGGTCGTTTCTTATGAGCAGGTGCAAATTATTTGAGAATTATACAGGCAATAATTGTTCTTGCAGAACTTGGAAATTGTAGCTCTAAGTGTAATTTTAAAACAAATAACCTTCAGCCTACAAGTCCAGACCTGGACAAACCTTTCTCAAGGTTGCAGAAGATGCTAAATAATGACATGTAATGAGGTTCAACAGAAGTAATCAACAGCCAAGTAGATACTGTGTATAACTATTTTAACATGCAGATGAACGTTAGCTACTATACCAGAACCATGTCTTTCTAAGAGCTTGGTGGTTTTCGAAGGTTAAACCCTGAATGCATAGTGTAGGAAAAAGAATAAAATATAAAAGCATAGTAGGTCAGAGTACGTGACGTACATTTCCAGGTAGCTTCTTTTTCCCCCCTCTGTTAACTGTCTCCTCCAGCGACTTGTTATTTGATTTGTAATTCTTTAAAAAGCCATATTGTTTCATTTACCGTAGTCGCAGAAGAAAATAACTTTCAGAGAAAGGTTAAATAAGGAAACCGTGGTGGACTTTGAGGTCATAGTGCCTGAGCCCAATTTTTGCTTAAATACATCTGACTTGAGTTTTAAGATAACCTAATTAATTCTAACTTACAGAAGAAGGTCTGTGAATATCTTATTGCAAGGGTGAAGGGCTTTTTCAATATGACCAGCTTTTTTTTTCTTATTTCTGTTTCCCTCCACCCATGTTTGTGGCTTTCACTCAAATCTAGGTAAAGCGTGCTTTAAATGCTCTCAGATTCTAGCAGCTCCTTGATCTAAGTAAAACGTATCTGCAAAGCTGTTTCTACACTGACATAAGACAATACAATGCCATAATAAATTGCATGCAGTGCTACAGCTGCAGGAGATTTTTTATATTTCGACTGGGATTCTCAAGAAAGTTATGTCTGTGATGTTTTCCTGTACAGTAGTACTGGTGTAACTGATGCTCTGATCAGTTTTTTCCACCAGCAAAAAATGCTTTTGATCATTTTATATCACCAAATACTCATTTTGTTCTGAGAAGCGACACATGCGGTACAAGCAGAGCAGCTTTTGCAGATGTCTCCCCTACTGTCAGCTAGGTTTGAGTGCCTTCGTAGGCTGTTCTTTTTATAAAACTGTCTGGAGAGAGAGTGTAGGAGTGCTAATAGCAGCTTTCATTTTCATGAAATTTAGTGAAGTGTTTGCAGTCTCCTTGATATCTTCCTGTATAAGTATTACTTCACCAATGAATTAAATGACTGTTCAGCTAACTGATCTGCAGGTGTTCCTGCATTTTTGGACATCTGTGATGTTGATGGATGTGTCTCATCTCACTGTGCTTCTATTTATAAAAAGTACCAAGAGAAGCTGGAAACAGTCCTCTGTCTTTTTCTAATAAATTACAAAAATATGGTACAACTTGTTAGAAAGCCCTTTTTGAGAGCAAAAATGGGGAGTGAAGAATGCTGAGATGATGAATATTGCCGTATGAAACGTGAAACCACTAGGCAGGCTGACTTGAAAGTAGGTTTTAGACTACTGACTGTATTTCATATTTCAGGAGGATGTGCAGGGGCACAGGATGATTAGGTGTTTTGTAATATTATTTCCGATCTTACTAGTCTGGCATGTCATACAAAGGGAAAGTACTACTATTGTAAAGAGGGGGAAAAATTGCAGGTTGCATAGACTCACCATTGTATAGCTATTTCATGTGTGTAAGCAAAATTTTCCTGTGGGAAGAGTGAATATAGTTCTAGAGTAACAAAAACAACCTTTCAGTAGTTTTCTGCTTGGCTCCAAAGTGGTGCTTTTACCGGGGGAGGGGGAGGAGGGGTGGTTACCTGGGGAGCTGGCTAAATGATTGTCCATCTTTCTTTGACAATACGTTATCTTTAAATACAGATCTGTTGCTTTAAGTTCTTGTTGCTTGAAAAACTGATTGTGACAATTTGAAGTTGAAAGCTACCCTGCTAATATAAATTAAAATGGGAAAGAGCTTCAAATGTCTGGAGAAGCATACTTGCGTGAAATGTCTACATTCTGTCTTCTTTATTTAAAAGCAGGCAGATCAGAAGGAAACTGAAGGAAGTTATCCATGCTGGCGCTGGTGAGCACACCAATGCCAGCATTGGCATATAAAAGAGTTCAGAATAGAAGCAACATCTAAAAATAATGGATGGATAAAAAACTCAACTCTCAAGCAAGAAGGAAGAAAGTAAATAAGACTGTTAGGTCTCTCTCAATTTCTTCTTCTTAAAGTAAAGCTTATTCTCTTGTAGGTTATGCTTCTGCATACAAATAAAATCTCACAAATACTGTCAGCATTTTGTCATCATCAGAAGTGGTTGACATGTAAGATAGCCAAGCAACTTATGTAGCTTTAAATGGTCTAGAAGCATTAAGAGTAGGATCTGTATTTGTGTTTGAGATGCTGTTGTTCTCTTAAAGTCTGTGTTGTATGCAGGGTGTGTGAAATAAAAAATATAGCATAAGTAATGTTTAAAAAGTTTTCCTTCTTCATTTCTAGTGTGAAACTACTGGGGACAGACATTGTATTTTGGTAATCTGAAAACAGAGCTGTTGCTGTCATAGCTAAACAGTAATTTTAGAGACAGTACTGGTTGGGTAAACTGTAGAGGCAAAAAATAGACTTCCAGTAGTCTAAGACTGACTTGTTTTTCATGGCTGCATTGTTGCTCATAGGAAGATTCATAATTTAATTCAACCTTGCTCCGTAAACAATGGAAAAAGTTATTTTTTTCTGTTTGCTGAGTCTTTTTATATCCTTTGAGAACTGGCATGCCAAACTTGACAGTAAAACTGACTCTTTTTTACATCGGCTTGTTTTTTTCACATCTGAAGTTAAGGAGCAACTTCTTTAAGTAGTCATAACCTAGATTTACCAGACTTAGAAGTGACTCATTTTAGCACTTCTGACAGCCTGCATTTAACAGCACGTGTCATGCGTAGCAAAGAGACAGCAGCAAGTAGATGAGTGGTCCGTCAGCAGCTGCCAAGAGCGTACACTGGATTTAAGCCATAGCTATTAATCAGTTCTGCTATGAACAGGAAAAAAATGTATCAAAAGCCTTTAGGGCATTGGGAGGGGAAATTCCTTCACTCTACAAACAGGAAAAATACACTTTATGTAGTCATGCAGGGGCTTCTTAAGTTGCCTGAACTAGCAGAATTGCCTTTAAACTGTTTTACTTGAGCGAAATTCATTTTTTGCAAGTGTGTTAATAAAAGGCATCTCTGAACACTCTGCTGAGGCTATCAGACGCTGATCAGCTTTTAAATGGCTGCAAAGATTTTGTCTATCAAATTCTCTGCCTGTAAGTGTGTTTTCACAGGATGGAGAAAAAAGGACACGAACCAGAATTAGTTCTGATGCTTTTGACAGGTCTTGCTAGTTCACTTTTCCTGTGTTCCTGTCTGAAATCTTTTTTTGAGGGCCAAGAAGATGTGACTGTCATATTCCTAAGTTATAAACTGTACAACATGAAAAATGACTGAGATGTCTTTCACTTGTGTGCTGTTTCTAACAAAACGTAAGTTGTACTGAGTTGAAGGTAGAAACCCAGAAATTGGTATATTTGTGTAACTCGAAGAGAATCTTTCTTTTGGATTTATATAAGCTACTCATACTGCTTAAGTTCTTTAGCTGTAAGAGATGTATCCAGCAAAACCCCCACAGTGAGTCACAAACACTCTTCTCTCAGGAAACTTTGAATGTTCCGCTTCAGGAAATGGAATATAAACAACCTTCTGTGAGAAGACTAAATATTATTTAGTTCTTCAAATTTTAATAGTAAAAATTTGATACTTTCAAGGCCAAGAATTAATCAAGTGTGACCCAGTAGTAGTTGTGCTGGCTTTAGAAGTTTTTTTCACGTTTTTTCTCTATCACTAATGCCAAAGTAGTTGCAGAGATTGGGGATGGGTACAGCTAAAATGAGTGTTCAATTTGATTCACTTGTCTAAAATTTTGAAGTAGGGGGTTGGAACAGGAGATAGAGCTATTAAAAATAGATGACTTAATATGCACCATTTTTTTCATGTATATTTGAATCGTAAAAGCTGAACTTGTCTTATAAAACTTCTTTTTAGGCTGAAAATTAAAGCTGCTCTTGGGTCATGTAAGGAATGGCTGCCTGTCCATTGTCAAAATGTCACTTCTGTTGCATAGTGATTTAAAAATAAAAACCTCAGGAAAAAAAAAAAAAACTCAATCTTCTACTGTAGATTAAAACTCTGGAAAAATACCTGTTCTGCAGTGGTATGTAGCCACTGAATCACTTACATGAACTTGAGTATTTGCTTAATGCTACAAGGAGTATTATTTTGCATAGGATAAGCCTTTAAATTTCTAAACTTGTTCTAAGATTTGTTCTCAATATGAAAATACATCTTATTACAGGTATACTTATATTTCTGTCAACTTGAAAGGGAACAAATCAGTTTCCCAGTTGCTACTGGGAAACTTAAAAGATCCTTACAAAAAAGTAATATGTCTCCAGTTTGTGGAGATAACTGGACACATTTGACAAGATAAAGCCTAAGCCTCAGCATTTCTGCTGCTGCATGTGGCAGATTTTATTTTTTTTTTTAATACTGTGAGAGACAAATGACTTGGCAGCAGTGAAATTAGAAGAATGCCATACCTTCAATTAGATGTAACTTCATTAAATGTCCACAGAGGTATATACTTTTGTACTTTCAGACTGAGGAGGGGATGGTTCACCACATAAGAAGCTAGGAAAAGGGATCTTGGAACTAGGGGAAAAGCTAAACCTGTTTCTGCAAGAAGAGGCTACCGTTAGTGAATGGAACCACAGCTTTATTTGGAAATAGCTACGAGTGGTACAAAAGCAACTTATTTCAGAGTAATAGCCTTTTAGGCATTCTCAACCTTCTTTTACTGATTCCTTGTTTTGCTGCAACAGTGTCTGGAGGGGAATCTTAATGAAGAAGAATCTTAAATTAGTACCAAAGTGTGCAGTGAGGAATGTTGCTGGTATCTCTTTTTAGTTCTGACCCTTCTCATGTTTTTCACATTCTGTTTAGCAATTATGCTGTCAAGGATGCTAGCTGATTGACAGCTATACTTTGCATATTGGACAAGTGAATGACTGGAACAAAACAGCCTTTGTGGCTTTGAAAGAGGCCTGCATTGTGTTGGGTGGAATATATGCAATTTTATGCTGTTATTTAAAATGCAGGATTCAATTAAAAGAAGTAATGCCAGTTCACTTATGTAGCAAATAGGAGGGAAGTAAACATAATAAAATAAGTATGCAGATGTAGTCTTGTGTCTTTGTGCTTGCCAAGTTCAAAGGCTTAGCACTGTCCCTGCTGATACTGACCTGATGATGAAGGCCTTTCTTATGGTAACTTCCATATATTTAGTAGTTTTAGGAGGCTTAGCTGAAGTTTCTGTACTTCAGAATGAAGTCTCAGTTGAGACTGTTCATTGAATGTGTGTCTCCTTTCCTTCCATCTCCCAGGTGCAGAGCTTCCTAAGGTAAACTGCACAAGTGCTCAGAGTGAATGGGCTGGAAGCAGAGCTCTTGAAAGGCCTATGGCAGTCTCTACGATAAAGGCTGTGCTGTGTCCCACAGTGCATTTCTGATGTGCATGATACTGATATTTATTTCTGAGCCCACTTGTAAGAAATATGTTAAATGTATCACAGTATATAAAACAGGCTCCCTGACAATTTCTCTATATACACGTTTCAAGTTGACTGAACACCTTTGAAATTCCTGGCCAATTCCTTTGAAAGGAGATGAGGTTTTCTTGTAATCACTTGTAATAAGGATTCTTCCACTCTACAGTGTGATTGCACTGATCTATTAAGCACAGTGTATCCTTAAGGAAAAAGGATGTGAGCAGTTTTTATAATGCAATTAAATAAGAGCTAAAAAGATAACCCTCTTAAGTCTTGACGGTTTTAGCTTTTGCAATCTTACTATTTTAGTTAAGAGACTTCTGTAATGCTTTGACTTCACGGTATCTGCATGGCTTGCTTGGATCCTTTTCAACAGTAGACTTGTAGTTCTGAGTATAGAACTTATAAATTCTTGGTTGGTATCTGCCATCTATCACCCTAATCTCTGAGCTCCTCTTTTCACAAAAACTGCCAAATACTTGTCTGTTGAGGAGAGTGTTTTACCTCTGATTCTGTAGTTCATCGTGGATACTGTGTGCCACGACCTGCAAGAATTCATAATAAGGTGCTTTAAAGCCTGTAGCATGATTTCATGTCCTTCTTTTATACAAAATGATGTAAACATAAAGATTTTAGGTGTATCAAAAGAGAAAGTGAGATCTTACCCCCAACAAAATATGTAAGCTATTCATATTGTCTGAGAGAACTTGGAGTTTGCCTTGTAAATCTAAAGGTCATCAGTCAAATGTCCGACTTCATGGCTATCCTTGTCATGAAAATATTTTCACAGTATTTCCATATTTTTTCCAGTTCTAAACAAAAATGCATCCTGTTGATTGTGTAAATATATCCAATGGATATCTACTTAAAAAAAAAAAAAAGGCAGTTTTCTTGAAGATAAGAGGTATGGTCACCCATCAGGAAGAAACCTTGTTTGTGGACAGGAACTCTGATTTTTATTTTTATTTTTATTTTTTTTTTGAAACAAAGACTTATCTTTCAAGGAGGAGAACCCACTTTTTTTCTGTTTAATGAAAGGTTGCTGGAAGGCTGAGTGTGATGACCATGAGTCAGGATAAACCCATAGTTGTGAAGAAGTGTTAGAAACTCTCTGGACTCTCAAAGTATAGAAAAACTGTTGGTATATGATATAGGCTAGTGAGGAAGAGGAAACAAACAGTTCTGGAAACATATTTCAGTATATCAAGGCCTCACTGTTGAAGTAGGTGCGTTTATGACACAGGTGCAGTAAGAATATGCACAGAAATTGAACTTCTATGGAGCAAAACAAAGACCACAATCTCATCTCACCTGAAAACGTTACTGCCAATGACAGTTCTGCTGATCTATAACCCTCCTAATGGTGGTCTTCAAGGGTTTGTCTAGCTGTTATCACTATTTTACTTCTCACCATCTCATCAGGACCTCTTACCTGCCTGGACTCTAACTTACATTTACTGTGACCTAGCTGATAGTCCTTGTAAAGTGTCCCCAGGTTCCTTCTTTTGGGCTTGAAGTTAAAGGAGGTAGATATGGGAAAGATTAATTTTTGGATGCTTAGCTTTTAAAACATTTGTGTAACTAGGGTGGGGAAGAAGGGGAGAAGGAAAGATGGTTATGATGACTTGCAAATGCTTCCAGGCCTTGAGTTCAGAAAATCCTAGGGAGGGGAGTGGTGGAAAACAAGGTGTTTGTGGCATTGATGAGAAGGGGGAGGAAGGCAGAATAGAACGGAATCGGAATATTCAGAAAACATGTTTCTAATAACGAGATATTACACAGAGGAAGTTTCCTGGAGAAGGTCATCAGAAACCACACTGAGTCACTTACGACTTGGTTGCACAAAGTAGCTGAGGATGTATTTATTGTAGAGGAGATTTGTGTGCATGAACTAGCAGGAGATGTGCCTGTTGATTTGGTAGTAATGTTTTTGGCTCTTCATTCCTCTGATTCAGTGTTACAGCACAGCTGCTGTGTGGGACTAGCTACTGTGCATGACTGCTGCAGTATTTATGAAGTGCAAATGAATGGGAGTCTTCTTTGTTTGCAGCAAGGCAGGTTAGAGATAATAAATGATAATTGTTTGGTAATGAGAGAGATGTCACTTTGCAAATGAGCTTAAACTACGGTTCTCTTTTAGGCAATTGCAGTCTTTTGTTTGCAATAGCAAATGACAACTTTTACATAACAGAAAAAGATGGTGTGCAGAAATTATCTTAACACCGAATAAATCTGTTGAAGTATGATCTCATTCGGTTTCTTAAGGCAGCTTTGTCCTTACCTAAAGCAGAAGCTAAGAAGTTTAGAAGTATGATACTAGACCCCTGTCTACCCCAATCATGCTGTGGTGTATTTTGCTCTCCCCCTGAGCCTCTTGAAGCTTTTGCCTGCTGTAGGACTTGTTGTTTTCAAATAAGCCAAACCAAAACAGTTGGTGCCTTTCAGATTTTACTGAAATGTGGAAAAAATGGGATAATGTGTTTGTTAGAATTGCTAATTCTGGGTAGTGGGATTTGCCACTCCATAGCTATGCAAAGGATAAACAAAATGCTCTTACCGTCAGTGCTTTTAGAGCACTGCATACACTGTGAATGCTACTTAATGCTGAAAAATGAATTTAATACAGGAAATCCTGTTTGGGTGCCACTGGGAGGATGACAAAGGAATGCGTTTCAGAAATGGACTTATTTGGCAGAGCCAACAGCTGGTTTTGAGCCCCGCTGGCAGGCATTTTGATAGCTCTGACTGTCTGGGTTTTTTGTGTTAATGTTGTGGCTGCGATTTTCCTGTTACCTTTTTTTTTTTTTTTGTAGTGCTTTTCTTTCTGAATGCCATTTTCGATCAGTACCCAGTGGCACAATTATGTAATTACCCCCCTGCAATCCAGATCACAGACTCCTGCGCAACGAAAATGTCATCTTACAATTTTGCGTTGCTGTTTTCCTTTCTTTTCTCATGCCAGTGTGCGACTGTTGTGTGTGTTAATTGGGGCGTGTGAAGGAAACATATGGGGAAGGCCAAAGTTCTGTTGGAATGATGCTGGAGTACTGCGTGTCTGATGTATGCATCTAAAAGGGACGACCCAGAAGGCATTCGGGAAACTACCTGAATGATTTGAGCTGTTGGAGACTTAGATTTGGGGTAAAACCAAAGGTTTGGGGATTTTACTTCCCTTTCCACAAACTTCTAATTCTGTGGGGAGATAACAGATTAGCAGAAGCCAGTGGCCTCCTTGGTTGTAGTGCTACTAGATTACAAAATAGACATAAGAAATTCAGAATGTAAATAATTAAAAAAAAGTGTTGTGGTCAGTGCTTGAGGGAGGGGACTGTTGGGGTCTGAGCAGTTCCTAATGCTTGAAATCATAAACTGGCTACAATTCTGAAAGTAAGTGGGTATAACACAGGTGTGCTGCTGTGGGTGCTGTATGTGGTCAGCTGCGCAGGGGCGATCAGGCTGCTGGTGCTGTACTCACTGGTAAGCAGCATGCTGTGGGTTCCAGCTCTTGCTGCTTCTGGAATGACCTGAGGCATTTGGCATGACTTGGTTGCAGTCCAGCTTTATGCCACAGAAGTGTTTAATGGAGATGGATGACTGTACTTGGTGTATGTTATCTTGATGTTCTTCAAAGAATCTCATAAACCAGCAAGGTTTGTGTTAGCTGGGGTCTGGATTTAGTGACTGACTCTGAATTATACTCCTCCTAAACTCGCTTTGGATTGATGGACTCAGTGCTTGCAGCGTAGTATTTTAAATATAACTTTGTTTAGCTACACTAGCTTTTCTAAGTTTATTGTGTGCCTGCTCTCGCTTGTAAGTGTAGAACTATGAATTTGCAGCTCCATCTTCCCTCCTCCCTTCTTTGAAAGGAATCTGTTTATAATTCAGCAAAGCAAATAACCAGCCAGTGTAATTTTTTTTTTTTTGAGCTGTACAACTGCTGTGAAGCATGAAAACTGAAGAGTTGAGTAAATATTCAGAGTTGCTGTTGTACTAGCTTTGGTTCTGCCCTTCTCACTCACTACTTATGAATGAGGGGAGTAAATGAACTTTTCATTTACAATAAATACATTCAATAGGGAAAAATAAAGGGTAAATCAGGGAAGTAACTTTTCATCCTCAAAGAAATTTTGAGGGTTTTGCTTTCTGATTGACTGTGGTGAGTTCCTTGAATGATGAGCTGCAATACAGTTGTTAGTGAAGGAACCCTATTTCCACTGTCACCTCAAGTGCTGGTCAGGATACAGCTAAGGATACAAGCTGTGTTTTGTTTCTGCATGAACAAATGTTGCTAAGTAATGCTTGAACTAAAGTTTGTGAAGAACTTGATATTAAATACTATTCTTCTGCATCTCTGTTCAGAAAGTTGATTGTAGGCAGCTTATTTTTTTCCTCAGTAGTGGAGGCCTGGATACTTAGCTTTTTTTTTTTTTTTTTAACATAGCCGAATATCTTCAGGAATATGGGTGTATTAAGCTAGGACACATGGGTTTAATAAAACCATAACCATTTCTGTATTCTTCTGAGGTACCTTAAGTAAGCCCAGTGCTGGTGGGAGGAGGAGAGAAAGAGAAGAAAGTGTTTTTTTTTTTTTTTCCTCTCCTGCGATCCAAATTGAGCAGCAGATTATGATTGCATGCAGTTTGAGAAATGCTAATTGTGTAGGTCTTCCAAACATGGAGCTTGAATTATACACTATACAGCTTTGCTTGTTCTTTTTTATCTTGGTCTTGTTTTTTCAGATAAACTTTCCTCTCCAGCATTACTCCAACTTTTGAACTAAGAGAGCATGTTCTCCTTTCACAAATGCAAGTGTATTTTTATGTTCAGTGTTTTACGGCATTGGTGCATGTTCAAAGTCGCAGGGGAAGGAGATAAAAATGCTTGGCATCCAGACAGAGTGCATCTTGGGTCTGGCAGCTGATGAGTAGTGGTGGTGGTTGGGGAACAACCCAACATTTTAATCTTAAAATCCTGCTCATTAGAAGAACGTTTTAATAGGTATTGTGAAGTGAAAAAGATTTGTAGGCCTTACCTTGCTCAGTGTGGGTAGCTTTAGGTCATACAGAGACATCTTTGCTTTTCAAACTGTACTAATTCAGTGGTTAGTGTAGAGTATACAACTTTATTTTTGTTGGCAGCACCAGGTAGACACAGTTTATTTAAAATGGTGCATTCAGAAAGCTTTAATGGCAAGAAGCATTCACCCATTTGTAACTTGTGGTGCTCTCTGTGTAGGTAAAGGCTGAAAAGGGACTCCGTCTCAGAGGTACACAAAAACCACAGTTTCTCTGATTCAGCTTGTGGAGAGAAATGATGCAAGGTTAATCCTGTCTTGTTCCTCCTCCATATTCAGATGCTGTCAGGTAGGAAGGGAAGGATGAGCGCCAGAGCTGAGATGGGTATCAAAGAAAGGTTCAAGAGTCCTGAAACCGAATTAAATACCTGGTCTGGTCCTTAAGAACGAGGAATCGGGGGTATAACTCTCCTTGGTATTAACTTAAGGGT
Source organism: Anas platyrhynchos (assembly GCF_047663525.1). Classification (NCBI taxonomy): domain Eukaryota; kingdom Metazoa; phylum Chordata; class Aves; order Anseriformes; family Anatidae; genus Anas; species Anas platyrhynchos. The sequence continues at coordinate 32,758,343 of NC_092590.1, read as the reverse complement.
CAGATTGACACTTGAGTGTAACCCCAAAAATGTTTACCGCTTGTTCATTCCTCTGCACGTCCTCTTTCGTAAGCTGGAGCCAGTCGGAATAGCTTGGGGCAGGCAGTGGGCAGGGAGATGGAAGGGTGGGCCGCAACCTGTGGGAAGGGGAGGGCTCCGAAACACGGCTCAGCGAGCCCGCAGTCGGTATCGCCCTGGTGGAGTTGCACAAGCTGCCTCACGTGTCTACCAAATTATGGGTACCGTTCCAAACAGGAATGTATGTGACTATAAAGCCTCACCTGTCAAACTGCCCTGTGCAAAGAAGGATGCTGACCTGTCTTTTAACAGTATAAATGGAATGAATAGATTTCTTTTGCACACATTGCAATTCTGAGGTGGGCTGCAGCGTGAGGCTTGAATGAAGCAGCCCTCACGCTTATTTCACTCCAGGTGTTTTTTTTTTTGTCTTTAAGTTTTTAAATAGCTCTCCCCAGCATTATAAATGACTAAACAGACTTCTTGGGAACAGTAAGGATTGGACCCACTGTGCTTACTGTGCTTTGGCATACTTGATAAAATGCAGGTATGGTCTCCATTCCTTTTCATTTTATGGTGAGAATAACCTGCACCTTGAAAGCTAAGCATCCTAGGTAGCAAGGCAAATGGTTGAAGTAGCCACAGCCCCATGGGGCAGAGTCTTTGTTCCTTCTCCAACGGGTGCTTTCTGATAAAGGGCAGGTGGCTGAAATGTTACTGGCTCGTTAGGGATGGCAAGGTAGGGAAAGGCCAATGTAGCTTATTGCTTCTAGAAAATAAATTGAAGTCGGTGCAATCTCATTCTCTTAAAGGTTTCTCCTTATTTCTATCCTTGCTAGAAACTTGAAAAGATTTTAGTTTTTATTAAATATTAAGCAATAATACAAGCCATAAGTAGTACCAAATCTAAGCAATCAAAAATTGCGTGACAGGCTTCTTGGACTATGAAACTGGATTATTAATGAAAGGGGAGGAGAGAGTTTGTTTTGTTTTTCCAATATAATACACTTGAGCCTTGTTTTAGGACTGAAATAGGAGACACCCCTGGGTGAGTGAATCCATCTTTTGCAGTTGCAGGCTATTATGCAGCAGAGCGTCTCCTAAACTGTTTGTGTTCCTTTCCAAATTCCCATGGCAGTGGTGCTCATGTTATTAAGCCAGCTTTGTCTTTTAATTGTCTTCTGTATGTTATATTTTGCTTTGTTTCTAGAGAGCTGCAGTTGCCTTTGGCCTCTCCTGTTGTGCTAATATAGCCAGCTTCTGGGGAGTTGTTTCTTGAAGAAAGCTCTGTTATATACTCACTCACATATACTCAGTGATATAGAAATAATTTGAACAAAATGAGCAGATAGTCTTAAGAGTAGTTTGTCAAACAGCAGAAATAGTTCCGCTCTTATCTTAGATTTGACTTCTCTCTTGGCTACGTTATGGGCCCTCACAGCTGTTAATGTTATCAAGTAATATGCAAGTTATTTTTTATTAGTACAAAAATGCTTTTGCATCATGGATGACTGATTTTTTTAAAATGCGATTAAAGTCCATTAGTTTAGATATGCTTTGTTTGTCTTCTGACTGTGCCTTCTCAATTTTGTACCTCTAACAGACTTCTTTTTGCCGCAGGCATAAATTTGTAAAAACATTCAGTAATGAAAAGATTAGATTTAATATCATCCCAGAAAGGTAGTCCAGTAATTCCTTTCTGTAGTACTATCTGTAATACTTTGCTGTATTCCCTTTATCTAAATCCTCAGGTTTTGTGCTTCTCTATAAATGGTTATGTTCTCCAGCTTCACTAGTTTTCTACGTGGCACTGTATTCAATATGGTGTTCATTAAAAACATCTAATCTTTCTGGATCTTGTCTTAAGAAAGCAAAAAAAAAAAAAAAAAAAATCCACCCAAATATAACCAAAATGTAACTAAAAATCTGGTTTTGGTTATATTGTTGACTATGTGTTGTAATGGCTTATATTTTTCTCTCTGACCTTAAAATTCATTCAAAAACCTTGTATGCTTGGAGATGAGAGTAACAGTTGAAGAGCCTGGCTTCTTATTTCCTGAAACTATTTAATGAAAACAGGTTTAAATGAACCTATTGCAGGTGTTGTTTTGTTCTGAGTGTATTTGTCTATCACTTGACAGATGCACTGAAAATCCTGGCACTTCAGTATTATGGAATGAAAATGATCCAACCTTCTGATTTTAGTACATCAACCTTTTTCCCATATACAAAATGCAAACAAAAGATATTTTACACTCCCATATCCTTTTTTTCATTAATGAATTTCATTTTCCCTCTTATATCCTGCGTTATATTTTATTCGTTGCTATTTATAAGGATGCAGTCAATTCTGAAGATGCCTGTATTTTATCTCCAATCACAAATGTTACAGAACAAGCCTGTTTCTTCTTTTGCTGCTCTCTGTTAAAGTGCTTGAAGCAACTTTGGATGTTTGAGTTGCCTGGCGAGCGTTGGCTCCGTTTGGTGCCGATCCCACTTTATATCGCTGCACGTCCTGGTGCCAAACTGTGGCCGCTGTCATGGAGCGAGCAACAAACACCGCGGTCAGAACAAACGCAGGCTGCTGCTCAGCAAAGAGAAGGGAGACGAGCTCTTGGGAGCGTGCTGAGATGGTAAAGAGGCATAGTTTAGAAAAAATACCCGTCAAGATTTGTTGTCATTGTTACCAAGCGTTGCTATAAAGAGCAGGAGTCCTTAAAGTGCCTTGGTAACATCAGAGTAGCGAAACGACTGCAAATGGATGTCAACACGTGCAGCCTGAAAGTAGAGCAATCCCTCCAAAGGAGGGGAGGGAGAGCAGTGTTTCTCGTGTTGTTCTTGGTATCCAACAAACTTTTTCCCTTCATTAGAGGCTACAGAAATGGTTCAGCTGCATCTCTGTATGCCATGGCTGATTGTAGATAAATCACTGCACCTTTCTGAACAAGGCACATTGATTGTTTTCAGTGAGTTTTACAAAGCCACTGTTATCTAGGATCTACTATAGACAAATTATTGTTGCCAGTGTCACGTAACAAAAGTGTCAGCACTGGTGATGCCACATAAGAATAGTGTAGACCTGTTCACACAAATGTTCAATTTGAAGTACAATTATTTGTGACTTTTTTTTTTGTTTTGCAATCTAGTAGCTGTCCAACCTTTGGCTGGGTAGTTAAAGAGAACAGCCATTATGTGAGTTGCTTGTTAAAATGATGGTTGTACTTGGAGAAAATTAAAAAAATAGAAATCATACAATTTGTTGAAAACAGGTAAATGGAATTAACAAGGTGAATGCCATGCATCTGTAATTCTCATGGTTCCAGGCTCAGCACAAAACTGAGTTAGTTGTGTAGGCAGATCTCCTTTCCATGTAGGCTATTGATCACCTTTGTCAAGCCACCTTTCTTCAAAGTGCACTCCTTTAAAATAATGACAATTATGTTATCTTAATGTTATGCTCTTGCAGTCTGTACTCCAGAAGAAGAATGGGAAGAGATTTTTGATATTTGAAGATCTGCAAAACCATATTCAGGAGATAATGTCTCTTGTGCTAAAAAAAAAAAAAAAAAAAAAAAAGGAAAGAAAATTAATTATTTTGATAGAAAAAGAATGAAGGAAGGAAGTTTTGCTCTTCTGGAATACAAAGTTTTCTGTTTATCTTAATAGGTCAAAATTATTCAATGTCTATTTACGTGATAACTGTACAGAAATATAGGGAGTGTAAATGCTTATTTGCCATAAACCCAGTGAAATGTAGAACTAGTAATCATCTCTGTGTTTTGTGCACAGTGTCGGCATGCAAATCTCAAACACAAGTACAGAGCAGATCTGATATTAATGTTGGTGCTGTTTGAAAGAAGAGGCAGTGGTCTGTTTTTGTTTGGGAAGGCAGGACTGATAAAAACACAACTGTAATAGGCTGGCTGTATATCAACAGGCTGCTTGTGTAGCAAGTGCCTGTGGTGGAGAGACCTGCAGAGGAGGGGAGGAAGGAAAGCTGTGGCTCCCTTCACTTGCTGCTGCTGGGATACCCTTGAGAAATAAAAAGGAGAGAGAACAGTATAGGTCATGGTCTTTCCTGATCATATCTCCGCTGTGGCGGAAGCGTTCAGATGAGCGGTACCGCTGTCGCTGTTCTTCCTCAATGTTTGTTTTGCTGGGCAGGAGGGGATGTTTCCTTCTGCAGTACCCCCACACGTGGTGTTCCTGCTGCAGCTGGCTTGCTCAAATTCTCCTCAGTTTTGAGCAACTCTTTTTGTTGCTGCTTTTTTCTTTCTTAATCTGGTGATGCTTTCTGCTGTCAGTGTTGTGTACATAATAGTACAACCTTAATGGATATGGTATATGGTCTGCCTACTTTAAACGTATGTTGGAGTAGGAAAAAAATCAAAACCAGAGAAGGAGGAGTTGCTTTGTATTAGGGCACAAGAAATGCCTACGTTAAAATCTTCTGTCCAGAAGTCAGGTGGAGATTACCTGGCACGGTTAGACTTGGATAGCTGGAAATGCTTCTTCCAAATAAGAACTTTGTGCAGGGCCTTGATACAGGGAACAGGCATAGGGAAAGACTTCTAGATACTTGGCTCAGTCATGTGTGGCACTTATTGCAGATAATAAACCAAGAGCTGCTGTAACTTACATAGCATTCAGTTTAAGTAGATCTAGTATACCATTACCTGCCTTTAACTTGTGCTAAAGAAATGATGCTTTCTCATTTGGTCTAATGCAATTTGTTAACTTGAGCTGAAACTAGAAAACTACCTCTTAGCTATCTTATGCTATATGATGCTTCATAAGCTTTGCGGTGTTACTTACTTTGCAAGTAAGGCGATGCATTTTTCAGGAAAAAAAAAAAAGGTAAGCAACAGAGACTTACTACAATAAGATAACTTTGTAACATCAAGACTTTGACACACTGCTGTAAAAGTTAATGTGTTTTTGACTACACAGTTGTCTATTTGATGAATTTGTTACAAGCTACTGTATGCTATGTTTTTAATATCTGGAAGCTATCTGAATTAATGAAATCCTTTGATACTTAAATGTTAATTTTTAAAGAAGAGTTGGAAAAAATTAGTCCTTTCTGAAAAATGATGTAAAAACTTAATTCCATGTTGCATCATGTGTGTAGTGTCTCCTTACAAGCTAATAAGTGAGTTAGCATGTTTTCAGATGGGGCTTTATTGTAGTTCCAGATGTCTGTAGACTTGTGTGATTCAACAAAAGATTATTTTGAAATGGTTCTGGCAGTGACTACAAGGGAACTGGATCATCAATATGCTAAGATGGAATTGATGCAGAATTGATTTAATTTTGAACCTAGGCTTGTTTCTCAATTTGAATATTTGTCAGAGGGCTAAATGTGTGGCAGCACAATTTGCTGTAAACAATCTCGAGTGGTTTTCCTTAATATAAACATGCAAGGTAGTTAGCTAAAGAATAATGCACTTGATGAATAGAGTTTCACTTTGTTATTCCTGATGGAAATAGCATTCTTCTGTGGGACACAAAGGAGGAGTCACTAATTGGTGCTAGAAGCCTGTGGCAGCACTTGATGTAGAAATAGGGTTTTCCTGCTAGTAAGCACAAAAGAGCAAGCTTCCTTCCACATAATGCATGACAACTTCTGAGATTAAAAAGCAAGACAGTTATTCTTCATTGTTGTTCCTTCACTTACAGCAACTCCACTAATTTTAAAGCATGTTGTACTTTCTGTTGGGTTGTGCTTTTACTCTGTTAGCTATGCTTATGGTTTTAATTCTGACTGTAACTTGTTTCCTTAGTGCTCTTCTGTCTACCCCTATTTTTAGTTTTCTTTTTTTTTGTGGGCATGCCTACCTTTCATGTCTATGTAGACAACTGAAACTTAACTCCAGATTTGCTACAGTGGTGTGAAGCTCAGCGCAGACAAACTGCCAAAGGTTGTATACAGCTTGTCAGGAAGATATATATATAGTTATTTTTAAGCTGTGTAGGGCAGGTGCAGACTTGATCAACTCGGATATTCCTGAATTAAGAGCCTGCCGGGTTATATTTACCTACCTGGCAGACTACGTCTTGCAAATGTGTGTTGGGAGATGCAGAAGTGTTATTCTGCAGGGCCTGGTTTCTTGGTGCTTGGCCATGCTGGAGGCTGCCAGGAGCCCCTGAGAGGGGCAAGCTGGAGAGCAGCTTGGCACGAAGGCTGCCCCCAGTGACCGCAGAGCAGCCTGCCATGCGACGAGTGCAGTACTGTTGTTGTAATATGCTTTCTCAATGAGAAATGTAAATTTATGCTCTTCTGAACTAAGGACGCTGATGAAACACCTAGGTATTCCCAAAGGAATTTAACGAGTAATAGTACTAATTCGGGCCAGTGTTTAGAGTAACTTACTGTAATTGGTGCCATCGGGAAACCAAAAAGTAGTACATCAGAGAGGAGATCTGACGTGGGTCAGCAAAATTTACAAATCTGTTATGAGGGGAGGGAGCAGCTTTCTCCTTTTTCTCCCCTCATCGTGGCTCCCTTACTACTTAGGAAGTGGGGATCCATCCATAAAATGGTGCTAAAGGCACTTTGATTTCCTTGTCTCTCCCTTCTTGTGTCTTTGCTGGTCAGCTGGGGGTTAGCTCAACGTGCTTGGTTTGGAGGGTTGTATGCAATAAATGCTTCCTGAACTCGTTCTCCAAATACAGTATAGCTCTTTTCTTGGTTGGCCAGCAATACAGGCTTTTATACTAGCTTCTTCTATGTCCTTAAAAACTTAGGGTGTGATTACAGTACAGGTAAGTATGTCCTGACAGACCTCCCAAGTACAAAAATCTTAACGAAAACTCAGATTTTTTTACTCTTTCCTACAGTTGCTGGATGTACAGAGTGAAAGACAGCTCCATATTTCAAGACGTATTAAAATCCAAAAACATATCCACCATTCAGTAGTTTGTAATTATTGTTGAAGTTTCTTTTACCTAAAGAAGCTAGAGTGATGAGAGGTCACTTACATAAACTATTGCATTTCTCTTGTTTGCCTTTTTGTGTCCTTTTATTTATGTATTCTTGGGATGGAGGACCTCTCAATTCAAAGAAAGGAGGAAAAAAAATTACACCTTGACCCTTGCTTGTAATCTTCTCATGTAACTGATTGACTGCTGAAACAATAGCAGTCACATCTGATACAACAACATCTTATTTATAGATGGAAACAGCTGCATCCTCTGTCTTTGCATGCAAGAAACCCTATTGTTTTCAAGTCACCAGGTTAATGAGAATGTGGGAAAACAAAGGCATACTATAATGGTATTATTAAAGATAATTATTTAGCACAAAAAGGAAGGGAGGATGTGGCTGGAATGATGTGCTCGTAAAACTGAGCTAGGTGTGGTGTAGATGTAGAAGTTATCAGCACCGACAACTGAAGGTATAACACGCCCTTAGGTTCCCAGGGGTTCTTGTGTCACTCTTCAGTTTGGCTGTGCTGAAAGCATCAACTTCCACAGCTCTGCAGCTTCTCGTGACTGACAGCTAAACTCTAAATAACAAGTTCAGTATGCAGGGAAAAGTCTTATACTTACACTCTCCTACCCCCAGTGCCTTCTGCTCTCGGGCTCCCCTCAGGTGGATTGTGTGCCTGGGGTGTCCTGAAGCACAATGTGGTTTAGCAGCAGGTAATGTCAGGCTGTCCTGATGGTGCTGTCGGGGCAGGGGATTGCTGAGGATGCAGCAGGGAGTGCTTGGCACTGTTTGGTGTGACCAGCTGGCCAGCTTTTGAATCTGGAGCACCGACTTTGGGAGCTATAATAGTTTGCTAATCCCTCTGTCATCCTTCTTTTTTTTTCTCTCTGTTGGATGCCCTAGGTGGAAGGAAGGTTTTCTCTTCTTGTGCATGCTCTCACAGGCTTAAGAGCATCTTGAGCTTCTTTATGGGTCCATGGAAGTCTGTGGATGAGCAGCCAGGACATGTTTCCCTTTCCTGGTTCAATCACATACTCAGTGATGGCAGCATGTAAACCAGAGCATGGGAAGAAGGAAGGAGCCCAGTCCAGCATGCACTCTTTGTGCATCACATGCACTTAGCTGGAAGGTGTTTCTAGTTTACTTCTTGCTGTATGAATGTAAAAATAAAAATAGTGCTAAGTGGAAAACACTGGATGATAGGAGCAGCAAGGGTGAGCATTTTTACATTGCAAGCTCAAGTGATAACAGTTCGAGGCTGGTTTAAGACTCCTCTTGTGAAATACAATTATTTTCAAGAACATACCTTTAAAGCATGTACAAGTTGAAGTCTCTGACTAAATGATCAAGAATGTATTAAGATCAATCTGAGTTTCTGTACAACATGCAGAAATGCCTCTGGCATCTTCTGCACCATACCTATAATTTATTGCGAATGCATCTTCTGAAAGGTATCTGGTCCCGCTGTAAAGCGATTGGATTTGCTGGATTCTTTAGGTAAGCTGGCTGAACATTTAAACAGTCTACAAGAAAAACAGACTCCAATAGCCCCCTAAATTCCTAGTTTGAATTGCCTTGTTCCTTGGTTCTGGGTTATTGAATTTCATTCTACTGCCTTCTGTTAAACTATGATTTGGAAATCTGTCACATGGCACTTGCTTGTAGATGATTATCAAGTCTCAGTACCTTGGAGCCTTCCTTTGGTTCAGCTAGCTTGAGCAGATGAGCTTTTTTTTTTTTTTTTCTTTTTTCTTTTAAGCTCAGTAAAAAGTTTGCATTCTAGATCTGATGGGTTACTTTTCTTTCCCTTATAAAGTGGTTACAATAGCTTTTGGGGAAGAATCCCATATCCAAACTGTGAAATATCACAATACACTAAGTAAGTTGTGTTTTTACAATTACAGTTGAGGATTTCTTTTTCTAATTTCAATTTGGCTTCAGTTTACTGATTTAAAATATTATGCTGCTCCAAGATACGGAATCTTTTTTTTTTTTTTTTTTTTTTTTTTTTTTGTGGTGGTGGTATTACTTTGGCATTCTTTCTTGATCTTCAGATGTAATTTTTTTTTTAAAAAACAAAACAAAACTCATCAACGTGTTACTTGGCTTATGTTGCGTTTTATTGTAATTTTGGCTCTTGATTTAACTCATCTAGACTGTTTTTCTAAATGAGACTTTAGCAAGGTAAACTCTGGAACATGTCTTTATTTTTAGAAGAAGTCATTATTAGGGAGATGTTTTGCAGCGTTCAGGTCTCTTGACCCTTCTTATCGCATTGAAAATCTAGCTTCAGTAATCTTTTGGTATTAGACTGCTTTGTTGCACAGATTCTTTGGTAAATAGATTAATCTCTGGGTCTTGTGACTCTATTAATCTTGCTCTGCTGCTTAGGTTCGTTGAGGGATTTCTAATAATTAGGGCATCTTTGTGCTACTTCTCAAAACACTTACTGTGTGTCCTGGGGTTCAAATGGTGAAGTAGGAAACAGCGCAGACAGCCAGATAATATTGTAGCAGTAAGAGGTTGGTTAATTTTGCTTGCAATGTTGTGTAAAAAGCTTATAAATATTTGAGTAGTTTTTTTAAGACACTGACCTGAAACAGAACCTTCTAAAATCATGCTAACTATGGGGCATGGTGGCTGTATTGGTATGCTCATAGAGGAGAAGAGAAGTTAAAAGGGGGAAAAATACTTGTTTTAAAGTGCAGGCCCTTTGTTGCATCTTCTGATACTTCACTACTTGTGCTTGTAAACTGTGGACTACTACTAGGTCAAATGAAGTACCTTAATAATGCCAAAATGTGTTTATGCAGTAACAGGATTCTTCTTTAATTGCATCTGGGACCTTAGACATGGTGTGATTTCTTACTGTAAAAATCTATACTTACCAAATGAGCTTGTTTGATTTGCCCCCTAATGCCTTTGTTAATAAAATGTTCTGGATAAAGATTTTGACACCAGAGGCAGGTACTAAGATGCAGTGGAATATGTCCTGGGAAGAAATTAAAGAAATTAAAGCTTCTGAGTTATGTTGCAGCTATGCTTTGGTATACTTCTTCCAATTACTTAATTTTCACAATTTACTGTTGCTTCACAAACTGTCTTAAGCTGCTTTTCAGTATTAAGCAAATAGTGGATACAAGAATCCTTTGTTTGCTTTGCACAGTGCTACTTGGTTGGTTGGTGGTGGTTTTTTTTTTTCTTTTTGGGTAAGTAGCCTTACCCATAAACCTTTTTCCATATGTGATGTATGTTGTTGTTTAGTAATGCATGTGCTCACCAGCAAAACACACTCCCAGAAGTAATCTGGAGACATGTGAGCAATGTCTGTGCTGTGAATGCATTCCAGGCCTCTTGGACTTTCCTCTGCTGGCTTGAGGTCAGAAATAAAACTTATTCTTGGTAATAGTCATATTAAGCACTCAAACAGCAGGCTGTTCCAGTGAATGAAATGCCATTAACCAGAAGGGCAATAGGAGCGCTTCTTGGTTTTAATTTGCTTAAGAGAATGAGATTACAGCCAGAAAATTGTCTTGTCAGCCAGCCAGATATTGACTTCTTGGTCTTTCATTGCCAAATGATCAAGCTTCTCCATTCCTCTGCCAGCTCAGTGCAAGAGCCAAGAAGGAAAGCTTGGGCTATTCATTGCTTTGTTGGACGGAATGTTACCTATCAAAGATCTAAGCATTACTTTTAATTTATAAGATCTGAGAATTTGTGTAGGCCATTTTTAATTAAAAAACAACCAAGCTGTGTTTTTCCTGTAGTCATGTTTTATTTGAAGATGATATAAAAGTATATTATAACTTGAAAGTGAATAGCATATTTATATTTTCTAACACGTATCTTGCTTTCAGTAACTACACTGAAGAGAGTTCAATATTAAATATTAACTTTAATTTAGAAAGCCTGGAAAAGCTGAACTTTGGATTCAGGTCAGTTGTTTTGGTATGAAGTACTTGACAGATTTTGTTTAATTTTTTAAAATGAGGTTATTCTGTGAGCATAACAATATGTGTAAATATTTGTGTTTTCAAGTGTTTGATGTTCCCAGCTTGTGCCCTCTGTGCTTCCCAACCCTTTTGAAAGCTTGTTGCTTCCATTTTCTTCACGTTTCTTGATTCTTCTTCTTTCTTGCCTGCTGTAAATCTCTCCCAGGCTGTCAAATTGGGTTAAGACTAGCTAGCAGGCTTGTAAGTGATGAAAATTGAGAGAAATATATACATCGTGCACAAAAGCCTTTTTTTTTTAAATCAGAAGAATAAATGCATTGAAATAAAAGATGGGATCCTTGATTCAGTTGTTTGATTATGTACTTTCTGAAAAAAAATAGTCCTTTGGGTCAATCCCAGATGTTTCTGTCATTTCTCTGAATTATCTGTTGACTTTTATAGATCAGGTCGGCAAATTTCACCAGTTCCTGTAAAGCTGTTAGTGCAGTATTGAGTTTTCTGCCAGAGTATAAAATCAAGCTTAAAAACAGGCTTTCTTTGCTGACAAATCATTATCATTCCACTCAAATTACTTCTGTAAAGTGATTTTTTTAAAGACTTTCCTAGATTTAATTTAATGAAAAAAGAATTATGGGTAGCTTTTGAAAAGCGTGTGTGCAGTCAAACCTTGTGCAACTCAGTTTAGAAAGCTGCGCTTTCTTCTTGAGCTCTGTCTCTTGATCAGCGGTGACTGTTTACTCCCCTTTCCCTGTCCTGAGAGAATTCTAAATCACTAAAAGCAAAAATGAAGCTGCCTGGCCTTAAATAAACTTCCATTGTTAACAAGAAATAACCTGCCGACAACAGGAGGTGTTCAGCTTGCCAAAGCCTAAAAAGGAGAAGTTCCCAAGGATTTTCTCTACAATGTTGTAGCTCTGAAAATTACTTATTCTATTCCACTGCTTAAAATATAAAAATAGTATAATTAATTCCCAAAGCACTTACTATTTTCAAAGTAAATCCAGAAAGCTTTATACATAGCATAGTACAAAACTGACATGTAGATTCTTTTCTTGCAGTAGCTTGGATAAAGTGTTGTCTTGTCACTTATGGGCACTGAAACACTTCCAGGGTTTCCTGGAGCATGGTTGAGAAGCAATTCTATCCTTGAAATTTTTTTTTTCTTTTAACATTTTTATTTTATAACTGAGTGGGGAAAGGTTCTGAAAAATCTCAATGATATCCTTTTTCAAGTCCGTGCTGTCAGCAGTTGGTTTTCAGCCTTGCACTGCTTATAAGCCTCTGTAGGAGAATCTAAAGGAGAGGCTGGTTTCAGTCTTAACTGACTGAAGGCTGGTGTGCATCCCTGCACCCTCACCATTGTGACCATTCCCACAAACACTGAAGTAGCCCCCTGCTTTCCCCCACCCCATGTTATAGTTGAGCCTACATCGTTGTCCCTAAGCTCCCTGGAGTTATCAGCTAGTTCACAGAAGGACAAATGTCCTTGCGTATACTTCCATGGCCAGCTGTGCTCTGTACTTGTACTGTGTGTGACTGCAACCTTAACCTAGTAAATAGCTAACCTCTAATAGGCAACATCTTACAGAACATACAAGCTGAGTAAGAAGTAAGTTCACAGTGCAAGTTAATAATTTCAGAGAGTATGCGTTCTTGCATTCAGTCTCGAGTTCAAACTTTTTTTCACATGACATTGAAAACAAAATCAAGATATCCTTGGATGGGAACTGCTCTACAATTTCAGTTTCTTTGTGTGGAAATCCATGATTTCGTGGTGTACTAAAATGAAAATGTCGCATTTCATTGCTTGACTCCCTTCTCTGCCCCCCGAACCAACAACACAACCCCAAGGCATTTGTTGTTCTTGACTTCTGACTTCATTCAGAAGTCTTCCAACAAAAACACGAAGCACACAGGAGTGTCAGTCAGTGGTGCAAAAAAAAAAAAAGTGCGGAACCATCCTCTCTGGGTCAGACAACTGTACAGAGTCAGCTAAATCACAGCTGTGACACTGGGGAATGTCCTCTGGCAAGACTGAAGGAAACTTGAGGAGCAACTGTCTCTGTCTGTCCTTCAGGCTGTCCTTTATCTGTACAGTACCAGCTGAGCAGAGTTGGCAGATGGGCACATGTTGTGCTGCATCAGTATGTAGTCTGAGCCTGTGAAGCGGTCTCTGTAAGGCTGCAGAAAGGCATTCTGAGTTCTCAATTCAGGAATTTCAATCTGGTGGTGTTGGTGGGGTAAGGACACCAGTGGGTGCAGGTTCCCTTGAAACCGCATGCTTTTTCAAGGCAAGTAGCAGATTTGGGGCCACTGCAAATCTGAAGTGGAAGTGGTGAGTTAGGGTTTGGCTAAGGGTAGGTAGCAAAGCGAGTGGTGGCAAAGTGCTGCAGTGCGTCTGAGCCCTGCAGCCATTCAGCAGGGGTGTCAGCATCAGGCCAGGCCTGCAGAGGTGGAGCTGAGGTGTGATGTGAACTGCAGGCAGCTGAAATCTGCTGCTTGTGAGGGTGATCAGCAACCAAGTTTTGCTTTTGCTCTTTTCTTCAGTTGTAGAAGAATCACTTGCTGTCCAGAACAAGCAGTGCAGTCATGGTGTTCTGCACTCCAAGTAAGGAGGGGAAAGAACCTGTGGGGTCCCCTATGTCTGTGGACAGCCATAAACAAAGTTTTCAAGAAAATCACTGCATTGCTGATGGTTTTCACAGAAACATCCAGCTGATGTGCTTGTCCTAGAATTCCCAGCTGCCTTTTGCACCTCCACAAGTGCCAAAAGGCTTTAGTTAGCAGTACAGTTGAAACCTACGTAGAACTTTTACCAGATTTTGCAGGATTTGGCTGGCCATAAAATGTGTGGGGCCTTGGAGCTGCTGCTGCATTCATTCGGTCTTCTTCTAGCATCTGAGACTGCCAATAGAGGTGAAAATTTCTTTCTTCCGCTGGTAGTTATTTAAGCTGTGTGTTTGCCCTGTAGCAGCTACTTCAAGGCCACTAATTCATTTTTATGCTGGCCATCAACCATGTTTCTGCCTGCTCTGGCTAAATGCTAGCATTACTGAAGCTGTGGAAGAGAGTGTAGTAGAAATTTTACTGAACTAATTTATTTGAATCAAGGATTAAGAAACAGAAAATAGATATGCTTGCCAATCTACAGCAATTGCCGAGTTCATGGAGGAGCAAAAAAACTTCAGATCTTTATTAAAAAGTGGGACTTGTGGAATAGTGTAAAAATGTTGGTGAGGGAGGGAAGGCAGAGGGTAGAAACTTTGACAGAAGTGCTCGCATGTAATACATGGGCCCTGCATGTAGAAGCCAAGGCTGGAAGTACTGCAGTTGTACTACCTGTTGTGAATGAGAAGTTGGTGGTTTGGCTGCTGTTTCTTGAACCAGCTTGCCTGAGGCTATTAATTATTTGCAGATTAGATAGATCAAATCAGACAGACAAACCACCCTTTGGATATGCTGGTCACTAGACATAATAATAATCTGTGTTCAGTGTCACAGGAGGAGGTTGTTTTAAAAGGGAGAAAGTCTCAACCCTGAAAGGCTCCCCTGTTGGTTGCTATCTGGATTACCCATACTGTGATGATCTTTCAGAGAGGTCAGGTCCTGCCAGATGCCGGAGTGACACTGAGTGGAGGCACAAGGAGTGCTCTGAGAAAAGCTTGTGATGATGTAGGGACTGGATGAGTTACTCCTGAGCCAAGTTTCTAGACCTGGGGGCAGTGAGCATGAATACAGAGACACCCTGGGTTTCTACAGCGTGAGTTTACATCCAGCTCAGTTGCTCCTGAGTTGATTCCCTTTGGATCCACCTCCTGTACCTTGCTATCCAAGGTCTCTGTGGCTTATTTCACCAGCAGAGAAGTGCTGTCTAAACGTGTGGAAGCTGTTCTGGGTATTGTCAGGTTTCTCACCTTATGAGCCCTGTGCAGTGGGGTTGGAGGTGGAGGAGCAGAGGCAGTAATTAGCTGTGCTGGTGCCGATGGAGGCCACAGCTAATGACAGGCCTGCCTGCATCTCAGCTCCTCATGCCAATACCACAGGACCATGTCTCGTTGTCCCAGTGCTCTGCAGCCCAGGAGACTGTGTAACTTGTCCACTGTGTCCAGTCTTTGTAGGAAGCCTCTGCTTTTAATTACGGTCAACAGTGATCCCCCTTCCTGCGTGCCCAAAGCTCAGGAGTGCTGGTGAGTGCCGTGCAGCAGTGGGTCCCACCAGCTGCTCCTGGAGTGAGCCTCCTCGGCTACTGCCTGATTCCTCTCTGTTTCTTGCAGGCTGCCCTCATCCTGAGCTGTGGTATCATTGGGAAAAGTTCAGTGCTGTTTCAGATCGTGTTTGTCACTCCTGTGTTCATGTGTCAGACTCAGGAAAATGAGTGGAAAGATCTTTGTCTCTTCCTCATTTTAGAACATTCTGGGCCTGTGCAAGCAGGTGATTAATATTAGTCACATTTCTTAGTACGCTCTTAGGAATGTGTGTACATACTGATGTGATGCTTCAACCTGTTGGGTTTCTTGTGGCATTTCAAGGGGTGATACGGGGCACTGGTGGGAAAGAGCTGGCCTACTATCCATCAGCCCACTTTGGGGAGGGGAGTGATGTTTCACTGGGGTGCTGAGCTCTGCTTGGAGATGCTTTCAGTGTTGAAAAAGGGAGTTGTTATCAGTAATCTGCTAACTCAGGAGATCAGTAATCTCGAATAAGGAATGTGCATACTTCAACATGCAATTTTGTAGTTCAAATGCATGAACTTAAGCTGCTGTAAAGGTATGTACTCAATGTTTAAGAACAAATGTCATTTGTTCATCAGTTGATAAGCAGTATCTTAAGATTCACAAAATTGGCTGCTGTCATATGCCCAGTCTAAATCAGTCTGCAAAACAATCGGTAAGCTTTTTTGTATCAAGACTGGTTAAAAGTTCATAAACAATGACACTTGAGGTCGTTGAGAAATACTCTGTTACGAAACCAAGGGTATGTATTTTATTATACACGAGGAGTTCAGTGTTTTCTCTTAAACTCTTTGCTTTGTTAATTTATGCTAAGAATATAACATCTGGTTCCACTCTGAGAAGACTATGGAGTTTCAAAACCTGTTTCCCTTTAGTATGGGGTGGATTAAGATCCTGGGAGATTGCCTGCTGCTGTCCTGCCTGAGGTTTTCAGAGGGTGGTGTGTTGGGTTCCTCCTTTCCACAAAAGTTGCTGCTGGTCCTTTGGAAGCTCCACTTGTAGATGTCAGTGTTTGTTGGAGCTGGAGAACTGCAGATTAGGGGAGAAGTTAGTGTAGCAAATGGAGGAATGTACTTGGGAAATGTAAATTAAAAAAATCCATTGTGACATGACAGCCAGGCATCGTTAGCAGTTATTAGAAATTAAACGCTAGTTCAGTAGACAGCTCATAGACCAGATGTAAACAGTCGCTGCTGTTGGACTGCATTGGGTTTTTAACTGAGAATCGCTTGTCACAGAGAAACACCCGGTGGCATGGCTAGGTGAGAGCTGGAGCTGTTGGGCTTTAACTGTTGGTGAAGTTAGTGAACAAAATATCCAGAGCCAGCCAAGTCAGGTAACGGGGTAAGTAATAGCTCAGCTTTTTTTTCATAGCTGCTAGTCTTTTCAGGATCTTGTGAGTGTGAAAATAATGTCTGTGTGGCTCTGTAACCCATGGTACCAGTGCAGTGGTTTAAGGCATGGGATTTGAGGTTCAAAAAATATAGGTGCTGAGTCTGGATTTTGAGCTGTCTGCTGCAAGAATTGGATTTGGATCTGTTGGTGTGATGAGATGAGAGGGATTTCAGAATGCTGTGAAAGAGCAATCTAGAGCTGCTAATGAGGAATGCTAAAGAGAAAGGGGTTTCCAAATTCCCTCAGAATTTGACTGCACAGCTAAACAAGCTCGGATGGCTTGTTCCCTCTACAAGGCAATTTTGCTGGTCTGGCAGAGCGTTCCAGCGAAGTTACACCATGTGACTTCGCTCTTAGTTCTTTAAGCTTCTGTGCTATTCCTGATGGTTTTCCCTTCTGGATGCAGCTCCGGGTTAGACTGAACCAAGGGAGTTAAGTCCTTCCCCTTAAGGGCAGTGATCCGTTTTATCGGCTGAAGCTTCTTGGTGTCGTTTTATCTTAATGGGCACAGGCAGAGCAGATGGGCTCATCCGGCTGGCCGGCTGCCGGGCAAGGGGGGTCCTGTCTGCTCTTCGTGCCGCGGGCAGCCTCCTGTGGGTCTGGACGTGCCTGTGTGCGTGACTTCTGCTCACCGGACTTAGATGATGAAAGGGTCGGCACACCTGCCCTTTTAAGATGTGGGGTTGGCTCACTGAAGACTCAGACACTTGCCAGAATAAAGTCCAGGTTTTGGCAGTGGAAGGCTTTTTTTTTTTGTGTGTGTGTTTGTGTCTTTTTTTATGGTATTCAGAGCTGCATTTAGGTGCAGAGTGCTGACCTACGAGTAGCCATGCTTCACCACTGTAACCCTACAGGTGCCTCAAATCTTTTTTTTTTTGTAAAATTTGACTTGAAAATGTCTTGGGCCTTTGGCGTTCTTCTTCTAAGTGTTGAATAAACCTGCCCAGGCTGGATCAGAGCATGTCTTCAGTAAGCCCATCTGAGATATGGAAGCTGATACATCCCCAAGTTATATTAAAAATAAAATAAATCCTTTCAAAATCCTACCATTCCTTATATGAAGGGAGTTGGGGAAACTAGCCCCAAGCCCAAAAGATAAAAATATGGAGTTATTAAATGCCGCCTGTGTTTCAGAATATATTTGAGCTGGCAAATAGATTTAGGCTTGGAGATTGTTCTGTGGAAAGTACTTTAGCATTTTGCTAATGTTCACCTCATTTGCACAGAGGGGTAATCCCAGCTCTGGGAGGATGTGACCACTAGCAGCTTTTGAGGGGAATTTTTGGGTGTGAATTGATTTGGCATGCAAATACATACTTCAGTATGATCGTTTGCCTGACAGTTGGGGAATTATTTTCATGTGATCTACTGTTGATGCTTCAAAAAATATTAGTAGATTCGAAGAAATGCTCTGAAATATGCTGCTGTAAGTTCAGCTACTACTAAAAAAAAAAAAAAACAACCCACAACAACCCCGATTCTTTGCTATCTCCTTTTAAAACAGGAAATCAAATGAGAAAGCCTTTGTTTAAAGTATAAGCTGAACTAAAAGGAGTTGTATGTTGGAAAAAATGTCAGCCTAAATGAATTTTAAAGCTTTGTTTAAACATGATATCAAAGTTGTATATTGGGGTATAAACATTCTTGAAATTAGCTATGGTATAATCCTTTCTCTCCCTTTCCTCGTGCTCTTATTGTATCTGCACTTTTTTTTTTTTGATTTCTAAATGTAAAGAAACTGAGAAATATGATTTTTCTCAAGTAAAACCCAAACTGTCCAAGCCACAAAGGAGCTGTGCAGTTTTATTTCTGCGAGTACCAACGATTGCTTCAGCCGTTGTAAAGGAGAACTTTATTTTTGTTTTGTTGTGTGTTTTTGCTTTAGTTGGTTGTAAGCCAGCAATATAAAATGCTTGTAGGCCAGTGATGTAAACTCACTATTTTCTGTTGATTATAGTACTGCCGAGATATTTCTGTTGTAAGTTCTGGCAGTGTGCTGCTTCCAACGTGCATTGGTTTCTTTTGTTTCTGCATGTGAGTTGTCATGGTATCAGCCAGCGAGCTCACCAGCTCAGCCCCTGAGGATGCTGATGTCAGTCTGCAACAAATAACCCCGTGAAAGGCTTTTGGGGTTACCAGGGCCTCCCCGGGGGATCTCTAGAAAACCTGATTCTACAAAGCAGGGATGCTGTTACACACTGGGTGATGTTGGAGTTGGTGTGCTGCTGACTGGGTTGGCAATTAATTGTTTTTGGGAACTGTTTTTCTCAAGGAGTATGTGAGGTTTGTGTCTCTGGGCTGGTTTTGTTTTTGTTTTTTGCTTGGCAAGGAAAAAATACAAAAAGTTGAGGGTGGAGTTTGCTGGCTTTCAGCACTCAGGACAGTGCTGAAAAAAAAGGCTGTGATTCACAGCCAGGATTCTGAATGGCTACAGCACAATTAAGCTATGCAAAAGTTTTGGTTTAAAAAACAAGGGTAAAATGCTACTATTCTAGAGAAATTAGGCAGAACAAGCAGTTGAGACAATTGTGGCTTCAGATGCAGACAGATGATAGCAAGTGATTGTGCTGAGATGGCTTACCAGGTTATCCGTTCATCAGCTGAACAGTGTTGCCTTCTTAGGCTCTTAATAAATTTACAAAGGTTGTTTCAACGATACATATAAAATGTTCACACAAATGGTTATCACAGATCAGCTGGCAAATGACTGCTCTGTAAGGTTGCTGTAGTTTATTTGCTTGTGGCTTGGAATGGTTGTCCCTTCCAACAAATGGGATGCACTGTGAGTACCAGTATACAAGAAAATACAAGTTGTGATGTTTATCTTTCAAACAGTTGTAGAGATGCATTTGAAGAAAGATGACTGTATAGCCACGATGCTGAAGTACTGTGACCTAAGCTTTACAGAAATTCAGTTTCTCAGAAAATGGGTTGTTCTTGCCCACTGCAAGAAAAATTGTATCAGGATCTCATAAAGACCAAGTCTGGACCGATGTGTTTCCTTTGTGGTGATTTGTTTGATTTGGTTATAGGTTGTCTGGACTCTAGTGCTTGTGGGTAAACTGGTATCATAGGTATCATCTCTGCCTGCTTTGAAACCTGTAGATTAAATGAAGTACCCTTAAAAAATAATAAAATACATTGATATATCTTAATCTTTCCCTGACAGCTCCTGGGGAATCCTTTAAGCACAGCTAACTGTTTTAAGCTAACCCTGTTTTAAGTGGGCAATCCTACTAGATATGCTTCGGTCTCCTTTTCCTGGCCACCACCCTAGTCACTCTTAGTGATCTCATTCTCCAGGCTGAGATCCTTCAGAAGTTTCTGTCACAACCAGGAACCACCTAGGAGCTACTTTCTGGTGGTTTACTCTAGTATTCTTGTACATTCAATTTATTTTTCTTGTTTTATTTATTTATTTATTTATTTTTAATAAAATCTGTTGTCCCAAAGTTGTCTGTCTTATAGTCCTATCTATGTAGATACATTTATAGAAAACACATTTCTGCTACAAGTCATTGTTTAAAAACAAATTCCACTGTATGTAGTAGCTTATATTTGTTACAAGATTGAATTTCCTCTAGTAGGTTATTGAATCTTATTGCATATAACTAATGGAAAACATGGGACAAATAACATTGTCTCAAAACAGTTTGAGGCCCTCCTTATCACGATTAAAAAAGCAACAGCAAACAAAACAAAAATACCCATCCCTAGGAACTGGTGTAACTACAACAAAAAATGTGAATGTTTTTGCGATGAATGTGAAAATGGATAGAACAGCTTCCAACTGTTGGCTATAAATATTGAAAAGGCGCAGAAAGGCAATTATATATATTTGAAATGGTGAATAACTTTAAGTGCCTTTCATAATTATGGACTGTGCAGTGAGTAGGAGAGAGCTTTTGTGGTGAAACCGTTTTGTTTGCATTTGGACATGCGACCAAAGACTGAATTTTGGACTACAGAACTTAGCTTTTGTGTTAAGCATTTAATTGTCTGACTTCTATGAGTCTGGAAAGCAGGACAGAAATGCACAGCACTACCCTGTAATTTCCTATGCTCATTAGTTTGTGCACTGACTTCTATGAGATGGCAGGCTTTAATTTCCCGTATACCCTTTCTACGTTTAACCCCATCGTATAGGATGGTTATAATCATGACTGTCTTAATTTCTTTACTTTATTCAGCTAAAAGCTTGATGACCAGCAGGATATGTTAAATCGATTGTATTAATTTTGAGCTGGTGTTAAAAGTCTGTTCCTGTGGGGTGGGTCATTGAACCTTCTAGTTCAGTCTTATATATTTGAGCCGGTTCTGCTGGCAAGATTGAAAACCAGGAACTGTTTATATCATATGTGAATCTGTGAAGCATTACATGGAAGTAGAGGTTTTTAATCCAGTTTGCATTAGGAAAAAAAAAAAAAGTATAGTGCAAAAATAAAGATAAATGAGATTTTATTTCCAGGGGAGCTTGTTTAAATAAAACATATTTGAAAGACAGGAAGGCTGACTGAAGTGTCCCATTGAAACATCTTGTTTCTCCACATCTATTTTAACATGATCCTATTGTGTTTCTCCAGCCTCTGAATTTTAGAGGCAGTAATGCAGCTAAAGATTTTTGAGAAGCACGTTTTTGTTCTGTATTGGAACAATTCCCAGTTAAGACAGACCGGGAAAATAAGAATTTTCCTTTTTCTTTAGGAGGTTTTGGAGTTGTTCCTGATGAGCTTCACGTGTGGGTGCTTCAATTCCAGATTGAATTTGCCTGCTCCTTCTGTTTCCAATTGGGTTTGAAAATTATTTTCTTAACCCAGAACAAATGTGCCTGCCTTTAGTGAAACTAATAATAACAATTTTTTTGTGTGTCAACAAGTCTAAACAGGATCAATACAGTTTCTAGAGTTCTTTCCCACTGCCTGGTTGAAGCAGAGGAAGTGAAGGCTTGTGCTGGGTTGCTGCCTTTCTGGTAGAGGCTGATTCCCAAGCTTAGTCATGCCTGATTACTGTGGAGTAATGTTTTGTCATAGGTTTCCTGAAATACAGTATGTGCTAGTTGAGACAAATTCCTGCAGGTTGAGGATGGTAATTTTTTTCAGAGCTCTGGCCACAGGTTTTAAAGTAAATAATTTAGCATTTGGTGGCTCTAGCAGACCTTTAAATTCAAAAGTTGCCTTTCAATCTCAGTCACCCATTTTGAATATGGATAAGGAGGTAAGGTTGGTTTTTCTTTGTTTGTGTCTTTTTTTTTTTTTTTTTTTTTTTTTTTTCAAACAAACAAACCTCCTCCATGCAAATTGTCTCCTCATTGTCTTGGGGAGCTGCAGGTTTGAGGAAAGCTGAGCTAGTGCCTGGAGCAGGCAGTTCAGGAAGAGGCAGAATAAATAGGCAGATGGGTGACAAACTAGGGACAACAAAGCTGCTTTGCTAACCAGCAGGTGTCTTCCTACCCTCTGTATGTGGCTTTGCACTCCACCTGTCTCCAGTGCCACTTGTTCTTGCTTCCCACCCCTCCACTTTCTATGTTTTTCCTGTGTCAGAAGAAAAGGGAGAAACTATGATGGCACTGTGGGGTGATGGTGTTTGGTGGAGCAGCTCTGCTGAGCTGACTCCCTGTGCATCTGTGTCAGGAATTTTGAATTTCCTGATGAGCAGCTTGGCTGGGAGGTGGTGGTGCTGCTCCTTCGGAACGGGAGGGCTGTGTTGGGCTGGTTGGTGTTCTTGTTATCCTAGATGACACTTGGAAACTGAGTATATTAAGAATTAGAAATTTTATTTTATGTTCAGACAACTTATTAGTTGATTGGTTACTTTCCCCCATCACAGTTCAAAATAGTATCTATGTAGCTGCCAATTCAGTCACTTAATTCTGTATTGAATTGGTAAATTTTTTTCTATTACTGTGCCTCTATTTTTGAATGCCACAGATCTCTACATAGCATGCTGTGCAGTAGTAGGAATAACTAGCAGAAAAATGCTGCTGTAGCTTGTAGTGAAGTTGAAAAGAATAATTTATCTTAAATTTCAGTGTATTAGTTTGTATTCTGGCTGGTTTCCCGTGTGTCAGCACCCCAGCCCTGAATATGAAGGTCCTGATGTGAGGGAAACAATGTCAAAACTCTGTCCTACATGACAAATCCTTCATTTTAATCTCCTCAGCAAATTACTGCTGGTATGGCTCACTGATAAGTCCATGCATACCTGGGCATGCTCCTGCACAGCAACTGTGAGAAAGTTTATTTTTTCTGCTGCTGGGAAGCTGAAGGTAGAGTACTTCATCTTCATTTGTGTACAGCAGGGATTTTGGTATCAGCAGGACTGGATTTTTGTGTCATGCTGTAAGTCTGTTCAGTCTGTACCTGGCTTTGCTCCTGACTTTGACAGTTTAATATTTGCAAGGTGTGAGCTCACTCTCAGAGTAAGGTTTTGCCCTGCCTTTGGTTTTGTCTTGCCTTTGGGTTTGTCTGGGATAGCTGAAGTTGCTGCCGCCCTGTCTGCCCTGGCTTTCCTTCAGAGGCTGTGGTCTCTGAAGGCAGGGCCGTGTATGTCCTCCGGAGTTGCTCTTTGTGAGAGCCTGGCACGTTCGTGCGGACTGCCTCGTGTACACAAACCTGCTCAGGAGCAGATGTCTGCTGCAGACACGGACTTTTCTGTTTAAGCCGGATGAGTTGCTGCAGTAGTCTGGCCTGTTTCTTTTGGCAATGCTGGCACTGCTTTGGCCTTAGGGTGCAGTACAGGCAGGTGCTAAATGAATGCTAGAGAAATAAATGCTTGGTATAGGTACCTGAATTGCTGAGGGTCAAATGATTTCAGGTGCTGGATGCAATAAAAAAAAAAAGGGAAAAGGACAGAATCCTACAGCTGCAAGGAAAGAGACAAGACAAGACTTCAGCAATGTTGGTTTTGATTGTGACTCACTATTCCTCACTGGGAAGAAAAACTGTGCTTGTTAGTATATGATTTGATGGGGTAAAAAAGCATTAAAATACTTGGAAAGGAAGGTTCTACTTTAAGCAAAAATTACCATTCAGGCAGCCACATTAAAACTACACATGCCCCTTCCGTGCAAGCAGTTTGGTAATGCACGTAAACCAGCAGAAGGCTTTGAGGTCCCACATTCTCTCTGCCTTCATCTCCCTGAGCCTGACATCGTGGTCCCCGTGGCGATGTCTCGAGCGGTGCCAGTGCTGAGCCTGCTGGGGACAGCAGGCAGGGAGCTGCCATTTTCCCAGCAGTGCAACCAGGCGGCTTGGGCGCCGTTCTGGGCCTGAGAGGTGTGAGCGGGCTGGGACTGCCTGTTCCATGACCTCCACTCACAGCCTTCATCCTCCCTGGGGGTTTGCTTTTAGGTACCTCAGTCTAAGCTGGGTTATTGTGTATTCTGACAAAGGCTGGCCTCTCAAACTGTTGTATAGTCAGCAGGCAGGTTGTTCGGAGCCGGAGGTGAATATCAGGTGTGTTGAGAAGCTCTTTTTCCCCTCCAAGGAAGTAAATTAGGGAATTAGCTTGTTTTTTTTTTTTTTTTTTTTTTTTTCTTACCCTTTGATTCAAAATGAAACGAGCTATTGAAAAGGTAGGATGAAAGCTTCTCTGCGCTTTCTTGCCATGCCTGCACAGAAATGAGTGAATTTCTCGCTATCAGAGGAACGAATTTCTCAGACCAGCATTTTGCTTTTCAACTGTGGCAAGGATGATGGATGGTTGAGTTAGGCTGGCGTTTCCACATCTTACTATAAAGCAGGATGGAAAAAGTACAAAACTTCTAGGGAGGCTTAAATTTTTCAGTCAAAAGTAGTGAATTCTGAAGTGTATCTATCACTTCAGTGAAGTGAATGTTTCTTAAGCTGCTGTGAATCCGGGGCCAACTTTCTGGTTTTGGCTTGTGTAACTGACACTATCAGCATGTTTGAAACAAATGCAACATCTGTACATAAAAAAAAAAGCAGATTTTTATTAGAAATGAGAACACAGGTAAGGTTTCAGGCTGTTTTTCTACAGACCTAATTGAAGCTGAGCAGTGTTAAAGCTCAAGTCTCCCTGTGTTGTTTTGAAGCATAGTCGGAACTTTAAACTGAGCCAGCTGACACCACTGAAACATAGTAAGAAATAACAGCGAATTAAGTTTCAGACTGCTCCACATACAGCAATTAAACATTTGACTTTGGCTGTACTACAAGCTTGTGTATATTAGATTTCAGTCTTCTAGCTTGCTTCTTCATTTAAAGAAGAAAAAAATGCTTTTAAAACTGTGCTAATTTGAACATTGCATTAACTTTTTTTGCTCTTGGAGATTCCATTGACATTTTTTCAAACTGTTGCCAAGATCTTTATGTAGATCTCAATTCTTGCAGCAAGATCAGCCAAGTCTTTATGTTGTCATTGCAATCATCTTTTTTCAATGGATAAAGTCAGAAAGCAGAAAGCTGGTGGTTTCTCAGTACTTTTTGTATAAATCTTCTTTGCTGTGGCAGAGCATTTAACCAGTTATATTGGTGATGGTGAGTTTTGCTCCTTCTGACTTACAAGCTGTTATAAAGTATTGGATTCCTTTTTTAAATAAGTTAAACTGTATGAAGAACTTCTTTCTCTGAGCTTTCGATGGCTCAGTCTGCCACCTTGTGGTAATTTAAGTACATCTATTGTAAAAACAAAAAATACATCAGACTGCTGCTGCCATTTATATGCTTTTATACATTCTGGGGATTAGTGTTAACATGCTGTGGTCCTAAAAACTACTTATCTCAAAAGGTGTTTAAGTCCCAATGTTGCTGAATTTAATTGCATCTTTTAAGGATTTTCTCAACTATTCTGCTTAAATATAAAGACATTGCATCCATGAAAGACAAAAAGTTCTTTTCCTGAGAATTTTGATCTTTTAGCTTTCTGGCAATTGTCTATAATACCAAAATTGAAAAATTTTGTAGCCAAAGCTTGTATGTACATGTGGAATTTTTTTGGGGGGTAGAGGAAAGGTGGCTTTTATTCTGCCACTGTTTCAAACATTCTGAATTTACTTAGGATTTTAAAAGACACGGTGCAAATATTTCTGAAGGACTCTTGCATTCCATTAACTCACTTTTAATCAAGACGTTCAAACAACACTAAAACATCCATGTCCGATAAAAATGTTTGCTAAGTAAACAAAGCATAGCTTTTCCAGAGATAAATTGAAAACTGAGGTGACTAATGGGGATAATTTATTAAGCTTCGGTTTATTTTTTTCAAATTGCTTTCCTACTTTTTAATGCTGCAGAATGGGAGTGTGCAGTGCCTACTGGCAGTATATGAAAACATATGCAGTGCTTTTGGATGGCTCTTTTTTTTTTTTTTTTAATCTTGCACAGTTATGCAGAATTTAATGACAGGGTTGATACGTGAATTTGTTGCTTAAATTTCATTGCTAAGCTTTCGGTGGTAGAGGGAGCTGTTTCCTGTTAGACACCCTGTGGAAAAGCTCTGCCTGAAGAATGGGCTGCAGCTCTTGTCAGGAGCTGTTGTCTGATCCAGTGCTGGTGCACATCACCTGCAATGCTGAAATGCCTGTTGGTTTTGACAGGAGAACAAAAGGTCTGTGGATCCCTTTTACCATGCACTTATACTTTTACAGCTGTGGGTCCATGTAACCAGGCATCTTCAGTGGTTCTTCTGTTAGTGAATCCTTCACTGCACGTAAAACCCACGCCACCCTGGAGAAACCTCAGTGCCAGCCCCGAGGGCAAAGGATTATTCTCCTTTTCAGTGCATGCCTGTTGTTGCACAGACTTGTGGTAAACAACTTACAGCAGCACCTTCTGACCAGGCTCTTGCTAGTAGTGATGGGTTATGTGGAAGTCTGATTCCCAGTGATCCACTCCCAGTTTCCTGGGGCAGCTGGTGGCTTGGGCAGCTGAGGCACTGCAGTGCCACTAGGACAGACAGGCTTGTGGCTCCTGGGGGTCCCTGCAAGGCAGCAGCAGGCATGAGCTTTTATATGTTTTTATTAGTATAAAATGGGGGTGTGAGGGAAGGCGTAGAACAAACCTGCAAGTAGCCGTTTTGTTTTTTTTTTTTTTTTTTTTTTTCCTCCTCAAAGCCGCATATACAAGGTCCCTCCATCCCAGATGATGCATAATTGTCTTTGTCCTTCACTTTGTCCTCTGCTCCTTGCAGGAGGACCAAAGCCTCCAGGGAACAGAAGGACCAGAACAGAAGTGAAATCAAAGTTTTCACTTGTGCATTTCTTCTGCTTTTTTGAACTGAGTTTTTCCATTTTTTTTCAGTGTGAGGCAAAAATCATTCTTTTAGGTATTGAATGAAAGATATTTATTTAGTCTCAACCACTGGCTGCAGCTCCTGGTGTCTTTTCTTATCTGTAGAGTGGTTTAAACAAGGACAGTAACACTCATACAATAATATACTAAACTAGATCTTATTTTTATTTTTCTTAATTAACATTAACTTCTCCTGGGGGAATTCAGCACTCAAGTCTCCTCCTGAGCATCTCACATGGCATTCTTTCACTGTGTCTGGATACTGAAGTATCTCTGTACTCACATTCAATTTTAAATAAAGTTTTCCCAGTGACAAAATATTTCACAAAATAGCTTTGAAATTCTGCATTACTTGAAAACATATTCTTATAGTGAGTTATAAGGGCGTTAGTTTATTCTCAGCTTTCTGTCAGCCTCAGCTAGTTTTTGTGAGCTACTGCATTGTTTTTCAATGAAGCAGTTTAAAAAAATGGATGGTGAAACAGTATTAAATCCATGAGCCAAAGTTAAATCATCATAGATGTGGGCTGAAATCAAGCTTTCTTAAGTGTAGTAGTGATCTAACATCAGCAAACCCTCTAGATTGATGTTAATTCTTCCACAGTTGCACTGTGGGAAGTTTTAGACTTGGGTGATGTTTTCATCTCTGTATTAATGTTTTTTTTGTTTGTTTGTTTGTTTTTTAGCTGGGTGTCAGAGTTTCACAGTAAATGTAAAACTGAATGTAAAATTTGTCATGTAATTAGTATTTATTATTATTTTTTTAGTTATTTCATGCCAATAATTGTCTGTTCATGTCATCTTTTTTTCTCCCTTAAGCTTGTGGTTTTGCTTCCATTTGACGAAGGTACAATTTTTTAAATGTTTACACTGGGTTATTTTGCAGACTATTTTTGCACTTTTTTCTTTTCTCTTGAACTTAAAAAGACTATTTTCTTGTGAGCTTGCTTTATGGAATAAACAGAAGTTCTTGGGTACACTGGCATTGGGAAGCAGGGTAGTTGCACCGTAGCTCACTGGAATTCTGGACCAGGATTGTTTACTGAACATGAGCAATGATGGCAAAAGCCGAAAGGTTTTCTGTGTTTGAATTTTATGATGTGGCCATTAGCACCATCCTTCCCTGTGTTAGTTTCTGAAGTAGAATCAAAGGTATTCATGCAGATTGCGTTTGATCGCCTGTAAATGTGTTATTTCCAATATTTCTGCTGCCCATAGCAGGAAAACTTTAAATGCTTTATAAAAGCAGAATTTTAACAGCTTGTACCAAATTGAAAATCCTAATAATGTTTTCCATATGTTTGCAGGATTTGGAGATTGTGTATTCCTATTTACATGGAATGGAAGCCTTGTCTAATCTGAGAGAACATCAGCTAAGGTATGATGCTTTGTAAGAGCTACTGCTTATGTGTGGAAAAAAGGTTTACACAATTGTGTAGAAACAAACATTTCTTACACAATCTTCTATTTAAGCTGTATTTCATAGAAAGCATAATATTTTAATAGGTGTTTGTCACTTGCATTTGATGCTCCCATCAAAAAGCAAGAAGTTTGCTGCCAGAATTTTTATTATCCTTTCATTTTATTAAAATGGAGT
Source organism: Anas platyrhynchos (assembly GCF_047663525.1). Lineage (NCBI taxonomy): Eukaryota > Metazoa > Chordata > Aves > Anseriformes > Anatidae > Anas > Anas platyrhynchos. The sequence continues at coordinate 32,729,967 of NC_092590.1, read as the reverse complement.
TCAATGATTTATATGAAGGAGTGCATAATTTTTATTACAGACTTATTACAGAAGTTTTGAACTTGCATGGTAGTAGGTATAATCAAAGTTAAATACAATAAAGAAAGTGGTAATGTTTCTACTTCAGAACATTTTCAGCTGAAAATAGTTTTGTCAATGCTTTAAACTCTTCTCACTGAAGCTGCTTCTATCATGGGTATGTACCAGCCCTGAATGCCTTTGGGAGGACTACGTAGAAATAATTTTCAATTGCTTCTGATAGCTAGGTGAGTGTGTAGTGTTTGCATCTCTCCATTGAAAAAGGCCTACGTAAATCCACTACGTACCTCAGTCTCCAGATCTTGTGTCACCTTGAGTGTCTGGTCAGCTAAGGATTTTGTATTGCAGACTCTCACTATACTTTAGACGGTGTCTTTGACAGACCTGCTACTATGGTTATCCTTCTTGTTTCTTAATAGAACTTCATACTGGAAGGTTTCCAATAGAGAAGAAAATCAAAGATAAACATATGCTAGTCTGGAAGATTGTTTGAGGAGCTGTATGGAAAAGTAAAGAGGATAGTCTTCTCCCTGAAAGAGAGAAAGTAGAGCTGGGCAGAGGACAAGCGCAATTTTCTGTGGGTTTGCCTTTGATATCAAAATTTGAAGCTGAATTTTCCTATTTGCCATAGGAGTGTTTTTTTAGACTTTTTATCAATTTCCTATCCAGACGATGCATAATTCACAGCAAATCCTCATCGTTATTGATTTTAAAAACATAAGCTTAATCCTCAGTGGCACTCAAAGGCCTGTTGAATTCTAAGTTAGACACTTCATTGTTGTATCAATATGTTCATGATGGCAGACATGACGTTTAGAAAACAAAAATTCAGGATATTGCTTTGGCCATAAAATAAAATTTTTTCCAGGAACTGTCAGGATTTCAGCTGTCAGGAAAAGAGGTTTGAATTTATCTGCCATAAGTGAAATAACTTTTTTTTTTTTTTTTTTTTTTTGAAACAGTCACTTTTATTTCATTATTTTTGAAATATTTAAGGCACTAAAATAGTATATGTTAATGCATTAACAAAGTAAAGAAATAGGAGGCTTGGTAACTATACATTGCACTTGTGTACCATACCTTGAATTCAAAAGCTGGCTATCACTGCATCCATTTATTACTTTATTGTCCTAACGCTTTCTTCTTGTATGGGTGCATGTATGTATCCCTATATGCTCCTCTCCTCCTGTTTTCTGTTATGGGTGGGTGTGTTTTCTTTTCAGGCTGAGACCTAAAGTAAATGCTTTATGTACAATGTACAACTTCTGGTCCTGAAGGAAAGTCTGCACATAGTCCAAATCACTTAAGTAATGCAATAATCATGGAAGCAGTCTATTATTTGGGTTCTGTTTCAGTTTGTGCTTCCTTTTGTGCAGAAGTTTGAGAAAAATTATGTGCTACACATACAAATGATACTTAGTAAAATAAACAAAACATACAAACAAAAACAACAAACTAATAAATGTCATCATCATATTTCTTTTCCCCATAAAGCACTTTAATAAAGTAATTTAAATAAAAACTTCCAGATGTACTTTATATTATTTTTTAAAGACTTGCATTTATTTGATTTTAAGTCATTGTTTCAGTTGTCTTCACACAAATATCTTACTACTAGCTGAGTCTTCTAAGAGTATTTGGACATCAGTGCCTTTCTGGCAGATACAAAAAGGAGGCCTGCACATCTTCTGTATGCTCTACAAGGAAAGAGAATGAACTACTATTATTTTGCATCATGGGGCTTGCCAACATTTACCGCATCTGAAGATGCTGAAGCAAATTTGGCTTGATTAATGCTCTTAAAAGTTCTAATTTCTGGTTTCTTGCTTCGTCATTCTGTTGGAGTCTTCATTCCCAAGCCAATGTCCTGTAATTGTGAGAAAATAAAAGGTGGACTTTGTCCCAATGTGCTCACGACACATTCTGCAATATGAATGTTGACTTCAAAGTAGACTGTGTAATTACTTCTCCTTTGAATTTAATCATGCCCTCCTTCCAAAGTATTTTCTGTTTTGCTATTATATGCAAGAGTTTCAGAATATCAAGATTTACATAGCTGGAGTTGAACTGATGTTAACTTGTTTACAAAGATCAAAGCATGCACATATGGTTACATGGTATGTTGATTTGTACTTTTTGGCTTCCTGTTCAGAATGAGGTTCTTGCTGAGGAATGTGTGGAACTTGGGCTAGCTCTCCCAGCACAGTGCGTTCCTAGAAGAGAGCTTCTGTTTGCAGTGCCATACATGGAAAAGGCTGGATTCCCTGCAGATGTGGGACAAAAAGCTTTTATAGCATCCTTTAAGAAACAGCATTTCTTGTGGCTGTGGGATGCCTCAAAGACTTCTGAGATGCATTAAAACTATTGTAGTAAATACAGCCTTCAGTAGTGAATAATTTACCTTGTGGTTTTCTGATGAGCTCATCTTGAATTTATTACATGTGTTTAGGAGGTGGACAAAGATCACATTTGAGTGAAAATTCAACAGCAGTATTGACCGGAACTAAATCAGTTTTCAAAATACTTGAAGAAATAGTCTATTTTTTACTGTAACTTACAGTAACAGCAATTTCTAACTGTTCCAGTTTAACACAAGAATTGAAATGCTTGTCTACCTTCTGTGCAAGGCATTTTCTCCCCTATTACCATCATAATAATGGTACCAAAATGCTATAAAACTCAGAGCCAGTGGTGAACTTTTGTGACTTTATCAAGAATGTACTTCCTCTGCTTCAAATTCATATGGGAACAAAACTTGCTTGTTAAAGTGATTCTGTTTCCTATAACTCCTACTCTTGGATGGCCTGGTGCCCAGAATCTTTTCAGACCAGTAGGGTACAGACTATCCAGCATGTTTTATAAGCAGTATTTTCATTTTAAAATTTGATAGCTAACAATGACTTTTCATTTTCTTATGCTATGTTGTCACCAATAACCTCACATCCACTTGTAACAAACCTCTCAAAGCAGAGGACTGGTGAGAGAAGGTGAGGACCCAGGCACTGGAAGCAGACAGTAGCTTTTTGGTTTCTGTATAGTTTTGGCAAGATTTGATTCTATGGTGGGAAACAGTGTCTGAAAAAGAGGAAGCTCTATGGTTCAAAAAGCTTCTTGCTGTGCAAGGAAGACAGATTTTTCATTAGCAGAAAGTTGTATATAATACACAAGACTTAATTATATACAACACAGAAATTGCTTATAAGAGGAGTTCTCGGAGATGGTCCAAAGACTAAATCCAAAATACTGTGTGTGTGTGTGGTTGAAGGTGATTAAGCTTGATTCTTGAGAAAATGGAATTAGGATCTAAATTCTTTATGAAAAATTGATGAATTATCAAGGTACCACTACAAGCCTGTCACCTATGGACAGAAAAGCATTGGTTTTTAGTGTGTAGATGTAAGTAAACTTCTGAAAGAGAGGAGGGCAAGGGAAACTTTTAACAGTCTACTGGCTATTGAAATCAATAAATTAGGAAGTTGGCATAAACAACGATAAGCCTTTTAAACAGCACACCAAACCCAAATCAGCTCTTCTGGACCTCATGTCAACTTCCTTGAGTCTTCTTGCTCAGGCACGTTTGTCTGCTTTTATGATACTTCCATGGATAGCCGATCATTGTCACACTGATGACAAATCCTGCAAGGGATGAGAATTTCTTTCCTAAATTTAAATATAGTTTCTTATTTGAATGTTCGTATGAGCCTCTTAGGCAAATCTCTGGATGATTGTCTGTCAAACAGCCCGTGTGTTTGTGGTCAGCTTCAGTGCCCTGGGATGTCCAAGGGAGGCAGTGGGTTTTGTTTCTTTCCCACCCTCAGTAAATTACTGCGCCCATTTCCTTAAGACAATAGACAGAAATGTGTTTTTTCCTTCCCACCAAGTTAATGTTGTGTTTCCTAGTATGTGGAAAGGTCTGTTATAGTTGCTCTATGTTATGCATTCACTATTTGCCTGACAAATGTGGCGTAAGTGTTTTAATCCTCCTCTCTAGACAGAGGATTTTCCTACAGGAAATTCTCTCCACTTTGAGCCCTCTGGGATTTTAGCATTAAAATCTGTTGGTAATTTTTTTAAGTTAAGTTGCTGAATTCTAACAAAAAGATTGTTAGAATTGATTTACCATGATTTTTTACATTGATTTACCATGTAGCATAACTTCTTGTATTATCTATTGAGCTTGAATGTGATCTAATGCAATGTGATGGTCTGTTTTTTTTTAAAGGTTGCATTGTTTCTTCATAAAGCAACATACTTTTATCAGATAATTTTATAAAATGAGATCAGTATCATTTTATCCACTTTATAATTTTTTTATGGGAGCAATTACATGTAATGTCCTAAATCAAATCTGATTTTGGATAAACTAATAGCTCTAATGCTTAGACTTAACGATTTATGCTCTTAAATTAAGAAATTAGCTAAGGTTTAAATTGATGGTTAATTTCTGTAAGGGCTGGAGGCAAATGTGAAAATGCTGACTAACTTCAGAAAGTGAAGTCTTTTGTGACACTGATACAAATCATAATTAAAAATGACTTTTTCTCTTTCAGACTGATGTGTGAAACTGTTAGATATGAAAGGCATGAAGCAAATGAAGTCCTGTACTAGTAAGTGTTTCTTCTTCCCTTCATATGGTGTTAATTCTAATTATATTCTGAGTAATTCATTCTGAAGTGTGTTAAGAACAGCATTTCATGCCATCTCCCTCCCCCAGTGCAGAGTCTGTAAACATCAGTAAGCTACTCCATTTTCATCATGAAACAATGGAGAAATTTACTGGTTCTGGGGAGAGAGCTTCTAGTGACTTACTTGCTGAAGTGTATTACATTTTTTTATTCAGTGAGATTATACAGAATTAGTAAGTGGGATGTCTTCTCATTACAATAAGTTGTCATTTGGTTTCGCATCAGTTTTGGCAAAGTAGTAGTGATCAGCGTCTCGTGCCAGAGGTGCCAAATTGACAAATCTAACGTGGCTTGTAATTAACTGGGATGTGATCTAATGTCATCTCAGATTTACGATAAACATCCGAGAGCTGCAGTTTCTTCATTTATACAATCAACTTACTGGTTGATTTATACAACCAACATTTATACAGTCAACTTACTGGTTGATTGTATAAATGGTTAAATAGGTTCATCAGATTTTCATTCATTGCAGCTAGTCCAGGCTCTAAATGAAGATTTGCTGGGTTGTCTGGTATTATTTGAATATTAATGCATGCAAAGAATGCACCTGTGTGCCTCCTTTATGCATATGTATTTTTTTCCTGCACTGACCATCATAAGGAAGATGTGATTGAACAAACTTCAGTGCTAAGCCTTGACTATTCCACAAGGTTAAATTAATGTCTACTGAAACATATTAATCATTTATGTATGGGAAATGCAATGTACAAGGTCAAAGTCTGTAGATGGGTAGATTACTTTGTAATCAGATCAATATAATCTTTGTAATTAATTTTACAGATTAATTTGCTAGTGACCATTGTGCTGGTGTTTTGTCCTTCTGTAGGCAGTTGGGTTTTGTGTCCATTATATGTCCCAGAGTTTTTGTTTGGTTGTAATATCTTGGCTTATTCTAACCATTCAAATTATATGCTGAATTAATCAAGGCTACTACTTACACATAAAAGCAGAGCAGGGAAAGTTATCAGGGAATACATGTCTAAGAAAATAAAATCTGCAAACAAAATTGTGAAATCAGGGTTTACCTGAAGTGCGTTTTGCCAATCCTTTGCACTGATTTACTTTGTCACTCCTTCGTGTGACTTCATCTTCACCTTGGTTGTTTGCCTGTCATTCCTATTTACTCACTTCTTGACATTTTTTTTCTCCTTGATTTATTCGGTAGATTTAATAGGCAGTTTGGCAGTTTCTACATATAGATGCTAATGCAAAATGTACTTGCTCTAGCATTTCACATCTCTGAAAAAAAAAAATGATAAAAATCATTCAGTGTTATCTTTTGGGTTCAGACTATTAAATATTAGATCAATGTCAAAGTCATGAGTGTATATTATGCCAATCTGAGTTGTAGGTTTATATTTTATTTTAATGGGCAATTTGAGATCTGTGTGGTGAGAAAATCCCTTAGACTCTAAAATCTAATTTCAGCCTTCTATTTTTAGCACAATAAACCTGGAGGGATACCTTTTTTTTTTTTTTTTTGCTTATATTCAGCATACATACAGGGAATGGCATTCTTCTAAGCAGAACTCCAAATTTATAAAGTACACGTTGTGAGAAACTCTTAGAGTACTGCAGGGGATAAGCAATATGATAAAGGTTAGAATCAATGCACTTGGTTATAAGATTCAGGAAATGAACTTGGAGCACACAACCTGGTCGTTTGCATTGAACGTGTCAGAATTCTTCACTCAAAATTCTTCTTTCATTCATGAAGGCTAAGGGCTTTTTTATTTGTTTTTAAATTAAATGGGAAGTCTAAGTCAGCTTTTTTTCCCAGCAATGATATGACTTGCATGGAAATTTGAAATCGGGTGCTAATCTTCTGTGTTCATTAGAAAAATCTATTAAAATAGCTGCAACTGTTGGAGCTGTTAATTGACCTGTGTGTGTGACCTCCCTGAGGCACAGCTTAATGTCTCGGTGAGAATAAGCTAAATTCTTATCTGTGGATGCTAACGTGAAAACAGATATACTTGCTTTGTTTATTTTATCAAATTTCAGTCATTGTTAACTTTCTGTTTGTACCTGCATGGTCAGCTGCATTTATGAAAATGGTAAATTTCTGTTGCATGTAGGCAATGCTGAAAATACTTGTCTGCATTCGGTATAAACACAGTAAACTTTTTATCCTCCTGTTTTTTAAGAAGTTGTTAATGTTCTAAGTATCTCTGTAGATCCTTTTTTATTGGCCAAAGGGATAAAATGGAGCATGTTGTTTAAAATTGGCTTATCTGCATTTACTTTACTATCAGCGGGTGTGCATGGTAGTGACAAATTCTCAAACCCTACGGCAATATCCCTGTTTAAATGGAAACTGGGTTATTAAGAGTGGCAGTTCAGCTCGAGTTATTCTTCATTTGCCAGTCATCCTACTACTTTCATTTGATGGGAGGTTAATGATAAAAGGGCTTAAAACCTTCAAGGCAAAGTTACAGAATTGAGATTTTACTTGACACGCATACCTGGCTTTTTTTAACCTGCTTCCTTTATTCAAATCTCCCTAAAAATCCCAGTTAGAAAATAATTAGTTTGGTCACTTGATTTTGTGGGCAGTTAAAAGAAAAAAATATGTTTTTCATAACTGTGTAATAGTCACAGTTGTCATATCCAAAAGTAAGTTTCTAATTAACATTTTTCTTGGAAACCAAAGTTTTAAGAGATTTTTAGATAGATGGTGCATGTATCTCTGGAGGGTAGAACAGAATTTTTCAGATCAAAATTTAAATATTTGCTATGGTAGCAGAAAGGGATCTTTGGCAATAAATATTTTACTTCTAAGCTTTTGATTTTTTTTTTTCTTCCCTTCCCCCCCTCCCCTTCCTCATTAGTCATACAGTGGCTGGATTTGGTTTTCAGCCATGCTGTTCCATATTTCTGTATGTATTTGAAAGTGTCTCAGTTGCACGAGCCTCCCAAGTCCTGTGTGAGGTGTCCTAAGTACACACCTGTGTTCTCTTCCTGTAATTTTTACTGTTGCTGTAATTAAAAAGCATGTACATTTGAAACAGAACTTGCTGTCTTCTGTTTTAGATGGAATAAAGTCATTGCCCTATCTAAAGCTGTGTTTTAATATTGTGCAAAAATTTTCTTGTTTGTGGTACAGGAGGATTAGACTGACTGTGGGAATGCCTTAGCAGAGATGTTCCTTGGTATCTAGATCAGTGCATCTCAGTGCTCTTTGGCTTATTCTGTGTGTAAGGAAGTCTTGTATATCTTTAAGCTTCCCTGTTTTCGGTACTGCAGACATCTGACTGGCAGAAAATATTTAAGTTTTGATGACCTGCTTTCCGAAGTCACTCAGTAGTAATACCTTCAGTGTTTTGGAATTGCCATGCTACAGCACAGCATGTTTTTGTGCTTGTCTTCTCTTTGGCTTCTGTGCAGTTGAGCCTGGAGCTCACTCAGCTGCTGTTTATGTTGTTTTAAAAACAAGCAAAGAAACAAAAACTCAACCCAGGTTGTTGGGAAGTGTTTCATTTTTTAGAGAGTTTTTCAACCTGATAGGGATAAGCTTCTACCTACCATGTGTCCCTTCTGAGGAGATTGTGAGATGCTTAGTTTGGATTTAAGCTGGTATCAGTAACAAATTTCTCTGTCTGTAGCAATTTAGTAATATGCCACTTGTTTTGATTGTGTTGATTGTTAGAAAAGGACAAGTATTAAAAGAACTGTACTTGTCTCCTGTGCATCTTGAATTGTAATGTTAAGGTCTGTGGTTGGAAGCATCTCCCATTTAACACCAATGTTTCTGTGTACTCTGCCATTCAGTTGTGCAACCTTGTGTCTTTTAATTTTTTTCCCAGTGGTCTATATTGTGAAACAAAAGTAGAATGTGTACTTATAAGCTGGAGGTGGGAGAAGGAAAATGTTAGCATAAAACTGATTTATTACTACAGAGAATGTCCACAACCAAGATAAGAAACGACAATCTCAGATTTTCTAAATTTCTGATTAGGTTGGCTGAGTTTGTTAGTAGGTGGTTTTACACGATTATATTTTTTTCTTGCCACTTTTCTTATTCTATTGTTGTCAAACAATCGTGTACTGACGTGAAAAACATCCTGTCATGCCAAGACTGCAGTGCTTATGGTGAGGCTGCTAGTTGTTAGCATATTTTAGTTAATAAATAGTCTTAATCTATAATAATAATCTATAATAATAAAGTTTAAAAATCATTGCTGGGGGGAAAGGTATGAGAAGCGGAGAAGGCTATGAAAAGGCTAACTTCAAATTCCTTTTGGATATTTTCGGTCTAGTTGCTGTATTATCAGCATCCAGCCTTAGCCAAGTTTTCTGAGTTATATCACTTCTGAGTTACACCACTGTGGCAAATCTCCAGCCCCCAAATCCTTGGTTTGGGCTCGCTGTGAGGAGGTCTCCAGCACCAGGTTGGCCCGGTCAGCAAAGCCGGAGGTGATTTAAATCTGGAAAGGCAATAAAGGAGAATGATTTCTTAGTTGCTGCTAAAATACTTAGTTTTCTTAAATATAAATGTTAACTTTTTTTTTTTTTTTTTTTAGGTGAAGAACATTTTAAGAATACTGGATGGCACTAGCTTTGTGTAGTTTTGGGGAAGATTGTGTTAGATGGTTGCCCTCAGGAGCTGGGGAGGTGGCTGCAGAGCAGAGATGGCTGGGGACATCCTTGACAGGCTGCTCTTCTGGAGAGGAGACAGGCTGAGATCTGCCCGTGGGTTGTGCATTGCACATACAGCTGAGGAAGGATTCTAGATGTAGTTTGCAAAGCGTCCCTATATCTTAGCCAGACTGCTAAAACAGAGTTTTGTTTGAAGCTGTAGGTCGATGTCATTAACACACAGTTGCTGTGTGAGAGACAGTCAGGTGAGAAATGGATCTGTTGGATTCTTTAAGAATGGGAAACTGAGAGTTGATTTTTGAAGTCCTACAATAAGAGTGATGTTGAGCAAGTTCGTGGATCTCTCACACTAGAATATTGTCTGAAGACTTTCAAAAAGATAGAGGCAGCAAAAAAACAACCAACCAAAAAACCGCACAAAGTGGCTCGCCAATTATGCATAGACTTACTTAACTGTGCGATGAAGCATAAGAAAGATGAGCTAAAAGGTTGCTGGTTAGCTATTGCTGCGGGTTCTTGAAGCAGAACAGCTCTGCAGAGCCCACCTCACTGAAATTGTTTTCTGACACTTGTGTTAGGGAGGTGTGCTTGTGTGTTCTGAACATGTTTACGAAGATTTACAATGGTGATCTCTTAAAGACAAGTTATTCTGTATAGATATGACCTCTATATATACAGTTATGTTTTTTAAATATTAAGCTTAAAGCCTACAACGTTACAGAAATAACTGAGAGGAGTGTGTAAAGATCAAGCTAACATTTCAATTAGTGATATTCTTGGTGATCAGTAATATTTATTCTCTTGTATGCTTAATGCTTTGCATGTATCCAGACTTTTTGATTTTGACCAGGAAGTACCTGGTTTTAGAGACTCTAGGTCACATTTCTGCAGTTACTGCTTTTTTTTTTTTTTTTTTTTCATGAATGTTATTGACTTCAGAAAATCCCTACAAAAGGTATCTTCCTTGATCCTCTTAGGAATATGAGGCATTTTGAAAATGATTTAAAATGCTTTGAATGAACAGTAAACTCAGAATACATCTGTTTGGGGAATCTCTCTGTATCGGCATCCTAATTTTCAGGTAGACATCATCAGGCAATACGTATTAATTCTGCTTATGCGTCTGTAGATTTCTGTGGAAGTCATACAGTAGTTTAATAATGCAAAGAATTGCCACAGCATGACTGGTCTATGTTTTCTTTTTTTTCCCCCCACCCCCTAAAGTATTCCTAAAGGTGCATTATACCTGCTTATAGTTGGGTGGTTGCCCAAGTAGCGTTGGGATACTGCCAGTTCTGCACTGCAGTAAATCAGCATCCTGAATTTATACATCTTCTTGTGGATACGTTTTCAATGGGGAATATCTTAGGCAATGTATATCATTAAAACAAATAAATTCAAGGACTTGGCAGTTAGGTCTCTGTAAGCAGACGCAGGAATCAAGGCTTCTTAATAGTGTCAGTGATCGATGTTACAGTCTGTTGGCTTTGCATAGTCAGTTCCAAATTTGTGTTATTGTTTGACCTGATTTTGAGACATTAAGACTAAAATGAAGTTTTTGAAGGGATTTTAATTTGCAGCTTCCTCATGTTTTACTAAAGGCTATCAAGTTTTTATCACTGCTGTAATTTTGAGAATAAAAGCCTTGATTTTTGGAGAAACATTGTAATGGAATAAAATTTAATAGCAGAGTTGTCTGGCTATAATGACCACAGAATATTTTGGTTGCAAGATCATACTATTTTTACTACAACTGTCATCCTTTTCCTTATGATTTAGGAGACTATATTTTTTTTGTACTGAATTTCTCTTCTCTGACATCAAGGAGCAGTAATTCACTGTCCGAGTTTGACATCAAAATTTCAATGACAATATACCAGCTAGATTAAATATATTTAAACATATAAAGTTGCATTATGTATTTAATAATCATCTATTTAATCAGCTAAGTCTAACAGACTGGTACTTGCTAACGAAACTGTAATAATCTGATTTGATAGAATTTTGTTTGCTTTTACTGACATTCTATTTTAAAATGGAGAGATTACAAATAAATGAAATACTCTGAAGAAAACCATGCTCCTCATGATATGCTTTCATATACACTGAGGAATTGTTTCTGGGACTGAATGCTTCATTTATTCTTTTTTTCCCAGTCTTGCTACCAGGAGATAAGACACCAGTTTTCATCAGATGTCCATTAATAAAATATAACCACAGGCATAAGTTGAAATGTCCGTGCTAAGATACACATTTAATGAAAATTAGAAGCTCTAATTTGAGTTAAGTTTTATCACTGGATATAGTTTGACTTTCTTTTATTTTAAGATAAGGATAAGAATAAACATAGTTTGAATGTGTTCATTTAAAAAAATATGGAAATTTTATGTGGCAGACATTCAGTATCCAACGTTTTATTTCTGTGTTTGGGATATACTTCTTAATGTCACGAAGCATATTTAAAATGCTGTTGCAGATACCAGATATCTGCATAACTAACTAACTAAGATTACAGACAATTCTGCCAATGCGTAAATGAGTTTTTGATTATTCTGAGTATTGCAATGAAGGAGTGCTAGCGGGTAGGCTTTTTGGGCAAAGAGATGTCTACCTGAGAGAACTGTTTAACTGGAAGACATGTTTGACATACCAAGCCACTTCAGGGCTGAAAGTCTAATTGTGGCAATGGTTATTCAATTAAACAAATGCTCCACTATGTATAGCTCTCAGCATACAGAGTATAGTTCAAATGAGCAAAGAGAAACAGACAGATTAATCTGCTGAAACAATATCCTATGGAACATAAGCCTGCAGAGCAATGTTCCTTCTAATTTCTTCTTGTGTAGCATTAAATGCCTGAAGGAGGTCCCAGTTCTGACATGTCAAATTTCCTTTGTTCCTCAAGTGGAGACCTGGGAGTATGAACAGTGGCTGTTCTGAATTATTCTGTGTTTGCATTCTGAAATGTATTCAACTCATATTGAGTACGAGTTCATAGAAGTGTAATCTGCTAGGTACATCTTGGTTTGAGATATAATTTCTTTCATCAAAATAACTACAAAAGTTATAGCTGTAACAAAAGTTGTATCTGTAAGAGCAGTACTATATACAGTTTAAACAAATCTTGAATCGTTTAGTAGTTGAAAATTTAATGATCCACCAAAAAAAAAAAAAAAAAACACAACAAAAAACAAAAACAAACAAACAAAAAAAAAACCACAAAACACAAACAACAAAGTAGGTCTTCCACTACCAAGAAAATGTTCTTGCCAATTTCTTGATGTTTTCTGTGAAGTAGCTTGGAAAATACAGATCGTACCTCTGAATTGGAAAGTAACTTTGTTGGGTGTTGATATTTGATGTAGCAGTGTTGCTGAGCACTGGATTGAATACCCAATGTTGAAGGGAGAATGACGCTTCTGTTGTCAGAGCTCAGCAGTAGTTACATGCAGTTTCCATGCTTGCTTCCATTGAGTCCTGTGTACTCTTCAACTTCTTTGCTGTTTTAAATGGGTCAACTGAGAAATATGATGAGAAAGTGGTCGAGGCAGCAAAGACTTCTGTTTAGCATATGCTTTCACGTCCAGATGCTGAACATTGCCACTGAAGTGAAGTCTCGTTTGACAGAAATAAAGCATGTTTGACAGCAGCCATCACAAAGAACTGCAAGTTCTCACCCTAGTACATGTGTGTGACATTCATCGTCCCAGTGAAACCACACGCACTCAAGAAGTCATGTGCTGAGCATGATTCATTGTTCCAGAGGTTTTGGAGTGCAACACCCCAACTTGAGAAGAGAGAATTAAAGGTATTGCAATGGCCCTAATTTGTAGCTATTTCTAAAGACCTAAAGAAAAGTCATGCATCAGGATTTGTTAGGTGTAGGATAGGGGAGGTTTTACTAGAGACAGCTTGGAGATTGGGATTTATTGGGTCTTTCAATAGGTTGAGTCAAATCTTCATTGTTTCTGAGCATTTTGGAAGTTTTTTCACTACCTTATTTGATCAGGAAATCCAAAAGCTAACATTGGAAAACTCTGCTACTGTATAATAATGCCCTTCAGAATTGGTTTGTGTGGGGAATGTGTATTGAAACAAGTTGCTTTTTGTGCATTTTTTTTTTTTACTGTTTTGGAAATGTAAAGTTTCCAAACTGGACGGTTTGAGTGACAACTATGAATTTACTCTGCAAAGTTCTTTCTTCAGCTTTTTTTTTCCTGTCAGTTTTAAAGTAGAGAAGTACGTTGTCTGGCTGCAGGTTGTAGTTGCGTGAAAAGGACTACGTCAAGGAAGCTAGGGAGGAAAATTTAAGGGAAAGATATTACAATCCAGTGTCTGGATTTCCTTTTCTAGTTCCTGAATTCACGTAAGTCATGCTCTTCTTCATTCCGGAAAATTAAATATAGATTCTCCAGGAAATCCTCTGCCCTCAAGCGCTGTAATATTAGGGTCAAGGTTTAAAGTAGCTTTATTTGGGCTTTATACAGCTGATTTAAACGTAGATTATGAAAAAAGAAAGTCTGCATAGTGGTAACTATTCTGGTATTGGCCTTGTTTTGCACCACTTTCAGGTTAAAAGACCATTAAATTGTGGTACCTGAGTCCTTTTGTTGTCTTCATGGAATAAAAATCTGTCTTCTGCTACAGACCACTTCTTGTTCTTGAGTTTCAGATTTTCTTCTGCACTGCAGCTGTGTGCACTTAAAGGATGTAGACCCATGAGCAGTAATGTTATCTTAGTGTGGTAACACAAGTGTAATTGTAGTGACTGGTAGCCTGCCTGTGTGACTGGTAGCCTGCCTAAAACCCTGCTGGTTCTGTGAAGCTTGGATGGGAATCCCCAAGGTTTAATTGTGTTCTTGTTGGCTTTAACATAGCTAGGACAGAATGACTATGTGTGTTAATTTTCTCCAACTGCCTCTTAAGATTTGACTTTTGGGTTGATATAGTATCCTGCTGATTCTCAGCAGGATAAATTGCCTGTGACATCTTTCTTAGTAACAAATCGTGTTTGCTGTAACCTGGGGAGGAGGATAGCTGTGCTCCATTTGGTAGGTACTATAACTTGAACAGTTCTCGGTTCCATCCAGATAAATACCCAGAACAGTAGATAAGCTGGAAGGCAAAACAAGAGAAACCACACACATGCACACGCACGCACCAAAAGAAAGAAACCCCCACAGTCGTACATATTTGAAGCAATTTATGCCATTGTTCTAAGGCCAAGAAGTGAAGCCACTTCTGGCCTGCAAAGAAGATCGGTGAATACCTGCTGGGAAATGTACAGTATGTGCCAATAATTGTCCTGATTTCAGGTGTTTCTGCTCACTAGCAGGGAGGAAGGGAGGAACTCAAAGCTACGTGGAAGCGCTGCCTGTCCAGGTTGTGAGGGCTTTGTTTTCAGGCTGGAGTGCATCTTCCACTGCACTTCTAGTCTTATAGTGCCAGACTGCTGCTGTGTCACCAAAGGTAGTTGTGTTAGCCAGCACCGGCACCCTTAGAAAACTCCATGTTGAAAAGATCTGCTTTGGCCAATGCTGGATGAAGTGCCTAAGTGCAGTTAACATATTCTTGCAAACCCAGTCAGAGATGTCCTTTCTACAAAATCCTTTTAACCATAGTTTGTTGCCAACCCTTTGATGCCATCTTCATGAAGACAAACAGTTTCTCTGTGCACTATCAGTGGTAGGCAGTATTCTAGCAGTTAAAGAAAACTCAGTAATTAGGCTTAGGTTTCTTCTCTATAATTATTATTATTTTGTTTTAAAACAAAATGTAAAATGTGATCTCAGAGAAAGCAGAGGCAGAACACTCATTTAAAGGCTAAAATGACATCCTCCTGTGGCTTGAAAAAGAGCTTTTGTAGATCAATACTGTAGCTCCTCTGCAGTTTCTTGTGTAGTTCCTTGTAGGCAGAGAAGTCCTGAGGAATGTAGGATGCGTTATTGTTGAACAATGTGTCAAGCACAGCACAGAAAATGTGGAAACTCAATGGAAAACCACTTTATGTTTTAATAGTGTAGTGAAAAGCACAGAATCCTTAAAATGAAAAGATTGTACGTGGTTTGTGTAACAGCGCTTTCTAGCAAAACAGCTGGCTGCCAAAATAGCTTTGTTAAGGTTTAATTCAGAACAAGTGAAGTGCAGCAAGTGTTGAGGAGCACAGGAGTTAAATATATTTTCATATAAAAGGAGTATATCAGTCTCAAATTTGTCTGTGCCTTAATTTGGAGGGGAATGTGTGTTCTGGGGAAAAGAGTGTTTTCAGCATGTGTGTTTTCTTAAGAAATGTTTTTTTCAAGACTATATTAAGACACAAGTAACTGTAAGGATGAAAAGAATGAAAATACATCAGTGTTCTTGCTCTTGAAGACTGTCTTGGAGATATTTATGATGTTTTGTTGGCTGGCACTGAAAGCTTATAAGAACACACAGTATCTTTTGAGGAAGGTATCTTGGATGCATTTATCTTCTGTAGTAAGCTTCCACAATTATGGTGCACCAATATTAAAGATGTGTATACATGTTTTTTCAGATAATTAAGGAGTTTAATGCAGTGGGATTGTTTTGTTTTTCATAACATGATGCAGGTACCTTAGGAGAGCTTGGAGGTTCACAAATATGAGTATAAAAGTGGCTATCAAAGTGCACATAAAGAAAAAGGAAAGCAAAAACAATCAAGTAACCAAAATCAAACTTGAGGAGATAGTATTATCACTCTCAGCTGTCAAATGAATGTATGTTTTTTTAATTATGTATAAAGTAGACAAAGTATGGTGCTTGTGACAGATAAATGAGGTGCAAGAAATTTTTTTTTCTCCCTTTTTTTCAGGGAAAGTGCAATGGATAAACCCATGAACTGTCTCAAAAAAAAAAAAAAAAAAAAGAGTTGAATGATTTAACTGAGTGAAAAGTCATGCTGTGTTCAATCCAGTAAGAAAAACTTAAACTACTGCAGTTAAATGTATACTCGTTATAGCTATTTGTTAAATAACTGGAAGTTAAACTCAAAAGAAGCAGAAGGATGGATTTGGATATTGAACATATTGACTGATGCTTGTGAAAACCAGTGTCTGTCTTTCTCTTTGGAGTTAGAGATGCCCAATGAGAAAAGGTAGCTAAAGCCCCTTATGAATAGATGGTTTGGCGGAGGGATTTAAATCGATCATTGGCCTTTGAAGGAAAAAGAAAAGCTTGTGTATTACAAGATTTTGCACAATTTGAAATATTTGACTGTTGGTTTAAAGGCATCTTTTAATCTTGTTTCAATTCTTGGAAATGGCATTCTGTAAAAAGTATAAACAAATCTTCTAGATTTTTCTGCCTTAGTGTCATAAAGTCTCTGACCCCAGCTGAGTTTATTTTTTTTTTTGTCAGACTACACATTTATACTTAGTCAAATAATTTTTAGGAAAAGGAGGAAAAAAAAAAACAAACAACAAAACAAACCACAAAACACTTCCACCAGCTTAAGTGATAATATAATGCACTGTAATATGTGTGGAAAAATTATCATTGAAATCCTAATGGAGTTACTTCCCAGGAACTTGGGAAATCAGTTTAACAAATCAGTCTAGCAGCCTTTGCTGAAAATGACTATCTTAGAAACTTTCAAGTATGCTGATTGTTTTTTAATGGATGCCCTTCTAAATACTAATAATCTACACCAAACAATGAAACAACCCAGCAGATGTGCAGTTCAGCAGCAGTGCTGGTTATACGTGTGTCAGCTTAGGATGTGTGTTTTTTTTTTTTTTTTTTGGGGGGGGGGTTAGGAAGTGTGCATATAGATGTGTGATTTTACTGAGGTGTTTGTTTATGCTTTTAAGAGCTCTGTTGTCTTTTGAAGTGCTGCTTTTCTCTGCATTAATCTGCCTCTCTGTATCTATGTGCAATGTTGATTTTTCTGGAGTAACAAGTTTGAGGGCAGTATAGATCCATATGAGAAACAAGCATGAGAAGCACGTTTCTAAAAAGTCAGGCTGAAACACTTCAATTATGGAAATCAAAACTGTTTGTTGTCTTAACTGTGATGGCATGCGAGTGCTTAATTTCCTATTGTGCATCAGTATACAGTAGTATTTCCTGAAGTCTTCATTTTGAAGATACTAAGTGTTCACTCCCCAGAGAAGACTTTCCCTCTCTTTAACCTAGATGAGTTTCTGCCCTTGTCAACTGCAGGTGTTTTCAGTCTAGGTACTGCATCTTTTTATGCAGTAAGCTTTTGTGTAAATTCAGCAACAAAACACATTGCCTCCCAGAGAGCTTTTGTGCCTATTTTTCTTTTTAAATTAACTTCTTGACTGTGAGCTGTAAAGTCATCTGTGAACAAGGTACATCAGAGGGTATCTTCTATGACTTGCTATGGTACTTGCTCTTGGCTGAGGTGTTTTGCCAATTTATTTTTGACTGGCCTGTAGAACTGCTTACAGACTTAACGTTTGATAAACTTGCGTATCAAACAAGTAAAAAGCCCTGCAACTTTTTGCTGAAGCTTTCCCGTGGACAAACCCATGGTGGAACGTATGGTTGCACTTCTAGGGAAGTATGGGTGGGGCATGTGCATGCACAAGGTCTGTAGAGGAACACTGGTGTAGCTTCACTTGCCAGAAGCTACTGATGTAAACTTCTTGATCAGTAAAAACAAAAACTTTGAAGACTTGGTTGCTGAACCCAAGTTCATTAATGTTATTAAATTAGTAGTAAGAGTGATACACTGTCTGAAGTGTTTTTAAAATTTATTGTTGTGCTTGTATTTACTCTGCTTGCTTCTTTTTAGAGCAAATGCATTGATATGGTACAAACTGCTGCACCACACAGTCCTAAATGACAGACTTGTTTTGCCAGCTTGATCATAGGCTGATAGAAAAAGAAATATTGGCTGCATTATCTTTGTTAGTTGAAGGGTTTTTGGACATAGACGATGTCCTAATTTTTCTCTGTTAATTCTCCATGTTTCTGCTGTTTGTCCCTTAATTCATGGTTGTATTGCACAGTGTAAAATGGGAATAGAGTAACTTTCTGAATTTCAGAGTTTGCCATTTTGCTCTTAGCTGTTTTAAGCCAGCTCCCTTTCTCTTTCGACCCTGCCAATGCAGGTGCTTTTAAAATCTTGTTTCATCACATAAAAAAAAAAAAACATGCTGCTAACTGCACATAGCCAACTTACATTTGAGGTTGGGTTTTAATACTATGCTGTCATCGTCATTAAAGGATGTGGGCTGTTCTTGCTTGAAGTTAGAACTAATTGTTGCTGAAGACTTGAGACATGTAATTTTAAAAAATGAAGGTGCTACAGATTAATTAAGTAATCTGCATCTCTTAGAGTGTCACTGGGGACATAGTTTTCGGCTAAGAACACTAACACAGTTACTAATGGGATTCAAGTATGCCATTACTGAGCTGCTTTGGAAGAAGCAGTGGGAGTGGCAAAAAACAAAGTAAAGTACAGGCATTCTGAGTACAGGCTGTTGAAATGGCACAAGATTTCTACTGCAGCTATTTCTAGTAACCTTAAGGAACTACTTTGTTTTCCTAACTAAACATTACTTGAACTTATCCAAGAATTTACACCTATAAGAAAAAAAAAAGTATTACTCAAGTAGCAAGTTCTCAATCTACGATAGAATGACTGCATGACAACATCTTCATTTGTGTCCCTTGGTGGTGAGAGGAGGGACAAACTTTTATTAGCAATTTATTCTTGGGCTGCGAAGAAGCACAAATTGGCCAGTAAGTAGTAGCAGTAGGTAACGTTGACTACAAATCTTACATAGGTTTACCTCTGCAAATGTATCCAGAATTTCCTTACTGTGTGGAAAGGCAGAATGATGCTGAGGGGCAGGTTTCTTGAGAAAAGGAGGGAAGATTTCTAGAACTAGGAAAGGAGGCCTTATTTATAGAGTGAAAGATGCAAGAGGAAAGTAATGGATTCAACAGAATACAATGTAATGTATTTACTGTAGCTTGATTTCCTTTTGTTAGCTTTCAATTAGATTTCACTGGATTTTTATGCTGTTACCAAATGGATAGATACACATTTTAAAAAGTGAAATATGTGGGATGAGACATTCTAATAATGTATACGTTTGCAGGTAGAAATTGACTACTTTGATGAAATTGTTCTGTAAATGATTGAACTAGGATCTTCTTTTGGAATTTTGAGCATTTTTGGCTCTTTGTGATGTTCTTTCTACTGGCAATTTGGTAGTGCTATCAGTTGCTTAAATCAAGTGTCTTACTCTGTCATCTTCTTTATTGCAGCCCTGATGATATTGGTACCTGTTGGTATATCCTGCTGTCTGGTTCAGTCTTCATTAAAGAATCCATGTTTCTTCCAAGAAGCAGGTATGTCAGCTATGAATAATCTGCATTTAAACAAAACTCGTGTTAGATGTAGAGAATTTGTAGAATTAAAAGGCAACCTTTATGCTTAATAGAAGTGCAGAAGTATGCACGTGCTTTTCCTACCTTTACTGGCTTGTAGTAGTTTTATGTCTGCAGCTAGAGTTGAAAGCCCATCATTTTCGACACTGCACAAACACCCAAAGCATCATGAAAGACTGCTAATGTAAAAAATAAACACAAAACCAATACAAGAACAACAAAAAAACCACTTTGTCCCTAAACCCCCAAAACAGAATGAAGTACTGGGTAGACTGTTCCTGTGAATAATCAAATGTGAAGCTGTAGTGCATCCTATGATTTATGTTGCTTTTCTGAGGCTTTACTTTGCACAAGACTTCGTGCATGTTTTAACATATGCTTAGATCATGTTACTGCCAGTTTTGCTACTTTTCTTTAATGTTATGCTTTGTGTAAATGAATTTGCAATAAAAAGTGATATTTTATGTGGGGAAAAAGAAAAGTTTAAGTGTGAGACTGTCAAAACCTATATCACTTCTGTAAAAAAAAATATATATATATATATAAAATATTACGAGCTGTGGAAAAAATGCAGAAAAACTACAAAGATCTTAGTGGAAGCAGAACAGAATCACTTCAAAATGCTGGTTATGTGCATATTCATTCAAACTAGTATAAAAGGTTCCTTTAAAGTAAATAACACGTAGTAAAATTTGTGAAAGGCAGAATGAGCGAATGACCCCTAGAAACTTCCTTACAGCTTTTAAACAGTGGGAAGCCAATTGAAAGCTAACATTGGTTGGTATACAAACAATTAAATATTCAAATCTGCCTCTCACTGGGAGAAGGACACTGGTCTTGGGCCTTTCATTTGACGATGATTGGTATGTTTTTGGTGTAAGCAAATATCTTGCATATTTAAGAGGACAGGCATTGCAGATAAAAAGGCATATTTGATGTGCCATCAAACAGCACAGTATATGCTAAAGGTGCAAAATTGGTTATTGTAAAAAATAGCACAACAACAGATTATAGGATCCCTGCTGTTGGCAGATGGAAGAAAATTGTCCCATATGTCATCTCTAAAGGAAAAAAAAAAAAAAAAAAGCTGGCAGAAAGTGCTACCTTTAGATGCCAGGAGAAGGGATACATGATATCTGAATTAATTTAGGGTGGTTGCATATAGTCTGTCACAGGAATCCTCTGTTCCTTTGAAATGCAGCAGTAGTTGTGCTTCAGGCATTTTTTGACATTCGATAAGAGGTGAAATTTTATAAGATAAACAATGAGCTTGTGATTCTTCCTGGGAGAATGAATAGAAAAGTGCAGATCCTGTCTAAGAAAAGCATTCAAGGATTGCTTGCCTGGACAAATGGAGAAACGTTATCTGGGACAGTGTCTCAGTCTAAATCAGAGATTTCATATTGGTGAATTTCAAGTATAGAATGTGGCTTTACAGAGTTCTATAATTGTGGATGGAGTCAAGTAGCTGCCAAAGCCAGTATCTTGGGAAGCAAATCCAAGAGAGATGATTTGTTAATTAACAAATATAGCATAACAAGTCCATGAAAGGAAAATTAAGAATCTTGAATTTAATGATGTGAGATAAAGTATGACTGGAGAGCAAAAACAGTCATTCTAGTAAGAGGATTCACTCTGCAGAGAGGTTATGGTTATTAAGAGGATAGATGAGGGCCTTATTTAAATTCAGTACAAAGCTTGTCAGGATTTTTTACATTGCGAATGAGTAAGCTGCAGTATCTGGGCCTTGGACCTATCCATGAAGAAGAAAAATGGGGAAAGTGAGAGAGGGCTTAAATGAGGTTAAATTTCTGACTTGGAATATTGGTGGGTCATAAATGATTTTTAGTTTTTAAAGCAAAGGCTTGAGAAGAAAACAGCTGGTTCAGCTTTACTTACGTGTGTAGTGAATTGCTCTTAAGGAAATTGTAAGCTGCTCAGTTATTGGGATTGGGTACAGAAAACAGTTTAACAATGATGTATGAGGTAACCTAAAGGGGTTTGTACACAGCAGAAGGCGCTAACATCAATTTTTTTTATGGTGCTGTAGTAAAAAGGGGGTGAGACCTTCTCAAAAGGCTGCTAATGAGAAAGAACTAGTAGGGAAATATTTTGAAATCTAAAGAGTAGGGTCAAAAGTAGGCAAAAGGCAGTTACTGGATAACAGCTGACTTAAACTGACCTTCTACACATACACAGGAATAACTGAAGAGCCTTTTTGTTTATTGTGTCATTTGGGAGTCTTGATGTGTTTTTCTGCTCTTTCAAAACAAAGCAAAAACCCCACAATAACAAAAAACAAACCCATGAATTTGCTGCATTCTGCTAAATGCATCAAGTTCTCATGAGTTATTGACCTCAGGTAACAGGAAGGGACATAAATATTGTGTTGTTTGGCCAAAGTCACTTGAATAAGCTTACTGTAAATTCTTATTTAGACTTAACGTTTTTTTCATCTCTTTCATCTATGTCAGTTGAGAAAGCTGCTAGGAAATAATTTTGCAACATGTGCAGCTGTGAGTAAGAGAGGAGGATGGAGCTGAGGAGAGGCTGTGTAGGAGCAGAAAGCATGTTCTTCTCCACTAAATCCGAGTGACTCAGAAAACTCTTGTTCCTTAAACTACTTTTCCAAGATATCAGTTTAATCAGTACACCCTCTCCCCCAGTCCCTCCCATTTCCAAGCCTCTTACCATCCAAAACCCATAATTTTTTTCCTACTTCAGAACTATCCTCTCATCTCTGCAGCCTGCCCTGCACTCCTGCAGTAAATCCCTTTGCCTGGGTTTCTCAGGCCATGTCCTGCCTGCCCAGGAAGGACCTCGTGGGTGCCAAGGGCTTGTTCAGACGGCAGGTATCTCCTTACCTGCCCCTGCCATAGCCAATCTTAGGCTGTGCTGGCATCCTTTAATCCTGTCTCTTAAGTACCAGCCACAGATACCTTTCCTTCCTCCTCAGAAGAAGCATTTAAGCCTTGATAGGAGGCTGTTTTCTGAAGAAAAAGCTTTGCTGCTAATAACTTACTCAGGGAGTGCCGAGGTCAGAAGCCTGAAGACGTACAGCAACCCTACACCAGCAGGACCCATTCTGATGGTTTGGTCAAGCTCAGTCTTTGCTGAATGATGGGTGGGCAGTAGCTGGTGAAATTTAAAATAAACAAAAAGTGGCACCTGCCCCATCTTCAATGAGTAGAGTATTGAGAGAACATGCCATGTTTGGTTGGATTTCACTCTTAACATGTATCTGTATGAGCCAGAGTGAAAGTAGTGCCTGGTTAGGGTAATTCAGATAGCCCTAGTGAATACATCAGCCTAAAATCACAGAGGTGTTTTCTCAGTCCTGTGCTGAATCCCATCCTGCTCTTAACTTCAAGGCTGTTGGCATTTCAGCCTTTAAGGAAGAAGATGAAGTGCTGTCTTCAGATCGATAGCTGAAACTTTGAAGTACTTCAGTGCATTGAATTGCACATGCTCAGCACATTATTTACATTTGGGGCCTCTGTTAGCTAATATAGCTGCATTAGCTTCAGATATAGCATCCCTAGGCTCATTGGTAGATAACACTGGTAATACCGTTTTGTATATTTTTCATGCATTTTGTGTCAGTTGACCTTTTTTTTTTTTCCATGTTTTTGTTTCCAAATCCACTGTAAACAGCACACAGAATTCTTTGGGGAGAGGGAGGCGATGACTAGGGCTTGCAAACAGATAACTTACAGCTGTGAAGAAGAGTATCTTAAAAAAAATAAATAGAAGAAAATTCAAACAGCCTAAAATCATAAGAAATGACCGTCCCTTTGCTTTCCCGTTCACAGCACAAAGAATAATACAGCACTCCAAAAATAACCAGCTCTGTAATGTACTTTACGCAGTCAAATAGCTGCTAGTTGAAACAGTTTAAAAAGAGCAGCACAGCTGCCAATTTTGCTGAAGTTATATAATTTACTGGGTGACTTATAAAACTACTTGCAACTAGCTTCTTGACAAGTCTTTAATTTAGAGTGTTTTTTTTTCTTTCTTTTTAAGTTGTTCAAGATAGAATACATGATGTCCTGAACTGAGTAATTTGTTTGGGGAATTTTCATGTCTAAACAATGTCTGTTTCATGAAAATAATTCCAAGTAAATCGCTTTATTTGCCTATTGTAATATAGCTTTAGCTGTATTTGTTCCAATGCCAAGCTAGCAAATCGTGTTCATAAGGGCTGGATTTCATTCAGTTAATGTCTTATTTTGGGAAAACATACAATTCGGAGTTCTAAAGAATTCTGACCTTAACAGTTAAGCTGCCATACTTGTGGTTTAATAAAGTAAAGCTTAATCTTGTTCTCCTATTTAACTTCTGTACGTTGCAACAGTGAATTTTATTCTGACAGCTTCATGTGAGGAAGACATTCCCTGCATATTTTGCTTTTACAATTTTTCATACCACTTTTATTAATTTTTTAAATTAAGCATACCAAGCAAATATTAATTAAATTAAACATTCCTTAACTGCCCCCTCCCACCATGACCACCAAACTAGAATGAATTGACACTTTTTCCTCTCACCACTTTCTCTGAGCTTCTGTGCCCTGAAGCATTTCACATGGTAGAATGAGGTTTATGTATTAAGTCCAAAAAATAAATGAGCAGAAATTACAGTTCCCTGAAGGTTGTCCTGGCTTTCCTGTGTCTTCACATGGTCACTGTCAGCAGTAACGTGACAGTCCCTCAAAATATCTTTGGAATTGCCTCCAGCATCTCTAGGTCAGCTCCATGCTCTCATCACACTTGCTCAGCTGCTCACACTTCCTGTGTAGTTTTTGTTCCAGGACTTTGCTTCTAGTGGAAGTTTTACCACAGTCCTTCATCTTTTTGGTTTGGAACAAACGTATTTCCTAGATCTCCCAAAACTAGCCTCATGCTTCCGCATGGCCTCAGCTGGAGGACGTGGCTGACTCTTAGCAGCTAAAAAACCCACAGAATTGCTGGACAGATTTTTCTCAGGGAAATGCTCTGGTGCTTGGGTTTTTATGCCTCTCTCCCAGAGGTCTTCAGAGACTGAAGTCCCCACTCTTCAGTTGCTGTAGCTTCTTCTTTTCTTTCCTTACTGCCACAGCTACCCTGTTCTCTCACCCTTTAACATAAGGCTGTGCTCCTTTTAGCAAGCTTACCAGTCCTACATATGAAAAATTATTTAAGCTTTTTCTTCTGACTAAAATATTAAGTTTTCAAGTTGAGAAAACATTTTTTCTCTCTCTCCAAAATTAAAAAGGATGTATCTATTTGAATATGGATGATTTAGCCCTCTAGTCTTTCTTATAGTAAAACAACTTGTAAATGGAATATAGTATCAAGTTCTACTGGAGAGCAGATGAAGAAATTATGGACTTGCTTCAAATCTGTTTAAAGCAATAGGAAAATTCAATTTGTGCAGAAGTGCTTATCACTTTATGTTGTGAATGGTTCGTGATGCATGCTAGCTTACCTCTTCTACTTCAGGTTTCTTCTAATTCAGGCTGGTGGTAGTGAAACATGGTTTTAACTTTATTGCACTTGATAGGTTTATTTAAAAAACAAACAAAAAATCAAATATGAGCTTCATGACTTGTTAAATAGCTTTATTAGTCTGTGAAAATATAATGATTGGAGGCTATAGTTATTTATAAAACTTTCTTGACAACAAAAGGGCATGGACCTGGAAAAGTTTATTTTTTCCATTACAAAAAAATAACTAAAAATGTTGGTATTTTTTGTCTGCATCTCTCCTTTCTTAGGTAGAGAATGTAACTTTCTTGTCATTCTTTCAAGAATGATAGGTGGCATTTTAGCCTTCTGTTTTGTTTGTGACCATCTTTCAAATGGAAGAAAAAGTTAACTGGAAAGAGCACAACTTTAATATTAAAGTACTCTTGCCCGAATAATAAAGATTGACACTTTGGTAGTATGTGTATGCTAATATCTTTATACTAATATCTTTGTACTAACAAATTTGCAAGTTGTTGTTTATTAATAATGGCTGCGGCTGGCTGCAGCTTATGAAAACTTGGAATGAAACTCGTGATTTGTCTGAAAGACAGGGAGCAGTATATACAAATACTTAAACCAAGATACTTTTTGCACTTAACTGAAGAGATGATTTTGCCCTGAGAAGGAGATGGTTTTTGAAGGAAGGAAATAAAAAGATTTGAGGGAGTTGTAGTTTTGGCAGCTGCTGTTTCAATAATCTAACCTACTCAGGGAATCGATACAGAGCTGTGTGGAGCTTGTTGAGCTTTTTCCTGTTTCCGAGTTTTGCTTATGGCTAAGCATTTTACAGCATCATGGTGAAAACACAAAGAGCATGCATTGGAACTTTATAACAAAAGATAGCGGTCCAGGTTATGCTTTTGAATCTATTTAAGAAATTACTTGAAAATAAGTGATTTGGATTTAGTTTGATTTACATAAAGTATATTTTTTGCTAGTTCGTGATGCTAGATTTTCCTGTAACCTGCTTGTTGCATTATTTCTGTATCCAGCTAATGCTGCTCTGAAGCCATGTGCATGACTTACCTGAAAGGCTGGTGGGAAGGTATTGGTGTGGGCTGACAGCCAGTGCTGTGTTTTCTGCCTGGTTTGAATGACTAGGTTCAGCATTTCAGTCCATCAACTGAAATTAGGATGTGGAGGAGATTGATCTCATGGTTTCATCCAGGGCAGACTGATCTCATAAGCTGAAGAAAAGTTGGAAGTCGT
Organism: Anas platyrhynchos; assembly: GCF_047663525.1. NCBI lineage: Eukaryota > Metazoa > Chordata > Aves > Anseriformes > Anatidae > Anas > Anas platyrhynchos. The sequence continues at coordinate 32,703,539 of NC_092590.1, read as the reverse complement.
AGTGGAGATGTCTATTTATGGATGAGTGTATATCTACTGTGAATTACTCACAATGGATTTTATATGAACAACTGTTTTGTACCATCTGCATCAATCTAAAAGTCTGTGTATGTCCTTTTGGATGATGATGTTTACTGTTGAAAACACAGGATTAAATCGCAGCTCATGTGACTGTAATTACTTTGGGACTCAAAGTCCTGGAGAATAACCAAGTTTGGGTGCAAGAAGAAACACTTCATTGGGAGTGCCTGGGCTGGCCATCTGCATTGGATGTTTGTCTCCGGCTGGTATCGTGTTGCCAGTAAAGCCTGGAGCTCGCTAATGGGTGGCATTGCTGTCTTCACCCTGTGGTGCTGGAGGGGCTGGAGCTGCCAAGGGTCTGTCCCTGAGCTCAGCTCCCTCAGGGCCAGCTAGCAGGGAGGATATTTGGGGGGTCTGTCAATCTGTCTCAGTCTGGCCTCCTCCTTTAGACCAAGCTACGGTCAACTCTGGTCATATCTGAATTAGCTGAGCCATAAACTTTGATGGGTCTTGTATTCTCCTGTCATATGCTGCTTCAGCAAAGTTGTAATGCAGGGCATGTGCTACTTGTACCAGCAATGTTATTTAAAACTATCCTTCCTGTTTGCAGATTTTAAAATTGTGAATGCTTAATGTTTTTTACAGCTAAATGAGTTTGGTATTACGTACGTTTTGCTTTATCCCACCCGTCTCCTGTTCTGCTGAATAATTTAGAGCTCATTGAGGCTTGAAATTGGTCACTTTCCAAGTGTGCTGCTGGTATCTGAGGTGTTGGGAAATAGCAGAGGAGACAGTTCCAAAATGATGAGATTGGGTGGTGTCTGGCCTTGTTCCTGTCAAAACAATTATTTCAATGCTACTGGAGTTCTGTTCTCGCACAACTGATAAAAATGTTAAGGGACTTAATCTATTATGTTGGCATCCTTTGAAAATAAAAATAGAAAGTCAGCATAGTGGGGTTAGTGCTACCAGGCTTTCTTCCAAGTTTCTAATAAGGAGAGGAGAAGGTAACAAAAGCAGAAAGAGTCAAATGACCTGAATAACTTTTAAGGGAGCCTGACTACTTCTGATTCCTGTTAAAGTGCAGTGGGTTTTCATGGGTGGAAGTAGAGCTCGGAGAGAAGCAAACTTCAGAAGCCCTCACAAGCTGACAAATGCTGGCTTTTTACTAGTTTCTGGGTGTATATCCTAGAGCCACATGTCTCTTTCCATACAAAAGACCTGAATGATGGACTTGAGAGGTTCCGGGTCATCTGCTGATGCTCACATGCATTAGTGGAATGATCAGAACAACTTCAAGTACTTTCTGCCGGAAAGAGACCATTAACTGATGATGATATACAACTTGTAGATTCAAGAGTCCTTGTTCTGGTCCAATTTTTCATTGCTTCGCACACTATAATCATAAGATAAGTCAAGATGGTGTTTCTTGCCACTGTTCCTGCATTTAAAAAATAAATAAATAAATCAAAGTAGACTTTCCTTATATCATGCCTTTTTTTTTTTTTTTCATGTCAATTATGTCAGTCTTCCTTGGTGAGACCTCAACTGTAAAATTACTAAAAAGTTAAATGTCTCAATGCTAGTAATAAGACGCTTAGGAATTTGTAACATGGAGCATAGAAGCAAATTATATAATAGTGTAAATTTAAACATAGTGAGTCAGTGAACAAATAGAACTTATTTTTGGAACGTCTGTATAGAATAAGCACAGTCTAAGTGTTCAGTATGGGTTATATCAAAGATGAAGAAAAATGATCTGAGATTAGATGGATAATAGAATTTTTCTGTATAAGTGTGCATTTGGTAAGTGAATGGATTTGAAGGAAAAAAATAAATGAAAGAAACAGAGGTGTTTAACAGACTGGGGATAGTCTTTTGGCAGGAGGAAAGCATAGGAAAGGAGAGAATCCTGAAGATATCTGATAGCAGATATCACAGATATATTTCCTTTGTGGACAATATCAACTCACACATCCCATTTGTTAAATGTTGAAAAGTTGCAGTTAAAATTTTGGCTATTCACTGTTTGAAAACTATGCTGAAATTATGTGATTTCTTTTTTTTTTACTGGGAATGTTTTAGAATGCTCTGTAGGATAAATGGGGGAAACATTCATTCCACTGAGAATTTGTTTTTCTTGAAGACAGGGACATATTGTAGAAAAATTTAGGTGGACTTTGTTTGATGCCTGTTCTCTAAAATGTGTTAAAATGTAGACTGCCATACCCGGGTGTTTGCTACTGTGTATGTATCTAATTGGATCTTTCAGAAGAGAACTCTTGCTTTTTCATAACTTCTATTGCAGCTGGTGAGGTGACATACTTTGCAATCCTTTCCTAATGATAACTACTAAAAAAAAATGAGTTGAAATACAAACCTTCAAAATATCAAAGCATTCAGTTGCTTGAGAAAGCTGCGTTTTGCGGGTAAAAGAGACCTGATGTTTTTTATGTGCTATCAGGGTCTCTGGGCAAGGTCAAAAAGTATAATGAACTGAGAAGTTGTCTGGTCATTGCTTGCCCAAAAGGAATGACAAAGTGAACTGTGTAGAAATAGCATGAAAAATGCCAAAGAGTGAGATGGATACTGCTTGGAGAGAGAGAGCTAAGTGTACTGGAGAGCAGGAAGGCAATGATGCTGGCCTAGGTATGCTATGGTGGGAAAAAGACTGTCTTCAGCAGCACAGTGAAGTTTTCACAGCAACATTCACAAACTAGAGAGGTCTTTTTTTAAATCCTGAAATTAGACATAAATTATTACTATTGAACTGTTGCTATATATTTAAAAAAAAAAAAAGCACCACCTACAGAATTGAAGACTATATGTTGTGTACTCTGTGGAAAGTCAAGGGGTACCTTGGAATTCCTGTTGTGCTTACAAGTGCAAGACTCACAAGTTAGGTATATTTTTAGATATACTTGTATATATTTTTATGTATACACAGATATAATATATAGATAAATATACCCAAGTATATTTTATGAAATATCCAAGAAAACTCCTGATGGAAGTCCAACATGTTTGTGTTACGGGATGGCTGTGGCTGTTGGGGTGTGTATGGGCCTTTTCTTTGATTCATTTGAGCTCGAATATATGATCTATAATTCTATATATTTGTCTTTGGAGGAGAATAAACTTGATAAGATGAAGTAGTGACTTACACTAGCAGGACTGAAGCAACAGAAAGCTGGAAGGAATCAATAGGAGTATTTAGATTATTAGCATGATCCTTCTAATGTAATTCTTCTAGAAATAGTGATTTGAACAAAATGTTATTTAGTACCATAGAAGACTTTAAAATGCATGAGAGTTTTCATTCTGAGGTAATGCTAAGTTTCAAATGCTGCGAAAACTAAATCCAGGCACACTAGACATAATATAAAGTGCTAAATGAGCAATAATTTATTTTCAAATTGTAATCTAAATAACTAAAACAAAATTGTCACTTTTGTTTTATTATTTTAGCTTGTTTATTCATTTACAGTTATAGGTCACCTATTACAAAGATATCTTGAATGCATCTGCATTGTACTAATAAGATTTATGGGAACTAGTTATCGAGGTCATGCATTTAGCTCTCCATGTGAATGAATTGATTGTATTGAGTGAATTAGGCATATAAGTGCGGGTGAAAAGTGTCACTGTGTATGGTCTTATTTTTACTACTGCAAAACCAAATGGCATGTCAAGTTGCTCATTTTTTATTTTTTTAAAGATGACAGTTTCTAGCACCTTAATTGTGAAATCTATAAGGAGACTTAAATGGCTTACTAAATATTTTACAAAGTAAGGAAAAAAAAAATCTCTTCTTGTAGTATAGAACATCTAAAGGCTTTGTATGAGGCTGGAAAAATACTTCTCTGTTTTAATGAATTTCATGAATGTTAATTAGCCAAACTGTTCTGACAAGGTCTTGCCTCTTAAGTAGTGTTCTCCTATAGCTTCTCATTCTTTGAGACTATTATATAGATTTTGTGATGTCACCGCTGTCTTCATGGCAACACAGACGTCATTAAGTAAGAAGAAGTATAAACAAAGCAGCCTTTGTTCAAACCATTCATTGAAATATATATATTTTTAAATTACAGAATTAAAAAAAAAAATCAGGTTAAAAAAAAACCAACACTCTAATCTTTGAATGTTTTCCAGGACAAAGTAATACGAGGTCTTCTAATTTAAAAATAAGTTTTTTTTTTTTTTTTTTTTTTTTTTCCAAAGGGAGAACTTTTCTGTTAACTGCTCTGATGAGGTAACAGCCTTCTCGCTTTCTGTATTACAGATGCCGCAAAGTTGAACTGCTGCAGCAAGTACAGATACATAAATGCCCCTCTCTTGTTAGTGTGTATATGAAAGGGTCATTAAAAAAACAAACGCTAAGTGGTATTCCGGTCTGAAAAGTGTTTGTGATCACCTGCTGCTATAAAGGCCCTAAACATCTACCATCATCTACAACAAACCTGTGAAACAATATAGGATTCTTTGCAGCACTTCAGGGAATTTCAGATTGGATTTTTAACTGTTTCAGCTTAACTTTAGTTTTAAGGTAGCATTATAGAAACCTAAAGTGAAAAGCAACAAATTCAAAATCTGTGATTTGAAATCGCAACCATCCTCAATCTAATAACTGGGTAGGATTTTAAAACTAGGCATGCTTTTAAAAATAGTAATCTGTACTAAATTATATGAAATTCATCCTAAGGCGTATGTTTGGGGATTGACTAAAGGGGTTTTCCCTGGAAGCAAGCATTCAGGATCTATCTAATTTCCACTTATTCCCTGTGGGTTTTCAGGAACTTCTTTTGAAGTGCTCTCAGTAGTCAGCTGTACTTTACCAGGTTAATGCTACCTCTGATCTGGGTTGTATGTTCATAAGAAATAAATAACTGTTACTCTATTATGTAGGTAAAGTCTGTCATCTGTAAGGATGTTGACTAAACATATTCAGAATACTAAAAGTCAGTAAAACTTTCAGCTTGTTCAAATTAAACTTCGCTCAGTTTCAGTGGGAATTGTTTAGACATTTAATATGGTTTAAATGTCCTACATCAGCTACTTCACACTGCTTGGCACCCTCTGTAGGACTGGCTGGGTTCGTCCCTGCTTGACACCTTGCTGCTGCAGCACCAGGGTTGCTTACCTTGATACCACGATTCCTCTGCCACCACAGACAGCTGATAATCTGGGTTTCAGACAGAGCAAAGAGCTGCAGTGATGCTTGAGGCTTTTTTCCTTTCTTCTGAGCACCCCAGACACTGAAGTGGCATGTACTTAGCTCTGGCATAGCGAGTCCCTTCACTGATACAGGAGCTGTGGTATCTGAGACTGTAAACATCGGAGTTATCACATGACACTGGAGAAGTCTAATCATCCTTATCCGTACTGTGTAGTGAGCTCATGTCTGCAGGATTTGAAAACAGTGACAGGTCTGCAAATGCCTTTTCAGCTCATTGCAGTTGCCAATATCTCAATTTTCCTTTCATCTGGAAAGCATTTCTGTAAAGAAGGTATTTGAACCTGCTGAAAAAGAGCCATAAATGTAATAATTACTGAATCTGTTATTAATCTGAGAATCTGTTGGTTTTGATATGCAGATGACCATCACACTTTAAAATAATATTTAACACAGGAGCAACTTGGGGCTTCACTTTTGCATACTTGCTTACTTATAAAAGATGGGCTCTAATTGCAGTGATAATCAGAGAAGTCAGCCTATATTATACAGGCATTCAAACGATAAGATAATGATCGTATCTGTCTTTCAGTTGACAAATCTGTGCTTTCATGGCTTCCAGTGTGCAGCTGTAACCGTGTGGAAGCCCAGCGCTGCCTTCCCTGCCAGCAGAGTGCTGCTCCCAGAGCTGCTCTGCATGCATGAAGGGCTCTGCCTCTTTTCCAGGGGGTCCCTGGTAAGGGAGAATTCATCCCTGGTAAGGGAGAATTGAGTGGAGGAACGGACTGGGTTTCATCTCATCTAACATACTGATGTGTGAAACCCAGCTAAACCTAGGAAGGTTTGAATAAGCTATTAAAAGGGTGCTGATTTTTAAATTCTAGACAAATAAAAACTAGAAGTAGTGGTTTTAATTTGGGGGGGAGGAGGGGAAGGTGGGAGAACTTGTCTGAATCCCTTACTGTCTTGCTACGTGACAGATAGAAAATGGCGTCCCCATTTTTTTTCCCCTGTCTAGACATCAAATAAATGCTGCTCTATGATATTTCATCCAGGAATTTAGTGTGAATTTAGAACCAAATCGAACCTTTTGGCTTTGTGAGTCGAATGTTATTACATCAGGCTTTGACCTTGGGATTTGTCAGCTCAGCCACTCTGTCCGTGTTGGTGTCTGCATCACCGGAGAGCAGCTGACGGGTGGCAGCAAGCAGCTGCAGGTCCCGGTGAGGTCGCCGCGCTGGTGGGAGGGAAAACATGAAACTATAACAGTGTTTTGCACTTAAAAATGTGCTGGAGCACATCATGGCTGAAGTTGACGTAGTGGACCGTATAGATGACCACCATAATTTGTGGAGTTTTCTTTGTGAAATTTAGATATTGTTTCACTAACACGGGTAATTCATACATGAATTAATTATTACTGTAAGCTGATACAAGGTGAATATATATATATATATATGTATATGTATATATGTAAAAAAGCTTGTATGATGAGGAAAAAAATGAAAGTTTTATGTATCCTTTTTCAAGAATAGTTGTCACTAGTCAAACTGGGTTTTTCCTCTGACCAGTCTTTGGTCTCAAAAATAAAGGGAAGAAGGGTTTGTACTTCAGAATCCTTCTCTTGGTGTTTGTAGTCAGTGGAGTTGTCTTCAGATTTTATGTCGCTTTTGATGAACGTGTTTACATTCCAGTGCCAAGAAATAACTTTCCATTTGGAAACTAGGCTGATGTGAAACCAGAAATGTGGAGGCCCAGTGTGAGGGGACAGTGCTGGCTGCAGGATTACATCCTGCCTGGTAGCTGCCACCCTTCCCAAGAACATCAGAAGGAGCATCGGTGTGCATGCGAGGCCATCTGGGGACCTGGGGAATGGAGAGGTCAGGTCTGGAGAAAACTGCTTTGTTATCCAGTGTCATGGTAGCAGTAGAAAGGATGGGCTGGCAGAACAAGTCACCTTAAATACCCACGGGTTCTTGGCTGTCTATACATTTAAGTCCTTACGAAAACTAATGTGGTAAATTTGAAGGTTGGTCTTAAATTATTCTTATTTTGCTGTTAGCCGCTGGCGTTTGTATTAATTGTAGTTTCATAACTGTAAAGGCTTTTTAATGAAAAATTAAAATGTAAACTTGGGAAGCACAGAAAGCCTTAGCTTTTGCTTGAAACTTGTCTTCTGTTAACCAGCACACTGTAAACTGTGTGTACACATCAGTCCTTTGTTGAGGCGTATGTCTTCAATATAACAAGTGTACATAGTAAGGTATACTTATGGAGAAAGGAACTGGCACTCACAGTCAGTGTAAGTTTTTTATTTTAGAAAGCATGAGAATGGAAATGAAACTTCAATTGAAATGGAAATTCTGTGGATTAAGGCACCTGCTTTCAATATATATATATAAATTTTAATGATAATGAATTTATTCAGAGATCATGCTTTTGAATAGTCAAGCAGCAAATTAGACTTATGTTTTGTCAGTTGTGTTGGCTTTTGGCAATTATAGTTAGGGAGTAGTTGCTTGGGGAGGATATTTACCTTTTTAAGAGCCTTTTTTATCACCCGCTTTCAAAATTGCTGTGCTGAGATTTATTATAGATGCCTGTAAATAAAATTGGTTGGTATGTCTTTAAGGTTTTTTTTATGTAGATTTATATTCACATCATGCATCCAGTAGCTTTATGGGAAATAAAAGTAACTGTGATATAAAAGGACTCCAGAAGTGAAATTGCCTCCAGGACAGGTACTGAGGAGAGCATCTGTGAAGTTTAGCACTCAGGGGGCCTCAAGTCAGAGCTTATGTGGTAGCAGGAAAGAAGTGTTGGAAGAACTGCTGCAAAACAAGGTTCTTTGGGGAATTTAGGTGGGGCAGCAATATCCTAACTCAACAGCCTTCTGGCTGTCTAAATTACTGTTAACCTCTGCATCCCCTAATGACATCCACCATCACAAAGGTAACTTTAAACTGTTTTGGCTTGCTTTGGTGAAATTATTATGAACATCACTGGGGTTCTCTCAGGTTCATCACTTATTTAGCTACAAATCAGCTAGCTATTCTTAGGAGTTGAAATTCATAAGGTTTAGTTAAGATGATTTTATCTTTATGTAATAAGACAATTTTGATTTGAAATGATTTAAGGAATACGATACAGCCAGATGTGAAGTGCCTATGATGTAAAATGATCTAGTGCATTTTAAACACAAAAAATGTGGTTTAACCTTAAGTTTCCTAATGAAATTAAATATTCATAATCTTAGTCCACACTACAGTAAGGAAAGAAGTAAATCTGTAGTCCTTTGAAATCAGCTAATGATGGCTTTCTACGTTTTACTTCACCTAGTGAGTATTCCTGTTGACTACTTAGGTTTATCACCAAACATGCAGTCTAATTGATTTTATATGGTAAGTCTGGTGTAGCATCAAAATCCGGAGAGAACAGTACCTAGCAGCAGTTACTAAAACAGAGCCGCTATTGTGAAGATGACATCAGCCCTTCCACAAGCTTTGTTTGCTGCTCTTTCTTTGCCATAGCCAGCACCCCTTGAGCTGGCTGACGCGCAGATGCAGAGCAGTGACCATCTTTGTGTGGCTCTGCCACTGAGCTGGCTGGATCTGCTTCTCACTTTCAAAGGGGCTCTTGACTGCAAAACCTGTTAGTTTGGGTGCAGAACCATGAAGATGTGCTTACCCACATGGCTGCAGGCTGTTCAACCTGTGTAGGTCGTGGTCCATGCAGTGGCTGGTTACTGCACCTGGGGGTTTTGAGCAAAGGAGCATCACTGCTCTTTGATTTTTGCTTTTGTGCCAAGCTCTGACAAAAAAAAAATGATAAAAATTTACTTTGACATCAGTCTTATGAACTGAAACAGTGGGATTGGCAGTGCTGTAGTATCCCAGCAGGATCCAGTATCCTCGAAGTTGCATGTCATCACACATTTGTGTGACTACGTGTAGTTACCCAAGTAGCGCTCTGTAACAGGTAGTGTGCAAACAGTGGGATGGATGTCCTGCCACAGACAGAGCTGGACACTCCTGGAGTGTATAAAGTAGTGGGCAGCCACAAGAGATTGATTCCTCCTTTGCACTGGTTACGTGAGTTCCACACTGATAATGTATTTTCAGTAGTAGGTTGAAAGTCATGGTGTTTAGCTGGTATGTTGTGTCTGGGGAGAGACCTGCAACACTTAAAATGCTCTCTGGCCTTGATTTACTTGTCTTCTTGCATGCAATACTTAGTAAAGTTTATAGTTTGTTTACAGCGTGAAGGGCTTTGTGGTCTTTGGTCAAAGGTAGTATGCATGTGTGGTGCACTGTGTGCTCTGACAAATGTTGTGGTGTTGTAGGAATCTGAGTGAAACAGCAATGACGTGGTTATTTGCTGCAAGACTTTGTGTGCTTCTGGGAACAGAAGAGTTTTCTCTGATGCAGTAATTCAATGTGTGCCTTCTGTCATAATATGTTGGTTACCTGTTACATTGTGCTGAGGGTTAAAATACAAACAAGTTGTTGGGAAGAGTAGAACAGAATGTCCCAAAATGCTACTTTTTCTTTCTACTCTTTTTGCTAAAGCCTGAAACTTTTGGATGGTAGCAGTGATTAGTAAAGTGCAGAAGTTTAAAGTTGATGCTTATGGACAACAATAGGAGAAGAGGAAACTGTCAGGGGGGAAAGTGTATATGCGTTTTCAGCTGAAATTGGTGTTTTCTGTGAGGCTAGAAAATGTGCTGGCAGAAAAAATGTAGTAGCATGTTCTAGACTAAAATTAATGGCTGCAAGCAAAGAGGGAATGAGCATCTGCAAGGAAAAAAAAAAAAAGAGTATTTCTGTGGTTTTAGTTACAAAATCAAAAAAAGTGACTTCCTAATCACCACTTTTATTTTACTTTTTATTCTGTTTTTCAGTCAATGAGATGATTTACTTTCCCTTTTCTGTTCCCTCCTCCCTTCCCCATGAGATTTTAAGGAAAAACTGTGCCTATGGATCAGGTTAATGACCAAGAAAATAAGTTTGTCACTTTTTCAGTGGTCTAATGAATCAAGATAATGGCTTCATTTTCTGCTATCTTTAAAAGTAGTTGAAATTCTATAAAATTCAAGATGTCATTGTAGAGTAGAGCACCCTGCGTTTTGTTGCTGGACTGTAGAAGGAAGCATGTGTTTGCCTCTAGGAAAATATGCATTTTGTTGAGAGACTTCTTTATTGACTGTTTCTTTTCAAGAGGCTTAGTATTCTGATTTTTTTTCTATTGTAGAGGTCCCATGTACCATTAAACATGATTATTATTTTGATGAATAAGCACAGCTGGCATTTCTTTTCAATATCTGACTGCCTTCTTTTTGAGCTATAAACGTGCTGTTGTCAAGAGATTAGCCTGTGGGGTAGTGAGTTAAATTGTTCATTTCCACTAATCGCTAGACGGGACAGACATGCAACTGGTTAGACATGCTGATCTGAATGGTGTATGAGCTTCTTCCGTTTTGCTTATTGTGATATATATATATATATATTTATTTATTTAAAAGTTACTCACTGACGGTTTAAGTGCGTCATTGTGCCTGTGCATTACGTAATTGGTTAAAATTCAGATTGTAAAATCTTTGAGTCTGGTTTGTAATAACTGTAATAACTGCCTTCTGAAGTTCTTCAAACCCTTTTCCTATATCTTTTATCCTTGTATTCTCATTTATTTTTGTATGAAAAGATGGGTACCCACACACACTTACCCAATGTGGAAAGGAGTATGGATACGGGAGAATAAGATGGCTTTTGAAAAGCCTGGGAAACTTTCAGAAGTTCAATACATAGCAAATAGATCACTATCTGCCCTGAACGTAGGGACGAGCTGAAGTTGTGCCCAGAGAGCTGTACATGGGAAGGTTTCCCGTGCCTGCTGCAGTGCTGGGTTGAAGAAAGGGAGAGGCTAAGTAGTTAGGCTGGCTCTTAGAAAATTTCAGAGCAGGTTTGTAAGGGTACTCTACAAGAGGAGCCCAGAATTACCATGTCGCCTATCGTCTTGGCTGCAACAGGAGAGGTCTGAGTTAGCCAGGTGCAGAGGGACAGGGAAAAGCACACACTCTAGAAACAAACTTCAGCTGGTTATCTTTTCTTCCACCCTGACCGCATATCTAGCACAGGAGGGCTTGTATTTCACTGAATTATGTACTGGCTCTGCGCTGCACCTCTGCTGCTGCATTTCATGGATTCTTTGAGGTTGAGCCTGCAGAGAGAGAGACGGTTCATTTAATAGAGGCAAGCGCTTCGGAACTAGAAACTAAAATAGCTATTTTATCTTATTGGAAGCAAAAACATAATCATGCCTAATTGTTGCAATAAGGTGGGAATTTATAATGAAAGGCAGAACATACTTTTGCCCTCATCAGTTTGGGAATACTCTTACATTCAGCATATTTATTTTCTTAATTTATTTTGAGTAAAAAGGAACTATTTGAAGTTGATCAGTCTTCTTATTCTTCTCTTGGTGTGCTAGTTAGCTTTCTTTGTAGAAATGGAGATGGCTTAGGTAACTTAATACTGTAATGCCAGAAGAAGATGCTAGACCAAACGGTCTAATGTAGTTCAGAATCATCCATGCATCTTAAGTACCCAGTACTTCACTGACACTTGCTTTAGTGCTAATGGAATTATTTAGCAGTTGCTCTTAGTAAACTATGTAAATCAAAAATACACTGGTGTCCGTGGGTAACAGTTGTGTAGGAGGACATGCACATGGAACTGCATTGTACAGAGGTATGTATATTCTTTCTATGCTTTATCATTTGTTAAAACATAAATATACCTATGGATTGCATTGTGGATCTGACTTCTGTTCTGATGGAGGTGTTTTTATTCTTCAGTTTTGGCAAGCGTTCTGCAGGAAGCTTCAGGCGTGGCTGTGAATGCATTGTTTTAGAGCCATCTGAAATGATTGTGGTAAGAATATTTTTTATTCTGTTTCTTTCTTTTTTTTTTTTTTTTTTTTTTTTTTTCCAGAGTAGGATGTAATTTTACAGACCAGCTTTGGTAACACTTCAGTTTACAATAAAACGTAGAGTCTTTTGTTTTGCCATATGAGCTTTATAAATCTAAGATATCGTAAATAACTTTCTTGCCTTTTCTTGCACGTATACTTCAATGGAGTGATAAAGGCATCTTTTCTATACAGTTGTTACATTTGCTTTTGCAGTTTCCTTGTAAAGCTGTAAAGTTTGCTTTTTGCTAGCAGAATAGTGGATTCGTTTTTTTTGTTTTGTTTTTAATGCTGCCTTACTCATTGGTAAGTGTAAATGCTTTACAGTATTAAACTCTAGTTAGTTTAAATAACTGTTTGACTGAATTACATTTATTTTCAACTGTGAGGTTTTAGGAAACAGTTTGAATATTTTAAGCTACTGTCAACTTCTCTACATGAGTTATTTTGTTAGTGGTGTCTGCTGTAGTCCAGTGGCAGAACAGCATCCTCCCTTGAAGGCTCATGGGCTCATGAGTTTTTAGTTCTCATTTGAGGGTCCATCATGTGAACAAATGCACAGTCAATGAGCTGAATGCTTTTTGCTGTGTTGCTGAGATAGTGATCATTTCACAGTACTGGTGTGACAACAACTAAGCCATATATAGATCTTAGTTCAAATATAGACTGTGACATTAAACATTTTCCTAAAAAGTGACAGTTTCTGTAAATCTTGGAGAAGCCCAGGAAGTTATAGTATAGCTTTAGGCTTACAGAAGAGAGAAGTTACTTAATTGTAACTCTTAAAAAGTACTTTAACTTCCCTTCTTGTAAATGCAGGCATGATTTTGTAGGTTCTAAGCACTTTGATCTCGCTTTAAACAGATAAAGCTGTTTGTATAATGGTAGCTTTTTGTCACGTTTTGGTCATATCCCTCCTTCCAATTCTACCTCAGAAAACTATCTTATGAATTTAATTCAATACAGTGAGAGACATGGAAGGCAAGTGTGAGAAATGCAAATCCCTTTTTCCTTATCCCTAAAGCTGTCGGCAATTCTACTTTGTTTAGAAGCGGCTAAATTATTCAACAGCAGCCCATTATTATCACCCTGTACTGGCCCCCTGATTTACCTTGCCAGCTTGTGTAACTGGTATCTGACCACAGGTTCAGGAAATGTCGTATTGTCCCAGGTTTGTTTTCTGGAGGGGTACTACTTAGCTGGTGTAGTTATATGCACGTCTACCTATCTTGTGCATTCCTACCTCAATAAGTTGTGAGGAAGAGGGATACAAAGAAAGGGCATATGGAAAGAAGCTGACTAAAGAGGAAGATAAAAGTAGGAAGCTTCTGTACAGACAGACAATGTTACCATCTCCTGGAAAACCAGAAACTGTATTTGTGTGTCCCCGTCATCTGTCCGTGTCCTGCCTCCCCCCCTCCCCCCCCCATTGTTATGCTGAAAATTATGTTTAGTGACAAGTATGTAACACTTCTGGTGGATTCCTTGCAATTTCTTGGGAGTTTTTGTCTATTTCTTTTCCTTACTGAAATATACCGAGGACCCTTGCTAGGTGCCTGAAACTCTTCTCTGCATCTTCAGAAATAGTTTAGCCCTGCAGAGTAGATCGGAACTGAAAAATGAGTTAACTGAATCCCATGTATAGCCAGTGCTGATTTTTTTTTCCCATTTCCCTGTTAGTGTAGAGTAAGGTTTCTGTTAGTAGGATGAATGCAGAATAGATGGTCACTTTCAGCCAAATTACTATAAAAAATTGTTCTTCTCTTTCAGGAAAACCAGAATTCTCAGTTCAAAAATTTCCTTTACAGTGTGCTATTGTGTAGTAGCTTAGGACTATGCCTTTTGAAGAATCTTAAAATTAGAAGCCTAGCTTTATATTAGCATATACCTAATTGTTATTTTTATTCTTCCTGCTCTTATTTTGAAATGATTTGTTCTTATGTAGATCCAATCTGTTAGATATCCTTTTTATATGCTTTCAAAATATTGAAGTAAATAATACTAAACAATGCTGCCTACTGAAGAGCAAAGCCTTTGCCATATGATGGTTAGGAAAGATCCCAAGGGACAAACATAAGTCAGTAGGAAAACTACCAAGTGCTGTCCCATACAAGTTTTCTTTTCAAAAATGTGGTGAAGTGTTTATATCTGTGCAAGAGAAGAATTGAGCGGGGAGGGAGGAAACATTTTTTCCAAAAATGGTCATACTCAGTGCTTCTGTTTGTAGCAATAATTGCTTTTTTTTTTTTTTTTTTTTGTCCCTCTGGGCATTTGATTTTCTTTTTTGTTTTAGTAATGGCTTTGCTCTTTGCAATGCAGAAAATGCAAGAAACAGCAAACTGCCTTTTTTTTTTTTTTTTTCCATTTGAAATAGGATTTGTTTCTAACATGGAGGAACAGTTTTATTTCTTTTGGGAAATGACACTTGCTTGCATCTATTATAGGTTGATTATATGGATGAAAATGAAGAATATTTTCAGCGCCAAGCTTCTCATAGGCAATCTCGAAGGAGATTTAGGAAAATCAACCAAAAAGGGGAGCGACAAACAATTATTGATACTGTTGATCCTTATCCTGTGGGGAAGCCACCTCTACCTAGAGGCTACCATACGGTAAGCTGCCTGCATTTGTTTCACAGCAACATAAACAGTAAAACTGTTGAAAATAAAAGTCAAAATGGCTAGAAGTGCTGGTATTTTTGAAGATGGGTGTTTTGCTGGGGAGTTTCCCCTTAAAATATTGTGAATTTGGCTCCATCGGCTTATGTCTTAGTTCTGAGTTGAAAGTTTTTTTTTTGACTGTGATTGTCACGCATTATTTCTTAGTGTTCGAATCACTACTTGGAATTGTGAAAGAAACTGTGTTCTAATTTCCTTTTGATGATAGGTTTCAGCACAAATAGTGTACAGTGCTATTGGTCAGTTGATGAAGTGCTCATTCATGTATATGATAACAGTTGCTGCCTGAAAAGGACTGTACTGCATTGCAGTAGGCCAAATTCTTGGATTAGTTCTGTTATTTCTTCTTGGAATCCAGAACTTAAATGTCAAATTAACCTTTATTGATGGTCTGCCTCAAGAGCCTTTTATATACTTGGTTTCAGTGAGCTACATAGTCTCTCCTTCATCAGGGAGATCACTTGGTCATATTACTTGCTTTCTTTTACATGTATTTTGAGTAATCTTATATATTGAAGGCTTGCAAGCTTTCTCTTGGGATCAAAATAATAATTGTTACTCTACAAAATGTTTTGTTACATGGCTTTCAAATTGGGAAAAGCTCTCCTAGATTAATGTTTGGTATTGATTACACATGTAAGCAAAGTACTGGAAAAGCTGTTTGTATTTGACTCGCACTTGATTGCTTAAGCCCCCAAATCTGCAAGAACCGTAAAGGCATGGGCATAAATAACTTTGTGCATATTTAATCTCAGTGAGTTCATTTGGCTCAGTTTTGTACAATGTAAGCCACATGCATATAAATTTGCAGGATTAGAACTTTAGTTTCTAAAATACCGTCTCTGATCCAATGCAGAGTTGTAGGCTTTTTCCATTTTTCCTTTATCCTTATTCCTTGATTTGTTTGCCAGTTCCCTGTATATTCAATGTGTCTGTAAGTGTGTAGATGTTTGATTACATCTCCTGTTAATTATACAGGCTTTTCCTCATGAGTTGAATGATTACGTCTTATGCCAACAATTTGTTTTTTTGTTTATACAACAGCTTTTAATGGTTTAATTTTCAGTGCTGTTTTAATTGCTTCTAAATTTATTACGGATTGAGCCAGTTCACTTGGTTTGAAGATGAAATACTACTGATTTGTTTTTTGAAAAAATAAAAATGTGGAATTGTGCTTTGTAGGAGTTACAAGCACAGGAAGAATTTTTCTGTTGATGTTAGATGTGTAAAGAGCTTAGTAAGCCATTCTAGTGTGATTTTTTTTTTTTATCTAATATGAAGGGTAATATTTAGATTACACACAGTGCCATTTGCATTAGTAGGTCCAAGCCTGTTGTATAAATTTCACTTTAGGTATACATAATGAGTTTTTCCAAGTTTAACTTCGGTACTAAGAGCAAAAGCCCATTGTGTACCATTTTGTTGTGTGAGTTCATAATGATTTTGTGTATGTGTTGGCAAATTCATTGCAGAGGGATTTCATATTGAGTTGGAAGAGATTGCCAAATAAACTGTAAAATTTGCAATAATTTCAGTCAAATGTTGCTTTAAAAATGTAATATGATGCGTATGACTCACTCTGCTTTTTTTCAAAGCAAATATTGAGTCAAACAAAACTCAAATGAGTTTTACAGTGTAGTAAAGACTGTCTCCATGCTGGCCCATTCCTTTCTATTTTTACAGTATTTGGTGATCTTAAATACATTGTTCTCCCATTCACTTCTATTACCAATTCCTTTTCTATTGCTTCAATCACACGTGTTAAAGACTGCATTGTCTTTTCTCCCTTCCTATTTCCTGTCCCTTGACGTTATATTTTTTTAGTCTTAATTTTTGGAAAAATCAGCTAAGAAAGCGGATGTGTTGGAAACACATAGGAATTCAAAGCACGCTGTAGAACAGATCTTGAGGTCTTGTCACCCATCTATCCATTGGTCAGCATCTGTCAAGGTCTCATCTTCGGTTCTACTTCTGAATAATCTAAGCAGCATTAAAAATGTAAAGGTACAGGTATTGCAGTAAATAATGACAAAGAGCAGACTGAAAATGGATGAATACAATGGATTTGTGTTTAGGTTTGCTCTTCGTTGTGGATGGGTTCTGGTTTAGGTGTTAGATATGTGAGACTCAATACAGCTGCTTTGATAGCATTCTCAAAATCATCACAATGTGTAGTTTTGTTTTATTTTCTAAGTAGTATGAACTTTTTGTTGATTAAATTATTAATGCTTAATTTCCAGTAGTTTCTGAATGTTTTTCTTCAGAAAGTGTTTTCTGAGGAAAATTTTATGAAAATGCAGAGGGAAGTATTAAACTATCTTAAGTGGAAATGCATGGCTGTGCTTTTCAAGAAGTTAAATGCTGTGCTCTTGGTTGTGGCATGGCTTTCTGCACACAAAGCCAACATGTAGGGGACAGCGGGCCCACATAACATAATTTTAACATTATCTTCATAGTGGTGGAATGTACTATGGCATGTCTGATAATGTTCATCTTTTCCTTTCCTCCTATATGGCATTCATTTCATTTTGGCTCACAGGAATGCACTAAACCTCAGGTATTGTAACTTACTGTGTATGGTCCAATAACAATGTACTTGTGGGTTTGCAGTGTGATGTGTTGATGCTGATGCAATGTTCCGGCTAAAAGTGCCTCCTAGCCTTTGCTTTAACGCTGGAGCAATTTCACTATAATATTCAAAACGTGGAGTAAGTGTGGAGTTTGGTGACAGCACAATACCTCTTGCCTAGCCTGTTTGACCTTTCTTCCTTGCTTTGCTGTCATGTGATTTAGCAAAAACAGATTAATAAGCAAAGGGTACACATGAAATAGTGATTGACAGACATTTTACTTATGCATCTCTTCTATGACATAGAGGACTTACTCTTTGATTTCTACTTCCAGAAATAAGGACTCTCGTAGCTGTTTTGTACCTTTGTCACTAGAACAGGGAAATGGAGTGTGACAACATGAGCACAAAGACAAATGCTTGCAAAAGTGACTTGTGCTTTTTTTTTTTTCTGTTGATGTGTACCGATGTGGTAAAAAGCAGTCAGATTTTATAGACTCCTACCAACGTATAATGTGACCATTTTTTGAAAGGCTAAAGGACTGGGCACAGGCTTGCCAAGTTAAGGGAGGAAAGTGTGCCTGAGTGAATAAAGTATTTTGGAATGGCACCAAAACACATAAAGCACAGTTTTGACTAACATCAGATCTCAAATGCAATCAAAGAAATTTGAGGATCTGAATCCCATCTTTGGCACTTAAATTGCATTTGTCCATGCCAAAATAAATAAATACTAAGCACCCACCAAATCCAACATTTGATAAGAATGTGTCTTGTCAAGCTATTAAATGTCTCCACTGTTACGCATTGAGAAATTTCTTGTGATGCAAAGAACTGAAAATAAAACTGTTTTCTTTACCTCCAGAATTCTTCCTTTCCCTCAAATATCACTTTGGTCAAATTTTCTGGTATTTAATTAGGAAAGATATTTACTTCAAAAGTTTCTTCCATATCACATTGCTCATTTATTCCTTTGAATGACTTCAAAGGATTAGATTTCAATATGGTTCCAGTATCATAGGCATTGACTTCTGTGCTGAAACTTGTTCAGTAAGTATGGTACCTTCTGTGTAGGAACTCAGTTCCTTGAGATCCGCGTTCACCAGGTTTTCAGTGGAATGTGAGTCCATAAAACATTATGGCTAGTAGTGATAATGTACTCCTCAAGTTATGATATGAATTTGAAGTACTTCATAATGTTTTGATAATTTACCCTACAGCTTGAAGTTCGAAATAATGAGATTTCTAGGGGGGAAATTGGAAAATTGAAATCTGAAAATTGAGATTTCTAGGGAGAAGAAAATGTAAACTTCATTATTTATTGAAATAACATGACGTCCTTTTTGACATCATTTTTACTTTGGTAAAATGTATTTGTTCTGATAAGTTCAGGCCAAGCTGCTTTTACTTGAATCTGGAAAACCTTGTTGAGATTTTTTTTGATAGAAAATAACTTTGTTGCTTGTTCTTATTGTATTTCAGAAACTGTTTTTAATAACATCTTCTGACTTAGTAATAGGAATTGTATTTTAACTTTGAACGTGGATTGTCGTTTGCATGTACGTTTACTGAAGGCTGTTTAACACTGTTTGATTTAGCCTTGGTTCTGAGGGACTTGACTGAAAAGGGGGGTGGGCCTGATCTCCTGAGAAACTGTAGCTTTCCTATTTTATGTTGATTTTTTTTTTTTAAATTTAAGATAGCATGGTCATTTATAGGATGAGTTTAAAACAGGGTGGACTTTTCTTGCAATATCTTATCAGCAATAAGCTTTCTGGCTGCTCTGTGAAGACTTGGTCCTGCCACATCCGAGTGTTGCCAAGCTGGTGGTTATAGGACTAGTGCATGACAGATTTGGTGTAAGATAATGAAGTTCATAAAAGAAAAAGAACTTTGCTCAAGATGAGATGCTGTTCTTTAGCGGTGTAGAGGTTGCAAGTAGTGATTTATAACTCCTTGGTTTGTTATAATCTGTCCCTCCTGTGCTTTTTGATATTAAAACTAGGCTGCGGGCTTCTCCAAGGCTGTGCTATAGTCTTCACTTTGCTACAGGTAAAGCATCAGAGCTGGCCAGGGGGCTTTCAGAGAGGTGCTGGTAGGCCTGTAGATATAATGCTGAAGCACCAGTGAACTGTCCTGAACAGAAACTGTAGTGTGTGACTTTTCCTGTCTGAGAATCTGTGCAGGTTTGAATTAGTTACCAGATTTAGGAAAATTGCTGTGAGTGCAGCCTCAGCCAGGCTTGTTGAAGCTATAGAGGTTCCTGCACAAGGTCCCTTTACCTTCAGGTGGCTTTCTTGTCCCATTCAGCTTGAGATTCATGAGGGGACATCTGGTTATCACCCGTCCAGAGGAAAAGAACATTGATAGAACAGTGACCATCAATAACCCTGTTTTTTCCCCCAGGTTACATGCATGTTATAATTTTATCCTCTCAGGCTGTGCTGTGGAGCCACTCGTCCTGCCAATAACATTATGGGTAGACAAGTATTCTCCTTAAGGATTTTTTTTTTTTTGAATTGCCTGAAAATTTGAATGAGGAGAGCAGGAGATGAGTGGGAGGTTTTGGGGGGGCTTTTTTAAGTGTTAGAACTTGGTCATTTGAAAGTCAGGAGCAAATAAGCAAGTTGTAGGAACCTTGCTTCTTGCTAATAGCTTACCTTTCATTGGCAAACTCACCTCTTTTCCTGATGATATTTGTGTTCACATTATCTAGTGAGAGTCTAAAAGTCCTGGACTGAAAGTATATGTTCAGGTGTTTCTATTTTATGGACCAGAATTGCCATTTATTCCCAAAAAATTGCATTATAAGATGATGAGCAGTGTTTCTTTGTGGTTAATACAGTAAATCCAAATTCGAAAGTACTGATCCTATTCCAGGACTTTGTGACAAATGCCCAATGTAATTTTGGGCAACATTTGATGTTAAAAAACAGCATGTTATAATTACTTCTCTGTGTGTGTGTTTATTGTGTATATTGTATAATATACATGTTTGGTTCTTTTTCATGGGCCATTTCAAATGATCATGAAATAATGTAATGTGCTTGCTTCTCAACAATGTAGACTGTTACTGTGATATACCTTGCTACTATGTTCACACATTGTATTCTATACAGTAAATTGATGCTAATATCTTAGTCTTAATAATATAGAATTTCAGTCATTGTAGTTTGAATCAGTTGGAACAGTTTCCAGATAAGAAGTTCCAGCAAGAACCAGACTTGTTCTGTTTGTGGTTTTGAAACATTCATTTCAGTAATGTAAGCAGAGAAATAGTCAAACCATAATTGTACTAAATTTACAGTTTATTATCTATAGAAGGAGGCACGGTATGCAAGTACGATTTAATTGCATGTTTGCACAAACAATACGTGTTTGCATGAATTAATTTGTATTGATACAATCTTCAGTTTAAAATAACTTATTTAAAATAAATTCTATTTATCGTTCCTTAATGGAATGAAAAAGAAAGTGGCTAGCTGATTAATGCTGTCACATGTTATTGCCCTTTTACCAGGAGGGATATTTGTTCAGTTGCTTTTGTCGGCATGCAAAATTCAGCATGTGATTTCAAATGATGCAACTCCTCTTGTTATTCCATGATGGTGATCCTCATGATTTGGAATGAGGTTAAAAGCTGTATGTCACACTAGGAAGTAATACAAAATACTAATTGTGTACTTAGTCTGTATATGTAATATTTTGAATACGTGCAGTAATGCTAATTCCTGAAGTGTACGGTTGTATTATATATGAAAGGGTATTCTGAAGTGAGGCACATAAGAAAATATGAAAATTGTGGGGTAGTACCCGAAATACAAAATTCCTGAGAGAGTTTGGGCAGTGCCTGATGACCTCTTTTGTACCAGGGTTACATATTTCTTTATGGGAACATCCACAGATAATGCAAATGACAATATGTAATTCCCATCCCTACATGCTGTATTTTGTGGCAAAATGTAGGCTCTTAGCCACACAGCTTGCTTCCTTCATCTGTGCTGTAAGGAACTGTTACTGTTTGAAGTACTTCATTATATTATGTATTATTGTTAGTATATGAGCAACACTTTTTATGTGGTGTAGCACCCAAAGTAAACCCAAATTGTTAGATTTTCCTCCTTTTAGAAATGCCTACTGGCAAACTAATGCAAAATTAATGACATGCAGTGTTATTTACTCAACTTGCAGCTTCTGTCAAAGGATGTCTATTTTTGTATATTACATCATCTCTGCTGCAGAACTCATGCATCCATTGGGATTTACTGTTCTTTCATTCCTTTTAGAAGGGCTTACATTGATATTGTAACTGGATTTGTAGTTGTGATTGGATTTGGAAATTCAAAGAGTAGTGCACTTCAATTTATGTAATATTTTATGCAACTGAGGTGTCAGTAATTTTACTGACAGTTTGATTGTTTCAAATACATTACTGACACTGGGTCTTGTTTACAGCTTGTAGAGTAAGACAGTACTTTATGACCACACGCATGTGAAGCTTTGGTTAATAATAACATAATTTTCCAGTATAACATGAAGTTTTTCTGGTATTTCTGAGTTGTGTTGTGCCTTTTTTGTTATACATAATACTGCTTTTCTGATATGGAGGGTATAGGACTAAATGCGAGGTTTGTCATTAAAGCAGAAAGCTGTTCATGCAGCAGAAAAATAATTTTTTCATAACACTTTCTTAAACTGATCATTGCATAATGTAGCTAATTACACATATGGAATTTCTACCACTTAAACTTGATTAGAGTTGAAGAATATTTAAAAACAAAACAAAACAAAAAAACTATGTAGCCTTAAATATTTCTTAAATAGCTTAATTAGTATAACATTGTTTTAGAAACAGTTGCTGCATATAGAGTGCATATGGGGTAATGGACCTACATATGTATCATATTTGTGTAATACCAATACAAATCCTTTCAGTATTGGCATCTATCTACAGATGAGCATCATGAGTGATGCTCCTAATGTGGATATTTGCTCACTAAAGCATAGAAAGAAGCTGCCAGTTCATTTTCCCAAGTAACTGAGTGTATGTTATGTGATCTGTGTTTGACATAGTGCCTTAAAGATAAACTTACTAGCATTTGGTGTCAATCTGTACACAAAAGACTGTTTCTGAGAACTAGTAAAGGTGCTTTTGAATTTGATTTGAATCTTTTAACATTATTATTTTGAGTGCATTCAAAGCTGGTAAAAGTAGTTTAGGTATCCTGAGCAACTAAGAAAGTATATATAGAATTGAAAATGGGAAAGATGGATTGTTGCAAATCCAGCAGATGAGTTGTTCTTTCACTTTATATTTTGGATTTGCAAACACTTTCTTAGACCACTAACTGGCTCCTTAACTGGTCTTGTGATTTTTCAATTGGAGGAGGGGGGCAAGACTGTTTCTCCACATTTTGAAATATTGACATTATAGTCATGCTTAATGTCTCCACCAAATGTGGAACCTATTCCAGCACGTTCAGATGTGCCCCTTCCACCATGAGTTTTGATGTATATCAGATGAGTTTGAAAAAGAAGAAACTAAAAGTGATCCAAGAATTTAGTTATCAAACAGGTACTGTAAACTGCAGCTCCTGGCTGCTGGTTTGGTGACTTAAATCTTAAGCATTGAATTGTAGAAGTAAATCAGAATAGTGACAGTAAATTAGAAGTAAGTTTTGTATAGTGAGTTTAACGTAGCTTAGACTTCCATACGTTTGAAACTTTGTACAACTTGCAACTTCTCTATGTGGAAGTAACGCTGAATGTTTCGTAGAAATTTATACTTAGGTCTCTCTGTGAAAGGTGTAATGTTTTTTGACTTTTTCTCTCAAAATAATTTGGGTCATTTTGACAATTATTTCTTAAAAATAAGGGACAGTTGAAGTTGTATGGTATTTGTTACTGATGTAAGTGAAAGATCTGGATAAATATTTCTATACAGTTGCTAGAGCACAGAGCTCTCAGAATATGATAGTGCATGGTGTATATTACACAAGGGAGGATACGCAGGGATGCGAGGAGAGAGTTCTCCAAAAAGAAAATGATCTTATGCTGCTAAACTGTTTTTTTTTTTTTTTTTTTTTTTTTTTTTTTTTTTTTTTTGTAGTGCTGATTTTAATTGGGAACCCCTGGAGTAGGCTCCAGGGAGATTCTCCCTGGATAAAACTGTGGCTGGAGAGAAAAACAAAACTTATTTCCTTCTATCAAATAATTGAAGTGAATGGAAATCCTCTGTTACAGCACCCAGCCCTTTCAAAGTTCAACTTCCTTAAAATGCCAACAATACATAGTTAGTTACCTTAGGAGATGTCCAAAAAACAGGAGGATGGACAGAAAGGACTTGACATCATATATGGGAACAAAAACGACACACGATTTACATTATTGGGGGATCTGGAAACCTAGCAGAAAAGGGATTATTTTTTTTTTTGCCAGTTCAGTATATGTTTGCACTTTGAGAACGCAGTGATGAGTTTCAGATTTTCTTTTAAAGTTTCTAAGTAAATGCAAGAAAGTGTTAGAAAGCAGTTTGCTTAAAGGAAAAATAACCTTCTACTAGTTATTGGCAAGAATAACCTGCTGAAATCTCGCAACAAGCAACAACAACAAAGAAACAAACAAAAAAAAAAAACACCACAATAAACAGCTAGTATTTAGAGGAGATTGGCAAAAAATCTGGGTTTTGTTTGTTTTTAATCCATTAGTGTCTAATACCAGAACATTAAATAATTGTGCCCTGGTGGTCTCTGATGCATTGAATTCTGTGTCAGAAGAAGCATCACTGCAGTTTGAACATGCCAGCTTGTTGTAAACAACTGTTACAGGACACAGTGGGGCTGGTGAAGAACATAATGGGCCAGAATTTGGGCAGTTAACTGACCTCAGAAAAATCCCTGAGGTTTATTCTTACCTTTAATGACGCAGTGATAGGATACATGTGGAAGAAGTATACAATTATCTGTCTTAAGTAAAGTTTTCCTGCATAGAGAATGAAATTGTGGGCGCACCCCATGTAAATGAACCCATGTCCCTGGAATTCCTGCTGTGAAATTGGTATGGACACGATACGAGGTTTTTCTCTGATTTTTTTTTTCTTTTTTTTCTTCCCACTGAGCTAGTAAGAAGACTTGTATCTCAGTAGTGAACCTCTGCCCAAGCAGGTATGGATGTCACGGTATTGTTTAGACCTGGAAAAGGGGCCTTGTCAGCTGTGTCATCATTCTTGACCTTGGAAGAGTGTTTGCTTTTTGGTTTTCATGCTTTTGTTTTTCACAGTTTAAAAGCAGAAGGTACGTTTTCTTGTTCTTTGATTTGATTAACATTATTTTAAACTCTTACACCAAAGTGAGAAATTTTTATGAACGGTGAGAAGAACTTCAGCTATACCATCAGACTGCGTTTTCCACTCCTGAAGTACTGAAACAGTTAAGGAAACTAATCTGTAACAGTTCTGCCAACTGGATTCATTAATACCTCAAATTTCAATGTCTAATTCTTAGCATTAAGGAATGACAACATGTGCTTTTAAAGGTGTGTTAACTGCATTAAACTTTAGGCTTATGTAACTGATAACCCTTTGCTTCATGAAAAACAGGTAAATTAGTTAACTATCACATTTTAAAGTTACTTTGCAAAGATTCATGGTAAAAATATTTTCCATCTTACAAATAAGACTTAACACATGAGACCATGATGTTGTAGGAACACAAAATGTGTTCGTTTTTCTTTAAAAAAAAAAAAAAAATATATATATATATATATATATATATATATATATAGAATTAAAGAGTAATTAAATATGGTGTCCAGAGAAAAGTTTCTCTGTGCTCTGTTACAGTGCTGGGCCTTTGGTCAAGTAGGCTTTGTAAGGTGATGTAAGGTGGCCCTCTGAAAATGGGCCACTGAAAATGGGCCCTCTGAAAATGGGCCACTGTGCCACATTTGGAATGAGTATCCATCAGCTACAGTTTTTCTTCATGTCTGTTTTAATACAATTGTCACATAGCAGAAGAGACAATTTGATGGCAAGTATTTTAAAAGAATTTTTGCGTGCCATCGATCTCAAAGCAGGAGTGAACAGAAACTTTGCTTTCCTGCCACCAGAGCTGTGCACAGAAGGTGACAAATCAGTCTGCAGTCACAGGGAAGAGTGGCAGTCTGCGGCACATCCACCCAGCTGAGGCACCAGCCTGCCTGCTCCGGGCTTGTCATTATTTTAAAGATCCGGATTATAGGTTCATCTGCAACAACAGCTCAACAGAAGGGCATTTGTTCAAATGGTCTGTAACATGAGTAAATGTGTTATCAAAACAGCACACGTCAGTCCGCTGTAACTGTTGCTTTGGTGTCGCCAGTGGTGTGGTGAACATCAGTGTAATGATGATGATACCACAGTTTTAGCAACTAAAAAGTTAATTTGATGAATGCTGTTGGTTTATCAGTGAAGTGGTATTTTAGTCATAATAATTCACCTTGTACAATAAATGTGGTAATTTTCCTTTATGCAACAGAGTTTTATTTAAAGTTCTCAGAGTTCTAGAGGGAATGCAAATAGGTCAGGTGTGTCTGTATGATCAGATGTCTGCCTCGTGCTGATAAACAGGAACTCGGCCCTATGAAACTGGGTCATGTGGCTGGCAATTTAAATTACTGGCAGTAAGTTTGCCTAAATATACTAGGATAAGACTTTTGTATTGTATGGGGCATTGAAATGTATTGTGACACCTGGAGTGAGCTATTGTTTTGGGTTTATTGGTTTCTGTTGGTATCTTTAAACCCAATGGGAGCCTCAGATTGTTATTTAGTGAACTCTCTCATCAGGATAGTGGAAAGGAAAGAGCACCAACATTATAAAATTCAGAAGCATGCTTCTGGGAACTAAACGGTCCTGTGTCCAGCAGCCCTGAGCTTAAAGAACAGTTACAAATGTTTGTTCCTTTCTGTGAGAATGAGGTGGTGGTGGGGGGATAGTGAAGATGGCATCTTCTGCCTTACCTTTTTCAAAATTATCCTTTTGCACCCTTTGGTTTAGGTGTTTGTAGTCTACCTACACCCGTGTGTAGTATCTGTGAAAGAGTCCTTTTGCTAAGAATGCTTTGGAAGCACACATAGTGATTGTGGGTTTTGTGCCTTATTCTTTGTATTTTGTAGCTCTTCGTTTATTAATATATTTATTTCATTTTTCTAGCTACTGAAGTCATGATGTGGCAGTAAATTTGATAACTCTAGAGTATTTTGCTGTCTTTTGCCTTAGATTTTGAAGAAGGATATTGAAGGAAACTCATTTATGTTACTTTATGTTGCCTTTAAAGGAAAGGGGAAAATATGCTAATACCTTCTGGTTTTGAGATACTTCAGGAAAATAATGGTTTATGTGTATGCAATCTGTATAAAATTTTAAATACTCTTGCAAATAGTTGTGCTTTAAAACGACTTGAAATTGAAGATTTGCGCTAATCTGTTGTTGCAGCATTTCTCATTAGCCTAAACAGGTTTAATACTCCAAGCACTGTTGTCACTGTTTAGGAGAATAATGTCTGTGAGAGGTGACATTCTGGAATGTAAAATAGTTTAGAGGCATTAGTCAGCTGGTACATGCTGTTGAGGTCTGCATCTATTTCCACCTTAAATTCAAAGCTGTTGTTTATGAATCCTGAATTCTGTCCAAGGATTTCCAACATTTGTAGTTATTTTCAAGGATTTTATTTATTTACTTATTTTGCATTTTTTAGTAGGCTCAGGGGGAGATGCCATCTTTCTTATACATAGAATAATTTGAAAGCTGTTGGGGATAGCTCGTCATGTCCATTTGTTGCAGATCTGGTTCATTAGCATCTCATTTCAGTCACCTAAAATCATTTGCAAAAAACTTTTTGCTCTTTTCAAACTTTAAATCTAACCAAGGAGTTCATACATGAGTTTTGAAATACACATGAACGTAAGGTTGTATTTAGGTTTTATAATAACTATTCATACTTGTTTATGACAAGCTTTCCAGGATATATTTTTTCTCATGTCTCTGACTGATTTACATTGCCTTCATTCATTCCGGAAGGTACAAAGATTCATTGAGCTTCTGTTTTATTAATTTTTTAATGAAGTGTAATTTATATGTGATTATTTTTTGAACTGATAATGGAAAGTACACCTGATTATATTGCACCACCGTACAAAGTAATGGAAGTGGTGACAATTGAGGAGAAAGTAATAGGGGAATAGAATCAACCGTTTATTTCTTGAAATTGTTTTGACTCACAAATTGCTTGAGTTGTGCTTTCTATACCTAATTACGTAAATATCACTTTTCACATTCTGAATGAAGAGTTGTTGGTTTTTTTTTTTTTGTTTGTTTGTTTTTTTAATATTCTGGAAAATCACCAAGTTTTCATCAGTCTGATTCACATGAACATCAAACAGAGTGTTAGGTGTCTCTACGTTTTGTGTTTGTTATATGAAATATTCACTTAGTTTTCTGACAGCAGAGTAGAGACGGATGGTAGTGACCAGCACAAGTAGTAAGGCAGCATATCAGGGTACTGCCACCTGGAAGTGTTCTCTCTTTTTTTTTTTTTGATGCTGTTTTCAGGTTTTTGTTCATGCTTTCATGTTATTCTTCAAGGCTTATGCCACTGATACGTAGGTTAGATTTTGCTTGGAAATATTAGCTGATGCAGGGTAAGATAAGCGTTTGTAGCTCAGTTAAGGACATGACGGAGTCCAGAAAGTGGTGTGTTTCCTTCCTACGCCTGCAAGATACTTCTATCTTGGCACAAATTCAGTTCTTCGTGACTTGAGCTTAAAACGCCAAACACAAATTCTGCTCATGATGTTAACTGTAAAGCCACCAAATCGAGGTGGTCGTAATTGTTAACTGTTAACTACAAGTATTTTTCGTTTTGTACTAGACAGGTTTTGTCTGAGTTAGTTGCAGCAAGTAACTTCTATTTCTGGTCAGGTCTTTGTCATAGAATTGATGGTGCTCAGCATTTCACGATTTTATGAGGCTTTAGCATAATGTAATGTTTTAAAATCACCTGTTAGTTACACTGGCACATCACAAACACTTTAAAGATTCTGATTTTTGTAATTCAGTCATTTAAAGAATAATTTATCTTTAAAGGAAACTTTTTAGAATATATTAGAAAGCCAAGGTCACGAGTGTCATTAAACTCTCAGAAACATAAATATGTTTAATTTAATATGTGCTGTGTGTGTAGTGGTGTCCTTGGAATAACTGTGCAAAAAAAAAAAAAGACCAGATTCAGTTTCACTAATTTTCATAGCCTCATTTACTAGCAATCACTGTCAGTATAGAAAGAAATCTCTGTGTAACAAACTAATTATTAGTGGATGTGTTATTTTGGTGAAAGGCAGCTGCAGATTGCGTTACATAGTGTTCGTGTTTATGCCTATGTAACAACTATTAAGTCCCCCCCAGCTGTTGTTTAAAAAAAAAAAAAAAAAAGACTTTGAAGTTGTTTTTAGCACAGATGGTGTCTGATTTTAAAGAATCTGAGGTGAAGTTGCTGAGAGGAGGGCTCCATCTAATGCTGGGGCCTGGCGGGCGGGAGGCCTGCTCCTGCCCACCACGGTGGGCTCCCCGTGCCCGTTAGGTGAGGCCATCCACAGCTGGCTGCCGGCCTCTTCCCGAGCTCAGCCCCGCTGCCTTTGAGCTCCTCTGCAGTGTGGTGCTGCCACTGAAATGCTGTGCATCCTTGAAAATGGGAGGGACTGGGGAAATTTCTCAGTTTAAGATATGGTTCCAGGCAGGGTGTGTGTGTGTTATAAAAGCCATATGTATGTCAGCCTCTTCCAGGTCTTGCATCCCCTTTTGATTTTAGGGAGGTTTGTGTAGTCAGTGTGTGCGGAGAAGCTAGATCCGTACTTGGAAAGACTTTAAATGGCATTTTAAAAGGTTCCGAACATTTACGGGCCACAGTCTGTGGATATCTGTGGCCTGTCTAGCAGTGAAGCAGCTGACAATTTGCAAGCGCTCATCAAGTGCACTGTTTATAAATACTTGATAACAGTGTTTACAGCTCTGCAGCGGCACTCTTTTGGGTGGGGGAAAAAGGGGAGGTGATGTCAAACCTTCTGCTTTACCCTCATCTTCATGGAAAGTCCTGATCAGCACAGGGTTTGTGGAGGTAAATGCTGGTTCTTGCTCCTGCCCTGGCTCCAGCGGTACCCTCAGGAGCCAGCCACGAGTGCATCCCTCCCCTCTGGGGCTGATCCGATCTTCAGAGGCTGATACGATACAGGCAAGCGCTTGTTGTTTTCTCTGCATTGTCCACCTCTACCTTAATGAGTGAAATGGTTAAGTATCGGAGGGGGCGAGCCTCGAGGAATGTCTTCCATTTGACTTGAATATTTTGGTGGATAAAGGGAGAGGGAGGGAGGGAGAGAGCGAGTGAGAAATGCACTTACATCACTAGGACTGCATTGAGTGTGCCTGTGCAGGTTAAGAGACAGACTACAGTGTCTTTGCTTTCTGCAGGAAGCAGCAATGCCGTTTGTATCCTAAGAGGAATTTTTTATTTAGAAAAGGAAGCATTCTTTCTACCCAGGAAATGGCTTTCCTTGTGCGTTGCTATGCCAACTGCCTGCAGCCATGGTCTTCCAAAGTAAGCACAATAACGTAATTATATTGGCGTATTGCATTCAGACTCATGATTCTCTGGGTTTCTGTGTGTGTGTGACTGTGTTGTATTTCTGTTTCTGACTCTCTTGGCAGTCGACGGGCTCGTCTCGATCGTGAGGAGTGGGCGTCATAAAAATTAAATGTCCATCAATGTCACGCTGCTGAGATTAATTGTGCAAACTTGGTTAGCTGAGTGGAACAGAGATCACTGGTCACTACTCTGTCAGCATCATTAGCAGCCAGGGGAGGAGGTCCCTGTTCGCGTGCGCTGCCCTGATTTTGGGGGAGTGGAGGGTGGCGGTGGCGGGGGGAGGCTGCGTGTGTGAGTGTGTGTGGTTGCAAATGAAACAGGAGTATTAACAATGCTTGGCTGAATGCTGGAGGCTGGTTCCTGCACCCTGACTAATATAATACTGTATTAAGCCTTTTTGAGGGAGTCTCTGTGCAGTCAGCCATTTTAGCTTTTTTCCTCCTTTTTCTTTTCTTCCCATTCCTCTGTCTCGGGGAATGGTTCTGTTCCCCTGGATGAATGCTGGATATGTAGGGTTTCATCAGGCTCTGTGCACCCTGACATGCTTAGACTTTCAGTGTTACAAAAATGGAGACTAACGCTGTCGTTTGGATTGCTTCTCTGCACTACAAGTGTGAGGGGGTTTTTGAGCTTACCAGTAGTGACACTTTTAGCTCCAGCTTGGTTTCCCCCCCTCCTCCTCTTTTTAATTTAATGCTGTAGAGGGTGACTTGCCATCCATAAGAAATTGGTACATGATGTGTAAATTCAGTTCAGCTTCTGTTTCTTCATTATGAAACCACTTGCAATCCCGGCTAACCATGGAGTTATGGGCCAGCAGGAGAAACATTCAGTAAGTATTGCAAATTCTGTTTGTTCTATCAATAACCTGTCACGGACGAGTTGCATGGAAATTGAAACTGCTTGTCATCCTCCTCGTGTACTTCTCCTGATTTGTGAATTTAATGGTGGGGTTTTGAGGGAAAGCAGTACCTGAGGTGGCATTAGAATATGTGACTGTGTTTAAGATTGTTTTTAATTTAGAAAAGGCAACTCTGTAGGTTTTTTGAATGTTAAAAATGTACTCGGAAAATACTGACATACTTTCCTTGGTCAAGAAGCTGTGAGCGTTCGGTTAAAATCTGTATGCATTTGCTAAAACTTTAAAGAAATATTTGAGCTGTATAACAAGTGATTTAATTGTAGTTGGTGATAAGAGTAGATTTATTCTGTATAATGTATGGTGCTGGTGTGCTGTTGCCTTGTAGCATGGCGTTGAACATCTGTGATAGACTTATGCTGAAAATGCAGAAACTGTTAGTAAAACACTGCATGAACAAAAGGCATAAGTACTGATGCTTTATAATTGATCCCATGAGTCAGCTACACCTTTGTCATGCTTTAATCCCATAGGCTGTCGATGTTTATTGTTTGTGAAAAATGCATTCATAAGCAGAACAGCAAACATTATTTTACAAGGCCTCAGGTGTCTGAAATTAGAAATTTACATTTTACTTTATAAAAAGATTCTAGGAGTACAGATTCCTATCACTTAGTTAACACATATATATCTTCATGGTAGATTTTATATGGTTTGATATAATTTTAAGTTTCTTGAAAACCTTTCTACATTCTGTGCATAGAGGGTATGTACTAGAGCGTGCATGGGAATGTGGGCAGTATGTTCAGCATATACAACTAACAATCATAAATATTGGAAAGATGTGATAGCAGGAACTTTTTCAAGGAGGAACACTTTCTTTACAAATTGAGTTTTTATTTGGTATAGAAATACAGAAAATAAGCTAGAAATATTTCAGAATGTGTCTAGTGATTTTTTTATGCATACAGCAGTTTCTTGTTGTAGACTTCGTTCTTTTAATTTCTTCTTAATTACATTCTAAGTATAAAGCAGTTCATGTTACCAAATCGTTGTGAGTTCATGAAATATTTAGAACTTAATCTAAAAAAAAAAAATGCACACACAAAACCCACACTTCCCTGCGTCCTGAAACTCAAGTACTGAAGAAGCTGAAATAGAATAGGATACCCTAAACTTGCAAATTGAAAGAAAATGAGAAAGCTGTATATGTATTGTTTTCCCTGTTCTTTTTACTCTCCAGAGAAGGTTGATGAAAGTTTCTGGATTTATTCTGGTTAACACAAAGTCTGATTAATACGAAATAATAGCTTATAAATGAGGGAAAAAATAACTTGGTGTATTAGAGGCTTTACATTCCAAGGTCTGACGTGTTTTAGATGCATTACTCTGAATTAATTACAGATTAATCCACAGATATATTTCACTCTGTGGACCAACATATAAGAATAATGAAAGAGGAGAGATAAAAGTATCACTTTTTCTTACAATAAACTAATTTTCGTATGTCAACATACATATAAGATAAAGAAATAGTATTATGACATAGGGCTGGCACACAACTGCAGATTTTGCATTAACAAAAGCCATGGTGAAGGGTTTATAAGAAGTTTAAAATGAAACTGTTAGGATACAGTGAAAAACTCTACTTTGGCAATGAAACTCTCTATGCTTGTTCTCCAAATTCAGGATTTTTGTGCGGAAAATGGGACTGAAAAATCGCAGTTCTTTGTAGATAGGGAAGGCAAGCTCAGAGTTTTGAGGTATATGGAATTTGTCTTCCTTTGACGTAAAGGAAAACTTACTGAATTAATCATTTTTGAGAAGTTATTTTCATGCTAGCATGTTGCCAGAATCCTAAATCTCTTATTGATGTCTGACAGATCTGATTTCAAGAAAAGAGCTGTAATTACTTCTGTGACATCCCACCTATGGTCTCACAGCTTGATTTGCTGGGACAATCTGGAAACGAATGCAAAATCTCCAGTGCTCTGTTTCACATAAAATTCTGCGAAACAATTTTAGCTAATGCTATTAAATCTTAATTTAACACTAGTTTAGTAGGCAGTGCGGGATATGGGTTAAGTTTACTGGTCTGTAAAAAATGGCATGCAGGATGGCCCTATTGTGTTCATTGTGGTTGGAGTGGAGGGAGGAAAAGTGGAAAAAGTGTTACTCTTCCCAGATTACTTAATGTAAGAAGTAAAAATCAGCGACGTCCATCAAGTGTACAGGTCCACATGCCTCGTCTTTCATAAATCGGATAGGTTTGAAGCAGCAGCCAGTATGAAGGTGGTGGTTGCTCTGTGGGTGATATTCTGTGATAGACAACCACTGTCGTCTGTGAACAGGGAGTGAAGGCTTGCTGAGGGGGGAAGATGGCAGAGAAGGTCCCCCCAGTTGGCTCAGGCCTTCTAAAATGTTCTTTCTATCTCATTCCTTCTTTCCCCTTGTATGTGTTGTTTGTAGGAACTTTACTCAACACAATTAAAAAGAATATTAAAGAGTGATAGGAATAATGGCTTTTAAATTATAACTTGAGACACATAGTTCTTTCATGAGTGTGTAATGATTAACAGCTCTTGGAGTCGCTTATGCACAGTCTGTAAGAAAGGGTAAGTTACTTTTTGACTTTGGGTATTATAGAAATGAAGTCTGCAAATAAAGGGTATGTTTTACTGGCAGCCCAGTGACTCTCCTTTAGGGATCGTGTAGCCGCTTCAGTCTTTTGATGTCCTTGACCTGTCTTGAATTACTGAAAGATATTGAAAGCAATAAGTCAAGTCTTTGGCTTGCTATTGCAGTATTTTAGTTCACAAAGATTTGTGACCCCATGCTAGGGGCCCTCTTGCTCCCTGGAATGAGATGGAAACGAGTGGTGTTTTGACGAAGTCTTGGGTTGTAATTGCGCAAATATAGCTATCTTAATTTCTTGTGCAGGAAGACTGTTGATTGGGATGCTTGCTTAAGAAATGTAAAACTTTACAGAAGTGTCTTTTTGTTTCTGGAAGAGATAATTAGTATCAGCTTAGAACTCAAAGAATAAAGGCAGCCCAGGATAGTTGCTTGTCCTTTCAGAGAGCATCACAGCACAGGGAAGAAGGGTGTAATGGTGTGATCAAGTGGCTACATTTGCTAAGCTGAACAACCTGAGCTGACCTCATACCTGGATGTTTTTTAAATATACCTGGAAAAATACACTATATGATTTTTTTCACATGTATATGAAAAAAACAACAACGACAAAAAACAAACAAACTAAAAACACCTTCAACTTGGAAGAAACCTGCTATCTGCTGTAGCTGATGATGATTGTGAGTTTATTCATCTTAGTGAATTGCATTACGCTGGGAATTGATACCATTTTTTTTAAG
This sequence comes from Anas platyrhynchos, assembly GCF_047663525.1. Classification (NCBI taxonomy): domain Eukaryota; kingdom Metazoa; phylum Chordata; class Aves; order Anseriformes; family Anatidae; genus Anas; species Anas platyrhynchos. The sequence goes on along the minus strand of NC_092590.1, from coordinate 32,669,225 downwards.
GCACCTCTATTTTGGTTCCTTATTGAAAAACAAGATTTCGATTTTGCACCTTTCTGATTATTACTTTCCCTTTTCTTAATACATTGGAATATAAAAATATTTTTTTCTCTGCAGACCAATAACGGAGTTGTGGATTTTTCATGTGATTAGGAATAATTATTTTGCCTCTTCATAGGTGTGTTATCTTTAATTGTACATGGCCACGTACAATTTTCTTCCACAAGATTCATCTCAAGTTAGATAGCTCTGGTTTCTATTTGATATTTTGCATCAGCTTCATTGCTCAAGTGGCCAGGTTGTGTTTATATGGCATACTGATCAAGTCCTACTCAGAAGATGAAAGCATTAATTTTTTTCCTTCTCTGGCTTTTTGGGGTGTTTGTAATGACAGTGTTAATGTGATTCATTGAAGCAGTGCAGAGCAGCATTATCTTCATTTTTCAGATAGTTCTGCTGAAGCAAATCTTTGGCAAAAAGTAAGGACAGTTTAGAAAACTTCACATACTTATTTCTCAGTATAGCTTGGCCTTAGTGCTCAAATTACAGATTTTATCTGACTTTTCTGTGTTTTGGCCCAGCTCAGGCACCCATGGTCTAATGATTGTCTGAAAGGTTGATTTTAAGTGACTTGCCTGGCATTGTACCAGAGATCTGCAGTAGAGTTCTGGATAAATTCCTGTTCTCCAGGACAGCATTTAACTGCAAATTTTCTCAAAAGCTTATAATTGGCAAAATTTGGGTCATTTCGTATGAATGACAGTGAATACATTAGTGACCTGTGGAGATGGCAATGAAAACATCTTTGGCACATACGAAATGTTGTGCCATCTTTCTGTGACTGTTTCAAGGCCTTGGAGACAGTACAACATGCGTTTTATTTTTAAAGTATGTGTTTATATATATGTGTGTGTGTGTGTATATGTAGACATAAATAAAACTCCAGCCACTTCTTTTTATATATATATAAAAAATCTGTCTTTGCCTTCTTAAGAAGTAGCTGAAATTTTTCATTTCAGCATAGATGGTTGGCACTGAAAATCTGTAATTTGAAAAGAATTTAAAGAATTTGGAATGGTTTAGGTTGGAAGTGACCTTTAAAGCCCATCCAGTTCCTATCCCCTGCCATGTGCAGGGACACCTCTTACCAGACCAGGTCACCCAAAGCCCCATCCCGTGAACACTTCCAGGCATGGGGCATCCACCACTTCTCTGGGCATCTCTAAGGTAGTAAAAGTTCAAAAAGACTGTGGGGAAACTAGCACTATCGATAGTACCAGCTTCATTTTACATTCCACAGTGACCAAAACTAGTGATTGTGTTAAAGTGCTTATAAGGTGGTATTTATGATGGTGCACACTGAAAGGTGTCGTTTATAGCTAGAATACAGATGTGAACCTGGAAAGGAAAGTCAGCTCCTTCTGAAATGTTATTTTAGACCAACTGACTAATTCTATATGTTATTACTGAGTTGTAGGCACTCCTGCCTTATCTTCGGGCATGTTAAAATTCCAGCTAATATTGGGAGCTGATGATACCCAGCAATTAAAAAATAATTAAAAATTCCAAACCTCTAAAGACACAAAACAAAAAGACCTTAAAGCCCTGAAGGTACCATTGATTTGCTTCTGATTTTACAAGTTAATAAATTCAGCAGAATAATAGAAGCTCTGAAGTGCAGGAGGTAATGGAATGCTGTGTTAAGAATTGTAGGTTAAAAATATCAGGGAATTAGGCAATGTGCAAATAGAGCGGCACCAAGTCCATTGCAACAAGAAATAAGCATATTCAGCTATGAAAATCCTGTGCCTCAGTATCTCAAGCATCTTCCACCTCCAAAATATTGGTGCTCCCTTGCTTGATGGAGAGTTTTCAGCGATACTTGTGCTTGGACTTGAGCTATTTCCAGTTGATGTAGTCTGTACGGTTTAGCAAATTAACCTGTAAAAATATTCCAGCCAGATGGAGTAAGTTATATTTTTGGAAACTTCATCTTTAATTATCTAAGACAGGAAATCTCAAATTGTGATATACAAAGAACTATGTGGCTTGAAGGGTTATTGGAAATTGCTATTGGTAGTGCGACTTGTTTGTGCGTTGTGATTGCCAGTGGTACCATTCCATTATGCACAAGTGAGGGGAAGTGTCTTGTGTCCTGTGCTCTGCTGCTAAGGTGACCTGAAGCTTTTCTGCACAATCCTTCTGTACATGATGGTTTTACAGGTTGTCTGCAGGATCAGGGAAGTAATTGTCTGTGTCAAAAAGATCACTGCACATGATCTGGCAATTAGAAAGCACAGTTCCCTAATGCTCAAATTTGTAAACTGGAATTGGGTGAACATTGAAACTCTGCTTTGACCATCAGCACTCGGAAAATAAATGAGGCTGATGCTGGAAACTTGTAATATATAAATAAATAAAAATTCCAGTTTATTTGAAGTTTGGTTTTCTTCAACATTCCTATTTTAGATAGGTTTTTATTCCTTGTTGTGTTCTAGGCTTTAAATTGCTACAAATTACTCCTTAACATCATCCTTGATGTCTGAAAAGCTGAACTAATTTTATTAGCCCTCTCAGGAATACACATTTGTGTGATTTTTATATGAAATAAATGCAGGATTTTCAGGATCATTTTAAAGTCTGATTTTAATTTTTTGCTATCTTAGATGCAACAGTTGATATATAGTTAAACATTTACTTTTCTGTTACTATACCTGATACATTCTTGTTAGCTTTATCTGAATTTAGAAATGAATAGAATTAATACTATTAGGAAAAAAAAAATCATGGTAGGGTATTTGAAGAGTAAACTAGTATTCAGGGTAATACTGAAGCAATGTTTCCAGTATTCTTTATTACCAGTGGCTGACAAGTGCTGCTGGCTGTGAAGGCCCTACACGACAAGTGTAGGCAATGTTAAGGGTTTGAGAAAAATGAGATGTCTCAAGATTTACCCTTGACCAAAGCTGCTTGTACCTGACATATCTCGTTTTCAGTGTTGTATTTAGAAATGTCTGGTAGCTGTAGTGCAAGAAAAGCATGGGGTGACCTGTGCAGCTCTGCAGGCTTTTTAGGATTCTAACCTTGGTGTGCTTAACCTGCCAATCTATCCCTGAAATGTAAGTGACACTTGTACACTTCCCAGTAGTGGATGCTTGGTTGTTCTTCCAATTCTGTTACCTTGCCAGCAGTCTTTTTTTCTTTTTTTTTTTTTTTTTTTTTTTTTTTCCCCCTGCTGTTCATTTCGATACAGTGATGATTCAGCAGAGAACCGCAGGAAGAATAAACTGTACCGAAGGGGTATCTGATCTGAGCACTGCTCAGTGGGTTGTTTGTGGAGAGCTGATCCTATGCCCAGTAGCTGGAATTTATAGGAGCATTTGTCATTCCTTCCTAAATCTGTGTTTATACAGAGATATTAGGAGGGTAGATGAAGGACAACAGATTGCAAAGCTTTTATGTGGGTGATGTTGAAGGTAAATAGCCTTATATCAACATATCACCTGACCCAAATACTGCTGCTGCATAGCTCCTAATATAGCTGAGACGTTTTACTGGATACAAGAGCTTTCGTCTGATTTCTTGCTTGGAAAAGACGAGTATCATGACAGTGGTATTTGGTGAAATAACTGCATAGACGGGATGAAATCTAGAGTAGGTGTAGTTTGTAACTTGTGATGCTGGATGCAGCTCCTAGACTAGTTCAGTATAGTGATGTGCAAGAACAGGGGTTCAGCCTCTGGCCAAAAGGCAGCTTCTGTATTTCTGGATGGTGCTGGGCACAATGTGACCAGCTGACCTGGCACTCTCTGCTTGGTCTAAACTTTAAGCCAGAAAAAAAAAATAAAAATAAGGGTGCGAGTCTTTTGTGATCTGGGGTCTCCACTGCAGACACTAAAGCACAAAACACCGGCATGTTTAGCTCCCTTCTCATGAAAAGTGAAGGAGGATTTTCCTAAGTAGAGAGCAGCCTGCTATATCTACCAGCTGGACTGGCTAGTTCTCCAGCTGTTCCTGACCCCTGTGTTACAGGCAGTCAAGTTGATCTCTCCTGTAATATGCTGTTCCTTCCAAAGCCAGTCTGGAGTGCCTTAAAAAGGTATCAAATAATTCAGTCTCTTTCAGAGCTCAACAGGTGCTGTGCTTTCTGCTCCTTGTGGTGGGTGGCAGGTGGGAGGGTGGCTGCCCCTCCTTGAGTCGGGAATGTCTTCGGAGTGCCGGTTTATCGAGTCACTGTAAATGACAATGGAAAGCTCTGATCTATGTGACAAAAGGCAAAGATTTGCCCTATGATGTGAAGATGTCTCTCTGCTCAAATACATGAATGGCATTTGCAGCTTATAATGGAGATGACACTTCTCATTTGGACTAGGAACCTGAAGAAGGGGTTAATGCTAGCCTTCTCATCAGCCCAGGCTTTTTGACATGATTCAGGAGCCAGTTTCTTTTCCTTACAGAGGAAAAACAGGCTCACGAGCCGTAATGTTTTGCACTTGTTTGCATCCCATTATAGCTGCATTTAGTATCCGCTAATAAGTTAATGCGCTATTGCAGTCGTGAAATGTAGCTCCACGTAGTGCTTTTAACTCGTGACCTGTAGGTATCTTATTGCAGCTCTTCTGGTGCTGGTGTCCGGGTGAAACCATTGCCAAGGTCTGGTAGCAGTAATGCATCTTCTCGGTGACTGCAGCCACCTGATCTACACAAGTGTATAGACAGCCGGAGGGGAAGCATGTTGGAAGCCCAGACCATAAGCAGTGCTTGTGCTCACACTTCTCAATCTGCGATTTCTTTCACTTGCTCTATAAATATTGCCTCGTTTCATTTGAGGAGTCTGTCAGCTTGCTCTCTTACAAGCACAGGCGCTGTGCACTGGGTCATTTGGACACTGACTGGGTAGGATTTATTAGTTTACAGCTTGACTCCAAACTGTGACTTTGCAAGTAAGAAAAATGGATTAAAGCTTTTTTTTTTCCCTTCTGTGAAGAATGATTTCATAAAAATGACGTCGTGCTATTCTGCAGGTCTGCTCCCTTTGTGTATTTAGTCATGTTGGCTTGCTTTATAGTTAAAAATAGGCTTTTACTGTTCTGTGCTGCTGTTACTCCTGCCGAGCCAAGAAAATGGGAGCTGGATTGTGTTCTTAGGGCTCCATCCACAGCATTGTTTCCTAAATTCCTACCACTGCTGCTTGCCTGCCAACCTCCTAAATGCTGTAGGAGTTGCACGAGTGTGGGGAAGGGCTGCTGTGGGATGTTCTGCAAGGGCAGAGCAGAAGGGGAGAATGTGGCAGGGGCACTGGAACGTCAATTTTATCCTGGGAGTGGAATTAATGGTTTGAAATTGGGGTGGTGGAGAGCATTGTACGTGGAAGCTGGATGCATTTGGTTGTGGTTGAAAGTAATAATAATTCTAGACTTTGGGAAATGTAAACCCAGCTGTAGGAATTATTTCTTACTTAACTGTATCATAGGTTTGTGGACTCATCAGCCCTCTTCTCATTTCAAACCAACTAGGTTTTGTGTGCTCTTGATTGTTATTATGATTTTTAAATTGCACTTAAGCAGCTAAAAGTACCTTAAAACTTTCATCGTACTGTGTCTGCCTCTGTTTTTTCCCTGATCAGGGTGCAGCTTGACCTCTAAATCTTAATTTACTCCTCATACTGATCTAGGAAATAAAAAAAAAAAAAAAAAACCCTTCCAAATACTTGGCAGACATTAACTCTCTGCTATTGCAGGTTGCTCATGAGAGAGCCAGATGCCTTCCTGGTGTGCTTGTATTTTCAGTTTTGACTCACATCACAAGTGGACTATCATCAGATTTTTTGGCCTTTGAATAAGAAGTTGAATATAGAGGATTTTTCATTGCAAGATTGTTGAATAATGTATGATTTTTTCGTCACTTTTAAGGAACCATGAGGAAAAAGAAAATGAATGTATGGATTTAGGAATGTTCGTGAAGTGTAATTTGAATAATTAACTCTGTTTGGAAATGATGGTCCACTGACTTTTTTAAATTTTTGCTAAAAAGTAAAGCTTTGACAACAGTAGGAGCAGAATAAAACACAAGCTAAAATGAAAACAATGTTAGTTTCTGTTAATAAGTGTAAAAATCCATATGGTATGCGTACATCTCCTTGCCTGCTGGTGTACAACTTCTATAAACATTTTTTGTTGTCTGACTTGGGAGGGTTTCTGCCCTCTTCAGTCTTGCTCAATTCCAAAAGAATAGGTCCCTTTAGTTACTAACGTTCACTCTATTACCTTTTTAGTTTTGTGGGGAGTTGAGAGATTACTTGCACTTCAGAGCAAAGGATTTCAGCTAATTCAGTTTAGCAGAGTTTCCAAGGTTCCTGAATACAGCTGATATTCCTAAGTAAATGGATACTAAAACATAGCTTCATGAACTGTAGAGTTCATGTCAGCAGTAGTATACAGAAAATCTAGTTATCAGCCTCTTCCTGTTGAAGGAAGAGGTTGTTTAGACAGATAAATGTCAGTCCTACACCTGCCACTTCCATTAGTATTTCACATTTCTAATCCTTCTGTGATGATGGTGCCTAGGGAAAACTAAATTTAGGAATTCCTGAGTTAGAGTAATAGTTTTTTTTTTTTTTTTTCTTAAGTGGTAGTTTGGTGTTGCAGCTGGGGTTTTATTGTTATTTAACTTTATTGTTAAGCATGCAAAGATAACATGGTAAATACAGTAAATGACTAAAACATCTACCATGGTTATGAAAGAATAACCTCCTTCATCTCTGGTGATGCGAGGTGTTGTAGCCAAGACCATGCTGGCACCATCAGAAATCAGTGGTTAGGATTTGACTCCCAAGTTCTCTGGTTATTACAAGGTGACCTAATGAAACAGGTGATGTACATGTACATATCCAGAATCTTTATAGCTTATCTTCTGATAAATAGGAGAAAAAAGATTAAAGTTACTAACTGTATTTGCAGAATGGCCTTCAGTCCTAGTATTTCCAGATGATTTGTGTGTTCTCTTATTTTTCTGCAGCTTGGCAATCCGATTTAAAATGTCTCTTCCTAAATAGGCAGCAATGAAATATATATTCAACTGATACCATGAAATAAGTTTCTACACAGATTGTATTTTTTAGTGTACTGTTTACCTAAGGAAGGAATACAAGGGCTGATTTAAACTTTCTATGCATGCCCGTACAGACACAAATAAATGTATTCCTGGAAGCCACATCTGAATGTCAGCATTTTGAGTGGAATAATATGATGCTTAAATTGACTGTCTCCCTGCTGTAAAGCAGGCTTGGTTTTAGCAGGCACCATAAAGCTCCTCTTGTTTTACTTGTATAAGCCAGTAGGGAAAACATTATCTCGTGAGTGGGTTGTTTTGGACATTGGAAGCATTGGGTGAAAACAAGGCTGGGCTAATTGAACTTAACATTTGATATTACTGTTTTGAATAACACTTTGACTATAAATAAAAGCTCAGCCAGTTGTTTCAAAATTCAGTGGAAAGTACTCTTAATGTAAAAGATGGGTCTCTATCAAGTTGTGTAAATAAATGCAAGTGGCTCTGCACTGCTGCTGCTGCACGGGGCTCCTGAATGGAGTGGAACACCTTTGGGAACACATTTGCACTCACCAAAAGACTCTCCAGAAAGGAAGAAAAATGGTCCTTTATTTTTGGTTCCCTTTCCCTACAATCATCACCCACAAGGAGGTCTTTTGTCCAAATTCCTAAATGTTCACTGTCATTCAGAGGAGCTGGAATCTTGTTCTGTGCAACAGAACAGAAACTCTAGGGTTGTTAGGATTGCATGATACCACATACAGTCTTAAAAGTTTGTGTCAGGGTGAAAAAAAATGCATTATTTCCTTTGGCTACCATAGGAGAGAAAATGTTAGCAAGGCTGGGGGTATTAGAGCAGCATTCTTTGTGATTGTATTGCCATGGCATTAATACTGTTACAATTTCAAGATTCATAAAATAAGTAATAAAGTTATTTGCCTAGTCAGTGAGCACAGCATTAAAAAAAAAAAACATTGGTAGAATAAAAACATTATTAGGATTTTGCAGCATTGGCCATGTATAAAGGGAAAAACTTGCCATTTAAAAATAATCTGAGTGAGTTATCTTGCTTCTGTGCTATTTTTACATCAGAAAAACAGTGACACGTTCTGAGAGTAATAAGTGTTACCTTCATAATGCAAATATGAAACCTTACTCTGTACATTAATCTCTGAGGTATTGTCTCTAAGACGTTCTTAAGCAACCTTTCTTTTAAAAATCATCTTATTTTAAAAATATGCAAATAAACTTGTAGTATTACTAATATATTATTAAATAAATAATAAAATAATAAGCAAATATAAATAAAAACGAGCAAAAATTATGTCTCCATAAGCAAAATTGTCTCATTTTTTCAGACTGTTTAAAAATTCTTTCCAATCATTATTTCAGAATGTTCACTGTTGTGTGATTAGGAATTTTAAAGATGCGAATATTAAAAATACACATTTCTGCTTTTATATTAAAGGGTTAAATATAATATTCTTATTTTCAAAAGGCTTAATGTGTACCTTGACCACTTGTGCTTTGGAATATATATCTTGCAGTATTGCAATCTGTCAGTTAATTTGGGATGAAGCAAAACTGTGAATCTTTGTCAGATGAGGAAAACAGGAAACTTTATTGTAGAGCAAGCACATGCAAAACAAGTAGTCTCGGTACATGTTTTTTTAGTTGTAGATGGACATTAGTGGAAGAATTATACGTTTCTTTCCTATTGCATAGGTTAGTGAAAAGCAAAATTATATTGGGAAAAAAATATTCTTGTGAGCCATATTATAAGGCAAACGTAAGCATGTAGTTAAATCTCAAAGTGTGGCATTGATATGTCTGCAGACATTAAGTTTTAATAAACAATGATAATAATTCCAAATTCTCAGGTCAACTTTGTCAAATGTATTTCAGTTCATTATTTTACAGAGATAAAGCTGTGCACAAATGGAAATCTCCAGTTTTTGCATGTTTACATAAAAAATATTTTCCTTACAAGTATACAGAATACAGCTGTCTTTACTAAGAAGCTGCAAGTAATAAAAATCTAAAACGTTATAATGTTAATCGTGTTGACTTCTGTGGTTTTCTTCTTCCTTTGGTTAGGCAGTTTCTGAATGAAAGTGTGACAAATCAAGCTGGCCTCTGATTTTTCTGCTTGGAGGAGTGACATGGATCTGGAAGGGATTTTCTGGGTCACTGCCATTGCACACTGCTGTTGCACAGCGCATTCATAACTTTGCCTAGCTTCAGTTCAAAACCTTCTCTGCCACAGCTCCTGTTGAGCATGGTTTTGAGAGTCTGAGGTTCAATAGGCAGCAGCTTTTAGCTTTCTGCTCGTTATTTTTTGCACCTGTATTGCCTCTTGCTCTAAATGTTTCGAGTCCTTCCTCTTTCTAGATAGTGATCATTTCCTTTCTCAGCTTAGGCTAAATACTGCATGCTAAAAGCTCCTCTTACGCTTTCTCAAATACTACTTTTTCCTCTTTTGATAATTCTGATAGTTCTCTGAATCTCTTCAAGTATTTGACTTCAAGTTGGAAACGTGTAGCTGGGGATGTGTGCAGTATTCCAGCTAAGGTCTCTTGGGGGGCCTGGGTAAGAGCCCCAAACTCCTGTATTTCTGGGTGCTACATGCACTCATCTCATCAGGTTCTTTTTCTGCTGCATCACCTTGGCAGCTCAGTCACCCTCTGGGCAGCTACCTACTGGAACTATTTTACCAGTAATTTCTGACAAATAAATTCACAGATTGTTTTGTTCTCAAAGTCTAACATCTTATGCTAGTACGCTCATGCTCCAGGTAGGCATCATCTTGCTCTCAGGGACGTGTCCTTTTTTCCCCTACTTGGAAAGATTTACTGTTTAGTCTTAATCTGTAAGTTTTCTCTGTGATTGGGTATGAAACAGAAAAGTAACATGTGGTGTAAGAAAGTCCTGCTGATGTAGTCTTCAGCATTTGACACTGCACACATATCCTAGGTCTTTGCTTTAACCATTTTAAAAGCACCCAGGATAGATGTTCTCAGCTTTGGGCTAGACTCTTTGCTTGTCTGTAGTGTTTTACAATACTGAGTGGTGCTTTAAAGCTGGAAATAAAATCCAGCAGCAGGTGCCATCATTATTTACCTCTGCTGGTGTAATTTTGTATCCCCCTTGTGCTTTTTAGAATGCTGCATAGGAAACCTGAAATGAGTCTGTACACAAGGTGTACTCGAGTGTCCTATCATTTATTTAAAATGTTCTGCAGGATTTAAAACATCTTCTTTGAAAATGTTTGAATTAACGTTTCCTGTAAACATATGTGTACACGTAAAATGTTCTTGAACTTTTTATGCTTTTCCATCCTTAGACATAAATCTTTTTCTGATTTCCTGTGGAAGCAAAGTTTGTAACCGTGTTTGCTATTCCTTCCTCTCCCATAATTACTTGTAACAGGCCAAAGAGTTCAGAATTTGCCATTACAGATTTCCAAAACTCCTGAAAGTGGACCATGGTGTTTCCACTTTAGCAGCAGAAGTTAATATATTAAAAATCAAAACAGCCACAAGAGCAAGTATTTAGAAGTATCATCAACTGGAACATGCATTACATTAGTATGGAAATCAATTATTCCCAGGAGGGAAATCTCTGCAAAGCTAGGGTTTATTAATTTTGTCCTCTACGTCTATTGCTATTTAACAGGGAGTTTTTGCTGCAATTCAGTAGCTGAGCTGAGTTCACAGCGAAGCAGAAACCTTTGTATGAGTTCCAGAGAATAGCATATGTACTGCTGTACAACCTGTGTACGTGTTCCTGCTAAACCCCTGGCTAGGCTGCTTGGGTTCTGAGAAATATTTGGAGCATTTTGCCTGATGGTCATGGGTGTATGGTTCCCCCTCAGTTTTACCTGCAGAGCAGTGTGGTTTCTGTCAGAACAGTGTATTTCTTCACTGTGCCAAAGGAGAGAAATAGAACACTGTTTTGTGACTTTTTGGGGTTGTTTTCCTCTCTGCCACTCTGAGATAATTCAGAAGAAAACTGAGGTGCCTCAGAGTGGTCTATAATTGCAGCTCAAGGGCCTCTTGGCTGTCAGTTTTCATTATTTCCATGGTAGGAATTCCCTTCCTAGTTTTGTTTAGTATTTTTGCACAGCACAGACTCTGGGAATAGTAGTGCTTGGTGAGACAGTGAGTTGGGTTCTCTCACCATGAGATGTGTGCTATGTCTCTAGACATAAGACTAGAGTAGAATTTCTGCATTTTACTATTTGAGCACTTGTTCAAGGTGAAAAAAAAATAGGACCTGATGTAAGTCTTTAAAGCTTTATGAAACAGCACAAACTGGCCAATATAAAATACCCAGTGCTGTTAATGAAAAATATGGGAGGAAGCCTGGTAAAATCCTACCTACTCTGTTTTGCAAGGCTTCCCTTCAGCTGCACTGTTTGGGTGACAACTTCAGTAGAGCAAAAATCTTGCAGGAATTAAGCTGAAGATGCAGACAGAACAGCAGATCTTCTCAATGAAGGGGATTTAAAAATCGCACACAGTGCTTGAGCAGTGGTGCTCTTGGCAAAATCAGCTTTGCTCTTAACTCTAGGTGAGGCAGCATAACTGAAACGTTTTGCAGGACACGTTCCTCCATGCTCAAAGAGTTGTCTGTACTTCAATGTATATCCACAGTCAAAACAGCTGGGAAACAGTCATTTGATATTGAATCCTTGCACAGCAGGACCACTTCAACCATCAGAGTCGGTATTTTAAAAGTACACAATTAGCCTTTGTTGCCAGTTGAAGAAGTTACATTTTTACCAAGTATTTTCTGAATGAGATAGACTTGTGAATAAAGTCCTGAATAAAGATCTAAATAAAAAAAAATAATTTTGATCTTGCAGAACTGCTGCTGTTCGTTATAAATACATAATGATGCTTTGTGCTCCAAATCTCAAGAACCTGAGAAAAGCTTTTGAAAATGATGTCCTCAAGCTTACTATATTTTAGTTCAAATCATTCTGCATTTTTCTTTTGTATTCTTGGTTCACTCTCACTTTAAATACATCGATGATACATTATTATTTTTTTTTTAATATTGAGTTGTTGCCAATACATTTGTGTTTGCTGAAGGAACAATGCTTATGCCAAGTTTCCTGAAAAAGAAGCTTGAATATAAAACACTATATTGGATCTGTTGCACAAATGCTGTCCAAAAAAAAAAAAAAAGCAAATACTAACAGAGCAACAGAGCTGGTTCTACAACAGATGAGGTTAAGTTACAGAAGAATGGGTGTGTGTCAGTGATGCATTTCATACTTTTCCTTTGAAAAGTGTTTTTTCTGACAGTTTTTCTCCATTCCCCAAATACCCATTTACATTTCACCACCTCTGTCCCTGTGCAGAAGTCAATAGTCCTTCAAGCAGAGGATAATTATGTTCAATGCATTAAATGCTCGTAGGATTAGCTGCCGAGAGCTATGAGATGTACATGAAGTGGCAGGCATTGTGTGTTTTGTAAGGGGAACAAAATGAAGTTCCCCCACACGCTATGTCTCGCTTGCTCTCTCTTCCCAAGACCAGTGTGTCACATTGCATTGGTTTAAGCCTCCAAATAGTTTTATGGGGGAGTACCTGTAATGAATTATGAGTGCAGGAGAAGTATGAGGAGCTTGCCTGAAAAATCCTCGTTACGCTGCTTTGCTTTTTGTTGTTGTTGTTAGAGAGATTCTACTGTGGGCTTTGTATATAAACAATCTGCTCAACAGATTGCACGAATGCAGTATTTCCAGAACGGGGTTTGTCTTGTGTTGTAATCAAGATGAAAAATGTTTTTAAGAGTAGGTCTTTGTGAGCTTTGAGTCACTGTTTCACACAAAGGTGTCTATTTGATTGAGGAAAATAAGTAGATTTAAAATACGTGAGATACTTTTGCATAAAGTAATTACGTACAGAATGCATCATTTAAGGCGGAAGGTTTTTTTCATCTGTTTTTAGCACTTAACTCTTCTCTTGCTGAAGTTTGCAAAGAAAACATCAATACTTCTTAATGTTTTCCATCCCACCTCTACATAAAGGGAATCCTGCTTCCATGGGAATCGCATCCTAATTTCAGCTGTGCATAGCTTAAACTTTTCTTTTAAATTTAACTCTGTGCTGGACATGTCAGCTTGCATCATGTCTTTAGGCAGAATCAATAGAAGTTACTTTATTATTCTGTAATTACTTAAATTGACTGCAGTGTTTTAAATCACTGAACCATAAAAATCTTTTCCTTGATGTCTCTCTTGGTTAGGAAGTGAATTATGTTGAAATAGCACATAAATAGTGCACTGATGAATGCCCGCCATTAGTAGTAATATTTCTTCCTTTAGTCATTAAATATTGTAAATCTGAGTATATCATTAAAAATCATAAACAAATTTACAGATGTTTAATAGAAAAATAAACAGTTACATAAAGTAGTGAAATGAGATGTTAATGACTTGATGGGATACTGAAGTATGCAGGGTTTGAAATCTAGGCTATTCTAGTACAAGATAACTTCAAAATTTTAATCTTGAATAAGGAAAAATGGGGAAGATTTAAGGCATAGTATTTCTTGTATTTTCATAATATGAAATTTATTATATTCTTTCATTAATAAGCAAGTACAAGATGTTTCTAGTAATAGTACAAGGTTACAAGAAACAGAACATCTTTCATAGTATTACAGTGTTTTTTAGTACATTATTAGAAAGCAGGTTCTACAAGTAAGTGCTGAGAGGCATATATTTAGAGGCTGAAGAATCAGTGTTTGTGTTTCTTCAATTTCAGAAATTGGAAGCATGTCAAAAAGGTGGTATTTTGTGTAGTCCTATGTCCACCATGCAGTGGCACATTATTGCCTATAGATCTGTTCATTGGGAATTGCTTAAAACAATGTTACGCCATTGCTCTCAAATTTCGTATTTCTGTGGATGTTCTTCAGCCAGCCACTGTGCAGGCTTTGTAAATCTTTCATAAAGTGCTGAATGGCCTTCAGTGGAAGACCTTGCTTATAAAATGCTTACTGATGGGTTTGGTCTAAAATGAGCGGTGTAGTAGAACTCTCTAACCAGAGTTCCTCTTGTACTTCAAATATATACGTTCATGTTTCTTTCCCATTATTGCATGTATACTTTTTCCACATGTAACCACACTAAAAAAAAAAAAAAAAAAAAAAAGTTAAAGAAATATCCCTTAATATACACCTTAAAGACTTTGATATATTCCCTAGTAAATATTCTGAAGATATACTCATTTTCTAATGTACTGGTTTAGTAGAGCAAGCCTAATGACGTCCTGAGTAGAGGCTGGACAGAATGCAAAGGAGCTCAAGTGATCCTCTGAGGAAGAGGACGAGCCCAGCACAGTCCCCACGGTGGCACGTAGTCACTGCCTCCTGTCATACAGAAAGGCATGCTGGAGAGTAGGAGAAAATCATGATGTACTTAAAATAGGAGGAACGTATTCAGAGCAAAATAATTGTTAGCTTTGCATGCATAAAATGGTGACTCACTTTGAGGGTGGAAGTAATAAAATGCTGCTTTTAATATAGGAAGATAAGATATGGTGTAAGGTATTTTCGAAGTGGAGGTACTTCTGTGCGCTTAAGAAAGTTTCATGTAGTGGTTCAAGTTTATATTTATTTCATAACTTTCAAGAAGTAAATGCTTGGAATTCCCAGATGCACAGTTTTTCCTCCAGATTCCTCTACGTGTGTATAAACTGTTTAAACATGTACATGTATACGTGCACACTTATCAAGAGCTACAAGTACACACACAAAATACTGTTTTGACCTCTGCCAAATTAAGATTAGATCTTTGGTGTTAACTATTTTATTGATTCATGCTCTGTTCTAAAAATTTATTTCCCCTGTTATCTTATACCTTTTTAGGTCTTGGCATATATGGCCTTAATGTTTTTCATTTACCCAGTTTGTCCTTGAAATAGGTTATCAGGGCAGTTATCTGGTCCTTTTAATGACTCTCAATTATTTAATATAGTGTCCATGTAATACACTTTGTAGTTACATTTATTGAAGAATGAATCATGCGTTTATTTTTCTAAATTACCCTGCCATGTTTTTACTCCATCTGCTGGGTCATTCCGATGCTGTGACTGAGTGTTCAATAATAAAGTTAAGAAATGCTCTATATTGCTGACTTTGGCAAAGCTGTAGTTCAGTCTTTTGTGGTATCACAGTGCTCTTTACGTAAAACATACAAGTTGCATTTTCTTTTATTACTATGAAGGACTCCGTAAACCTAGCTGTCAGGTCATAATAATGCAGAAGAAAAAGTTGGCTCTTTGGTTCTGATGTCATCAGTGGTGTCTGCAGTCTGTCCCAGCTGATGCTCCAAGGGAAGCGGTATGCCCTTAAATTTTCTGATATTACTGTGTGATCCAGAGGATAAGGCACATGTTTTATCTAGCCTTTATGTGCTTGAAAACATTACAAGAAAACCTTTATTCTTCTGGGATACTAAATGCTGAAGGCAGTCTTAAACTGTTGAATGGAACGAGAGTTGAATGCAAGCACTGAGTGCTCAAATTTCACAATAAAGTGATGTTCGGTAGCACAGAAAATAGATCTATCGTAGTGCAGTTAAATGTTGTGTCTTCCAAAAGCACAGATTGATGTTCCTAGCCAGTTCTTCACTGGATGTACAGCAGAGCTTCATGATGTTATTTTCTAATAGTTCTTTTTTGCACTGCACATAAGAAATGGGGTGCAAATACCCTGTTCTGAGCCAGATAGCCTTGTGCAGGTTGCTGGTACTGCTCAGGCTGTTGAAAGCTGCATTTTATTCTTGAACGACTTGCTGGAAGCTGTTTACCTGACATTATTGCCCTCCACAAGGGAAACGGGTGGCCTCTTGTGTTGAAAATTTAGATGCCTGCATTTGTCATTATCATCAGTGTTTTGCTTCTTTCCCATGATGTGCATTAAATATTTTGAATAGCAGGATGCGGCCAAGACAGAAATGCATGCATTTCTCACGCGCTCCTCGAGCTCACCATTTAGATGTTTCAACTTTTGACTGTGTTTTATTTCTTGTCTCACAGCTTCTCACCTTCACTTATTTGAGGATAGGGCAGTTGAGTTGGATGTCGCTTTCAGGCATATAGCACAGAGACGTAGTATTCTGCAAAGATGTGAGCATGTGCTTCCTGCTTGTGAATAGTCCCATTTGATTAAGATCAAAGTGACTGGCTGGGTTGCCCTAAGTAAAATGCCTGCTTCTGATCTGCTGCTGTCACCACTTGGCAAGCCCATCACATGCAGCATGGCTTTGACTTTAGGAGCTATTCTGAAACTGGTAGTCACCAGACATTCAGCTGATTGTCTACAGCCAAAAAAATATCAGAAGGCTTGCTTTTATTTGCCTTGTGTATTATCACTTGTGGTGGAAACTCCTCTTCTAATCGCCTGTGTAGGAGCAAAATATAAATCCTTGCTGTTCATTTAAAACACTAAGTGCCACCATTATATTAAACGTAGCTTGATTTCTTTTTCTTTTTTTTTTTTTTTTTTGAATATACTAACTGGGTTTGCTTTGATGTAAGGCTCTAAAGGATTGTTATTGCATTGATTAACAATAAATGCAATTGTTAGTGGCTTGGAGATACTTGAAATGCACTGTGAAAAATGAACGTGTTTGGCTGGGCTCAAGACTGTAGACGTTACCTCCCTTTGGAGGTGATGTTTATTTGCGACTGAAACAGCTACCACTTGATAAAATACACAGCTTTCAGAATATTAGGCAGCATCTGCTCTGTGAGTTATCATTAGGCGTGCAAATCATAGGTGACTTGTGTCTGCATGTTAAAATAATATATAAGATTTCTACTCGGAAATAACCCTGGACTATTTTAATTCTAGGAGACTGTATTTTCAGAAGTAAATGGAGTTTTCATCAACATGTTACAAAAGCCGTGATGATTTACTTCCTATGCATTTTGCCTATGGAAAATATACTTATTTGTAGAATGGTTTGAATCCTAATAAAAAAAAATACTGATATCCTGGTGATTACACTAAATACTCTGCTGTTTTGTGCTGATTGAAACTCAAAGATTGCAAAGGGAACTAGCAGGGTCAACAGGTATTATAACTAATGCATTTTTTCATCTTATGTTTTCTCCTTTTGATATGTCAACAACACTGGTGAACATAATTAGATTTTTTTCTGGAGGCAGTATCAATGGCTTTATATAGAGTATTAGAGTATTTTAGAGTATTAGAGTATTGCTTTTGTTAATTGCCCTTTCGTTGTTGATTGGTATATGAAGATCAAATCTAGCTCTGGGCTAGCTGAAGCTTTTTAGGGTTTTTAATGTCTGGTTCTTGGTTTTAGTTTCTCTTGCACGTAAAATAGTAAGAATTTTTCAAAGCGTAGCCATTTTTGCTGTCAATTCTGTAGTCATACTGCAGTAAGGAAGAAACCCTTTCTAGGTGTATTGGAATAGGAAATGCCAGTCAGCCTAAATACGACTGAGATTTCCAGTTGGCTGTACTTTCACCACAAATGCTGAAGTCAGGGTTCTTCCAGGGCATGTACCATACGCAGCTTTAAGCCAGGCAAGCAGCAGCAAAATCATTCAGTACATCTCTGTAGAGCTGGTTGTTTTCTCAAGCACAGTTGCATTTGTGACTTCAGCAGGCTTTTTGTCTAACCATTTATCCTGATTTACCTATTCTGTCTTAACACTGAATAAGTTATTTTCATTTCCATCGGGGCAAATTGTAGTAGCACTAAGGTAGCATTAAAAACTGACGTGGGTGGACACCCTGTACATGGCATTCTTCTTACTCTCAATTGAGGTGTGTTTGTATCTGCCTTGTCTGAGTGGAAGTAAAAAGAAATTAATGAACACAATTTTTCAAATATTGAAGTATTTATTGCATACCAAAATCAATACTTAAACATCCTTTTATATATGATAGATAGTGGTGGGATGCAAGCTTTTTGGGGAGAGGAGTATTTTGCTCCTGAAATAGCAATTAAATATTGCTTCAGACAGCAAATATTTTCCTTTATCAAAATTCCCTTTCTACAGCCTGGCAACGTTGACAGTTCTTACAGATTTTCATGGGACCTGAGTGCATAAAGCAATAGTAAAATATATGTCACAAATGTTTGGTGGATGATTGTTAAAAGATCGAATGTCGTGTCTTGTTTCATTCCTCAGCGAAGCACGTGAGCAAACTCATTTCAGGATTGCAGTTCATTGCTGTTGTGTCGGTTTTCCCACATTTCCTATTTGCCGTCATGTTATTTGGCTCAAAGTATAACGGATAGTTCAGTGCCTTGGGTTTTACTTGTCTGTAAAGTACCCTGTCGACTTCAGAAGCAAAAGAGTTAGCCAAACCCAGAGCAGCGTTTGCTGTAACTATGTGACTTTACTCACTGTTAATCCTACTCCACAGGAAACCATTGATATTGAAGGCAGCACAATATTCATATGAAGTTCAATTCTACCCAAACTGTGTAGTAAGATACTAAAGAATTTGCCATAAGGGTTATCGCTTCATTGGTGTTTGTTCTCAGTTGTTTTTTTTTTAATCTCTTCTTATATTTGCAACACTTGGTGGTATATTGCTGACTTCTGCACCACTCTAAAAAATTGGAAAACTCAAACTTTGATGCTGCATTCTCAAACCCCAGTGGTTTTCTTGATGTAGTTGGTGCTGGCAGAGAATAAAGTGTGACATACATGATTTAAGTTCATTTTGCTGTGTATCTACCTCAAATTGTAATGATGCTTTTTCTGCTCCACCTATAGCTTCCTGCAGATTTCACAAAGCTGCACCTTACTGACAGTCTCCACCCACAGGTGACCCACGTTTCATCTAGTCACTCAGGATGTAGCATCACTAGTGATTCAGGAAGCAGCAGCCTTTCTGATATCTACCAGGTAAGACTGGAAGGGATGCTGATGGGAGGTGCCGTTTCAAACAGTTCTGATGTTAATAGCTCAATGCCCGTGTTGCCGTGTATTGTCACTTCTTGTCTGAAGAAGTGATCGATAGATTTTAAAAAACTAATTTTCGCTTGAATCAGAATAATTTCAGGGTTGCATCTGCTTCTTACTAGATCTGATGTTTGAAAACTCAGCAGGTAATCTGCAGTGCAGTAACATGACATATGTTTCCTTAGTCTGTCACATCCAAGTCAGCAGTGCAGAGGTGTAGTGTTTTTGCAATGTTTCAGGTTTCTACTTCATGTATTTTGTTTGTATTTTGTGGCTTTTTGGAGAGAAAATGTCCTGAATTTCAGCATGGAAAGCCAGTGTGACTCTTCAGTAGAGCTTTCTGGCTGAACTTAAGAGGCAAAGGGACTTTGTTCCCTGACTCCAGCATCTCACCTCACCTTTCTGAGTGCTTTGCCATTTGCAGAGAAACAGCTGTGATGTTTACTGCTATTTTGAGAGGACTTTGAGATCTGTTGAGCTGGGCATTCTGATAAAAAGTGAGATCAGATTTTCAAAAGTATAAAGTATAGATTTAGAACTTTGTCAAATGAGTGGTGTTTTTTTTTTTTTTTTTTTTTTTTTTTGCCTTGGTTCTGTATTTTGTAGTTCTGAGATGTATTGGCTTCCAAATCTGGCACAAATCTGTCTGGGAGAAAAAATACTCAGTGAGCAGCCTGTGCTGGCCTGACTTCAGGGGTATATTCTGATTTCTCCACCCTGTAGAGAGCTGGTACTAGCCTCTTGGTAGCGCTTTTTCTCCTGACTACCTGGGAAACATAGGGGAGCTTGAACTGGTGAGATTTCTGAAGCTATCACACAGCTGAGGGGGCTTCTTGTTGCAAAGTTCTGGGCTATTCATTTGGAGCAGAGCTTGCTGTGAAACATATCTCAGGGATGCCTAAAACGTTTGAGGTGTATGTACTTGTTTTAAATATATTTTAAGAATATATAAAAATAATGATATGAGGAAGTCTAGATCTTCCTTTTGGTATTTTCAGTTCTTGCAATGTCCTCTGGTAGGAAACCATAGCAATTTGTTTAAATTAAATTTGATTCACTTTTTCAGAATAACATTCTTTTCTCAGAGGTAGGCTTAAAATAAAAGTCTCCATTCAGTTTAGATAATAATTGCAATAATGCAAAGTCTTATTTTTGCAAAAAATATGTCAAAGTAACTGAACATTTTAGGCAGAACATATGTCAGTCAAGTATATTTGTCAAAATTTCTTCTGAAGAGAAGATCACTTTGAGATGGGATTTATGTTTATACTGTGAGGGTGAAGAAGTAGTAAAATCAGCTTTGTTCTTTGTCTTCTATAGATTTTCATACCTTTTATTCTAAAGATTTTATGCTTAAGCATAAAAATACCAAGTACCTCTAGAGAGACACTTGTAGGTGGCATTTAGATGGTTATAGTCATGCAGTTCATCTCTAGATAAGTTGCTGAAACTTTTACAAAAAGTTTTGGTAGAAAACCCTTATAACTGTAAGAAGGATCACTGAGTTCCTGGGAAATTAAAAATACTATAGGGAAGCTTCAGAGAAATACTTGTAGAGTCACCAATCTGGTGTATATCTCCTGTAGTAAGGTGGGTTTTTTTGTTTGTTTTTGGTTTTTTTTTTTTTCAGTAATGAAATCAACAGTATGGTTGGTGTTTAGAGAGAGTTAGTGATTTTTATGAAGTATTTACATGGGGAATATTTACTTTAATATATTTACTTTAATATTTAAAATTTAATTTTTGTCTAATTAAAAAATTGAGGATACTATGTCACATGCTTTAGAAAAATACTTTGCTTTCTTCAATTAATCTGCAGTTAATTGCTCATTTAAAGAATTCTTGGCACAGGTGTATTAAGATCTGTGTAATTGCACAGTGTCAGAGTAATTACTAAAATAACCTGTATCCCTCGAGACATCAAGTATTGCAAGCATTTATTGCAGAATGCTTTGTTTTAGACCATACTTGAAGATTTTATTTAAAAAACAAAAGCACACCTGAATTGATGAATTCAGTTGTAGGAATTTATAAAGTTGGGAATCATAAACTCTCTAATTCTAAATTAATTTTGTAGTACCAAGTGCTGTTGTTATTAATAATTTCTCATATTGTCACAAACCATTAATTTTTTACTTCAGTTTCAGTTGTAAAGCAATATAATGTAGGAATGTTAAGTTAGGCTGTACTGCAAGAAGAAAAAAGTGACAAGATAAAACAGCGGTAATCTGAGTATTCTAGGATCAAGTCTGGGATTAAGTAGTCAGAAATACTTTTTGAAAAAGATTGGATCAGTCTTTTCACAATTATTTACCTTTTAATTCTCCCCCAAGTGTTTATTCAAAAATGATAAACCATAACGAGTCATCTATGTTATTTTTTTGCTTAAATTTTAATAGATCTTAGGCAAAGCTCAGTATCATCGTTGTTCTAATTCTGTTCCATATTTAAAGGCATCTTTCCACTCAGTAGAATGGACTTCTCTTCATTATGTTTAAGTGGAAAGGAATGATTCAGAAAGATTGCCAACTTAACTTTTTTTTTTAATCAATCAAAAGGTTTCTTAAATTACTATTAAACAGATCTTTGCTGTCAATGTCAGAGTTAATGATATGTCATGTTATGCATCCTAGTAAGTTTTAGTCCTGTAGCCGTAAGAGCAGCTGTTTGCAGGAAAAATATGTTCATGGCCTTTTCAGATTTTTTGAATAAATCATGAAGCTGAATTTTCAGATGCTTTCAGCATTGAGCTGAGAATATTTCCTTTTAAATATTAATGCTGTAACTAAATTTGTCAAACGTTGCACATGAAAGAACTTCTTTTAGGCTAAGAATTATTTACCACAATAAAATAAATAATGCTTTGTCGTTATCCACCCGAGTCTAAAAATAAATGTCAGGTGCCCGTCAGTAAGGTTGTTAATGTTAGAACTTTTATTTTAGGGAATAAGTTCACCGTTGGCTAACTGTGTAACGGGGCTGGAGAGGAAGGGGATGCTGAGTGTTTGCTTGCGTGAGGGCTGGTATCTGCCAAGAACAATACTTTGCTCCTGCCTTGTGTTGACTTGGCACAGCGAGTCGTTCACTGCTGCTTCTCATGTTTCGTTATATACCTCTTCCTATACGCTCCTGAACGCTTCCTATCCCTGACATGTTTATTGCCAGCTGATGAGCCCGGTTTGAGAGTGGGGAGATTTAAGCCTGTGAATGCGTGTTATTCCTCCTCCCTCTCTTGGGAAAGCATTGTGTTGCCTGAGCTCCTTCCTTTGCCAGCCTTTCTTTGCCTTATCCTGTCCTTAGACTGGTGGCTTCCTGGCAGCCCTACGTGCCCGCCCGTGTCTGCCCCAGACGCTTCCAGCAGTAAAGGAAGTGGGTAACATCCTTTCAGTGACCCTCCCAGGATGCGGGTAGCACTGGGAAATTTTCAAGATGTCAGCTTTTGTTTTCTCACGGGTCTGATAGCAGAACTCTTCAAAGAAAGGTCCATCTTCTGGAGATTTCTTGGGCATTCACGCTATTTGCAGTACAGTTTAAAAAAATCTGACAAACTTAAATTTGTGTGAGATTTGTGTCTGCAATAGTTGTAATTGAATGTAATATATATTATCATAAATACATGAGAAACAGATACATATTATAATTAGTTATATGGCTTCAATTTGGTAGCAATTTATTGATATTGTAACCTTTTACCCAGTGAGTAGAAAGCTACTGTAAAACAAAACCTGAGCTGTGATTTCTCTCTGTGGAAAAGCTGGGTCCACTGTGCCTATATAGTGACAGGAGAAAATCTTTTAAACTAGTGGGATTTCTGCGAATGACTTCACTGAAGGCGCAGTGCCAGCATTCTTGGTGCTTTCTATCAATATCAGCTTAAGAAATAAAAACAGAAGATTTTTGCTGATAAATATTCTTAACTTCCCCTTTTCAGTTTATTTTTTGGCCTTCAACCACAGTGATGATAACCTTAAAAAGGTGGATTTTTTTTGAGATGGGCTTGTCAGTTTTATCTACTAGGTTGAAGAGTTGCATCAAACATAGATGAACCTATTTCTGATTAGCACAAAAGTTGTCTTTAAATTTTTTTCCAGTTATTTCTCTTGCATGCTTGGAGATTCTTTGTTTTTTAGGTGGTGGTGTTAGTCACAGAAAGACGTTTAGTCTTCAGAATGGATGTATTTCTTCCTCAAAATGTTTCCTAAGGTGTTGGAAAAGTATTTTAAAAATTCTGTTTAACTACTGATTTCCTAGTATTTTAATGTGGTTAATTCTATGTCTCTCTCTCTTTTCTTTTTTCCCCCTATTTCTTCCCTCTCTTCTGTGTTGTCAGGATCATTTGGGAGCTTTCACCCCAAACCAGTGTAGAAAAGAAAATACTAATGACCAGATCTTCCCACTTTGGGAGTGTGTTAAACAGCATAGCCAGGTGGTCAGAAGAGGCAGTTCTCCCACTGTATTTAGCATGGGTACAGACTCCCCTTGAATTCTGTGTGTCATTCTGGGCTCCACTATATGAAAAGAGTGTTAAGGTCCTTGAAAGTGTCCATGCAACAAAGCAGATGAAAGGGCTAGAGGGCATGTCCTGTGGGGCACTTGGGTCCTCTCATCTGGAGAGGAGGTGGCTGAGATGTGGCCTCCCTGTGCTCTGCAACTCTGGTCTTTGCTCCCTGGTTACTAATGATAGGATGTGGTCTATTACTGTGATTTTTTTCCCCCTCAAGAATCAGTCAGAGCTAATGGCTAACTGAGGAAAACGTACTCAGCGCTCCCTTATTTTCCATCTTTTTGTGCTTGTTTCATTGTATTTACTTAATTAGCTCCTACCCCTCAAATTGGGAAGTAATTTTGGTCTTGGAGGCGACTAGCAATTGGAGCAACCATTTTTATATTGCTTCAGTATTAGTCTTATAGACACTACTTAAAAATGGGGAGGTCTCCTTAGGTTGTGAATGTCAACTAACTCTTCACTTCAATGAAAACGTCAGTCTCCTGACTTTCTTGTTGGTGATGTGACAAATAAAATCCTAGGCTGTCACTGTCACGCGATTCATTTGAAGCTTCAGCAAATTTCTCATGGCATCTTTTCAACTGTGAAGGAAAATTTTCATCACAACTGGTATTCAGATTTTGGGGAGACGGTGTCTTGTAGTTTAAGCTGCAACTAGCCTTTTTCATATATAAATCCAAAAAGATTACATGTTAGTAAACCTAGTATTACCCAAGAAACAAACACAGCATGTACTTCTGAAAGCACTAATTTCTGAGGTGTATCCTTGATAAACATTCTTTGGAAATTTTTAAGCCTCGTAATTGACCATGGACAAATCCTGTAGGGTTTTCATCCTGTGTTTTGGGTTTTCTTCTGCTGAGGCTTACAAAGATGCCCCTATCTTCAAAGGAGCTAATCAGGATTTTTTCGTAGTCTTACACAAACGCATGGCTATTGTTCCCATGAGGGTTCCTGTGCAGATGTGCTTGATTTTTGTAACCCATGGCAGAGTACAGAGGTGGACCTAGCTTGGAATGAAGTTTAATGTGTCAGCACTAGGACCCTGAACACTTCATCTCATATTTAATGCTATTAAGCATAAATAACTAAGCCATTTACAGTGTTTCTGTAGATCGTGCATTTCTAATGTGAAGGCATATCCAATTATTTTTCGGAATGTAGCAAAACTTGTGCAAAACTTTTTGCATGCATAAGCTGAGAAGATGTCCTTGTGAGATGAGTTGCTTTATTCTTTCTTACTAAAAATGTGTATTGCCTACATGGAAAGGTTTCATATTATTCTTTTGCTAACTTTCGCGTAATAACTGCATGTTGCTTGAAATACATTTTTTTTCTTATAAGATAAGGTGACCAAAGTTAATAAATGTAACTACTGCTCTGTGGATTACTGCATTCAATTCTGAGTTTGTGTTGCAGGTTTTTTTTTTTTTTTTTTTTGTAACTAGTAAGCAGCTATTGCTGTTCCTATCAATGACATTGGTTGCCAAAAAGATCTAACTAGCTCTGTAAACAGTGATTGTCCCTCAGGAAATACTGGTAGCTTTTAGCTGCAATATTTAAGGTGTTTTCTAAACACAACACAAAATTGCATTTAGTTTATATGGGAATTATTTTTAAAATTGTGTCATTTTTTTTGAGAGGGTTTCTGTCTTAAAGCAATAAACTAAAAGTAGACAGTCAAATATTTTTTTTTTAAACCAAACAGTATGTTTGTTGGTTTTTTTTTTTTTTTTTTGCACAGTACGTGGAATTTTCTTGGGTTCCAAAGTATTTCTTCTATGTTGGCACTGTGTGACTAAGTTTAATTGTGCATTTAGCTTACCAACAAGCTTTTGAGAAGGCTTCTGCTGGGCAGGTAGGAGGGGCATTTGTTAATAACAGGAAGGTTTGCAGAAGGGACTGATGAATTAGTCACACAGTCACTGGAATTGTCACAGTTGGAGACTTATGATTCTGACAGAACAGTGTCACAAGCCATGTGTCTACTGACTCATCATCACTAATTTTTCCACCAGTCTCATTTGATGAAAGCTATTTTGTACAAGTAGTTAGAGCAATTGTTTCACATATATCATAGGGAATTTGCATGTTAAACACAGCAAGACCACTAATGAAAATACTGCTAGCAGTATTGATGTTTTGTGAATTGTTTGTGTGACAGTAACAGCCTTCTCTCCACTGCTTAGGAAATGCTTGGCACTTTTTTCTTTTTAAAAACAAAGTGAAAGTAATTTGAATATTGTGTAGGTGCTGGTAGGATGCTTTTCATGTTAACAGGACCCCATTACAAAGCTTGTGTTGTGCTGTAGGGCAGAAGTGTTTAGGAATGCTACTAGCTGACCTGATCCATCTTCAGCTGTATGCTGTCATTCATAAGGTGGCTATGTATGATGGCATTAAAGTAACAGATGTCAGCCACATCTGGTCAGGCAGAAGTAGGGAAGATCATTCTATAGAAATACAAACATAATTTGTCTTACCTTCTCTGTGTTTGGAAGGTGACCTATTTTTTTAAAAACCAATTTATGTGAGTCAGATCGATCGAACACGCTTTGGTTGCTGTGTTTGTCCCATTCAGGATATTTAAAGGAGACATGAATGCATTGTTTGTGTTCATATAACATCTGAGAAGCTTGATTTGTCAAGCCATGTTGTAAAACTTTCATTAGAATCTTGCATTTCCTTAAAGTTTATGATAGCTAAACCTTGGCAGCTCTTGTGGCATTAAATCAGGTTCTGAGAAAGAGCAACTTCATCAGCCATGACAGACAAGTGTTTGTAGGATTTACTAAATGTTCAGTCTTAAAACAATATCATTAAAATGTACCTTTAGGTGTTGTCCTAATAACCTCAGGCTATATGTGGACTATGTTTTCATTTTTTTATAACAAAAAAAAACAAACAGGCAGTTTTAGGCTACAGAGAGAACACAATTTTTGATGCACGTTGATGCAGTGCTTACTTCACCAGACTGCCAACGTAAGATAATATTGCATTCATAAGTGTCTGAAAATGTAATGTTGGGATGGGAACAGAATATGTTTTAAATTAACTTTGATTAAAATAAATAAGTGATCTATTTCAAGGAACAATTTATTGGAATAAACTGCCTACAATTCCCCCAAGACCTGCTAATTAAATAATTTATGTTGAATCCTGTTTATGTATGGCTGATTGAAACATGTTAAATGCCTTGTTTAACATTGTTTTGGCGTTGATAAATGGTTTGTTGTTTTAAAAAGAAATGTGAAGAAAAAAGCAATACAAAAATTCGTTTGACAGATTAGGTAGCATTTTTCTGTATATTAAATAGGAAACTAGAGCAGTGAAGAACACATGTGAATGCTTTCATTTTTTTAATTGTTTATATGCATTAATTTAGGCTACAGAAAGTGAAGCTGGTGATATGGATCTCAGTGGGTTGCCAGAGACAGCAGTGGATTCTGAGGATGATGATGATGAAGAAGACATTGAAAGAGCCTCCGATCCTTTAATGAGTAGAGATATTGTTAGAGACTGCTTAGAGAAAGACCCAATAGACAGGACAGACGATGATATTGGTAAGTATTACAAAGTAGCAAAATGACATCAAACTTGTTCTTCTTCACCAGAAAAATGTAATTTTTGAGCTTGGGGTTTTATTTTAGTTGTTGGCTTTTGTAGTTGGTAAGTTTAGTGTTTATTCTGTAAGCTGATCTCTAAAGGCCAATGAATGAGTACAGCCAAAGAACCGGAAAATGCACAAGATATGGGGGAAAGCTATCAGTGCTGACCTTTTAGGTTTCAACATTCAACTTCTAATTGAAATGAAGACTGATTTATGAAGTAAGCATTGTTGCTTACTGGAAATTGTTAGAAATTTGACAAAGTCATCACTGGATTCTTATCAAATTTTTTTGTTTTAAGTTGTGATTTTTTTTTTTTACAACATTTGTTATAAATAGTGGAGCTATAAGACCTTTACATAAATGGAAATCTACTAAAACTAATTTGCTGTGTTAATGTACAGACTTATACATTGAAAGCAAAGCTAGAATTCTAATCTAATCTGTTTCACTGTCTCAGGTGTTTTTTTGTGTGTGATTGTTTTTTTTTTTTTTTTTTTTTTTGCCATTCATCAAAATATACCTAAATGATGATTTGTTGATTATGACATGATAAAGGGACTGGAGCATAACTTCTATGAGTAAAAACTGAGAGTTGGGACAGTCCAGCCTAGAGAAAAGAAGGCTCAAGGGGAATCTCATCCATGTGTGCAAATACTTGAAGGGAGGGTGTAAAGACAATGGAGCCAGGCGCTTCTCAGTGGTACCAAGTGACAGGACAAAAGGCATTGTGCATGCTGGAACAGATGAGGTTGCCTCTGAATGTCAAGAAACACTTCTGAACTGTGCTTCAGGTGATGAAGCACTGGCAAACACTGCCCAGAGAGGCTGTTGAGTCTCCTCCTTGGAGATCTTCAAAAGCTGCCTGGACATGATCCTGGGCAACCTGCTTAGGGTGTCCGTGCTTGAGCAGGGTTGGACATGATGACCTTCTGCAGTCCCTTCCAGTCTCAACCATTCTGTGATTCTGTATAAATAAAATTTTAGGAAAAAGATGGAATTGTATTAACTATTTCTAGTAGGTTTTGATGAAAACAAACGCAGAAACATCTAACCTCTAGGGCATATAATTCCTCATTCCACGACTATTAAGAACAAATGTGCTCTGTATAGCTATGACTATATAAAACATTAAAATATGGGAGAAGCACATAGTTGAGTATAAGTGCAACTCCAATACATACAGAAGCCAGAAAAGCAGTAGTCACCTGTAAAACAGTAATCCTATTCTGCCTGGCGCATCCAAGGGGATCTTTGTAAATGTGCCAGATGACAACTCTTTTTTTGTTAACATGCTTAGACTGGACATGGAATGGATGGGTTTACCAAAGAAGATGCTCAGTTTTGAGAATTTTCCCTGCCTAATGTCTTACTATGTTTTATCCGAGTCGTAATGGAGTTATTGCTCTGGCTGGATGGAGAATTACAGTTTCATTGGCTGTGCTCAGAGCTCTCGATTAAATTACAATTTGTCTATTATGCTGACTTTTACTTTGCAGGGTTTCTATTGATGGTATGACCAGCCAGTCTGTGCCTACAAAATACCCAGTAATTACAACAGGCCACTGTAAGAGATTTATTAGTATACAGAAATGATTGTGCAGCGTTTTAGCTTAAGTAGCCTTAGGCATCTTTCTGAAGAACTATCTTTGCTGTGCTTTGTTGTTTTGACATGCACGACTCAGTGGGCTTTTTCTCCTTCAGAACAACTACTGGAATTCATGCATCAATTGCCTGCTTTTGCCAACATGACAATGTCAGTGAGGAGAGAGCTCTGTGCTGTAATGGTGTTTGCAGTTGTGGAGAGAGCAGGAACTATTGTACTGAATGATGGAGAAGAGGTCAGTAGAAAGTAGAAGTTACTTCTGACTCTCCTGTTATACCAGACATCCCAGAGTCCACAGTGTTATGGTCCTGTGTTTTTTTTTCTTTAAAAAAACGTAACTTTGAGCAGGTAAATTAAGTGTCAAAATTGTGTCATCTCGTTCTTCCTTTGAAAGCTTTTTTTTAAGCCCTTGCACAACATTTCTTATTCAGTAAAAGCATAAGAAAATAATCTTCATAACATACATACTTCCTGTCTGTTGGAAGGGAGAGGGAAGAAGGGATTGTATCTGTATAGCATGATATTACGATGTTAAATGATTTTGTCTTCATGTATCCTGCAACATTTAATTTGTAGCTGGATTCCTGGTCAGTCATTTTGAATGGCTCTGTGGAAGTGACGTATCCTGATGGAAGAACAGAGATACTGTGCATGGGAAACAGTTTTGGTGTTTCCCCTACCATGGACAAAGAGTATATGAAAGGGGTGATGAGGACCAAAGTGGATGACTGCCAGGTAGAGTGTCCAACTGTAACACATGCAAAATTAGGTACATATAGAAATAATTCAACTGAATAGCCAGACAGTTTTATTTCAAACTGGGTGTATGTATAAAATCTGTAGTGCATAACTCTGTGCAGTACTTGGAAGATATGGTTCCTGCTGTTTGTACTTACGGGCTGGGAAATTGAATTCTCTTCGTCCGGATAGGGATTGGTTTGGATGAAGAGGTTTGTCTGTGTGCTTTCTGCGAAACTTAAGGCCTAGCAGCCTGCTGCATATATCCATTGATTCAAAGTTTCCTTTAGTAAGATCTCAAGATCTGTTAGCTATTATAGTCTCTCTTACTGCGGGTAAGAGCCGTTCTTCGTTAGCAGGCTCAGCTACTGAATCTTAGACTAATACATCTGTCCCATGATGAAGAGTAGAAGATGTTTTAGTTTCAGCCAGTCTTGACCTTTCAAGAAACACATTCTGACCTTTGCTTTAACACAAACAGTTGTAAGGGAGCACTTCTCATAGCATAAAACAGCTAGCCTAATCTGGATATGTGATGGCTGCTTACTGCTTCCTATCCAGAAGACAATAGCCAAGCTCTGGGTGAATTAAGTGTTTTTCTTGGTCCTGATGGCTAATTAGCTTCTTATCAGATGCTCTTTGAAATGGGTGAAAATGTGTTAATGGAGTCTAACTTCCAATAAGTGCATAAATTGTATCTTGTTAGAATAATGTTCTGCAACAAATCCAAACAGTAGGAGATCTGTTTCAGCTACTGATAGCTGCTGGAAATAGAAAAATTCTCTAAATAAATTATGAAGAATGCAGAAGAAAATTCTATCTCTGGGAATCTTGTGCCTTTGTCCTAAGTATATGCATGATGATTTTGCAGCTTGTCAATCAAAAAAACCCACTATTTTCTGTTCAGTTAATGGCCCAAATTAATTTAAGGAGACAGTTTAATCTCAAGTATTTGCAAATCATAGTGTATGTGTATTTCTTTCCGAGTTGTAGTGGGTGGTCTTAATTATATTTGGATAGTGTAGGTACTAGGCATATTCTGAAGCAGGGAGATCAAAGCAGCTAAGCAAAAATGGCTGGTAATGCCACGTCATTTTGTTCTGATGAATCTTGGCCTCCTCTGATTACAAGATTGTATTGGAAATACTGTGTATTCTTCTGCTTACTCCAGCTGAATGGCTGGAATAACAGATTTGGCCAACCACAGGTTGAAAACCTTCTTTACCTTTTCTATTAATAGAGTGCTTGCATCATAAGTCTAAACAGTTTCCTGAAGACTTTACCTTTTAATACTGGTGTGTGATGATTCTTTCCAGTTTGTTTGTATAGCCCAGCAAGATTATTGCCGTATCCTCAATCAAGTGGAAAAGAACATGCAGAAGGTAGAAGAGGAAGGGGAGATTGTGATGGTTAAGGAGCACAGGGAGCTTGATCGCACTGGAACAAGAAAAGGTCACATTGTCATCAAGGTAAAAGCAAAAGGGAAAGATTCTTGCAAAGGTCTGTATTCTATAAACTTTTGAACTTGGCAAATAAGGCCCGGGATTAGATGAAATATATGATAACATCTATTTGAAAGTAAAAATTTCTAGTTTTTCTACTTTAAAAAGTTATGCATGTGAGTAACGAAGTGATTTTTGTAAAACTTAATTACAGAAGCTTTGCTTATCTCATCAGTCATACCAGTATTGTTCTTTCTAGTGTAATTCTTCAATATGATATAAGAAAACAAATTTTTGTTAATTGAAAATGTATTTTATTTTTTTAAGTGTTTTTTCTTTCTTTTATATATAGGGAACAGCTGAAAGGTTAACAATGCATTTGGTGGAAGAGCACTCTGTGGTAGACCCAACGTTTATAGAAGACTTCCTGTTGACGTATCGGACCTTTCTTTCCAGCCCAATGGAAGTGGGGAAGAAGTTGTTGGAGTGGTTCAATGACCCCAGCCTCAGGGATAAGGTTAAAATCCCCTAAAATTTATACACTTATTATATGCATTAAAAACATAAGCTACTAAGAATAAAATTATTTTTTTGAGCGATTAAACTGAATAAGACACAATTTTAGTGACAGAATGCATGGATAAAACTATAGAAATATTCCTTCTTACTGTACTTTAAGTACAAACTTGTTCAGGCAAGGTAAATTAGCCATAATTTACCTTGCTATGTTATTACTACTTAACTGAGTTGCTTGTAAGTATAGGGAAAGCTATTTTCAATAATGAACATTTTTATTTAACTCATTTAACGTAGTTCTATTGTGCCTTGAAATCTGAGCATGTAACTGA
Organism: Anas platyrhynchos; assembly: GCF_047663525.1. Lineage (NCBI taxonomy): Eukaryota > Metazoa > Chordata > Aves > Anseriformes > Anatidae > Anas > Anas platyrhynchos. Next base: position 32,637,463 of record NC_092590.1, on the reverse strand, counting down.
GTCCTGTTGTCTACATATAATAGTAATTAACACAATTTGGCGAACATTTGGTGGTAATTTATCATTATATAAAGATACTGTAAAATAGAGCCACTGTTAAGAATCTAATCCATTGAGCAGTGTTAGGGGAAAAAAAAAAAAGAAACACAAGACAACAATCAAACAGCCCCTTCCCCAGTCAAAACTACCATGGGATAAGAATGAGGCCCTGTGTATTCAGTTTTGGCACACTGATAGCAGCACGCTGTCTATTGAGACTATACTGAGCTTCCCACTGTAATGCTTTACTTTGAATGTATGTATTTGTCAAATGTAAAACACTAGTTTAAAAAAAAAAAAAGTGTTTGTTTGTTTGTTTGTTTTCAAATTTGAAGCTAGGGGAATAAAATTTTGGTTTTCAACTTTTATTTCCATTTGGGTATTTTTCTACTAGAAATGCTAGTTTGTCTGCACGTTGGAGAAAGTATATTTGGTAGAGAGGCAAGGCTTTGCTTCAGGGAAGTGCTCACTGTTCCTGTGAAAATCTGATTGCTATGTACACTGGAAAGCTGCAGCTAATACTGTTTAGCACAGACCTGCTAGAGCTTCAGATCTATAATACCATCTTTAGACTTACTTTGCTTGTCCTCCCATGGATAATCTCAACAGCCTTTAAAAGCATGAGCAACCACAGCTGCTGGTATCAGGTCTGGAAACAGAGCAGCTCTTGTTCTGCCATCTTAAGAGCCAACCCTTTCTGTCATTGATCAGCCCTGACAGAAGCGCTGCTTGGTTCACATGCAGGAAAGGCAAAAATCAGAAAAGCTTGGGAGGAGCAAAGATAAATAAGTGAGGAACACAGGACCTGGAAGATTTTGTCTGTCTGGTTTAGGGGCTGGCGGAGGAGAGGGAAAGAGGTGATAAAAACTTATGGAGCACCATCAGTAGCCAGTGATAGACTGGGACATTTGAGATCTGATCTTGCTTATGATTTTCCTTGCAACCAGGGTACTTGACATAACATCTTAAACCGTTTTTTAGAGCTGCTCTCCTGGTTGAAATAGAAGTAGTGGCATTCTTCTAGAAGTCACTGTTCAACTCTTTTCAGTGCAGTGTCTGCTGGGTGCAGCAAGAAGCCCCTACTTTGAAAGCAGTATTGATACTGAAGTATTTTAAAATATATGATGTGGTATGGCTTGCAACTTCCCGTTTTGCTTAAAAATTTGTAGTTGTCCCAGATTTCATTAGACATTATCTGGGTCTTCCAGTGTGATTTTCAACACAGATGTTTAACAGAAAGGAAGTTCATCTTCAGTTTTAAAGATGAAAATGTCTCAAATATGCCAGAAATGCTACCTCTAGCCTAATTCCCTGTGGCTGAGAGCTGTAGTGCAGAAACTATGCTGTTTTCTCCTTTTAGAAATTTAATCTCTCTAGGACTTCTATTGTAGTTGATTAGATTGGTTGTGAATTTCAGCAATTCTTCTGAATTCATTTGTTTTTCAGCACAAAAGGGAATCCGCTTGGAAACTGCATGAACACAATAAACCATACAGCTCCCATGAGGGTAGCAGAGTTTGCTTTTGGATGCTTTGTCACAGATCTTTAGAATAAGAGGTTTAGGTTTTGTGCAGAGTCCAAGAACTGACAGTGGCTAGCTTTGTGATTAAAATTTGTATGAGATTCTGTTCTAAGCTCCAGTTCTTGAAACGTTCAGTTTTTCTCCCTATTGACTTGCTTCCTCAGCAGAAGAAATATACCTGTATTTCTGAGAACATTGAGTGGAACAACCATTTTTGATTAAGGAGCTTTTTGAAAATTGCGTGAATCAATCTTAGCCATAAAGGTCAAAAATATTCTATTTTGTCAGGACAAGTGCTGCTGATGTTCCAGGTCAAATCACATCTAAAGACCAAATTTTAGTGGGAGTATATATTTAAAAAAATTAAAAAAAAAAAAAAAAAAAGGAAAAAAAAAGGCTCTTGTTATGTGGCTTTACTGTTCAGGAATATTAATTGATAATATCATTTTTTCCCCTCCCTAACAAACTGTAAAATACCAGCTAACATTCTTCTGAACTTGATAATCATAGTTCAATGGGGGACCTCGGGGATGAAGAGAAGGGAGGAGGTGTAAACCAAAAGATTGAATGTAAGAAATAGAATTACATGTATTTGCTGTTAAGACCTCTTTCCTGCTTCTCACAATAGCTCCTTTTTCCTGCCTCTGTAAACATACAATAACTCTTTTACACAGGCAAATACCTGATGAAGTTAATGGTGGCTTATCTCAACTTTTGTGAGTTTCAAGAGCCAAAAAAAAAAAAAAAAAAAAAAAAAAAAAAAGCGCTTGAAGAATTAAGCAGATTTGGAAATGTATTTGTAAACAACAAAATGTGTTTGTAAACAACAGGAAATTGTTGTTACAAATCAGAAATGGATCTAATTCAGTGCCTCATACCTGTGTGTGCTCTATTCCCTGCTCAAACAACTTTGGTACAGCCAGTGTTAAATTTTCTAACTTTTAGTAATCTGTATGAAATACAACCCTTAAACAATTTTAATACTTCATTCTTTCCTTGTGAACAGTGAAGTTTGGGTATGTAGTATTTAGAATCCTGATGGAAGCTTAGAGAAGCTTTAAGAAGCAGTATTTTTAAAGGAATTAGCAATAGTGCTGATCTGGGCTTTCTTGGGAAATAAATTATTGATTAATTTTCAGGTTACACGGGTAGTATTGTTGTGGGTGAACAATCACTTCAATGATTTTGAAGGAGATCCTGCTATGACTCGATTTCTGGAAGAATTTGAGAACAATTTGGAGAGGGAGGTAAGAATGTTTTTTTCTGACAATTTTAGATAGCATGGAGCAGTCAGTCTATTATTACACATAACTCATTATGCTTCTCTTTTTTTTTTTTTTTTTTTATAGAAAATGGGTGGACATTTGAGGCTGTTAAATATCGCTTGTGCTGCTAAAGCGAAACGAAGATTGATAACCTTAACAAAGCCATCTCGAGAAGCCCCTTTGCCTTTTATCTTGCTGGGAGGGTCAGAAAAGGGATTTGGCATCTTTGTTGACAGTGTTGATTTTGGTAGCAAAGCTACAGAAGCAGGCTTGAAACGTGGAGACCAGGTATGTCATTTTAAAATGTTTTATTTTTCCCCTCTTTTTCCCCCATTCTCTTCACTAAATAAAAATAACTACCTCTTTATTTTTAGATACTGGAAGTGAATGGTCAAAACTTTGAAAACATTCAGCTGTCAAAAGCCATGGAAATCCTTAGAAATAACACTCATCTGTCTATCACTGTGAAAACCAATTTATTTGGTAAGTTTATGTGCACTTTGCTCTAACTTGTGTTCTAATTTAGATAGGATTTTTAATTTTATACATAAAACATTTGGAAATGACTTAAAATGATTGTTTGAAATACTTCTGAGGTGGGAAGAATAGGAGAAGGAGGTTTGCAGCTTCTAAAGGGTCAGAGTTGAAAATTGTAAAGAAAAAATTTCAAGCAACATCTTATATGAAGTCACTTGACTCTCACGAGTGCATATTTTTGGATTAAGAGGAACTGCAGTGACCATTTAGCTTGAAGTTATAAAACATGTCCATATGTGTAACAGTCCTTCCTCAAGAAAGAAGTCTTTTTTGGAAGTTCAGTTGTTTGGTGATTTTCATCTGTCAACAGCATATGCTCATACTTTCTCAGTCTGTTCCTTGTGAGTGCAACAAGGTTCATAAAAACTTTCTTACCGGCTAGGTGATGATAATCTCTGAATAACCCTCTGAATCTTTTGTTTGTCTCTTACAAGTACTTACGAAGTCATGAAAGAGTCTTCTTTAAGCAGCTCAGGACCTCAGTTACCATCATAAGAAATAAACAATTTGTGGGTTTTATTTAATTTTTACCACCGGACACTTGGATTATTAACATAATTCCGTGATATGTTCCCGAAATACCTCTTTCATGATGAGGTTCTTCATTGCAAATAAGTAGGACAGCATATTTCCACAGGATTTCACTGAATTAATTGATGGTTAAATATGCTTAGGTTATCTCCAAAAGTCACTTGTCAAATCTGTTTCCTGGGGATTTTTTTTCCTTTGCAGTAAAGATTCTAATGTTTCATCTGTATCTGCTTGTTTAGCAGTTATACATAGAGAAACAAGCACGTGTTCTTTGTAACTTGCTTGTTTTTTTTTTTTTTTTTTTAGTATCGTGTTGCTTTAGTCTTAAGACTAAACATGATTTCTTCATAAATTGTGCTTTCTCAGCTTTTAATCTTGTTGCTCTGCTCCAAATACCAAAATCACAGAGTAACAGAACAGAACAGTTACTTCCTGTGCATTGCATGAAATACTCCTTATCAACAAATCCCCAAACCAGTTTCCTATTTCTTAACAGCGTCTTCCCACCTGTACTTCTCTCTAGCCCCCAAACTCTTTTTCTGTACAGTATAGTTATTGTTTCTCCTTTGCTTTTCTTTAGCTCTCCATTATTTGAGGCTTTTAAGGACTCCTAGTAATTTGTTGTGTACTTCAGGAGGAATGGATGAATGTTAAGGACAAAAAGAATACACATGAGTAAAAGCCTTGCCCTGAATACTCATTCTAAGCTGCTTGCCATTGTTCTCACTTTTTCTACAATTCTGTATTTTTAATCATCAATTTCATAGAAAATACTGAAGAAACAATGATTTTTTTTCATTTTGTTTTCAAAGCAAATTGCTTTTGTACATTTAGCATAGACTTATTCGGTAAGTGCCAGCTGGCTGACATACATTTTATTTCTTACCTTATCTTCTCAAAGCCCCTAGTATCCCCAACCCTATCCCTGAGTTGAGATTATTCTTTTTTTTTTTTCTTACTCCTCCCCCGTCTTAATATGCATCCCTGTTTTATGGTGGTTTTCCACTTATAGTAAGGAGGGAGCTGTTGACAATACAGAGGGCTTTTCTTCTTCCTAAAATGAAAATCATTCTCTCATTTCTTCAAAAACACATTGTGCTGTTTCTGTACAAACAAGTTATTCTTTACAAAAATATGTAAATAATTAAGTTCTTCCTTACCTCAACATCCTACACACAAGATGGTATATGTATCACTACTTCTTGGTATGTTCTCTACTAGACCCATAGCAGTGGCCTTGCTTCATTTAGAAACATTCAAAAAAACCACTTTCTTATCGCTTCCTGAAATTCAGGAGGCATTTGTGCATAGTTTTTGTGTGGCCTCCAGTATTAGTCTTGTAGTCTATCCTAGCACAGGTTCATTATCTTTGAGAAGTACATTCATCATTACAAACCAGATAGTTTTCAATTTCATTACAAATCAGATAATTTTCCACATTTATCTATGAATACCTTTTCTCTTGCTCCAAATGTCTGACTTGATCAGCAAATCGGTTTTGTTTGTATATAAATACATTGTCACTTTTGTGAAGTGCAAAGTTGTAGTAGAAGAACTGGTTAACAAATTCATCAGTTGTGTCTGCCTCTTAGATGACTCTTTGTTAGAGACCTGTGGGAGACAACTGGGAGCAGTAATAAGTTCAGCCTTTTGAGGTTAGAATTATGCCATACCCAGTCTGTTGGCCTTCTAAGACTTCAAGTTTTCTTGTACATAAGGCAGGTGGACACAACAGCCATATCAAACATCCAAGATGTCTCTTAAGTATTCTCATAGTTTCTCATTTTTTGTTTGTTTTATGACTTTGTTAGTTTCCATTCTGATTTCTGACTTTTGATCCTGTTGCTGTTACCTGTCTGTGAGCTTTCCTTGCTGGCCATCAGTTTAAAACTTTCCTTTATGGTAGTTAATTTTCTTATGTCATTTTTGTCTAGTGTACTCTTTAATGCATGGTACTAGTCTGCAGAAGTCTATGTCCTTAGACTGAAAAGTCAAATTCCTTCCGCTGACACCATCCAAGCAACCATGTGGTCATCTAGCGTATTTCTTTTTCAAGCTGGGCCAATTTCCTGATTATTACAGAAAATTAGTGTCCTTTTTAAAAAAAAAAAAAAAATCTCTAAATTCCAGTAATATGTGAATTAACAGAATGTGCTAAACATTTTTTTCTAACTATTAATATTACACTGGTCAGGTGCACAGTCTTTTTTACATTTTTGTTCTTCTTTCCACTCTTTTCTCTTGTGCAGTTTTTAAAGAACTTTTAACACGGTTGTCTGAGGAAAAAAGAAATGGTGCTCCCCACCTGCCTAAAATAGGTGATATTAAAAAGGCAAGCCGTTATTCCATCCCAGACCTTGCTGTTGATGTGGAGCAGGTAATAGGACTAGAAAAAGTAAATAAGAAAAGTAAAGCCAACACAGTTGGGGGAAGAAATAAATTAAAGAAGATACTTGACAAGACTCGAATCAGCATTCTGCCTCAGAAACCATACAAGTGAGTGTTCTTTTCTTAAATACTTGCATTGTGTTATGTTTTTAAAAACTTGTAATGATACTTCAAATTTGTCGTGATCCTTTAATTATTTTCGTTAGAGAACAAAAATTTATTTTGTTAAAGAATTGTTAATTCTTTAATTATTACAAAACACTTTTGTATCTTCTAAAATGCTAGAAGAAAATGCTAGTCTAAATATTTGAATGACCATAGATTGCTAACAATACAATTTGTGACATCAATAGGAATATATTCTTATACAGCAATGGCATAAATACTTTTTGATGGCTTGTTTTTTTTTTTTTTTTTTTTTTAAGATAACTGTTAACTGGAAGCATCCTGGGCAGTTAATTTCATACTAACTCCATATTTTGCTTGAAAATTGCTGGTAGAAGTAGTAAATTCAATTTATACACAGTCCAATGGTCTATAAGAATGTATGCATGATGCTGTAAAGGAGACCGAGGTTAAAATTCGAACTTTGGTTCTCTGAATAGAATAAAGCTAAATCTGGTTTCTGATACCTTTTATTCTATGAACACCTTTTAGAAATGGAGTTCTGCTGAGGAACTCAGAAACAATGAGCTTTATATGGTTTTATGGGAATCTGGTTCTTGTCCAAGACAGATGGCATCAATGGGAGGAACATGAAAATGGCAATGAATTGTAGAGTGTGTAATAATTGCTGATGTGTAATAAATATTTTCTATTTTATTTTCACTTTCTGCATACCATTGAGGAATATCTATATTATGTAAACTCATGTAAAAAACACCTAAAATGAAAATCTAGGATTTTTTCCTGCTATCATTAAAACAAAATAAGTTTATTAGGTATTCCCACTCAAAAAATGAATACTCTTCTTAAACTTATTAGCAACAGAATAAATAGGATGTTACTGACATCAAGTTAGAGGAGTGTAAGTAATTATATACAAGTAATGAATCTTTCTCAAATTGACGCAGATGGATTTCAGTAGAGGAGAATCTGTAAATCCTTACTTTATGCTGTTTGTCTTTACAACTTTCTTTTTATTTCACGGATCTTGTATGTTTGCTCCTGTGATGAGCCGTGCATCATCTTGGATGTGATTTTTGCATTGTTCACCATTATTCATAGCTTTTGCATAAAATTCTCATGTTGGTTTCACTTTTTTCTTTGATGCCTTTCATTTTTGTGCACTTTTTCTGTTCAGGGACCTCTTTGGGTAAGAGTTGAGAAAACAGTACACTTGACCTATTTTATTTTCCTTTTGCTAGATTTACTTCGTGCATTTTATATATAGCAGTTTGTCTGCAAAGCTTGTTGACGTTCAGTTGTTTGTCTGCACAGTTTCTGCATAGAGATAAATAGCTGTAGATTTACCTATTTGTGCTTTTCTTCCTGTTCTGTAGACACATCTGTCTTGTTCTTCCTAATACATGCAATACAATTCGTTATTAAAGGACTTTACCTATTCTCACATCTTCAAAAGAATAAAATAAAAAAAAAATCAAGTGGGATAGAAAAGCTGATTTACTTATTAAAGTACGTATTTAAAGACTTCATGAGTCAGCTGGCCAGCTTATGAGGTGAAACTGTCCACCTTTTCTTGAAGGTGAATGCTGCAGGTGTCTCAGTGTCTCTAGAACATATGCTAACTCTTAGAGTTTGTCAGCTTCATGAGATGTTAAAGTAGTGACAAAGACAAATTCTGAGCAGGAGATAATGCCTTCCTTCAGTCTTGCTTTTTAGTCTGATAACATCAAGTAACTTTCCAAGTTGAGCAAATAGCATAATTTCCTCTGGAGCTACTGTGAAATCTCCTTCTCTCTGCCAGCTCTGAGGCATCTCTTGAAGTGTGCCTCTGGCTGCAGCCACTGCGTAAGCTCCTTGGCTTCTGTACTTGTCGCCCCTTCAGATTCAGAAGGTTTTTGCTTCAAATAAGGATTAAACATGGCTCCCACCTCCAGCCGTAGCAGAGCTCTTTCTGGCCCAGAGTGGAGCATCCCAGATGATCCTCTCTCCTCTGTATTTGCAGCCCTTCAGTGGGATGCAGAGCATGCTTTATATTAAAGCAATTGGACACTTGCTATTCCGCTATCCCTTCTATCACATTGTTATTCAGCAGGAAAGTAATTTCTTCTTGCTATCTCCCTGTATGGCAAGTGTATACAGAAAGTAACAGAAATTTCCTTTGACCCACAAAATAAATTACTGTCCTTATCACTAGGCAAAGTATCTTCATGGGGTGTGGAGTATTCTAGTGCTGAATTTTTGGGGTTAATTTCTGGTTTGCATAACCTGAAACCAGAGTCAGAGTGAGTTCTAAATTTTAAAAATAGAGTAAACTGAGTAACTACTTTCCAGTTAAGTATATGGACACTTGCGGGGAAGCTAAGAACTTTAGAAACATTACTTTTTTAAAATTTCTACAAATTCAAACATAATGTTTTAAAAGTTCAACACCTACTTCCTTGATGTCCTGTAGCAGTCACTCTGCTTCACTTGCTGATTATGAGCTTCCAAGCAATAAGCAGATTAATTCCTGCTATAGTAGGATGATAGCTCTGTCTCTGATCTGTCTAGCACTACTGACCTTTGAGATGCAGCCTTTCACAATTTAATAGACAAAATCATTCACCTTTATCACAGAATGCTTTATTTGCACCTGTTAGACACTTTGGAGGGAATGCCAGTAGCACCCAACTGTGGATATGTACTGTGGCCTTCCAAGTCAGCTGGCGTCATTTCAATTACATTTAGTGAAGAGGAACTCTGAGAAGGTGATACAGGGTAGGAAGGCTGAAATGGGTGAGCTCAACAATCCTCTGTTATGTGGCTGTTGAGAGATCTTAGGCTGCTCTATGGTTACAGCAACTCCCGAAATACAGTTGCAAATCCTCTCTGTGATGGGGTGGAAGATCTGTGAGATTCAGTTGTCAGCGGCTTTGAGAGGACGGCAGTACTAGTCAAAGTTGGGGTGATGCAGGAATGGTGATGTATCTTTTGAATAAAGATCTTGGCCCATGAGATAAAAACAATGAAAAGATGACAAGTGTAGCAGATCCTCAGAGCTTAGTGGTGACCGTGAGCATCTGCTGTCACTGTGAACAGGCAGGTCTGATCAAGGTGAGTGGACATTTGGGTGCTGTTGACAAATCTAGACAGAAAGCACTGCTGTCTGCAGAATATTAACTTCTAAACAGCAATTCCTCAAAGCGTGGAAAATGTGTTATAGAAACCCCCACGTGCCACTGCTGTAGTCCAAGCTCTGAATGTTTGTAAGTGCTGATTTTATTTCTTTCTGGATGCAGTGACATTGGAATTGGCCAGTCTCAGGATGACAGCATTGTAGGACTGAGGCAAACAAAGCACATTCCTCCTGCTTTACCTGTCAGTGGAACCCTGTCATCCAGTAACCCTGATCTACTGCAGTCCCATCACCGCATCTTGGACTTCAATACAACTCCAGGTGAGGATCTGTTCTACACCATAAATTTACTTTTTTTTAAAATCAATTTATTTTTCTTGTGTTTCTAGATCTTGAAGTATCTATAAAGTTGTTATTAACTGTACGCTGTCACCCACAGAGTAGCCGTGTATGAATTAGGATTTGTTACCTTGCTCCAATATGCTTTACCCAGATGTATATAGATGAATGCAGTTGAAGTATGCTGTATACAGAGTGCCTCTTACTGTCTTACTCTTGGCCAGTGACTTTTTTTTTTGCTTTGTATTTTATAGTCTGCCCTGGTAGAACAGTTTTTACAAAGACTGCAGTATTTTCAAACAGCATGGGAGATCATAAGCTTAAATTAAATTGAAAGGACATTGGACACATTGTGTTTTCAGTCTTTTTCTGAACAAGCTTCTTAACTTCTTATATAATCTTGTACTACATCTGTAAAGGACAGCGTTTTCAGGTTGCCTTTTAGTTGGCATTCCCCTGCTCTAGAAGAGTCTAGAGCTATATGCTGAATGCTTTGTATGTAAAATGATTTAAAATCCATTGTGAACTACTAAAAAACAAACAACAACAAAACAAACAAAAAATCAACCACCGTATTTAGCAGAGAGGAAAAAAAGTATTGGTGGGGGAAGGAGTGAGAGTGCAAAAAGGGGAGAATGAGAACCTTGAGAGCCTTATCATATCAGAAGCGTTTAGCTGGATATCCTGGATGGGGAGGGATTTGGGCTCTTAATCTGCCTGCAGGAAGGTTCTTAACTTGAAACCTTCTCTGTGTCAGGTATCCAAATTTTTGTTGTTAAAAGGTAGCTGCTGGAGAAGGATATAGTAACAATAGCTGTGCAGACACTTTGAAGTTTTAGTTTAATACTTAAGAGTATTTCTCAAAAACAGAACCAACAATTCAGTGCCTTCTGAAGTCTGAGGGATTTCAAACCTTACCTAAAAGGACAGTGCTTAAATATCAGTTTACGTACTATCCCAGTCAGTACAGTTTTCACTCTTGAAACTGCAGTACTGAGCATCACTTCCCCTCATTTGAGGGGAGCACTAGAGAAGAAGACTACAAGACAGTGGTGTGTGGGTTTTGTTTCATTTTTGTTTGAGTGTCTAAGGTCGCTTCTGTGAGTGGGAAGATTGTTACATATTTTTAATCTCACAACTAGTTTCCAACACTGAAGATATTTCAGTAAGTGCGTGACTATTTAGTCAGCACTTTATCTATAAATGGGTAGAAAGTCAATTCTCTAGCTTGCCACTTACCTAGACTGGACCTTCTTATAATGTACTGAATACAGCAAATGTCTCACTACCAGAGCTGTGGGGAGTGTTTTCTCAGAATTCAAGCAAATCCCATTTATCAAGAAGAAAAACCATTGCAGTTCTGAATATCCTTCAGTTGCAGATGGTGTTCAGAGAATTTTAATAAATGATGTTCTACTGTTTGGCTTTTGCTTTGGGGAAGCAATGATAGAAAATGATGTAATGCCCCTGCTTCAATATTATAACAGCTTTTGTATTGTCTTTATAGAAAATGTAAGTAATTGCTGATTTTTTTTTTCTTAAAACACACACACATCCATGCACTGAACATTTTTAAAGGACTTTGTAAGTGTAATTTTTTTTTCCTGGCTGGGAAGCCAGGGGGGAAGAGGACTATGCAATCAAAAACATAATGGCTTTAGGGATGGTTGCAAGAGCTGAATTATATCACTGCTTAAAGACAGAAAAAAATTAAAGCCTACAATTTTAATTTCTTTTATTATGTTAGCATAAATTAAAGCTGCAGATGGAGGCAGCTTGTGCTAAATTGAATGCACTGGAGAAGAAAGAGAATAGTAGTAGAGTGGCCATCCTTTGAGGCTTTGGGGGATATCCCTCAGGACAGAGAATAAAACAACTTGTTGTTTTAGAAGGATAGTCTTTGAGGAGGAAATAAGAACACTTTTTTAGCTTGAAATCTGCAAGGAGTGATTTTAGTTTCTCTTCTGATTTGCACAGACTTTTGCAAATATGCTTGTAGAGGTTTATTTTTTAATGTTCAAATAGTCAATAACACGTTGATTTCTCTTCTCTGTTTGATTGGAAGTCAAAATAATATAGTAATGATGAGCTGTCAGTCATTGTTACTTTTTTCACCCCATACAAGCTATGTAAGTGACTAGATTCCTGTCATAAAACATTGCTTTCTTTATTCCAGTTTCCTTTTTTTGAAAAGGAGTGAAGGGGACGATTACAATTCTCTTCAAGTGCTGGTTTATTTAAAAAAAAAAATTGTACTGAAAAACTTGCTGACATTGCGATGTCTGTAGTAATTTCTGTTGCTTGTAAACTTCTCTGTATTCTGTGTAGTGCTTTTGCTACCAGCTCTGATAGGTTTGCACCCTGAGAAATCTGATGGTAAAATACAGTAGAAGGATGATGGTACTCTGTTTTCCTCTACATTTCTTCATATTAACCTGCTCTGCTGGATCACTGAAGTTTTCTCTTTCCACAAAATACTTGCTGCTTGTGATTACTAAGTGAGTTCCCACCTTAGTATTGTGTACAGAAGTTTCCCATCTTTACATCATTCCTCTGAGTGGCAAGTATTTCCGTAACAGCAAGACTCAACAGGATCTAGAGAGCATGCTCTTTTTATTAGCTTCTTCGAATGGCTGCATCTTTGGCATCTGCCATTCCCGCAAAGTCAAAAAATGTAGAAATGATTTCAGGCTCTACTCTGTATTCTTCTTCAGGTAATCAAAATTGGTTTAAAAAAAAAAAAAAAAGGATTTATGGATTTGACTCAAGTACTTGGAAATGGTTAAACACAGTTTTAATGTGCTTGAATGTTAGTGCTTCTCAAGTTGCAAACATACTCATGTGAGCTGAAAAATTATAGGCATAATGTAATTTGTAAACTGAAATGTTTAAGCCTAAGTGGCCCTTGTGGCATGTAAGCCAAGTCATGTGAGAGAGATTTATCTTACTGCTTTCCAAATGATGATGTTGAAGACATGGAGCAGTAGAGGGATGACATTTTTGCTTCTTCTGTCACAAGATTTCTGTTCCTGAATAGATCTTTCTGTAGTAACTTAAATATGTTACTGCACATGTTATGTGCATTCAGGTCTCTTTATCATAAGCTGTCAAATAAGATTGTGGTTGTATCAACGTGAATGTTTTCATCTAGCAGCTGTTATTTTTTCAGTATCTTTAAAAATAATTATCACTTCTGTCTGTAGATTCAGGAGGCTTTCTATTGTTTTTTATTTTTTTGTTCATATGACCTTTATGATCTTTAAAAATAAATTTTAATCAGAGAAAGAACAGATGACCAGATATTATGCCAAAACCAAGAAAAGGTTATTCATAATAAAGGGAAGAAATTAAAATAAATAGAAATACTTTATCTTGTCAGTTAAAAGTTTTAAAAATAAACTGAAGTTCAGTGGAGGACAGCAGCACAATTTTAGCTCTTTGTTTTCTCTTTATAATACCATGATAATGAAAAAACTTGAGTTGATAATGTATCTAGATTTCAAACCATTAACAAGATTATGGAGATAGCAAATACAACATTTGCTGTTAGGCTGATAATTTTCTAGGTTTCCTAAAAACAGCTGCCTTGTAGGTGTTCACTGTAGGGTTTGTCATCAAACATTTGAAACAGTATTTGGAACTCAAATATTTAGGAAATTTTTCTATCTCCAAAAACTTGCTCTCTGTGCCAATATTTTAGTAATTAAGAACTAAAAGAATCCATTACATTTAATATTATGAGTTAAACATATCAAGGATTGTCTATTTCGCTAGTTAGGTACTTAGATGCATTAATGCTACTGCAGCTTATTTACGTATACAGCTGGCCATTACACCCGCGTCTTCCAGCTATTTGTATGGGTATGTCTTCCCTTTGTGTATGGCACTGTAGTTGAGTGTCAGACTTGTAGCTGAGTGTCTTAAAAGCATCCTTAGGAAGACTGACACTCCTGTCACTTAATTTGATCATATGTCAGTGCACAGGGTAGTGTTGTGATTGTCCTTGATTTTTCTCAGGCTTGAATGAAACTTAACAGCACTGAATACCTGTGAAAATTGGGCTGCATATTAGCTTATCTGTCCATACTTGGCAAATGTTTATATATTCTCATAGTCCACTGATAGCCTAATTTCTTCTTCTTATCCTGGTAGCTTATAGAACCAGTCCTTCATTTCAAAACAACAAAAAACAACAACGACAAAACAACACACAGACAAAAACAACAAAGTATTCCATTAGAATGGGAGAGGTGAAACAGTGATACTGAAATAGAGTAATAATTTATAATTTGATTTAATGTGACCAATATTTTTGCTTGTTCTTATACTGTTAATTTTTTTTCTGCATTACTGAATTGCATACCTTGTATGTAATTGTTTTTCAGACTTACCAGATCAAGTTCTGAGGGTTTTCAAGGCAGATCAGCAAAGTCGCTACATCATGATCAGTAAGGACACAACAGCAAAAGAAGTGGTCATACAGGCCATCAGGGAATTTGCTCTCACTGCAACCCCTGATGCATATTCACTATGTGAAGTCTCTGTCACGCCTGAGGGTGTAATCAAACAACGGAGGCTTCCTGATCAGTTATCCAAGCTTGCTGACAGGATACAGCTAAGTGGCAGGTGAGATTAGACACTGTGAGCTAAAGTTGACTATGTCAGTTTATTAAATTATATTAATGCTCCTATTAATATTTCTAATAAATAATAATGCTCTTATTATTACATTACTGAAATTCTGTTTCTTTACAAGAAATCACCTCCTATGCTTCTAATTAATATCTATGTGTCTTGAAATTCAATTTATTCTATGATGCCAACTGGTCATTAATTTTCACTAGTATTTGAGTATATTGGATAAAGTCTGGTTTGGAATTTTGTTTTTATAGGTATTACCTGAAGAACAACATGGAAACAGAAACTCTTTGTTCAGATGAGGATGCTCAAGAGTTACTAAGAGAAAGTCAAATTTCTCTACTACAGCTCAGTACTGTTGAGGTGGCTACTCAGCTCTCCATGAGAAACTTTGAGCTATTCCGTAACATTGAACCCACAGAATACATAGATGACTTGTTTAAACTGAAATCAAAAACAGGTTGCACTAATCTAAAGAAGTTCGAAGAAGTGATAAATCAAGAAACATTCTGGGTAGCTTCTGAGATTCTAAGAGAAACCAACCAGCTGAAAAGGATGAAAATCATCAAGCATTTCATTAAGATAGCACTACACTGCAGAGAATGCAAGAACTTCAACTCGATGTTTGCTATCATTAGGTATTGCACCTTAATAATTGTAATTCTGAATAAAAAACAAAGCTTTATTTATAAATAAAAAATGTAATTTAAAATGTTTTAAAAAATGTATTAAACAGAGTAAACTAATTTATACTGCCAACCTCAGCACCTGACAATGCAATAAGGAAAGTATTTTCCAGAAATCTGAATTTGATGTGGAAATGCTTGCTAAAATATTATTAGTAATGCTACTGTTTGTGTACTTATTGCTCAAGATGGCGAGGCTAGAGGCACTGTCAACATGACAGTAGAGAAACTACTAAACTTACCTAAAAACAAAGACCAAAAAATCAGGTATATGAAAAAGAATGATAATGTTATCATAAATGAATGGGTTATTTTCCAAAAAGAAGCTCATTTTATAGTTCCCAGTATCTTGAATTCATTGAGACGTGATATGTTAACTGTGGTTTCCTTTGTATCAGCAGTTTCTTGGAAAACTCTGATAATAGTCAATAACAGATTACATTGCTATATGATAAGCTGCAAATAAAGGTTTTTTAATAAGAACAAAAAAAGGTACTAAAATCTGAAACAGAAACTTTTCTTAGTAGTACTGTAGTAAAATAAAAAAGCAGGAAATTATAATGTTTGTGGTTTTACGCATTTGTAAAACATTCTTATTTCCTTTGGAGTCTCCCAAGTTATGCAGGAAAATGAAACCTAAAAAATTAAATACTGCCTCCTATGAAAAAGCTTGGGCAAGCTGCATTATCAGTGATGATTTTATGAGTGTCTGGCAAAAGCCCATGCCACATTGAATCAACAGACTGACTGTGACACTTGTTCTGAAGATCATTGGGCTTGAATACTATCCAAATAAACATGGCAAACTCCAAAGTCGAGGATGCATGTTAATAATCAGTCAGCATTTGCCAGACATAAAAATCTAAAGATTTAGCTCAGTTATTTCAGCAGGCGTCAGTAACAAATAAGCAGCCTGCCTACTAGCAAGAACTTGAATAAGGGAGAGGTTCTACATAGCAAGCTTCTTGATAGTTAGAAATGAATAGCAAGACAGGCTAGCTGCTGTGTAATATATGTCCTTTACTGATGTCATTAAGGGAGGGGAAAACGTTTTTGTAGCAGCTACAGCTTTAGAATAGCTTCATATACAGAGTCTGTTATAACTATTTGATCTAGATACAACAAAGTCAGATGGAGTATTGCAGCAAGAAGTTGGGTTGCTGTGCTATCACTATCTAAATAGTATGTAGGTAGAATTTTTTTTTTCTGCCAGTCTGAGGTACTTCTGTATTTTGATATTGTTATCCAATTCAGATGCTATGCCAAAGCAGTTAGAATAAGTGCAGGCAATTAAATCTTGTGGAGAATTTCACAGAATCACAGAATTTCTAGGTTGGAAGAGACCTCAAGATCATCGAGTCCAACCTCTAACCTAACACTAACAGTCCCCACTAAACCATATCCCTAAGCTCTATTTGTACAAGTGTAACTCTTATCTGCTTTTGATTACATCATGCAGATATCTTCAGTTTTTCCAGCTTTTATAAAAATGAAATTAATTGCTCTGTAATACATGCTGGCAAAAGGAAATTTTTCAATTCTGTTATTTTATTGATATTGCTGTGCTGTACTATTCTGGATAGATGGTATTTTTCCCATACAAAATTTAACGTGGCCTTTTATAAGATTTATTTTTTTTCTTTCCATTCCTCTTGAACTTCTTGCACTTTTTTTTTGTTGTTTCAAGTGGCCTGAATTTGGCACCAGTTGCAAGGCTCCGAACTACTTGGGAAAAGCTTCCAAGCAAGTATGAAAAACTGTTTCAAGATCTACAGGACTTGTTTGATCCATCTAGGAATATGGCAAAATATCGTAATGTCCTTAACAGTCAAAACCTGCAGCCCCCTATTATTCCCTTGTTTCCTGTTATCAAAAAAGACCTTACATTCCTTCATGAAGGTAAAAGCAGAAATACATCATCTTTTACTGGCTAAGGAGAACCAACTTTGCTACATAATAAACAATGTTCTTAATTGTTGTTGATTCTAGGAAATGATTCAAAAGTGGAGGGCTTGGTCAACTTTGAGAAGCTGAGGATGATTGCGAAGGAAATACGCCATGTTGGTCGTATGGCATCTGTTAACATGGATCCTGCTTTAATGTTTAGAACTAGGTAAGTTTGTTGTCTAAGGCAGAGCTTTTCTCAACTGAGGGAAAGCTAGGTGAAAAAGGTGCTTTTCAAATGCCCCTCTGTGTACTTGGAAGAAAAATATATTAGTTATTTTCCTATCAGCAGGCCCTCGGTAGTTGTTCAGTGAGCTCCATATGCACAGAAGGTTTTTCACTTTCATGGTTGGCCTCTACCTCTTTCGTGTTGAATTGGATTACTATGAGGATTCTTTTTCTTGTTAACAAATTACCAAGATTGTGTATTGTATATATCAAAGCCAGTTCTAAAACTGGAGAAATCACGCAATTCTGAGTTTATGAATACATACATATAAATAAATGTTTTATATTATTTCTTAGCTGCTAGTTATTTTATATATATATAAAATAATAATAATAATAATAATAATAATAATAATAATAATAATAATAATAATAATAGCTTCCAACACTGAGAGGGAGAGGAAGACACTCCTGAACACATGTATTAGTCTGTTTGAAATGTCCATGTGTGAAAGCCTTATTGCTTTGATTAAATAGAAATGGGAGTATATCTGAAATAGTTTAAGCTAGTGTTGTTAGAAAATGTGGAGTGAATGATCTTTGGCTTGATGTTAGACCAGCTTTTTGCATATTCTTTTTCTTAATTCGAACTAGAAGAGTTTATAATATCTGACTGCCCAAGTCAAGGCTCTTTTTAATGTTTGTGGGCTTCCAGAACTGCTTGTCCTTGGGTCTGGTCTTTTTCTTTCTGAGCTTATGATCTTTCTCTGTCTCTTAAACCCATGCTTTACTCTTCCTGGCTCTCACTTGCAGGAAGAAGAAGTGGAGGAGTTTGGGGTAAGTGGTTGGAGACAACACACAGCCCTTATCATTTTCTTCCCTTATCATTTGCATTGTTTCCTACTTGCTATCTTTAATTTTCTGGTGCTTTGACATTTTTTCTTTCATTAACCCACTTTTTTTTTTTTTTTTTTTTAACTGATGATATGTGTTAGGCCAGAATTGCATTTGCTTTTGAGGTTAAAACACAAAAACAGGAGAATATTTATAAGTGATTGTAGATATCAGTGGGGTGTTTTCCCCCCCACATTTACAATTTCAATTGCCAAAGAAAATGACTTTCACTGAAAGGAAAATTATAGAATTGGAAGTTTGCAACAGCTGAAAAATTGCTGTTGACTTTCTTATGCCTAATAAGCACTTAGCACAAATACAAATGTTAAAACTCACAAATCTGCTAAACTAACTTTTTTCACACTACAATGTAGCCATCATTTTTACACTTAACAATTCAGGAACAATGCATAGCTTTCATATATACATACATACACGAAAATGTGCATGACTTTTATTTCATCATGAACCAGCTGATTGTTTTATTTACCAAAAAGCTATTTCAAGGAAGTTTTATTCCATAAAGCTCGGCTTTATGTTTTGTATGTGGTCTGATTTTAGAAGTATTTAGGGAGCTTTCAAAACTCCTTCTGTTATTTGTATTTAAATATGAACCTCAGCTACAGTCTTCTGTCAGCATTGCCTTGCTGCATGAGCTTTTCCTAATGCTCCAGTCTTCTGAGTAACTGGCTTACGTGAGAGAACTAGCCTGAATGCTTTTCTCAGTGTGTGAAGTGATACTGCCTAGTTGGAGCAGAACAGGTTAAAATATTTATGTAATTTAAATAGTGCCTGTAACCAAGTAAAAAGATTTCCTGACCCTCATCCTTCTATCTGTTTGACTTACTGGAATGAGGCATGTGAGCTTTGACCATAGACTGACATTCATGCAATCTTTTGCATGTTTCATGTTTGTTAAGTGATACTGTGTTTGGACTAAGTCATGCTTTTCCTTTCTTTCTCCCCCATTCCTTTACTCCAGGTCTCTCAGCCAGGGCAGTACAAATGCAGCTGTGCTGGATGTTGCACAAACAGGGGGTCATAAAAAGCGTGTCCGTCGCAGCTCTTTCCTTAATGCTAAAAAACTGTATGAAGATGCTCAGATGGCACGGAAAGTAAAGCAGTATCTCTCAAACTTGGATCTGGAAATGGATGAAGAGAGCCTCCAGACTCTCTCTCTGCAGTGTGAGCCAGCCACCAACACATGTGAGCATTGACATTTGGTATGGGTTGTAAGGAGGCTGTTAAATATACTTCTGTTTCTTCTGCAAGGAAATCATTGGGAATGGTAACTAGACAATATTACCATTGAAAATGATGTCTAATTATTGGCAAGTATTAAATCTTAAGGAAATCATCTTATGGATTAACAATATATTAAAATAGCATTTATGTAGGAGACAAGATTTTTGGAATAATGTGGTGCTGCAGTGCATAACGGTTCTTTTGATTTGTGTGTGTGAAGGATGTGGAGAAGCCAAGTGTTTTTCTACCATTCTGATGTACTTGGGCTATTGGTGTGAATAGGGCTGGTCATCCCAGATGACTTGAATTTGAGAAGGGAAAGGGCATGGCTTCATGTCTAGATATTTCAGAGACATCATGAAGGACTGTACCTGGTGGTAGCTGAAAATCAGTTATACTTAATTTGAGGGAATACTGTATCTTATGTCCTTGCTTCAGGGTAGCAAAAAAAATATGCTAATTATAATGTGATTATGTACCCCAACTTTATAATAGAAATTATGCTTATCTTAAACAAATTGCCATCCTTATGATTGCTCAGCTTAACTGGTCACATTTTTGATAACTACATCAATAGTCATTGTATAAGAGTTTTATTTTGAGAAAGTTATATATGTTAAAATATGTACAATCTTTGATAAAGTACGTATTTTAAATTGAATTAAATCTCCCCCTCTTTTCCTCCTCTTTGGTTCTCTCAAGATATATCCTACTACATTCATTGATTCAGTATATGAGCATATTTTAATTATTAATTGGAGGACTTTACATTTCTCGGGTTGAAACTCACACTATATTTGTAGCTCATAGTCATTCTTTGCTTTCTCCTGTTTCTTGCGAAGTGCCAAAGAATACAGGAGACAAGCGATCTGGAAAATCTGAAACATCACCGGTGGCTCCCCGGGCAGGAATCCAGCAGAAAGTGCAGCAGCAGCAGCAACATAAAGTAAACCAAGCATTGCAGGTCCCTGCTGTATCTCTTTATCCCTCTCGCAAGAAAGTGCCCGTCAAAGACCTCCCACCATTTGGTAAGTCAAACAAAGAAGCGAAAGGTTTGATTAGTTCATGTCAGGGAAGTACTTCTAATCAAATCAGATACAGACATTTATTTCTAGTAGTAGTGCCTGCAAGTTATGCCAGGTTCATGCCGTGTATATATAAAATTTTCTTCTCTGGAAATGGGAAGAAAGAAATCTGCTAGGAAAGCAACCTTCTGATTTAACTTCCAAATCTGTGTTCTAATGCATGCAACATGTGAATCATTAAGAACTTCCTACATATCACTTAAATGACTTTTAAAAGCTTTTAATAAGTATAAATAGTATAATCAGCCCTTCCATTTCCCTTACATGATGGTAATTTAACAATAAATGAAGTCTGATTTATCCTTGTATTAATTTTACTTGTGTACTGCTTAGACTGTTGGAAAAGAGATTAGAAGCAGCAAAATGGGCAAGAAACAATTCAATCTTCATCTAGTTCTTCTTGATTTTACCGTTAAATTTTAATGTTAAAAGGACTTTGAAGCATTTTTGCTCATGGTGGGAAAGTTTCTGAAAACTGACTGGGTTATGCTGATGAAGGATCTGTAAATTATTGATATTGTGATCCAACAGATCAAAGACAAAATCTGTGGAATGCTTTAAAATAACCTCTACCACAAAAATTTGCAAAACTGTCAGAGAAGCTCCATCCTCGCTTTTAAGACTATGCCAGTGAGGGGAAGAGAAAGATAGTTGTTGCCTCAAAAAAGCAATTCTTTGTCCTAGATCTTTACATCATACATCATCTTCAGGATGTTGTTACTCTTTAGTTTGCCAAAATAAGCTAGTGCAGAAATAGTTCTCTAAAGGGAGAAAGACAACCACAGGATGGCCTTGTTTTGTAAGCCTAATCTTATTAATCTTTCTGGCTTTCTTTGCCCTTCTAGACTGCTTTGTGAATGGAAAAAATTGTACTATGTAAACCTTGACTAACCAGTGAGATTTGAGGGTCTTGTGCGTTCTCACCATTTTAGTTCAAGTTTGCCAGTAACCACTACAATACGTATTCCTGATTTATAGATCAGGAATGTATAGGCATTGCATTGTGAAACACCAACTCTGGATTATGTTTTCTGCCATAAAATATTTATTTTAGTTGGCCAAAATGAAACACGGACTTCACTAAAATGCAAAAATAAAGCACTACATTTGAGTAGGAATAGGCTTAAAATTTGTTTCATTTAAACTGGTGTCAAAAACTCACAAAAAAAAAAAAAAGAAGGGGGAGGAGGAGAGGGGAAAGAATGTTTTTTTTTTTTTTTTTCCTATATGGTGTTCCCTCTATAAATGCATAGTGAAATGGGAAGATGTATTTATATTGGACTTAACATTTGCCTGCATTCATTCTTAAAGGCATTAACTCCCCCCAAGCTTTAAAGAAAATTCTTTCATTATCTGAAGAAGGAAGTCTGGACCGTCACAAGAAACAATCTGAAGACACAATATCAAGTGCATCTTCACAGCTGTCTTCTCCTCCCACCTCACCCCAGAGTTCTCCAAGGAAAGGTACTGGGCATGCAACATTTCTCATTCTGTTTCCTAAAGGTCATAGACTTTGGAAACTGCTGGGAGAGGATTTTTATGGTCAGGATGAATTACTAGTGCTCTTTCTTATGTCACATGTGGTCAGCAAGAGAGGAGGAGGTAGTGCACCAGTGTAATAACTGGAAGTCCTATTCATTAGCAGGAAAGAAAGCCTGAACTGATACAGGGTGATGATGCATTAGGTCACTCTACAGCTGCTTCTGACAAAAATATTCCAATCGTCAGTGTCTTCTGCCAGTAAAATGCAAGTCGCAGTATCAAGATACTAACATTAATTGAGTTCATTAACCTATTAAAGGAATTATTTATTGTGTCATGCATCTAAATGGGGTGTAACCTATGGATGACAAGCAGGCTTCAGATATTTGGGATATGAATGACTAATAAATAACACTTTACAAGCAGCATAACTAATTATTCAAACAATGTGTATTTGTACTTGAGGAATGGTATTGAACTTCAGAACTTTCTTGACTGAGTTCAGTTTTAATGATTTCACAAAACTATTTAAAAAATGAATTAAGGTTATTCAAAAAGGTTTGTTTTTTGTTTTAGCCTGTTTGCTATTTCATTTTGCTTGTTCTGATAGTAAATCGAAGAAACAGAATTTTCTTTTTTTGTTTACGCAAAAGTCAGTTGGGAAGTATCATAGCCTAGCTGTATTGCAGACAACTTCTAGTTTATTTGCTTTTCAGAAAATCATTAACGTTGCATTTAAGTTATATAATACGTTATGTTAAAACACATATATTGGGATTCAGTCTCCATAATAAAAGTTCAGATTGCTAAAGAGATCAGTGTTTTGGAAACTTTCCTGTAGCAGTAACTTTTCACAAACTGCACAGGGTTGATAGGGATTGGAACCTTGTATACCACTTTCTTATCAAGTGGATAGTTAAACCCTTTATTTAACCTAGTTTGTGGTAGCACTTGTCAGCTGAGACCCTCTGGTTCCAGACTAATGAACTTAACCAGTTCCTTCTCTCTTCTTGGAATTGAGAGCAGTAACAACTAACAAGTCACCATAGACCTCTGGGATAGGTCCAATTGGATAAGACCTGAGATCTAAAAAGGGGAGAGATTAATATGGGAAGAAAATACAAATAAATACCTATCCCAAGTCTCTATTGAAGTTATCTTTACTAAGGTCAGATGGAGGAGGATGTTATGTAGAGGAGAGTTAGGTTATCATCTTCAGTCCTTGTAAGATCTCAGCATGATTTCTCTCAAATGATTTATCAGCAAAGAATGAATTTAGATAACTTTGGTCAGTCCTTGTGCATTTCTTGAAAAAGGAATTGGGATTCTGTGGCTTATAGTGAGAGAAGATATTTTATCGTTCAAAAAAAAGAAAATCATAGTGGTGATTTTAAATTTAAATTAAAAAAAAAATCCTCAGCTAGGTGGTGACATGAACAAAATGGAATGTTCTTTCAGAAAATCTGGCAGCAGTAATTCTGTATTCTCAGTGAATGTGAATTGGGATAGATTACTTGAAGTCATCTTGACAGTTAGTACAGACTAAAAGCAAAAATTGAGAACTGCAATTGCTTGTAGATGTGTGTTGCTTAATGATGTTTAACTTTTAAGAGCATTCAGCACAATTTTTTCCAACA
Source organism: Anas platyrhynchos (assembly GCF_047663525.1). Classification (NCBI taxonomy): domain Eukaryota; kingdom Metazoa; phylum Chordata; class Aves; order Anseriformes; family Anatidae; genus Anas; species Anas platyrhynchos. Next base: position 32,613,822 of record NC_092590.1, on the reverse strand, counting down.
CTAAAACAACAGCTGAATTTGCCCATGTGACATTTCATAGTTTGCAGATTTTATTGCAGTTTGGCAGTGTTAATGCTACCTCCAAATTACCGTGTAATTCTGTTAATACATGATTATTGTCTTTTGGAATATTATTCGTTAGCCAAGTACCACAAAGAAAACTTGAAAACCCTGAATTATTATTACTTTTTTAAATTTAATTGAAACAACACTTCAGCCACGGTACGTAATAAGCAGTCAGCCCAGGCATCTATGCTTCATGTTATATCTGTTGTTCATCTCTGAATTGTAGTGTTAGAGAACATGTATGAAGTCTTCTGGATTACATTTAAGCGTTAATCTTGTCCAGTGAACTTCTTCTGGCCCAGTCTTGGTGGCAGTGTTTAAATACAGGCTATTTTTTCATCAGAAGTAAGATTTCATGATGTAGGAACACAAATGTAATGCATTTGAAAATATTTTTGGGGAGGAAAGTAGAGAGTAGAAGGTGAGCAGCTGGTTTCTAAATGAGTAATTCATATTTCCACAGTCTTAAACTTATTAAGAAATAGAGCATACAATGTTATAAAGTTAGGCTGCTTGTTTTTTTGTCTCTTGCAGTGCCGCTTCTGTAAATAAAATGTTATCATACTTCTGATTTACTACTGCTACTGTAGTAAATATTGCCAGCTGCCTGGGGATAGCTGAGCAGGCTTCTAAGAGTCTGATTAACGTCATGTTCCCTTTGCAGGCTATACTTTGGCTCCCAGCGGCACAGTGGATAACTTTTCAGATTCTGGTCACAGCGAAATTTCTTCTAGATCCAGTATTGTCAGCAATTCCTCTTTTGACTCCATGCCAGTCTCCCTGCATGACGAGAGGAGACAGAGGCATTCTGTCAGCATTGTGGAGACAAATCTTGGTGTGGGAAGGATTGATAGAAGGATCATGATTGAACCGGATCAATACAGCTTAGGGTACGAACTTTATTCTTACTTTCATTATACTTGCATATAGTGTGTGTGTGGCATGTTTTTGTCTATATGTCTCTCTCAAATATTCTTTTCTAACCTGCTCTTAAATCCCATTATTTAAATGCTGAATCTTGTGATAATGCTACATTTTCTGACAAGAAAATGTTTTGCCCTCCTGAGCCTATTATGAGGTCTACAGCAGTAAGACCTAACTTCCAGTAGACCTTATCTGAGCATTTAGTATTGCTGCAGACTGTCTTCTCTTTGTGGCAGACTGGTATTCTAGTCTGTTTTTTTTAGGTGAAGAATTACTTGAATTAGATGACAGATTATTGATACAATTATTCAGGGTCCAAGCTGAGAAGAGAAATAGCTAGTAATTTGCCAGTCTGCTTTACAGAAAAGTGCAGATTTATCTAACTCAAACATTTTACCCTATATCTCTCTACTAGTCAACAATAATTGGAAGCTAAAATTCACACTAGGCTGCTGGTTTTCTAGGTAATTTTCTAGGTAATTAACTTCTGTAATGGTGGGTAAGCTAGTGCCGTGAGGAGTTCTCTGAATCTCTGTGTGTGAGTCTTGGTATGAAAATAATTGGAGCTCTGGCTCTGGTTTAGTCACCAGTTGTTTTTCTGAGCTGTTATTTGGAAGCTTCAGTTCTCTGAATGGTTTCGGGGCTTTTAGTCCTGTGGGGTCTGTGGATGGCAGGCCTGTTCCAAAATGGGCGTACTTCAGCTCTGGGAATCCCAGGCTATGCAAGCTCTTTAATCAGAGGTCTTAAATATTTGGAAGACCAGGATCCCAGTCTGTGTTGCAAGCTGCCCTGGAACCACAAATCCCAGAAGCCCTGATCGCTGCTAAACAAAGCTGACACTTCCTCAGTTTTGCAGCTGCTGTGCAAGTTAATAGTGTCAGACTTACTCCATCACTGAAAGGCTATGGAGAGCATACTTGTTCTAGGAAGCAACATGTTTCCAAAACTAATGCTAAAATAAATTTCCTTTGCAAGAAATACTGTAAAGTTGGCATTCGGAGTTTCCTAAGCAGTAAAGGATGTGAAAAGCAGAAGCCTAAACCTGAACTGCAGCCACTTACTGCTAAGGCTCAGTTTCTGACTTATGATCCTTTACTTTGCTTGTCTGGAAAAGCACTAGGAACCTATCTATCAGTGCTGTTTGCTTGCCTTAAAAGGGCTGCTGCAAAGTTAAGATTTTACCTTTTGAAATGGCTTCACTGAAGCACTAAGTTTCATCAGGATAGCTGTCCAGTAATTCTTCTTTTTGCTTTTATTAAGGATGAGCTTGAAGGGAAAGTTTTCTATGCTTTGAATTAGTCTTTAAAGTAAATAGAATGTAAATTGCATCAAAACCTCCAATATGCTCGCTTTTTTGTTGATTGTCAGATTCTTTGTGTTTTGCAAGTGAGCTCCACTTTCAACACTGGATTTTTTTTTCTCTTCAATGTGTCCCTAGCTCTTTTGCACCACTGCCAGAGAACAGAGGCCTGTATGCTGGAGCAACTGTGCTGTCTTCTCCTAGTACAGAAGAACTGTCACAGGATCAGGGGGACAGAGCTTCGCTTGATGCAGCTGACAGTGGCCGTGGTAGCTGGACTTCTTGCTCGAGTGGTTCTCATGACAACATACAAACAATACAGCACCAGAGAAGCTGGGAGACACTGCCTTTTGGACATGCTCATTTTGATAATTCAGGCGATGGGGCAGGACTCTGGGCCTCAGGCAGTCATATGGACCAACTGATTTTCCCCGATCATGGCACAAAGTATGGCAGGCAAAGTCAAGGTAGGGAGGGCCTTGATCAAGCACAGTCCAGAGCAAGCTGGGCATCCTCAACAGGCTACTGGGGAGAGGACTCAGAAGGTGACACAGGTACCATAAAGCGGAGGGGTGGGAAGGATGTTTCCATTGAAGCTGAAACCAGTAGCATAACGTCTGTACCAGCAGAGGAGTCAAAACCAGCTCCCATGCCCACACACATACCGGCATCATCCAGCAGTACAAAGGGGCTTATTGGTAAGTTCATTTTTGTTTGCCATGAATTACTTTAATTCATTTGCCTACAGTACTTAGTATTGTTCTAAAACTATTTTTCTATTGTCTGGTGTGATTGTAAAGCAAAACTTTTTGTAACATTTTGTAATTTCTCTCAAATTTTGCCCTTTAACTGTGCTTTTATTGCTGGAGAAAATATCACTTATTGTTAATTCTCAGTTCTTGCAGCTCCTTTGTGTTTCAAGAGAGTCTGCCATACATCAAAAAACTAGCTCAACTGCTGGACAGTGTTTTGAGAAAGTTGATGTATTTAGGTGTCTGTTCTGAAATGAGAATTACGCTTCACAGTAAGGCTCTGTATTCTATATTTAGGTATCTATAAATGTGGCCTGATTTATATTTTTAGCAGTGTTTTCCTTTATACATTTGTATGACTTGTCTGATGATTCCTGACTTCTGAATGTTCCTTGCTTCTGAAAACGAGGTCACTTTGGGCTTAAATACCAGCTGAGATGTTTCTTTAGGCTGATGAAACTTAAGAGGTTCCAAAGAAATTAGAGCTGAAATGCATTTATAGTCATTCAACAAAGTAAAGATCAGATAAGGTATAAATTAATATAAAGGGGGCTTTGGCAAGGTTTCACATTTTTCTCATATTGTTCCTTCTGCACATCTCAGATATCCTTGGTCCATCTGAGACCTCTGCAGGGTTTGTTTTTGGTTTTTCATTCCTTTCCTTCCTCTTTGCTGTGGGTGCCTTTCCTCACCTTAATATGAAGAACGATCTAAAAGCCATTTTACCACGACACAGATGAAAAAGTCTGGCAGATTAAGGTCATGCTGAGACCATTGTGATAAACTGCTTTTCCATTTTCAGCCAAAGTATATTGCTTAGCAATGGCCCATTGCCTCAAAGCTTGGGTGCAGATCTGAATCCCTGAACTATGAAGAGAAGGAAGCTCTTCAGTTCAGTACTTGAGGTTCTGATTTGTGCCAGTCTCTAATTTTACTCTTTGTTGCACTTGGTTTCCACCAGAATGTGGAACAAGCATGCTTCCAAATTTGCCTCTTGAGGCAGTGCTTAGCAGTACATTTTTAGACTTCAGAGAATGTGAAAGCGATCTGAAAATGGCAGCTGCATGCTTCCATGCACTTCAGTACTATTCACTATCCTGCAAATGTTTCTCTGGGTATCACTGATCTCTTGCTATACTTCAACAGATATTTTTTTTTTCCTACAGAATTTCTGCTGTATAAAAATTACTTTTTAGAAATCCCTTTGAATAAAATTTCTCAGAATTTTTTCATGTTACTCTGCTTGGTTAAAAGAATTTGTGCAAAAAATATATTTGGATTCCATTTGGATGTCCATTTGTTTTTGCTAATTGCAAGGCATTTATCTGTAAAATCCCACCAGCCCGATAGCACCAGTCAGTTTTAAGCTTGTAGTGCCTGTTCAGTCAATTTCATACTGCATAATGCAGGGTGATATTGTCCTCATCAGTTGTGCAAGAATATAGGATGTGACAAGCCAGGGAAAGTGAATTTGCTGTGCTAGAGGTTTTTTTCTGCGGTGTTTGCCTTTGTACTGGAAGTTAAGTGACCATGTTAAAGAGCTAGACCCTCAAAAAGTGTTAAGAATTAAAGTCCAAATTAATTGGTTTAAATATGTAATTCCAAAATACAGAGTCATAAAAAGCAATGTCTATCTGCTCTGTTCCTAAAGGTGTTTAAAATTCTTAACCTCTCTTTCTTCCCTTGAAATTCTTTGCAAGAATGAACTTCTAAGCATGTCCAGAGTTAAGTCTTATTCAGGTAAACTTAAGCCTCAGTGAGATCCGCACGCTAATTGATGGTCTCCTCTTCTCCTGTGCAAAATGTAATCCAATCATTGTTCTTATGGGAATTCTCTGATGGTTTAATTTTGCAGAGATTACAACCGTATGAACAGTGGACAATGAAAGCATGAGAAGGACATCCATTTCTGTTATCTCTTGAAACTGTAGCTTATGTCTCATTTAGGAAGATTTTTATGATAAAATGATGTCAGGTCCTTGTCCTTTTTTTTTTTTTTTTTTCCTTCCCTGCAAGATGCTAAAAACAAGACATTTAGGGACAAAGCCAATCTTCAGGATCAATACAGTAGTGCATTTGGGGAGCTGCCTGTGTTCCTGATGGCTGCCACTTGTGTGGACTCCTGGAGTTGTTTACATCACTGGTCTCTGTGACCAGTTGATGTCTTCTTCGATGTAATTGGTGGGACAACTTCAGCTGCCAAGTTTGAACAAACTCCTCTTGTAATTTGGTGAATTTTATTGAACTAATACTTCACTACTGGAAGGATATCTATATCCTGTGTATGTTGTATGTTCTATGCTTTCTTGTGTGGTTTACTTCTCAAGATCTCATTATCTATTGTAGAGTATTTGACTTTTATCCATCCTTCTTAAGGATTTTTTTTTTTTCTGGGAACTTGAGTTTGCTGCTGTTTAACTCTCACTGTTTATTTTTCTTTAAGCAGTTTTCTTATTATCTCTTAAAATAATGTTTGCTCTTTTTTTTTTTTTTTTTTTTCTGCAGCACGAAAAGAGGGTCGGTATCGGGAACCACCTCCAACTCCTCCTGGTTATGTAGGAATACCTATTGCTGAGTTTGCAGAAGGTGTTTCCCATCCAACCAGAAAGCCTCCAGATTACAACATAGCACTTCAGAGGTCTAGAATGGTGGCACGGACATGTGAGACCCATGGGACATCAACTCAACAGCAGCAGTCGCATGGCCATTCAACTAGCAGGCCTGTGAACAAACCTCAGTGGCACAAACCAAATGAGTCAGATCCACGTCTTGCTCACTATCAGTCTCAAGGGTTTTCCGCAGAGGAAGATGGTAAATTTTTAATTGTTAGATTTTGAATATGCTGCATGCAGAAATGTTCAGTCTTTTCACAGACACAATGCAGATTACACAGTAGAAATTCTTCCCATAATTTGAGCTCTTCCATCTTTCAAACCTTGCTGTTTGTTTACTTTTGGAAGGGGTGAAAATGAGTTCATCTAAAACATTTAAAATTTGGAATGTAGGTCCACCTGAATCTTCTTGGACAGCCAAGCAGTTGACTTAGACAACTTCTCTGGAGGCGCCTATGATCCAGGTAAAATCCTGGTTGCCATAAAAATGCATAATGCTTGGCGCTAGCCGTGCATTTAATAGTCAAAAGACTTATTCTGGTCTACAGAAATACTTGCCCCAGAGAGTGTCCTTGGTGAGGTTTAGATGGATGGTCACTCAGCACACTAGCTGAAACTCTTACAGTTGTGGACACTGGGTATTCCACACCAATTGCTACACATAACCAGCCCACTATGATTTTGCTATCTCGCTTGCCAAAGTGTGTTTGTATCTTTATGCTTTAGCTTGGCTATGGCGGTACAAAGACTCTGCAGACATAATCTTTCTGTTTTTCTGTGGAGTGCAAGTGTAGCTGTATTACATCTTCAGGGCTAGATGCTCACAATTTAGGCAGGGTAGTGCCCAAATGACGTGTCCGAATCTTTGATGCTTCGTTTTGCTTAATGGTAGAAAGGCTAACCTTCCCCTTCCCTCCCTAACTGCTTAGATACTAAATCTTTATGTGCAGGATGAACTCTGCAATTGAGCATGATGAAAAAGATGAGGCTTCTTTAACAGAACTACCTCAAACTTTAAGAATTCCCATGGTAGTTTGGGAATTTTAATCTTTTTTTATCAGTAACAACTAAAGCTGTGCTCAATTTTTATGCAATCTTAATTTAAATAAATCAGTAGAAAATAGTAACTTCTGGCAGATATTTCCAGGGAAAAATGTAAGAACAGCTTTATGAAGCTGTTAGATATCTAGGGGTAGCTGTTGTGTTCTCAGGCTGAGGAACTGCACCTAGCTCAGAGCGGTTGTCTTATTTTTTTTGAGAACAGAATTTCAAAGAGGTACTTTTCATGAGACCTGAAATGTAAAGTGATTTAGATTTGTTTTTACATATATACCTAAATGAAAGGAATGGAAAGCACGTGAACATAGTACAGGTTGTTTCATTCAGTAGCAGTCTTGTTCTGCGTGAACTAAATTATATTTTCCCCTATCCTATTGTGTTTGCAGAAGATGAGCAAGTCTCTGCTGTGTAAGACTTGGGGCTTTTCTGGATCCAGAGTGAGCCACCTTAAAGGAGAGCACAAGAAGACGTCCCTAGAATAGGAGCCTTGGAACTATAGTTAAAGGATGGTGGACCTGTTTGCCTCCTTCCCTGCCTTAAAGCAGCATGGGGCTTCTTCCTCCGCCCCTCCCCTCTGTCCCCCCTCCCCTTGCATGTGAAATACTGTGAAGAAATCGCCCTGGCACTTTTCAAACTGTGTTGCTTGAAATGCACAGTGCAGCAATCTCCAAGCTACCACTGTCGCTGTCTGCCACATCACACAGTATCATTCCAAATTCCAAGATCATCACATCAGGATGATAACTCTGGCTGCACTTCCCAATGCCTGGAAGGGTTTTTAAATCTTCCTTTTCAATTTTAATCACAACCCTAGCACTTAGTCTCGTTGGGATAACGGGATGAGCTAGTTGTCGATTTACATTTGGCCTTTAACCTACAAAGAGAAAATGCATTGAAATCCTTCAAGGAGGCAGTGCTTATTTGCTTGTTTACAATGCCTTTGTTACAATTTTGTATGTTTGTGTTCTGAGATCAAATACTGCGTCTGCATAGTAACTACAGTATTATTTCGTACCTGTAAGTAGGGTTGCCAGCCTGAGCTCCCGGACAGGATATTGCTATCACGTGGCTGAGCAGGGCAGAAGGGAAGGCAGAGGTTGCAGGACACGGCCTTTCCCAACCATCTCGCTTCACCCATAGCGTGCCCCACCCTGGGACCTCCAAAATGTGTGCCCGTTAGCAGGAACGGCACCAGCAGCCAGGTCTAGTGTCAGTGCAGCACCGCGTGCGTGCACCTACCTACCCAGTGAAGGACCAGAGGACGCTGTGTCTCCCATACCTGTGCCTTGTGGAATACAGGACGGCATGCTCTAAACAGCGTCCCATTCTAACGAGACAGACGGCAACCCCACCTTTAAGTTATATATTATTTTTATTTTATTTTTTTTACTATATAGTAGTTATATTGAAAGAGAAATTAACTGGATAACATTGCAGTGAAGGCAAGCTGGGATGTCACAGCTCCTGTCAGCTGTTAATACTGATTTAATAACCTCCACCTTGACTTTGGCATTAGGGGATAAACAAGCCTTTAAGTAAAGAAAAATAACCCGTTTAGATATGTCAGCCTTTGCAATGCAGAAATAGTCACAACTGTTAATGGCTTTGTGGAACACTGCATGTGTAGAGAAGGCCAATGTGTAGCAACCACCTGCTCACAGCTGCTATTAACCCTATAATGACTGAAATGACCCTCCCCTCTATTTTTGTGTTGTTTTTGCACAGACTCCGGAGAAGTGAAGGCTGCCAATCCGAGTAGTACTCAAATGTGAGGAACTGCTGGTCTTGGATTTTTTTTTTCCATTGAACTCAGCTGATCATATTGATCAGTAGATAAACGTAAATAGCTTCAACTTTTAAAGATCAAATTGCAGTGTTTTTTCACTGTATCAAGCAAATGTCAGTGCTTTATTTAATTCTCTCTCCTGTAATCATAGCTTTTGTCTATTTGCTTATATATCACATTGTCAATTATGCATTTGTAATTTTACATGTAATATGCATTATTTGCCAGTTTTATTCTCAAGGCTATGGACCTCATGTGCATATAGAAATACAGAATCCTAGCTCTATCACAAGTTGCACAAATGTTATATAAGCATTAAGTAATTGTAGACCATAGGACTGCTAATCTCAGTTCGCTCTGTGATGTCAAGTGCAGAATGTACAATTTACTGGTGATTTCCTCATACTTTTGATACTACTTGTACCTGTATGTCTTTTAGAAAGACATTGGTGGAGTCTGTATCCCTTTTGTATTTTTAATACAATAATTGTACATATTGGTTATATTTTTGTTGAAAATGGTAGAAATGTACTATGTTTATGCTTCTACATCCAGTTTGTATGAAGCTGGAAAATAAATAAATATAACATTAATGAAGTCCATATTGATTCTTATGCATTTTACATGTTCCACATACTTGAACAAATTTATGAAAAAATTTTACTTCTCTGTGTATTAATATTAAAGGGACATTGCCAAGTGATGTGGGCAAACTATTGGTGTGGAGTTTTTCTTCATGTAGTTATGCTGCTGTTGGTATGTGTACTGAATGAGAGTGAGTGATATGTTGTGTGTCCCCACCAGAAACATTAGAGAAGCTGAAAGGAGGAGTTCCTAGAGCAATGGCCCTACGTACCTATAGCATGTAAACAGTTTTAAAGGCAGGATCGTGTTGATTTGGCGTTCTGTATGGTGTGAAAGTAAAGAACGCATGTTGTAAAATGTGGGTAGGGAGAAGTATGGAAAATGATCCCTTGCAGTTTTTACTGAAAAAAAAGTATTTCAAGTAATAAAGGTCACCCAGTAGTCTCCCCAGTAATAAAAGTTCATGTTAAACTCAATTCAATGTCAAATCTGTAGTTTTTGTTGTTGTTGTTTTCTCAGATGTTAGATTGTTTTATTATTTTCAGTAGTATAGGATATAGGAGACTGGTTTAAAATGTCACTGCTAAAGCCTTTATCAGCTATATCTCACTTAACTTTAAAATGTTTGACAGGCATTGTTTCCAAGTTTAAAAATAATTTATTGGGGGGAAAAAGATTTATATACAATAAATACATTTTTAGATAGTAAAAAATATTCTCTGTATAGATTTTAATTGCTTATAACATTACTCTAGAAATGTTCCACACTTAAAGCAATGATAAGCTAGTTAAAAAGGATTGAGAGATATAGGACTTGTGCAAATATTCTCTTTGCATCACTGGAATCTCTAGTGCTGTAAGGGGAAGTTACAGTGAGTATTAGCTTTGTGTGGTGTGCATGGGTGGAAGTAATCTCAGCTACTCTGTGGTTAATGCTTATTGGGTAAATTTCAATGATCTAGAGAAATGTTGTTGGTTATGACGTTAATAGAATGAAAGTACATTCTCACATGTTTTATCTGCAAATTTCACCTTCGGTAATACTAAAGGTGCATTGTTAGGGAAATAATTCTTATCAGTTTTGAGGTATGCGAACTGTTTGCATGTGTCAACTTTTTTCTGGGCACTTTGTGTAACGTTGAATTAGGCAGCATTCCCTCTCCTACTGCTTATGCCTGCCTTCTGTAATGCATACTCTTTCATAATACTGTAATTCATCCTGTGTTTAGAACACATTATGTAGAGGCAGCCTCAACACTCGTCCGATCACGTGGCTTAATTCACTGTGGATTGGGAGATGAAGAATGCTTACCACAGAAACCAATTCAGTAGAGGTGAAGGTATGATTTATGAGATAGATTTTATAGTTGTTCAAGAGCATTCACTCAGAATTTTGTACTTGACTGTGTGGATGCAGGAAGATGTGGAAAAGTGTACCACTGATGGCTAGGACTTGGTATTACATTAAGAAATTGCAAAAGACCCAAATCTAAGAAAAATGTTCTGTCTGCAGAAGTGTCATTCAGTATCTGTACCTTTTTATAACTTTTAACTGAAACTTGTTGAGGTAAAGGCTACATCTTTATGCTGTACATTAAACACTGGAGTCGGCTGTAAATGTCACGAAAGCTGAGGTATTACATGTACTTCTTCACTGGACTAACCTTAGGCACCTGAAGTATGATCACTTTATTTTTATAAATCTGGGCCTAAAATACTGGGTACACCTAAAGTACAGAGCACTTTCTATTTGATAATAATGCATTTTAAAAAATGATAACGCTTTGTTTGCTTCAAAATAGGTGGGAAATGAAGCAAGTTCAAGACTTCCTGTCTCATGGACTGTACAATACTTGAGATAAAATCAGCTCTGGGAAATGCAAGTAATTACAAGTATTTGATACTTCTGTACTACCTGATATGTGATGAAACCTCAAGAAGACTTCTATGGACAAAGCTTGTGTAGTACCACCAGTCACTTTAGCATCCATTAAATGACACAGATCTACTGTGGAAAATATGAATATTGTTAAGAATACTCTTAAAATTGAGCCACTCAGGAGAAAGCAGCCATCTGAGATGATCAGTGTATTTTGGCCACCTATCCTTAGGTCATCCTGCAAGACTCTTAAGTTCTTACAGTCTTGCATGTGAAAGAGGCATGCTTTGAGAGAAGGCTGGGAGTGAAAGTAGGTTTATTACTGATGTGAAATGGAAGTCAAATACTTTGTTTTCCATTGAAAATGTGATAAATGAAAGCTTCTAGCTTTTACTAGGATATGAAAATCTTTAAACCTTTGTGTGTTCATATACAGCAACTATCCCAGAATAAGTATGTATGCCCTAGGTACGAGAATATCAGCTAGTATTTAAATTTCTAAACTGACACTATTATATTATAGGAACAAGCCAGGAAGCTATAAATCTTGAGGGCATTCAACTATTGGCGACCTCAAACTGCATAATCTAAACTGATACAGTTTGAGGGAAGAAAAAAACAAAAAAAAATCGTTACTTGCCCCAGGGTCAGTAGCTGTGGCACAGATAAATTGCCTTAGGTGTTGTGTTCAATCTTTTTTGAGGCCAATCTTTTTTGAGGCTTATCTCATCACTGGAGGAATATGAGGGTTTTTTGTTTTGTTTTGTTTTTTACTGGTTTCTATTGAGTTTTGTATAGTAAATAAGATCTTCTGAGCTGTGGCTTTGTCTAAGAGGAGGTAGTTTGCGTGACACCAGTGTGGCATTGCTTCCTTCTTGTCTGTGGTCTGTACCCAAGTGAAACGTAGGGAATTGCATTGATATAAAGCAAATTTTCAATCCTTCGGCCTGCTTTTCAAAGTCAATGTACAACTAGGAAGGGGTGTTCTGATTCAGTAATGAAGGGAACCCTTGTGTAATCCCCCAAGACATGTTTGGTGTTGGGATGAGCATGCCTCTGGTGCTGGTTTTCTGAAGGGGGAAGGCTTTTCTGCAGCCTCCTAGTCAAAAGGTTAAGAGCGTACGTGCACCTCTACAAATGCTACTCTCACCTCAAGTGTTCTTCAACCAGAGTACCTCTTGTCCTGTGTTCTTGCTTTCTCATCAGAATTAGCTAAGCATCAGTAGGACAGGTAGGGGAGTGGAAAAGCCTTTCTGAATCTGGTGCATTTTTAATTTTTTACTATACATGTCCCAAACTGCTCTTTTTAAGTGCTTTGTTAACTAAGGCCGGGTATCTTTGGCTGCTTCTCCTCTTCCCAGCACAAATGTGCTTTTCCTCCTCCTGCCTCTTTTGTTGTTCTTCAGATGCAGTTCTCCTGCCTTGTTGACCTCTTCCTGTTGCTTTATTAGCTGCCTGCTCACAGTTTCTCTGTGCTTCCTTGCAGAACACTGTACCACCCATTTCCTTCCTTCCCAAATGGGGCCTGTGTGCACGCCTCAGAAACAATGGACGGAGGCAGCATTTCGGTGCTCAGAAAGCTTGAAAGGAGCTCACCCAGGCAGGGCAAGTTCAGGCTTTGTTTCTTTGTCTGCGTGTACATAGCCCTTTTCCCAATTGTTTCCCCAAAGCTGGTTTGTTCAGCACCCTATAGATAACCAAAGCATTGTACTTGCTTTTTACTTGCAGTAGTACAACCTGATGAATGTAGAACTGCTTCGACTCACTGAAGACTACCAGAAACAACAAGCTTGGGACCCACGGAGGGAGCTGGGGAGGGGAGGCCTGGGGGTGGTGTGGTTCTGGCCTGTCTTCTCCAGCCCAAGCAGGGATCTTAAAATGTAGAAAGCTCTGGTGTGTAATTAAAAGGATCTAGTCTGACTCTTAATATATATATATATATATATATATATATATATATATATATATATATAAAATATTTTTATATAATATAAATAATATATTTTTATATATTTTTATATTATAAATATATATATTTATTTATATTTATTTCTGCTGCTTTTAATCATGTTTGACCGATATCCATACTCTCTAGAAAAGCATGTTTCCTTCCAAATTAGTGTTGGAGAACTCGTGCTGTTACAGACTTGTACAGGACTGCAGTTCCCTCATTGCAGGTACTGCAGCATTTTCTGGGCTGGGGTGAATCAGGCAAGGGGGGTCTCTGCTCTCACACTGGCACCACAAGTGGTAGTCCCTCCAGAGGGAAGGGCAGTGGTGCTCAGTTGGGCTGAAGCTTTCTGCTTGTGTATTTTGCCCTCTCTTTGCCAGACCTGACACATGACAGGCCTATTTAATGCTTCTGAACTCTTCTTTCCTGCAGTTCCTTGGAGGTTGTTTCTGGTTCCTGGATGTTTAAGCCTGTGAACCTGCTGGGGTTAAGGAACCAATGGGATACATCCTCCTTCTCTTCTTGAGTGGGATGTAATGTAGCAATTGCAGTCAGCTTGGAGCAGCTTGCAAATCCTAATAGCTGCTGAATAGCTGAATGTGTTTAGGTATTTAGTATGGTTTTTCCTTTAGGGGGTTGGGCTAAGGCTTGCAAACATCAGCAAGTGTCCTGTAAAGCAATATTGCAGCCAATTTTATTTCCCCAGGTATCTCTGGCAGGAATTTGAAGTTATGTCTGTAGTTCCCTTCATATTACCTTTGCATTAGGCACATGAAAATGTCCTCACTGGTGGGCAAGGCTCTATTAAAGACTTACTTTTACATCTGGTTGGCACCTTGAGGACAAATGTTTTCAAAATTTCTCTCCACGTGTAGAATGTAGCCACTCTCTTTATTCATGTTGATATCACCTGTAATTATCACTAACTGGGATGGGTTGGCTTAATTTTTGCGCAAATTGCCTGGATGGGATGCAAACACTGCCTTGGTGTCTTTACAACTGTTGGCCTGGGGTTAAGTGCCTGATTGCAGCAATTTTGCCTTTGTTTCCCAGGACTGGTGTTTGTCTTTGAGTGCAGTGAGTTCTTCCTGAGGCAGGTGTTGTGCTCTCTGCATCTTTTACAATCTTTTCAAACCTCTGAGCTGCTGGGGTGTCACAATACGATGTTTGGTCTTGATATGTTTTTGATTTATTTTCTCATCTATTATATTAATCATTTGTCAGGTTTAGGGTCATTGACGTTTCTGAATTTGTATGGTTTAACTGAAATCAGGAGTTTGTACTAATCAGGTGTTTGTAGTGAAATCAGGTGTTGTAGTAATACCTGCAGTGTCAGCCTTTTTTCCCTTCTTGGTTGTGAATTTGTCCTTGGTTTTAAAGTTGTCCTCGTGAGTGTGTCCGTGCAATTTTAATACCTGTGGTTGAGATTTCATTCTCTTTTGCCTGCTGTTGAAGAAATCACCACAGCTGAATGCATTTACTGCCAGCTGTTGTGTTGGTATTCTGTTCCTCTGCATCTGGTGCTAGTCCAAGTGTCACAAACATTTTTCCCCCCTGTTTTGAAGCAAACTAATGCAATAAGCACACCACACACTCAACACTTAAATGGGCTTATCTTGGGCATGCTCTCATTTGCAATAGTCAGTGTCTTCTGGCCAACACACAGGATATTTTCCCTTGAAGATGTTTCTCAGCATGTAGGCAAATGGATATGAAATAAAATGCTGATTTTTTTTTCCCCCTGTATCTTGAGAAGTCCTGGCTTGTATGGTTATAATATTCTTCACACAGTTCATAGGTGCCTGAATAACTTACTGTTGTTCATGGCAGCTGGTCCCACGCTTTCTTTAGTCCCTATTTGCAGTCTTTGTAACATGGAGGATGCATAACTGCATGTGTTGCTGTCATTCTCTGGGCTTCACATCATGGAAAGGAGAAATGCACTCATTTGTAATCAATAGGAAAATAATCATGCTGTGTTTTTTTAGCAAGATTTCTGTAAGAAATGGTTATAGATAGCCCATTCAGTTCAGTGATCTACCTTTATTTCGCCCCCTCCCTGACGTTGCAGCTGTATCACCCAGTGTTCCAAGTATCAGACTGTTTCATTAAGATGCAGACCTGAGTTGTATTTCATTCTAGTGAGCATTCCCGAAGACTATGTGAGTCGCTACCTACTTTTCCCAGAGCAGAAAGCTCCAGTTGAACTCACCCCGCAGCAATCGGCATTCTATAAGTGAGAGGGTCCTGCCCTCAGCCCCTGTGGGCATTTATGAAGGTTGCCTCTTGACGTGGGTCACCAGCAAACAGCATCGTGCTTGAAAGCGTGAGCTTTTAAGGATTTCCGATGCCCTGAATGTGCACATAAATAAAAGGTGGGGGAAGAAGACAAATTGCAGGCCTGCTGAAAGCGGTCGTGTCCTCCTGCATGCCGAATGAGCTGCTTGACAGTGGTTCAGGTTCCCATGGCATGAGGGGCTGCAGGTTCTCTCCTGGGCTGTCCCATTTCCAGCACATCACGAATCCCTGCCAGCTCTGTGTCCTTGCTGAGGACAAGGGCACGGAGCTCACTTAGCCCAGTTATCAGTGGCGATCTTTTGATTATTCGTCTAGGTTCATCACATAAATTGCTGTTGCTAGTGTTTGGGGCTCGTATGTTAATGCTCTATGTTATTTTACTGCTTTCCTTTTCCCTTTAACTGTAGTTCTTAGGATCTTTTTGAATTTAGCCTGCAGCAACAGCTCATATTAAATATTGGTACATTGTGTCAGCACAAGCTGCCCTTCAGTCCCCTCCCCACTTCACTTTCACTTACCACATCTAACCTGGGTACTTAATTTAGACTGAAAGCCCTCTGAGAAAGGCAATATGTGTGTGGATAACTTTTATTTATTTCCCTAACAAAGATGACTTTTTTCTTTCTGGAAGCATGGTCTGCATTGCCAAGGTTTAAAAAATAAATTATTAAATTAAAGATACACACTTAAACAGTTAAACCCAAAACAAAACAAAAAACACTGCTTGCTCAGTGAAGGTCACCTTCTTTCACCTGAAATATTATTTTGTAAATGAAATGTGCTGGGATTTTAGAAACATGGAATTGGCCAGATGTACGCAATCAATACCTTTCACAAATCTGCTAAAAATATGTACTTAATAGAACGCTGCATGCTGATGACATAGCAGTTATTCCTGTTACAATAAATTGTGCTTTTGAAGATGAATGTTCAGCTAAATTTTTTGACCTCTTACCTCACCTTATACTTAGGGAAGAAAAATAGTGATGGAATGACTGCAACTTGTGTTGTTACAGTGGTCTGGAGAATGTGTACAGATATAATACTCATTTCAGTCTTCACCTTTTACCTGTTACAAGCAATGACTTTAGCACTTCCAGCTTCTCATTACCAAATAGCATGTTTCATCTCAAGGAGACAGGTGTATGAGGAAGGTAATTAGCCCAAGGCATCGGGTGGATATCACGCAGACCTCACCTTCTCTCAGTAACCTGGGTACGTTTGTGTTCTGGCCAAACCACAAGTGCGCAGACCACAGAGAGTACCCACAAAAAAATCTCGAATGCACTTAGTTTTCACAAGAAGGTGTGGTAGTAATTCTTTCACTAGTAGTGTTATAAGTGTCAATCAGGTAAGATCAGATGTCTTTTCTTGCCATAAATTAGTGATAAAAATAATCCTAAACTAATATACAGAACAAAGTACAATTCAGGGAACAGGGTATAAAAATAATGAGAAAATTACTCCTTAAAATGTGTCATGAGAAGTAACACCATGAGAACAGTTCTGGAACTTCGTGCTTTAAAATCAGAATTCCTGTGTTTGTAAAGATCATGTTTGTTTGTAGGGTGATTTTGCCTGCTGATCATTACTTTGAGCCCTTTTAAGGTCTTGCTGAGATAATATTACTACATAAGAGGTAGTGATTATAGGCCATCTATGTTTACGGCATTTACAGATGGTCAGAGTGCAGGGGCAACAAAAACAAACAAAAAAAAACACCTCTTAATTTCATTTCTACAACATTTGCAGCTGAAGGGCTAGGGCTTGGCACCTTGTTTCTGTCACCCAGCTGTTTCAGCGGGAGCTGGAGAAGTCAAAGCCAAGAGGGTAATGCTGTTTCCAGTGATCTAGGAGGGAAGGCTGAGGGCTATCTCCGTGTCTACTAGAGACATCGTGTGCTGATTCCGCAGTATTGCACGTCTTCTGGGGGTACCTAAAAAGCATGTTTTGTGATTTCTGTTTGTGGAAGTGTTGCACATCTCTCATTTACCCCCCAAAGATCCTTCTTTTCCTCCTAATGATGCTGCTGGAAAATCCTTTCATTTTTATTGCAATATTTTCCTAAAGAAAATTGAATTTCATCCTTCACCAGGCTACAGACAGCTAGAAGAAGAGGTGGCATTCTAGAAAAGTGTGTTATCCACATGTGGATAACAAAGACCTCTTGTACACTGAAGAGGAACCATTTGCAATGAGATGTTTAAATGGTTTTCTTTCTTGTGTGTGGATTTTAAAAAATAAATAAATAAAAATGTGGTGATCTTAGGCCAGCCCTGAGTTGTTGGCAATGGTTATCACATCCATGGAGAATGGAAGAGTTAAGAGCACAATACTCTAATCTGTTACAAATAGAGTCCAACTTTTCAACATCTTTATTATTCCATTTTGAGCAGCCTGCTTTCAAGCCCACAGAAGCTCTGGGAGCACATGTATCCTGTCTGTGCTTGGAGATTGTTTCTCTGAAGACGAAGCTTGTGACCTGAGATCAGTGAAATTCCTTTCTCCAATGGTTTATGGAAAACTTGCGTGAGGATGGATGGGATGTCCAAACCTTATTACATCAAAAATGAGCTACTATCACAGGAAAATATAGCCACTAGCTAGAAAGTAATCTCTGAAACTCATGTCTCTTTTCTGGAAAGAAATTTTGCTGTCTGCAAACCTATTTCAGTTGCATTGACTTTCTGTTATAAATTCATTAATGTATACTTGCAGGTCATATGCAGTTTTAAATTTTGGTCATGCTAAGGATCTGTTGGGTGGTGTTGCTATCGAGAAAGACAACGTAAAAACAGGTCAGCAACTGAAAAAAAGTGTAAGAAACAAAATACTTGACTTTTCATCTTTGTTTCCTGCATGGACTTCTCTGAGATTTGAAGGCCGGTATCTCCTACAATTTCTGTGTGCCATAGGAGCACTAGTTACACATCGTAAGGATGCTCTCAGGTTTCAGAGAGGTGTGAGCTGTACGAGAGTGCAATATTGTGTAGCAAACTCTGGTTATTCAGGAATGAAGGGCCTGTCTCAAATGCTTTACGAGGGTTATAGAAACTTATGGATTTGTTTCAGTAATAATGGGCTGCCTTCTGCAAAGCATGCTATTGAGAAGTGTTTTTCAAGCTGCTTTATTATCATATCAGAACTGGAAGAAAGCAAAAATCTGGGCACTGGAACTTTTTGGAAAAAACACACACCAAATGCTGTGAGCCTTGTTTAGAAAAACCAAATGATGAAAGCTGACAGCAGGTGGCTGTTCTCAACGTGATCCGTCAGCAACAAGTGTGGTGCTGAATGTTTCTTGGCGGTCAGCAGGCCATCTTGGATGAGAGCTAGTATGCAGACTTTTGGCAAACAGGCCAATGTTCCCACTAGCTTTGCTCCCAAGCTGGTGTTCCACTTGAGTACTCAGTCACTGCCTTTAGAAGAAAAAACTTAATTTGCAAACACTTTCCAATGGTGGAAGACGCATAGTAACAGCGACCTGGTAAGTGTTGCCAATAGCAAGGCAAAAAATATATTGTTCTGGACAGGACCAGCAGTTATGGTTAAACAGGAAACTTCAAAATCTGACAAAAAAAAAAAAAGAAAAAAAAAGGATCTGTAAATATCTCAAGTGTAAATGCTGCTCAGCAGAATGGCTTTTCAATACCCAAAGTATTCAGCTAATGAAGGATTTAAAGAAAAAATTGCCTCATCAGATAATTAGAACTTCTTGCATTTACACTCAGTCGAACATAGATCTGCCTCCAAGTTTCTTCTTGACATTTGGAGTGGTTGTTTCATAGCTATGCTTGCCAATTCCTTGTGAAGGATGTTTAGCCCTGTCTGTGAGCATGTGTTTGTCTCCTAGAAGTATGCAGTACTTGCAAAGCATAGTTTGTCTAAGTGTGCACAGAGTCAGAGAATGGCTGAGGCTGGAAGGGACCTCTGGAGGCCATCTGGTCCAACCCCAGATCAAGCAGGGCCACCCAGAGCAGGGTGTAGAGCACCACATCCAGGTGGCTTTTGAGGATCTCCAAGGAGGAGACTCCACCAGCTCTCTGGGCAGCCTGTGCTCCCTCACTCGCACAGTACAAAAGTGCTGCCTGGTGTTCAGAGGGAACCTCTTCTGTTCCAGTGCCTCTTGTTCTAGTGCTGGGCACCACTGAAAAGGGTCTGGCTCTGTCCTCTTTATATCAACTTTTCAAGTATTTGTGCGCATGGATGAGATCCCCCTTGAGCCTTCTTTTCTCCAGGCTGAACGGTCCCAGGTCAGTCTTGGCCTTTCCTGAAAGGAGATGCTCCTGTCCCAACGTCGTCTTTGTGGGCCATCTCTCCTGTGCTTGTGAGCTTGGAACTGGACATAGCATTCCAGGTATGGCCTCACAAGTGCTGAGCAGAGGGGAAGCAGGGGAAGCATATCTTCCCTTGACTTGCTGGCAGCACTCCTCCTTGTGTAGCACAGGACAGCATTAGCTTTTTTTTTTTTTTTTTTTTTTTCAGCAAGGGCACAGTGCTGGATCATGCTGAAATTGATGTCCACCAGGACTCCTAGATCTTTTTCTGCCAAGCTGCTTTCCAGCTGGGTACAGCATAGACTGGTGCATGGGATGGTTCCACTTCATGAGATTCCTGTCAGCCAGTTTTGCAGCCTGTTGATGTCCCTCTGGATGGCACCATGACTCTGTCATTTCAGCCACTCCTTCCAGTTTTGTGTCATCAGCAAACCTGCTGAGGGTGCCCTCTGCCCATCTTGTAGAACATTAATGAAGATGTTAAACAGGATTGGAGCCAGTATTGACCCCTAGGATATACCATTAATTACTGGTCTTCAGCTGGACTTTTAACCACTCATTTCTGCCCCTTGGTCCTGGCTGCTCAGCCAGTTTTCAGTGCGTTCGCATCCAGCTCATGCTTCAGCATTTTCTCTGTGAGGATCTTAAGGGAGACAGTGTCAAAGGCCTTACTGATGTCAAGGTGGACAACATCCACTGCTCTCCCCCCATCTAGAAGTTCATCAAGAAGTTCATCATAGAAGTTTGTCAAGTTGATCAAGCTTGACTTCCCCTTGGTGAAGCCATGCTGACTACATCTGATGACTTTGTGTCCTTCACATGCCTGGAAATGGTTTCCAGGATTAACTGCTCCATCACCTTTCTTCCCAAGGATGGAGGTGAGGCTGACTGGCCTGTGGCCTCTGGATCATCCTTCTTCCTGTTATTGAAAATAGGACTAACATGTGCTTTCCTCCAGTCTTCAGGCATTTCTCCCAAATGGCATGATTGGTCAAGGATCATCGAAAGTGGTCTTGGAATGATATCTGCCAGCTTCCTTGGTACTGATGTCCAAGTCTATCAGGGCACATAGACTTACAAGTGTCCAGTTTGCCCAAGTATTCCCTAACCTGATCCATTTCCACCAAGAATGTGTCTCCGTGTTCTAGATCTTTCACCTGTTTTCTTGAGACCTGGGGCTCCTGCAGACTGTTCTAGCTGGTAAACACTGAGGCAAAGCAGCTATCCAGTACATCAGCTTTCCCTATCCTGTGTTCCCAGGGCCACCGCTTTATTCAGCCGTTCAGGGCCCACATTTCCCCATATTTGCATATGTAATTAAACTCCTAAAAATGTTCACAGGCAATATTTTCAGAGGTTATACCTTTGAAATAATTTACTGTATTAACATAAGGGCCTTGCCACAAGCGCTGTGTACAAGCAAAGCTCTCTCCTGTTCATGTATTAGCATAAGGGCCTTATTACAAGTGAACCCATCTCTTCTGTTTCACAATCTGTTACATTATAATCATGCTCTACATGCTGTTATTGCTGTTGGGGATAGATCCAGCTGGTACTTATTATCTCGACAGATTCAGTGTATAATAGGAAACTTCATGTACTTGTATCAGTTGACTATAACCTACTTTAAGAGTAGAAAAACAGCCTATTTAGTGGGATAGCTAGCCACTAAAAGAAAAGAGTAAAAAATGCTCTGAGCAAATGAGGTTTATCTGTGTTTTTCTCTTCACTGATATTCCTCAGATTTATTCAAGAATATCATTGTTATATAATTTCTTTGTGTTGTGAACTAATAATTAATCCAAGGAATAGATTTATGGAATAACATCAGCCAAGTTCAAGCGCCTTCAGTGCGTGTTGTATGTCTCTCCATGTGCACAGCTTGTGACGTATGTGTGGAAGCTGAATGTTTGCAGCTGCAAATCTATGGATAGGTTTAAAAAAAGCTGCACTTCTGTTTCGAACTCGCATGCATCAGCAGGTTCATTTGCAAGCCTGAGAAAATTTCTGCCTTCAAGTAATATTTCTCATATTATCATCACGTTAATGCTGGATAACGTAATAATACATTTTCAACCCTCAAATATGAGGTGTTAAATAAAAAAGAACCAGCTCTATTTTAAGAAAGGTTTTTGTTTTTGTTTTTTGTTTTTTTTTTTTTTTGTGTGTGGCAAGTTTCACACATCCAAAACAGTACTTATAGCAGCATGCTCTTTCTGCACGGAGCTATTAGATGTTTTAAACGGAAAATATTTTTGAATTTTTCTTTCATTAGCAGTATCATCTTTCTCTGATTCTGTTTTTCTCTGCTTCTTCCACCTCCTTCCCTCCCACCTGCAATGTGCAGCTTCTCAGTGGTACTTAGGCCAATCCAAGCATCAGCTGCCTTGGAAATGGGCAGACCCATCTCTGGCAAGATGTTCCCACTCCATGTTAGCACAGACACGTGATATGCCAGATACAGAAACTGATACAGCTGAAAGCAACTTCAAGGAAAAAAATAAAAATCTGAATCACTTTCTTATAACGAGCGGTGTTGCAGAAGAAGAGAAGGCAACATGTGGCCAGGAAGAGGAATGGAGCAGAGCAGTGACCCCATTTTGGCAACTGGTCTTTGCTTGCCCTGTAATTCCTTATCATTGCAACTGTTGTTAGCTTTGTGTGATGCTGGCTGATTCCTTGGCTGCATGGAAATGTGCAGAACTTCACTGGTCCTGCCACTCTGTGTGGTTTTCTGCCTTGCCCCTAGGCAGTCAGTGCATCTAATGGTCAAGTGTACAGGAGAGCACAGGATTTCTGTCTGTACTACAGAATCTGTTTGCTCCTAAGTCCTGTAAAATGCTGCTTTACATGATGCCACGCTCACGCTGCAGCTAAGCCACTTACTACAGTAGTACTTTTTATAGATGATGTTACATTGCAAGTGGATCTTCAAAGGTCTTCAAAGAAGACAGAGAGGAAAATCTGGTGCTAGAGGCTTCAGTAGATTAAATGTGATGTTGACTTTCTCCATTTAGACATTAAATGAAAATTTGGTGAGATATACTAACAGTCAACCTCTTTTCCTTATATTTTATTTGTGCTTTTTCCTTGTATTTTAGTTGGCCCTGTGTGCGCATGTGGCAAAAGATATTTGTGCTCTATGTGCTTAGCAAAATTTGTGCTCCGCTCATCTGTGCTTCCAATGATGGTGTTTGTTCTAGGAGTAAACTGGAACAGCATTGTTGATACAAGGACAAGTGGCTCAGCTTCCTTTCAGCAGAGAGGAATTCCTGATGCCACTTACGTAAGTGTCTGAAGGGGGTTAGCAAATGGCTAATAAGTGACTCTCAGCTCACTAAAATATGATTCAGCACCAATGCAGACAGGGATGAACACACAATTCCAGTTTTTTCGTCTCTCACTTTAGCTTTATCTTCACTTCTTACACTATTTTTCCTCATATTCCTCATACACAGAGGCCAAATTTAATTACACCCCCTCCCAACACAAACAAAAACCCAAAGCCAAACCACAGTGATTCCTGAGTCTATCAAACACAAAAAGTCTTTGCCTAAATAAGGTTTTGTTTAAATTACATGATCTGTGTATTAAAATGATCAGTCTTATTTTTAAGCACAGGAAATGCATTGTAAAATACTTCTGTTTCTTCACTGAGGTGTGCTGAGCAGTAAATGTAAGGACTGTTTTCAACTCTGAACCATTTACAGCATAGCTCAACTCTTAGTTTTGGGTAGCTAGTTTCATAATGGTTAATTTCACTTAAGTTCTCAACTTCTAGGAACTACGCTCTGGGTTTCAAGGAGGTAAAGAATGTAGGCAAGCACATCTCATATCATGTCAACTCCGCAAGTTTTATTCCTCAAAATATTTTGAGGTAATGCAAAGAATTGAGGCACAATCTAAGGAAATGGGTGTTTGCAAAGAATGTGCAGGTTACCTTTAGTGAATGCTTCAAGTGTATGTGAGAACACTGGTGTTCAAGCTTGTTCCTTGCTCTCTATCACCATCAGACTTTCTAATCTTCTTGACATTGCAGCCTCCTGAAATGACAATTTTCACCAAAATAGGCACATTAACCAAATATACCAGTACAAATGAGTACTACTTACCTTTACTGAACAGTTTGCAGAGAGGGTCTGCCTAGGGCCTGCAATGCCTGGTAGGGTACAACAGCCATACCACCTACTTTTTGCCCCTAGTTTAGAAGATGTGCATTAGGGCAGACTCAGCAGGTACTGCTCTGTAGGTACCTGGTGATGGAGTCTTTACAATGCCTGTCTGGAAGTGAGTGTTTATTAGGCTAGTTGCAAAGGCAACTTCATACCCCCTGAGGCAGTGGTTCCTGTGTGTTACAGAAGGCATTAAAACACTTCTGCAAAGAGGATGAATATAAATGTAGCAATTCTTAGTGCCTGTCTAACCCTGTGCAGAAAGCTGTGGCAGCAACAGCCAGCTACGTGCCTTGAAGTCACAGTGGAGGATCGGTGTTTTGGACCAGAAGAGGCTGCGCTGGAGGATGGTGTTACAGTTAGCTGTGCTAGCGGGAGGCAGATGACTGGTTTTAGCACCTCACAGAAGTGCTGCTGTGAGAACAGGCTACATGTGACATAGTGGTTGCCTGAACTTGGAAGGGTGAAATAGAATTTAACACTTGGACTGATATTTGTGCACAGCTGAAATTTATTCTTCACTGGGCATGGAGTTTTTAAAAGATGAAGAAACAATTGTGTCTTTATGTCTCTACAGGCACATGTAGCACCATGTATACCTATGAGTTCAAAATTTGATCTTAACACACTTTCCATAACTTTACAGATAATTCTCTTCAGCCTTAAGATGCTTGTCTTTTATCTTTAAATATCTATATTTTCAGGCAGAATGAGACTTTATTTTACTGCAACACAAATGAGCCACAGCACACGAGCTAACTGTTAAGATTAGTTAATACAGTGTTAACCATTCTTAGAACATGGAGCTTAGTAATGCTGGTAGTGTAAACACAGAGCTAGAATTCAAGTCTGAATTTTGGAGGGTAAATTTTATTTGGTAACAGTTCTGGCTCATTCTTTTCTGTTGCATTTGATAATCCCAAGGTTCTGGGGATTGCTTTTGCTTTCAGTATTTGAAACATAATGGTGTGTCATAGGGATGTGATGAAAATTTTGAGAGCTTGTTTGGTTTTGTTTCTTTTAGGCTTTATATTTTACATATACATGTATATGTATTTTCCCTCTAGTTGATCTGCTGTTAACAGCTGCTTTGGCTTTAGCTTATTGGTGGTTAACAGTCTCCCCAGAGTGGTGACTCGCGGTAACTGCAGACTAGCTACGTGCATAAGCACTTCCTCTGGTACACATGAGAAGTTCAAATGTAAAGTAAACTATGATCCAGATATATTTTAAGAATGCATGGTCAGGAACACGCTGTTTTATCGATTACCACTTTTGCAGTCTAAACTTTACCTTTTCTGTAAGACTTCAAGTGCATAATTAGTCACGGAGAAGTCACGTATTTAAAAAGCTTACACCTGTGAACTACTTTAGTTAACATGGAACATATGGTATGACAGCTACTACCATCTCTAGCTACTTCTGCATTTAGGTCAAAACTAATCTTGTACTTTTGGATTATCTGTGATCTATATTCTCTAACGAGGTGATAGTATTATAGGTCCAAATCCTACATGGAGGTGAGCTCTATGTGTTATGCTGTTTTACGACGAAATAATGATAGAGCTGAACTCAGAACACTTTCCTGGTGACATTAAGTTATTAAATACTAACATTATTGTTTAGTGAATAACTTCATGGAGCTGCTTCCTATTCAAACAGCTGGTTCAAGCCATTGCTTTCTGTGATGTAAGCTAAGACAAGTAACTTTCAGATACCTACATTTAGGTATCATCTTTTTTTGTCTGGAAGCAATCTCACTCTTGAAGCCCAGTTTTTCTGTCCTCACAAGGGCATTTACTGGAGGTGCCATAGGGTATCACCCCATCTGGTCTCTTTAAAATAGAACATTCAAAATATCTGGGATATAGGGGATTTATTTTTTTTTTTTCTTTTTGTGTGTGTGTATGATGCTTTTAGTACCGTAGAAGTCTGAAAGAGAAATGTGAAGACTGATAAATGTAAAATCTGAAGAGGAACAGGTGTGTGTGGGAGTTTCAGGAGGAATAATTGAAGGAGAAAAGAGAGTGGCAGACCTTGATGGCATTCAGTCAGCAGCTTATCAGTGTCACAGCTTATGTTGAACACAATTTCTCAGGACAACCAGACTGTAGGGGTTTAAAAAAAAAAAAATTGTCTGAAATGGACTATACTTAGGCTAATACGAGGGGTTGCCTGAAGCTATTGATTGCAAGGAGCCATACAAATCCCAGAGAAATGAAAATTAGTGGTTAAACAGCTCTGTCTATTATTGACTCTAAAAAGCAGGACATAGAATGGAGATGCAAAAGGTCAAAATCCCTGCAGCTTCTAATGCGCACACCCAAGACCTGCATGCTGTTACCAAGCCAAAACCCAGGAGACATGAGGAAGACTCTGTACCTGGTGTGCCCTGTCCTTTGCGTCACTGTAAGCCGTCAGGGTCAGAACACTAGGACACACATCCTGGGGCTTGTACATGCGTGAATACAAGAGAATGTAAATGTCCCTCCAAACAATAAAATAGGCATTGCTACCTTAGCTGAGCTCTGTTGCTGTAATATTGCAGCATTTCCAGTTCCTTGTTTCCACAGGCTTTACTGCCCAAGGTGACCTAGAAGCCTCTGATAACTGAGCAAGCTGATCTGAAGAGCTCAGGACTTGCTGTGTTGGAAGAAATGACTGACTGCAGGGATCTGGCATTGCTGTAGACAGAGACTGGGTTGATTGCATATGCAGGCCTAATATAGTGACACGTTTTTCTGAGTTATCCAAGCATAATGTTCCACTGAAAAATGCATTTACAATGTAAAATGGTATATGTACCCTTATGCTGTCATGAATCAGCATTGAATGTCAATAATTTAACTTACATTTTTCTTTTGAAAAAGGGTCTCTGGCATGGAACTGTCAAATGATTATTATCTAGTATTTATTGTGTGACAGCAGCCAAAAGATCTGATTCAGAATGGATTACTTTGCAGCTGGTGTTGTTACTAAAAACACACATATATAAAATGGCAATGCCTGCCTGAAAGGGGGGGTCTAATGCTAAGTTCTTGATTTAAACAAAAGTTCAGCAGAAGCATAAATGCATTTGAGTAGGGAAGAGTTCAGTGTTCAAGTGCTAAGCTGACATTAGTGTATTAGAGTGTATGGGGGTGAGCTTTTAAAGTTGACCTGCTGACTGTTCCCCCATACCCTACTTCAGTTTTTGTCCTGGAGCAGCCTCAGAGTGAAAGAACTGGATTCTCACTCCGAAAAATGCTCCAGGAGCCACCTGATGTTCACCAGCCACAGATGGGTGTTCAGTTCATGGGGAAAGATGAGAGCTAGTCCAAAACAAATAAGCAGATGGACCTTAGCCATGTCTAGGGTGAAGGGCAGGTCCTCAGGACCAAGAGGTTTTCCTTATAAATGTGCTCCTATCTGTCCACATTACCTCCTGGTGGTCTACAATGCCACACTGCCACATGCTGCCATGCTCCATAGGTAGTGTGCCACCCCATAAAATGTTTTAATGGCTGATAAGGGAACGGCTGCAGTGCTTGGAAAGACATGAAATTTCTTTCTGGTAAGTAGCCTGAAGCTTGAAGTGGGAGCCGAAGTTAGAGAGGTGTACATGTAGTGTGTGTGAGAGGGGAACCTTTTCAAAAACTCTTTTCTAATTTAGCAGTACCTCCCACTTCCAAGTGAATGCAGTGTCATGGGTTCAAAGCAGTGTATACACAAAGGTGGACAGACCATTTTCCTTGGGAGCTTATGACTGCTAATGTGAGCTTATAAATAAATTAAGGAGTGCCTTCAAGAAAAAAAGAAATCTTCTTTCTGAGCTAGAGAAATGTACTTTCAGGAAACAAGTGTCTGCAGTTAGTACCCTCTGCTGTTTCCACAAGAAAATTAGACATCGACCTTTTTGAGAGACCTTACATATATATTTAACATCAAATTAGTGAGAGTTTAACTGTAAATATATTTTTACTGGATTCAAGCAAATTGATTTGTGCATGAATGATGTTTTGTGACACAATTACAATATATTAATTGTGTCTTCTGTGTCACTTGCAAGAATGTCATTATTGTAATAGGAAATTGTAGATATGACTGAAGATGTATGTCTGTTATGGGTTTAGTTATATTAAAAATGAATGTCTGAGAGGTGTGTTGCACTTTTTATTAAAGTTTAATCTAGTATCAAAAATAGCAATAATATCACAAGAGTCCTCACGGCCCTGTAGTGTAAATTTTCTGCTCACAAGACAATTTTAAAAAGGCATACGACTATTCTTTTTTTGTTTCTTCTTGGCTAGTAGATGTTGTTCACATAAAATAACAACGTTAAGGATATATGCCCCTGCAGTATGATAAAGTTTTCTGCAGTGTTTCTACAAAGCACATAACACTTATTTCCACAGATGCCTAAAATAAATGTCCAACATGCTACAATTCTAGAAAAATAAGGATGAAAGTGTGTACAGTAGTGACTGCTGTCAAATTCTGTTAAAATGGTAACAACGAGATCAAATGTGTCTGTATTTGCTGTGAAATTTGGCTGTCAGACCTCAAAGTATGTGACAGGGAGCAGCATTACTATGTTGGCATGTGGGTAGGCAAGTCAATGATTAATCACTACTTAAATGCAGCTGCTACTGTCTGGTCCCTGGGCCTACCTGAAACACACCTGGAGTCTTTATCAACCTTTCAGTGCTTGGAAAATCAGTAGAGAGTGGGCGTATGCATTTTGGTTCTCTCACATAATGTGACAATACAGTCATGGTAGTGACTGTTCCCTGTATGCGCCACCAATGAGGCTGGTGGTGTGGAGGAGGCTGTACGTTTACAGATGTGTAAAAAGATTTGTACAGACTTATCTCTTTATTTCCCTCCCCTGCACAGAGAGATCATTTCTCTGAAATTACTAACGGAAGGTGATCTCCACTAACCAGGTTCTCAGTGATGCTGGAACACGAAGAAAAACTAGGAAAGCCCTAGGATGGGAAAATGGGGCAGCTAAAACGTCTGCTGTCGCTGAGATGCTCTAGAACTTGGTGGACAAGGGGAGGAAGAGTTAGAAAGCACTTGATTCTAATTGTAAGCAGTTGTGGCTACAAAAAAGAAAAGAAAAGAAAAGAAAAGAAAAGAAAAGAAAAGAAAGAAAAGAAGCTTAATTTTTACAACAGTTGATTTTAGGCCTTTCCAATAGATAACAATCAAACTTCAGAAGAAGAAGCTGTGAATAAATAACAGAGGCTACAAAGTCCTGTTTGTTACTTAAAATGAAAGAAATAAGAAAGGTTTAAGGTGTGAGTAACATTTACCTCCTCCAAGGTAGAGAAGTTTTACTTTTTCTGGGGCATGCACGTGATTTGTAAGGGGGAACTCGAGCCTTAGAGAAAACAGATAGTTGAAAGGAATTAATGAAAGGTCACTGGAACAAGGTTCAGAGTTAGATTATGTACCCAATAATCTGACAAATAAAAACCATATGTCTTTAGGCACAATGCAGCCTGTTAACTCAATAGCAGAGAAATTACACAAAGCGATTAAGGAAGCATAAGAATGTGTGTATTTATAAGTGTGAGTATTTTCATATCAAGCAATGCTGAAAGTAGATGTTCCTTCTTGCATGATTGGCAGGGGGTGGCTGTGCATCTGT
The DNA here is from genome assembly GCF_047663525.1 of Anas platyrhynchos. NCBI lineage: Eukaryota > Metazoa > Chordata > Aves > Anseriformes > Anatidae > Anas > Anas platyrhynchos. The sequence goes on along the minus strand of NC_092590.1, from coordinate 32,584,526 downwards.
ACAGACTGCCTGCCCCTGCCAAAGATGGTTTATTTCTCTGTGGTGACTGCCACAGAAAGGTTATTTTGGGACTGGGAACTCTAATTGAAAGGTGGGAATTTTCTTATATTAAGCTCCAGCTAGTACTGACATTACAAAAATTCGTAAGGCTTTGAGACTAAATGAAGTACTAAAAGCAAACAAAATGTAGTGATATTCTATAGCATATTCTATGCTTCAGGAAAAAATGTTGCCAGCAAGATGGTAGACTTTTTTTTTTTTTTTCCCCTTCAAGGCAGAAAAAAGACCACAAATAACTTACATGCTTTCTTGTGATAGTGTTCTAATTTCCTTGAGGTAAACTCACTAGAGAGTGTTACAACTAAATAAGTGATCATGTTTAGTAAATATATATATATATTGCCATGTATTACATATTTTTCAGCTGTAGCAATCTATGACAATGGGACAGAGCATGATGAATTTGAACATAGTAAGTTTGTGGAAGAGGGGAGGTTTAGACCTGTCATGGCTAGAGCCAATTATCCCTAATGTAACAGTGTATTGGGAAGTGGTATCAATCAAGCACATGCTAGAAAAGACAACAGAATCACTGTGATTCACATTTAACATTGTTAAACTGCAGAGTGATGTTAACGAAGCATAAGTTGTTAATTGCTAATAATTTGGTCGCTACTTAGAAGAATGTCTATTTTGTTTGAAAGTCTAGTTGGCATTTGCAGGTGTATGAAAACCTGGATAAGGAAAAAAAAAAACATCCTGTAAAGCTAACAGAGTTTAGGGTGCAGAGAGTTCTTCACATTTCATGAAAATGATTGTGTGAATTTATCTCCATTGTGCATTGAAGCACTGTACAATTGTCAGGTCAGTTGTATATACATGTAGGTAACCTCCTATAATCATGAAAGCTTGCATCTCCAGTTTAGCTATCTAACATGGAGAAATAAACAGTGTTTTTACTCTTACTCACAGAGAGGTGTAAGAATAAAGGTTATAAGTCTTCAGTTTTGCCTGAGAAAGGAGCAGTTATCTTAGCAGCTATGTCTACACCCTCATCTTATCTGCAGCCAGACTGGATTTGGAGAGAGTTAAAGTAGATCTGAGTAAACTGGTGTCTATCTGAATACACAAAATTCCTCTTTGATTTCTGGATATGTGTTTCTGAAACACATACCTGTGTTTCGGTGGCTGTCTCTGTGCTACTTCGCTATCGCTGCAGCTATTGGTCTGGGAGCATACTCGGTAGATGTTGCTGTATCGCTTCTGATGCTGGGGCTGGTTCAGGGATGCAGGCACTGCTTTGTTTTGTGCAGCATTGATGTGCCTTGTGTATAACTGCTGGGAAAGAAATGCCAGTGCTGTCAAAAGAAATAACCTTCAGAGTCTTATGACTTTGGCATCCCAAATAGCTATATATTTTGGAGAAATAAGCAACATTTATTGAACTTGAGATTGACTTGAGATCAGTAGGTCAGACTTGGGCATTTGCCTGAAAGAGCATCACCTTTGTCAGGTCAGTGTTGACAGGGATGGATTAAAGCCAGTTCAGTTAGTGAGCCAGGGAATGCTGCAGCCAAGGTGTAGGGGAGCTGCCCCTGCTGTGACAGCCAAGCCTGCTGTATGTTTGGGTTTCTATGTGGTATGCTAATAGCACTTGGCTCTTTCAGATAATTTGAAAACTGCTGTGGAAGGACTGCTAAATGAAGGGTCACATTCAGCAAGAATTAATTTAACCTCAAGCAATGATATGGCTATGATGTAGGTTTGTACCACTGAGGTTTGTCTATCAGCACTGCTACCTTTTAAACTGGTAGATGTGTTTAACCTCACAGTTATTTATCATATATTGCTCTCTTTGGAATAGCTGCACATTTCCATCTGCATATGGACATGCAATAATCTCAAACCTATTAATACATTTTACTCTGGCTTTCTGGGCCATTTAATGGGCTATGAAATGGTACTGAAATGTGAATTACAAAAAGAAAAGCCCAAAGTACTACCTGTAATGGATTTGTGTGTAGTATGAAATAGCTGTCTCTATGTTTGCAAAAGATGACTTTATCTTCAGTCTTGGGGCAAAAACACAGCTGTAATTTGAAGGTATTGTATTTTTAGCTCAGTGTCATACTTTCTAGAAATATATTAGAGAGGACAATGAAGGTGCAATGCAATTCCAAATAGAACCATTTTTTTTCCAATTCATTTCTGAGACATTGAAATAAATATTTGCCATCTGGAATTTTCAGTTGTATAAGGTTTCCGTAAGAGTGCATATTATTGTAAGGCAGTTTATAGAGCAAACAATATCTAGTGTCAATGTACAGTATTGTGCACTAAATCAATGAGAGGTGCTTTTGACTTCAGGTTTGCTCAGGTTCACAGATGAATTCATTAACTTCAGTCTCAGAAGTTGGCTGTGAGATGTTTTAGCCTCCTCATGAATGCATTCACATTCCTTTGTTCTAGGACATGCAGGTGCCTTGCTAACAGAGGATGCTATTGATTAAAATAACTGCATTTTTATTTGTTTGTTTTCTTTCTTTCTTTTTTAAGTACTGTAGAGTAACTTACTGGGTTGGTGTCCCCACGGAAAACATCCAAAGAATTTCAGTGGGCTTTATGAAGAAATACAATTGATTCAATGAGTTACACTTCATTGCCTTATCTCATGTTTTGTTGTAGTAAGATAGGCCACCATTATTGATGACATCCATTTTTTGATGCTGAAAACTTGTAACACTTTGAGCATTTAAACCCAAGTTACTCTGGGCAGTATCATATTTGGTACTGTCTACCCCAAAGCCTCATTTCCTATTAAAAAATGTGTGAAACGTGGGGTGGAAAAAAACTCAGGATAAAAGATAAAAAACAAACAAACAAAAAACAACAACAACAAAAAACCTGGATAGGACACTTTAAAACTTTTTGCTCTGGAAGTGTACAAATAACATAAGTATTCCTACTCCCATGTCAAAGACATCTTTTAAGATACTGAATCACTCTTGTCTTTTAACCTGCTGTGTTCCTGCTGCTTCTTTCATCCCATTTCCCAGACAAGTCTGTGGCTTTGCACCATCCTGGCTGTACGTACTGCAGACAGACAGGGTGCAAACACCCCAGTGCACTCCATTCAGTGCAAGGTGTATGTCACCCTGAAGCCACCCCTGGCACCACCTTGCTTCAGGGAGTGACTGGAGGGCATCACACAGTGAGCAGCACAGGGAGGAAATCAAGAAAGGAACAGGACAGCTTTTGTGTCAGTGTGTTTGTTTTGTGTAAAGCATCTTCTCGAGCCTTAGCTGGCAGCCTGTGAGCTGCAGATTACGTTTTGCCGTTGCTAGGTGGCAATGTGTCTTCAGGAAAGGAGGGTCGGGGAAGGGGGCTTTGCTGTGGCGCCTCAGACGCCTGTGAGGTGGCAGGACGAGGGGGAGAAGCTGCAGACTTCCCCCCCCCCCCCCCCCCCCCCCCCCTCCCGTTTTTGGGGCAGGGGGGCATCTGGCTCATGTATAGACACTCACAACCTTTTATTATTGATTTGTGTTATGCCGGGGGAAGGAACTAATCCGTGTTTTGCCTTAAACTAATTTAACACACAGGGCATGAGAGAGGGATGTCAATGCCAGGCGCAGGCCAGAACTGGGGAACAGCGGGTGCCTCAGGGCCGGGGTGCTGCAGGGCCACCTTGCTGCCGCCCCATCCCGGCCTAGCTGTTCTGCTCCAGGGGGTGGCTGGGAGCTAACAGGGAGGAGGCTGGTTGACTAACTTAAAGGCTGATGAGTATTATTGTTTTATTATTATTATTTTACGTATTTATTTATTTATTTATTTCCAGTTAGCAATGTGTTGCAAGATGTAAGCCAGAGATGTCTTGAAATCTGCTGTCTCAAGAGGCCATTACCTTCAGAGTACCTTTGCTTCTGGCTCTCCTCCTCTCTGTAAGAAGACCTCATGTTACTTGACTAAACATAGATTAAATTACCCAGTGTTGATTTATTTGCTGGAGATAGCTTTTGCTGTAGAGCAAGACAGTCCCATATTCTGAAAGCTGTGATCTGTATAAACAAATGCCATTTATTATAGATGGTGTAATATGTTCCAGCTTTATTTGTTCTGAGCAAGATGTGCCAAGGATACATCCAATGTTTTTTTTTTTTTTTTTATACTGGCAGTTGGGGGTGGAAGGGAGAATTCTTTTCATCCATCTGATCCTGGTTGTTATTTACTCAGAAATGACAATTATTTTAAAGAGAATTAATTATGAGCCGCTCAGAGAACTCTAGTTCAGTGCAGCTGGTTGTCAATGATCTACTCAAAAGCTGTAATTATTACAGGTTTGGAAAGAGAGCTGAAATGACCCAGATGGTTAGTATGATTAAACTGATCCAAAAGTCACCAGAAGTAGTACTAATACTCTGTTTCTAATGGGTACAGCAGTGCGTATAGACCTGCTATAGCAGGGGGACAGGTGCTAGCAGACCAGGCTGAGGTGGCTGAGAGCTGTATCATAAAGACATCAAGTTGGACAGGCTTCTGAAGCACAGAGTCCCTAGTGTTGAAAGCTGAGAGGTTAAAAAACAAACACTGTATGAACTAGAACCCTTCTGCCAGCCTCTGAGTGGTTATTCACCCATATACAGTAAAGGGATAAAACAAAGAAAATAATCTGAGAAGGAAACTGAGGGCAAGAAGAGCCCCAATCAGAGTAGAAGCTCTGGAAAACAATCAGGACAAAGTTTAAGCAGTGTTCTGTTTTCTATCATGTCTGCAAGCACTATAATCCAACAAAAAACAAGTCTGTCAATAGTCTTACATGTGACTAGTTTTGGAGCACTTGATGTACTCTGGCAGTAATAGCTATACAAATGTGCTAGTGGAAGCTGCTTCCCTATGATAAAAAGAAACACGTGACAGAAATGTTTAAAAGAAGCGAGGAAAAAGCAAAAAATGCATTGATGTGAAAATGTATTCATAACTGCTAAATCTGGTAATAGTAGGCGAAAAGAGATGCTGGGAGGACCCTTGAGACTGAAAAATATAAGGGAAGGATCGTAGATGCTATATGCTTTCTTCAGCTAAATGAACTTCAGTTCAGCTTGAGGAAGCTTTTAAAGCTTGGCAGGTTGTTTCCATAAAATAGGGCCCTTCATGGGAAATAGCTGTAGTAATATCAGAGCATGCACCAGTCAGGTGGCTGTGGGGTTCCAGTGAAGCACTGGTGTAGCATATGTATTCTAGGAGTTCATATGGAATGACTCTGGTTTCTCTTCAGATTGTATAAATCTTTTGCATTTTACTAAAGATTTCCGTGGAGAGGAACAAGCCTTTTTTTCTGGTATCAAGGCCACTTGAGGCAGCCCTTGTGAGGGAGGCTGACAAGGCACAGGTGGAGCCAGCAGCACCTCTTTCCTTGCCCTTCAAAGGCAGTCCCCAGGGAGCAGGGGGCAACCAGGACGGGCAAAGAGGACATGGTGTGGCAGTTTGCATGGGCACTGCGCACTCGGAGAGGGCAGAGCATCCCTCCCTGCTCAGGAGAAGTTCATCTACCGGTTGTCTACCTATAGCTAAACCGCCATGGTCTGCACTAGGAGGAGAGCTCTTTCTAGAAAGTCTGTGGCAACCCAGACTGAGTGCCCACTCAAAAATGCGGCCCTTGAGGTCTCTGGATGCACAGAGTGCCTGAGCCTGTTGCTGCCCTCTGAGGGCAGCAGAGACACCATGTGTGTGAGGTGTGTAAGCAGGTGGATGACCTGGTCAGCCTGGCGGCTGAGCTCAAGGAGGAGGTGGAGAGGTTAAGGGCTATCAGGGAGTGTGAGGAGGAGATAGACTGGTGGAGCAACTCCCTGCCAGGCTTGAAGGAAAGGCACTGGGGTGAGACACCCAAAACCGTGGTGGACCCTTTTCCATGTTGCTGTCAGGCAGATAAAGGGGACCTAGGAGATGAACAGGAATAGAAACAGGTCCCTGCTCAGCATCACAGAGAGCTGCCCTCCCTACTAGCCTCACATTCCCAGGTGCCCATACACAACAGGTTTGAGGCTGTGGAGCTTGAGAGGGTGAGGATGATGTGGAAAGTCCACCCAGGAGGTTGCCTAGCGCAAGGAAGTCGACTCCAAGCCTCAATTCTGCCTCCACTAAGAAAAAAAGTTGTGTAATTGTTGTAGGTGACTCCCTTCTCAGGGGAACAGAGGGCTCTGTATGTTGGCCTGACCCTACCCATTGGGAAGTCTGCTGCCTCCCTGGGTCAGGGACATTGCCAGAAACCTTCCCAACATGGTGCACCCCTCTGTTTACTATCCTCTATTGATAGTCCAGGCTGGCAGTGATGAAATTGCTGAGAGAAGCCTGAAGGTTATCAAATGGGACTTTAGGGGACTGGGACGATTAGTAGATGTATTGGGAGTACAGATGGTGTTTTCCTCCATCCCTACAGTGACAGGGAGGGGTACAGAGAGGAACCGGAAAGCCCACCTGATAAACATGTGGCTCAGAGTTTGGTGCCAACACAGATTTTTATTTATTTTCTGACCACTGAGTGCTTTACTCAGCACCTGGCCTGATAGCTGCAGATGGGTCCACCTGTCTCTAAGGGGAAAACTGATACTAGCCCAGGAGCTGGCAGGGCTCATTGAGAGGGCTTTAAACTAGGTAAGAAGGGGGACAGGGATGAAATAAGGCTTGTTAGAGGTGTGCCAGGGGAACAATGTCAGGTCCGGGGGAGAAGGCAATGGCCCAGTTGAAGTGCATCTACACTAATACATGCATCATGGGCAACAAACAGGAGGAGCTGGAAGCCATCATGCAGCAGGCAGGCTATGACTTGGTTGACATCACTGAAATGTGGTGGGACCACTCCTATGACTGGAGTGCTGCAATGTCTGGCTATAGGCTCTTCAGAAGGGACAGGCAGCACAGAAGGGGTGGTGGTGTGGCTCTCTGTATTAGAGAGTGTTTTGATGTTGTGGAACTGGAGGCTGAGGCTGGGAATTATAAGGCTGAGTCCCTATGGGTTAGGATCGACAGGAAGGCCAACAAGGCAAGCATCCTGGTGGGGGTCTGTTACTGACCACCAAACCAGGATGAGGAGATGGAGGAGGCATTCTACAAGCAGTTGGCAGAAGTTGTGCAATTGCCAGCACTAGTTCTCTTGGGGGATTTCAACTTCCCAGACATATCCTGGAAATACAATACAGCTCAGAGGAAGTAGTATATGAGGTTTCCGGAGAGTATGGAAGATAGCTTCCTGATGCAGCTGGTAAGTGAGCCTACCAGGGGAGGTGCCCCGCTTGACCTTCTCTTCACAAACAGAGAAGGACCGGTGAGAGATGTGGTGGTCAGGAGCTGTCTTGGGCAGAGTGACCACAAAATGGTAGAGTTCTCTATTCTTGGTGAAGACAGGAGGGAGATCAGTAAAACTGCTACCTTGGACTTCTGGAGGGCAGACTTTGAGCTGTTCAGGACACTGCTTGGCAGAGTCCCTTGGGAGGCAATTCTGAAGGGCAGAGTTGTCCAGGAAGGCTCGGCACTCTTCAACAAGGAAATATTAAAGGCTCAGGAGTGGTCTGTCCCCATGTGCCTAAAGACAAGCTGGTGTGGAAGAAGACCAGCCTGGTTGAACAGAGATCTGTGGCTAAAGTTTAGGGAAAAAAAAAAAAAAAGTGCTGAAGCCAAGTGCTGGGTCCTGCACGTGGGGCACAACTACCCAAAGCAGTGCTACAGGCTGGAAGATGAGTAGCTGGAAAGCTGCCTGGCAGAGAAGGACCTGGGAGTATTGGTTGATAGTTGGCTGAATATGAGCCAACAGTGTTCTCAGGTGGCCAAGAAGGCCGACAGCATCCTGGCTTGCATAAGAAACAGTGTGGCCAGTAGGTCTAGGGAAGTGATCGCCCCCCTGTACTTGGCTCTGGTGAGGCCGAACCTTGAATACTGTGTTCAGTACTCACTACAAGAAGGACATCAAGGTACTTGAACATGTCCAGAGAAGGGCGACAAAGCTGAGGGATCTGGAGAACAAGTCTTATGAGGAGTGGTTGAGGGAGCTGGGGTTATTTAGCCTGGAGAAGAGAAAGCTCAGAGGCAACCTTATCATTCTCTATAGGTACCTTAAAAGAGGCTGTAGTGAGGTGGGGATTGGTTTATTCTCCCACGTGCCCGGTGATAGGACAAGGGGGAATGGGCTAAAGTTGCGCCAGGGCAGGTTTAGGTTGGATATTAGGAAAAAGTTCTTTACTGAAAGGGTTGTTAGGCATTGGAATGGGCTGCCCAGGGAAGTGGTTGAGTCACCATCCCTGGAGGTCTTTAAAAGACGTTTAGATGTAGAGCTTAGTGATATGGTTTAGTGGAGGACTGGTTAGTGTTAGGTCAGAGGTTGGACTAGGTGATCTTAGAGGTCTCTTCCAACCTAGACAATTCTGTGATTGACTTGGTGGAAGAGGAAAGGCAAAACAACAGAGTGTCTACTGGAATGTTGTGTAGGTTCAGAAAGTGCTCTCTTCATTTGACTAAATTACATAATGGAGACAGTGAACTGTGGTTCATTATCATGGATATTTTGTTCAAACATCAATTGAAAACAAAATTAAAAAAAAAGTCACCATAATTAAAAAACACAAAAACAAAACAACAAACAAACAAAAACAACAAACCAAAACAGCAACAAACCCACAATGTCTCAGTCACATGCAGTTGTGAAAGTATATGGAGGCAATTAAGACAAATCTAACCAAAACAGTATGCTTTGAGATTCTTGGGGCTACTCAATAACAATAAGACTGGAAGTACTGGCAATAGAAAACAAAAGCTGTGAACAGCAAAAGAGTCTTGAGAGGTGGCTGTGGGACTGGATGAGGCTGTCATGTCAGACAGTCACATATTCTAGAGTTACAATTTCTACGGACCCCAGAAGGAAGCAAGACAGGGTATCCAAATTAGCTGGCTTGACCAAGGGATAGGCAATATGCAGAGCAGTTTGTAGGGTAAATTATCACCTGATAACTATGATGCCCATGTGATGGAGAGGTCACAAGAAAATGAAAGGATTCACACAGATACCTTAAACATCACTATTAAGTTTATGTGTGTGTGTGTGTGTATGTATACATATTTGTGGTGTTGAATTACGTATTGGCTGGTGGTTAATCACTATATTTGCATAGAAAGTTAAGACATGATGAACTGTCCCCTTAAAAGTTTCTGGAATTAGCTGCTGACTGTTGTGTGACTACTTGCATTGCATAATGTTGATGTGTTAGAAGTCTGACACCAAATGCAGCTGATCTCTGCTTGCCTTGGATTTCTAAAATCTACTGTGTGCATAACACAGATGCGTATGCAACTAATAGATATATTATGCCAGTTAGCCCTCTTTAGGGAAGATGAAATTCCAACATAATAATGATTCTGTATAAAGGCTTAATGTGATTTAGATGAGGCTGTCCAATAACTTGCAATATACTGACTATATTTTAAACAATGCAATTGGACAGTCTTCTTTCAAATAAACTAATCTCACTGTTATGTATACTTATTGGTATAGACCTAGAGAAAATCAGTAACTGCATTGTGCTGTTAATTCCATTTATTTCTCTATATATTTTACATTACAGTTATTCAAGTTGGGTAATTACCTGAGGATTCAAAGCTAACTGATCTTTGTTGACAGGCTGTAATGACTTAAACCAGCATCTTCTTTTCAGTGCTCCTGTTAAAATGAAAGCAGTTATAAGAGCATATTCATAAGTTTTCCTAGCCACTGTACAAATATTTTAGAAAATAAGCTTCCAGAAATACCAGTTAAACAGATACTGAGCCAGCAAAGACACCAAATCAAACAGAAGAGATAGGGAAGGCCATTAAGAGAAAGGATTAAGGTATTCATCTCTGAATGGCGTTTCCATTACTGTGAAACTACTTGGAATGAAATGGGCAAATAGCTTTGAAGAAAAAATAGCGACATTGTGGTGGTATCATTTGCGTAGGTTATTATGTGGTGACTTTGATTTGGAGGAAGAGTGAAGAAGAATTGGAAAGGGATTTTAATCAGAGTTGTTAGCAGCAAAAAAAGGAAGGGCAAAATGTGATTCATGCAGTGGAGCATACCCTGGGCAGTAGGCACTTGCACAAGTGGAAATACTGTAATTTTACTTGGTGATGCTCTCTTCCTCTTTCTAATTAGGCTGTGAATATAACAGTCAATGTTTGCATGGTGCCACATGCAGCCTTCCTAGACCTCCCTCTCTTCTGGCTAGTGAGAACAGCAACACACTGTGCTGTTCTGAACTGAGCATGGTGGAAAGAGGAGTTTCTGGAAATCCAAAGTAGGGCAGTCAGAGGCAGGCAATACCACCACAAGACTGCCGCTTTTTGTCTCATGGTTTGCATTATCACTGGTGACCTAAGCAAGGGGCCTGGATTTGCAGAGGTTGGTTCAGAGTGGGAGAGCTTGTTTGTTTATTTATTTAAAGTGGTAGGGAGCTAGTTAACACAGAGGATGGAAATGTAATTAATTTCCTTAGTACTCCATGTTTCCTGACTTTTTAATCTCTCCAGGGCCTTTATTCTATATAAGTGTACATACCTGTCAAATGGGTTGAGAGAGAAATACATCAATTTCTTACTGAGAAATGTGTATCCTGGAACCAAACAGTCACAGCAGTCTCAGGACACCATGGAAGCAGCTTAGAAACAGAGATGCAATTTCATCCCCTTCCACCTTCCCCCACAATATTAACAGTGTCTGAGGAAACTCAGAAAATTGCTCAGTGTGGTTTATTGCTCCTCTATAGTATTTCCAGATTGGTTTATTGCTCCTCTAAAGTATTTCAGAATACTCCAGTTCTGTGAAGTTCTGATACTTTCAGAGACATTGCTGTCTTGAGCCAAAGCTAATTAATTTTTCTTATTATTTTAAGAATGGATGGTGTACACTGAGTCTCACTGCTATCAAGTAAGATGTTCTGCAGATCTGGATGGCTCTGTAAGCAAGGTGGGAGAGGCAGGTCACCACAGGTTTGGCAAAGGTGGAAGAGAAGGGTGGTAAAAAGTTTGCTGTATGACTTTGAGAGGACAGAGAGGGACTGAATTTCAGAAATATTTGAAAGAATATTTGTTATGCTCTACAAAAAAAAAAAAAAAAAAAAAGGAAAAAAATCTATATCATAGCCCAAATAATGCACAATTGCAATCACAGAGCCTCTTATTATCCTACTATTCAATTTATAGAGAATGTGTAGTAAGCACTGGTTGCTTCCTTAGCACCTGGACCCAGAGTGCTCTGGTGGCTTGCCATTATGCTCACCATTATACTAGAAGTTGTTCTTGATTTTAAACTTTCACTTTTTTTTTTTTTTTGATCTAGCTATTATCTTTCCTGAGCAGCCTGATGTACTAAGTTCAAATAGTTTTGTAACATCTTGTGACTTTATACAACCCTAGTAAACAGAAAACAATATTGAAAGAAGTACACAGTAAAATTAGTAACACATTGTTACTTACAAATTTCTGTGAGCTTCCATTTGGCACTGATTTCACCCAATGTGTGTCTATAAAAATAAATACATACATACAGTTGTTCAGTTTGCCTCCCAAAGCAGCCAATCAGGACTACAAAGTGACTTTCATTCCCATGACCGTACTATACTAGTTAGATAGTCCCTTGAAATTTGTTTCAGTCTAAAAGTCAGTATAATTTCTTACATTTTCAGATTCTGGCTGCTGTTTTTGTGAAGCAAAATGTTCTCTAATGATACTATCTTTACTAATTCTAATCTAGCACTTAAATTCAGACATTGCAGCAGGACAGACTTTCATACTTCAGACATCCAAGACTGTGTTTCAGTACTGTTTGCAGCATTTGCTCAGGGTGTTATTTATGTACTTCAACCCGGTAACCACATCAGATTTTACAGCCTAGAGAGAATAAATAATCCAAAATATAACGGACAGAAATGTCAAATTGGTATTTATACTGTTGGGAGGGAACAGAATGCCTCTTTATTTACTTATTAGTAAACCAACTTTATGAAACTTACACATAAGTATTCAAAACAGGTGTCCCAAGGTAGTGTGCAAAACTTAAAAGATGTCTTTCTAGTCTTTCTAGTTTATATAGCCTCATTCGCCTTCAGAAGGGACAGGTAATAGTTGTGCATGTTGTGTTGGTCGATGTAGTTTAAGAAATTTAGTTAAAGCAAATTATTTCAAAGGCAATGTCTATCTCACCATCTGCAGAAGCCCTAAATTTCAGCCATCACGGTGCTAAAAGGTGACTTGTCAAAAACATAAGTATCTGTATTGCAGGCAAAACTGTGACTAGAAGATGAGAATGTCAAGCATGTGCTTGGTGCTCTGCTCTTTTTTTTTAAATATTGCTTGTTTCAGATCTTTATTGTTCTCCAGTTTTCAAAAATGTGCACATGCTGTGCTTGATAAACTTGGATAGCAGCATTTAATCTCCAAGCATCGGGTCACTGTGACTTTCATTTCTGTTATTGCTCAAAGAATGAATCACTTCAAATTTCCTATTAAAAATATTTCCTTTAGCTCCATCTTGCTGCTCTGTCCAGTTTAACTATCTGCTACTAAAGACCCGTTAATACGAAACTGAAAATGTCTTGTTTTCCTTGCTTGCTTTCTTTGGAAGTTCTATACCTATACATTGGACTGAGGCATCTATGTAATGCTTATTCCTGTTTTCGAGCACATTCTAGGACTCCATTTTCAATTTCCAATATATGTTACTTATGTATGTATGCTGCAAAGTCTTTTCATTTCCTATGTTCCTGCTGATCTGTTACCAGGTTGCTCTGATTTTTTTCTGTTTTGACACCATAACAGAATATTGTGGTTGTGTAGTGTCATGCATAATGCCGTGAAAACACACAAAACCTGGAACTTAACTAAACCAATATCTCTAAACCCAAACTGGATTTATTTTCAGATGCCTGCTTCAATGGTTAAAACATTATGAATGCTTCCCTAAGAAAATACAAATGATTTTTTTTTTTTTTTTTTTTTTTTTTTTTTTTTTTTAAGAACAGACTTTATACAAATTTGATTCTTAGTAGAAATTAAAACCTATTAGGTTGGACTGGAAAGCACAGAATCTGGCAGCATTTTAAAAGTCTAATTTAAATCAGCATAGTGTTTTCTGTGTTGTCTGTTTTCTTCCTCTATCTCTTCTCTGTTCCAAGTTAAAATCTCTAAACTCACTAAATCTCAGATGTAGAGAATAATTTTAATGTTGTAGTGGATCTCAAGACTGTGACTAGGGCTGAGCCTGAATGAATCTTGTATTTGCCTAACAGTTTCTTTTCTTTCTCACAGGGTGTGCTCTGCTAATTAATCATTCTTTGAGTTGGGAAAAGCATAGGCATAAACATACATGTATGTGAAAGAAGATGATAATTTTACATTTAAGGGTTTGTTTGAAAGCTATATTTTTTATGGTTTATATGTCAGAAAAAGCCCCTATTACCTATCATATATTCAAAAAAAAGTTAGTATTTGCAAGTTCTCTCAAAGCAGATTTACATTGTATGGAATCCTCTTGCATACCTTGAAAAAATAATCCCTATCTCTTTTCCAGTGTAGGTTTTACCTATTTGCAGCCATTCTGTGACAGCTGTTATAGTTCCCCAGAGATTCATTCTTGGATTTCTTTTTATTTTGCTCTATCACTGACTATTTATACTGCCTGCTGTTGACTTTTTTTCCAAACCTTGAAAAAGGTTGTGTCTTCATATGGTCAGAAAAACCTGGCAGAATGCTGTAAAGAGTATCCAAAGGCTCTCCCTCAAATATATGTGCATAGATATGTATGTATAATATATTTAAGTGCATGCCCACATTTTAAAGCTAGGCAAACATGGCCTCATTGATAATACATTTATGATAAATCAAACAAACCTGACAAAAAGGTTTTTGGAAAGAAGGTGCTGGGAAACAAATAAACAAAAAACCCATGACCTTATTTAACCTTCGTCTTGATGACTACTACAAAAATAAATCTTGCAAGAGGCTATGCGGAGCATCAGCCCTCTGAAACGAGTACTTAGAAGCTGCAGTGGCAAAACACTGCAGGTGGCAGGCAAGAGTAATGCCAGGCAAAGCTGGTTGTCAGATGAAAGCAGGCTTCTCAACATTGGAGGTTATTGAGGCTTTTGCATGTGCCTTGTGTAGGAATGGCATCATTTTCTACATAAATCTTGGGAAAGATCTCCTGTAATTGTTAAATGGTCCAGAGAATAAACTAACAGTTGTGGGATTGAGATTTTTTTTTTCTATTGAAATAATAAAATAAAAATCTGTGTGTGTGGGAGTACCGTTTCAAAAATAACTCAAACACAAATTTCTCCCCTTGGCAAAAAAAAAAAAAAAAAAAAAGTAGATCCAAAACAATTTATTTAACTCAAAAGAGAATGATTTACTTTCAATCAGAAGAGTCAGAATAACTTTCTAGGAGAATGTGACCAAATTTGAAAGGGGAAACTGACATTTTTGCAGCCTTAAAACACAGACTTTTTATGATATTAAAATGCTTCTTAGCTATAAATATATACTAGACTTGATTTGAATTCACAAGGGTATAGAGTTGAATCTCCAGTCAGTTTTGTTGCACAAATGTGTAACTATCAAGTTTTGATTGTTGCTTTTCAAAGCAATAACAACATACCAGATGCCAGTCAAAGAAACTGGAAGAAATTGTAGGATCTGAAAAAGACTGTTGAAAAAATACTTTTTTGGTGTGCCTACTGCTGTCATGGCAAGTCCTCAGATACTTCAGTAAACTCCGCTTGGATGGCTGTGTGCACTCATGTGAAATGCCCATTAAAATCAAGAGGAAGTCTGTAGAGGCTCAGAAGTTTTCAAGTATAGAATTTGCTGCGGCATTATTGACTAAACTGCTCCTCTAAGTAGGTATGGCTAAAAAATAGATTGGTCTCTGAAAGCACCAGAAGCAGCAGGTCTCAGTTCATGCTTTCATCTTAAGTAAGGCATATAATCCAGAATGAGAGACAGCAGAAAAAATAGTCATCATGGAAAGTCAAAACGCTGTGTTGTGCTTCCTATTAGTTAGCTCTTTTGAGAACTTAAGTTGTACTCTTAATTTCTGATGCATCCTTTTTGTGCATTAAACAAGAAGAGGTGACAAATCTTTGTGTGACATTGGGACGTAAATGCCTGATGCTCCTCTGAAATAAATAAGGTGATCAAAAGGATGGATTTTAACGCTGTAAAAACAATATGAAACTTAGCTGTTTGCTCTTCTGACAGGTGAGACGATGTTTTCATTCAGCAGCAAAACCAGGGTGGGCAAATGCTTAACTTTAATGGGATGGGAAAGCTATGCATCTATGGAGAGGTCTGGGCAAAATGGCTGCCTGCAGCCTTTACCGTTAATTAGCTGCAATACTGGTTCAGCAGCCACAGCCGTGTTTCGTGTGACCTCACTGGTGTGGCATCTGGGTAATTATCTTTGGGATAATGAGCCCTTTCATCCATAGCAGAACAACAACATCTCGCTTGGCTTGCAAAAGATCAGAGCCAATCTGCTGCTCATCAGGGTGCCTGCCATCCCCTTTGTATCACACCTTATTTCAAACCTAACCTTTCACATCCTGCATTAATTGTTTTTAGATTAAATATTAATGAATCCATTTTAGCAGCGTAGGGGGAGGGGGGGAGAGCTAATAAACACCAAGTATCATCCAAGTGGTAATTTGGATCTTAAATATTCTTGTCTGAGTCTTTGAAAAGAAAGAGAAGCAACATTCCAGATCACTAGTTACAAATGATCATAATCTTTTTCATCTACGGAGAACTGTAATTAACAGCAGGTATCATCCTTTTTCCTCAATTGTACAGTTCTATGAAACTAATTCTTCCTAACTATTCACTTAATGTACAAAAATTGTAGAAACACCCACCTAAAGATTGTACATTTTTCTTGATCTTTTAAGTTTCCTCACCATGCTGTAGAGTAAGGCTTTTCAAACATTTGACCCTTCACAGAGGTTTCCCCCTTATTTCACTTCATTCTTAAAGGGTAATGTGAAGACCTGCTTGATTCCACTGAAATAATTGAATGTGTCATGGCTAAATTTCTGTAAGACTACTCTTTCATGTTTATTGATGAGCTATGAAGCTTTTTCTTTTACTTTGAAGAGTACTCATGAAGATAAGTTGCAATTTAACAAGGTGTGGCAATCAGTGCAGGAACATGACATGAATCGTTAATGCTTTGAATCTTTGTTTCAGCAACATATAAATAGGAAACACAGAAGCTGGATGTTGCCGAGTTGATGTGTTTTCACCTTTCCTCCCCTACTTGGACAGTACAGTTGGGCTTCGTCTGCAGACTTTGATTAAACTGAAAGACAGAGAATTATGGTTTAATTTTCCTCATGGTCTGAGGCAAGGGCACTTCTTCCAGCTAAGAGAAGTTATTGAGTTCCCTTGAAATGTCAGCTAGAAAGGTACCCATTGACTACTATAAAGCAGCAACATCAACATTCATTCTGTTGTCTTTTTTTTTTTTTTTTTTTTTTTTTTAATATAAGCTAACACTAATAAATCATAATGTTATGAGACCTACAGGACATACTTTTGATGGCTCTGGAAATCTTTCTCATTTCTATTCACATGGCTATCTCTAATTTGCTTTTATGCTCATTCAGCTGTAACTCCTTACTGTTTTCTGTGTCTTTGAACTGTTAGTTATTCATAACTCTTGTTTTTCTTACCTTTGGACCAAACTAATCAAATGCAAGTAATTAATTTAAATTGCATCTAACCTGCAGATGTTTCATTACCACACTGAGAAGGTGAGAAACTAAAGATTAACATGTGTAGGAGATTTGCTTCAGGAAGTCAGGAAGAGATATTATAGGTTTTGTACATAAAAGATGTATAAAATTTTAAGTTGCTCAGTCATCATCCTCTGTACAGCTTAAACATTACTTTGAATTTCAGTTTTTCGATCTTTGAGAACAGTAGTTGAAAAGTCAGTTTTAAATATTTTATGGAGTTTACGTAAGTAATTCCAAGGCAGCAAAGGCTGTTTACCCTCAAAAGTTAGCTCTGTCAGAGTAATTCTGCAACTCAGCTTTCTGACTGTGGTTTCCGTGGTGTCTTTGGATTGGTAATGGGGATGTTTTGGGGAAGAAATGTGTTGCACTGGACTGCCCCTGCCTCACCAGCTAGTGCTGATGCCATCGGATGGATGTTTCTCTCAGAACCTCTCTCCTTATTTTGAATATGTAGTGGATGCAGTTTCTGTAGCCATTTCCCTGTATTAGTTATCCTCTGTGAAGTTCCTCTATTGATCCAGTCCTCTGTTCTGTTTGCCCTCTCAACTGCTGCCACTGCTTTGATGAGAGGAAAAATAAAAAAGTCAGTCACCTACAAAGGTTCTTCCTTTTCAGTGGACAGGCAATTTAGTGTATAGGCTCTGTTGCCATTAAAATTCTCCTTATGAATCTCTGAGACATCACCAATGTGCAAAGTGCAAATATGATGGAACGCAGTTCGCTCAACAAAGGTTAATGAAGACAGCCTATTAGGATCCTGCTGAGTTTGTTGTCGGATGCACTGTAGAAGTGCCTAGAGGCTTTGCTCTCAGTGGAGCCCAAGTACAGTGAGGCAGGGCATGCACCATATGCGAACAGACAAATAGAGAATGCTTGGAAGTTCACAGACAAGGCTGACAAAACACAACTGAGGTGACTTTCTTGCTTAAAAATAGACTTTAAAGTCTGTGAGAACCATTCACATATGCCACTATCTTCTACTTTTCTCGGGT
The DNA here is from genome assembly GCF_047663525.1 of Anas platyrhynchos. NCBI lineage: Eukaryota > Metazoa > Chordata > Aves > Anseriformes > Anatidae > Anas > Anas platyrhynchos. The sequence goes on along the minus strand of NC_092590.1, from coordinate 32,566,726 downwards.
GGCAATGGGAATGGGTAAGTTGTTAAGGACATGGCTTGAGGAGGGAGACAGAGGACTACATGTTTGACTGTTTGAATACATGTCAGTCAAAATGTGGTCCAAACGGATGTCTCAGAACAGACCTTTTCAGAAGAAGGTGGTGTACTTTGCACTGTCACTGTCCCAGTCAAGCCAGTATTATTCCAAATTCACAGGGAGAGACTAGGATAAAGATGGATGAAATGTCTTCTAAAAGTGAATGGGAGTGACTGGGTAAGGCTTATGTTCGAGGCTGAGTGGCAGAAGATGTATATCTGAGTTACAAAATGAATCCCCATCTCCTGCAACACACTTTCACATCAAAAGTATGATCTTTCCTTGCATTCTTTGTTAGTCTAAACCAAAGTATAGAGTCAAATGTAACAGGAAAATCTTAAGCACAGCTGTTTACCAGTTTTATACTTTTTCAGAAGTTTCAGGGCATTATCCATCTGTAATCAAATCCTTCATCTTGCAAACTCAGGCCATTTTTTTGTGCATTCAGGATTTGAGTCAAATCTCTTCAAGACATGGACTTACTGAGAAATCCTCAGTTTTCCATTCAATTTTACTTGGAAGGTATTTTTTTTTTTTGCTTCATTCCCAGAGTTCTTTTATAACCAATAACCAGTACATGAATGGATTTATTTTTTATTTTCACGTTGAATAGAAATATACTAAGCAATTTCTTTTTTCTTCCTTTTATTTGCTAGTTCTTAGCCTGTAACATTTTTTTTTTTTTTTTTTTTTTTTTTTTTTTTTTTTTTTTAAATCTAGTTAGATTACTTTAAAAGCATGGGTATCAATTGTAAGAGACATCTATTAGCCTAGAGGTTCATACTTCTCTCACTTTAAACAGCCTTGTGTTCCTGTGGTACTGAACAAGCAGCAATGTCTAGTGCTTACAGGGAGACTTACAGAATGGTGATGCCAGAAATGTTTCTGACTGCTGCTTGCTTGTTCTGTGGCTTCTGTGATGCACTGTCATACTTCACAGAAGTTTTTGAACTTGGTCTCTAAAATTTACTTTCTTTAGATGACTATGGGTAGATTACCAGACTGATTTTCAGAGTTGCTGAGTACACACAGTTTTCTCATGCTTTAAATAATTCTAGGCAGGCACCGCCTCCAGAAAATCAGGTTGTTTCCTCTGATAACAAGCTACGTGTGTAGACTGCTAAGGTTATACATAAATTGGGCTTCTTTCACCATATCTATGTCACTTAAACTGTCTCCCTCCTCCCTCTGATCGATGCTTTTTTTTTTTTTTTTTTTTCTTCCTTTCTTCCATCCCAGAGTTCATGACTTTGCCTCAGGTCACTTGGGATGTTATTAATGGTATGTCTTCCTTATATTGACAGCAGAGAAAAATGATGTTTTAGATGGTTCAGACTGAAGCGCTCCTCTCCCCTCTTCTGTGTTTATCAGAGGAAAGAACTCTTCTGCTGCTGTCAGGCCAAAGTCAGGAGTTTGGGGTTTGGTCAAGTCATCTGAAGGTCATTGAGCCTCAGGACAGCCTGGCTGTTTCATGTACCAGTCCAGTAAGGGAAGCTGGAGACCACAGCACAGAAGCAGAGGTTGCTCAAAATATTCCAGTCATTCCAGACATACAAGAGCTGAGGACAAATATCCTGCTTCTGACTTTAGGGGTTGTTTCTGATCTAGAAGAGAGGCTGTTTTGGGACTGAAGTTATTTCTCAGGGGTGAGCTAGAGAGTAAGCTGTTTGCTGGTAGCAGGATTATACCTACATTGCCTGCTGGAGGCTTTCTGAATTCTCTGTCCTGGTTTTGAGTGCCAGAGGCAGCTCTGTCCTTTCTCTTTTCAGAGCTGACAGGCAATTGGTGCTATTTTAAACAAGTCATTCTCTTTTCTGAGTGCTGACATGCACATGGTAAAATATTAGTATTTCATAACATTGTGAACTATTGCCGACTCAGGAGCTCCAGCCTCGCAAATCAAACACCCAGGTTGTGAAACGCACATATTAGGTTTGTTAAATTTGCATTCTGTTAGTGAAACTTGAACAGTTCTGGTTTCCAGGCTTCTCTGTGCTGTGACAAGGACTAGAAAGGCACTGCTGAAAACCGTGAAGGAGAGTCAGAGGTTCTTCAGTAGCTGATCCCTTTCAGCAGGAATGAGAAAGATTCTCTCCATCTTGCATGTGGAGAGAACCTTTTGAAGCAAATCTTTTTCTATTATGGTGCTGACATTCTGGACCGAAGGTGTCCTTCCCATGTTACAGTAGTCTCCTGTCAAGCTGTGTAAAATGGACAATCTGTGCCACATGGCTTAAATTTGGGGCATTACCAAATGCTGTGGCAGAATGATAGGAATGTGGCAGAATGGTAGGAACAAATGTCTCCTGCCTCCGGAGACATTCCTTGAAGCAAAAGCTGAGCTAAGAGGAGCAGGATTAGAAGTGTGGTGTTTAATCTAGCAAAAAGTTCTGTAATTTGTAATCTCTCTCCCTTTTTTTTTTTTTTTTTTTTTTTTTTTTTTTTTTTTTTATGTATGTCAGCATGAGAACAATGATTTTAAATGCTTGTGGCTATAAAAGCTTTAACATGAGATTAGTGTTAGTCTTGTAGTCTTGTTAGGTATTCTAGTTATGTCAGAATGCACTTAAAAAGCATTTTTAAACAATATAAACCACTCATGTTAATCTCTCTCTCCTGTGAATGACTTTAAGCATAGAAAGATCTGATATTTGTCAGGTAACAAATGCATTTATAAAGAAACTTCACAATTCCATGGTTTCTGAAGCATGTTAACATAAGTCAATGATGTCTGGAAACCAGTGGTTGCCAACCAAGATGGCGAAAATAAAAATTAGTGTGGCACAACTTTGAGATATTATTTGGCCATGACTAGAAATCTAAGTTGTATCCTGTGCTTACCGACAAGTCACTTAACTTAAATTTCAAATAAGTGAACAGACTATACATTGTAAAATTCAGTAAACCATTTTTTTACTTAAAAAATCACACACAACTTCATGAATTTAACATACTTGAGAGCTAAATGCACATCAAAAGAGATCACCTATATGGAACTATAGGTGTAATGATGGATATAGTTTTTCAGATGAGTTCCTTTTTTGGTATCCTTTCCAATCCCGTCAAAGACTGGAGATCTAGTTTTTCAGTGCTCACCTTCCCTTGCAGTGGAAATCTGCAATTTTTAGCTTTTATGACATATCAACACAGAGAAGTTTGAGCTTGTCTTTTCATACCTTGTCTTCTGGGTAACTCCTGTCCAGCTGATGCACTTCATACTATACATATATATAAATATATAGAGTATTTTTGTCTGTGGAGTGCTGACACTTAGAAGGCATTATGCTAGTTAGATGTGGTAACATTTCTGGTATAGTCAAGCTCCAACAAAGGAATGCCAGGTTTTACATACAATTTCTGCTTGTTTGCAGAGACTAGGTAGGCTCAGGCTTGTGGCTGTGTAATTCACTGAGGGCTTTTTCTTGTTTGACCTCATGTTCTTCAGTCAAGAATTTTGAAGCAATACTTTACAGAACAACTATAACAATCCACATGGTTCCTATAAATTTAACAGGATGCAATACAAAATAATGCATGTAGACAAGAACTTGAGTTATGGTGCTTGTGGGGACCGTAACTTTGCATTTCCTGACTTTTGAGTGTTAAGGTGGGTTTTAAATTCTTCGCCATACTAGCATTAATATAGTTTAGTACAGGAAATAACTTACCTGGCCCTCCCCTATTTCTCTTCTAGACCTCACCACCAATTTCACTGGGTTTTATGGGGAAATAAATGAAACTCTTGCTATATGTGTTAGATCAGCTGATTCTTGCTCTGCTTGACTTAATGAATCCAGGTCATACTTTAGATAAAATAACCCTCAGTATTTTGCTTAGTTTACACAGCAGGAATAAAGGAGAAGGTGAGAGAGCTGCTCCGCTGTGGCTGCTTGTTAAACAGCAGGGAATGCAGAAGCTTCTAAATAAAACAAATGCTTGCAGGCAGAGAACTTGAAAAAATGAGTTTAACTAGAGCACTACTGCGTCTATTTAGCACAGAGGGCATTTTGCAGTACTGTAATAGCAATTTAAAGGTTAATACAGAGCTGTAAATGAGGGGTTGTTTCAAACCTAACACAGTTTTCTCTTGGTGAATATGTTAGCAGCAATCTGAAGAGTAATCGTGTCAGCAGTGAAGAAGCAGTGTTGTTCTCAAAGGCTCTATCAGAAATAGGTTTAAAATTAAGACAACTGATGAGAAAATGATAGGCCTAGACTAGAACACTGCTTCTGGAAGAGTCTGCAGTTTTGATCTTAATACTGATGCACGTGTTTCCTTCTTTGGGCTTAAATGAAAAATGTTAATGTTTGAAGCCATGATGATAGGGAGAAAAAAAATCTCCATGAAGCCCTTAATAGTCTATAAACCATTCGTGTAGGGATATGAAAGGCAGACTTAAAGAATTAGCTGTTACTGCCTGACTCATTTACTTTCTGAAATACTGGCAGATGCAGCTGTAGAATTCCCCATTGAAATTTTCCTCTCGGCACTGCATCAAAAGAGTGTAAAAATACTCAGCATTCTTGATAATTCCAAGGGCACTCAAATATCTTTTTTTTCTTTTTTTTTTTTTTTTTTCCTGTTTTGTACATCATCATACTCATTTCAAGGTGGAAAGATTGCCTTTTGTTTCATCCCATAAATACCTAATTTGGACATCTTAATCACAGGTGGTCAATGTGATTAGAAACATAAATTCTAGCATACAATCATATATTATGTCCTAGGTCAGAATATATTTTTTAATGTGGAAAGAGAACTGTAGTTACAGAAAGATAATGCAATGCATGGTACTCTGCTGTAGTATTTAGTAAGGTGAATAATTGGTTCAGTAATTCTGGTAACCATTTGTTCTGTTAAGTCCATTTCATTTTATTGCATCTTCCTAATTTTGCTGCTCCTAGCACTAGTGCTTACTGGACTGATGCAGAATTGACAAAATACCTATCGCTCAGGTGGCTGATAATCACATTTGTAAGGATGCGTGATCATGCAGCGCAGATGTACAATTACACAGGAGATAATACCTTAATTCTAGGTACTTTTGTTTTATTATGGGGCTACAGTTGCTACTCTACTAGTTCGCATTAACCTCCATTTTTCACTTTAATTCCATCTATTAGCTTTGTGCAACTAAAGCATCATATCTTACCTAGGTTCACAGCACTTCTCCTCCTGTAGAGATTCAATGTTTTTGATAATTTGAATTCCCATCTTCATTTTAGTTAAACTTTAGAAATTCAGGAACCTCTGTAACTACTTCTGTTTTCTTTGCTGTATGAAGCTTCAGAGTTTTGTATTATTTCCTGGAGTTTCACTGATGAATAACTGAATGCACAAGCATCAGCCCAGTTTCTTAAGAAATGGGGCTTACGTGCTGTGCTGCTGTCAGTTTCTCACTAATCCTTTTTGAACTCATTGCCACATTGACGGACAGTAGAGATCTCAAAGGTATGAAATGTCTTCAAGCTTCTCTAAATTGGTGGCTGGATAGACGAGTGAGATCCAAATCAGTGTCAATTCCATGGTGGCAGCAGCAATGACAATCAGCTGAGAGATGCAGGAGCCAGACAGCCAGGTACGTGTGCTGGTCATTCAGTGCAGGCGATGCTCTGAACTGCCCTTGGCACCTGGAGCCTGTGGCAGAGGTAGGAGGCTTGGGGAGTGAAGGGGATGCAGTGAAGAAGGAGGAGAGGCAGCAGGTGGAGAGAAACTCTGCATGTGTGTCCATAGAGAACTAGGTGTCTTCTGGTCGGCTGCCTGTGGCACAGCCTGGTACAGAGGTTATGTTACATTTTCAAAGTAAGAATTCTTCCCTTTTTTTTTTTTTTTTTTTTTTTTTTTTTTTTTTTTTAAATCAAAATGCAGCTATTTAGAAAGATGTGGAAAATAACAATAAAATGTAGAGTTGTGCAAAAACTTTACATTTTGGTTTGCTTTTTCTCTCTATCCTTCCCATTTTATTAAGTTCTCAGAATGTAGCAATCCCTGAACATGAAGAAAATTAAAAATATTGTTTGATTCTAAATTCCATAGCTAAGAAAAATAAATGAATACTACAAATCCATTACTTACCTGGCTCTAATGCAATCACTGCTACTCTACATTCTACATAAATCCTCTTTAATATTCATCATACGTTCTCACTCCCAGGAGTTTGCTGACCAATTTCAGTCATCGCATTAGTAGGTTGCAACTTTCTGTGGAAAGTGAGAGGGGATGAAAGAGACAAGTGACTGTGTGTGATGATTGAAATAATTGTCTCAGAGCATGACGCCTCTTTTCTGTTCTCTTTGGTCTGGTAGAACACAACTCTTTCCTTGTTGCTGGTGATAACATTACTCATTGGTGAAGGAAGCATTTTTTTTTCAATGAAAAGGAATCCACTTTAAAAATAGAAAACAATTTTTAATTGCATTCCAGTAAAGTATGTCACAGTTTTTTTTTTTTTTTTTAATGTATTCTCATTTAATCTCCTCCATATCTCTGTAGTGTATGTAGTGTGGTGAAGATACCAAAGAAGTCAGAATAAAAGGGAAAGGAGCTAGGAATATACCCCTAGTTGTTTTCTAAATCTGACGACCATACCTGATTAGCAGTAACATTCTTGGTCAGCTAAATTACCCTAAATGAATCATACTGCCAAGGTATAAATAAAAACATAAATCAAATTTATTTGTTTAATAGTTGTTATTCCCATCAGAATATGACCAGAATTTCTTACTGAGACCAAAATTTGTTTACAGCTGTCAGTATTTTGACTTACAGTATTTTTGCTAGCAGAAACTGCTCATTCATGAAGGGAAATTGGTTAATGAAAATATTGATTACAGCTTTTAAATACAACATGATAAAATGTTGAACTGATATTAACAGAAGAGTAATGAATAAATACTATATTGATTTAATAGTCTTGACTGATTTTTAACCATATGAATGAAGGAGTTTAAAATAAGCTTGGATTTATATGTTTTTTCTTTAAAATAATTAGAATGGTGGAGACCTGATTTTTATGGACTTTCACTGTGAGACTGACCCTTAAGCTTTGTACAGGTGGATATCCAATCCTTAGTCACTGTGTGTGATGATTTTTCAAGCAAGTCAATCAATATCTCAAAATTGATCTTACTGGTGTCTCTTTCTATGTGATGTACCAAGGATGGTCTGAAGTAAGCAGCACTGTGTCTGCCATTTTTGTACCAACCATGTCAAGCATGATGTTGATATATACTCTAATTAAATTATTGTTGAGCGACCTTAAACAATTTTAAATTTGTTCTTCACTTTTTTTTTTTTCCCCCTCGTCTCTTGTTTCTTACTTAAGCTGATATGTGCTATCCAGAGATCTGAAGCATGAGGAAAAAATACAGGGAACATTGATCTTGCAGTTTACACTTCTTCAGAAGTAGCACAGCAATAGCGGAGAAGAACACAGCTAGAAAAGAAGTGTTTAGAACATCAGGAAATAGTCTGAAGAAAAAGGGGAAGGTGGAGGGAAAAAAAAAGAGTAGAGAGTTGACCTCTTTGGTTGATACATGTAAGAACAGTGGAAGCTACTTTTCAAAAGAAAAAAACAAAAAACAACAACAACAAAACAGAAAACACAAAAGAACAACAAAACAAGCCACCAGTCCTAGAGAACAAAATAAAACTTCCCTGAAGTTTCTAATAAAATGTTGGCAAACATTGGAGTTTATAGATAATCTCAGAGCATTTAATTTGGGCATCAGATTTTAGTCCTATTATAGGTACAAGTTCTACCATAGATTCAAGGAAAGTAGATTCAGAAAAATAAAAAAAATCCATCCTGTGTTTGCAGGGTGGTCATCCAGTGCTATCTAATTAAATAAAATTGGGAGTTCTGTACATCCAACAATTAAAAGAAAAAATTAGAAAAATGAAATTCTGACCAAAGCCATTTCCTGTCATCATATGTACAATTGCCTTGTAATGATACAAGGAAAATGGAAATATTTTGAAATGCACTTTGAATTTTATTTGGCAGAAATAGATGTAGATGAAGGTAAGGGTATCACTCCCTGGTATGTGCTCTAGAAGAGAATTTACTGAATATTTATAGTCACCGTATGAAGACTGAAAAACAATGTCAAAAATGAATATAATGAACAATTCTGAAGAACATTGCCACTTGAGGAAATGTCACATGAAAGTTGCAGATTCTTCATGTACAGAGAAAAAAAAAACAAAAACACAGAGAAACCGTTGATCAAGATGAGCTAAACAGAAAGGAAAAGAAAGTCCTGGGGCCTAAGGAATCTGCTGGATTTGCTGACATAAGGGAGGAGAATCTGCTAAATTTCAAAGGGCGTGTTGAGTAAGAGACTTACCTCTCAATGAAGGCTGGTAATGGAGAAGAAAGGAGAACTGGGGCAGCAAAAGAAAAAAAGATACCGACCAAAGTATGTGGAATTGCACATGAAGCTAAAACTAAAGTAATCTCTTCATCTATGCAAAAGACAACTAATATTTTTAACAAAGATCAGCGGACTATTAAAGCCAGAGGCTATTTTGAATGTTGGGTTTTGCTTTAATATTGGTGGGATTCAGGGAAATCAAGATAAGAAAGGTTTTAAGTGATGATTGAATAGTGTCATTGTTTGTCATATTCAATGACATTAGAATGGAAAATACAGTATTGTGACAGTTTCTGCATTGTTCCTTTTCATTTATCTTTCTCTTAGCTGTGCATTTCTCTTCTGTTCTATCTTCATTAATATATTTCAAAGTGACTCCTTCTCATTCCATAGCATAACAAATAAAGATAGTTGTTATTATTAGGTTTGGTGTTAACTCAATTAATAGAAGTCCACAGAGAGGTGCATAATGTGTACCCAGATGTTTTTAGTCTCAGTACATTTTTTGCAGATCTAAATAAGACCAAATAAAGGCATTACTCTTTCTTTCTTTCTATCTTAGATGTAGTACATGCAGAATGTAGTACAGCATTAATGCAGGAATGAGTTTCCTGTTCTTAAAAAGAAATTATACAGCACTGAATCAGATTAATCCACACAGGTCTCATGTAATAATTAGATTAGGTGAACGTGCAGTAATGCTCTTCAAATGTTTACCCTCTTTCAGGAATATTTGCAGAAGTGGAAGAAAAATTGTTTTCTATTCAAGAGTATTGTGGGTCAGGGATCAGTGAAGAGAAGCACACTTGCAAGGTAAAGAAAGTGAATTTGAAGAACTTGATAATAGTATAATACAAAATGCCTGACTGTGAATGAGGTATGTTGTCGTTTAAACTTGATTTGTTAACTGTCCTTTCAGAGCAAGGTCTGACACTATAAAGAATACAAAACCAGAGGCATCAAAGATGAAAGTAAGAGTGTACACAGGAACTCATATAACAGGGACAGGAAAACATGGTTCTAATTTAACCTCAAAGGCAATGTTGTTATTTGGTGATAGAAGGTCATAGCTCTTGAATGTCCCCAAAGTGTAGAAAAGTAACAAGGAACTGAACTCAATGGTCTAAGCTCAGTGTCACTCATTACAGTACAGAAAGGAATGAACAAAGCCAGAACTATGGCTCGTATTTGACTCTGCTTCAAACTTTTCTTTGCATGATACCAGGTTTCATTTTATTGGTATGTCTGCTTACTTGATGGCCAAAGAAGCAGAGTATTTCTGAACAGGAATAATATGGCGCAAATCTAAGGTGACTTATGCAAACATTTATCATTAGTTGCTTCTCTACTACTAGTGGAATTACACCCATATAAAATTAGTACTGGGAAAAGGCAGTCCAGGTAACTACTTGCTCTTTGGGACATATTAGAAGGTGTCTATTTCTTCCCATTATCCTGAGTATACATGAGCAGCTAACAGGTACGTTTTTATTTACTGGGAGCCAAAAGAATGCTGAGCTGCAAATACATTTATGCTCCAGAGACATTTAACAGGGCTATAAAAAGAGAACTTTTCAAACTTGCAATCAGAAAGATGCAATGGGCTCCTTGCAGTTAATAAGTTGTTTAAGAATTAGGTGCTTCCTCAGTGTTTTGGTAATTTAAACTGACAGAAACATAGTCTACTGCTCAGTAATGGCAGGTGAAAACTAGGCCTTGTGGGAGTCGATAGGAATTCTGCCATCAGCATCAAGGGAGACAGGTTTTGCATATTCGTTTCTGGATGTGTGAACATTATATTCATGAATAGCTAGAGTGAAACTCTCTGCATATATCCATAAATCTCCATTTCATATTTCTACATACAAAATAGATATAAAATTGCATATACTATACTCTGGAGCCTATAGTCTTGGATATGAAAAAAATGGGTCCTAAATATGCCTGCTGAGAAATATACAGATTCCCTCAGAAAAGCCTTAGATGGAGAAATTTACTGCTGGCTATATACAGTATATATACGTATCAGCTACAATGACACAAAGAATGTTATAGATTTTCTGAAGAGTAGTGTGGTATCAAGTTTAAAAGGTGCTTGAGGAATATAAAATACCAATGAAAACTATAGGGGAAAAGAAAAATATACTGCCTATGCATTAGAAAAATGGAGTTAAGGGTATTAAACCTGATGGACAAAAAAACTAGCTACATTAATGTAAACATAATACACATAAACGTAATACAGACCCATTTTTAGGAACAATGAATAACTTGCTGAAAAAAAATCCAAATTTTCTTGTAAGGACATGAATTCTGAGAGATCGTGGATCATTAAAGTTTTTGGTAAGCAGCAGAGATGGATGACCTTTCACATTTCTAAATTACATTGTATTTTTCTGTGTTCCTTTTGTGTTCACTTTCCATAGACAATTGTGTGATTTAGTTTTATTGGCATGGCAGTTTGCATAAAGTGAGTTTCAAAGTTATGTGTGTGAAGATGAAAGGAAAATGGGTTTTAAATTTGTGTGTGCAAATTAATCTCCAGCTGTGTTTGTGCATTCATCTACTCTGGGAAACGGGTTTAATGGTAACATTTCTTTGTATATGCTCACAATGAATGATGTGCACAGTAACTTGTGAACTCTTTAAGATCGTCCAGAGAACTAAGGCATTGTTTCTGAGGGTTTTAACAGTTGTGTTTCTGTATTGAGTTTCTTTTTTTTTTTTTTTTCTCTGTAAAGAGCAAGGTTGCAAAGATCTTGCCCTTCATTATAAAATGATTAGAAGTTTTCAGTAAGCAGATGAGCTGTAGAACTTTTTGTTGCAGCGTTAAGGTGGGTTTTATTTTCACTGACATTTAAAATACATTTATTATTATCTGTCACATTTTCTAAGCTGCCTTATCCCAGCTCCCTACAACCCATCTCAGGCTCACTGAGTACTATTTAAAAGAATACATTTTCTGTCTAAAAGGGTAAAGAATGAAAATCACTTAAGGTTTTTCAGAATAGACAATCTTTTATACAAGTTAGTTTCAAAGAGTAAAATTGTGCTGCAGTTCTACAAAGCCATTGAGACCTGTGCATAGTGATGCTGATTTACAGTATTCATATGCCTTCCATGTTAATCTGTTGTACGGAATTTAATTCAGGCATTTATTTGAATATCTTGATCTGATGGGGATGAGTTACTTTATTGAGTCAAGACCAGACAGAGGGAAACTGTCCTTTTTGGGTAATCTTGTCTATTCCTTTCTGAACAGGAATTAATTTCCTCATATTCATGCTCTCTGGAGCTTTGTTCAGGCTGTTTTTAAAAAGCATCGAGTGATGGAGCTTTCAGTGCAAACCTACAAGAACTTTTACAAAAGGCCACTACTGCTACTGATGTATCAGGGAATGGAATGTGAATTAATGTACACCCTTAATCAGAAGTTTTAGGATACAGTCTAAGTTCTAATGGCTGGATCACTTTATTTCTCAGCAAAAGCCAGAACAATGCTTTGTTTACATACTGAGCTATTAAAGAATGGAAATTGGCTGAGCACAGAAGGTGTTTCTTCCATTAATCAAGTTACAGTTCCCTCTGTGCCACTGAAATCCAAAGTTAAACTTATAAGTGATCTGATTTAAACATTAAAATATGCTCTCTCTGACTTGCCAGATGGCAATCAGTAGCCTGCAGTAATCCAAGCTATATTTCTCATCTTTAATTGCCCCACATTTTTTTTTAAAAGGGCTTTTTTAGTTTTCTCTGATATTCAGTGAGAACCAGATAAAATACAGCAATTCCACTGGGTCAGTGTGCAGAGATTTCATTTTCAGTCTTTAATACTGCATTTATATTCTCTTTCTAGATTGCTCTATAACTTCTTTCTTTTTTATCTATGTAGAAATTAAATGCTGTGGCACAAATTCATGTTGCAGAGAAAAGTCTTTACAATTGAAGGCAGATTGCGTCCTTTCTCTTTGCAAGAGGTTTCTTTTATTTCCCTAATGAAAAAGTTGTTGAGTTACAAAGCTAAACTACCAGAGTGTTTAATTTCAAACTTTGTCCATTGTAGCTTCTTTTTCTCCAGTTTTTGCATTTTCACATATGGAGTCATGATATTGTGCCTAGGTGAAGATATAGTCTTAGAGTCAAAATATTTCATGTGTATTTGGCTTGCAGATTAGCTTTACTTATGTTTGTTTGTTTGTTTGTTTGTTTTTTAAGTAATTATTTTTTTTTCAATTTTATTTCAAGTCTCTGAATAGCATTTAACTATATTCATCCTGAACATTGTTGACAGCACAACTCTGCAGTGCCTATGTGAGCTTGGAAGGCAGTGGTTCACAGGAGAAAACTATTTGTCCTTTGACAGTGTGAGCCTGCTGATCAAAGACTTAAATGCACCTAAAGTGTGACTGAGCGTTACATGTACTCTGGCAGAAAAGAGAGTATAAGAACTAGCTTTTGTTTTTGATTTCATGCTGCATTTTGTCCTCTGTTGATACAAGTATTTCTAAATTCATATTTCAAGCTGGTCATGGAAATGATAGAGGTGAAGAAAACAAACCGACTGTCATCTTGTCTGTTTCAACCTCAGATCACGTCACTGGTCCAGCTCACAGGGTTAACTTCTCAAATGATTTTTTTGACACATCTGATGGGGGGACTGGTCTGGGAATGTGAATTCTCGCCTTGGAGCGACGCCTTGGTTGTCTTAAACTTTCTTTGCTATTAAAGAAAACATAAATTTTGAATTACATATTAGTTGTGTTGAAGAAATTTTCACTTTTACAAGGAAAAAGCTTTAAGGAAGATGGGCTATTTCATTTTACCTAGTATTTAACGTTTATTTTCTGTGTAATAGAAAACAAATGGAATGAAATGAATATATTGTCATATGGTAGCTAGATAACATTCTGAATGTAGCTTACTTGACAAAACCTATTCTTAGGTGTCTTCAATTATTTTTTTTCCTTGGCCAAAAGCTTGCTAGATATGGTGACGTTCTTGCGTCACTTTCTAACTACAAGTTGTAAAATTGTGTTTTCTTAAACAATTATACTTTGTCCATATCTTCAGAAAGCCACAGCCCATTTGGTGATACATGTCCTCCAATTGATGGTGGAAGAGATAGAAGTTGGAGTGGGACAAGGATTTCATTTACATAGAATCTAAGTTCCTGCAAAATGGCTTGCAAGTTGCATGTAATATCAAAATTATACATTCAGGTCCATAGCCTGGGTTCTCATAATGGTTCTTGGGGATTGAGAAAAAAAATCTTCTTTATACGACAGGTTAGCAAAACATCAGTGTTAAGCAATTCCTTTCGGTCTGGTCAACAAAACTAATTTAACTTTAATAAACTCTGAGTGACATCACTATACACGTTACTGGCAGATGAAAAGTGTGTAAGCAAACTGCTGTCTATTTTTCCTTCATTCAGACCTTTTTGTTCTCCTTTAGTAGTGAAAAGGAGCATTTCTGCTAAATAACAGGTTATTTTGCTTGACTCACGTTTGTTGGGTTGAAGGACATGACAATCACAAGAAAACTAACATGAAGCACATTGGTTAAAGCAAAGCAAAATGCTTTTTTTTTTTTTACTTCCCTAAGTATATTTTTCTTCTGTCCTTGTTTATATATTCCAGGTTACCATGAACTCCAATTTGCTCTTTAGCTGTTCTTTTAAAAAAAGTCAATTCATCAAACTACTTATATAAGTGGGTTAAATTTCACTGTATTCTGTTGTAGTGATATCAATATTTAGTAACGTTATTTACATAGGATTTTATTATTTACTGATCCTATCATGAAATGATCCTATAGGATCAGGCATAATGAATTCCAGAGGTGTCTTAAAACTAACATGACTTCTTTATTACAAGACTTTCCAAGCATGTATTACCAGTCTCTAAATACTTAATATCGTTTTTTTTTCCAACATCCCCACCAAGCTTTTTTTTTTTTTTTTAAATTCATCCTTTTAGTAAATATTTTTTCCTCTGAAAGTCGCTATTGTTTCAGAGAAAGTGGTTAACTCAGGACAATGAAATTTTGTTCACTGAAATAAAAATATGAAATCAGATATTTGGGACTTCATGTATACCAGTGGATGAATTACCCTTTTGATTCTTTTCTTTTTCTTTACTATACCTAAAGACGAGGTATATTTATGATCCAAAAATATAGTTATCAGTGCTTTGCTGTGATTATCTAGGGTTTGAAGCATTATATTATGAACATTATCCTATCTAAGATTAATAATTCTAATTTCAAAAGTATGTGATAGAACCCTTAATTTGCTGTGAAGGAATGAAGTTAATATTCAGTGACTGAATACATGAAGTTTTCAGAATTTCTTTTCCTTCCACAGCCTTTTGTAATCTTATAAGTAAGGTAATAATATCTCATCTAGTGAAGCAAGGTCTTAAACGTTAAACTACATAGATCACTTTTGTTAAGGCATGTAATTCTGTGCAGATGCAAGAAAATAAGTGGAAAAGAATAATGAATTATAAAACTTGGCTTCAGTTAAAACAAACCAAAAAAAGGCTTTCAGTGTATATTCTGGTTTCTACACTTGGAATCAGATTTTATTCATTAATCAGACATTTTTTTTTTTTTGATTGGCTGATTCAGTCTTTCTCATTAGACAAGAGGATGAACCTCTTTAAGCATTTCAGAGAAAACCTTTAATGCAAGGGCAGGGTGGTCACCCCCAGTGGTCTTCACAACCAGCAGCATACATTCCTTTCAAAATCAGGGAAGTTGAAATCAGCTAAGGTAAATTGCACTGTTTGCTTCAGGCTAAGTGAGGCCCAATATACTGCTGGGACCATACAAATGAAAGATTTTTTTCCACACTTTAGTAAGTGTTTTCTAAATAGTAAGCTGATTCCAAACTGCCTCCTGTTTGCAGTAAGCCATGTGGTAAGAATTATGGATATTTGCTTTCTTTTTATTGTTCAATGATGTTTCTTTTTTTTTTTTTTTTTCTTTTTTAAACCACAAAACTGCTTTTTTTTAAAAAACAAAACAAAACAAAACAAAACAAAACTGGGAAAGGGTAAGCAAAGAATAGGATCTACTTTTTGTCTTCATGTCCTTAAGGAGGCTTATAATGGAGAGAGGCAGACTCTTCTTAGAGGTCAGTAGTGAAAGGTTGAGAGCCAAAGAACTAAAGTTTCAGCATAGGAAGCTCTGATTAGATATAAAGAAAAGGAGGTATTAAAACGTTGAAACAGGTTGTCCAGAGTGATGGTGTCCTGTCCACCCTCGGAGATATTCAGCATTAACCAGGACAAGGTCCTGAGTGACCTTATCTGCCTTTGGAGTTGGCCCTTCTTTGAGTGTGTGTTTGCATACGTTGAATTACATGACCTCCAGAGGTCTCTTCCAGCTTAAATAGTTCTATTTTTCTATGATAAAGCTGAAGTGGGAAATCTGTAGCAAAATACCAGTGCCAGATAATTTTTAATTTAGATTGCAATGATGACTATCCATACAGAGCTACCTGAATGCCAAATGTCCTACAGGGTTCCAATGGGATAGTTTGCAAAGCAATGTTCATCATGTTTTGAGTAAGCATTGCAGAAAGAATGGGTATTTACTTTGGAATCTTTCCAGTGGGAGCAAAAAAAAAAAAAAAAAGTAAAATTTCATTCCAGAAATCCGGAGACTAGTATAAAGCTTCATTTCTATGTAACCATGTGCATGTAACCTAAGTGAATTTGGACAAACAAAAATAGCTTTTTCAGACTGATACATATTTACAAGGTCTGCAAGTAAATACATTCCAAAATGATGTGAAGTCTGTCTGAGTGCTCTTCTGATAAGCAACCAATTTTGAAAACACCTGTTATCTCTTCCGTGGATGATCCATACAAGAAGAAAAATCTTGGATGCAAAAGTGCATCTGAAAGCTCCTTTTCTTGGAGCTTAAAGTGAGGATGCACCTCTGCTAGCTCAATGGGAAATGCAGAAGATTTAAAAAAAATCTTTAAATGTTTTTAAGGTATATATTACTAGACAAAACTGTAGTAATACCTTTTTCAGTCCACAACACCTGTTCCCCTCATACAATTTTCTCCTTCAACCTCAGAATGCTTCCTCTTCCTCACCCACCCAATCAGGCTCTTTCCAGTTAGTCAGATATGCTTCTTGGTTCTCATTGGCGACCTGAGGTCCCTTTTTCGTGTTGATAGCAACAGTTACTTTCACCAGAAATGGGCCCTATTTGCCCCTTTTTCTGTACTATTTCATCTTACTCAGTGTTATTGCTCTTTGACAGAGGTTTATATAACCAAAATATTTTAGCAAGCTTTTGTTTGTATGTTCAGCATGTTTCCTTCAAGAATTTGCAAAAATTACCAGTAGTTTCTATTCTGAATTAGTGTTTGAGAATTTTACTTTATTTTTCTTTGGAGCAGCAAACATCTATTAACATTTGAGGAAGTTAGTGTTTTCCTATATTAGCTTACCAAACATAATAGCCCATTGCAAGTTTGGTTCTTAAACAAATCAAAAAGACAGAAAAATTTGTATGCATGCATCTTGATCAGAGTAATGAAAGCAGTGATGTTAAGCAAAAGACAGATCGTTTAGCTGATCAATGCTTATGAGCAGCCTGATGGTGAAAGCAGAAGGAATTACATGGGTTTTACAACAAGAATAATTTTAATGTTCAATTTAGCCAAAGAACAAGACAGCAACTGGATTAGTCCTCCAGACACCATAGCAGGGAACCTATAAAACAACGTCAATTTTCCAACAATCTTATGATAAATGGACAATGTGTGGGAATTGTTCTTAGCTGTAGCCTTAGTATATGGGGTACGGGTAAGAATTAAATCCTCCATCTCTCTCCTCCTCCTTTTCTTTCTTTCTTTCTTTCTTTCTTTCTTTCTTTCTTTCTTTCTTTCTTTCTTTCTTTCTTTCTTTCTTTCTTTCTTTCTTTCTTTCTTTCTTTCTTTCTTTCTTGATCAAAATAAATATTAATGGCAAAAATCCTATTGACTTCCCAAAGGCTGAGATTTTATATGCTTCTACAAAGACACCCTGGGAACAAATATGAATGAAAAAATATTTTAAAAATTAAGCAAGACTGGTATTGATGTGAATGAACGTGCTATTAGAATGAGGTAATCTAGTAGAATATATATATATATATATAATAATTGTGTTCATTTGCTTGCTTACAACTTAAATACAAAATGCAGTCTAAGAAAAAATTGATATTTCATTTTTGCTTAATAAAACTGAATTGAAATAAGTGACTCTCAAGCTGAGTCCTGCATGGTACGTTGATTTTTTCCAATTGCAGAACAAATTAGTAATCCAAATTTGTTTTGGAAAAACCAACCAAACAAAACCTGTTGACTAAACAATGAAGCTGTCTTAGTCTCTTGTTCAAGTCAACACTAAAATAGGAAGTCATTCTTTAAAACAGCTCATCGGAGAGCTGAACTGTAAATAACTATTTTTTTCCAGTTTTCTGAAGGAAAACGCATCTAGTTTAGACATTGATTCAGCCCTGAAAATTATTTGATTGCACTTATAAATAACGTTCTAACAAAAAAATAAAAGGGGGGGGGGGGGTGGGGGGAAAAAACAAAAAGGAATGAAGCATCTGACTGCGACTTATTATCAGTGTCAGTATAATGAGAACTAAGTTAGAGGGTCAGAGGATTTGAACTATAGCCTGTCCTAAGGGAAATGAGGCTTTGACATGAAAAAACTTTTGCTAATGTTAACATCATAAAGAACAGCCTACAAGAGCCACACATTGTGGAGAGAGGAGCATGTAAACAAATATGCAAGCATTGCCGAGCTACCCATGACAGAATCATAGAACTGTGCTGCTGCTATCATCTTCTGACTGCCTTAGCTGGGAAAGGAAAAGTAGTTTTATCAGCATTTTGGATTTTGCTTTCTTTTATAGGAAAGGATCTTGCCTGAAACTTTCAGTATTAAAAACATTTTATTTTTTTATTTTTTTATTTTTTTTTCTGGAAAAAACAGTGGACAAAGAATTGGTGACTTCTACTGAACCATCGCAGAATGGGCTGTGTTAGTGAAAGCCAGGAGGGCTGATGGCACATAAATGTCTAAGCCCTTTGATCAGTGCAGCTACACTTGGAAGAAGTAAATTCATGAAACCACAGAAGCAGTAAACACTGCTCTGCGACACTTAACAGAGCTTTCTGAACAGTTGATCTCTGATAACCTGGTTATCAGAGGCTGGTGATCCTGTGTTAGGCTCTGGTTGTGGTTTCACATACAGGTGACACCACCACAGCTGCTGAAAAGAGCTGCCCTTGCTGCTCTGTGGTCCTGTCTCTGTGCAGACTCCCTGCTCAGCCAGCTAAAGCACTGCTCCTCACTCACACAATCCTAATACCTTTTTCTCTTCTTCTGTACAGAAAATGGTGAAGTGATGACTGGAGCCTCACGGTGCTTTTAGGAATTGATGTTTGCCTCCCCTTTTGAAGCGAGTCATTGCTGATATGTAGCTGTTGGTTTGAAGACCTTTCCTTTTGTTCTTCTGCCGAAATCTCAGGTCACTTTTTCAGGATCAGCAGACTTGCAAGGAACAGCTTTGTTTATCAGCTTTAACAGGTTTGTCTATCTCAGACCCATTTATTCTCCCTCCTCTTCTCCTTCCTCTCCTTCCATGTGTAAATAATCATTTTATGTATGGTTAGTACTTATCCATTTTATGTATGGATAGTACTTAAACACATTATTCAATTGATAATTTATTCAATAATATTTGTTTTGCATTTGCTTGATTTTCCAGCTGAAATAACACGGTGTGAATACAATAAATAATAGCTTTGAATAGAGCTAGCTGCTGGAGGGCTGGATTCTACCTCTCATTGAGCATTTATAGTCTCCCTCTCTGTAAATAGGCCCTCACAAAAGTGAAAGAATACTAATGGTGAATCAAGATGGCAGAATGCAGACTGAATAACTGCCTTCCTTTCTCAGTGCTGTTTCAGAAGTGCTGAATTACTGACCTTGGCATGTGACTGGTCAGAATGCAAGAAGTCATATTACTGTGGAGGAAATAGATGGTCACTGCGTTTTTATTGGAAAGACGTGCATCTCTCTTTATCCACTCAGTTTTGTATTATGATCTACTGAAGGAGATAATTTGTTTTCCGGGACAAATGAGTAAACATGTCAGCTGCGCTGGGAGAAGGAAATACTTTGCTGAACCTGCCTGTCTGTCAGAGATAATTCTGTCATGCTGGTTAAACAGCTAGCATGAGTACTTGCATACCCGTTTCAACTAAAATTAGCCAGGTTTATGTACACTTTTTAAATAGTTGATCTTTGATAGCTTGGCTCAGGTTTTGACCATGGCCTTAGAGATATGACTGTTGTAGAGACAAATTTGCTACAAAATGCCAAGTGCTGTTAGTATCTGATTGCACATACACTAGAACTACAGCAGCAGGACAAGCCTTTTAACTCTGGCAGTTAAGGCTGATGCAGAAAGGAGACCAGCACACAGTAAAAAAAAAAAAAAAAAAAAAAAAAGAAAAAGCCCGAGAGAATGTGAAACTAAAATGACAGCCACCCTACTGTGAGGAAAAACCTACCATACAGAAAACAATAGAAGAGAAGATTTGATACCCTGGGCAATAGAGGCAGGCCGGATTGCCACTGCACAGCATTCTTTGCCTTTTTAATTCAAGAAATCTAAACACTGTGTGCTACTTGGTTACCAAAGATCATTCAACACAGATCCCAAGAAAGATAAATCTCCTAGTTTCCTTTTGAGTTGGATGGAGGATGATTGTAGTGAAACAAGGTTGTTGAAGCTGGTGAGACAGATTTTGGCATAATGGAGTTCTGTGGCCTTGCTTTGTATTCATAATATGCATTGTATCTAGAGCACATTACATTCTTACCCAATTTGTATTTAAACTGTCAAAATCTCAAACCTGGGATCACGCTGGCTACATTTTGAACTTGCTGATCCTCCAGGGTCAAGAGCACACCAATATTAGAACAGAAGTATTTGCTGGTGTCTTTAAACATCAGCCTTTTAATGCTTCTTCCAGGTGTCAGGGTTCTTGGGTCACTTCTGGTTGTTTCTTTCTCAATTTTCTTTGCTTCACTACCACAGTGCTTTATTTTTGCACAGTGCCTGTTTCTGAACCAGATCTATGCTATTTCACAATTTCTCACATGGCCAAGCACTGACACTCAAATGCTAAAAATCCTAAATAATCCTTTTGCCTAATGACCATCTGCTTGAAAGCTTGTTCTTTTTTCTCTTAGACCTATCAGTATGACTAGAAAAAGGGGAGTCAAAAGAACTTTATGGTGGTTAACAAAAAAAGGCTAAAAACCTTGCCTCATTCAGTTTCTCACCTTAGTCACTACTGACTGCAACAGCATTGAGCTTTTGTAACCAGTCAGTAGTCCCCTAAAATGAGAGTTAGCAAGGAAGAAGAGCTGGGAAACACCACATTTCTGCGTCAAATGTTACAAAAACTTTTGTAACAAGTTGTGAACTGTGTTTGTTAGCAATTTATAAATGGGTGGCAGTAACTACCATGGTTTTGCTGCAGTTTTAATTTGTCTGAAGGAAGATGATCCAAAATGCAAATGCAACTTGGAACGCACCTATTTTACTTCCCTTTAACAAAGCTGTCTTCAGTGACCTGGTGCATACTTTTGAACTAATCAGTGTACCTGTATACTCTGTGATTTTAGCTTACCATCTGAAATTAAGAGGTGATTTTTACTCATTTTTTTTCCCCAGAATTCCTGAGGAAAGTGTTCTCTTTGAGCAAAGCATTAGAATCTTTATATTAAGAAGGATGCACCTAAGTTATTTATGTTTTGTCACTCCTCTTCTTATTTTTTCAATGTAGATTATGTTAACCTAGTAAACGATAATGAATTTTTTGCTTCCTTGTTTTCTGGTTTGATCAATCTAAATTGTTGTGATGCTTATTTACATATGAGTTATAAAACATGATGTAACTAGTGGCCTTATACTCGTGAGATATAGATATTCCAAGGCCAGCCATAAAGCAGCTGATAGAACTTTGGTTTCAATCTGCTTATTTTGGATCTGACTGCTGTACTTCAGGTGTTTTAGAGGTTGAGTGTTTCTCAGTTTTTAAAAAGAAAAATGAGGTTCTCTGATCTTGTATGCTCTAACTAGTGGTATTAGTTTAATGAATTGTTACCCATGTTGTTACAATAAAGTATTTACAACAGTTGGAAAGCTTAGTTATGTTATAAGGTTTTTACCAGATGGATTTTGTTAAAATATGAACCAAGGATGGGGACTATTCATCAGAACACTATTAGTGATACTCCAGAGATCAGCTGTAATTCAGGCAAGTGTACTGTCTGCTGTCCTGGGGATTTTTGGTCACTGGGTAGTAGAACTATCATTGGCAAATGTCTGGATTTCTCCAAAAAAAAAAAGGCCTGCAGAACCAGAGTAAACAATAGCACAAAAACCCAATGTGTTTCGTAGCTCCACAGAGATAAATGGAGAACTCACAATAATAAAAAGGTAGTCAGGCATGATTTGGAATAGAACAATATCAATAGCTTGTAATGATGGCAAACTGTTCTTAAAGCATGCAGGCAGATCAGCAGGAGTAGAAAGTTTTCCATACAAGATTTCTGCATGTTGTTCTATCTCATTCCTTTACCTGCCTTCAGTCACAGAGCTGTCTATTTTGTGGAAGATGTTTACCAGCTGTCAGATAATCATACTCCTAGTCGAATGCAGGAGGGGAGAACAGTCAGAGCAGTTAAAGAAGCAGTTAATGAGGTATATCCTTAATACACTGTGAGCAGTTGATAGTGTTATTAGTCATTTTATTTTTGTTTTCATGACATATTGAGCTGAATCAGTCACGTGGCAAATAAACACTTAAGATCTTGAGATATTTCTTCCCCTCAGTCTATCTTTGTAGGCTCTATAACTTTATCATTAGAGCTGTTTTGGAAGCTTTATAAAGACAAGTCCTTCTCGTGACTTTGTAAAAGGACTTAAATAGACCAGGTTAAAAAGAAGAGAACATAGGAAACATGCAAAAACTTTTGAAAATTTTCCTATGTGTTTAACAAGACAAATGGTCATGGGCCTTAATAATTTAATTTAGTGAAGTGCTTCTTTTGTTCTAGTTTGATTTCATTCATATTTGGATATAAGCAGAGACTGATTCTTTCATTTTAACTCTCTCACTCAAAAGGTAAAGAGGAGTAACTACAGTATGCACTCAGTTAAAATATGTTGATGTAAAACCTCTAAGAAGATTATCCTTGTAGTTGTGATGATCTCATACTGAGAAAATTAATGGCAAAATTTATTCCTCTATTTGCATGAGCAATGACATTCTAATGTATATAATGTTTTTATTATTATGAAAGTACTAGATAATAGAAAAATTATACAGCAGATGAAAAACATCATTCTGTCACTTTCCTGATTGTGCTATCTATGACTATTACTTTGCCCACACTGTCCAAACTTGGTGAAGAGGACAGTGAATTAAGGACAGTGAAAGCACAAAAGCAAACAGATGCTTCTGATTCTTTTGTTGTTAGCTCTACGTCAGCTATAATAAAATATAGGCTAGCAAAGCTACTAAGGTAGCTGCATTTGGCTAATGGAACAAAGAGCGGAGAACATTGAAAAGTGCTAGTGACTTACTTTTTTGTGCTTTTACCTGGTAATGAAGTGTGTTAGCAGCATGAAAATTTGTATTATTTATTCAAAGCATTCAATATGTGCTTGCATATTGAATATGTGCCTCACTGTTCATTCCTGTTGAACAGTAGGTCAAGTCAAAATTCTAGAAAAAAATGATTCAAACTTTAGATAGGAAAACAGATGAAAAAGACACATGCAGAGATTTCGTACACTTTGACCTTTCAGCTGCCCACAGGGTTCAAATGCCAGTTACCACAGGAAATACATCAGTTCTGGTTTTCTGTGTGCTTTCTACTAGTACAGATCTTAGAATCAAAAGGGTTTGTCTGTCCGAGCTATTCCTACTGAATTTTATTTTTGACACCAGTATCACATATTTGAATTAAATGGTGGCAGCATAAATTTTGTCATCAGCCATCATTACTTCCGTTGTGGAGCACTTGAAAAACAGACTCCTTGGTATTTTTGCCTTTCAGTATATGAAATTCATTACACTGCCATTTAATCAGTTCAAGATTGCTATTCCAATTTTTCTAATGCTAGTAGGCAGACATCATCTGACTGACATCAGAGTAAGATACATTCCACAATTTGGCTTACAAATGAAGTACTAGAAAGTCTGATGAATCAGAGTCCTTAAGCACAAAGTTAATTTGAGCTTATGTCCTATTGACTTCAGAAGGAGTACACCCTTTTCTTAAATGTTTGATCAGAGTGATAAAGAACATCAAATGCTGGCCTTTTATACATCTGTTTCTGATTAGAGCTTAGGAAGACAGATGTGATTACCAAGTAACCTTCATGTCTATGATCTCCACTACTCCCACTTATGCTTAGAACTGGAAATCTTTCAAGATCACATAAGCTATTACAGACAGAATGTGAATATACTTTGGAAGAACCAAAGAGACAAAGCCAGGATCTGATCCACACAGGATATGGAAAAAGAATCTTTTGCTAACAGGGAACTTGGTAGGATGCTGAGGGAGAAAAATACCCCTTAATTTAGTTCTGTGTAATCATTCTAATAATCTTTCTTTGCAGTTACTGCAATTAATGTTCATCATCATTGAAACTGTTTGACCAGAATGGTACACAATATTCCTAATTAGGCTTTTCAGTTCCTCTCACATGAAATGTCTTTCCTGAAATATTTGTGAATTTGTTAGTCCTTTTATAGCTTTAGCAATTTTAGACTGATCAGAGTCATCTTCCAATAGACAAATATACCTACATTTTGTTGTTGCACTTTTTAACCTATGTGATCACCCATAATTAATGATCTAAGGGTTCATAACAGATGTCCCCAAGTGAAAGAATCTGTTCTTTCCACCCTTATATTATAATATCATCTTTTTTCAGTCAATATGGTAACACTGTCTACTAATTCCCTTTGTATTGTTCATTAAGATCTTTAAGTAACTTACTAAACAGGGCTCACTCATGATAAGACAGCTAGTAACATCTTCTCATATCATAGCTACCTAGCTAGTATTAGCTGTTGATCCCTCTAGCCTTAGCTGCTTTAGAAACTTTGTATTAACACCTGGCTTCCCCACATTTACCAAACCTTTTCTGTGGTGATGCTGTATCAAATGCCTTATTTAAATATCTCTGATTAACAATGCTCTTCTGTCTAATAAATCAGATGTCTTATGAAATGGGAGATGAGATTGGTATGAGATGATCTACTTTTCATAAAGCCACATTATAATTTATACTGCTTTCCACTTCTTCCTACCCTTAATTTGTTATTCAAAAGCTATTCTAGGTCTTTGTTTCAGATTAAATCAGTTAATAAGTCTAGTGGTTCCACAATTGTTATTTATTTCCTTTCTGTTGAATATAGTTTCTGCATTTACTGTTCTCCAGTCATAAGATACTGCCTCCAAAAACTGTAGCAGTTAGACTTGTGATTTCATTTGCCAATTTCATATATCTATATTCTAACATGAAGATAATCTAGCCCCTCTTATTTTTGCTTTATGAGGTATTAAGAATATTAATATTTATTTCTCTCTCAGGTGTCATAATTTCTGATTCTCTGCCTTCATTTTTACTCCTTGCTCCACTAATGTCCCCATCATTAACTTTTTAGAAAATGGAGGCAAAATGCACATTTAATATGCGGATCAGAGAGATTACTATTAATCTCTATTCTATATTTGCAGCACTGCAACTTTTTTCTTCCCAATGCTTCTTTATTTTAAATGTTGTAAAAAGTTCTTACTGTTTGCTTTAATAGTAAAAGTAAGGTCTAGTTGAAGAGATCTCTCAGCTATTTTTCTGCTTTCTGCATCCTCCAACTTCTGAGGAATAGTGCTTTCTCTTTGTTCTTGGTAGAATTTGCATGTGTACAAAAGGAGCTGAGTCACTGAAGGAAGTCCATAAGCTTTTACTATTAGCTTTCTTTCTTCCTTGCAATACAGACTCTAAATAGTGTCTGCCCTTTGATTTAAAGTAATTCTTTACTTTCTGTGTCTTAAAAGCTTTGCGTTCCTGAATTCATGCTGTATGATTTCTTTAGCTCCTTTCTAAAAGTCCTGAACATTAGTCATAGACAGACCTGTTTTTTGTCTTGCGGTTTGATAAAGACTGATTCAACTCATGATCACTCAATCAAAGATTATTTTCTGTGAAAAGCTGTTCTCTAAGACTTTGCTTCTTGCTAAACCTGTGTCCAAAGCAGCATTAATTTTCATTGGTTCACTGAGCATTTATTAAAGAAATCTGTTTTACAGCAAGTTTGAGACTATCTAATCCTTTGGCTCTTAGTGATGGCATTTGTATTCAATCCAAGTTTGGGAAGTTAGTCTCCCCCATTCACACAATTTCTGCTCTTTATTTATCATAATCTCAGAAACTTCTTTTTGTATTCTATCCCAAGCTTAGTGATTCTCTACTGGTACTCCAAAGCTATCTCTCATTGGGCTTTTTCAACATCTATTCTAAAGTGACTATGCTTTTTCTTTACAGAAATGAAACAGTTTTCAGCCTGTGGTCCACATGCCCAGAGAAGTCTAATGGATACTTCTTTAGGGTCAGTGGAATGTTAATTAAAAAAAGGAAGCTCGGTGTTAATAGGCCTAAATCTCTCTAAACAGCTTCGTGCTTCCCTATTAGATGCCATATACCATGTGAGCTGCTCAATCATCTTACATCTTATTTCCATTGTTCCCGAATAAGTAAGCTTCTGTTCTTTTAGTTAAATCACAACTTTTCTGCAGATTCATGAAGATTCATTTTATGCCTTGATGTGAGCCTAGCTAGAACTAGTTGAACATGTTTTACTAAAAAAGTAATTCAGTGGAGAATGGATACTTTTTCTTTTTAAGATCAAAATAGGAAATACTTTTTTTTTTTTTTTTTTTTTTTTTTTTTTTTAATGGAAGCTTTCAACATTTTGTACAGTTCTCCAAAATACAGCTTGGAACCAGAATTTATAATACTAAAACTTGAATATTTTCTTATTTTTGCATCTTTCTCAGCAGCATAAAGGATGTATGTTTTTAAGAATAGAAGTAGTTTTTATAAAACACTTTGTGTTGGACAAATTATTTCTGAAGTAGCTCCTGACCAAACTCTCCTTCAGCAGTTGTTCATTGCTTCATTATCTTAACACTAGCTAGTAACCTCACAGTAAATGCTTCTGACATTAATATGAGAAAGTCCTTTTTTGAGGAAAGAAAACTAAGCAGAAATACAAAAGGCTGCAAAACATCAAAGTCTTCTCTGTGACAGCTGTGCTTTTAAAGTGTAGGGAACAACAGCAGAACTAGATAAGGGCACAAAAATTATGATAATTAACAATAAATAAATAAATAAGAGAGAAGCAACAATCCCTCAAGCAGCCAGAACTAATTAGTGAAGACATTTCAAAGTCCTGCTATTGAAGAGGCTGGATTTAGAATAAACATCACCTCCTTTCCCCACAAGAAAGAAAATTTCACCTGTCGTGCTTTATTAGGATTATCAGGAGTATATTGCTGCTGAGGCATCAGGCAGGTCTGCAATAACTCTCAGTACGCTGGTCAGCAATTACTGCCAGTATCCAAGTATGAAAAGCTGAGTAGAGAGAACTGCCTGTTTCACTGAAAATTTTCTCTCCATATAATTTGCTACCCTAGGTACTATAAAGCACCTTGTTCTCAGAATTTCCCGTGGTGTTCCAAAGGCATCTTGTGGCACTCCTCAAGGGCAAACAAATCATGTCACCCCCAAATAAGCCAATGACTGGAACGGACTGGAAAATACAGTTTTCTCCTGTGTAATGCAAACTATGTTAGATTTCTAGACAAAAACAAACAAACAAACAAACAAAAATCAGCAGGATTCTCAGAAAAATTTTGAAGATCAATTGTTTCACTTTTTTTTTTTTTTTTTTTTACCATTACCCCTACTTAGCAAGTGACTTTACTACCACTATTTTAAAGCTAACAATAAATATACTAGTATTTTAGATGGATCAACTACTTTTGATTGAGCACTTGCTTTCTGTTGTAGGATCAATTGTTTAATTTTCAGATCTTGACTGATGATAACTTTCTGTATCGTTCTTTTTCTGTGTGGAACCATAATTGACTTGAGTGCATTTTGCACAAAGAAATGAAAGATAATGGCCATGAGCCCAAGTGAGTTATTCCACATTTTCTTTGTTACAGGTTTTAATCCTGATGTAATGTATAGCTTCTACATTAGTGTTAGGTGCCTGATCAGCAGGAATACTAATGCATGACAGTAATACTTTGGCTTTATGAGCTTTTTCTATTCTAGAGGGCCAAAGCTTGAAAAAGATATTTGTATTTAGTCTTTTGTAAAACTGAAAATAGCATTCCTCATTTAAAGGTGGGAGAATAATGTGCAAAAAAAAAATTGCAAATTGCTGAGATTTATATTTTAATCTTACTTAAAAATAGAATGTTCTGGCCTGCATTTGTGAACAAGAGATCGTCTTTCCTTTTCTGGCCTGACTAGCAATTTTGATGTTCCGTTTCTACAAAATCTTGTGTAAGTGTTGTAAATAATGTTTTCACAAGGAATTCATAAATTGATATCAAAAATCTATGAAAACAGGACCATGTTTAAAAGCTTGCTTTAATAATAAAAGTGAATATCTGCCTTCAAAGCAATAATTAGAACATTGGGGTGAAATTTTCAAAAGTGCTTTATAAATGTTCTCATTCAAAATATTTTTAGCTATTATTGCTCTCTACAGATACCTTAAAGGAGGCTGTAGTGAGGTGGGGGTTGGCCTGTTCTCCCACGTGACTGGTGACAGGACGAGGGGGAATGGGCTTAAGTTGCGTCAGGGGAGTTTTAGGTTAGATTTTAGGAAGAACTTCTTTACCGAAAGGGTTGTTAGACACTGGAACAGGCTGCCCAGGGAGGTGGTGGAGTCACCATCCCTGGAGGTCTTTAAAAGACGTTTAGATGTAGAGCTTAGGGATATGGTTTAGTGAGGACTGTTAGCGTTAGGTCAGAGGTTGGACTCGATGATCTTGAGGTCTCTTCCAACCTAGAAATTCTGTGATTCTGTGATTAGCTATTGTCTTAGTTTTAGCTATTAACTATGTTCATCAATATGAGAGATTTATTCTGAAATTGCTTACATGTTTTAAAGAATCTCATCTATTGTGTTTTGTCAGTTGAATTCCTCTGCTACAAAAAGGATCCTATGAGTAAAAGATGAGCTGATCCACAGTAGTCATTATTTATTAGAAAATACTTGTAGATTTTGAAAGTTTCACACATTGACGTTATGGTAGATGAAACAATTTAACATGGCTGGCTGGCTTGCAGAATACTGTTTTTTGGGTTCATTGATATTGGTTGGTTTAATCAAGAGTAGCAGAAGACCTAATGTTAATAAGTTCTCTGCTTGCTGTAGATACATTTTTATTGTTTGTACAGCCAAAGTTATGTGCTGATGTGCTCATGGCTCATAGCTAGAACAACTGTATGCAGGATGAGGAATACAGTCCAGTAACCTCTTTTCTAAAGAAACCATTTTTTAAGAGCTGGCATTCAGAATAAAGTTCAGCTCAAGTCTCAAAAGTGACCAAAAATAGATCTGTCATTCCAGATCCTAATAAGTACTTTACAGAGTGACAGGAAGGGTATTGCTTGTATAGGAGATTTTATAGGCCTTTTAAGATGACCTCTTAAACAACACTGAAATATGTTAATGAAACAACTTGTATTTCACTTTAATTTATTTTAGAGGGGAGGAGGGAACAGTGCCTTTCCAGCATTTTTGTTTCTGTTTTAGTTTTCCTTTTAGCAACTGCTGTCTCTTCCTAGATATCCCATGATGATAGCTTTATACATGTGCATGTTGAAAGAGATTAGATATCCCCAGTGTGCTCATGTGCAAAATGTGTCCTTCGGAGTCAATTATAATTAGGGCTGGGGTAAATAGTGTTTTGAACTGTTAAATGATTTTTTATTTTATTTATTTATTTTTTTTCAGACAAGCTGCCTCCTTCTATTCACCTCTCCTTGCTCTCCAGAGAGTTTGACAATCCCAGATATTCACAGAATGCAAACTCCGAGGTTTCATGCACTGTGTTTACTTTCAGTTACTCAAAGCTGTTTGATATGTTTGTAAGCTCATGCAGTCAGGAGAGCATGCAGACATCCTACAACATATCTGACCAGCTGCAAATGAACACAGCTTGGATTTTGACTATTTCAGTTAAACAGCGAGATCAGTATTTTATTATTAATATGAACCAAATCTGAGTATTGAATTCACAGAAATAGTAGCCTTCCGGCAGTCTGTCTTGACCACCCACTGTGTCAGTATGACTGAACAAATTGTTCTGTGAGAATTATTCAGTGAGCTCTCTTTGCAATGTACAGGAATGTTCAAAGTTTTCCTGCACTTGAGTGATTCAGGATAGCCTAACTTTCTGACTTCATATGATGTTGCTCCACAGTTAGTGTGATGCAGTTGATGGCAAATCTTAGACATAGATATCTCTGAAGTTATTGTAAGCCTGTATTGCATCACTTGTGTATTTCAGAGGCTTCAGACCAACTCCAGAGAAAGGATTTGTGAACCCTTTGAGGAAGTAGTTTTTATGATTCACTGCTGGATCCTACTGGAGTGTGTGACAGCCTCGAAATAACTTTTGCACTGCTGAGAACTGCTTGCTTTTTGGTTCAGCTGGAGCTTCTCCAGAATGTATACCACCTCTATGGCAACTGGGAACTACATTTGGAAAATATTCAGCAAACTGCAGATTTTTTTTTTTTTCTGCCAAAAAAAGTCAAGATCAGTTGAAACCCTGACACCCGTACCTTGTCATGGAGAAAATCGTCTGAAGAAAAAACAATTGACCATTAATCTTGATAGCACATTACTGTCTAAGGACTAGTTACATTTTGTACATCAGTTTTTACCATCCAGATACTGCTGTAGTAGTTTCCCTGAGCAACCACTGGAAGGGAGTTAATTTCTCTTTGCAAATCAGTTGTGAAGCTTCATATCCTGTTTAGTTTTTGTTTGTTTTCATTTAGTAAAAAAATCACAGTAGGATATTACAGGAATCCAAGGGAGATTTATCTGAATAACAGAAATATAGAGGATCATATTGAAAATAAGATTGGATCTGAAAAAAAAAACACACAGGAAAATGGCTGATAGCAATCGCCTGATTGACTATGATGAAAAGCACCTTGCAGTGAGTAGCAGTTGTATTTCAATATCTCTCTTACTGTTCCTTGGGTGTCTGAGAGCAAAGTATTTAAATAATGTTTGGAGTTACCATTACAAAATATTGTCCATTTCTGTAAAAGCTTATTGGGATCTTTCTCTTTGACATGGTAACTTTCTTGCACATGGGTTAGCTTGACTGATTTTTCTGCAGCTATACAAATTAGACCAATTTCATGATCCATATTGATGATAAATGTAATATATATTACATCCCTGCTTCTCTGAAGTGCTCTGAGTCATACAGAAAGTGTTACTCTGAAATACTTGCATGTCTGTGGAGTGAATGCCAGAAATAGGAGCAAAAAATTCCATGCCAAGTAACTGTATCTGTTTGTCAGATGTGTAAGGATGAGGTAATGTGACACTATTGCAATTACTGCTGGATTGGGAAAAAGTGTTGCAGGAAATGGGTCATGTGGGCCCTATAGATTTAAGGTTTGGATCTAGCAAGGCTCTTAACCGTTGTCTTATTTGAAAGATAGTTTTTCCATTCTGCTTCACTCCTGCTTTCTTTTAACTTGGCTCTGCAGCTCCACCCTTCCTTTATGACAGCTTTGATACCTGCCAGACACTTCTAGGAGTCAGGTAAGCATGCAGAAAGCAAACCCCATTGTGTGGAACTATTTTTTTTTTCTAGATTAATGCTTTGAAATCTTTTATGCAGAAATCTTTTATGGGGAAGGCCTAACAAATGGCAGGACTGGTACAAGGCTGATGTACAAGTGCATAGTAGTGGTGCAGAGGGAGAAAGCAGGGAAATCAGTGCCCACTGAAGTATACCCAGATGCTCCTGGATATTAGCACCACCCAGTCCCGTTGTTTCTTTGAGGAGCAAGAGAATGAGAAACAGCCTCCTTAAATGCTTCCAGTAGCCCAAGAACGGCTAACTATCTCTAGTGTCTGGCAACAGTTCAGTTCCTCCAAAGTCAGGGACAAAGTATAAGTGCTTTAAAACAGAAATTTTGGTTAGTTCTCACTCCTCAGCTCTAGAGGCACTGAATAGTTGCCAACTGAGGGTGCCAACAAAGCAAAAGAGCTAAAAGCACCTAACACTCAATGAATCTGAGAAACACTTTTGCAGAGTAACTTTGACAGTGACTGTCTGCTACATACCTATTCTGACACTGCAGATGAAGCAGTTTCAGTTGGGCTGAGTCTTTAAAATTGTGTGTAATATGGTGCTGCACAATTAGGTCTGTTAACTTTGATGTAGATGGTAAATCACATGGGGAAAAGTCAATGATAATACCTAGTATTAAGATGTATCGGTAAACAGATAACCCTGCAATTGAAATTCCTCTTCGTGATACCAGTACTGTCTGTGTGATAGAGTACAATAACCTCATGCTTTTGACCCAAACAGTCAATTTTAGGGAGGCTTATGAGTTCATCCCAAGAGGGGAATAAACTGATAATGGAATCATATTTCTTCCATCTAACAGTGATCATTTCAAAGAAAGAAGAAAAACTCTGTTTCCCTGAACAAAGTGTGAACCAAACAGTGAGAAGTAATGTCTCTTTTCGCAGTTCAGAGCACCTTTCTGGCTGGTAATTTATCCAAAACTTTTCCTAGATGCTTGGTATTTGAATGTCATGGCTTTATTGTTGCTTTTTTCTTTGTAGCTATCTGGTTAATCATCTGCCTCTCATATCTTAAGAGGTCCCTGAGCACTCCTTTGTTTCTAGACTGTTCATCCAGAAAGTTATTGTCAGATGGCTTGCTTTCTGCAGGCAGAAAGTGAAACTGGTAGGATCTTTTCAGTTCAGTTGCTAAAAACCTGCCAGGAGGTGCAGCTGGTGTCAGTTCCTCTCCATTCATATTTGGAGATGGTAAGGAGGTGAGCAAGGCCTTGGTCCCAGTTTTACTGGTGGCTTAGACACATATGAATAGTAGGTATCTGAGAAGGAAAGAAGAGGTGGAAAGTCCTCAGCAGCCTGCATGAAGGCACTAAGCAAATCTGAATATTCTCCTGACAGCAGTGAGGTGTCTGTCATTTCAAGTTCCCGGTGGAAAAATGTCAATTTATCAGGTATTTTTAATGCTGTGAAAAACACAGATTTCATGAGGATATATATATATATATTTAATGAAAGTATCATGCAGATTGCCAGTGATAAAGTTGGATAGTGTTCAAGAATTGCTGCAGTTCAGTCACAGCCATCATTCCTGCCTTGTGCTCAGCCTCCTTTTCATGGAGGCTCTTTTCCTCCATGTTCAATCTGTTTTGTATTTCTTGTCTTCTCTAGGACAGAATATGAGTTGGGCAGCATCCATGTCTTCAATTTTTTTCATGTGCACTAAAAAGGGGCAAACAGAGTGGCTAATTAAAAAGCATAATGCCATGTGTAGAATGGATGTAGTTGCTGTGTTATAAGAACACTGAGCTCTCTTGTACTTGCCTCTCTATAACAACTGCATCCTGGAAAAAACAACTTCATCTCTGAAAATTGCTGTAATTTCTTGCCTATTCCCAACATCACATTGATAATGAAAATATTGAAGAGAACCTCTCTTGACTGTCTTGGGAGTTTTCAAGCAGGAAAAAGACGTTGGGGATGAATGGAGAAGTTGAGATGCATCAGAATGTCCTTCCTAGTAATTCTGCTCTTGATCTGTTTGCAGTATCTTCTGAATAGCCTCTGTGACAGTTCTAGGATAAATCCTGCGCAAATTGGTTAGAATATATCTAATGAGAATGATGCATTAATAAAGTCCTTTGTCTTTTTGGTTTGTAGGAGCTATGAGGATCACTTTCATTCAAGACAGATTCTTTAGAGAACTCAGCTAGTAAGATCTTTGAAAATCTCTGCAGGACATGTGTAAGTGACGAACCGGGCCAAGTATGGGTGACCTTTTCTTTCAAAAGATAGATGTTGACAAATGGTGGTTCTCTAGTAAATCTCAAGATCCCTAGCAAATTTTAAGGGGTACTAGAATGTATTAATGCAACAACCTAATTAATGCTTTTTTAGCTGTGCTCTCCCTGCCCCTCTCAATCTCTCTAAAGTGTTTACAAAAGTTGTTTGTTTGACTGTATCTAAACAGGATTGCTGGATTTTAGCACCCCTACACACACACACACACACCCCTTAAATCCAGCAGTCTTTGCAGACATCCAGGGTAGAAACTTTCAGCCAAAATGATAATGCCAATGAAAGTTATGAAAATAAATGAAGACAGGGAATTTTACCAACCAAATGCCTCCTGTGCCACCTGTAAAGAGCTTAATGTTGCAGAAGCCAATACAAATTGGAACAGAAGTGTACAGATGGTCGAAAGAACAGCTTTCAGTCAGGCCCCTTCTCCTGTCACAACTCTCAGCAAGCTCTGCTATCCTTATACTGCCAAATCATTTTCTTTTGATACACACAAAACAAAAAACCCAGGAGCTAAAACCTAGATAGTCTAGAGACTGAACATTGTTCTTTCCAAATGCATGCAACTTTCAAATAGTTTCAAGAGTACAGCATTTATTATAGAGTCTTTTTATAACAGATGGCAGAGAACTGAGGGAAGATTTTAATCCAGATACTCCTTTCTGTTGAAATAACTCAGTTTCTCTCCCTTACCTTTGGTCATCATTGAATAAACTTGATAAGATCCAACTCTTTAATGCTGGAGATCCCAAGCTCTGTCTGTTTGCTCAAGCACTGCAAGTGGCAGCAAAAGCTGTGGGGATTTTGGCAGCGTTAGTAGTGCTGTACCAGGCCAGGAGTAAGGGACTACCAGGATCCACTCCCTTTCCCCCTCACTTAGGTCTAAAAGCAAGTTTCTAAACATTTCTTCCCCGTCATTGCCACACTGTTCTGAAACTGAAGCCTCAATTTTATGACCATAAATGTCCTTAATGCCAGAAATCCTGTCATCCTTACTCCCATTCCTTTTACCCTTCTGTCTATGCAGTTTAGCTTAACTGTGTGAGTAAGCCCTGCTCACAGGTGGTTCCTGATGTGCAAGAGGCATCACCCCCACAGCTAGGGTGACTTACCCCAGAGGGACACTAGGTACTGCTGCCATCAAGCACTTGGATGTGCTCTGTATTGGTGGCATGCACAGGCATTTTGGGACTGTCTACTGCAAGTAACACTCTCAGCTGTGATTATTTTACATGGATATGTAAACTTAGCCTGTATGAAATTTCATAGGCATAGATGGGAAATACTTGTTACATGGAGTCTGAATGGTAATGACAGCAATAAATACTAAATGTCTAGGGCTGTTTCGTAGCTCTGTGTGTTTAAATTGTTTTCTCATTGCAACATTTCACTCAGAAAATCAGCACTATTTTAAGTAGAGCAACAGCTGTTAAAAAAAAAAAAAGAAAATCTGGAGACTTAGAAATATGATGAGGGGTTGAGAGTTGTATATATTCTATTTTTTTTTCTACTGTCTGAAGTACATTGTAGATGTAGTTTAATTGTAGTTCTGTTGTCAATTTTGTTTCATCAAGTTTTTCCTCCTAGATTAATCTACTGTTTGTAATAAGTAAGTGTAGACTATCTGCTTTTTAAGCCAGTAAATGAGGAAAAGTTTTATGAGGAAGGCTAAGGAAGGGACTATCTGAATTTCCTCTAGGTGGCAGTGAGTCATTATTTCTTGGCATCCGCTAAACGCTGTTTCACTGTCCCTGCAAAGAGAGCCTTTCTCACAGTCTGTTGTTCAGTTTTAAAGCCATTTTGGATACATCTAAAAGCACTGTATTGCAGTAGTATATATATGTTTGCAAATCAGTTAGTCCTGGAAATATGGACAAATAAGCCATGCAGCATGTGTGCTGTGAATCAGCAGGTCTCTGGTGTGTTTTCAGGTGGCCAGAGGATGTGCAGCCAGCCCAGCTTTTTTCCTAGTGCCTGTTGCACACACATACACACAGATGAAGGGGTGTGTAGCATACACATGGTAAGCTTAAGCACTCTGGATATACAGCGTGGTGGACCACACATTGTGTGCTCTGCTTGGATAAAACTTGCTGATAGACAATAAGAACATACCCAGAAAAATGTGGAGCTGGTGGGCTTGCTTTGGCCAGATCCCATTCTCCCCCCCATACCAGGAAGTGAAGTGGGGTAGTTGTTTCTTAGCTGTGATCACTGCTAATGCTGGTGGATCTGCATGAATCTTTCTTTCTCCAGAAAACAAGGATTTTCAACTGTTTTCTTAACATTTTTACATATTTTGCATGTTGATGTGACTGCACAGTAGAACAAATTGCTTACGGGGTGTTTGCACAGCTGTTTGGGCTTGGTGCAATGGTGGTATGTGTGATATTCTGATCACGGCAATAACTGGTTCTGTCACTTGAGTGTGAGCAATGGACTGCACTAAATGCTCCTAATAAAAGGATTACAGGCCCTCTGATAGGTCCTTGCTGGTTGACAGTATTAATTGTAATGTTTAGAAGATGGAGATTGGCTTTGTAATTGTAATTCAGGCTCTGATTTCACAGTGTGCTTAAATCCATTACTTTTATCATGTGGTTATGTTGACTGCATTTTAGCAGAGCACTCACTAACTTTCTTCCCCCTCACCTGGAAAATGTTTTCACTTTCATGAGCATCTTTAATTCCAGCCCAGGTTTTTTATGCGTAAATGAAGAAAAACGTGCTTAAATGCTTTACAAATTGCGGTGTATGTCATCAACTCTGATACTCTGGGTTAAGAGCAGGAAGAACAATTTTGTGAGTTGTGTGGGTTCCATGTTATTCACTAAAAGCAAGTTTTTTTTTTTAAAAAAAGGACTAGTCATGAGCAAAGTGCATGTCCTTCAGAATATCATCAGTTTCCTCCTCTAGATAACAACATAAAGGACCTTTTCTTTAAAACATGCAGAACTTTTAAACTGTATCATTCTTCATGGCTAGGATTAACAAATATCACTAATACCATTTCAGTAAAAGGATAGTATCAGAATCATGAAGGGTCTAAATAGCCTTAGAATTGAATGTGGCAACAAAAATGTTTTGTGGATTGTGTCAAACAATGTCAAATGTGGAATAAGTAAACAATTTTAAACCGAGTGAGAAGTAAATGATTTATTTGGTAGAGGTTTTTGATAGAATACATTTTGGCATTAAAATTTAAAATGACTCTGAATACAACTCTTTTAGAAAACATTGTTGTGATGAAAGACTTAGCAGCTTGATGGATGTGAATGAATAAGTCTCATAAATTGCAATACCACAGCTGGGATTCTGCATTAATAGGAATGAGATTATCATAGTGTTAAATCATACAGCTATACATTTAAAAGTATATACTGGGAATAAATGCATATTGTATAATATTTCTTTTGTCTTCTGCTCTCAGCCCAGCACTATTGCACTACATCACAAATATGAGCATCAGTAGAATCTGACAGTCTCACACAAGAAGCAGATTTCAGAGGCAAGTTTAATAAATGATTACATAGTTGCTATTACTTAATGAACTACCATGATTCATGCTCCTGATACTAATGGAAAAAATAGGAGCTGATGCAGAATTTTGTTAGCAAAGATGATGTAGGAAATAATATCAATGAAACATTTTTGATGAAGCTTCAGTAAAACAGTGACTTCTGCTATGAAAAAAGAATGTTTCCATCTTTAAGGTAATTGCCATTTTCAGGACATATTCCAATTTCATGTTCACACTCTGATTTTGGAATGTTGTCTCTGGCTAGACAGAATTTTCCTATGACTGAGCAAACACTATTAAAGATGTATCCTAAATGCTGTCCTCTCTAAATGTAAAAATTGTAAACTAAGCTCTCTGAAACTACCAACAGAAACAGGTGTAACTATCTCCTTTACCCTTTTTGAAACATACACATCTGTGTGAAAAATGAGAAAAGTAAGCAGATACTGATAGATCATCAATCTGATAGATGTACAAAGACAATAGTTTCAGAAAAGCTCAGGTCCAGGTTTTATTGTAAATTTACTATGGTTTTCAAACGTTCCATGTTTTGCTAAAAAGGGCATCATATTGAGCTAGATATGATTCTATAATCAATGTTATAAATTCTTCAAGAAGTTTTAATAAAGCCTGCTTGTTTTATTTAGTATTAGATTATTTTGCATCATTCTGAGTAGGTTACATTTGTGTCTCAAACTATGAGATATAATTCTTGTTTGCTTTGTGGGAAATTTTCAGAGAAGGAATGAGAATGGTTTTTGAACCTTCCAGGGGAGCTCTCATCAGGATTCTAGTTAATATTTCCATGAGAAATAGTCACAATTGGCCTACATGGAGCTTAGTTACAGGCCAAAGCCATAGTTTCCTTTTAGAAATGCAGTTTATGAGTCTAATGTCATTTAAAACTGTTCATTAGCTTATGTTCATGGGTGTTCTTTTAACTTCACTTTATTCTGGAGTTTGCTATGTCTCTTAAAACCTATTAAACCTGTTAAAAATGTTGTGTGCTCAAAAACTTGGACCTTCTTTATATTGTCCCCTAGTTAAATGATAACATTTCTCTATGGTTAAGTATTAATGTATCATTATATGCTTCTTTAAGGATAGGTGAACTGATTCAAATTAAGGAAAAAATCACCTGTACATTTAGGCTGAGGCTTGTGAGAAGGATTTAAATAAGCACCCTGTCAGAAATCACTTTCCACTCAATGGGATTGTCAACCAAAGTTAACAAAATTCTTCTTCATGCTGTTTTAGTTTAAGTGTGTGCTAATCTCCTTAGTTATTTTGATCTGTTCTCATACACATTCGTACCATCAACAGGTAGGTAGTATTGAAAAATTAAAATATTTTGGTTTTCAGTTACAAAAAATGTTTTCAGTTACGCTTATTGTCTTCAAAATATGTTGTTTTAAGGGTGTGGGTTAATCCTGATTACATATGAGTATTTCTGAGATTTTGAGTTTCTTTTGCTACTTTTAACCAAACAAAAAGAAAGTGGGAGGGAGAGAAATACTAAATCAAAACAATCCCTAAATCTGAATTCTTCTATTTGGACTATAGAGCCCAGGACATATTGCAATACTATTTGAAAGTCTTCAGTTTTATCCCAGTAAAGGACAAAAAAATATTTCAACCCTTAAGTTGACATGTACTTGAGTTATTTACTTAAAAAACTAGCTTTAGATATTTTTCTTGAGTTTGAGTCTACATTTTGATATTATTCTCTTCCATGTCTGGCACTGTGTGCTTAATGCTTGTGTCAAGAAGTAATTCTCTCTCTTTCTCTCTCTCTTTTTTTTTTTTTTTTTTCCTTCCTTGAGTCCATTGAAACAGTCCTACTGGGACTCTATGTTCATGCTCCCTTATTCCTTCATTGTTTGTTGCTCCTTACTGGTTAGAAAAGCTTAGGTGCATGAGCAAAATCAATTGCTGCTTGTTAGTTTTCTTTTTGATTTGGTAATTCTCAGACTGTCAAATGTTAATTCAAAAAAAAACCAACAACAAACAAACAAAAAAAAAAACACAGAAGATAATGAATTAGATAAATTAAAAAACCCTTTGGTTTCTGAGGATGAGTAATGCAGTACTCACATCCCATTTTTCCAGACAAAATACATTCTTCATATTTTCCTTCTGGCTATAAGGAGCCCACATTCAGCTTTTACTGAAGGAGTGTCCATTTTTCCAAATTAATCAAAATGGAGCACATCTTACAAGACCATTTGAAGTCATAAAATTCTGATGTCCATTTCATCTAAATCAGGATATCGGGTCTTGCCTCAAGTCCTATGTAGTCTAAAACCGATGTTGTTGTAAGAGCAGTCCTTCCATTTTTTTTTTTCTTCTTTTTCTATTTATTATAAACTGAATACAGTAGTAGTGAAATAGCCTAATTATATTTGTAACTCTCCATTTTATCCTCTATCATGTTAATATGAGGAGACAAAAGATATTTCATGGTAAGTGATAAGCAAATGATAATATTCCTTAGTTCATTCAACTTTATTGTGTCTGTATTATTTGAGCTTGCTGGTGGCCAGACACCACAGCACACCCAGACAATTAACAGATTTGCATCTGGTTATTGCCTTGCTGTATGTATCCCACTTTGTTTTACAGCTGAGACACAAATGGGTCCCTTCTGGGTTTGTGAAAGAGAACAGCTTTACCACATAAACCAAACCTATCTTCCTATCTTCTTACTAACAGTTAACAAAGGAGGGGCTCTGGAAAGACTGTCTCAAGTGGATGTTACATTTTGATTTCACTGTTTGAATTTCTCAGTAATGTTCATTCAAAAGTGTCTGTGCATGTTAACTTCCTAGCTACCACCCTGGGCATTCAGCTATGCTATAGCTTAGCTACAGGCAAAATGAAGCGTTAGTGCAAAATGAATGCATATCTTGAATGTGTCCTCCTGTTAGGATAAATAGTTTGGTTTGGCAATTATAATATCCAAAAACAGTGCAACTGAAAGCATCTGGTTATTTGTAAGGAAATTCTACAATGAATAAATTATCAGAAATAATATTATTATTGAACGGAAAATACAACCCTCAAATTCTCCTTCAACATTTATATTCTGCTTAGAGTGTTGAAATTGCCATACTAAAATCAAGATGAGAGTATGGATAAGAGTCTGGGGTGAGACACAAGTCAGCTTAATTAGCGATATTTTCCTTCTATGGTTACAAAGAATCCAACTGACAGTGTGGATAGGCAAAAGCACAAAAAAGACTCTGGAATCTGTCTGTTGTAAGTTGATATTAAAAAAGTATAAATGTTTTATGCCAGTGATGATTTTTTTTTGTGTATCTAGTTGATCTATGACAACTGGACATGTACAATTTTGGCTCATAACCTCATGGTGGTGTGGTTTAGAAGTCTGTCAAGCTTGATTTAAACCATGTCATATCTCATATTTAATTGAAATATATTTAAAGTTGTGTGTGTTCATGCCTTTCAGGTATGTCTACTATCACAGAGGCTGAGAAGCAGGGTAAATTAGTCCTTATTGAGTGCAGTGCTGACAAGCTAGACTGATCACTTAAAAATTAGTTCAGGCATTTCTATATTGCAGGGAAGATGCCAAAGCTTACTGTAAAGTAATTAAAGCTTGTCTTCCCCCCTT
Organism: Anas platyrhynchos; assembly: GCF_047663525.1. Classification (NCBI taxonomy): domain Eukaryota; kingdom Metazoa; phylum Chordata; class Aves; order Anseriformes; family Anatidae; genus Anas; species Anas platyrhynchos. Next base: position 32,525,838 of record NC_092590.1, on the reverse strand, counting down.
TCTCCTTCTCTTCTTCATCAGCAATGGCTGCTTCAGAAATTCTGACTCAGTCTTGTGACTGCACAGGCCCCCTTTTCCCTTCCCTCTGCCAACAGTGGACTTGGAGCATCTCCATCCTGGCTATTCCCTTGTTCTCACTTTGCACTTTGTTTATGGTTTTGTTCATTTTTTCATATCTTGCCTAGTGGGAGAGGTGAGTGCAGTATCGTGTTCTGTAAACATAGGGCTGATGTTTCTCACTGGTGCAGGGATTTCCAGAGCAGCCTGAAGTGGATGTGTTGCACATCCAGCTTTCATTTTACCCATACTGCTTACTTTAAAAACTTCACCTTGAGTGGATTTGTGCATTCGTCTAGCGTACTGTAATCAACCAGTCCCCTGAGGACCGTTTCTCACCGCCCATATCAACCCATATCAGATGTGTCTGGTGGTGAACGATCACCTTCTTCGCTGCCTCAGTTCAATGGTCACTTAACCTTGCTGCTGTGATTCTTTGTGGAGCTCCACATGCCACCTGATTTAAACAATAACAAGCCCCCAGTCTCATTAAGTTGTCTCATTGTGTAGTGGTGGGTGTGTGACTTGGACCTAGAGAGAGCAGTTGCTTTATTACAATTCCTTTGGTGTTGAAGAAATTACAATGTAGGACCATAACTTATGATGTTTCTGAGCATGAAAGGCTGCCTGTGATTGCTGTAGAGAAAAATATTAGGAATAAGTTAAATACTCTCTCTACCCACAATACAGAAATGTAATATTTTTCAGGAGAAACTTTTGGGGCCTTTTAATTTGAATTATGCCAGAACACCCTGGCCTGATGGATGTTTTTATTAATACATTTCTGCTTTTTTTCTGAAGTAAAATCAGATTACCTAAAGATTTTTCTGTTTGATAGATCTGGCTAGAATGATGATAGCACAAGTCTGTATGCAAGAAACATTGTGCTGATGACATAATATATGTCTGAAATGATCTAGTATTTTCACAAATCACAGAATGAAGGGATAGCTTATCTTCAGATTTTAGCACTTGCTACTGCAGTATGAATTATTCTGTATAATCTTTACTTCCATTCTGAAAATTGTCTGCAGTAGCATATATTCAATTTAGGGGAAAAGCACATAAAGTAAATTAGGTTAAAAGAGCTCCCAACTGTCTGCATTTTGTAATGCTGATTTAATAGAAAGCAGCCAAAAAAGAATACAGTAATGATAGGACATAAATATTAGCATTATGTATAAATAAATGTCAGGCATAAGTTTACTTCTAAATTTGCCTCAACAACTGCATTAGGATTGATGTCCCTAGGGACTATAAACACAGTATATCTGGCAAAGGCCTGCCAAACAAGTTTATCAGGAAGCAGATGACAGGAAATCATGTAACATTTAACGCACCTTTTTTGAATAATCTTTTTTTTTTTTTTCTTTTTTTTTTTTTCCTTCTGCTTGGTGCAGTTGAGATTGATTGCAATGATGAACACCTTAGGTTGGCCTGGAGACAGAAGGATGGAAGCTGGAGAAAAGCTACGTCTGTGGAGTTTCTGAAGAGCTTGGGGAAAGGTCAGGAAATAAACTCCAGGGAAAGGAAAGAGCAGATGGTGCATAAGGTGAGTCACAGGACCTGTGATTAACCTGACCAGCAGATTCAGAAATTGAAGATGTCTCTGTTCAAGCAAAGGGTTCATTTTTTATCCTAATAAGATACATGAAGAAGTTAGAGGTTACAGTTACTTGATACAACCCAGAGAAACCTCTTACACATTAATTTTCAGTCTCTTTCCTTTATCATTGGAATTTCAGTGTGATAATGTTTTTGAGATGATTATGTGGTATAAAACCATGAAGAAGAATTCATTTAACAATTAAATAAGAGAGACTGGTAGGCTGTGCTACACTATGGTTTTCTGATTGAATGATGGTAATGAAGCAGGGAGAGTTTCGACTGGTAAACAGTAGTATTTATTATATTATTGTTCACTGTCTCATGAGTTGAAGGTATTCATTAACTGTAGTTCACATTTTCTATTTAAATTAATGTTTGGGTAGACTTAACTAAATATATGTTCTGCTTAGAGTTATTGTATTAAGCAAAGAATAAATTTTGCTTTTAAATTGCAGTAAACTAAGATGAATAGAAAGATCAATAATTTAATTTTCAGGTGTCTTAAAGATGTCTGTGAAATATATGTTCTGGCATCTCCTGCATCCTGATTTGTATATTTGGGCAGTTTTAGAGAAGAGAGGATTGCATAGTTGTACCGATTGCCCCATGGAGATCTGTTTTTGCAAATGATGGCCGCTTTTGTACTTGTAGAAACAAGTATCAGATCATTTTATCTATAGTGAATACATCACTTTAGGTTTGCAGTCAAAGCTGCTAGCAAAAATTGTACTGGCTATTCTATTTAGTGATGTCTTCTGCTGCAGATTGCATCTTGAAAGCAGGAGGAGGGAGCTGTCCCTGCTCCACACTGAACTTGGGGAGAGGAACCAGGATGACGGTCAGCACCAGGGGTGCAGCCAGCACTGTTGAAAGCACTGATTTTGGTATTTGGCCACCAGGACCCTGGTTGAAGGGTGGTTAGATGTGGAGCAGTAGACACAATGAGTGTTTGGTTGAAAGCTTGAGGAAAACCTGGTAAAATGTCTGCTCGTGAGTGTTCACATCTGTGAAATTTTTGGAAAGTATTCCAGGTTAACTGAGTGTGAAATATGGTTCTAAACTCCCCTGAATTTTGTGGACCACAATAAAAATGGTCAATGAGATGGTAATAGTAGTAAGAAAGTAAGTAACTAAATGGTTGTTAATAGCATAAGTCAAACAAAAAAGTAGTCCTTACAAAATATAATTCTTATACAGAATTTTCAACCTTAATATTTCAGAATATTTTTAGTAAGCTAAAATAAATTATTTAATTTTAACCTAGCATTCTTAAAAAACTATGGCTGTTATTAGACTAATGGAATAGAAATGGAGATTTTTGATTGGAGTCGTTGTTCCATTTCCTCTACTGACAATTACTAAAAAGAATCAAACATTAATCAAATGGAGTTTTGATAGCCACCTGGACTTTAGGTACACATTGAACCAGGCATGTTTAAGTACAAATCTGTTAATATTCATATGGAAGATTTGGTAATTTGATATATATATTTTAATTTATAATTACTATGCTTTCTTGTACAGAATGAAGAAATAGCATGCCAAGTTTCTTCTTTCCATAATTTATAACAGCAGATCTTGTAGGGAATATTGATAACAAGAAATTTGTATAAAATACTACAGGTCCTGCTCATGTAGATTTGCCTGGTAGATTTAAAACATCCCTTACATATGAAATGTAATCACCTGAAATCTAAGAGTTCACCTGCCTTTAGCTCCCATGGGCTATTTTTAAATTACATTGAGTTAGTATATTTTTCCTTTTCTCAGGCTAAAAATCCAGGAAGCTCTTTCTAAATCCTCCAAAATTTGCTACACTGAATTATTTGAAGTTGTGAACAATATTTGATTAGCACGCCCTATTTTAAAAAAATAAAATAAAATAATAATTGTACACTTTTGGAGCAATTTTGTTAGGTACATTCAGCAGGAGCAAAGGTACCTAAAGTTGTAACATTACTGATATTTTGGTTCTGTTTTAGATCTTGGCAAGCCAATGCTAGTGTCTGCCACTTGAGCCTACAGATCTGGTTGTTTAAAGAATAGTTACACATAAGAAAAAGTCACATTTATTTCTAAACATTCAGCTGTAATTGCTGCAAATATGAGGCTTTTTATTACCAGTAACAAGTATTATATAAAAGGGCCTAATGTTTTCTAGTTCACCCTTTGCTAATGCAAACAGTTTTCCAATGGGTAGATCTTGCACACAGTGATAACCAAGTGAAAAATTCTCCTTGATTAGAAAATATGATTACAAAGTCAGAAAAAAAATGGCACGAGCAGTTGTAACACCTGAAAGTATTTTCTTTTAAACTGCTCTCAGAGTGGGGGACAAACACAACTTCAGATTCTTTATATTTCAAGTTGGCAGCATCCTGTTAAATTGCTTTGTGAGAGCCGAGTGTGCTGGCTGATGAATGCATACTCTGTGGTGTGTGATACCATGCATATAAAATGGTTTATTGAACAAAATAAACAATTCTTTGCCGTCTCTGACAGACAATTCTACATTTCTCTGCAGTCTCATAAATGACAGCTATGACCAGTCAAAGTAAAATCTACCTGTGCATTTGCAATGTCTTCTCTCTGTTTCATATAACTTAACCCTAAATACCTCTTCAGTAGTGTACACCTGTCACTTGTTTTGTCATATGGAATATCTTAAAATTCTTACTTTTAATAATGTGATATTTTTCATTTTCAAGATAATGATTTCTTTCCCACTGAGCTCATTATAAGGCATAAAACTTATTTTATAATAATATGTGTAACTTGAAAACTTAGGCTTTCATAGATGTTCAACTTATCTTTCTAATATCTCAAGTGAAGCTGTTGTTTCTTCCTAAACTGAATACATCTAATTTTCCATTCCATTATTTTCAGCTAGCATACAGGAGGAAACAGGCAGTGCGTGCTATTGAGTTGTTGCTTTTCAAGAAACAAATTTTGTGCCATTATTTTGAGCATCCAGTTTTCTTATTTTCTACATGGAAAAGTGGCACATGGAGCAGCACAGAGACTCTTAACTTTTTTTTTTTTTTTTTGGTTAAAGTTTTATTCTAATTTAAGAATATATTTAATATCTACTACAGTACATAGTTTTATTCTGTCCTTGCCACTGATCTTGTCTTTGATTTACCTGTGCCAAAAGGCATAGGAAGAAAGAGTAGAGATAGCGTGGCCATTATAACTTCATCCAATATGTCAAACAGAGTTCTAAAATTTAAAATGGTCGTGTTTTTCTGATGCACAATCCTTAGCATGATAAGAATTCTGATCTGTTAGAAACTCTCCCAGCATCCTTCGTTAGTAGTAAGTATACTGAAAATAATATGAACAGAATCTGTACCTCACTGATAACTAAGCAGTTCTGTGCTCATTATTTTTGACATCTGAACAAAGTCAATATTTAGCTAAAGATAAGAAGTTGATAAAAACTAAGGTAGTCTTTTTAAAGTATCCAATATAAACAATATATGGTCTGTTGACAGTTGCTTGGGAATTTTGTGTTAATAAAGAAAAATCAGAAGTTAAAAAATAGGTGCACAAGGCTAAGCCTGTTCAAGCTGTTGCATTGTTCCTGTTGGGGCTGACCACCTTCGGCACTGCTGAAAGGAGAAAACTCTTCAGAAGGCTGATTTCATGACTGGTGGATTTCAAAACACTTTGCAAAAGGGAAAAGTGAGCATTTTCCCAATCTACAGCAAAATAGTTCATCTTCAGGCAAGTTCCCTGCTTTGGAAATGACCTCTTTCTAGAAGCTCCTAGAAAAGATCTCTGAGTTAAAGAGAAACCCAGTCTGTGCTGACAGAGGAGCCTTGTGCAGAAATGCAGCCAAGGCAACGTGTATTGCCCAGTTGTCTTTGAGATGGTTGTGTAATGATGTCCTGGGTTAATGTCAACAGCAAAATACCAGCAGGAGACTGCTCTATTTTCTCTCTCTCTCTCTTTCTTTTTTTTAATGGTGTTAAGAAGAATAGGCTTCATACTACAAATATTAAGTGAGAGACACATTATTTTATGTTATGCTTTCAATGCAGTGTTTTTTCACAAGTGAGACATTAAAGTTTTATCATTTATATTCGACAACCTCCTCAGCACCCTTGTGCTTTAAAATCCAAATCTAATTCTGTAATAAAACTATTAATTTATGACCAGTGTGAATTTCTATAGCATGGATCAATATTGATTTTCTGAACCTGTTTCTCAGAAACTTGTTAAAATAAACAATCTGATTTAAAAAAAAAAAATCATTATATTTAAATTGAGAAAGAATGTGCTCAAGTCTTATTGCTGTATTTTGAGAGCTTGAAGACTCCTGTGAAGACTTAAACAGACTCGAGCTTGCCTAAGGCAATGCATAATAGTTTTTATGGTTTTCAGTCAAAGAATTCAATGTGAGGAGTAAAACAGTTTAATTTATACCAGTCAACAGTAGAACAATTAACTGTTAGAGCAGTTAACAATTCTTGGCTCTCAAGGGCAGATTATTTAGACCCATTTGGGTCACCTCAGTGCATAAGCCACATATGTAGTATCAGGCTGTCTCATTATGGCACTGCAGAATTTGACATATGGTCTGCAATTCCTTGTGTCTGGGGGAGGTGTCTGGTGCTATCTGGGATGTCCTTAGGGTATCCAAGACATCTGTGTGGAACTGGCAGATATGACACCAGATCAATGGGAGATCCACGCTCTTCTGTTATACTGACTGGAGGTCTAGCTAAAAGTCCTACCACCTCTGAAAGTGCACTAGGTTGAGTGTATCAACACCACCAGACAGAGCTGGACAATAAGCAGTGTTTGTATTGAATCCTTGAGTAGATAGGGTGATTTGAAACTTTTGATTTTACTCTTCCCACACATATTCCCTGCTAAATTTTTTATTCATTATTGATCTGAATGCTTTCTGGTCTGGTATTTTGGCTTGGCAGAGGTAAAGATACATATTTGGTTTGGTCCAAAACATATCTTTTCTTGTCTTTTCATGTTTATAAAATTTCCCCAAATTCTGGAAGATAGGTTGGATAATTATCTACTCATTAAACATGAGCCTTGTCCATGATCATAACTGGGGAGAACGTCTTGTGTTGTATGATTTGAGGATGGGAAGTTAGACAATCTGTGATGCAGCTGTTGGGTATAGAAATGATCAAATGGTTAGAAACACAAGATGGATTTATTGAGGGGGAGAGTCACTAAGGGAAATTTTGATAGTAGCTGGTACAGTGCAAGGTACCCTGCTTTATGATACAATAACAGATAAGGCCAAATAGGTTCCCTGTCTTCCCTGGAATGCACAGAGGCGGGAAACGTAAGTATTCAAGGAAGAGCTGATGACTGTCCCTAATCTAATGGTTATTTCTGATCATAACCTAGTATTTTAATAAATTTCCATAAGAGAGCATACAGTTTAATCAGAAGCAAGTTGAGATGAAAATATTTGGAAAGGAAATACTTCTTTCTGTTTTGGAGAATTTCTTCTGACCATCATTAAAATAAATTTCCCAGTACTCATAACACAGAATTTGAGTTACATATCTGCAAGCAGAATTTAGAAACAGCTGGCTGGCCTGGGTAAGGACCTCACTTGAGAGTTCCACATGAGCTGCTGCTTATTAGAGATTTCCTGAATCTCGTGTAGCTTTACGGTGCCAACATACAGCTGGAGAAATGTTGATTAATGCAAACATTGTGACTTAATCTTTATGAGAACCAGTACCTCAGAGACTCAGAAACAGCATGCAAACTCTGCTGTTCCTGTGCCCACAAATCACAGGTATCTAGACTGAAATTGTTGCGTGTTTGTTTCCTCTGAATCACCAAGTAGTAAGTGAGAGATTGCTGCAGAAATAAAAGTGGTTTATTTTTGGTGACAATGAAAGTGGGGAAGGAGGCCATAGGGACTGTTCTAATCACTCCACCATGGTTATAGTGAAGGTATCCTTTCTCTCTCTCTCTCTCTCTCTGTCTCTCTTTTTGTACACCTGAAAAAAAAAAAAAAAAAGTTCTCTATCTCTTGTCCTGTAGTTTCCTGAATTAAGTGTGTCTCCTGTGGACATCTTGCTGACAGATTCGATTAAAAAAGATCCCCTAATGGGAATCACCTTGTTTTCACTTGATTTTGATTTTTTTTAAGTGAAGGATGTAGCACTAATCAATGCAAAATACGGAAAATGCTAACGTGATATCTAATAATCTGCAGGTGGAGCAGATTTGTCTGAGATTTAGTGTTGTCTGTTTTCTGCTGTTCAAGAGCTATATAAAACAAACATAATAACCCTGCAGTTAAGCTGTGTTTGCTTCTTTTTAACCTCATCAGGGAAACATGTGGATGTTGGAATGCATAAAGGGCTTCCCTTGGCTTCACTTTTTCTTGTATATATCCAATGTACCCCTGTAACCTGTTGCTTCCTACCGTCTCTGGAGACTAGGTCTGATAGAAAGAATAGCTTAAGCAAAGAAATATTTATGATTAATGATTCCTTTTGCTTCTGTTCTTCAAAACTGAAAGCTTTGGTCTCAGTCAGCAGAAAGAATACAATTATCTCCTTAGAAACTTGCAGAGTGTTGGCCATTTTTCAGCATGGACATCACTTCCTGTTTGTCTCAGTGGGAAGAAACAGTACAGAAGCAATCCTACTTCAAGGTAAAGAGGAATAGACAGGGACAGTAAACAGAATAGAATCATAGAACGGCTTGGGTTGGAAGGGACTTCCAAAGCACATCCAGTTCCAACCCCCTGCTATGGGCAGGGACACCTCTCACCAGACCAGGTTGCTCAAAACCCCATCCCACCTGGCCTTGAACACCTCAAGGGATGGGGCATCCACAGCTTCTCTGGGCAGCCTGTGCCAGTGCCTCATCACTTTCTGAGTAAAGAATTTTTTCTAATATCTCATCTAAACCTCTTTTAGTTTAAACAATTACCCCTTGTCCTATGGCAAAAAGTCCCTCTCTTGCTTTACTGTAGGCCTGCCTTTACGTATTAGAAGACCACTATAAGGTCTCTCTGGAGCCTTTTCTTCTCTAGGCTGAACAACCCCAACTCCCTCAACCTGTCTTCATAGGAGAGGTGCTCCAGCCCTTTGAACATCTTCATGGCTCTCCTCTGGACTTTTCTAATAATTCCTTGTCCTTTTTGTGCTGGGGGCCCAGAGCTGAATGCAGTACTCGAGGTGGGGACTTACAAGAGCAGAGCAGAGTGGGGACAATCAGCTCCCTCACCCTGCTGGCTGCACTACTTTTGATGCAGCCCAGGACACAGTTGGCTTTCTGGGCTGCAAGCACACATTGCCTGCTCATGTTGGGCTTCTCCACCAACGCCCCAGGTCCTTCTGCTCAGGGCTATTCATAATCAATTCTCTGCCCAGCCTGTATCTGTGCTTGGCATTGCCCCAGCCCAGGTGCAGGACCTTGCACTAGGACTTGTTGAACCTCATGAGCTCCATAAAACAATTAGATCCTACTGTTAAACAAGCACACTCTTGATGTGGTGGAAGTGTGTTGTGTGACCACTGTTGGTGCTGAGGTGTTGTGTGTCAGGAGCATGCAGAGCCACAGGTGAGCTCCAGGTCTCTTTGTACTGGACATAGTACAGATGTCTAAGAAAAGGGACAGTTCCTGGATACAGTTCAGGTGTGCTGAGTGTTGGATTTGTGTCACTAGGTACTAAAAATCTCTTAAGCTGTATGCTCATTTGGCTGTATTATCTGATGCTGTGCAGAAGAGTCATCAAGTGACTTGCTATCTGACTGACTGCCCCTTGAACATTGCTGAGGGCTAGATGCTATTTGGATCTTGGATCTTTGTTTTTGTGTCTTTAGACTCTCAAAATCTCTCCATTAAGAGAGTGCACACTGAGTATTACATACCATAATCTACTCAAAGTGTGGATTTAAACAGGACCATACATCTTTATCCTGTCCAGGGGAAATATTTTAGTATGATCATCATTCTTTTTATTTAAGGAAAAAAAAAAGACATCATAAAAGTATCTTTGATGATGATGCTTAATGGCTTTATACTGTATAAGAGAGATAACGAGGCCAGCTCAGGAACCACAGCCTTAGCAGCAGAACTACAGCTTTGGTAGAGTTTGCACTTTGTATTTGCGCAGTGTCTTTGGTGATAATCTTTAAAAATTCATTTTCAGCTGTTTTTGTCAGATGTGTTTTGCTAGGGGCTGCAAACTAAGGGTTGGAATAATGACTTCTATCCTGTATGTATTCTCTGATCAGCCCTGTAAAGTAAGAGCTTTGTCATTCAGTTGTAAAAAAAAAAAAATAAAAATCACTGTGTTGGTACAGTTTTGATTACCATTACAGCACTTTTTTTTTTTCTTGGTATAACTATTTTTTTTTTTTTAAATTCACATCAGATTTTATCTTAATAGAACTTAGTATAGCTTGCATGTGACATAAGCTTGCGTTCTAGAGACTTTTGACATGACTGAGATGAATTCCTGCTTGAATCAGTTAGTCATTCAATTTGTCTGGGAATATAGTGCAGACAGAATATGAGATCTACCAGAATTTGAAACACTGGCTTGATTTTGATCTCAATTAAAGATACATGTTTGAAACAGATGTCAGTGGAACTTAGGTCAGATTTATATCCATGTAATTGAGACCAGTATCTAAGCCTCCTTGGCTAGTCTGTTCCCTGAGATGTTTTGTTCCCTTGTGCATTACACAAATTGGTCCTGTTTTGTCTTTATTATAACTGGTTATATGTCTCCTTTTGATCAATTCTGTATGCCATTTTTGCATCAGTCTTAACTGGGTGTACCCAGTTCATTATTGCAATTTAACTTAAAACTTTTTGAATGACCGGCAATCATAGCAAGTAAGAGAAACATCAGGATATCTTTATCTAATTCATTCAGATATGAGCATCTATGTTCATCAAATGACATTATGGATGGGTTGAATATTTATTGTTGTTACCATGTTCAAAAATATGCTGAACAGAAGTCACAAGTCTGTACAAGCAGGGTGAAATGAGTTGCTTAATGATGAGTGCCCGGGATTAGCATTTGTTTGCTATCTGAGGAATTGGCAAACGGTGAAGGTAACGCTGCTTGGCAGACTAATCCTGACTGCAACTGTCTTTTCCTCTGCAAGCTTTACTGAATGATTCAGTCAAGCTGGGAGGGATTTTCAAAAAAGGTATAATTGACCTAGATGGCTTTTTTATACAAAAACATCTATTGATGTTTTTGTAAAGGTCATCTTTGGCCCGTGACAGGTCTTGAAAGATGCTGACCCCTCTTTTCCTTTTTTTACCAAACATATTCTATTTTACTGTGATCTTAAACACTTAACCTAAGTACCCAAGCTACCATGGGTTTCTGCTAAAATCACCAGAGGGTGATAGCACTTCTAGAATACAACTCAGTAGACTGAAGATGTCTGTCTTTTGGTCTTTTTTTCTTAATTTGAACAGGCAGACAAGACTGACTTGGTTCCTGATTTGAAGTGGGTTGAACCCTTGATGTTGTGTCTGTGTTTTGCAGTAAAAACAGGCTAATCCCTTCCTTACACATAGTGTGAAGCCAATACTTTAAAAGCTGTGGATTTCTGGAGGCATACATATATCTAGGATTGATAGGGCTATTTTCTTCAATTTTAAATCAAGTGCTGGAAATATATGCTTTCTAACTGTAAAGGATTTTGTGAAGATTAGTGCTTGCAGAATATTTGAAGACATAAAGCACTGAATAAAGGTTACGTTCCATTATGTTATTTTTTGTAACTTTTGTTTGATGGAAAAAGAGAATTTCCTATACTGTGGTCCAAGTGAAATAAATACAATAGACTTCTCCAGTACAGTGATTGTGCTTTGTGATTAAGGAAGTGCCAAATGGTTCAGCGCTCCTAGGTGTACAGGAGTCACACTTCTGTTCATCTCATTTTGAAGTGAAATGCTCTGGAAATTGAATATATGAGCAATGTTAGATAGTCAGGAAGATACTGATAGAATAAAGTAAGTTGCTTGAAATTAATTATTTGGGAAGTGCTTTGCAAAGCAGAACTATAAAGAGGTAAAATTTTCAGCTGGCTCATTAAAATATGAGCACGTTATATTCATCAGTGAATTAGTGATTAATGTCCCATTTTATTTTCATGTAAAGTATAATATCTGAAACACTGATGTATGCTTATTTCCAAGATACATAGCTTCCAAGTGGTTCATTTGTGAAGGTGTAGTTTAATTAATCGTTTATTATAAATTTTGTCTGATTTTATACCTTGAACATTGATATTACTGTTTTGAGTTAGTTGTGTGTTTTCCAGCTAAACTTAGATCTGAATCCAAAAAATTTTTCATCTGTATTTGATTCTTCTTCAGATGGATTTGAACAGAATAATTTTCATTTCTGAGATAATTTATGCCATTTTTCACTTTTCTGTATGTCTGAGTCCAAGGCTGAAAGTTTAATAAGTGCACAGGGAAAAGACCTCTAATAACATTAAGAACCTGTACTTTTAGATAGGTTCCTACTGTGTTGTTTTAGAGAGAACAGAGTCACCTGGCTCCCTTACTGATTTCAGGCACTGAATATCAAAACACAAAGCCAACCAATTAACCCTTATCTCCCTGTCCTTATTACATAGGCACCAAATCCTATTTTAAAAAGTGCTTTGGCTTTAAAGTCATAGGCATTTATCGTATTTCAAATGCCTATGTAACTTCTAAAGTTCAATGTGTATTAAATGTATGTATGTTATACATAGTACATGCATTTTTTTTTTGAAAGGTTTCCTCTGGAAGTAGACTCATATATGTTAGGATGGACCTGTGGTGTGCTCTCATAGGAATCTTACTAATGACATTAAAGAAAACTGCCTCATGGTGGTGTACTGAGGAGCATGTTTGTGATGTATTACTCAAACTCAGTCATTGTGAGCTGGGCGATGAATATGTTAGGCTCTGTCAAAAGCAGGGTGTTTCTAGATATTGAGCAAACCTCCAGTGGCAAGCAAGCAACCAAATGGAAATTCTCAGCATTGCGATTTTGAATTTGATCACTTGTATTTTACCTTTTGTACTGAAGAACTGAAGAAATTAGTGCCCCCCCCCCCCTTTTTTTTTGTTTTGTTTTTTCCGGGGGAGGGGGGGGTGGGGTGGGGGGCTGGGAAGGAGGGCGAGGTAGGTACTGGAACAGGTTGAAAAGAGCAGTTCTGCAGTATTTGTGCTGGGAAGGGCATCACAAGTCGGGGGACCAAACAGTTTGAGGGTACAGGTAGTCAGCACTGCTTAACACATTATCCCATAAAATGCAGCAGCAGCAATGCCATGCTGCGGGGGGTCATGCTGGTGTACCGTGCTTTGTTCAACTCTATCTTCAGAACCCTACGGTCCATTTGCTATAAATAGTTCCCTTCATGGTACATTGTTCAGTGTGGAGCAGATATCTTCAGCAGAAATCATTCCACTCTGAGTCAAAGTCAAATTTCAATGTTAGTGACTACAGGGGAAACTGAGAGTTCAATCAATAATCTCCTTGTCCCCCTGTTTCCATGTAGACTTTGATTCATTGTGTACCCAGATACTCTCTGTTTCTTAATTAAGAAGCAATGAATTGATAAGTGGCATTGACTTTTCAGAATACTGCCAGGGCTAGATCCCCTTGGGTTTCTATTCCTCCTGCAACTGAACACTTCAGCCTTCAAAAAATTTGTTTTGGCTTCTGAAGTAGGGATGTCATATCATTTTACAGTAGCGAGTGTTTCTTCCCACTTGCAGCAATGTGGAAATCACCACAGGGACCAAGATTGTTCAAGTGTTCAGCAAGAAAAGCTATATCCCGTTCATAAATCTCTAAGTCAAGTCTCAAATAAAAGTCATGCAGCAAACCAGAAAATGAATTTTATTTTAAATCGAAACAGGGATCAGCAGATATACCTTGGGATTTGGAAATGATTAAGTGTAAGATTCAGTTAAGAAGTTTCACCTCTCAAGAAAATATAAAGCAAACATTCTTATACCCGACCTATAGATCTTTACTGTGTTCAGCATAATAAAATGACTGATCCAATCATGTATTGATGCAGAAGATCTTGGAGCATTTTTGCTGAGATGTGAGTCAATAATACATTTTGTGGTTTGGGCTTTTCTTTTCTGGTTAAATCGTGTTTTAGCTTCAGTTCCTCTCCCTCTGAATTGTAAGTCCTACTGGTAGCTGTCAAAATGTGCTAAAGGCTATGCTTCATCTAATCTTTGCTAATATTAATGGGAATCTCAGTGTAAATTGAGATTCCAATCCTAAAGACTCAAGCTTGCTCACTCTATTTATTGTCCTGTAGAGTCATATCCAGCAGAGAAATTGAGAATCTGAAGGAAAAGTATTGGGTAAAGTATGTAAATCCAATGTCCTAAGTGGATAAAATTAGAAAACTAAATTAATGGTGTGTCTAATTGATTCAATGTGTGCTTGCAGTTTTCAGTGTTGAATCTTAGAATGATTTTCAAAGCCTGTTTAATTCCACCTTTAAGGGACTCCTGCCTGCACCAGTTCTTAAACAGACTTTGGCTTTGTTCTTCTTGATTGTCCATGTTGGTTTTTAGGGTTTGGATCATGCTTTCCTCTACTGTAACTAAGACGATGTCTTCCAGATCTTGCTTTTCCAAATGTAAAAGTCACACTGCTGGTAGTGTTGTTCTATCTTGTCTTATGGTAAAGATAATTTTGTCACATTTGGCTCCTGTTTACTTAATTTGCCAGGCTAAGGAAAGGACTCATATCAAGATTTAGCATAGTTTGTGTGGTATGTGGAAAAGGTATTCAGTCTGTGCTGCTGATGCATCGCCAAAAAAAAAAAAAAAACAACCAAAAAACAGATAACCCCATGCTTCCTGTGCATAAATTATGTATAAATGTGCATAAATTCCAGTAGACGATTTCACTGAATATGGAAAAATACATGATGGAGAGTGGCTTTTGCCATTTCAAGAGGGGCTATGCTCATACTTCTGTTGTGAAAACAGCCTCTGTGTCTTCCACACCATAGCAGAATCTGGTCTATTGGAGCACTCCTTAGTCTGTTACCAAATATAGGAAAGCACAAACCATTACTCACAGGCTTGGGCCATTATTGGGGCTGTTGTGGGCTCAGAAACAGAATGATAAGTCTTTGAGTTTGGATTTCTAGGCGCTCACGCACAGACCACATGTTTACAGTGCCTGGACTCTCATGGGGTAGCTTTCCCCAGGGGGAGACTAGAGAGGGCAAACCCTGCCAGTTTTGTGAATGATATCAAGATCAAGCATTTTGACATTTGGGAATAGGAAATGAGTCCTTCCTGTGTTTAAGCTTCATATGCTTTTTTGAAATTTCTCCATGCTCTCTCCTGCTTTTGTTTTTCCTCTTATGATAAATTCCTATGAGTGAAAAAATATATTTTATCAGTTTCTGAATCACTCTGTGCCCCACCAAAGTGCAGGAGAGTTTTTAGTTCCTATTTCACCTAGATTCTTGACAGACAAAATTCTCCTTGCTTTTAGCATATTCCTGTGAACAGGATCAAGGTGTGCTATTTTGATATGATATTATCTCCATTTAGCTTTGTCTGATTTGAGGCAGAACCACTGAAGCAGTGATCTCTGACTCTGAAGAAAGCTTGCTCAAGTCAGAGCTCTCCCTGCATAGACTAGCAGATCTGTCAAAACTGACTTTAATCCATCCGCTGATTTTCACTTGTGTTATTTACCTTTCATTAGTCTATTAGCAGAAAACTGCTGCTAGAATCTGAGAGACTGAATGCTTTGCTTGTATGTGTTGAAATTCATTTGAAGTAAAATACGTTTGTAAATGGGATAAAAAAAAAAAAAAGAAAGAAAGAAACAGGTACTTTTTTTTTAGCTTAAGCTCAAAAGTAATAATACTAAAATATGCTGCTGCATCAAATCTGTAGCTAAGAGACTTAAGCATCTGGAAACGGAGAGGTGCTAGTACTAAGCTTATTTTTTTTTTTAATAGAATTAGGATTCATAGAGCTGGGAAGACTGAAAAAATAGCTTGGCTTCAGGACGGATGAAGCATTTATTATTAATTAATGCTTGGGAAGATCATGTTATAATAATGGCTTGAAAAGATCAAAGGGTATAAATCTTCCAGGTTTCAATTCACAAAGTTTTTAGTCATGATGAAATTTATCTGAAGAAGTAGTGCCATGAAATTTGGTGTTAAGGTTGGATGGGGAATTCTGAAAGTAATTCTGGGGATAATATTTAAGATCAGCTATTGTTTGGATTAAAATGAAATATGACTATTATGATAATCTTTGTTGCGATGCCCTTCATCAAATCATCTCATTATTACTTCTGCTGCAGGCTGTTTCTTCTTTCATCTATACCCAGACTTCTCAAGGAGAACTCTGCTGAAATCAGATTGAGCAACCTGATCTGAAATCAGTTTTGACTCTGTTCTGAGAGGCAGGTTGGATTAGAGGACCTCCTGAAGTCGTATCCAACCTGAATTATTCTATGCTCCTGTATTATGTTGATGAGAGACCAGACCAAGGCCAAATAGCAGGGAATGTATTTGAAATTTCAGGTACACTGGGAAGGCAGAGAGCTGCCACAACACAGAAGTGTAATTGTAGCTTTTAGCATTAACTGACTGGAATGTAAAACTCTGCTTTACTAAAATCAAAAGAGGAGAAACAGACTGGGGTGAGCAAGGAAGGGAAAAATATCTTGGTGAGATGCTTTAATCCACTGAATTTTGTGGTCCTACTGCAACTGTAGCAATAAATGTTCAGGGACTTTATTTTAGGAGGGATCAGAGATTAGGTACAGGCATATGTTTTGTAAGGGGTACACTGGACGGGAGAAAAGCAGCAGGACAGTCAGCAGCGAGGGGCTTCTGTGTGTTGTGTCAATGATGCTGTACACTGTAGCATATGTCAAGGTGGGAGAAATGTGTTTTTATGCCTATGAATTAATCTGCTTTTGTTAAGAGGCAGGCAGGTACACTTCAGTTGTAGTTTCACCTCTAATCCTTCTTTACTTTTTTTTTTTTTCTCCCCCTTTTCTTCTTTCCTCTTAGCTCATATTAATGCCATTGCTTTTCAAAAAGTAATTCCAATATTTTCTTTTCTTACCCTGACTGACTCAATCCTCAGTTGGTAGTCATCAGCACCTGTGTTTTGTGCACTGAACTAAATGACCTTTTCTACCCACTCAGGACATTCTTTTTTTCCACCTCATCTGAGACTGATACTTTCCTCATCAACAGTGAACATGCCAATTTAAAGCTAAGTGGGAAAACTGAACTCTGGCATGCTAGTTCCAGCAGGCAGCCTTAATTTATATGCCAGTAAGTTGCATGGATTTACAACACTCCTTTTATTCAGAACAAAAATGAATAGTTGCCATGGTTACTATGAAATCACAAGATACTATACAAAACTGGGAGATAAAAAGCATTATCATTAAAGCACACATTTGCCAATGAATAAGAACAGTCCTTTCCTTTCAATAATGTTTTTAACCAACAGAAGAGTGACATCATGCCAGTTGCTTTTATACGCAATGATAGAGTACTGAACCCTTCACAGAGTGACCATAAAGATAGTGCATTTCCAAATTTGTCTCAGATGTATCCCTGGAATGTTTCTAGAAACAGTCATATTGAAAGAAACTGGTGCCTTTACTCATTTCCATATAAGAACATATTTTCTTTGCATGTGGGAATATACCTGTTTTCCATTGCTTATATTTAAACCATGAAAAAGAAATGCTTTCATACTTGTGTTAGACAAATTCTGGCTTCTTAACCTCTCTTGGTACTCTACATAAATGTATTAACTGTGGTGAGAGTTGCACTGCTGCTAAAATCAGTGAGCCCTGAATATACCAAAACTTTGGCAATCTAGATAAAAGAGAAATGGGCATGCTTTTGCTGACTTGTGTGGCAGGAATCAGGTATCCATACATTTCTGGCCCTCTGTGCCAGTATAACCTCCTGCCACAGAGCCTAAGTGACCTGTATTTAGTTGATTAAGACTCACTGGAGTGCTTTGCCACAGTATTTTCAGGACTGGGGAGAGCACTCAAAGAAAGTGAAGATGTTGACAAAGCTGCTGAGAGGATTAAGCACAGAGGAAATTTCATAGACTACAGAGGGAGGAAGTATGCAGCCCAAGTGTGTTGGACTAGCTAGCTTTGAGAAAGGTCAGACTAAATAAACACATTTTAAAGTTGCTTAACTCTTTCCTTTCCTGGATCTTATTTTGTGCAGTGAGCTCTCTGTTCGGAAATAGCAGGACCAAGTTCACCTTTATGTCCTTATTTAAGGTAAACATGTAACTGGCTGGTGTTTTTTCCTGCTTTGAAATGTCTGTTCTTTTTGAGAGCAGTCAGGCTCTTCTCTACTATTTATTCATATAGGTATCCTTGATAAGGTCAATATATTTTTGAGTGACTTCATTACAAAATAAAGGTCATGATCCTGTGTTTAGAACAAAAGTACTGAAGCAGGTTTGTATATCAAGAAAAAAGATAAGGTATAGAAATGTACCTTTGTGAGGCCAAAATTACATAGAATGGTGATTGGTTACCTTGAAAACTCTAATTAAATCTAATTAAAGAAAGTGGATATTTATTTTATCTGGAATCACTGAAAGTAAAGTCCAATCATCAGTGAATAAGCTACATACTTAATATAGTTCTGTAAGATGGATGAAAATATATGAATATGTTGCTTCCTTAAAAGTCTAGATGTAATTTTGATTTAATACTTATTGCAAGTTCATATCAAATCTTGAACATATCATAAACCCTCTAATAGTAAACCAGCAGCAATTGTTTTTATTTCTTATAAAAACATTGAACCAGCTTCATATCTTAAAAAGGTGACCAGTCTATTTGTTATACATATTATACCATTAGGTATACTTGTGGTTGCAGTAGAGGAATATAAACTGAACAAAAGCAGAGGAGTATTGTGAAAACTTACTCAAGACTTTATATTCCATGTATTTTTTTTTTTTTTAGTGTAATTATTTATATTTATACTCCAAATTCTTTATTTTCTGTTACAATTACAGAGATACGAATTTTCCGCATAGTGCTAAAAAACATGTGCACAAAAAAGCCTTGACTGTCAAAGCATGAATTGCATTTATACAATATTTGAAGCACTTTTTTTTTGCATGCCAAGCGTGCACGAACTGCCAGTCATGAACAAATTTCCATCCTGACTATGTATCATAGCCTTATTTATAAATACCATATATAATCCTGGAGCAAATGGAAGGACCCAGGATGTACATGTTTATCTTATTGCAAATGTGCCTATGATGTCTGAACCTCTTTGGGCCAATCCAATGGAAAAGGATCCAATGGGAAGGGCTCAGCACAGGATATCTGAAAATAAACTGACTGCAGAAGAAGCTGCAGTACAAGACAGAGGGAACCTCCAAAATGAAAAGGATGAAGTAGAATATTTACTGATGTTATTAGACACGCTTTGATACAGCCGTGGTATCCAGAGGCAGGAGAATGGCAACTCTTAACATCTTTAAATAAATAAATACATAAAATGGTTGGGGTCAGTGTGGGGAAGTGCAGGCTCACCAGTCTGACTCCTGTACCAGGCAGATTGGCAGAAGTTCTGTTGACAGGCAGTCTGCAGAATGGTGTTCAGCAGAGCTGCGGTGACAGAAGACTTGTCTTTGTAAGGCTTCTTGGAATCCTTTCAAGGTGCCAGCAAGCTTATTGATGGGTTGATCCCAATTCAGTGAAGTTTTCAAAAGGCAAAACTTAAAAATTTTTAATTCATCTGAAGGGATGAGAGGAAATATCTTGACATGGATTAATAGGTGGCTGAAAGGTACACAGGTGAATGTCTTGGCTAGAGACAAACACTTTTGAAGGTCATAAAGTTTACGGATGATAATGTAATTAAAGGTAGTAAGCATAGGCAGTGTAGATTCATAGAAGGACTTTACAAGACCTAAGTAACAA
Organism: Anas platyrhynchos; assembly: GCF_047663525.1. Classification (NCBI taxonomy): domain Eukaryota; kingdom Metazoa; phylum Chordata; class Aves; order Anseriformes; family Anatidae; genus Anas; species Anas platyrhynchos. Next base: position 32,506,193 of record NC_092590.1, on the reverse strand, counting down.
CTGAATGATAGGCAAAATGATAGATAAATGTGAAGTGATCCACCAGGGAAAATGGACTGGGCTTTACATATACAGTGGCAGGCTCTGAACAAGACATCTCCCAGTGTTTTCCGTGATGACTGTCTCAGGTTGTGGCAGATTTTAGTGGGACCCATACAAGTTTGTAATGGATAATGCAAAGTAAATCACTCTACATACATTGCAGGAAGTAGAAGTCTTTTTCTCAAAGTCAGTCCATGGTCATTTCTGAATGACAGAGGAAGGTCTTGAATCACGCTGTAGCCCGTTCCATTAACTGAGTAGCATTGTAGTTTCCATTTTTAGATCACTTCACAGGGTGCAGCAAAGGAGCAATCTCATTGCCTTCCCAATACAATCTGGGCTTGACTGTGTATAAGGGCTTTTGAATTACTCATGTCCAACCTCTTCTCCCCAGTATTTATGCAGGGAAATTTACTCAAGAAGATGCATTTTTGGGCACATATCCAACTTTTATGAGTAAAATAGCATTAGATGTGAGAGAAAGCAGAGCCATTTCAAATGATTATGTCAGTCAGGCAGGGAAAGAAAACAATGCGATGCGAAAAAATATACTATTGAATATTCATGAGAATCAGGCCTATTTAAACCAATGTTTTTCCAATCAGCCATTTATAAGTAATCCACAGGTTGAAATTTGTGTACAGTAGAGATTCCATAAACAACTGGAAACTGCAAACAATGAAGTCAAACAGTTAGTCAAACTGATAATCCAACAGTAGTGAAAAGGGCAACAATTAACTTTTTTTTTTTTTTTTCCCAGAAATTGTCTGTGCTGTTTTAATATATCATGCAGCTAGAACATGACCTGCAACAGAGCCTTATTTAGTGAATATGGGATCCAGTTCTGGAATCCAAATTTCTGATGTCTATGGGAGTTGATGCTGTTGGCAGGTAGCTAGCTGTATCTCTGATTTATTACAGCACAGAACAGTATGTCCTGGCAGTTGGGGTTCAGGACAGGTGTGCCTCACTTGAAGTCACAGTCCAGCACTGTAAATGCTTCTGATGAATTCCTTGCTTGGCATTGCAGATATATCTGAATGCATTTTTTTTGGGTCTTATCTAGGAAATTCTTCGTGGATGGTGAGGGCCACATCCTGCTCCCCGTCCCCTTCAGTGCTGCGATGCCTGGCTATAGGCTCTTCAGAAGGGACAGGCAGCATGGAAGGGGTGGCGGTGTGGCTCTCTATATTAGAGAGTCTTTCGATGTTGTAGAACTCGAGGCTAGGAATGACAAGATCGAGTCCCTTTGGGTTAGGATCGGCAGGGACAACAAGGCTAGTGTCCTGGTCAGGGTCTGCTATAGACCGCCGAACCAGGATGAGGAGACGGATGAGGAGTTCTACAGGCAGCTGACAGAAGTTGCGAAATCGTCAGCGCTTGTACTCGTGGGGGACTTCAACTTCCCAGACATATCCTGGAAGCACAACACAGCCCAGAGGAAGCAGTCTAGGAGGTTTCTGGAGAAAGTGGAAGATAGCTTCCTGACGCAGCTGATTAGTGAACCTACCAGGGGTGGTGCCCTGCTAGACCTTCTCTTCACAAACAGAGAAGGACTGGTGGAGGATGTGATTGTCGGGAACAGTCTTGGGCAGAGTGACCACGAAATGGTGGAGTTCTCTATTCTTGGCGGGGCCAGGAAGGGAACCAGTAAAACCACTGTATTGGACTTTCGGAGGGCTGACTTTAGGCTGCTCAGGACACTGGTTGGTGGAGTCCCATGGGAGGCGGTTCTGAAGGGCAGAGGGGTTCAGGAAGGCTGGGTGCTATTCAAGAGGCAAATCCTAATGGCACAGGAGCGGTCTATCCCCATGTGCCCAAAGATGAGCCACCGGGGAAGACGACCAGCCTGGCTCAACAGAGAATTGTGGCTTGAGCTTAGGAGGAAAAAGAGGGTTTATAATCTTTGGAAAATTGGGCAGGCCACTAGGGAGGACTATAAGGATGTAGCGAGGCTGTGCAGGGACAAAATTAGGAAGGCCAAAGCTCATCTGGAGCTCAAGCTGGCTACTGCCGTTAAAGATAACAAAAAACGCTTTTATAAATACATCAACACAAAAAGGAGGACTAAGGAGAATCTCCATCCTTTACTGGATGCGGGGGGAAACTTAGTTACAAGAGATGAGGAAAAGGCGGAGGTGCTCAATGCCTTCTTTGCCTCAGTCTTTAGTGGTAAAACCGGTTGCTCTCTGGATACCCAGTACCCAGAACTGGTGGAAGGGGACGGGGAGCAGGATGTGGCCCTCACCATCCACGAAGAACTGGTTGGTGACCTGCTACGGCACTTGGATGTGCACAAGTCGATGGGGCCGGATGGGATCCACCCAAGAGTACTGAGAGAACTGGCAGAGGAGCTGGCCAAGCCCCTATCCATCATTTATCAGCAGTCCTGGCTATCGGGGGAGGTCCCAGCTGACTGGCGGCTAGCAAATGTGACGCCCATCTACAAGAAGGGCCGGAGGGCAGACCCGGGGAACTACAGGCCGGTCAGTTTGACCTCAGTACCAGGGAAGCTCATGGAGCAGATCCTCTTGAGAGTCATCATGCGGCACTTGAAGGGCAAGCAGGCGATCAGGCCCAGTCAGCATGGGTTTATGGAAGGCAGATCCTGCTTGACGAACCTGATCTCCTTCTACGACAAAGTGACGCGCTGGGTGGACGAGGGAAAGGCTGTGGATGTGGTCTACCTTGACTTCAGCAAGGCTTTTGACACCGTTTCCCACAGCATTCTCCTCAAGAAACTGGCTGCTCTTGGCTTGGACTGGCGCACGCTTCGTTGGGTTAGAAACTGGCTGGATAGCCGGGCCCAGAGAGTTGTGGTAAATGGAGCCAAGTCCAGTTGGAGGCCAGTCACTAGTGGCGTCCCCCAGGGCTCGGTGCTGGGGCCGGTCCTCTTTAACATCTTCATCAATGATCTGGATGAGGGCATTGAGTGCACCCTCAGTAAGTTTGCAGATGACACCAAGCTAGGTGCGTGTGTCGATCTGCTTGAGGGTAGGAAGGCTCTGCAGGAGGATCTGGATAGGCTGCACCGATGGGCTGAGGTCAACTGTATGAAGTTTAACAAGGCCAAGTGCCGGGTCCTGCACCTGGGGCGCAATAACCCCAAGAAGAGCTACAGGCTGGGAGAGGAATGGCTGGAGAGCTGCCAGGCAGAGAAGGACCTGGGAGTGATGGTGGACAGTCGGCTGAATATGAGCCAGCAGTGTGCTCAGGTGGCCAAGAAGGCCAACGGCATCCTGGCTTGTATCAGAAACACTGTGACCAGCAGGGCTAGGGAGGTGATCGTCCCCCTGTACTCGGCTCTGGTGAGGCCGCACCTCGAGTACTGTGTTCAGTTCTGGGCCCCTCGCTACAAGAAGGACATCGAGGTGCTTGAGCGGGTCCAGAGAAGGGCGACGAAGCTGGTGAGGGGCCTGGAGAGCAAGTCCTATGAGGAGCGGCTGAAGGAGCTGGGCTTGTTCAGCCTAGAGAAAAGGAGGCTCAGGGGTGACCTTATCACTCTGTATAAGTATATTAAAGGAGGCTCTAGCGAGATGGGGGTTGGCCTGTTCTCCCATGTGCCTGGTGACAGGACGAGGGGGAATGGGCTAAAGTTGCGCCAGGGGAGTTTTAGGTTAGATGTTAGGAAGAATTTCTTTACTGAAAGGGTTGTTAGACATTGGAACAGGCTGCCCAGGGAGGTGGTTGAGTCACCATCCCTGTAAGTCTTCAAAAGATGTTTAGATGTAGAACTTAGGGATATGGTTTAGTGGGGACTGTTAGTGTTAGGTCAGAGGTTGGACTCGATGATCTTGAGGTCTCTTCCAACCTAGAGATTCTGTGATTCTGTGATTCTGTGAAATTATTAAGGAATGCTGACTGTTCCTTACAGCAAAAACCCATGATCTAGGGAGAAAATCAGTATGCATAGAAGCTGTGATTGTCCAAGCTCACCTAGCAAAACCAAGACTAGATCAGAAACTACTTGATTTAATTTGCAAAGTAGTCTTCTGTCTAGCTCTTAGCCCTTGTAAACTGCTCAGGGTCTTGCATTGTTTGTTATCATGCTTCACGTTTCCAGCTTGTTAACTAGAAGTTTCTTTTGAAATCTGTGTGGCTGTGACATCAATAGATTAAGATTTTTCTTCTCGCACTTCAACATTGTATGTAGACTTTTTTCATTGTTGTAAAAGAACTGGGGGATAGAATGACGGGAACTGTATCTGAAGTAACATGAGCTAATAAAGTCCTTTTGTTCATTTCGGATTTAAAGAAATGTTATTTTCTAAGAGTATAAGACTATAAGAGTCAGATGAGCTGGAATCATCTTTTTAAACCAGAAACAGTGAGCTTTATTCACTATTTCGGAGAACTTATCCAAGAAATAGGAGATCTGGTTTAGGGGGTGTTTTCCAAGAGTATTACCTAGCTACTGGGGAATATACTATTCTCTTATATATTATAATAGCATAATCATAATATAAAGTGGAAACAGCATTCATTTTGAAGATGAGAAAAAACAAAACAAAACAAAAACAAACAAAAAAAATAACAAAACACAACATAAGGCCAGAAAGAACCCCAACAGAAGAGTGTTTAATAGCTAAGTACTCGTAAGTGGGAGAAATAGGTTCTGTTTTATACTTATTGGAAGGTTTGTACATTTATTGTTAACTATTACTGTATTAAAAAACGATCTTGAAAACATTCAGTCCTGGGACTGGAAGAAAGAGTCTCTGTTCTACTGGAACTGGTTTAAATGGCATCATTGATGTGGTCTCTGCTGTTTGTATGTGGATATACATGTATTTATACACATATGTATGCATGTGTAAGGCAACCTTTAAGCATCCCTATGGATCAGTGCCTTCTAAGGTCTACAGGTGGACCTGAAGTGCTGCACACCTGACAGCTGGATTACAGCACTGTTTAGTCAGAACATATGTGCCTAGCTGTTTTGCGTGAGAGATGAATTCCTGCAGAAAACAAACTGTATTAAAGGCTAAGAAAATTGAAGAGATTTTTTTTTTTCCTCCTCACAATGCTGCTGTCAGGTGAGTTCAGGTGTGAAATATGTTCAGTGGTGTCTACAGCACTATATTTCTGAATTCCTTAAATTCTGTTTTAGCCACATAAACTACCTTTAGACCATGCTGTTAGCCTTTCTGAGGCTTAGAGTATTATCTACAAAGTAGTGGCAAAACTATAATGGGGGTAATAATGGTAATGTAAAACAAATGTGGCAATATAAAGAGGGATATAATGGCAGTAAATGCCAGGTACTTGCAGAAATTGGACATTCTTCTTGTTCTGAATTCTTTGACTGGAATCATAACTATGATTTCACATCAGTTTAGGCTTGCTTGGAAGAGTTAAAATCTTTAACAGAGAGGAGTAAATAATATAGATGCAATAGTCAGATGTTGCTTTAAGCTGTCCTACTTACAAATATAACAATATCTACTCAGTCAGGAAACAGAGACAATGCACCCTTAGCTACCCTTGTGTAGCTGAGTCTGAAGAAGTGGAAGTCAAATGCTTAGAATGGTAAACTGCCTAAGCTAAAACCATACTGGAAAAAATGGTTGTTGAATTAAAAATACATGTGAACGTACTGGTTTGTTTGGTACAATATTTTGAAAATGCAAGAGGGACACATTTGTCAGATTATGCGTTATTAGAAAGTGTATTATATCCACCTCTTCACCCACGTATAATATTGTAATTATTAGCTAGCTAATAATTGTAATGCTATTATGACCTCCTAACAGTGAAGTTTCTTAGATAAAGGGCACTGTGCATACAAAAGGTGCAAAAGTAATCTTTTGTGTGTATTATTTTCAGTGAAAATAATATTTTCCAGATCTAATTACAAGATAAGAGTATCTTGGATCATGAGGACTAACTGTAGATGCCAAACTAATATAACAATAATAATTACAATCTTGCACCTTTTTCAGAGCACAGAAGGAACAGATCCTAGCTATTTCCAGCACAGAGCATCTTGGAGTCAACAGTTGAAGAAATGAATTAGTACACCTCTTCCCTGTGCCTGAAATTCATTACTTTTCCTTAATAAGGTATTTCTTCTTATAACTATTTCCCTCTTTCAGAATAATAATGAATTTCCTAAAGTCAAAAAGAAAAAAAAAAAAAAAAAAAAGCTCTGTATTGCTGTGTAGAAACAGTACATTAGACCTTGTGACAGAGAGATACTATCTGTCTAAGGAATGGAAATAACCTCAGGCTTATTGGATCTCAAGATTGCCTTAGGAAGAAGGAGCAAATGGACTTGGTGCAGATGTTTCAAAATAGAGATAAAAAGCTGGGTTTATATCAGAAGAAAGTTAAAAGCTATACTGAGGTTCCAGAGAATGCACTTGCTGTTGATGGTTATATGTTGATATACTCAGGAAAATTGTAGAACACCAAAAGTGTTTAAAAAATGCATCTTATTACAAGTACAATGCATCTTATTTTACACTAAAAGAAGATAACAAAAAATAAAATTCAATGAGAAGCATCTCACATATCATGGATTTTTTAGTGTCTTTTTTCATTGTCTATGTGAGTGAGCTGTCTAATTATTCTTTATCTAGCTTTAAAACCATATTTTCACCTGAATATTTTTATTTTGTGTAACTCTAATTAAATTCCTTGATGGAAAAGAGAATACTGAGGAGAGACCTCGTTAATGTATACAAATATCTGAGGGGAGGGTGTTGAGAGGATGTAGCTGGTCTCTTTTCAGTTGTGCCTAGTGACAGGATGAGAGACAGCAGGCACAAGCTGAAGCACAGGAAATTTTGGCTGAATATGAGGGGGGGCACTTGTTTACTGTGAGGGTGACAGAGCACTGGAACACGTTGCCCAGAGGTTGTGGAGTCTCCTTCTCTGGAGATATTCAGAACGTGCCTGGATGCCATCCTGCGCAATGTGCTCTAGGTAATTCTGCTTGGCAGGGGTGTTGGACTGGATGATCTTCAGAGGTCCCTGCCAACCTCGGCCATTCTGTGGTTCTGTGATGAGGGGTGTACAGTATCTGATGATGTTTCTTGTGTTGTCAGCCTCTTCGTTGCTGACTGTTTTGTTTGTAGAGATGTTTTGCTTTTTAAGAGTCATCAAACGTTTCCTTTCTTTTGCACTGAGTAGAAACCTAAATTAGTGACATATGAATAACCTTTACTTTGGAAGTTAGTGTCCTTAGGAATAATATGTACTAATATAAATCAATCAGTTTCATGAAACCTGTACCAGAAAACAACAAGTGCTGGTAATTCTTTTAAAAGTCTTTTTGAAAAAGACTTATAAAGTTAATATATCTTCTACCCCTAGGGTACTGAACAGCTTAAAACACAATAAGGTTAACTTAACAGTTAATTGCTCTTATGTTTCGGTGCACCAGCAAATCCATCAATATAAAGATAGTAGACTCTGCATTCTTCAAAGGTCTTCTCTTTTGTCTCAATTAAAATGCGATCAATATGGTCTCAATTTCACCAGCTTGCATGCAAGTTACCAGACAATTGTGTGCATCCCTATTTGCCACTGTGCTCCACTGGAATAATTCAAGAATCCATCTTGTGACAACCTAGAGATGTTTTGTCACCTGTATATTTTTATAAAATAGTAGAGATTTTTCTTTGCCAATAAGTACCAGGTGTCAAGAGCTCTTGGGATTAAGGGTAAGGTTGGATTACTTCCATAAATATGAAAGAAAAAGGTGAACAAATGATTTTCACAGTGGTTAGAAAGGAAACATCAGCATTCTGAAAATCTAGGAACACTAAATTGCAATTAATAGAATCAATGACAGTGACAGTATCTTGCTGACTGGTAACCATCTACTTTCCTATTGACTCCCTTCTAGTCCAACTGAGGGCTGTCTTGCTGCTGCACAGGTTTCATTCCTTTGGAGAAAGATTTCATTATCCTTTCACTTGTTTTTATGTCACTCTGCTGCATGTCCCAACAAAAAAAATATCCAGTGAGAAGAAGGATATGAGAATATGCGTCTTAGTAATATGCTTTGCACACAGCATAATTTTTAAAAGAATGATTTATAAAAAAATGAAGTTATTATTTTGTCTATGATTTTTGGGACATTTCCAAGCTGAAAAACACTGGAGAGAAGGTTTTTTGAATACTAACAGTATTTTTGGCTACTATACAGTAAACATCCAGTGGTCTGTGATGTAATCTGTGGCATTTATTGGCAGCTTGCCAGAAGCTGTATTGCAATTTTCAAAATATACATTTTTTTTTTTTCTCTAAAATGGATTTCACAGGAATGCATTTACTATTTTAAACTACTTTTAATAGCATATATAGCTAGTCAATTATAATAATAAAAGTAAAGGTAAGTATGTAGTAGTCTGTTTTATTCATTCATGGTAATACATTACAAGTTACAATATGTATTCTAGGTCTTTTGCAGGTATGCTTTCTGCTGACACTTTATTCCTTTAAATCAAAATATTTTAAATAAGAAGAGTCAATTTCCAATTCATTGTATTTATCAAAGTATTTTTAATCTAGTCATGAACAATGTGTTGAACATATTTTGTAAATGTTTCATGAATTTCTTTTCTGTAATGGTTGTGAAGTACATAATTAGATGTAATGTATACCAACAGGCAAGCTGCAACTTCTAAATATTAATTAATTTCTCATTTTTTAGTTATGCTTTTGACATTTCATTGACCTTTCCAAAAAGAAACAGTCCATACATGAATGTACTTATGTCTACTTGTTGAAGTTATAATTTTCTCAGCATTGATTGAAATGATATGTTAGAAATGCACAATTAACAGATTTTTATTTTTCCTTTTATGTTTGTGCTAATTAGTAATAGGATATTTTTTTAAATTATGACATTTATTCATTACTTAAAATGATGGGAGGAAAAAAACTTGTGAGAGAAGCCAGGTTCTGTATTGCAAGTTTCTCTTGCAAGACTGCTGTGTCTTTCATGGAGATGTGGGCTGTGAATTCACATATATTTCAGAGAAATCATGTCTTCCTAAAATCAGTTTCTTGTATACTTGTTCAGCTCTCCCTCAAAGATATAATTATATGGGGTTTGGGCAGAAGGCATACTGATGCAGTCAGATGAGCTGACTATGTACTGATTTTGCATGTCAGAACAACTGAGACTGCAGTGCCTCCTGGTTTGTAGGGTCACTCTATTGTCTAAGGCATTTTTGGAAGTTCTATTGTCCAGATTAATCATCTAAATCTTATATATCTGTCCTTGGATGTGTTACATGTTTATATTCTTATTATCCTGCAAAGTTTTTACCTTTCTAGGGGCATGGAGCAATGAGTATCTGAGAATTGTTCCTACTTCTCACATGCTGCATGGGAATAATTCTTATCTATTTGGTGGATGTTACATTAAGTGTCACAATTACATAGGGAAATGTTTTCTAGATATGGAATTTAATAATTGATTCTCAGTCTAGTTTGTAGTCCCAAGCCTTGCCTTTTCTTAATTTCGTGCTTTCATCTATCTTCAGAATTATCATGCCAGAGAGCTATATAATTCTCTGTAAATTTCACCTATAAAACTAGTTCAGACAGTTCTTTACTAGACAGTGATTTTTCTGTTTTTCTCTCTGTTGCTCATTTTCATTGTCTACGCAGAACAAAAGCCTTGTTTGAAATATAAACTACTGAAGCTGGAAAACAATCATGTGAGAGGTACTATATTTTATTGGTGCAAAATGAATAGAGAAACTGAAATCTTGAACTTTTCTGTTGAAGAAAAGAGAGCACAAGTAGATGTGAACAACCCCGTTGAACTGTTTTCAATATTAGTTCCATTATAGAAATTACCAGATTATGCCCTGTTGACACTTTGTCTTCTTTCCAGGTGTAACTGGGAAAATATTTCAGTAAAACGTCTATGGAACTCTTTGTGCCCAATACAAGCTTTTCTGTAGTGCATTTTAACTTTTCAGGTCATTCACACGTAGGCATTTAAAATAAAAATATGCATAATTTTGTTTTCTTGCATACATTTTGTTAATCTTACATTACCTAGAAATTCTTAAAAGTTCTTTCAGTGAAAAAAAAGGTCTTTTGCATACTGTTGTAACTGTGAAACAAGCACACATTTTCATTTTAGCTAGACAGTTATATCCGGACTACAGATTTAAACTTGCCATTAGTACATATTGGATGACTCATTCTACAAGCATCATCTCATTTATTTCCTTCAACATGTGCTTTATTTCTGCTCACAGGAAACTCATATTCCAGAGAAAATTGGCCACTGAAAGCAGAAGACTGCCTAGAACCAAAGGCTATTCAGCCGGGGAAAGCTAATCATTCAAGGTACTCTCCATTTTGTACCAATTACAGAGAGGACAACCTATGGCTGGGCTCTTAAGCAGCTCAAAATCTCTGTCTTGTGACTATGAGGGAGAGAGGAAGACTAGGTTCTGCCAGAATATAATATATATTCTATATAATATATAATATATAATATATATATTTGTTTTTTAAGTGAAGTTTAGGGGGGGTTTCCAAATGATTTATTTTCAAATTAGTTGGGCTTGAAATACAGCTGGCATTTTGTGTGAAGCTTAGTTGCCCTTTTCACTCCTGTACATTACACTCAAAATGTATAGAGCACACTGGTTTGTGGGGAAACAAAAACAAAACAAAACAAAACAAAACAAAAAAATGCAAACAACCCTTTTTCCATGGAAGCATTAATGAAGATATTGTCTTCTTGTTACTGATGTATAATTAAAAATTATGTTAACTTGCTTAAAAAGATAAATCTACTTATTTGAGTGTAATTATTATTAATCTTTGTCTCTTTGGAGAGTGATGCAAGACCAAAAACATCAGTTTCACTATAATGTCATATGGCAAGATACAGGGATGCTCCAGAATGTGAAGATCTGTTTTCTCAATAGATTCTTAGTATGAAGCTTTTTACCATAGGAAATTGAGAATCTGTAAGATGTTCTAGAAGTAATTGTATATTCTAAGTATTGTGAGTAAGACTGTATGATCTTGAAAAGTATCAAAATAACAAGTCTTTGCTTTGTCTTACACATGACAGATATTTTAAAGCTTTCTTTCAGCAAATAACTGGGATTGTAATTCTAACGTGTATCCAAAGGAACAGTGAAGTATGATTTTCTGAACATTCTTATCAAATATTTGTTTAAAACATAGCTGTGCTTATAAAGCCATATTCACATTATATCACAGAAGATGTTGGGTCACTGTCTCTGGAGGTTTTCAAAAGACATGTAGGTGCGGTGCTTAGGAACGTGGTTTAGTGGTAGACTTGTCAGTGCTAGGTTAACAGTTGGATTTGGTGGTCTTGGAGGTCTTTCCCAACCTAAATGATTCTGTGATTCTGGGAAGATGACCAGAATTATAGATGTATTCTTCTTGCCTGTCAAGTTTTCTTAAAAATGAAATCAAGATTAATCATTTTCAGTCCTCTCTAAAGATGATAAATAGCATTTTAGGGCATGAAATTGTACAGCTGGTTACTTACAGTTTTTATCTACACCTCAGATAATTAGAAAAGCATTGTACTTCAAAAAATACAGCTTCTCTGAGCTGGAAAGTGAGACATGGAGAACAAACTACCCTGAGCAGTTTAGAGCAGATGATAACAGTGGGATGAACAGTGCTTATAAACAAACAAAAAAATAAAAAATAAAAAAGCATGCTGATATTATTATATATAAACTTTGTTGGTATATTTCCTGAACTCTTTTTCTTGCTATAATAATATTAATAATAATAATAAAGTCAAGTTCTTGAATATATGGATGCTTTGCAATTTAATTGCCTTTCACTTTCCCTGAAAAAGGGAGAGCTCCTCCCCAGTCCATTTGTAGGGCATTTGTAACAACTACCAAATATTTCTCCAATTTCCAATCAAGTGAACTTCCAGTGTGCAGGAAGGGAACAGTCTTCACTCCCTGACAGAAAAATTCTCTCCCTACCTGTTATTCTGGTGTTCACTGTACTGAAGCTGTGCTTTCACGCTCTTGTGGGTTAGATTTTTAAAAAAATAATAATTAAAGCCCCAAGTCCTATGTCTGTATTAGCCTTATCAGTGAACTATTTCAGGGACAATGTTCAGAGTACCTCCCTTAACCAAAAGCACAGGGAGAAACAGCTCACCTAAAAATCCACCTTTGGGCTCAATGCAGATAGTAAGGAGCAGTCAGTCAAAGCACAAGAAACCAAGTTAGTCATTGTTGCTCCGTCCTTCAGTAGTTTCCCTGTGGTCTTTACCTACCACTACTGAATTTGGAGGTTCTAGCAATTACTGTGATTAACTCTTGGTTGTGTGGACCCTCGTTTAACCACCCCCTCGCCCTTTGTCTTTCAGCGATTTCCAGCAAAAGCATCTGTAGTCAGACATGGCAATGGTAACATGCATGTCCAGGGCTCCAACAAATGCAGCAGCTCAACTGGAGAGCTAGCAAGCTCCTATTTGGGTTACTGGGATCCAGTCCTAGTTTAAGATTGCCTTTTCAAAACCAAGCACTCTAATTTACTGTATGACAACACCTCCCCACACACTAGCTGAAGTAAACTAACTTGTCAGGTGTAAGCTATAACAGCATAAAGCTTGACTGTTCTTTTATCTTAGTATGAAAATCAGATTGCCAGAGTCTTTCACCTAAAGAAAGGGTAACAGACAGCTAGGCAGCCAGCCTGCAAATTTTCCCACAGCTTATACAACTTTACAAGTTTCCGTCATTTCTCTGAATGCCAGCTGTTCTGTTTGTTGAATTTAAAGCACAATAAGGACAAACAATTGCCAAGATATTTCTCCTTATATGGGTTGTTTTAGCTAAGTAATAGAAGGAAGATATGCAGGGGAATTGTGTAGGCAGTTCTGTGAAAAATGTATATGCTTAAAGTTTGTGTCATTTTTATTTTTCCTAGATACACATCTATTTCACTGTGTGTGCCTGGGATTTCAGAAATTTAATGAATTCAACAATTCTCTTCATTCATAGAAATATTCCTCAGAATGGCAATTAATTTATACAAGGGGGTAGGTTGATTAGGCACACACTTGCCAAATAACAAGGAAAATGTAGGTCCTTGGTTAAAAGCTACACAGCAAAATGAAAGCATTCAGTTCTGCAACATAATTACTATCCTGAAATTTTAGAATAGTGCTCTGGTTATAGATTACTGCTGGTAATATCTTTTCTCCTTTCTAGGTCCAAGCCACTTCAATTTTGTCACGTGAATTGCTGTATCATATCTGTTTGAAGTCTGAATCTGCACGTTTATAATTTTGTGGCTTCTTTGTGACACGTCCTTGGGTGAGTCTACTTCTTTATTTTTTTTGCTTGGGTTGTAATGTTTCTATATGAAAGAAGCTGAAATCTGACTCCTCAGCAAATTGTGCCCTTGCTTGTAAAGCAATCTGGTTCAAAATTAAGCTAAATTTTATTTTATTCACTAATTATATGTAGCAGCCTGGTGGCTGGTTGGAATGAAATTAATTCCCTAGACAAAAATCCCATCAGTCTGAGTGATGGCAGTGTACTGGTGGTTGTCATTGTACATATCTCTTTACCCTTAATGAATGCTAAAAAGAACTTTAAAGTCATGTTCGAACCAAGTAGTAGCCACAACATAAGTGAAAGATAACAACAAAAAAGGAGAAGAAAAAAAAATGCTTTCATCAACACTATTCAAGAATGTCGAGGTGTTTCTCGTTTGAAATGACAGGTTGGCATTCTGTAGTTCATTGTTGACAAGCTGAATTGCAAGTGTTTTAAAACTATGATCAGGTTTTGAAATTGTTGATTCTATCTAAAACTCACTCTCGTTTGTCTGTAGCACTGAATAAATTCATTATTTACTGTAAAAACCATGCTGATTGACAGTTATCCTTATCCAAGAAAACTACATCACAGGAAGTGAGTGTTACCCTTACCATCTGGCTTTTTAAATAATGACGAGAAAAGAAAGTTAGTTACAATAAATGCCCTGAAGGCAAAACCAGGAAGTTTTTTTTTAATGGTTTAGGGGATGGTAGGTGTAACCTGAACTGTAGTGTGTAGCAAGAGAGCAGAATTGAAGGCTGCAGGTTAGCAACAGTGTTTTGTGACAGCACCTGTCTGACAGATGCTTAGGGCAAGAGAAGAGGGTCATTGATCTAAAGGTCAGTCTAAATAAGAATGACAATGTTTTCCTATCCCTTGCTGTGTGAGATTTGGCATTTTAATTCTTCAGTAAATACTTTACTTCTAATCCAGCAGAAGTTTATACTTGAATATTTCCTGTTTTTCTACACATATTTAATAAATGTTTATAAATGTACCTTTGACAAAATATAGATTTAAGTGTAAAGGCAAATAATCATTAATTTAAATACAGCTTTATAGAGGACATGTCATAAAGATACGATTGATGTGCATGCATAGTATTTAGAGGGCAAACGGATTCTTTCATTTGATTAAATTAGTTAGAAGGCAATGGAAATGGCCACATAGGTTCCTCTGAAATAGCATATGCATTAATTTATTGTTGTTACACTAATAGTTACATGATAACATTGGATTTAATGTTCTTGGTACAATCATAGAATGGCTTGGGTTGGAAAAGATCTTAAAGATATCTGACTTCAACCCCTGTGCCATAGGCAGGGATGCCACCCACTAGATTGGGTTGGCCAAGGCTCCATCCAACCTGGCCTTGAACACCTCCAGGGATGGGGCATCCACACCTTCTCTGAGGTGATGGCACAAAGATTTTTCTCTCTGCCTCCCACTGTGTTTTTAGATTAGAAGCAAGAGGAGAATGAAACGTATGTAAACGGCAGCTGGTGGGACAGTTTCTCACTAAATTGACATGTTGCTATTTGTTAGTTCATAGAAGTGGGATGGATAAAATTTATGATCTTCAGGTTTGTAACCTCAAGGCTGATGAGAATGTAAAATTAAGGAAAAAAAGGAAAAGGATAAAATGTTTTAAACTTTCATTTTGTATATTTAGAAATTTACCTCAAAATAAGTGGCACCAGATTTAAAACTTCTGAAAAAAATTGAAATGTAAGACTTAAACAAATTCTTTCTGGCTCAAAATTGATGTATTTCTTTTGTTTTGGTTATTTTTTATGATCTTTTTTGGTTTGGCCAACAAATTTCACAGCAATAACTAGTGCATATTCAAGTTTTTCAGCCTGTGGTTAGCTGGGAGCTTGCCACTCCATTCCTTCAGGTCTTCTGTTTAGCACCCACCTTTTCTCTTGTTGCATCTTACTGAGGTAACTCTTGAATTATATGGAAGCTAGAAAATGTCTTCCTAAGCAGTGTCCGTTTTGTCCCCTACCATCTCCCCACAACATTAGAAATGTTTTCTGGGATGAGCAAAGGCAAATGTTTCTGTCCTTATTTACATCTTTTTGTTTTAGGAATACAACTTCCTGGAAGGAAGGAATTTTCAAGGAGAAATTTTCTGCTCTGTTACTGAAAATTTCCTATTTTAAGCAAAGGAGGTAGTTTTTCAGGGAAATTAATATTTTTTGTTAGCTGTGGTTCAGAAAATCTTTTAAGTGGACACAGCATTACAGCTTGGCTCATTGTTTCAGGAAAGTAGACAACATATGATCCATTAGGAAGAATATTTAAAGCTTGTAGAGTCATCCCCATTCTCTATTTACTCCATTGATTTTTATGGTCTTTTAAATTATTTCTACTCTAACTGTGTTTGGATATCATTCTTCCAGTTCAGAGTATGAATGTCAAAGTCACAGTCACATCACATTTTTATCTCCCTTTCTTTCATTCACATTCATCATTGGATGGCAATACCGCACACTTAATTTTTTGAACATACCTTCTACCTGAAACTTGATGGGAGAGGGAATTTGCTAGGTCATACGAGCTTCTCTTCATATGTACTACAGCTGAACTGATACAGTGTGTTTGTTCCTTCTACCTAGCAAATGCATGCTGTGAAGTTCCTGTGGCTCTGGAATGACTGAAGGTTATGTACATTAAAACCTAGTGCCCTCCATATTTTTACACTTAAGTGACTTTTGCACTTACATTGCACTTACATGCACTTACATACTTTTGCACTTAAGTTCACTTAAGTTAAATTCTTTTCCTAGTTCAATAGGTAGCTTATCTAGTTAAGTACTTTCAAGCTCTCCATATTACATTGCAATAAAAAATATTGTCTAATCAAAATGATATTTCTTGATCAGAACTTCTTACCTTAAATACTCAAAAAGTACTCTTATTTACCCCCAAATCTGTAACTGGTAGCACACCTTGAGTAACAGTGAAAAAAAGTAGGTCATGCTGTAAACTTCTGTTGTTTCTCTAGTACGAGTGAGTGTTCAGTGCCTCTTTAACATGAGTGCTTGTTGTCTGATGCTATTTCTAATTGTGTGTAGTGACACAAAACTTCCTATCTCTGGGCTATAGAAGCAGTTAAAGCCTATTCTTGATGCTGAATCTGAGACCACACCCCTCTGTCAGATTATTTTCAAATTGGCCAATAGGTTAAATCATTATTTTGAGAAGAGGTAAAAGCCAGACATACATGCAGAGGTAGAAGAGACAGACATGCCTGTGGAGAGTGTTGACTACGAAAGCCTTTCTACCCTAGGATATCAAGCTAAAACTGAATTCTATTCATAAATATATTATGAGTGACTATTGTTGAACTCTCAGCATACAGTACTGTTTTTATCCCATGAGCAACAGCAGCAAGGCAGGTTCTGAAGTGTTCAGAAAAATGCACCACTGAAAGAATGGATTGAATTTCAGTGTTCAGCGGATCAGCAACCCCCCCCCCAAAAAAAAACCAACAAAACAATACCAAACAAACAAACAAAAAAAACCACACAATGGAATAATCTTTTCAGGTGACTTGTTTCTTCCTGAGATGCATTTTTATAGGAACTCCTCTTCAGTCTTACTGTACTGGATAAAAAACAGTGAGATGTGCAGGTGATCCTGACTGCTGGGACAGGAATCTGTTAGCAGCCTCCTGTCATGTCTGAAGAAGCCTATCTGTACCTTCTTGTCACCTAGCTGGGCAGCTGTTGTGCTGTGTGGTGGAGCATAGTTCCTGGAGCCCTACTGCAGAGGCTTCAGTAGCAGACAGCTTAGCTTCCCTGAAGTGTTGGCTTTGCTGTTCATACTTACCTCTTTTCTTGGTTTGGCAAAGAAGTGTAGACATTCTACCAACATCATACCTAGGATGTGATTTTAAATTCAGGTCAGTGAAGGGATTGGTGGAACTTTATTTCATTTTTTTCATGTAACTTGTTCTAATACTTTTATTAGAACAGAGAAAAATCCAGTGTCAATTCTATTTTTTCTTTGGTAATATGACTGCAACACCTGTGGCTAGCTTTTATGATTGTTTAAGCATGGACAATAGCAGCAGTAAAGCTGTGGTTTGTCAGTGCTGACTTAATCAGCCATGTGAAGTGTATAACTTCCCTTAAATTTTCCTGTAGCTTCCTGCAAGAGCAATTGGTTGGGTAGAGAAATTGAGGTAGCATGACTGCTGTTTTCAGAACCTGGGTGATTCTGGATGCTATAGTGTTGTGCTGTTGCTGTTGCCTTGTCAATTAACCTATAAGCAGCTTCTGAGATCCAGACCCCACAACTAAAGCACTTTTAAAGAACCAGTGTAATCTAAGTTCTATATGCAGTTCAGTGTAATCTAACCTCTATATAGCTCAATTGTTGCCTCAGAATATGTGATCAGCTCAGTTCTCAGTATGGTGCTTCCTATGTATATTGATGACAGCAATATTCTCTTTACCCTTATCTTCTATGTCCTTCAGTGATCTCAGTGATCTTGAGACATTTTCCAAATATTTGTCTCCTCTTCCATACTCTCCCAATGACTTCAGCAGACATCCAGGTCTGAGTGTTATGTTGAAGGTGGGTCTTTTATTGATTTTTTCTGCAGAGATTTACAGCAAGGCTTGACCTCCAATAAGTCCTTTTTTGCAGATAATACAATGTGGCAGATTGAGACAAACAGATGATTATATGGAGTGATTTTTCTGAGGAGAGAGGGAATAAAACATTCTTCACTTAGCCTGGAAAAGATTACCCTCTTCCCAGGAAGGTCTGACATTTTATTTTATTTTCCTTAAGTAAACCAGAATTCTGAAATTTTGCTGGAGAGACATGAATTGTGGAAGGTGGGGAGCTTAAATCAGGCTCTGAATCTTAGGAAAAAAATAATATATTTAAAAAAAATTAAAAGATAGTGCCTTTTTGCTAGTGCCTTTCTAGTGTAGTTTGCTGTGTGGAGACAAATAGCAGAGCTGTACCTCTAGAAAAGAAAATAAAGCTTGCTATGTAGAGGTGGTTGATTACCTATTGCACTTCTGCACCATTTCAACCACCATAAGTCATTAAGTCATTTCTGATGACTACATGAAACCTTTTTTTCCTCCCCCCCCTCCCCCCCGCATATTGCTCTCAAACACAACATAAAGTAAAACTTTTCATTTAAATTCCCTTTAAGGTGGAGCTAAAAAAAAAAAGAATTACTTAAGTAGATCTTGTCTTTATTAGCCTCATACATGGTATAAATCTATACAGAAATACCCATATTTTTGCTTGTGCAGTCATGAACAATTTTATCAAAGCCACTGAAGTGTAAGTCTTTATGTCACTGATGGGAAAACTTGTTCGGAGGAATCATTATTAATGATTTGTTTCACTTGTGAAGAAAAGGGCAATGGAAGTAAATAGGATTCAAAATAAAAAAGAGCTTTCTGGCATCATTTGAACATTATATTCACCACAAAGAAAAACCTGCTAAGGGGCTTATCTGAGAGGATGGCAATAAATAATCTAGATTGTTGTTGCTATCTGTATTATTTTTATATTTTACTCAGTGAACCAGATGCTATAGAAAAGGTGAATAATGTCAACAAGTCATGGATCTCAGCCCAACCGTATAATTAAAAAATCTGGTGAATCAAAAAGAACCTATCTTGATTTGTTTCTTACTCCAATGTTAGAACAATGAGTGCCTCGCAGAAGGAACTACAGTGAAACTACAAGAGTATATTTCTTAGATTAGTGGAAGAATGATACTTCCTACAGCTATACAATACAGGAAAATTCAATATTATTCAAAAATGTTAGCCTACTGTGGAACTAGTACCATCAACACCAAATGATAAAAACAAAAAGGAAATCAAATGACCCCCTCCCTCAAAACCGAACAACTTCCACACAAATCTAAACCTCTCAGTTGTGACGCTGCAATAAATATTCTGAGCTTTAAGACAAATACATAGAAGCTTGCTTTTATTTCATAAATAGCATACTTTTTTTTCTTTTCTTTTCTTTCTATTTTCAAGATTTACCTCATATCAGAAAAAAAAGAAAGAAAGAAAAGGAAAAGAAGAAAGGTGGGTCTGGTATGATGATATGATTTCAGAAGCATAGGTTTTAAGAATTTGTGATGAGATAACAAAAAAATATAGAGAAATACTGATGCAGCTTTACCAATAGACTGTAACTGTAATGCAGATTCTAAAATGACGATCAAGGAACAGCAACAGTATAAAAGCAAAATTTTAGTGATAATCTGAAAAGAATTAACAGCCCACCAATTAGTGGAATATTTGAGAACCTATTTTTAAGAGCATGTTGTGTTTGGAGTAGTCTGGCTTTTTGCAAAAGATTCAATGAATAATGAAACGTATCGAGGTCTTGAAAGTACAAACAACAAAAGGTAACATTAAGATGTAAGAAAGTAAATGTGTTTTCAATTCAAGAAAACAGGCCCCTTCCTAACAATAGATTTTGGACTTTGTTCTATGAAAGATGAATCCTGCCTTTGCATATTTGTTATTCTTTAAATCCAAGTTATGAAAATGAATGTGCAAGCACAGATAGCTATCCTTCTGCAGAACCCTTTTGAAAGTCAAGTTACATTGAGATATCTGTTGTCATAGTGTATTGTTACAATGACAGAACAGACGTGTTTCTTTTGAGACATTTGCAAATGTTAACATTTTTGTTATTTAAATTATCATATAAATAATTGTACATTGAATTTAGCTAGCTCTATAGAATGATCAAAATTTAATTGAATTTGGCTGATGGTTAAATTATGTCCTTATAGTCTTTGCAAGGAATGCCTTCAGAATTAATTAGTGGAAAACAAAACAACAACAAAAGTCAAAGTCTGGTAATATTAATGGCACAGATAAGTGTTATGTACACTTGTAAAGCAGAAGAGAAATCACACTTCAGCTTGCATGAACACAGCTTTCTGCTGGTTATTATTATTATTATTAATACTAATACATATTTTGCAATCAGAATGTTTCAGCAGCCTATAAGCAACTTATTCCAAGTCATTAACACATACTTTTTTGCTACCGTAAGAAATATTGCAGAATTTTCTTCCGAAGTTGTATATATTATGTGAACATATCAGAATGTGTTATTGTAAAGCCAGGACATGGAATCCTGCAAATAACAGCATAAATGTCATTTACTGCATTTCAAATATATCTCATTAAAGAGTGTACATGGCAGGATGTATACGACTTTTTTTGATGAAAAGATCTGTAGCTGTTTCTCCTTTCCCTTTCCCTTTCCCTTTCCCTTTCCCTTTCCCTTTCCCTTTCCCTTTCCCTTTCCCTTTCCCTTTCCCTTTCCCTTTCCCTTTCCCTTTCCCTTTCCCTTTCCCTTTCCCTTTCCCTTTCCCTTTCCCTTTCCCTTTCCCTTTCCCTTCCTTCTTGTGTGTGTATTACTTACGTATTTACAGGAGTGTTTAATAATATACTATTTTTATTTTGGTGTTACTGTAGCAACACCAGAAAGCCTACTGATTTCCCTCCCCCCCCCCCTTTTTTTTTTTAAGACCGTAAACAAAGTAATTACACTGGTATTCCTTCTGCACTAATTTACCAACAATACAAGCCTGAAATTGTTCAAATAACTATCTTAGGTTCTCTTTTGTAAATAGGGAGCAGTGATGTTGCTGGCCATATTGGATATATTCATTCTACTTGGCAATACAGATTTATTATAGACTAATTTAAAGTTAGTAGATTGTACTAGATATTTATGCATCTTTCTATACTTTACAAGATCAGAAATATATCTTACCGTGCTATAAAATTATCTTTGTTTCCAGTGCCTCCAGTAAATATTCCAGACATTTTATGTCATTTCTGCAGTTTCATCTGCATTTTTTATTAGATTGTTTATGTGACAGGACATTATTATTTAACATAAATATTTTTGTCACATAGCTTTACTAATTGCTTAGACAATATTATTCTTAGCATTAAACAGTGGCTGCTTGGAAACATTCTCAGTGGTGCTGCATACTTTTCTGACATATTTGTGTACTTATTTATCTCAGATAAATTGCAGTAAGGATGCTTTGACTAAGAAAACTTATTCTAAGTAGGTTCTTGCTTTTCATACTTCTGTAAATATTGAGAGTCCTATTTCAGGAGAGAAAAAATGATAGTGGTAACAAGAATCAATAGAGAAAAAAAATGAAACATTTGTTAATAATTTGTACACTATTTTTTTCCGAGATTAACCTCTGGTAGTAAATGAGACTGTTTTACCTTAAATAATAATTTTGAATTGGAGAGAATTCCAAATTTTGGAAGTATTTTTTAAACTAAATTGTCTTTAATATCCTATTAAAGAAGCAGGATTCTTTCCATTGCCATATTGAACACAAGTTTGAGACAAAAATGTTTCTAGTGTACTTATAAGGGTTTTGTAGGCACTTAAGAAGTAAATGATTTCATTTTCAAAGAGAACACTGTAGATCAAAGGAATAACTTTTTTTTTTTTTTTTTTAAATTGGGGGGGAACAGCTATTTTTAGTTTTATTAGTTTTATTAATATGTTCTGGAGTTGTGAAGAGCCTCTGTTACCATATTTAAGTTTATTCTCTCTTTCTCACTTTTTTTTTTTTAACAGTGATTTGGAAGGAAGTTCTGCATTAGGATGTCAGATATTCTCATAATTTACATGCATCACAGCTAAATGGAAATGATAGTTTTTCCTTTTAATTACTTGGGATTCTCAGTTGCACAGAGTCAATCTTTCTTTGATTAACATTACAGGCAGAAAATTTTCCAACTCAGTCTCAAGATCTAATTCCTTCAAGCATAACAAACATGTTAGACACAGAAAAAAATGCTGTATTGGTATCTCAGCAATTTTTCTTTTTCTGTATCATTGGTGGTCACACCACCTTTTGCTCCAAAAATAATAGCACTCTATTTATCCCTGTGAGTCTAAAACTTTGGCAAAAATTAAGGAATGTCTATTCTAGCTCTCCTTTATTATGACACACAGTAATGTGCTTTGCTTTGCCTCAATCAGATGCTGTTTTAAAGCCTGAGACTCTATTCTGTGTAGAGCTTCCAACGTTTTCTATGAGTGTGGGACTGACCTTTAATGCATTGTGCTTTAGGCATTGAACAAGCGTTGCAATATCAGAATATAAAATAGATCCTCTGATTCAGTTAGAAATGGCCATATTTTGCACTGTTGCAGTTTGGAGACTTTTTGTTTTGTTTGTTTATGTGTGAGAGGATGCCAGATCAAAGAAGTTCTGGGACTGTTACCATTGAACAAACTTGCATGAGCAGCACAAGTCAGCAGATGCGGCAGTGGGGAGTTGGGTCTGTTTGGTGCAGGCTGCCAGGTCTCTGCCTGTGCTCTGGTGACATGTGGGATATGTAAGTGTTCTCATTCCCTCTCTGAAACGCCAACCTAAATTACAGAAAACAGTCTTGACAAAGTTGCACCTCCAATCATTTTTTTTTTCTTCTTTTTTTTCTGTTTACTGCCACATTTCCACTACAAATGCCAAAGCAATGCTTAGCAGTCACTTTTTTAATGTGATAAATCCCAGCTTTTGGAAATGGAAAGAAAATACTTCACTCAGCTATTGATTGTGAATTTAGGTGCTTCCTGAAATAGTAGGGAAATACTGAAACCATAAGAAAAATAAAAGCTTGGTCATGGACTTGACCTGGATACACTATTTAATTCAACTCATCTAGAGGAAGCCTAGAGAAAGTCTGCTGGAATGATCAGAAAGGTAGGGAGCTCACTTTACCATAAAATGCTAAAAACGCCTGTCTTTTTCTATCTAGCAAAACAAATTGCTGGCTAGAATTTATCAAAAGAATAAATGCCACAGAGAAACAATGCTGGCCAAAGAGCAAATGCACATGAGACAAAGGGTCAAGGACAGTAAAAACAAATATGGCCAACATTAGAATAATAGACATATTATTATAATTATCTTGTATATTATTATAATTATATTAAAATAATAGAAGAATGAGTCTTCGATGTAGCCTTTCTTTAGATCTACTTTGATGAGAACATCTAAACTATTTGCTGAGGGAGCGTTTACCGAAGGAATGGGGCCATACAGTTTAGATTGTTCCAGGTAACAAGGGGTTAGATCTGATGACAATGGAAGCTGTTTCCAGTATAGTACTCCTAAAATAATGTCTTAAGGCACCTTGTACCAGGTCCGGGTGCTATTATTTACAGATGGCTGCTCTGAATCTCTTTCAGCTCAGATGTACGGCATACCTTATATGCCATAAAATTCTAGACGTTGTCAGTGAGGTTGCATTACATTACTTCAGGTCTTATCTTGCTCCAATAACTTGTAATTCATTCAAGCTCATATGCTCAGAGTCGTTATTGGAGTTAGGTGTCTAAATCACACTGATGTTGCACATAAATAAACATCAATAGTTAGATATATCGTTTTGAAGTCTGCATTCCTTAGCTGTGACTAATTTGTGATTTAATGATGTAGTTTTGGCTTTTGAAAAATGGCTTTCTAGTCTTAATTCTATATTTCACTTATTTCAGTGCATTGATTAACATAGTGTATTAAGTACCATAATTAATTAACTCACAATCCCACTGATCTTATTATTTTTCCTGTAAACTAAGTTCTTTTATGAATGTGTTACATTTCAACAAGGGAGAACAAAATTTCCTCTGAATTTTTCTATTTCAGCTAATTAGCATGAAAGGGTCAGGATTCACAATGCTAGTTGTTTGTAATTTTCATTATCTTTCATGATGTTGTTTTTTTCCATTTCCTGACCATAAAATTTTGTTCCATTTTAAAAAGATTTGAATTTTAGATGGTGCCTCTGTAAAGGATACAAAACTTAGATGTATGTATATACTAAAATTAGATTCTTCAGTTTTTCTCATTTATTAACAAAAATAATCTATTTGACTTGAATGAGACTATTTGTTTGAACAACTACAATTTAGCATCAGTAACATGGATCAATTTAATTTTCCGGAGGAGTGTTGGTTAATCATAGAATGTTGCTATGGTCATATAAAGAAATTATGTAGCAACTCCTTATAAAAACTTCTTTCATATTCACATAGAGAAATAACACTTTGAAGGAAGGTCTGACAACTAGATTAAGAAAGAATGTCTGTTGGAATAACATATAAAATCCTTTTCAAGGAGATCTCTTTTTAAGGTATCAATTAACTTTAATTTTAGTATCAATTCATCTAAATGTTTTATTTTCTAATGTCAAAAGGGGTTAATGAAAAGTAATTTCACTGAAGTTAATCACTTTTCCATACAGTTTTTCAAACAATTTAACAGAAGAGGATTCCAGATGAGGCTATGCACTTTGTAGATAAAGGGGCAGAGATCCCAATTATCATAATTTTAAGTCTTGTAAGTTCATTTATGTTGAAGAGTTTCTGTTTGGGCGGTATTTAGGCTGAAGCCAATTATGAGAGCTTCCTGTGTGGACAAGTAGCCTACTACTGAAAAGTATTTTTAAAGTAAAAATGACTTTTTCCTCTCCTCTTCCAAAACAAAAGTACATGTTTAGACATACCTTGTTCTGGGACTGTCCGTGCCATTCTTTGTGCTCACATACAATATCAATTTCTGTAACAGTTTCTGTGGATAATGATATGCAGCTGGTTTGCTTGCTGTTGTGCCAACGTTCCTTGGATATTAGTACTACAAAACAATGAGTGAAGAATATGATATTATTTTAGTATTACTTTACTGTTTTTACTTATAAGTGGGACTGATCCCAATTTTGAACTGAGATTCTTTTTCCTTGGCAAACAGCACTGATATTAAAGGATCTATAAAAAGTCATCTCCCTTCTGTTCTGTGTTAATAAAATGTAACTCCGTATGAACGCTTTTTTTCTAAAGCATTGTGAATTATCAATTGAAAGAATGTGATATAAGCCAAAGTCTAGTAACATCATTGCGATTGAGACAGTGGTAAAGAGATCTGAAATTGGCAAAAAATGCCAATATGCAGCTCACCCAGCTGCATATGTGTTCTATTATTTTTTTGGCAATGTCTGTGTATATTAGTGCCTGTCCATGCGTGTCTGTTTATGTAGATATTTTATAGATCTTTCTGTGCATATCCTAGAATCCATAAACTTCATTCTTATTTTTTAAATTTTTTTCTTACCCAAGACACTTTCAGATTATTTTAACCTATTGTTATTGTTATTGTTATTTTATTTTATTTTTTTAACTGAGTCACCTGCTTCCTCATCCCACAAATCTTTCAAAAGATCAATATCTTTCCCTTTAATTCTTATGAGTCCTTGAAGACCAAAACTTTGTCTAGAATGTCTAAGTATGTTGAAATAATTTAAAGGAAAAAAAAAAAAAAAAGAATTCAGAATAACTTTTCAATAGCATAACAGAAGTATCCAAATTGTTGTAAATGTATTTCTCAGATAGGGAATAATTATTTTATCATTAACACTAGATGATCTATGTCTATAAGCTTGATCTAGATCAACTAAAACACATTCACATATTTATTAGTGTAGACAGAAATCATGTGCCTTGCATTCAACTTGGATAGAGTTAATTTTCTTCATAGTGGCTGGATTCAGGAGGAAAATAATGTTAATGCACTGTTGTTGTAGTTGTTGTTTAGCAGTGTTTACACTGAGTCGAGGACTTTTCTGCTTCTTGTACTGCCCTGACAGCAAGGGATGCACAAGAAAATGAGAGAGGATGCAGCCAAGAAAACTGACCCAAAGTGGCCAAAGAGATACCATATCGCCATATGGAATTATCATGGTAATAATCATAATTTATCAATTAATTATTAAATAAATTCAAGTCTAGGCAACACTAGTTTGTTTTGGTAATGTATGACTTTGCAATTAATGATCTAATGGTCTTTGCAATTAATGATGACTTAAAGATTTTAAGTTAATGTCTTAATTAAAGTCTTTCTAGAAAGTACTTTATAACCTGATACAAAAAAAAAAAAAGTTTACAAAAGCTATGTAATTTATTTTTGAACTGCATTTGTATTTAAAAGTTTTAAGTAACAAAATATTTTACTAAATCTGTAAAATATTATTTTTCAGCTTTTGATTGTTCATGATGATTAATAAATGATGATGATGGTATTTGTAAACCTAAAAAAAAATCTGATAGTGAAATTCTTTTCATATTAATAATTGTTTTGTCCAACTATATATACTATAGCAAAAAAAAATCAAAAGAATATAAATCTATCATTTTAGATTGTGCATGTTGAACCAGAGTTTTCTAAGGCTACATTTTACCTCCTCCTCATCCAGAGGTTTGCTACAATCTACAAACAGAATTTATCATTTATCCATTATTTTTGGCTGTGAAAACTCATAATGCTTATTTTCAAATCTCTGGAATGTGATGGATTAAAAAGCTTGATTTGTACAGAACTGAGATTTTTTTTTTTTCTTCTTAAATGAGGTCATGAAATCAGAACTGGCAGATAAAAAGAAATTCTAACATTAAATACTTCATAGTGGATTTCAAAAAGTGGCTTAAGCTAATAAACTATACTTTAAAGATTATATCATTATGAAATAATACAGAGATGCACACCTCTAAAGTGGAATGAAAATGATTAGAAATATCAAAAGGTCCTTGTAAGAAGGTGGTTATGTGAGACCATTAAAAGAGTGTAGGATGTCCCTGGTTTATTAACAGTGAGTGCTACAGATAATATACATTTGGCAAAATATTTAGTCAATTGCATAGGAACAACAGCAAATCATCTGTATTTCCAGAATGTTCTTTATTCTTTACAAATCATTAGAATATGAAATTAAGTGCAATATGGTATTAGTAAAACTATAATCTTATACATGTCTTTATGTGGTAAGGTTAAGCACAGCTATATGTATAGAATGGAAATATCTCCCAGAGATTCAATATGGTTAAGTCAAATATTTTCAAAGAAATATCCTCTGAATAAGTTATCATGATCTTATCCATTGTAATAATTCTTATATCTTCTTTTAATGCACTGAGTACTGCCCTGCTGGAGTCAAAACAGTGAGCTAGAAAGTCAATGTGGCAAATCCTGCCTTAATGTGCTCATTATACAGCTATTTTCCACAAACATATTACCATTGTTATACAGCAGCCAGTCTTGACAATATTCTAGAAAACGGGTGGAAAAACAAACAAACAAACAAACAAACAAAAAAAAAAAAAAACAAGCAACCATCCCAAACCTTCTCTTTATGTGATTCTACAAACAGTGTATGACTATTGATTAGCTATACAAGTTGCTATTTCAAAGAGGAATGTAAAAGAAATTGCTTCAGTATTTTTGGGTGATTTACTTATACTGATACTGGCAAGGTCTATTGGATAGTAGAAAAAAATCAAGCTGATGCATTAGATTTAATTTCTGTAAATGTAATTAAATCCTGTCCTGGGTTTGTTCATGTATCAGTAAACTAATTGCATTTAGTCAAACACTTGCTTTGAGACTGGACAGAATTAAATTAATTTCCCTAGCTGTAAACTATAGGAAAGAAACATAGAGTAAATTGCTGAAGCATCTGGACTATTGACTTAGAAGGCAAAGTTACAACAGAAGTGTTGATACATTCAGTAAAAAAAAACCAAACCATTAGAACAATTATATATTACTTGAAGAACAATTAATTTGTGGTAATAGTATTATAAATAATTATTAAAACAGAAAAATAAAAGTATTAGTAGGGAAAGTTTATTTTCTTCTGCCTCTTGGAGATCAGTTTTAAGAACATGAAATTTCTCTTCAGATTCCACAATATAATTGATACAGGTGACACAAAGCTAAGTTGAACCAGAATTTGACTGAACAGCTCACAATGATGCCCCTGCCTAGAAAGAAAACAGGTGGAAAAAGTTATGAAAGGGAGCTGAGAGGAGCAGGACAAGCACCATTCCCTGCACAGGAGAAAGGGTTCAAATAATTGTCACCTGAATGTGTATTGAACAGAACAAGATCTCAGCTCACAGCAGGGTTGTTTATGGAGAAAAATGAAAAGATTTGGAAAGAATATTATTAAGAGTATAGATAAAACCCCTGCACCTCTCTCCTTATCTCACTGATCCTGGAGATGCTTTAGGCATTAGGCACCACTCATTTAGACCTGAGGCTTCTCTAACAGCTTTTCATCTTACTTCTGTGTGTGCTCAAAGTTACAATTCACTGGGCCCCTGCCAGTAAGTGGAGTTTCTTGCCTTTACTTGGAGTGGAAATTTCAACAAATGTCTTGCACTTTCTATCTAATCCTTTGAGAAGGAGTCCAAGTACTTGAGAAGGAAATCTTTTTAATTACTGGGATAACGCCATATGAAGAGACTAACAACATCAGTTTCTTCTGTGTCCTATAAGTAAGGAGGCTTGAAATCAGATACTTTCTCTCTGCATGAATATCTTGAGGACCTGGGACAACTGTTCTACTTCCAGCAACTTTTGTATTGTGAATCTTATCCCTCTTTTCCTTTGTTTACAGGTGAGTTAGAAACTAAGCAAAAATTTCACAGAAAGACTGAAAAAAACCTCCTGATTTGGTCTGATTTTTTTTTTTTTAAACTGCTCCACCAAAAAAAAAAAAAGGAAAAGAAAGATTTTTTCATACAGCCATAGTTTAGTTAAGTGCCAAGAATATCTGGCTAAGTTTCTGAATTAGAAGAATATTTATCCTCCCTGAGTCTCTGATATGAGTTCTTTCAAGTTCATTCATTATTTTCTATTATTTTGAATAAACGGAACAGAAGTATGAATGCTAGAGATGAATAGAGGATTTTGGAAATGTAAGTCCTACGCAATTTATCTTTAAACTACTTCATTGACTGTATACCCTGTCTGGCTCTTTCACACATTCTCTTTTATGTATTGGAGTTTACTGGTTAGAGCATCTACTAGACTGAATGCAATCACTTGCTCAGTTCTGTGCACGTTTAGTTGCACTGAATCATAGACAGACTAAAGTATAGAATGCCACTTCTGTAAGAAACTCTGTATGCATAATATTTAAAGGAAACAAAGTAAACAAAGGAAGTAAACCCACAGAACAATGTCTAGCCCTGAACATCATATAAATCAGCAAAACGGCTTGTAAAGATCCGGGTGATATTCTGGAATCTGTCTCTGGCAGCACTGGAAAGAAAAAGGCATGTTTATCACAGCACTATGTTTTGCTCTCTCCTGATTTGGAACATACGTAGCTCACAAATACTCTAAATCATTCATTGAAGTGGTAAAGCAAAGGCTGGAACAAATTTTAACTTACCAAATCTACTAGTATTGGTAGCTAACAGTTCTAACATATTACAAACTACAGTAAATCATACCTGTAGAATTTATATGATCTTTAGTCTGTTAGTTTGATTTTATTGTATCATATATTTCAGCAAGGTGTCAGTAATTTTCTTGTATAATGAATAAAATAAGCAAGGCAATTTGCATCTGTTCCGGTGTACTCCTACTCATTTAAGCTTCATACTTCGTGATGCATAATTGACTCATTCCTGCATGAAAAAAATAAAAGTAAAATTATCAGGAATGGTAAAATTATTACATTTGCTTTTATGTGGTTTAATTTCCATTGCTGAGTTTTATCTTCTACAGAAAATTTCACTGTTGTATACTACAATATCAATTCATAAGAATAAAAAACTTTCTGAACATCAGAACTAGACCATCCACTTCAGTCTGTAAGTAGATTTAATTTATTTTGACCACTCTGTCCTGTTTTTACTCCCTTCAGATCACAGATCTCTTGAAACTGAACTCTTGAGAAGCTGCGTTTCCTTGTAGTTTTTGGTTTAATTATGACACAGGCTTAAAACTGGTGGTTTGAATGCTAAAAGACTTTTTATCTATGTTAGCTAAAATTACTTTGTTATCAAAGGTATAGGATAAAAGAGTTTGTCACATTAAGAATAATGGTATGAGGAACAAAAAGCTCCTAGAAAGAAGACATGGCTCATCTAACAAATAATTTATATTTTATATTTATGTATATTTAGTTAAGCAATTTTAGCGTACCAACTATTCTTGTTCAGAAAGAAGGAAAACCTGTGGTAAGACTTGAAAAGCCACAAGAAGGACAGAAACCAAACCAGAAAGTACAAGAGACTGTTAGACAAAACAAAACAGAACTTAGAAGATGGAAAACAGAATGTGTGAATGAGGCTATAGGTGAGAGACATAGCTGAGGCTGTGAGTACTGCAAATAAGTTTGCTGTGGTTAACTTGCTCTGCAAACTCTATACAGCAAAACATAATGTGGGAAAAAGAAAAAACTAGCTGAGAAAAAGGTCATCTTAGAATCTGTTTAGTAAAATCTGGGACCCATTATCTCTAAGCGAAAGCAGTGTTAAAGTAATTCTGAAGAGAGAAATATAAGACATGCCATGCAAAAACAATCCAGCCCTCCATGTACTCTAGTATTCTGTTTTTAGCAGTGGCATAAAATGTTTCAAAGAAAACTGCAAGAAGACATGTGGTAAGCAATTATAAAATTTGCCTTGAGGAAAAAGTTTCTTCCTGCACCCCATTGGTTACAGGTTTGTTTATGCCCTTAGGCATGAGAATTAATATTCTCTCCAAATACTTTTGTTTTATAAAGCTTTATTTTTTTTTTCTTAACAGTATTCATTTTTATTATCATTATTTCTAATCCCACTGACCCTCTGGAAGCCAGGGTGCTACAGTAAATTCCACCAAATAGTTAGTTACTTAAGTGTCAGAAATATGCTTTTACATCTTTAAAGGGCAACTGAAATTGAAAGTGTTTGCTCTGTAAGATTTTCCGAGATCATCACTGACCAAAAGCAAAGATTAAGTGAATTTCATCAAGCTGTATGGTGAAGGAATGAGAGATGGAATTAAAGAGAGAACAGATAACAGTTTTCACCAGGCAGTTGCCATTTGTGTAGTCCTTGCAACTGACACATACAGACCATAAATGTGACAAATATTAAGTATAACCAGTTGTGCATAATAATCTGTTTAGATTGCATAAAACATTGTTGTCTAATTTTCATTTAAGGTGACTTCACTAAATGCAGAACTCTGAACCCCACCTCAGCCCCAAGTTATCGTCAGAGTAGGTACAGAAATTATAGGAAAGGAGAAGAGGCTTACAACTCCTATTTGGACAGACCAATTTCTTACATTCATGAAGCTTAGTCAGTGTATATATTGTAAATAAACAAATTGAAAATATATTCTTGTTTTTAGGGATAAATGTTCTCAAGATGCTGCCTTACAATAGAAGACCGGATACTGAAAACATGTGGGCACGTGCGTAACTCAATAATAGTTCAGTAAGACAGCTTATGCACTTACGTTTCTTTATATGTTCAAAAGTTTGTAAACTGCAATGATACACAATGAAAATGCCCTCATAAAGAGCCACTTTTGAAGATTCTTTTCTTTACTTTTATCATCTTATGTCTTCAAAAGACAGTGCAAAACAGGGGCTGCAGAAGCTAAGCTAAACTGGCTAAGCATTAGAAACTGAAAACCTCTCATTCTCAGTTTTTAAAGATTGTAGCATGCAAGTATTTTCCTTTCAATATCTGAAATCTTAAGAGTTACTTTTTATTATTGTTCCATTTCAGGTAGACAGGTATGAACAATATGATAAACATATTGTATAAAATTATATATGTAAAAATCTGGAAACTTATGATAAATATCAAACCTCATAGGAATATTAAAAAAAGTAATCCAAAGACCTAGTAATTCTATGGCAATCCATGCCTATCTAATGTATTCTGAAATGCATACTGGTTAGATGAATCTCTACCAGCCCAGATGTTTCACATCTATGAAAAAAAAACAGAGAAAGGACGGATCAGAAGTGGATGGATATTACAGAATGATAGGAAGAAATGGGAATGCAATGACAAATAAAGGGCTTATCTCTGGCATTTAACCACAGAGCTATAGTGGAGGTAATGAAAAGCTCTTTTGCTTCTGGTGATGCTTAGGGAGCAATTAGAGAAAGATAACCTTCTTGAGTTCCTGATGCCAAAGAGCTCTGCTGCTGATGTCAGTCTTTTAAATGGCCTGTGTGGCCTCCAAGCTAGTGACCTACCCAAAAAACTGCTATTTTGCTTCCTGCCTGATTTCTGCAGCAATGCGTGTCCCATAGCTATACAAAGAGAAAATCCTTCCTTTATTCTCAGTACCATGTTCATGATATAAATAACTATTAGGCAAGATGCTCAGAGGAAGAAATGCTACTGATAACTCAGTATTTTAGGTAACTCCTCCCTCCCCAGCTTCCACCTCATGCTATATTTTAAAATAAGGGATATTTGCAATTTCTTTTGAAATTCTCTTTTTATTGCCATGCCTATGCCAAAATTAGGCCTTGAGATTCTGGCTGATATTTTAGTTTAGGTTGTTCTGAAGTCTTAGAGACTCATTTTGTTTGCAAACTGATCCTAATTCCATTTTTATTTATCTAACCTTGTAAGAGGTAACACTGAAAGTTGTATAATGTGGATTCTTTTGTGCCTTTTATTTGTTTTATTTTTTTCCTTTTTTTCTTTTTTTCCTTTTTTTTTTTCTTCTTTCTATTTTTCTATCTAATGACTTGTACATTTTCATTCAAGCTAGAGGAAGTTGCCATTTTGTGTGTGTATGTGTGTGTGTTAAAAATTTCAAAGAACTTTAATAAATGGGTAATTTTTTATTCCTTTAATCATAGTATTCATATAACTCTAATTATGTTAACAGATTCAGTTATAATTGAACTAAATAGTGTTATCTAAGCCTTGAGAACTGATAGATTTAATGTTTTATCTCAAATTTTAATACAGCATCAGGTTTTACCAGGTTCAGTGAAGCAGGTTTGTTAAAAAAGCTGTAACTTTATAAACATAGAAACTGAACAGGATTTTGATTTTATCATAAGTCTGATTGATAAGTGCATAATGATGAGCTATTGCTTATTAACTACAGTGTGCACTTAGGTAAGTCTGTTCCTAATCAGGAGAGCCCTTTGGCACCTGTGTCTCTTCAATTAATCCTTTAAGACCTGCTGGCTTAAATCTATGTACTGCTTTTGAGCAGGGTTATTTTCTTGATACATAGAGTTTGAATAAAAACTGTTTTTGTACTGAATGCTCATTTTTAGACCTAATAAACAAAAGCCTCCTAAAACCCAATCATTTTAGAAATGGGTGTTGTTCATTGTCCTAATTCATGTTCATATTGTATGATTTATATTCTTGTTTACAAACTACACATTGTCATTTAGGTCAAAAATCCATAGTTAAAAACTACCAAAAAGCAGATTTACTGTACAGATAGAGTGTAGCAGCTAGGAAGGAGCTCAATGAAGGATTAAAATCTATCGACAATTATCCGTATTTTGTAAGAATAACATTTATTTGAACATAACTTCAACTGGCATTTGTTTAGAATTGTGTCTGTTGTGGGTAGGGTGGTATGAAAATATTGAATCTTCTCTTTTATTCCATCTGTTTCTTCATGAAATATCTGCACTCTCGTCACAGATTAAGAATCTGATATGTGTTTTAGTTTTGCACATTTTGACGATCCACCAGATCGTCTACATTTAAAGCAGGGAATTGCAATGAGAGAGGTGGTTGGATAGAATGAGATGATACTGTTTAAGAGAGCAAGAGAAAAGTGACATGGACAACTATTGGCAACAACAGTTCAACCTCTGTAAGAAGACTTCAAGACTCATTCTAAAGAAATCTTAATTAAAGATGTAGAGTTGAATGGAAAATGGCATAAAGACAATATGGATTTAAAAAAAGGTAATGCATATCACAATGACATGGTGTCTTTCCTTGGTAAAAGAATTGATTTTATTGGCAAGAAAAATACAATACAGCTAATCTATCTTGAGTTCAGTGAAGCATTTGATTCAGTGTCTCAAGGACAATTATTACTTCAACTTGAGAGTTATAGCAACATAGTGGGATGGATAAAGGATTAGCTAAAAGAAAGGTGAAATAGGTGATGTTGAAGATGGAACAAACAGCTTGAAAGTTGGTTGCCAGCAGAAATTCTGGAGGCCTAATCTTGAGAGTAATTTTATCAAATGTTAATGCTAGTGGCCCTAGTATGTGTGATTGGAGCATGTTGTTATTAAAACTGCTTCTATGCTAGCATAGATGCAGAATAAAATTTCCAGCAGGTTAAACACAGCAAGCTCGTAAAAATTATGCAGGATTTATGAGGGTTCTGTGTAAATACAAGTGTGACAAGTGCAGTAATATTGGCTAATGAGAATTTACATTATTTCAGCTAAGAATTTTATTTTCTTGCTAGACTTCTTCACTAATACCATTGTTTATAGGAAATATAGAAAAAGTATAGAAGACTCTATTTTAAGATTCCAAGTGCTTGAGCTATCAAAAAGGTGCAGTTATTACCATTTTGAATTGCACTAATGAGGTCTTAGTTTTTCTGGAAAAAAAAGGGGGGGGGGGGAGAGGGAAAGCTCATACCATCTAGAAGAATCAAAAAAGTTGGAAAGATACAAGAAAAGTAGAATGGATTTCTCAATGCACCACAATACTTCCCCCCTCACCCCCCCCCCCCCAGGTAGATTTCCTTCATTTTGAAAACATGCACTTGCATTCTGAATACAAGTGAGTAAAATTTCATGTTTTCTCTTAAATGTCAGAGAAAGTTAAGTAAATTGGGGGCATTTAAACCACACTTAAGCTTTCCATGTACTGCAACTTCAGAACTGAGGCTTGGAAACTGATTTCTTGCTCGCTCAGTCATGCAATGTAATAATGCAGTATCTTTCTGACTTAAATTTAATTTCAGATATGCAGGCTGGTTCTGTGTTTTTGGTAAACTTAGAATTTGTTAAAGGTGTTTATTTAATATATTTCCAATCAGGAATCCTCCTAGTAAGTGACCAAGGAGTTTTCATGTGTCAGTGGCACATAAGAATAGTCTGATCTAAAGCAAGAGCGTAGAGAAAAAAGACTTCTTGGATATGAATGTAATTAAGCTGCATATTGAACTGAGACATAGGAAGGTTCCAAAAGTGCTCAAAATTTACCCAAACTATTTTCCAAAATAAGCATTGTGGCATTGTGTATACCAGGCTTCTCCTCTTTTGTCTTTGGACAGTGCACTGTGGTGGTGAGGCAATGTAACTTCTGTTTTGCAAAATTTACCAGGGCATTTTGGTATCTAATGTACTTTCATATGTCAGAGCACTTTCTAGTCCTTGCTTCTCTAGTCTCTTTGGGCTCCATCCAGCCATCATTGTCTCTGTTGTGGACATGCAGTTCTTCCCCTTAGTCAGTAGCAGTGATGAAGTAGCAGCAATTGCAGTGGTTGTAGCAGTCCTGAAAGAAAAAGCTATTACTCTCACTCCATCCGTGCTAAGCATTTGACTATTTATGCAAGCTATTAACAAGCTTTTTCCTGTATGTTCCTGCATAGTTTTGTTGCTGTTCCCATTCCCAACCTATACATCAGCCATTATTTAGGTGATTAAAGAAATCTAGCTGTATCACAACAGCCAATGTTTTTGTGGCAGCCTGTTACACTTGTAAATTGTCAGTTATCTTAGAAATTAATTTACTTATAAGCTCATTAAGAAGGGCTTTTTAGAGGCTTCCTCAGTTTCCAGATATTTTTCAACAAATCTAAGGCTGTGAAATGCCAGAGAGTTTTAAATAGCGGTAAGTACTGTACATTCTGGCAATAAACTGTACAGCTTTGACTTGGCAGTGCTATAGGTTCGCGGTTCACCTTGATGATCTTGGAAGCCTTTTCCAACCTAAGTGATTCTATGATACTAAGAGCATACATCTTCCTAGCAGCAGAAATCAGCCTTCCTTGAAATACTGTTTTGGAGAATATGTGTGAGAGATGTTGCACTTGCAGGAAAAACAGAATTCTCCTGCTTGGTTTTAAGGCCATATCAATAGTAATGTAATCCACAATATTTGTAAAGTGCTGTTTAAGCTGCCACTTTGCAGAATACAGAATTAGACAGTGATATTTACTACAAAAAATGTTCTTAAAAAGCAAAGTCAGCTACAAAACAAAATCAATGATAGGGTTTTATTTAAATGAATTCAGTTTTGAGATGAAATTGTATCTGTTTTCACTGGAATTAATTGTGGATGAGGAGCATTCCCCATATATGACTCTGGATTAGGATATTGTATAATAAAATATAGTGGACCTGGAACTAATACTAACTTGAGAATACTGGTCCAAGTCTTAAAACAGCATTTACAGCTCTGTTGCTTAGGTGCTGTTTCATTCTAAGCAGCGAAGTCATTTTTGGCCACTAGATGGGACTATACAGCTTCACGCAATAGTATTAACAGCAAATTTTGAGAGTTTCTTTTACATGCAATTAATATATATATATATATATATATATATATATATATATATATATATTGCTGAGACTTTACTGAGAGTTGTGTACCCATCCTTTGCAAAGTGTGAAAAGAGAAAACGGTAGAACCTCTTACAATCTCTCTAATGCTAGTGAAAATGTGAAAAAAAAAAACAAACAAAAAAACAAACAAAAAAAAAACGTTACAGTCTAACCCCAATAAAAGAACCTGAAAGCATATAAACCAGTTTTAGAGTTCTAACAAATGAGATTATCTTCTGTGAAGACTAACATTGCAGTCATGCGGCTTTACAATACCCTACTTTTACATTTTTCATCTTCATCACCTTTTTCCTTGGAGTGCAATTATCTTAGTTGTTAACAGCTGAGTCTGACTTTCTAAACTATACATTGTACACATCTCTTTCTAATCTTAGTCTCAGTCAGGGTTCTGTGATATTTTATGCATATTAAGATGCTATAAGAAGTAAAAGAAATGAAAACCAGTTATCCCTTTTCCAGCTAATTCATTGCATTCTTTAGTTTTCTTGTGATTAGATTCAGAGTTATGTGAAGCTACTGATGTAGCAGTAAAGCATTTTCCACTTTGATGAACTCAGCAGGTTTTATTTCATTGTGAGACAATGTTTTGCAGATGGAAAACTGATCTTGGTTGGTTAATGTGATTCTAATGCTTTTTTTTTTATTTATTATTTTTCTTGTTCTTGATCTTAGTGTAATAATTGCACTATGGTTCTTTTTGTCTGAAGTCTAAGGATATTAAATTTAATCAGCATAGGAGAACACATTTAAATCCCAAGGCTATTTTAATCTGATATATGCAGGAAAGGTTTTGACCCTGTGATACGGTTGTTGCTGAATTTATTTTTGTTTCTTGATGGAAATGTGAATTTCAAGCTCTTTGACCATCTGTTTAAAAACTAAATAAAAGGAAACAAAGCAGAACTTGATTTTATTTATTTATTTTTGCAATATTTGATAAGAACATGTGGAGCATACTTACAGTGTCAGAGCCAACTCTAATGAGATAGTGATTTTACTTACCCTTTTTATGGAAGACACTACATAATTTGCTGGTATATCTACACAAACCTGGGTTTTACTATCAAAGCTGAGGCACTGAAAGTCATCTAGGTTTTGGTTTATTGTACTCCACTGAGAATCTTGTATTCTAAAACAAGAAGTCAGGGGATTAATAGATTATTATTCCACTTTAGCCAGGCATCACAGAATAGAGACAATACCGTTAACACATTGAAATACCACAGGTCTTCCAGCTGCATATACATTGAAGTTGGATGAAAAACTAAATTCCAGTGATGCCTCACAGGAATGAGATTTTGGTTGATGAGTGCTAGTCCATTATGGTCATTCAAATACTCTTAGCAAGACAGAGGTGGATTCCCGGATACCAGTAAATGCCCCCTCTGTATAGGCTCCAGAATTGTCTGAGAAATGCCTTACAGTTATTAACACAGACAGCCAGGACACAGAGCAGAATAATCAGTTTATCTCTTACCATTTCCAGAAAGATGTTACCAACCAACAAAATCAATCTAGATTCTAGTTCTTATTGCCGGTCTATATGTACATGCCTGTATTCAACAGGTATCTAGATAGATACATATAAAAACATTTTGTTTATATAATGACAAATGAAGAGTGGTTAGGATATATTCATATGTATTTAAAGCTAATAGTTTTAACGTTGACTGATACTCAAGTTTCATTGTGGCTGAGGAAGTCTTATCAATATGGTTCTTTTTCACTGATCTACAAATACTTCTGGACCAGCATTATATAAAACTCATAGTCTGTGTGAGTAAAGAAAAAGATGGTCTGTATTGTATATATTATAGAAAGAGAGAACAGCTAAGTACATTTTTATGTATAAATACATTTACATTTGTGTGTATGCTTCTGCGAGTTGTGTTAAAGGCTGTATCTCCAGACACTGTCCTGGATGCTTAAAAAAGTTCTTAGTGTCAAAGGTAGTTTGAAAAACTGACCGAACTGTTCCAGCAGTGGCACACATTATTGGTCGGCTTGCTTTGAAAATTAAAATTAGATTCCATTCTGCATGTCCCACTTCACAATCACCTTTAAGTGCTTGTTTTTTGGCTATATTCTACAAATTTAAATGCACCATAGAAGTGAAAGTGTATACAGCAGCTGCAATCTCCCAGTAGGTATTTTCCCAAGCAGATATTCCTGGCATTGAAATGCAAGCTTATTTATTTCTCATTTTCTTGTCACTAACTAACAGGGGGTGGAAGAAGGTCGTACTTGTATGTACAAAGAGAAGAGCACAGGGCACAGTTTCAATACTCTTCACTCCTTTCGTGAGCTTCACTAAACAGGTATGTGAAAAAAAATCAAACTTTTTACTTTTTTTTTTTCCTCCTAAAACACTTACTCTTTTTACAGAAATTTTTCTATTTTCTTCCAGCAATAACTTAGACTTTTACAATTTCCTCCACTGAGGGAGATTATTACTGCTGCTTCTGTTGTTCAGATAGAGTAGAAGCCAAATGCTGCTGCTGATCTGAAGTGAGAGAGATCCTTTTCCTTTCTTATTCCTGATGCTCACAAGTGCCTAGTCATTTTAATTAGCCTGGATACTAGGGAGAAAATTTAATCTTGGGGCAGACATGCTTTTGCATTAGAATTCCCTATTTTCAGAAAATACACGATTACTGTTACTTTTAGAAATCACACACATTTGTGGGTAAAATTAAAGCATTATTGGTTTGCATACAAGCTTGAGGTTTCACAAAATTTTGTGCAAACATTGTTGACTTTTGTGGAGATCTGTTTCTGGTAATACAAAAGCTGTGTTTTGGAAAAAAACCCAGAGGGTAATGTGGAAGCAACTTTCACAGTTGCTTTTGGCTGTTCCTGCTATTTAAGAGGTTTATGCAGTGTCAAGAGGTTTAGCAAGGAAATTTGGGTAGCAGGACTGATGCACTGGTGACATCCAGACTTATCTCCACTGAGGTGACTGAACAGGCTACTTAGCCCATCAGTGACATGGGGTATGAATAAGTGCTGCTTTCAAACACCATTACTGAAGTCTGAAGGTGTCAACAGCTCCCCTGAGGGAGGACAGTCTCTTGTTCATCATATCTTAGCCAGAAAAAGCTGATGAACAAAAGTGTTTAATATGTTAATAATTGAGATGACATTAACTGGTTTAATGAGGTTGGCTCTCATTTGTGTTTTATACTTTCAAACTTGCTCTGACTCTACGGGTTAAATAAGCGCCTAGAGATGTTGATGCTGGACTTGGAAAAAGGAAGGAAGAAATTCAAGATTTGCTTGTATTGTAAGTGGATTAACTGTGGCTTCCCTTCATTTTTATCACATCAGAACCTATAATCCTATAAACCCTATCTAATGGTATGGATTTTGCAGAGAAATACTTACCTGGCTTGAGTTACAGGCTAAGTGAATCAATATGCCCTGTTCCCTGGGGTGTGGTAATCATAAATTTGGTACTAGTCTACTCATACAGAGCCCAAAGCACTAACACGTTTCCTCAGAGGGTAAAAGGGTTCATCTTCCCATTAGCTTATGTGAAAGTTTGCAGTAAAAGGTTAAAAAAAAAATAGAAAAAAAAAATGTTTCTGATGACCCACATCAGCCAGGAACACCTTTTGGAGTCCAGAGTTCTGTAGGGTTTTGTAACATGATCATTTTGTAATAGTATCAGTGATAAAAATATAAGATAGTGCTAAAAATATAAGTGTCATGGCAGAGAATAAGAAAACCAAACTTGTTGAGGACATCTCCTAGTAGACAAGGAAGCTCTAAATTATGTGTAGCACATGTTGGAAAAAGTTAAGTTGGGATATGATTCATGTCCCTAAGAAAGATGTTTTTTTTCAGGGGTGGGGGGTTGTTTTTGTTTTTGATCTTTATGCAGAGATTAAAACAACAACAACAAAAACAAAACAAAAAATAAACCATTAATAGCTCTGGGAATAATGCATACAATTTACAGAAAGATGTGCCCTTTGTGCCTCTAGGCACTAGAAAATGCAGTATTTTCTTATTGAATATATACTTATATATATATACTATATATATATAGTATACTATACGTATAGTATACTATATAATATAGTATGGGCTATATAGTATACTATATAGTATACTATAATATATAGTATATTATATATACTATATAGTATACTATATATACTTATATATAATACATGGGACATCCTCAGGGTTCCAGCAGGTGCCTTCAGAAAAAAATAGAGCATAAATATTCCCATATATACAGCCATTTAACTTGTGCTTTAACAGACACTATGCCTTTAAGCTACCACTGGTCATGCCAAGGCTTACAAACAAGGTTTTAAAATAACAGGTGATGTTTGAATATGGTGTAAGAATGGTAGAAAAGCATGGTGAGAGACTCAAGAAGCTATTGAAGAACTGGGAATGCTAAATTAAATGAAACACAGGAAATTGAAATGAAGAAATGAAATGAAGATTATGTACATGGGGGAAAAACCTGACATGAGCAGGCAGGTCACATTAAAGCTGAGATCCTCATAAGGCATTTACCTGTAAGGTAGTCCTTTTCTCTTAAGACAGTTAGACCTGGAGATGTGTGACTTATGCATCATTGTCACTAAGGAAAGTTAAACAGAAAAAAAAATGTCTTTGGTCTTGGAGTACAAAAAAGTTTGATTTCAGTGTTAGCTGAAACTGACTATAAGCCACCTACTGCCATCGCTGAAAGGAGCCTGACAAAAAACCTCTGATGACTAAAACCATAATTTTCATCAGCAAATGGATGCTTTCAGTAAATATGAGCTGAGGAGCAATATGGAGGTTGGAGATGCATATTCCTACACTGCTTGACTAAAGTACATGTATATGGGTAGTATTCCAGAACTAGATTATATACCCAAAAATCTGATACAAAGTAAGCAAACAGACCTGTCCTGTAAAGGCAAAACGAGGGGTTATCCCTAAAACTGCCTCCACCATCTTCCAAGTGGTAACACAAACTATTATCCCTAGGCAAGCAAGTATTATAAGAGAGAACATTTTGTTTAAAGATACTTGAAAAGCCACAGAAAAATATAACATGAAGAGAACAAGGTGATGCAGAAGTGGAAATCTAAAAAATCTTAGAAATTAAAAAAATCTAAGAAAATTATATTTTATATGAAGATTGACATTAAGGGTTTCATAAAGATTTGTTTCATACATCAAGTATAGGGAAGAGTTTAAGTACTTTAAGAACAATAGTTCTCATAGCTCAAAAAGTATGGCTTCTGGAGTAATGTGAGCATAGAGTTATTTGCACTTTAAAAAAACATCAAAAAACCCTCTCCACCTTACATTCATTGTGAGCTGCTGCTTTCTCTTCCGTTATTAGAACTATTTATTTACAGATAAGTATATTCTGTGCACATCAAATGCATCTTCATCAGACATCAAATATTATCTAATAGTTCACAATGGAATTCAGTTTTAGGGAATATGAGGCACTTTGTACGTAGCCTATTGTAAGCTGTTCATACCTTGTCCTTTAATCTTTTCCTTGGCACTTGCAAACACTCGAACAGCAGAGATGGAGTGTGTATTGTTACCTGCTGCCAATTTTATCAATTTAAATCTACAAAGTAGTAGTGATCCCAAACATGAATACAGGGTGGATGATAAGTGAATAGAGAGCAGCCCTGTAGAAAAGGACTTGGGAGTAGTGGTGGATGAAAACTCTGACATGGGCTGGCAACATGTGCT
The DNA here is from genome assembly GCF_047663525.1 of Anas platyrhynchos. Classification (NCBI taxonomy): domain Eukaryota; kingdom Metazoa; phylum Chordata; class Aves; order Anseriformes; family Anatidae; genus Anas; species Anas platyrhynchos. The sequence goes on along the minus strand of NC_092590.1, from coordinate 32,463,676 downwards.
TGCAGCTCAGAAAGCCAGTTGGACCCTCGGCTGCATCAAAACTGTGCGTCTGGCAGGTTGAGGGAGGTGACTCTCCCCCTTTACTCTGCTCTCATGAGACCCCCCCTGGAGTACTGCTTTCAACTCCAGAGCTCTCAGCACAAGAAAGACATAGGCTGTTTAGAGTGGGTCCAGAGGAGGACCATTAAGATGACTAGGGGCCTGGAGCACCTCTCCTATGAAGACAGGCTGAGAAAGTTGGGGTTTTTTAGCCTGGAGAAGAGAAGGCTCCAGGGAGACCTTATAGTGGACTGCCCTTAAAGGGGACCTACAGAAAAGCTGGAGAGAGACTTTTTTTTCAGGGAGAGTAGTGATAGGACAAGGGGTAATTGTTTTAAGCTGAGAGAGTGTAGTTTTAGATTAGACACAAGGAAGACATTCTTTAGTCAGAAAGTGGTGAGGCACTGGCACAGGTTTCCCAGAGAAGATATGAATGTCCCATCCCTTGAAGTGCTCAAGGCCAGGTTGGATGGGGCTTTGGGCAACCTCGTCTGGTGGCAGGTGTCCCTGCCCATAGCAGGAGTTTTGAACGAGGTGGTATTTAAGGTCCCTTCCAACCCAAGCCATGCTATGATTCTAAGTAGAACACCTTCCCTGTTGAAAACTGGTATCAGTGCAGATAAAGCAGATATAACTATGTATAATCTGCTGTCTGTAATAACATTTATATGGAGATATAAAAGCTGCTACTAAGTCATGAAAATGCTGACGAACCAATCTCTCATGGTGGGGCTTATTAATCTAGAAATATATGTTTTGTTTCCTAACAAAGTGTTCTTCCTATCTTTGGAAGAACCAGGCCAACCAGGCACAGACAAAAAGTTTTTTTTTCTAAGTTAAACAGGGGGTCTGAGTGTTGCTGTTCCATAAGCCTTTTGGGATGGCCTGCATGGTCACTAATTCTGAAAGATGGGCTAGCAGTCTTTTGGAAGAGTAGGAAGGTGGGGAGAGTTGACCATGTTTGGGAAAAAGCTAGGCTTGGGGCAAGCCAAATGCTTAAAACATAACAGTCCCTTATGGAGACTTGTCTTCAGTTTTTTCACTCCCCCATAACCATAAGATTCCTATTTTATCTTCTTGGGTCCTAAGAAAAAACATAATGGGGCTCACTAGAGAAGAAGGAAGTTTTCCAGCAGGTCCTCAGCAAACCCTCTGTAAAGGTTGTTTTGTCATGACCCCTCTTCAAATACTTGATTTTACTTGTGGCAGTGTTAATTTTCTGCTCCTTCTGAAATGTCAGGCTCAGGCTGGTAAACTGTTGATGAGCTAGCTCTTGCAAATGTCTCTACAGAGGAACAGGGAAACATCTGCCAGGCAATGGATACTCTATTTTAGGATTGCCAGGCTGCAGGGAGTGTCTCCAAGGAAGCCTTGCAAAACGCTCTACTGCCAGGCAGTGTGAGTCTGCCTATGACTGTCACTCCCTGGTGACAGTAAATAGCTGGACCAACCTTCCCAGGGGAAGCCAATTCTCTCCTCTGGTGAGAACGTGCACCTGCAAATCAAACACCTTTCTCTAAGGAATCCCTCACAGCAAGACAATTTTGCACTGCATACCAAAACCTTTCTGAAAAATGGATTTTGCAGAAGTTGATTGACGTGTATAAATCAAGCTGGGAGGTGGGACAGTAAAACAAAGGGATGGCAGACTGCAGGCTCCTGCATTATATATCCCGGAGCTAGAGAAGTCCTGGGACAATCCAAATCACCTTGCTATGTGTTTTCCTGTTCTCAGGGCCTGTGTCACACAGCTCTAACCTGCCGGAGCATTAGGCAGGGGGATAAACTAGGCCAAACTCTTCTTGCTGATTTCTCAGATACACAGGCTAAGGAGAGCAGTAGCCACAGCTACTGCAGAAGGAGATCACACATATGCATGGGAGTGGCTAGAAACATTGACCGGGTATTGTCATCTCAAATTCTGACTGAATTGCAGGTTTTCAGCTGGGCTTCAGTAACAAGAGTCTCAGTTTGTGTCAGAGAGTTCAGTTTGAGACCTAAATGGAGAGGAATCACAGAATCACAGAACTGTAGGGGTTGGAAGGGACCTCGAAAGATCATCGGGTCAAACCCCCCTGCCAAAGCAGGTTCCCCAGAGCAGGATGCCCAGGTAGGCGTCCAGACAGGCCTTGAATATCTCCAGAGAAGGAGACTCCACAACCTCCCTAGGCAGCCTGTTCCAATGCTTCATCACCCTCACCGTGAAGAAGTTCTTTCGCATGTCAGTGCGGAACTTCCTGTGCTCTAACTTGCAGCCATTGCCCCTTGTCCTATCCCCACAAACCACTGAGAAGAGGTTGGCTACATCCTTCTGTCCCTCACCCCTCAGATATTTATATACACTGAGGAGATCCCCTCTCAGTCTTCTCTTCTCCAGGCTGAACGGACCCAGGTCTCTCAGCCTTTCTTCATAGGGAAGATGCTCCAGGCCCCGTATCATCTTTGTGGCCCTCTGCTGGACTCTTTCCAGGAGATCCCTGTCTTTCTTGTACCGGGGAGCCCAGAACTGGACACAGTACTCCAGGTGAGGCCTGACCAGGGCAGAGTAGAGGGGGAGGATCAGCTTCCTTGACGTGCTGGCCACGTTCCTTTTAATGCACTCCAGGATCCCATTAGCCCTCTTGGCCACAAGGGCACAGTGCTGGCTCATGGTCAACCTGTTGTCCACCAGGACCCCCAGGTCCTTCTCCTCTCCAGCAGGTCGTCCGCCAGCCTGTACTGATAATTCGGGTTGTTCCTTCCCAGGTGCAGGACTCTCCACTTGGTCTTATTAAATCTCATTTGGTTTCTAAATGTCGTCTGCAGGTTTCAAAGAGCACAAACATGTGGCTCCATCCCTCAGACAGCTTTTGGTTTTGGGTGAGAAGCAGAATCTTGCTGCAATCATTTCCTCAAAAAATGAGGAAAAAGTGAGCAAAAAGTGCTGTCTAAAATTGCTGGAAAAGATTTTATTTTATTTTATTTTATTTTATTTTATTATTTTATTTTATTTTATTTTATTTTATTTTATTTTATATTTTATTTTTTATTTTTTTTTTCCCAAGAAGACAGCTGAAGTTTGTGTTAACTTGATTTATGCTAAGTGCCGATCATAACATACTATCTCACTTCAGCAGGTGACTGATCTATTTTGAAATAGATCAAAAAAATAAAATTGAAAATCAGTTACAAAAATAAAAATCTATTCCAAGTTGAAAAGATTCATTTGGAAATGCTAGCACAAACATTTCTGAGCTCTTAAGTGTTTTTATTTCAATTCTTGTGGGGGGAGGGCTTTGAAAATTTGTTCAATTGGGTAACAATTTGAGAATTATTGCCATTCTTTCAAATCTGCATGTTTTAATTAAAGTAAGAAACCAAATATTGACACCTAGCTGTACATCTGATCCTAAGAGATGTGTATTTTGAAAATGCTTAATATCTCGCCTCAAATGTGAAAAATTTGTTACAACTCCTGTGCAGTTAAGAACTAACAGGAGAGCCAGACAGTCTCATATCATGGACTGTGCATTTCAAGAATATATCTGACAAAGAAATAATGATTATGGTGGAAAGAAAAAAGGATTATTTATTTGTTATACTTTTGGTCATCTTGCTTGCTGAAGACAAGTTATATTTATTCTGTTCTGACCTAAAGCAATTTCTTTGGTAATCAACACTGAAGAAAGACCATATTGCAACCATAAGCCAGGCTTCATGTGGTAGCACAGATGCCGTTCCCAGCAGGCTTTCACTGAGTGAGAATTGTGTTCATCTTTTATATTCAAGAGCAATCTTCTTCATTGTTATTCACATATTTGCTCTTCTAATGTCTTCTTTAGCAAAATGGTGACTATGACGCTTAAGAAATGTAATCACAAATTCTCTGCATTGGCAAAGTTACTTTTTGCAGGAGCTTATACATTTTCTATTCAATAGTGGAACTGTAGTAACTATTTTTTAAATAAGCCAATTCCCACTAAGAAAAAAAAAAATACAATCTTTACAGTGTTTCATGTGTTCTTAATCAAAGTTCAGATCTTAGATTTGATTAAAAAAATACAGAAACTTGTGTTCAGTAATGAAGGTAAATGGCACATAAAAAGTGTATTTTTGAGTTCGCACAGTTCATTTCTGAAGTCAAGATTTTTCTTTTTATGGCTTGATTATAACCTACGAAGACTCCTGGGATAGAATTCTAACATAAGTAGGTTTGTCCTTAATATATTCAAACCTCATCAATTTTGCTTAAATGATATTCAAGCATGAATGTTAACTGCTAGAAGTATAGGCTTTGGATTTTTGTAATCACAGTGGAATCACTGTGGAATAAGGAAGATGAGATTCTTTTATGGTTCTTACTTCACTGTTCAACAGGGACATTGTGCAAATCACTTGATTTAATACAGACCAATTCTAAGATAAGTAAAAACAGGAGAAAAAGTCTCCCAAAGAGCCTTTTCAGCATATAGTTTAGGGGAAGGTAGTTTACTTGCTATGATACTGTTCTAACTCTTCAGAATTTTCATTAGAATTATTGTCTCCTCCTTGCCTCTTGCTGCAACATTACCCAGCATTTGAGGAAAGGTATATGTTCATAGCAAGTAGTATAGCTTTATACCATCAAACAAGGAATAATATCAGGATCAACCTAGAGAAGTGGGCCACCCAGAACTTGGTGGGATGATTTACAGATGGGAAAACTATCTTCTGTTCTGATGAATACTTTTATAATCACATTGCAAATATATTCTCATATATTGGGAGAAATTTACAACATGCAACTAACTATGCTTTGTGCTGTGTACTGTTGTGTGATTTATGTAAGGAGGTGCCCTCTCTAAAATATGCATAGGAGGAGCTCAGTGGTGTAAGCTGGGAATGTCATGATCTCTGATGCATCCTCTGTTTTGACATGATTTTGCTCTTTTGCTCTTTTCGTTCAGTGATCCTTTCCCTTCTCCCCTCCACTGCTGATAAGTTGTTCATGTTGCAGTCAGTATTTTCATCAGACTCTTCCTTGACTTTTTCAACAGCTTGACCTTGTTGTTTAGATTTTAGTTCTAGACACTTTTACAACAGCTGAGTTCAGAGTGTTCATCTGCATTCCTGCAGCTCTCCAGAGACGTGGTCTTGTGCATGAGTCAGGCTACAGCTTCACTTCTCTTCTTTGTATGTTATGTAGGGTGCCACATCTGAGGAGTTTTCTAGCTCAGAGACTTGCCTGTTATAAGGAAAAGAAGTATATTTATCAAAAAGGATAAATTATGAGCTATTTATTGTTGAAATTATATGATCCATGGATAGTTTAAAAATACAGAACACTTGCTTTCCCTGCAGCATTTTAACACCTCAGTTGAAATACTTGACCACAATTAATTAATGACTAGAAGACAACATTGATTGTGTTGATACTGTGGTATGAAGACTTCCCCTTTTTCATTGTACTCCAGTGTAAATAGCCTTTATCATTTGCTAAAAGATAGAAGCAGGCAGGGCAGTTGGATCTGGGATTTCTGACTAGGAGATAAATAACGATAAAATAAAATTCTACAGAGCACAACACGATATAATAATTTATTGGTCATATTGATGACATAATGATAGTGAATATGCAATGGAGGATAATATAACAGTAAAAGTTGAGAATACAAAGAGACTATATAGAAAGAAGAATTCTGTGAGAAAGGGAGGCAAATTTGAAGAGAGAATGAAGAAGAGGCTATGTCTCACAGGACCAAATGGAGAAGCTTATGTGAAAAAGGCAGAAGGAAGCTCCAGGAAGTAGGGAGAAGATTGTCATATAGAAATAGTTGGTGAAGAGTTTTAAATCTGGAATAACTAGAAAATAGTGAAACAATGACTTGCACATAGGCATATATGAAAAGCCACTCTACCACTGTGTCACTCTGTATTTGGGTATATCTTCAAACTTTATAATCTTAAAATGCCATTGGCTAAGCTGTGCTCTACTGCAACTGTGCACCTCTAGCAAAAACACTTGAAGTTGATGAAATTACACCAGCTACTAATCTGAGCAAAAGCCTTCTGGCTTAAGATCAACATGATAAAAGAAGCTGAAATAAGATAACTGGCAGTTCAGAATACAGGAAGGCACTGAAAGTGAAATCCTAGCTGCCAGTTTGAAATTACTGAAAAGGACTTATGAAACCACTTCCCATTGTCATTAAATGAGAAAGAAGTACTTATAAGAGAATATCACTCTATTTTGGGTATACAAAAATCTTTGACCTTGCTGCATTATTCACTCTTTGAAATTGAGTAACTCAAAAGTGTTACATTATATATAGGCCACTCTTTAAATTTTTTATCAGTACTTTTCTCCCAATGTTATTTTAAAGTCAAAACAGCTAACAAAGCCATTTATTACTAATGATCGGGATCATTTATATTGAGTATTTGTACTGTAACTGAATGCTGTTAGAGATGTCAGTTGAATGGCTGTTTTTTATTGTGCTTTTTTTAGATTTGCTATTTGTCCTTTTCCATAAGGGAAAAATAGTTAGTAACAGATAAGTTTTAGCTATGCACAGAGAGAGAATAAAATAGAACGGGTGGTGTGAAAGCAGAGTGCCTGATAAACACATTGGTAGTGCTGTCAGAATTAGTTGTTATGAGTGAGTAGTTGCGACGTCACAACGTGGTCAGCAGCAGTGTTTTTAAGGAACACTGGGCACAGGTCATCTCTTGGAGCAATGTAAACCAGAATTACATTTTAGATGCATGCACAGCTAAGATTCAAAATTAAGGACAATATTCCTTTAATTCTTGCATCTAGTGTTAGAAAAAGAATGAATGTCACGATTGAAAATACTTATGTTCAGGACTCGAAAAAGAAGTGTGTATTTTTCTAAATTCATTAAAAAAAAAAAAAAAGGATTGTGTCACTGCCTGCAATTTTATTGTTACCTGAATATTATTGAAAGCAAAACAAAACAAAAATTGTATATTGTATTTTCATTGTTTTACTCTGAGAAATGAGTTCAGAAATGGAATCAGCTTTCATATACATAATAAAGTAACTGTCATAGACTTTGAAAATAACAATATTTGGTATTTCATCCTTTATTTGAGTAAAGGCTGATATTAGCTTTGGATTGCTAACTTTTCCGCATAAACCAAAGCTGTTCTTTTGAGGTATACATTTCTTTGCAGCCTTATATTGCTGTGAAATCTCCTTGACAATCTCAAGTCCTCTCCTGTCTTTCAGAGTAGTTACATGAAAGTGAATAGAAACTGTGACTAGTGGAAGAAAGTAGCTAGGGACAGGGAAATAGACAGCAAGACTTATGTTAGAGTCCAAAAAAATAGTGTTTTTATTTAACATTGTCTACTGCCGGTAAGTTCATTTTTTATGAGTTTTGTGAGCAATGCTTCAAACTTGGACTGTAAGCAGCCTTCCTCCCCCCTCAGAAATAGTAAATTTAAACCTCAATTGTCTAATTCAAAGGATACAATCTTTCTTCAAGTTCTTAACACCTTCATTATATAGGACTTCTCTTACACATCGTGTCAAATGGAATATTAATTGCATACTTCAAAAAGTAAACTAATGAGGACTAAATATGCAATCTGTCTTATAATATAGTAAGTGGCAAATTTGAATTATTTTTCTTCCTTATGTGTTTAAGAAAATCAAGTAATTGGGTAATTTCTTAAGGGGTTTAATCACAGAAGTATTAACTACAATGCAGATATTTCCAAAGATTGCATGATACGCTGCAATAATTGTTCAAACTAGTAAATTTTACAGAAGGCTCTGTGAACATTATTTCAAAATTTCCAAAGTGGAATTCTGGTCTGGATAAATCTGAAAAAATGTCATAGATTCACTTAATATTCACTAATTTTATGGGGTCTAATACATGGAGAATCTGGCCTTTAATGAAGACTCTATGTCTGTGCAAAACAGCAACTACTAATGGCCCACCAAAATTGCTTTAGATATTTTTACAGTGATTAAAAACAGGTGGCCAGTAACATTTTCCACAGTGTAATAAATTTAGCATATACTTCATATGTAATCAAATGCTGATTCATTTAGTTATGATTTTGAGATTGACTAAGGATAACAGAAATAAAATGGTGCAGGAGATTTCTGATCTCAGTGCTGCTCAGTTGAAGACAATAGCTAGTCTGGATTAACAACAGGATGGAATACAACATTTAGGCCATGATTCCTAGCTCTGGTTTCTAAAAATTTATGAAGATAATTAATGTCTTAGTCCTGAAGCTTGAAAAGCTGTTATAAATATTTTCCAGCATAATTTACATTCCTAATCAGCATCTTTTGCATACGTTTCTCTCCCCTCCCCTCTCCCCCCCTTTACTAATAGTCAAGATTAAGATACTTTTAGACTTCAATAGCTATAGCTGTGCTCCTCACAGTCAATATACCTCCTTGGTGTGTGTCAGCCCCGACTGAACAGTTTTAGAGCTTTTGACATCTTTGGTAGTCTCATGTACTAAGATACGACAGGTTGTATGTGCTCCAAATTCATGAAGCCATGAGGAATTAAAGGCTATGTCTGCAATGTGACTGTGACATCACTGCAGCAATGCTCAGTTTTGAGGATCTTAATCTTTAGTATTTTGCCTGTGAGAGAATCTACATTCTCAGTTTGGTGTAAAACTTCAATGAAACAATATAGGTGCCTATATAAGTAAGGAGTTCAAAAGCTCAGACTATCCCTAAAAATGCCTGGATAGTATAATGTACAGAATAAGTTGCTGTTGTTATTATCATTTATTTATTTATTTATTTATTTAAATGCCTGCTTTTACACACAGATAGAGACTGATTTTTTTTTTTCTTCTAGAAAGACAGTACACAGAAGAGGGGACATAAATGTCCAAATACTAAACAGGCACATGGATATGAGGAGAGACCTCAGTTCCATGTGATTCGGGATGATTACTGGAGGAGAGGTTGAAAAGCCCTGCAAGCAAGATACACAGCAGAATTCCTCATTTCTTTATCCTGGCAGAACTTGGTGAAAATTTACAGTCAGATTTTCATTAGATATTTAGCTCTCTGTTCTGGACACACAGACCTGAAGCACTTCATTAAGGAATTTTGAATTAGAAGGTAATGTTTTTTTGATTGATTGTTTTTTTGTTTTTACAGATTTCTTAAGGAGAACTTTGTGTCTGTTTTTCCATAGTCCTACTCCTGAATCTTTGCTTTCTAGGACATAGCCTTTCAGAGTCCATCCAAGAAGCCAGTTTCTGGAGATGAATTAGTAGCTGTAGCTTGTTTAGTAGTTTGTAAGCAAAGCTGAAAACTGCACTTTCAAAGTAGGCAGTATATATGGAAAGAAACAAAGGATTACCATGGTCCTGTAATACAGGAGAATTGTGATTTTCTTTTTCTTCCTCTAAGGAGATTTTGGACAAAGGGTAAGGAGAATTGAAATACTTTTATTTCCATTTTGAGTTCATATCAGCATCTTCAAGTAAAAATGAGTCAAAATAGTATTATAAGGAAATATCTTTTTTATTTTATTTTATTTTATTTTATTTTATTTTATTTTATTTTATTTTATTTTATTTTATTTATTTTATTTTATTTTATTTTATATTTGTGTGTGTGTGCGTGTGTCCTCATCCTCTTGCTACTTTTAATATTTAGAACAGTTCTTGGCTGAATGTGGTGTCTCAGGTAAATACAACACAAAATGTCTACCATGAAATGCTCTGGATAACTTTACAGTCTTACTAAAACTTGAGTACCTAATGGCCTTCAATCCATCAGAAGTCTGGAATGGTGCTAATGGCAACCTCAGTGAGTAATTATATCCAAGGGGTTAAAATCTATTTCAGTGATGCCTTCTGGTTAATGGAATTGATCTTGACCATTCTCTTGCAGATAACCCTGCATAGAATTATGCGTAGGGTCAATGCAGTTCTTCTTGGTGCATGCTTTACTTAATTCTCCAACAGAATGTACACCTTAGCTGATATACTTGATGCAGTACAGTACATGTAAAGATAAGTAGTTCTAATACAATAAGATGCAGAAAGACAAACATAAATTACTTTCCTGTGTGTGTGCATAAACATCTGCCTTCTTTTCTCCCAGTAAAATCTTTGGATCAAAACCTGAGCACACATAAATCTGTCCACCTTCATGAAAGACATGTCTGATTTACAGCTTAAAACTCCTCATTTTGCCTGTCATTTGGCTGATTTGTGTGTGGAAGACCTAAGGCATGTAAATACTACAGGCAAATGTAACTCCCAAGTTGTACTTAACAGCTGTGCTATGTGCTGTGTGCTGAATGCAAGTTCTTATTGAATATTCCATTAATTTCCTTGGGTATGTAATAAACGTGTACAAAGAAATGGTGATTTTCTCTTGGATCTGTTTATTGACAAAAGATACTGTTTTGTTAATGAAAACTCTGAGACATCTCATAGGCTTTATCTTCTTCTATACTGACTTGTTTTTTGCTTTCAAGCTGTATCTCTCTGATTCAAGTCACTTTTAATTGAGTACAGCTAAGCAACTATTGCTGCACATGTCATACTTCAGAGGAAAAGATAATTCAGTGAAGTGGTGTCTTATGAAACTAGCAGAGCAGGGTAAGTTAAATGTTTTTACATTTTACACTAATAGAGCTAAATATAAAGGAAAATACACACACTCATATTTTTTCCTGTAATGGTACATTATACTCTCTTTCATTTTCTTTTAAACTACTTGAGATAATCTGATAATCATTTTGTTGCCCAAACACATTCCTAAACAAGTCTCCTAGTTAAAAAGAAAAAAAAAAAAAAGCTTTCTGTACATACGAGTATATGTCAGGTTTTAAGGTACCATTTGCAGAAAATGAATTCTTATGTCAATTTTTTTTTTTTCTCTGAATATAATTGGAAAAAAAATAACAAGTGGCAGAAATTATGAATTATCCTATGATTCCAGTAAAAAATATTTCCCTAAATTTCTCAGGACAGTTTAACTTTGAAGCCTGGGGAGGTTTAAGGTCATCCTGCAGCCTTTCTCTAAAGAAGGGTCTTCTCCTCTACCTGGCTGATTATTTTCATGAAACTTGTAGGAAAACAATTATTTTTTTTAAGACTGTCACCTCGGTCAAATTTTCCTGAAATTATTTCGTACATAGAGAAGTGACTGAAGACATATTCAGACATAGACTGTGGCATAAAGAAAGTTACTGAATCAGTTTTGTTTCCATGACAATTCATGATAAACGATCAGCATTGGAGCTCAGAGGTGAGGTAGCCTCCCCAGACTTGCAAGATGAATTTAGTGCATCAGATACTCTTATTTATATTAGTCACATTAGTTTATATTTTAAATGCACTATGTAGCTTATCAGTTGGCTTCAGTGATGACATTTTGTTTCCTTCCTTGAGACCTGTTACCATTCTTGTTAATGCTCTTGCTTTTCTAAGAATAAGAATTGATGTTACTATCATTACATTGAATCTAGAGGTCATTCTCTTCAGACAGGGAGTTGTTGAAATCAATTTCTAGTTTTTGCTTGATAACAGAAGCAAGAATATCAGGAGACAGAAACAAACATAATCTGACCTGCATCATGTTAGAGTTATCTGAGGTATCTCAGGCATTATTCTGCAATCACTTTTAAAAGAGCTTGCAAACGGTGTGAGAATTGCAACGGAGTCTTATCTCCAAAAACTCAGCCAACAGGCCACCCTCAATTTAGAAAATATATATTTTTTTGATTTTATTGTTGCTGTGTAAAATAGTAACTTTTCAGTAACACTATTTGATTACTTTTCTTGTAGCCTATGAAAAACATCCTTAAAAATAAATATGCTAATGTACTACTGTTATGATAAGAAGAGGAAAGGTTCTGTATCACTGTGAGCTTTCATTTAACAAATCTGTGCGTTGTTAGATGCTTTAGTATCACTAAGACATAAACAGTTTTAGAGCCACAGAGAGTTCAAGTGAAAGAATGGTAAAGCAATTCATGCAGTTCTGCATGGAGCTTCTAGCTAGTGAGATGGAAAAAATAATTACAAATGATTAAATAAATAATGAGCCTGAAAGCTGTTCATCCATTGCTACAGCTTTCATCCATTGCTATATATGTATTTTGCAATTAAAGTTTTCTAATAAGTAGGAATATGTACTTTTCCCAAAAGAAGAGTTCTGTACTCAGAACTCTTCCCAAAATTCCTTCAGATATCCAATTATTCAGTATAGTGTTTATTTAGACAGAACAAAATTCAGATATGAAAGTTTGTTTTGAATCGGTAGAATACAGTAATTTTCTTGCCCCTTTTATGTTTTTTACTTCATTTATTTAGCAGCTTCTACAGTCAAGCTAAAAAAGAGCAACAAAGTGTATCTAAAGGCATTGTGATTACAGATAATTCAAATGTCACAATCAGAGAAATAGTTCTTAGTAGCCAATAGTATTGAAGTACTAAACTAAAACTGAGCCTTTTCATGATTCAGTTCCAACAGAAAGGAAAAAAAAAAATCATATTTTTTGAAACACTTTAAAAAAAAAAAAATGAAAGAGGGATTTTTTTTTTTCTTTCAGAAATCCCTGCATAGTTCCATTAAAAAAGAATTGTGATAGTAATTTACATCTTCTATATTAGAGATGCATCAAAGCAGAGGTTTCTGCTCAGTGCTTTCTCTATACCTTTTCTCTTGTCTTCTGGCCAATGGAACATGTGAAGGGAGGGTAGAAACTTGAAGTCAGACTTCAAACTGTATTCTTTACAGCACAGTCAAAAGAATTTTTACCATAATTAGTTGATAACCTTTGCATTGATCTGACAGGACTTGGGCTTGAGCTGATTCAAGCTTCTTTTATAAATTTTCTAGTGGTTGACTCTTGCTTATCTGTTTAAATTCAAGCTCTGTGTATAGCATATATTACAAAAGTCTGACATATCTGTGGAGTAGATTGTTAGGTCTAGCACACCAGGTAAAATGGCAGTCTAGCAACCAACAGCTCTTTGTGAGCTGTGGTGTTAGACTCTTGTATAGTTTTCAAACTTCATCTGAAAACCAATGAAAAGGAAGCATACTATGATGAGAAAACATTTTAAAATCCAGTCTCAGATCCAAGTGGATCTGAGAGTGATGACAGAGATCAAGCATTGTGCTGCCTATGGTGAATAACTGAGGATAACCCAAAGTGACCCTCTGCCTGGTGAAAAGGGGAGTCACTGACCTTTGGACTTAGGAGGACATTGAAAGGATGAGAGTGAAAGAAATGGAGTAAACATGAGTAAGTTTTCTTTCATGACAATTCTAGGAACTTTTGTTTAATTAAAGGACTATCAATCTTACTGTAGTTGAACTAAAGATAACTGTTGTACTTTGATTGGATTTTTGGGATGGTAACTAAGCTAATACTAAATTTTTGGTTTCACTTACAAAGTGTTACACTTTTGGCATGAAGACGTAAACCAGAGCACTTTTGGTAAAGTCTTTGTGGAGACAGTACTGTGCACAGTCAGGCAGAAAAGTTTCCCTCACTCTTCTGTTTTTTCCCCTCCCAAGATTTTGACCACCAGAAATGGCAGCGGGTGGACTGGACCAAGCAGCAGCATGTAGCATAAGAAATTGCCACTTGCCGAGGCAATTGGCTCTGGGGCAGACGCGTTCTGCAGCAGAGCGGGGGATCGGACAGGCAGGGCTAATTTTTCCGGCACTGAACCCAGTTGAGGGAGCTGCCAGGAACTGGCAGCCCTCTCAAGAGAGGTGAACGAGGCGAGAACGAGGCGTAGGCAGAGCCAGCACCGTCCCTTCCCCAGTCGTTCATAAGCTGTCCCTAGGGAGCATGAGCAACCAGGAGCGCAGCGAACAGGATGGGCAAACGGCATGGCGTGGCAGTTAGGGCGTGGCATGTCAGAAGGGAGTGGCATGGCAGTTAGCGCAGCGGTTTGTGCAGGCAGGGTGAGCAGGAAGGGCAGAGCGCTCCTCCCCGCCCATACGAATACCTCCTCTAACGGCGGTCTACCACTAGCTCAGCTGCAATGGTGTACACCAGGCACAGTGTGCTCTCCAGGAAGTCTGTACACACCCAGACCGACTGCCCTCTCAAAACTGCGGCAGGTCAGGTTTCCGGGTGCAGGGAGTGCCTGAGCCTGTTGCTACCACGTGCAGGGGGCAAAGAGACTGTGTGCGTGAGGTGCCAGCAGATGGACGACCTGGTCCGCCTCGTGGCAGAACTCGAGGAGGTCAAGAGGTTGAGGGATATCAGGGAGTGTGAGCAGGAGATAGACTTGCGCAGCAACTCCCTGTGCGGCCTGAAGGGCAGGCCCCGGGGTGAGACACCCCAAATGGCGGTGGACCCCCTGCCCTGTTGCTGTCGGGCAGAGGCAGGGGACCTAGGAGTTGAGGAGGAATGGAGACAGGTCCCTGCTCGACATTGCAGGCGATGCCCTCCCCCACCAGCCCCACCTTCCCAGGTGCCCTTACCCAACAGGTTTGAGGCCCTGGAGCTTGAGAGACCAGTAGCTGAGGAAGAGGTAGTAAGTCTACCCAGGAGGATACCTAGGGCAAGGAAGTCAACTCCACGCCTCAGGACTGCCTCCACCAGGACAGAAAGAAGGGTGATTGTTGTGGGCGACTCCCTTCTCAGGGGAACAGAGGGACCTGTTTGTTGGCCTGACCCTACCCACAGGGAAGTCTGCTGCCTCCCTGGGGCCGGGGTCAGGGACATTGCCAGAAAGCTTCCCAACCTGGTTCACCCCTCTGACTATTATCCTCTTTTAATAGTCCAGGCTGGCAGTGATGACATTGAAGAGAGAAGCCTGAAGATCATCAAACGGGACTTTAGGAGACTGGGACGGTTAGTGGATGGAGCGGGAGTACAGGTGGTGTTTTCGTCCATCCCTACAGTGGCAGGGAGGGGTACAGAGAGGACACGGAAAGCCCGCCTGATAAACACGTGGCTCAGAGGCTGGTGCCAACACAGGAATTTGTTTTTTTTTTTGACCATGGGGCACTTTACTCAGCACCCAGCCTGATGGCCGCAGACGGGTCCCTATCTCTAGGGGGAAAACAGATCCTGGGCCAGGAGCTGGCGGGGCTCATTGAGAGGGCTTTAAACTAGGTGAGAAGGGGGATGGGGCTGAAACAAGGCTTGTTAGAGCTGTGCCAGGGGGAACAATGGCAAGGCTGGGAGAGAAGGCAATGGCCCAACTGAAGTGCATCTACACTAATGCACGCAGCATGGGTAACGAACAGGAGGAGCTGGAAGCCATTGTGTGGCAGGCAGGCTACGATTTGGTTGCCATCACAGAAACATGGTGGGACCACTCTCATGACAGGAGTGCTGCAATGTCTGGCTATAGGCTCTTCAGAAGGGACAGGCAGCATGGAAGGGGTGATGGTGTGGCTCTCTGTATCAGAGAGAGTTTTGATGTCGCGGAACTTGAGTCTGGGAATGACAAGGTTGAGTCCCAATGGGTTAGGATCAGCGAGAAGGCCAACAAGGCAAGCATCCTGGTGGGGGTCTGTTATAGACTGCCAAACCGGGATGAGGAGACTGATGAGGAGTTCTACAGGCAGCTGAAAAGAGTTGCAAAATTGTCAGCGCTTGTTCTCGTGGGGGACTTCAACTTCCCAGATATATCCTGGAAGCACAACACAGCCCAGAGAAAGCAGTCTAGGAGGTTTCTGGAGAGCGTGGAAGATAGCTTTCCTGACGCAGCTAGTTAGTGAGCCTACCAGGGGAGGTGCCCCACTAGACCTTCTCTTCACAAACAGAGAAGGACTGGCAGGAGATGTGGTGGTTGGAAACTGTCTTGGGCAGAGTGACCATGAAATGGTAGAGTTCTCCATTCTCGGAGAAGCCAGGAAGGGGACCAGTAAAACCACTGTATTGGACTTCCGAAGGGCCGACTTTGGACTGTTCAGGTCACTGGTTGGTAGAGTCTCTTGGGAGGCAGTTCTGAAGGGCAGAGTAGTCCAGGAAGGCTGGGCACTCTTGAAGAAGGAAATCTCAATGGTGCAGAAGAGGTCTGTCCCCACATGCCCAAAGACAAGCCAGCAGGCAAGAAGACTGGCCTGGCTGAACAGAGAATTTTGGCTTCAGTTTAGCAGGAAAAAGAGGGTTTACAATCTTTGGAAAAGAGGGTGGGCCACTCGGGAGGACTATAAGGATGTTGTGAGGCAGTGCAGGGACAAAATTAGAAAGGCCAAAGCTCATCTGGAGCTCAATCTGGCTACTACCGTCAAAGACATCAAAAAATGTTTTTACAAATATCTTACTGATAAACGGAGGACTAAGGAGAATCTCCAGCCTTTACTGGATGTGGGGGGAAATTTAGTTACAAAAAATGAGGAAAAGGCGGAAGTGCTTAATGCCTTCTTTGCCTCAGTCTTTAGTGGCAAAACCAGTTGCTCTCTGGATACCCAGTACCTTGAACTGGTGGAATAGGATGGGGAGCAGAATGTGGCCCTCACTATCCACGAGGAAATGATTGGCGACCTGCTACAGCACTTGGATGTACACAAGTCTATGGGGCCAGATGGGATCCACCCAAGGATACTGAGAGAACTGGCGAAGGAGCTGGCCAAGCTGCTTACCATCATTTATCAACAGTCCTGGCTATTGGGGGAGGTCCCAGTCAACTGGTGGCTAGCAAAGATGACGCCCATCTACAAGAAGGGCCGGAGGGCAGACCCAGGAAACTACAGGCCTGTCAGTTTGACCTCAGTGGCAGGGAGGCTCATGGAGCAGATTATCTTTAGTGTCATCACGTGGCACTTACAGGGCAACTGGGCGATCAGGCCCAGTCAGCATGGGTTTATGAAAGGCAGGTCCTGCTTGACGAACCTGATCTCCTTCTATGACAAAGTGATGCTCTTGCTGGATGAGGGAAAGGCTGTTGATGTGGTCTACCTTGACTTCAGCAAGGCTTTTGACACGGTTTCCCACAGCATTCTCCTCAAGGAACTGTCTGCTTGTGGCTTGGACTGGCATATGCTTCTTTGGGTTAAAAACTGGCTGGATAGCTGGGCCCAAAGAGTCGTGGTGAATGGAGTCAAATCCAGCTGGAGGCCAGTCACTAGTGGCATTCCCCTGGGCTCGGTACTGGGGCCAGTCTTCTTTAATATCTTTATCGATGATCTGGATGAGGGCATTGAGTGCACCCTCAGTAAATTTGCAGATGACACCAAGTTAGGTGCATGTGTCCACCTGCTCGAGGGTAGGAAGGCTCTGCAGGAGGATCTGGATAGGCTGCACCGATGGGCTGAGGTCAACTGTATGAAGTTCAACAAGGCCAAGTGCCGGGTCCTGCGCCTGGGGTGCAATAACCCCAAGCAGAGCTACAGGCTGGGAGATGAGTGGTTGGAAAGCTGCCTGGTGGAGAAGGACGTGGGAGCATTGGTGGATAGTCAGCTGAATATGAGCCAGCAGTGTGCTCAGGTGGCCAAGAAGGCCAACGGCATCCTGGCTTGCATAAGAAACAGTGTGGCCAGCAGGTCTAGGGAAGTGATTGTCCTCCTGTACTCGGCTCTGGTGAGGCCGCACCTCCAGTACTGTGTTCAGTTTTGGGCCTCTCGCTACAAGAAGGACATGGAGGTGCCTGAGCGAGTCCAGAGAAGGGCAACGAAGCTGGTGAGGGGTCTGGAGAACAAGTTGTACAAGGAGCGGCTGAGGGAGCTGGGTTTGTTCAGCCTGGAGAAAAGGAGGCTGAGGGGCGACTTTACCGCTCTTTATAAAAGTACATTAAAGGAGGCTGTAGAGAGGTGGGGGTTGGTCTGTTCTCCCACGTGCCTGGTGACAGGACGAGGGGGAATGGGCTGAAGTTGCACCAGGAGTGTTTTATGTTGGATATAAGGAAGAACTTCTTTACTGAGAGGGTTGTGAGGCATGGAATGCGCTGCCCAGGGAAGTGGTGGAGTCACCATCCCTAAAGGTCTTTAAAAGATGTTTAGATGTTGAACTTAGCGATATGGTTTAGTGGAGGACTTGTTAGTGTTAGGTCAGAGGTTGGACTCGATGATCTTGAGGTCTCTTCCAACCTAGACAATTCTGTGATTCTGTGAAATCCCAAAGCAAGAGAAAGACTTCGGTGTGAGGTACAATTCTTGCTGTCAGAGAGGCCTCCTGGTATGGACTGCAGAAGCTGTGGCTTAGAATATATATAGGATGCTTGTGATAATGTAGTTTTGGAGAGGTTTGTACTTTGTGTCCAGAAATTGGAGAGGCTTTTGGGCTGGAGAACGGAAGGGTGATGATGAGAGTTGTGTAAGCTTACACACAGAAGGAGAGGGCAGGACAACATAATTTATATCAAAAATTGGTTTTGGACTGTAGTTACTACAGCCTTGAAATTTGTCTATTCAAATGGTATGCTTTTTTTTTTTTTTTTCTTTTTAATTTATTTATTTTTTGTAAGGTAAACCATCAAGACTAATATCGCATTATGTATATTAAACTTCTTGACTTCAGAAGGGCTTCAGTGTGGCAGATCATACTTATAGCTAAAGATCAGTCAAAAATTGACTTTACTTTGTCCATTTAGCTTCTTCTTCTTCTTATTATTATTATTATTTTAAAGAATCAAGGATCTACATCCTCTACATCCTCTTTCCTTTTCATGGCAGAGTTTATTCCAGTACAAAACTTGACATACAGCACTAGGAACATGTGAAGATTTTTGTTATTTATATATATTTTTTTTAATTTTACTTTTGAAAACAAATCTGGAAATAGGAATTGTGAGAATGAAGAGAAAAAATTCAGGAATTCTTGTCCAGATCATAACATTAAATTGGCTGTACCAGAATAAACCAAAGGAGCACCTAGAACAGAGGCTTTCTCCAAAGTGATCAGCAAAAGATGCATAAGTAAAATTATGATATAGTAAACCTCTGATAGATTCACAATATGTTCTCCCAGTGTCATGTAATTTGACTTATCAGTCTTCCTTACCCTGAAGAGACATACTTCACTTATTTTACCTTTAAATTTATGTAGGACTCTTGATTTCTTTCTTGTAACTCCTTTTAAATGTGTCACAATCTCTTGCCTTTGAATTTTCCATATCTCTCAAAAAAGAATTGTGCATGTACAGGGTTTTGTTTTAGGAACCCATGATCCTTCAAACATGCCCAGTTCCATTTGCCAGCCCTCCTCACACCACCACCTTTTCTCTTGACTGTCTTTCATTTTGTGTGATCAATCCTAACTAGTTAATCAGTACTCTCCAAATGGAAGAGTAGCAATGTGTCCAACAGCCAGAATCACTCACCTTTTAAAAGCACATATAGTTCAATTACTTTCTGTAAAATGCTTGTTTAAAGTTGCAACATTTCTCAGAAGTGTGCACCTTTGTCTGCAAGTCCAGTTACCACAAAATCTGAAGGCAGACAGGTATGAGCTGCGGATTGTATTCAGTTTTCTGCCAAGAATGAAGTTCAAAATTAGATTCTGTAGATGTACCTAAGATGAAGTAGTCACAATATAACCCCTTAAACTGCATTACTGTGAGCTGCTAGAAACCCATCTGTCTAGCTTGGCTATTTGCATGAATCTTTCAAGCTAGAGAGAAAGATTTTTACTTAGGCTGTTCTAGAGAGCTGCTCTCCCTAGAAACATTTTCAGACCTCCTCTGTAAGGGAGCACTCATGCACTAACATATGTAACTGTCACACAATTGATATTCTGGATTAGTGGGGAAGGAGTATTTCATGGTATGATCTTTATACTAAGTTTTCACTTGAAGCCTCCTTTTGAAAAAGACTTGGATTGAGTCACTATCATTATTCATCATCTTGAGATGTGGCATAGTTTGACATAGAAAGAACAGGTATATGAAAATTTTCAAAGGGTTTGGAAAAATTACTCCCTCTCAGCTGCATGCTCGGTTTAACCATAGGTATAGTGCGGCTAGATTCCTTTGTTTTGTTGAAATTCATATCCAGTAATGTTACACTTTGCATGGTTGAGCTAAAATACAAAAATAGTTCATTTTTTTTAAGGATTCTTTTAATGGAGTCAAACTACAAAAGGCATTAATATCATGATTGCATCTCTTGATACACTTCCCAGGCATGTAAGAAAAGTACGGGATTTGTTTTTTGCTCTGCCTTCTGAAACAATGAACAGTAACATAAGAAACTAAATGGCAACACAGCTTTGGAGGACACAGTGCAATATACTTTCCTGAGTTCTTCCTGTATCCTTTTATATGAAGTAGTAGAAATTCCCTAAACTTATAAGGCTCATTTGAAAACTGAAGATGTTTTGTTCTGAATATGATAAAGTAAAAAAGCACGCACCTAGTATTCCTGATTCCAATTGAAATGAGATAAGAAAACTATTTTAAATCATGTCAGTATTATACATAAATAGTTACAATAATGTACCTACACTGAGAGACATCGTATATAGGATGGAACTAAGATCCTGTAAATCTTCTGGACTAGCAAAAATAAAATCTGGTTTTCTCATTGTAATCATTGGATCTTAGATACTATGTTAAGTATTAGAATTTTGCAAGAAAAAATATATTCCTGGCAACTAACTTGGTTTAGAGAAAAAAGGGGGGAGTTCTCATTCATCTCATGTTTTCAATGTTTGTCTTGAAAAATTTTTGGCTAGGCTTTTCCTGTCAGTCTTGAGCTGAGTTGGTTAGGTACTTGTATGTCTACAATTGCAGAGGAATATTTGAACCTGAAGTCATTATGTCAAATAATGACTATTATTTTTTCACTTCTAAAAGTGTTTTTTGTTTTGTTTTGTTTCGTTTTTTAAGACTATGCTGAAACTATAAAAGTGTCTTCCAGAATGAAGGCTCTAAAGGAGAATTTCAGCAATGTGATTGAAACTTAAGCCCCTGAAAAGAAGTGTTTGTAATGGAAATGCTGACACAACATTAACCATAAAAGTATGTGTAGTCATAATGAAGAGTTTGATAATAGGTCTGTAATGAGTAATGAGTTACTAACTTTTTTGTTCAGAAGTGATGACATAACTAATTTATTTAATTTGTATAACTGTAGATTAGCATGTACATTTATTCAGCTCTTAAAATTCACTTATAATTGTTTTAGCTTTCTAAAATAAGGCATGTTTCTATTCCAAGGTTATAATGAACTTGCTAATGGGGTATTGACTACTGTTTCTTATCATCCATCTTCTGGTGGAAAGGTGTTTGCTACTTTTCACTTAATTCCCAGTTTTATCCATGTTCACATAAAATTACTTTTATTAGAAATTCATTTGATTTGCGGTTGAAAACAGCCCCAGCAACAGCTAGTGTTTAATGAATTTATTTTCTGTATCGTATAAAGTAGAAATTTCAAGGATACCTCAGAATTAAGAACTGTTTCCTCAGCTTGAAATTTAACAATCATATACATGTCTTCAGACTTGAAATTTGGGTGCTGTCATCTCAACTGACAAATCAATTCTCTATTAGACTTTCTTTAACACAGGTTTGCTGTGTCAACATCTCTAATTGAAATGAACTGTTTTTCTGAGAAACTCTTGAGCAGAAATAGTGATTTCGATCATATAATTTTGCATTTGGATTCATTTGCTTTTAAAATAAAAACTATGGACAATGTAATGGCTTCAAAGAGAGGAAGTTTCTGAGCTTTTCCGTGAGTTATGAGTCCCTTCCAACTTGGGATATTCTATGATTCTATGATTCTTTTGGTTCTATCAGGCTCAGCACAAGAAGCAGAAACTGCAAGAAATATCCATGTCCCCACCTTTTCAGTAGGTCGTTGGTTTAGCATCAGCTTTTATTAAATCTCTTACCTCATTCTGTTTCCAAACAATCCCAATGAGTTTGAGAAACTACCCACCTTACAGGTTATATCACCAATAGCTAAAGTTGGGCAGCAACTTAGGGAGTGATACTTGGAAATGAACTGCAGTTCTCCCTTAGACCAAAACCTCAATTCCTTAGGGCTTCACTGTTTTCCTGAATTCAGGTGCCATAAATTTCTCACTTGAAGTATCAATGAGTAGCTGATCAAAGAGACTTAATACCTTTATTATAGTAATCTAATCCTCATAAACATGTTGATTTATGCTGGCAGAAAATTGTTCAAAACCTTTAATAACCCAGTTTGTATTCTGCTTAAATTATGCTTTATCGTTCTGCTAAGCAACTCTTAATAGTAGTCCAAATGAAAGGATGAGAGTAAAAATAAAGGATAGAATACATAAGGTTTGTTTCATTTGTACAGAAGATCCTTACAGTGTGAAGAACTCTTTCAGATTTCTACATAGAGTGTAGAACCAGTAACCAAACTGAAAGAAACTCTGTTATGCAATTTAAAGTTAGCTTTATCCATGATCTTTCACTAAAAAAAAAAAAAGTTCCCAGTTTCTGACACCTCAGTTCCCATGGTAATCTGGCAACTCAAAGTTAAGAGCAAAAAGCTTTATGAACACAATTTAAGCACAAGCATTCAAGTATAAGATATTCTTTGTTGTAACTGAATTTTCTTTTTTTACATCTTATAAGTTCCTACTGAGTTTTCTATTGTTACAGGTATGAGAACTTGACACATTGCATAAAAAGTGAACTTACATAATGGAGGGTTTTTAAAATTTTTCTATGTAAATATCTTATGCGACTGCTGTGGTCTTCCAACCTGCATGATCTCTGGTAAGTTTTTAGAGCAATTTTTCTCTGCTTAAAGAAATTATTTCTAGTTGGACCATAGTAGAAGCAGTCATTATCTGTCAAATAAAATCCCTAAAGTTCAGTCAGTTGTAATCAAGTAATTTCAGCCAATATTGAGAAGCAGACTGAAAGGTGGCTACCTGGCATATGCTGATTGCTGGAGAAACATTAAAATGATATTAAGATCCGTGTTTCTTCCACTGCCACTTCCCGATTGCATGTTGTTATGAGCTCACATCAGAAACTTATGTGTAACACATAAATATCTGTGCCTACAAATTTTATAATTATGAATAGCAAGACCAAAAAAAGAAATTAGGTATGTAGTGAATAGTTTTTTAAAGATATTAATTTTGATTTGAACTGTGATTACTTTTAACAATCCATTGTGTCCACAAGTTTATGCTAACTGGAAAGACAAAGTATGAAGTACTAAATAAAAAAAATCTACGTTTAGACAGACTTTATTTTTATTTTTATTTTTATTTTTATTTTTATTTTTATTTTTATTTTTATTTTTATATATTTTATTTTTATTTATTTTTAAGAAGTATAGTAGTGCAAAATGTCATTTCACCTGCACTACGTAGATCAAAACTATTGATATGTGTTTGATCATTTATTCCCCAGTGAGGACAAGTCATCAGGATACCACTTTGAAATGCATAGCTTGCTGCTCTGTACAGGGATCTTATTTCAGAACTTGAATATGTCTCCTCCGTATGATTTTCACACCTGATTACAACAATGTCATTTGATGTTCTTAAGGTCACTCAGTTGGCAGGGTCATGTATTATTGACTCCAGAGTTTGTCCTACACCCACGTACTTCTTGATTTTTTCAGGTTCTTTGGACTCCTTCAATATGCTATTTTTTCTAAATAGAAATGCTTGGAACAATGATAAACTGTCCATTACAATGTACAATGATACAGTGTATTATAAGGTGCTGTAAACTTATTAGTCAGTTTCAACAAGAAACTGACAAGATTAAACAGTCACAAGTTCAGGAGAAGGTGCTGAAGCAGCCTATGGGAAAATTGGAACAGGTGCAGAATTTTGATGTAATAAAAAAAATAAATATCTTTATATCTGAGTAAACTATGAACTGTATTATATTGTAGGCCTATACTATACAATAGCAACACATATGTAAATCTCAGTTTTTAAATTGATTTTTCTGGAATTTTGAATCTGGATTCAATATTTGCATGCACACTCATCCAGTCTTTGTTTCTCTCTCTCTCTCTCTCTCTCTCTATATATATATATATATATATATATATTTTTTTTTCAAGCAAAAAGTTTTCACATAAGGATGTCAAAAATTGTATTAACTTAATTTCAGTCTTTTGAAAACAAATCTTAATATTTGATGTTAAGTGCTTGTTTGCCTACCTACAGTTTCAATTTTTGCCATACATAGACACATGAAAAGATTTTGTTTTGAAATTCCAGATACCTTGGTCCACATTGATTTGTCCTGTGTAGATGGAGTGTGAAGAACTTGAAAAGTTCCATGTGAGGAGTCCTCAGGTGTTAATTGTAAGCTGTGTGGTACTCATACCAGGGTAAAGGGGAACTGAAAATAGCACATTTTGGAAAGAAACACAAGGAGAAAGTTGCTTAGAGGAGAGGCAGTCCCTCCTCATCTTCCTCTCCCTCTTTCTCCCCCCCCCCCCCCCTTTCTTTTTTTTTGTCTTGTAGCTCTGGAATGAGAATGAAGGAGTGAAAAGGTCTGCACTGCATGAACTGTATGGGGGTGTCTGGTTCCTCTGTTCATGAATCCCCAGGAATCACAAGGCTTATGGCAGTAAAATTTACTGTTGTTCTAACTAACAAGTTACTGCATATCCCTTGCTTTGCTGTATTTGTCACTTATGTCCAATCACTACTCGCTATGCAGATTTGTCTTAGGATGAGTGAGATCTAAAGAAACAAGGAAATAATTCAAGAATCTCCTTGTCTGCATTTGGTATTTAGAAATTTTTTATCCAGTGCCTCCACAGTTCACTTTGGCTTGATTGACTTCTAAGACCAGGTGGTGCAATAGAGCAGCAATAGCACCACAAAATTTATTAAACAAAACAAAACAAATTTAAAAAAAAAAAAAAAAAAGATATTTAAGGGCTGAATGTAGAGCCTTGATTTTATCAAATTACTGAAAGTGCTCTTCAAATGTTGCATGGGCTAAACTGCATTGCTTTATTACTTCAGTGCTTATACAGTATGTAGATTTCACAGATTACAAATTTTAAAATTTGTCTTGTTTTCTGATAGAGGAAAAATGTTATCATCTGATCTACCTTCTAGCAAAGACAAAAATGCAAGGAACGGTCAAGTACAGTATGTATTTGCTTCTAACAAAATATATAGTTAGCTCATTGGAATGTTAAAAAAAATACATTATGTCTGTCAGATTTCATAGAAACATCCACACCTCTGATTTGTGCTATGGCATAGAAAATTGTTTTGAATTATTCTGCTGGAAAAATTAATAACGTATGTCATTACACAGCATGTTATGCTGCATAGAGAAATGATTTAAAGAACCATTCTGATGCTCTGCTTAAATAGTTATGCTTCATAATGATCCACTTTTGCCGTAGTTTTCTCCTGTGTATTGTTACCTGGAAGAGTTAAATCTTATTTGCAGTGTTGCTTGTGTTTGTCTCTGTCTCTGCTAACCTGGTTTTCACAAGCTCTGGAAATTGATGCTGTCTCCGGATGATGCACTCCTTTCTATGTGTCTGCTAACTTGTATCTGCATCCACAGTGATACATGAAAACAGCAGTCCTGTTCTGCAGTGCAGAGAGCAGGACTCTATGGTATACTTGAGGGAAACTGTTTACCTTATATCATGTAAGGTTCAGACAAATCTGCTTTTTAAAAACATAGTTC
This sequence comes from Anas platyrhynchos, assembly GCF_047663525.1. Lineage (NCBI taxonomy): Eukaryota > Metazoa > Chordata > Aves > Anseriformes > Anatidae > Anas > Anas platyrhynchos. The sequence continues at coordinate 32,438,116 of NC_092590.1, read as the reverse complement.
AAGTTCCCTCTGGGACTGTGGAGCAAACAGGAATTGGAGTGTTTTATTTGCACAAAGCATCCTGAGTACCTATAGAGGATAAGACAGGAATTTCTTCTGAGTTATTTTGATTTCTATTTTTTTGCCTCTGTATACACCTTTTCTCATAAACTTTGTTATCTCCTGTGTAGCAGAACATTTTCTCATCACAGTATATTATTCTCGAGACATTGGGGGAAAAATTGTATGTTTTCAAGGGAGATATAATTTCTTTAAGGATGGACATATCTTTTAGCTTCCATTCTTGGCAAAAAAAGCAAGAAAGCAAACAAAAAACCAAAAAACAAAACCAACCAACCAACCAACCAACCAAAACCAAACAAACAAACAAACAAAACAAAACAAAACAAAACAAAAAAGAACAACCAGCCAACCAACCAAAACCAAACAAAAACCACAGTAACGAAACTAGTACTGTGCATAAAATTACTTGCATGTCCAGGTAGGATTATTGAACTGAAGGTTTCTCTACTTCAGAGGAGAATGTCTAGACCATTTCCTAGTTCCTCCAATTTCTTAGACTCTTAGTCCTTCTGGGACTTTACACAGCATTGTCTCAATGAGGCATAGGAATGTTTGGTTTCCAGATAAAAATATGTCAGAAATTAGGGAAAGCGCACCATCTGAGAATGTTGCGTGTTTCACTTTTAGGTAGAACCTTCTACCTAGGTTTCTAAGCAATGTTGCCTGTTCAGACACTTGTGTCCTATATATCAGAGCTTTAAAGAATATGACTTGTATCAAAATCCATGAAGTTTATCTTGGGAGATTTCAGCATGTTCCCATAGGCCTGACTGTCAAATGAAGGCTTCCTAAAGCCACTGTTTTAGAAATATATTTTATTAGCATTATTCTTTTAAACTGATAGTGCTTAAAAAGATTAAAAAGATATGGAGGATTTTAAAAAAGTAATGATGCATGTGCTGTCAGTTCTGTGAAGAAAGGTTGTAAATGCTGAAGATCAAGTTGTACTGGAATCAAGATCTTGCACTAATTTCAAAGCAACAAGCAGACTATCCAAGATGTCTGGGTGTACATAGCCAAAGCACTTGTGTGACAGCGTGATATCATAAAGTCCTTGTGGAAAGTTTGCAAAACATTTTCAGTTATTTTCCATGAAACCAAACTTCTGCTTCAAATCTCTGAAGACCAAAATTTTTATAACACTTGTGATGTCATTGCTCCTCCATTGCCCTCAGAATCTGTATGGTGTTCAGCTTCATGACTGACAAGTGCAAAAAGAAAGGTGCCAAAGGTATTCTTGCTGCTGAAAAAAGAAATTTGTGCTTCCATATTTGAACTGTCAGCTGTGAGCTGCTAGCACGTTATGAAAGAACCATGCATAAGGCTATTGCACATACCCCCTTCAGCTACACTACCTGAACAGATAATGCAAGCATTTAACTGCTCACAGTCTTCAGGCTACCAAGAAAAGCAACTATAAGTCCTGCTAGACCAATAACTATATTCATTATAAATCACCGTATATAGTGTTTATTTTCAAAAATATCTAAGCCACTAAAAATCAGAATATAACAATAGTGAACAAGTAGCAGTGAGCTGTCACCTATGAGTTAAAAACAATGAAAGGTTGGATTAAGGAGGACGTTAAGAAATAGAGAAGGCAGAAGCACACTTTACTAGAAACCACAAGCTGAAAAAAAAAATCCACAAGAGCAACTATATCCAGCATACAGTTACCCCTATATTAGCTTCCAAGCTGATTACTGCAATGTTTCCTCCCATGGTCAACAAGAATAAATATTGTAAATATTCAATTAAGTAGAACACTGTGAACAGGTACAACTTCTACCTTCTTATTTTAATGTAAGGATCACTGAAGATTTGAGCTCTAAGCCAGTATAATCATGTTACCAAAATAACTGAAGCTCCTGGCAAAACTTGAAGGATCAGACTTGTAACCTGGAACTGCAGTAGTTGCACTGTGGATTTCCTAATTCCAGTAAAGAGGTGGAAGCCAGTGCTCAGGGAACATGTCAGAGAGTTAAAACAAACAAACAAAAATCATCACCAAACAATGTTCCAATACTGCAAGATAAAATGATGCTTAGAGTATATGCATCCAATGTACTGGGACCCAACAAAACAGGTGGGCAAAATAACCTTATTCAGAATTTTCCAGGCATTTAATCTATGACATTGGTTTTGATGCAATTATACTGGTTTTGTTGTTGGTGGTGTTTTTTTTTTTTTTGTTTGTTTGTTTGTTTCCCCCCTCCCCCCCCTCAGATTTTAATGCTAGATTCTCTATCCAATGTTAGCCCTGCAGCAGACAGGGTGGCCCCATAATCTGTCTGTGTCCAGATACGTGTAAATGCTCTTTATACCACTGATTTTTTTGCTGCCAGTACAGATGAGATTTGAGAATTTTGAATTTTGAGATATTGCTTACATGCTACAGAAATCTGTCGGCTTAGGCAGCAATGTGTCATGTCTACTCTTTATTATTCTTAGTAAAAGTCACATAAAGAAAACACAAATGCCGTAGGAAAAAGTTAAACTAACAGACAACCTAAAGTAGCTACAATAATAGAGACAGAGACCTGCCTTTGAGACAAGATGCTCTTCAGTTAAGCGTAACGACAAATAACTTCAGGCATATACATAATAGGAAAGTTAATAGCATCTCGCATTTGAAAGCCTGACTGTGTCTCTTACTAGTAATTTTTTTCTTGAGCAGCATAGGATAACTGGAGAATAAGCTAATGGAGAAAGAGAACAGTTGCCACAACAGTTTCCAGGCTTCTCCCTCAGGAAATAAGTCCTGGGAGATGCTTCTCCTATGAACCTCTTCTGGTTGCTTGGTGCTGTTAAATTCTGGAGGCTTTGCTTCTGCCAGCTCTAATGAACAAATTCTGTTGCCTGTCTCCCAGCTAGGGGGTGCCTCCTCCTTTGATTTCCAAATGGGTAGGGATCAGGATTACCAAACACCTATTGAAGAGGTGCTTGAGGAACAGTGATATATCCTGTAAGTGTCAGTGCAGCTTTCAGAACACGAGAGACAGTGATGCACTGGTTGTTTACAACAGTTAACTCAGCAGATGCATCACAGGACAGTAAACCTCTCCTGAAGATGGTTTGAGCCTGCTTGAAACCATATGCTAACAGTATCAATGCAACACAGGACTCTTTCCAGCACTGTTCTTGGTTTCTCAAAAGCTTCAAACCAGAAAGAGGGAACAGGATAAGGAATCAACAAGACTATAAGAGTACATATCAGAGCAAGCTAAGATTGAAGCAAGTGTTTGTACCAAGAGAAAAGATGAGTGATAATTTTTAAAAATTCTCCTGATGGGGCAGAGATGCACCCCTTTGCCAACATCACTGAATGCCTAGAGAGGTTTGTTGCCTGTTGGAGGCTTAAATATGGGATTCTGTGGAGACTGCTGAGGTGTGTTGAGGCCTCATGTTACATATTACCCCTTGTTGCTCATGCAAGTGGGCATCAGTGATAATGCTAGGGGTACCCTTGAATGTATCAGGAATGACTAAGAGACATGATGACTAAGGTGCAACTAAGGATTATGGGGGAAGACTACCATAATCTGAAGCAAAGTGAAACAACAAAATGTCTGGAGGCAGTATGATGGGGCAGATTCTCACACTCCCCACCTCCCAGTGCACACAGCGTGGGTAACAGGAGGAATCAGAATTCACTGTACTGCAGCAGAGCTCTTATTGAGTGGGAATACAGAAATGTGATGGGAAATGCATGTCTGGAATGGTCCGATACATTGATACAGCCTCTATGTGAAAGAGGTTGGGAAGGCTAGGAGGAGGGGTTGCACACCTTGCAAAGAGTGCATTTGCCTTGAAAAGGGTTACAAGCCAGCTGTGAACCTTAGCTTAAGACTAAGGATGAGAACACTGGAAAATATTGGTAACGTGGTAGGTGTCTGCTATCAACCATTTGATCAGGAAAAGGCAATAGTTGAAGTGCTCTGTAGACAGCTGGAAGAAGCTTCATGATTGCAGGCCTTGGTATGCATGGGGGACTTTAAACAACTTGATATCTGCTGGTAAGGCAGTATTTCTAGGATCAGGTAATCTGGATTGTTTTTTGGACATTTCTGGATTGTTTTGATGACAGTTTCTCATTAGAGCTGATCAACAAGCTTGCTAGAGGAAATTTGCTTTGCTGGACCTGAAACCCGCAAAGAACGAACTACTCAGGGATGTGAAGGTCAAAGATAGCCTTGGCTATAGTGATGATATGCTGTTCCAGTTATGGAGTTTGAACTCATGACAGTCCAAACAAGACAAGCAGTAGGATTCCAGCCCTGCTCTTCAAGAAAGCCGATTATGGGTAGTTCAGCGTTCTGCTTGGCAGATGCTATGGGGGAGAGTCCTGGAGAACAAAGGGATCTAGGATACCTGGCTGGTCTTCAGGGACTGCCTCTTTTAGAGAGAAGAGCATTTCTACCTGTGGGAAGCCAAACAAGTGTTCATCCATGCAGGCCTTCTGCTCGGCTCAGGCACAAAAGGGAAATACAGAGGAAGTGGAAACAGGAATGAGCTACCATCCTAGGACACCAAAACAGTTAGGAAGCTGGAGACCTCATGTATGGCATCTGAGGAGAAGTTTGTTCCTGGACTTGTTCAGCTTAGAGAAGAGAAGGTTTAAGTGAGCTCTTATTGCTTTTTTAAACATGTAAGGGAATGTTACAAAGAAAATGCAGCCAAACTCTTTGAGGAGCAGAGTGATAGGATGAGAGGTGATGTACACAAGTTAGATTACAGAAAATTCCTATTAGGATATAAAGAAAAGGATTTTCACCAGTAAGGTCAGTGATTTCTAGCACAAAAGGCTCAGGCAGGTTCTGGGAACTCCATCCTTGAAATACCTAAAACATGACTGGACATGGCCATGCGTGGTCTGATCCAACTGATTCTGCTTTGAGTGAGGAGTTGATTACCTGATCTCCAAATCTAAACCTAAACTATTCTAAAAAGGTAAGATGTTCCAAACTGATTATTGCTAACCTAACACTTTACATATGTTGAATAACCGTTATTGTTTTGTCTGGCAACAGAATTATTTCTTAGGCCTTAAAACAAATAAAGACAAAATCTTGCCTTACTGTCCTTTTTTGCCATGTCTAACCTGAGAGTCGAAGCTAATTTGGTTTTCACTGTGGTGTCATTAGGATTTTTTTTTTGCAGTGGCTAGGAGAGCATTAGTTGGGCTAGAATTTATCAGTTGCTACTGAGTATTAGCACTGTCTTTATTTGAAAAGAGATGTCCCCCTTTGAGTTTTACAACACCTGAAGTAGTTGTGCACCTGATATTAATTAACTTATCAAATACACAAAATTTATACTGCCAGGTGTTATAAAAGTTAGGATGAGTGAACTTAGTTGCTCTTTTTATTTTCACTGTTAGGGGAGAAGTATTAAATAATACACGTATAGAGATGTGTGTTTGTAATTTTTTTGGGTTTGTAATTTTATTGATGGTTCATACAGTAAAGAAAAGTCTCATATACAAAAGACAAAGCATGTTTATAGAAATAGAAAGGTAGTAAGCAGTCCTTTCTCATTCCCACTTTTCTGTCCTGTACATGTGGAAGTGAGAGATTGCCAGCATAATGTATTACTCACTGAAAAATCTTTCTAACGAATGCATTTAATAATAAAGTAGTGGGAAGCCTTCTATATTCACATTCATAAATGGGGAGTGTATCAGCAAAGGCATGTTGTTATTAATTTTAGAATAATCTGTACTTATTAGTAAACTAATAGGACAACTAGAAATTGAAAGGGAATTTTTTTGCACACACATGTTCAGAAAAGTAACATCACCTGTGGAACTATTGGAAGTTTCTTTCATTTCAAAGGCATATGCTGGGAAATACACCAGTCCCAAATAACTGTGTAATATGATTTTCCATGAAGGCAATAAGTAAACTGAACTTCTACAAAGAATCTTTTCTTGGCAGAACAGTACGTGTTTCTACCTGACTTGTTTATATTAATTTTCTTTACTGGGAATGCCATCCATTATTTTGACATGTTTTATGGGTGAGTAAAAATCCTTGATTGCTACTGCATACCCAAAGAAGGGGTTTTGCCACTTTTCAAAAAAAACTCTATCCTCAAAAATGTCAGGGGCCATTTAAATGTCATTGCTTGAAAAAGTACTTTGAGAATGCTCCAAAATGAGCTGTTTTGGAGATGTCAACTCTTCAAAAACTAATAATAATAATAAAAATGTATCTGTCTAGTCACGTTGGAATCACTTTCATACAGGTTTTCATGTATGCATATAAGAAATATATTAGATGAATGCTCAAAGCCGTACTGCCCCCACAAGGAAATAGATCTGAACATTTCTCACAGAGCAAAATTCACAGGCTACTTCATAAGTAAGATTAATTGTATTTATTTCAGCTTGGCAGCTTTCTCATGCATAGAAACAGAGGATACAAAAATTGCTGGTGATTTTGCTGGTTTTCTTTGCTGGGGAAAATTATGAAATCCAAGTTGTTTCACAGCTTTGTTATCTCTGTTTTACACTCATTTCTAGTACTCTGGAGTACTAGATAATGATCCTCTAGCACCTTGTGTGTGTGTGTATGTGTATATATGACATTTTGGAAAATTAACAGAAAAAAAAAAATGAATTCTTTTTATAATGTGGCATATATTTATCTCTGATTGGAAGACCCACAGTGATGGGTAGCTGCTGTTTCTAGAAGAATACCCTTAAGTCTTGAGTCTCTTATTTTTATTAATGAATAATGTTTAGTAAGCTAATCTGATGGCTAATTGCACCCTGTTTAAAAATAATTATATATATATATATATATATGCACTGAATTCTAAGCCATTATATACATGTATACAGAGCCAGTTACTGGAACTGTTATACCTTATTGAGAAATGTAAGAGAGAGATTTAAGTATTCATTTTCTTTGTCTTTAATATCATGGTTTTATGCTTGCCTTTAATGATCTAAATAGAATGAACTTGACTTCTCCGTAACTCAAATTTTATAATTCTTCAATTGTTCTGGGGGTTTTCTCTGATTTCTCTCCAATTTATTGATGATCTTCCTGAAATGTGAATGTCAGATCTGTATGTAGTACTCCAACAGTGATAACATCAATAGCATATGCAGAGGTAATGAATGCGACCTTTCCTCTAGTACCAGGGCCTACCTGAGAAGAGAGGGAATAAATAATTCCACAACATAGGCTGTCCGTGACACAACCCTGCAATCTCGCTGTATGGTGTGATGTTTTCATGCAGGATGGACAGTTTTGAAGTGGAGAGTATTGCCTAATAAACTAACATCTGAATTTTCAGAAAATCCTCTTATATGCAGAAACTAGCTTTAATGGACATGGAGAAATGTCCTGCCTACACAAAACTGCACTGAAACTTTCAAGATATCTTGAGCTTTCTCGAAGTTCTCAGGAAACAATCATTTATTATTGGCAAGCTGCAGATCCTAAGAAAACCATGGGCATCCTAGTAGCACAGTGCAGAGATCCTCCAAGCTAGCTAGGGGTAAGTGTTTCAACATCCCTGCTCTACAGGGATCTTTTGGAATTACATAAAGAGCACTTCCCATGTGTTATGACACAAGAAAGCTAAGAAAGGTTTTTTTGTTTGTTTGTTTGTTTGTTTTCTTTTCTTTTCTTTTTGTTATTCTTACTTGCATGTAATCAGATGTAATCAGGTATGTTTATTTCTTGATATCTAACCTGAAAATGAGAGAAAAAGAATGTAGCACAAGGTGTTGTTTTTAAAACAAACAAACAAACCAAACCTCTTCAGTAAGAAAAATCTTGCATGTCTGATTTTTTTTTTTTCTGTATTTTACTTGTAAGAAAGATAGCATATCTGTATCAACAGGATTAGAGACAGGATGGCTCCCTAGCTGTAAATTTGTCAATGTGTTTTGGCTAGATTCTCAGCTGGTAACAAACTGGAACACATTCATTTTACATCAGGAACAAAGACAGTGTCAATGTGTGATGTATTAATATTCTGTGCAGTTTCTAGCATACGTCTTATCTTGAAGACATTTGGATTTGAACCAAAACTCCTGTATATGCCAGTAAAAGATTTCTTTTAAAAGTAAATGATATGGATCAAACTTCTTGTCAGAGATCACTTAGATTTCTGATTAAAGATCAGCCAGATCCATATCATTTTGTCTCAAGTATTTGTAATAATCCAGATTTATGTTTAGATAGAAAAGATGGTGGTATTTTACACATTGTTTTATAATGTGTAAATAATTTTATTTATTTTAAACATTATTTTATAATGTTTTCAAGTGTATGAGAATAAATTTAGTTTATAGTTGACGTGGTACATTTCAGTTTTGTGTTTGTGTATGTGAAGCTTCCCCATGACTAAAATATTCTGGTGTGGCAATTTTATGCTTGCAGAAAATAACTCTGAAACATTCCTCTGAAGTAGAAAACATCTTATATTATTAGTTCATACATATATAGTTTTCAATTTTCTAGGCAGGATAAATGAGACTGTTAGTAATTTGAATTGTTCTGTTACAGACAATTTAACATTTTTAGCATTCAGTTCATATGCAGAGTTACTGTAAGCCTGGTCCAATAAACAGTACAGATTGCTTCTTTATGGCTTGTTTGTTGCAGGTTTTATTGATCCTTATACTTGACCTCTAAGCATAACCAGGAACTATATTAAGAAGAAAATTAAGGAGGAGAAATTAAAAATTTTAAAATTGAACAAGCATCAAATCTCTTAATCCATAAGGCTTGAGTGTACAAAAATAAATTTGTATGATGGTAAGACTTTGTCTGGATGCAAAATTCATAAGAGTAGAATGGGGAGAAAGAATTTGGAATCCTTGAAGATAAGAAGGGAATGCTAACTTCTGTCTGCTTCAACAGATGCACTGAATAAAATAATTATTAATATCTTAAATGCATCAGCTGCAATCTATGTATAAAAGCTGTTGCAACAGAAGGCATGAGCATGATTACATGCTGGTTTTCCCCTTTACTTCCCCCCTGCCCTGTCCCTACTGTGTTCAGTGGACAAGTTAAACATTAATCTTCAATATTTTATTTTTGTTTTTCAATATGCAAACCTTATCTAAAGTACTGAATAATAGTTAAAACCATGTTCTGAAGACAGAATTTTTTACTGATTTATATGATTTTATATGAGGTAAATGTATGATACTGGCCCCATTTTATCATTGTTATTTGAAGTACGTGTAGCATTAGTTATTTTGTCTGTTAATTCAGGGCACATGATGTGATGTTTGCAGTTCAGAAAATTTCAGAAGCTTGCATTACTTAGTTGGACAGAACATTTTATAAATTCAAATCCTACTGACAGTTTTCACAAGTGAGTACTCAGTGGTTTTGAAATTTATATCTTCAGGTCTTATATGATGATGCCCAGAAAATGGAGACTTATTAGTTGTGATTTCTAAGAGATTCACTTGAAGTATTTTGTCCAGATTCCTCTAGGAAATTAGTGTCAGAGGGGGATAAAATTTAATACTCCAGGAGAGTGTCAAAATTCTTAAGCCATACGATTGTTCTTTTTTTTCCCTGCAGTATCTCATTTGATTTGTCATAATCCTTCTAGCTTCTGAAGGAAGTGAAACCAGAATCATTTTCTTCAAAGCAACAATTTGCTATTTGTTTAATAAGTTAACTAAAATGTGTGTAATTATGTAATTAACTCTAACAATACTAAAATACAAAGAAGAGATTAATTAATTTCAATGTACAACCTTAGTTTCAGACATAGGTTTTCTCTGATATTTGCTTTCCATCTATTTTTATCCAATCACCTGGAAAATTTCTGGAGCTGCAGCTGGACTCTATGTTAACACTGCTCACGCCATCTTGTACTTAGAGGCTACTGTTTTGACAGAAATTTACAGTTCCCCTTCATAAGGCCAGTACTGTCTGCATGTGTAACAGGTATTGTACCGGTAGGCTGTAATGCTGGCCTTTATCATGGTTCAGAAGAGATTTTCATTTTACATGTTTGCAAAGGCCTGTCTTCTCTGCCTACCCTACAAGAGTGCAGAGTATTGACATGCATCTCTTTGTCTTTCATGTTTCTTGACTGCAGATTGCTTCTTTATGGACTTATTATTGGACCCATACTGTTTTCTTTCCATGGACAAACTTTAATGATTGTGGTGAAGTTTTAAATGGTTGGTTTTATGATTTATTTATATATTTATTTATTTTATTTTATTAAAACAAAATATTTTATTTTAGATTGGAGTTATCTCCATATCTTCTCTATGTGTATAAGCTCAAAAACCCCAGCAGTGCCTTTGAATAATTATAACATACCTAAGGGGAAATGTAAATATATACATTTCTACCTAGGAAAAGAGATTATTGTGAATTTGCAGTCATTAAAAAAAATAAATCTGGTTGTGATTCTACTAGCTGTATTGTATCAAATATTTGATATCAATATTCTTCCTGTTTACTTTAGACACTTTGACTTCAATTTCTACCTTTCCTGGTAACAAGGATATTAAGGATGAAAAGACATGATGAACTACAGCAACTACAGACCTGTTTACATTATGTCCACTACTCACAGCACCTGAGTACTTTTCACACACAACTTTAGCAACATTATTACCACATATAGCAATGATAATGAAGTGTATGTGTGTGTGTACATATATATATATATTTATATTTATATATATATAAACAGAAGGGTGAAATGAAGCACTGACCTTGCCTCTAGTTTCCAGGGATTTTGCAATTCAGCATTACCTACTTTGTTTCCCATGCAAAGTTTGTGCTTGTTCCCATTCAATAATAGATAAGACTAGTAACAAGTAAAAGTTGTGGATGTGTGAATGTCTAGACATTATTGCTTCAGTGTGTCAAATAAAGATTCTCAAACACTGATGAGTTTATGATAGAATAACAAATAGGTCATTAATACTCTTAATAAATTACAGTCTGTCATATTCGTTTCTAAAAGTTAAGCCAGTTTTGGTCTGTCTTTCTGCCTTCTTGACACCATCAATTCTTATGTTGTTGAGCATTTGTATGTCACTTTTCATTTTGTTATTCATCTTTGACTTAATTTATAATTAAAAAAAAAATCATTGATTCACTGATTTATTGATTTGTTCACCGATTAGTTCAAATGAAGTCATTATCCTATCAATCTATTTGAATTTTATATTTCCTTTGTTTCCATTTTATCAGTCTGGATGCTGCAGTGTTTTGCTTTCAAAAGCTGTGAAAAGATTAGGAATTGTGAAGTATAAGCATGTTGTAATTTTTAATGCATTTTTATGAGTTCTCATTTAAACATTTAAGATTTTCTCTGTGATAGTTGTATTTGAAGAGATGGCTGATTTTGTATAACTGATTTAGGTAGACAAAACTGACTTTTTTCTTTGTTGTTGTTTTTGTTGTTGTTGTTGTTTTGAAAGTTATCACATCTTTAGATGCCTGAGCACCATCTATGTGAGAAAAAATGCAAATAGGAAAGTCCAAAAAATGTTTCTGCAAAAGTGCCAGATACTTTCTGAGCTTGCAGTACTTGTGTTTCATTTCAGATAAAAAAGGCATTTGAGAAAATCCTCCATCAGACTTGTGCCAGTGAGTGGAAACAGACATATGCTATTATTGCGTATCTAAAAATTCTAGCACCACAGACATAAGCGGGGCAGCTCAGTGTAATGTTCTGAATCCTATTTTGCCTGTCCTGTTGTTCCAGCAATATTTTTAAAATCAGGAAATTCTTAAGGAGCTGACATATTGTTTTTACCCCAATATCGATGAACAAAGTATGTAAACAAAGTTTATAACATAGTATCTTACATGAAAGAGATAATAATTTTAATATTTTATTTTTCCTTGTTGTAGTAAAGCCATAAACAACCAATAATTCTGTGTGGTGGGCTAAACATATCAGCAGTACTTTGATCACACTTTTGTGTCATTTGTTATAAGTCTTTCATCTTCAAATCTATGGTAAAGGATGACATTTTCAGGTGGTTTATTGTGCACATGTAAGTGGGAGAGAATATGTGTTTTTGGCTTTCTGTTCTCTTGTATAATATCTATGACTAAAACAGAGTTATTTTTTATTTATAGTGCTTTAAGTAAAAGGACAAACAGTGATGCTGTAATTTATTTAAAAACAATGTCAATGGGTAAATTTCTCTTAATCCAAAGATATGTTTTGCTTTCCATGCCTGGAAAGTTGAAAGCTTTGAAAGGGAAACCAAAATGTTGCTCAAGTTTGGAAGGCAAGGATTTAGATTAAGAAATTTTTGTCCTTGTTAGATGATTTTGGTACTTTTCAAGGTGTTCCTTGTTCTTTGGTGAGACAGAAATTTAAGAGATTTGTTTGTTTGTTTGTTTTCTTCTTTGTTTTATGTCATTCACCTTGAGCAACTACTTATATAATTAAACAGAACATATCTACTGAAGTCCTCTGGTTGATTACATTTTAGCAACCTCTTTAAGCATGAAAAATAATATTCCATTCTCTTGTTCTGAAATATAGTAAGCTATAGATGCATTGTTAAGATTAAATCCCAACAGCTGCCTCGAAAGGGGGAAGGTTTGCAGACCTATGGAATCATCAGGTTATCTGATCACTTTGTGTTTCTTGACTCCCCCATTTTTTTTTTTTTTTTTGACAGCATGTAGTATAGAAAATAGAAACAAGTTCATGTTAAAGAGGTTTGTTAAAGAGTAGTTCAGCTGGAAGGGATTCACATAGATCACTAAGTCCAACAGACTGCTTCAGGGGTAACCAAAAGTTAAAGCCTATTATATATATATAGTCCCATTCACTGTTGAACTCTCAGGGCTGTCCTGGGATTTTAATTATTGATTGGTGATAGTTGCTATCACCTAGTTGCTTTTTTGTTGCTTTTTTTTCTTTTTTTTTTTTTTTTTTTTTTTTCTCCTTTTGACTGTGGTTGGTTCAGGCATAAATGTAGCATTTTCTATTGAAGTTTCTTTTTTTTTTTTTTTTTTTTTTTTTCTGGTTATTTAGAAATGTTTATTTTATTATCATTCATCTATGAAAAATATGTGCAGACTTGGCCAAAATATTGGCAGCAAATTGGTTAAAATATTGAAAATAAATTACTTTGTGGAAATTAGATGATGCTTAACATCAGATGATTTGTTATTACATTTTTGAATTAAAAGGTATTCTAGTTAGAGAGAGGTAGAAGGTTTTCACTGAAATCCAATAGCAGAGTCACAAACACTCAGCAAGAACTCTTATTCTTATTTTTGTAATTACTTGTATATGTTTTTAAAATTTATTTTATTTTGTGCATTTATCCATAATTTATCCCTGTGAGATAGGAAACACTAGGAAAGTGTTTCCAAGCAAAAGAGAGTTTTATGTGTTTATGTGTGTGTATTGGCATGACTGAGAAGGAAAGGATAGAGGAAAAGAGACAAAAGTGAGAATAGATGAGAGTATCAGTATGTCTAGGGAATGCTAAAGGATCACATATCCATTTTTACACTGTAAATACCATACTAGACGTGGTAAATAGATGCTCTATCTGTAAGTTTCAAGGATGGCTCCTTGAAATCCACCATCCTCTGCAACTCTGCCTTGTTTGTAAGCTCCTATCATTTGTTATGGGAGCATAACAAATGACAGTACCATAGGCTGAGAAAATCTGTGAAGCAAACGCTGCTATTATATGCTCCTGTGAAATTCAGCTTAGTTTGCTCCTACCTGATCAACAGAGAATCCTTTGAAGAAGGAGAAAAAGAAAATAGCAAAATAAATGAGAAAAAAAAAAAAAAAAAAAAGAATCACTAAAAATGAGGAGGAAATCAAGACTGGATAGAAATTTTCTAAAGACAATGCATTCTGAGAAGAAAGGGACTTACGGAAGAACCTAAAGTGCCTAGATAGTAGTGGAATATTCATCTTACTGATGTTCTGAAGGGGGTAAATGTCAGCAAATGTTGCCAAAAAAAAAAAAACACAAAAAAAAAACAAAAAAAAGACTCACCCAACTTGATAAAATATTAACAAAATATACTTGTGTTAAAAGATACTTGTTAAGATTTCTTCTTAATTGCTTTCCAGAATTTTGAATGTCTAAAGAATCATCTTAAAAAAGTGTACTTATGAGTTTATATATAAACATATATTTCTGTTGCTGTTTATTTGGATTAGAAAAGTCTAGACTTTTTAGAACGTCTCAGAATCACACCATACTTGAAAATACTTTTTGCCAGACCAAAATTTGATAATTTTGGTTATCAAATTTTTATTAGTCCATTCAGGAGACTATGTCTCTAGATTAAAGTTCTTTCATTAGTGTATTAATTCCATTTTTTTCCTGCACCAAGGTTAGTATTTATATCTTTCTTGTTTCATACTGGCTATGTATCTTCCTCTCCATAAATTATTTGAGCCAACACTATCCAATGGACAGTGGAAGAAGGGCTTCTACAAAATAAAAGAAAATGAAATGTGTGTTATGCAGATGTGTGTTGTTAATTCACCTTTTTTTTTTTTTTTTTGAGGATAATGTCAAATTTTAGGTGACTGTTATGAAGTAGATGTCATAGAAGATGCACAATAGCTAGGGTTCTTTCCTAATTTACTTCAGAGGCCTTGGGACGAAGTCTACAATGGTACAATCACAAGTAGTATTTTGACTGAGATCCTGTTTTCATACAAACTCTTTAAAGTCACATGATGTATCATATAAATTGGAGTTGGCAACTAAGTCTGCCACTTTGATTAAATAGTCAAAATGTCATTATCTAAAAGTTGCATTTTGTGGAAAAAGCCGAATATAGGAAAAAAGAATGGAAGAGATAAATCAAGTCTACATTTTTTTTTTTTTCATTTAATGGCTAGAACTAGTGTCCAACAACTGGCAGTCACTGCTGAAGAAAGGAAGTAAATCAAGGAAGATGGTAGAAGCAACTACATTTGCAGTTATTTATAACCTAAGAAAATGGAAAACCCAAGAAATTGGCCAGAAGCTTTGATGTATAAGGAAAGTTTTTAGTGTGATATATCTGAAATAAACATTTAGCAGCTGAGATCCTAGAACAGAATACTAGTGGGGGGAAAATATTTACAACTTTTCTGTACCTTTGCTCTTAGTAAACTCTTGTAATATCAAAAATTTTTGTTGCTTATGTTCATAGATTCATAAGTCATTGCTATATCACTGCATGTTCATATTTTCTATAATAAAACTGGGTAATAAACAAAAAAATTTGATGTCTGCTCTACTAGCTATCAACTATTTCACTTAACTAGAATTTGACAGTTGTATGTTTTCTAGTATTTATTAAGTATCAAACATATCCTTACAAACATTTTCATTATTTTTGCTTTTAAAAATAATTTCAGGAGCATTTTTGTATGTGCATGAGACTGTTAATTTTAGAGCACAGTTGTTTAATATTATTAAGTTTCTTAAAAGAATCTTTTGTGCTTCTATGTCACCTAGAGCTTGGCAGTCATCTGCTGTGAATTGCCCAGTGGAAAAGGAAGTTTTGCCTACAAAATTGTCTTGCAAAGCCCCTCAGTTTTCTGATTGTACTGTCTATCTACAGGTGAGAATTCTTATTTATATCCATCATAAAATAGAAAAAATATGATTTTGTAAATTCTGAAATGCTTATAAGCTGAATGTCTGACTCCACTCATTCACTATGAATTCTGAGTGATTCAAAAGGCAGGTAATCTTTCTGTACCGCTTTTCAGTTTTCAGTATGGTGTTAACTGATATCTAGTATTGCCCATCTAGTGTGTACCAGATGCACATTTAAATTTTTTTTTTGTATGTTTGCAAGGAAGAAAATACTCATTCTGACTGCCATCCTCCTTGACCAGTTGAGTGCTGTAGAGAGAATTTGAGAACATAATTTACATAAGCAGAATTTTCTAATTGACTTTTACAGCTCTATGTGGCAAGGATAACAGTATCATTAATAGTAATATCCTTCAGAAAGGATGGCTATGATATAAGTTGTCTGTGACTTCTCACACTGCCTAAGAGAAGCCAAAAATAATACCTTAAACTGAGTACGTCATGTTTCTGTATCCTCAGCAGGCTGGGTAATCTGACAGGGAGGAAATAATCTGCCATTAAACTAAAGGTGCAACAGAGAAATCTTTGAAACCTTTGTAAATACTGTTGACTACCTACACTTAATAATCTTAATGAGCTGTTGAGGTAGGGAGAGATCAACATGTTAGAAAAGTTTAATTAGGAAATAATGCCTTTGATTGTTCTGTTTCATCCTTCAAAATAAAACTGTGAAGAAAGGCATAAAGAGTTTTTGAAAATAAATTTTAATTGGGTATCATAACACAAGAGCAATGACTAGTTTAGACTTGCTAACTTCAATGGAAGATATATTTTGATGTGTTTAGGGGCAGTAGAGTATATTCGTTATATTCTGTGTGCAAAAGCTGTATGATTCTTCCCCAGAACTTGAATTGTTGGCAAAATTGTACAATTTGTTTCAAAAAAGAATGTCAGGGTAAACGGGTACTGTATGTTTAGGAGAAAATTCTAAAGATATCATCACTACAAGTGGAGAAGAAATCACAAATATTTAAAGTGCTTCAGTCATAACCTGATTGGATACAGATTCCCCTTACTGTGTCAGCTAAAGACAGTCTTCTTCAAAACGACTATTTAAATTGGGACAAATAAAGGGCTGTTAGAGCAGAGCATCATGTTCTACAGACATTCTGTTGGTGTGAGGTACAGCTGAAGAGGAAGAAATGTATGACATCTCAGATGCAGTGCCTCACCATTAGCACTGGAGGTGCCTCTTTTACAGATAGTACTGATGAAGAAAATTGCTTATACTTTCCAGACACGTGGAGAAAGCCTTTATTGCACTGTTCATAGCAATCATACCTCTGGTAATTTAGTTTAAAATATTACATTTGTGATGATGTTCTGTCCTAGCTAATTTTCCTTGCTAAGAAACAGGACAGAGTATTCTGAACTCAGTATTGTGCTATGGCTGGTGCATGCTGCTGAATAAGATCCACGAAATCTCCACAGGACACTGCAGAGTGCTGTAATCTTTATTCCTGGCCTGAACATCTTGCAGTCTACAGACTGCTTGACCCAGGGAAAGCATACCGTTATTGCCATGAGGATACAAAATCACTTTAGTAAAATGCAGCAAGCAAGGAAAGGATGGGGAAAATTCAAGGTGGAAGGGCAAGGATCAAGATATATGTACCTCTTATAGGTGAAGGATGCCAGTCTCACTTATCAGTTGTGTTTCAAGCAAAGGCCTACTCTCTTCCTGATCCACACAGGACTGCTCAGATGATGGATCATGAATGCTAACAATGCATTGGCAGAAATGTGTGCACAGATGTATACAGTAAAAGCTAAACAATAATTTGCCTCACTACTTGCATCCGTAGAGAAGCTACCAGTTCACTTTCTGAAAAATCATACCTCTGTTCATAACAATAAGGGAAAAAAAGCAGTTTGATTAAAAAATTATCATATGGATTTTGAAATATTATTTTATTTTTGTTCCTTTTTGAGATTTTTTTTTTCTTTTTCTTCTATTGAATCTACTCAAATCTGCTTTTCCTATGGCCCGGAGGGGTTAATTAGGAAAAAGGAAATATCTAAAGTATATTTTGAAGTTATTCAGATTCCTGATTTTTTTTTTTTTTTCCCTGAGAATTAACTAAGGATGTTGCTTGCACAGCTTTGGATGCTATGTTAAGGTTGAGTGTTTCAGCACCAATCCAGTTCTAATCATTTGGGCACAGTGTATACATAGGTTAGGGTACTCTGTGTATAGATAGATTACAAACTATGTTTTCATTCAGTTAGGATATGCTGTTTCTCTAGTGAAGATTTTCTTTGTCCAAGGCAGCTGAAAAAAGCAATGTCTCAGTAAGCCTGAACTTTACTCCTTTGCCTTTTAGTCCTGTTGCAGATATTGTGATATGTGTGTGCACATATGTGTATACAGGTGTAAAAATAGCACTAAAGCACCCCAATGGAAAAAAAAACTTCATTGATTTCAAATGTTTCACTGGAAGTAGGAGCAACAAAGAATTAAGTTACAACTTAAGTTACAAAAGAAATAAGTTACAACTTGGTGGAATACGCATGGTATGCCTAAATAAGATTTCTAGTATACTATATTTTTTTTCTTGTGACCTGACTTTTAAAATTGCATTTTCAAACGTCACTGCAGTGCGTGTCTTTCTCTTATATGATGAGATGCACATTGTGTGAAGTATGCACTTGGGGTTAGGCACAGATGTTCCTTTAAAAATTTCTTTATCTTGTGAACTGAAATAAATTACTGCTAATGAGCTCTTACTGTGTGTGAACCCTTTTATCATTTCTCTGATCAATTGTTTGTAAATGTAAGGTTAAACATAATTTCTGCCTTGAATCACTTGAAACATGCAATTTAAGGGTTGTGTCTCTTTCTTTCATTTTAGGATAACATTTAATATTACCTGAAGTAAATATGGAAATGCTTCTATAAGGACAATTATTAACTAAAATAAAACTTCTTTTTAAAACAAAAAATAAAACAAAAAAATGTTGGTGTGGTCTTGTAGGGAAAAAAAATCTGAGCATGGCAGTCATAGAATATTTTCTACTAATCTGCCAAATTCTAGGTTAGTGTAAGAGAAGTTTTCTAGATTAACTGGAGATAGAAGGAAATGAAGATACTGTAGTAGAACGGAAAATATCTCTAAATACATTTTTTTATTGGCAACCACTTGAGTTTGGAGAAAGAATCACCTAATCTATTATTTATATATACATTTAC
This sequence comes from Anas platyrhynchos, assembly GCF_047663525.1. Taxonomy (NCBI): domain Eukaryota; kingdom Metazoa; phylum Chordata; class Aves; order Anseriformes; family Anatidae; genus Anas; species Anas platyrhynchos. The sequence goes on along the minus strand of NC_092590.1, from coordinate 32,419,256 downwards.
ATTTTTGTTTCATTAGAAATGTAACTGCACAACATTGGCATAATTACTTAACAGGAAGGCTAAACTGTACCGTTAAAAAATAACTCACCTTAAAAAAGTAGCCCAAGTCAGATTGCAGTGTTTTATTATTATTTTTTAAAATTTCAAATGTCACAATTCTTGAATTTATCTCAACTCTGGAGAAAATAACCACAGAACATATATTTTAAAGTGATTTCTTTGTATTCCCTTAGTTTACAGGTTTATGATATTTCTGTTTTTACACATTACTTTCTATGTTAGATGCAAATTAACTATTGTGCATAACCTGTATCTGATTGAAGTGAGATGCATTAATCCAGTGCCATCAATGCTCAGGGCAAGAAGAACACACGTCATAGTGCTTTAAAAGCTCTTGAATGCAGTAGGGCTTTTTCTAGAGCAACAGAAGGCTCAGAAGGTGAAAAGAAAGAACATGTAAGGAAAAGCCTAGGAGTTTATCTGCTTTGAAAACTTTCCTGTAATCAGTGATTCTATTTATGACTCAGCTTTGCTTGTTATAACTAGAAATGAAGGTTCTCAAAACAATTGGATCAGCCAAAGCAAATTTTAGTTCACAAGACTACAGGATGGATGGTCTTGAATGATCTTATGTTTTGGTCATTGATCTTAGCATTACCTAGGTGTGTGCAGGCTTTGTTGTCATATTTATCGCATAACTCTGGCATACATTCTTATTTTTCCACTAATGTTGCCTTGCAAATTTGTTACCCAGGATAACAGACTGAGAATGTCCTTTTTGTCCCTATTTTTAGTTCTGTTTGTGAGAGCTGTTGCAGTCATTTTGCAAAATTGGGAATAACAGCGTTATGGGAGCATTGGCCAAAGCTCCAAATTCATTAAAATATGTTGTGGTGTTTTCCAGCGCATAAATGTTAACTACTGGATCAGGGAAAACATATATGTGAAAAAATAGTTTGTTGGCTCTGTTCCTTGAATCCCATTTCTGTTTTCTGCTCTTCATGGTGTTTTGGATCTACATTATGCCCAGCTGAGACTATTAAGGTGAGTAAAATGACTTCTATATCTCAGTATGTAAGACCTAATATTGGAGAAAATTAAGAACTTTCAAAAGCCTTGCATATAAATCTGCACAAAAAAAAAAAAAAAAAAAAAGAAAAAAAAAAGTAAACACAAGTAAATAAAGTATCATTATGAATTCCAAAAGCAGGAGAGATCAGCAGTTTTGTCTATATTTAGGTACAAATAGTACCTATTACTCTTTAGTAGAACATTGAGTAAGCTGCAAGAAACTACTTCGTTATTTGGATTATTATATGTAATCTCTCTCCTCTGAACATGCATTCCTCTTTTCATGATATTCTCTGTTAAGAATGAAAGTAATGAAGGAAGGGTTTCATTATTATTTTATTTATTTATACTTTATATATGTATTTATATATATAAATATTTTATATATACAGTTTCTCAGCTGGGGTTGCATAAGAAAAACAAACAACAAACAAACAAACTGAAAATGTCATTGAAGATTGCCTTTAAATTATAGTATAAAGAGAATTTTTATTCTAATATTAGAGCCCTCAGTTAAGTGAATTCTTTCCTGATTAATGGAAATTAAATCAGGATATCTGCAATAATGGTGAAAAATATGTATGTGTATATGTATATATATATAAATGCAGCAAAGCCAATTCCATGTTTCTTAAGATAAAAGTTAAAATTACACCATATTTTAAATAAACACATGAAATTGCAAAAAATAGCAGCCAACCTCACTTAGAAATTCTAGCTAGAGGAATTGAATGTTCACATAGCTCTAAGTACACTACAGATGTGCTCTGCCAAACCATTAAATGTCACATGCTAGATGAAGGGAAAGCAGCTATGCAAAGTGGGCAAACGTGAACAGTCTATTAAACACTTTTTCTGAACACACAAAAAAAAATCTAGATTTTTAGTGAATGTGTATAATGCAGAGTGTTCTATTTCATTATTTTCTATCATACCAAAATAAATACATAAAATCATATATGTGATTAAGAGCATAATGTGTAAAAGCATATATAATATGTGATTAAAAGTGTAATATGTGTGATATGTGATGAGGATATTTTCTAGATTTTTTTTTTTTTTTATTATAGGAAAAAACTTAAATCAGTAATCTAACCTTGTAATTAATTAGTAATCTAACTTTGACCTTTCCACTCTACCTGCTACAGGTATATGAGAGATCTGTTGCAAGGATTTTAGAAACTTCATTGACGTCAAGAATATAGAGGTACCCAGAAGCTACTCTTGTAGTTGGCTGCCATCTATCCATCTTTGCTATTATATATCCAGTATTCCTAGCCTCACAGTATACTATCTGATGGTTTTCAATTTTTTTTTTTTTTTTTTTAATAGTTATGCCCAGCGATTGAAAGACTTTTATAACAAATAAAATAAATGAGACTTGTTTGATATATGAGTATGCACCCTCATGAAACAGAACCCCATACTCTAGTGGTATGAATCTAATGCAATTTCCAAAAAAATATTTCCAATATTGTCTCTAATACTCTAATACTCTCGTTGTGGGACGATAAGTAGGAAAAGACTGAGTGATTCTAGATTTTTTTTTTTTAATAAAATGATTTTTAATGTATTAATTAAGCAAATATATTTTGCATTCACTTCAGACTAAGATGGAGGCCACCTCATAGATCAAGGTTGTAGCAAGAAAAATGTCACCCCATAAAACCTTAAGAACCTTCCAGAAAGTGGAACCCTTAAACTGATGTAAAAAACCTGCAGAGTTATAAAAGTAAAGCTCATAAGGCACAGTAAATTATTCCTAACAGTGGCAAGACACAAACAGAACAGTTAAAGCAATTTATGATACAATTGCCTCTAAAAGAACAAGCAAAGACAAACAAAAAAATCTGAAATCGGAAATTTGGATCTGCTCTAATAAAAACATTAAACAATGACCTCCTCCACTGAGAAACCACATGAACTTTAGGAAAAAGACTAGATTTTAAAATATCATTTTCCAAATACCTATGATTTTATTCCTTAATAGTGTTGTAAGTCAGGCATGAAACAGAACAAATTACATTACCAGGAAAACACAACAGACTATTAAAAGGACAGTAGCTCCACTTTGTAAAGGACATTTCAGCAGTTGCTGGTACTGCTTGAACTCCAGCTGACTTTGCTGGAGGAGCAAAGCTTTTATGCTTAGTTCTGATTCTGTTACTAGAAGGAGATGGTAGTTGAAGCAATCCCAGTGCTTAGCCAGCCAGAAGAACATTTTCTATTCCCTCAAGCCCTATATTTTATGTATGATCCGATGAAGACTTTTTTGACTTGTTTGTGTCTTCCACCTTTAGCTTTATATGTGCATTTATGAATTACAGTTTCTGAAAGGATAGAATCATACTGCCATGCTATTGCCTTAACCCAGTTATTTTTGTTGATCATACTAATCTTTTGCTGTCTGGTTCTATCTATATTTTTTTCTTGGCAGATTTAACTTGTTTGAAAATTTGTTAAAAATATATCCTAGAAACTAAGTGATCCTCCTTTTACTTTCATATTTGAAAACAACTGGACTAATTATATCTTGCATTGAAATGATCAAATTATAGGTGAAATATCCCATAAATGGTGTTAGGGAGTATGCAAATGAAGAAACATATGTAGACAAGAAGATATCCAGGATGCGGATATCATCATTTAAATTCTTTGTAACTGTTTGAGTATTGTTTATTCTAACTGCTGATAGTGTACACTTTCATTGTATACTAGAGAATGAGATTTTGTTTTTGACAAATGGTTGTTGAATTTGTTGTTGAATGTTTGTAGGAATATCTGCATATATGCAGAAAAAAAGTGCACACACTATTGCACACATTACAATTCTTCTAGTTCCCATTAGAATATTTGTTAGAAGAACAGGAAGCAGGCATAGGCTATGATCTAGATGTAGAGATGATACTGCAAATAATGTGCAGACAAAGCAAACAGTTTTGTTAACTTCTACTAACACTACTAATAACTCAATGGATTTGTATAGATAAATGTTTCACAGATGTTGGAGTGGGGATTTCACATTTATGAGAAAAAATGAAATCCTGAATTCTGTAACTAATCATTCGCAGTGCGTGTTTTAGACCAACTTTACTGTGGGAGTTGATGGAAACATGGGTCTTAAGAAATACATTCTGGTGAAATCATGATTCAGTTCAAGATTCAGAAAACTGTCATTCAATTCAGTGATGACAAATTTTATTTCAGATTTTTGGAGCAAACAATAAAAGCTCTAAATTCCACAGCTGATCAAGTTCCTTGTGAGAACTGGATCCTTTACCCAGTTGTTTTTATTGTTAATACTGATCTTTTCCCAAGACTAATTTTTTTTCGAGAGAGTAAGGTACAGATCAAGTTCTGTGTGAGAGAGGAAAGAAGACAAAAAACCTTTTACTTAATTCTTATATTTAGTTAAATATAAATATGCTAAACACTGTAAAACAGTACTTCAGTATGGAGCAAAAGTTTTGATCAAATGATCATAGGAGAAAAATGTGCAATATATATATATTTTGTCTTCAGTATATCAGCTGAGACACCAGAAATCAGCATCCACTGTAATGTTGACTTCTGCATTGTTCAAAGTCTTGCATGAAATTATTGACATCTTTGTGAAGATAGCCCTGTGCTTATAATAATGAGAGAATCTTTTAAAGATAAAATTTAAAATTACTATTACTAAATAGTAATAATTACTAAATATATCAGTGAGCCAGAAAAGAAAAAGGAACAGGAAAGGAAATGGAAGAGACAACCAATTTCATGGAGATATGCTGCCCCCTCCTTCCCGACTCCCCTCCTCTTCCCCCATGGAGCTTGTTAGCAAAGGTATCTTGTCTTTTGTTACGATTTGTTCTAGTTCAATGAAAAGTAAAGCAATGACATCATATCTTCTTACATAAACTAGCAAGAATTTCTGAAGAGATAGCCATGGCTATCACACTGTAGATCTGATCTCAGCTAGAAAAATGGTCTAGAAATCAGACCCTTACTCCCATAACTCCCTCCCCTGATCCAGTGTTTCTGGAATTAAATTTATAGAAAAATTACAAAAAATTGAATCAGAGCTGATTATTTAATGGTATAATTGCTGTAATATAAAGGAGAGTATGTCAGCTCTTTTATTTCCCTTAATGACTCACTGAAACACAATTTTAATGGCAAATATGCCAGAAGCAATCTGTCCTTTTTGTAAAACTGGAATCGTGTCCTCCTAATGTAGAGTTTCAGTCCATTTGAAGCAACTCTCAGACCTTTTCTGAAAGGTTTCCCTCTCTGAATTTACAATCTTTTTTAGAGATGGACTGGTTGTTATACAGCTGGCACCTTTATTGCACAGTCCCATTTTAGTAATCTATAATAGCCATCTGTGCACTCAAAATTCTACCAGAAAAAAACAACAACAACAACAAAAAAGCATTTCTACAGACCACAGGTGTATACTTCTGTTTTGAGGTGGACCAGGTATGAGGATTTAATGGGAACATAAAATTACACCATTAGGAGAGTACGGGCTTTAGAGATGCTGCTTCCATGTACTAAAAGAAAGATGAAGATGTACACAATAACCATATAAAATATTTTTCAACTGATCTAATTTTATTATCAATATGTTGGCAACCACTATTGCAAATTATTGCCTTATAATTTCTAGGCATCTCTTAATAAATAAATAAATAAATAAATAAATAAATAAATAAATAAATAAATTTAAATTTCATGTACACTAAAACTGACTTCAATAGGATGGTTAATTGTGCCTTCAAATAAATGTTGTTTTTAGAAGAAAAAGGAAAGTTTAATTCTCTGTATCTTTTATAAAGCTATTTCTAAATAGGCAGCATGACATATAATTGATAAGTATTTGCCCCAGTTTAGTTTCCTTTCATTTAGGTGTAAAGGATCAGAAAACAATTGAACTAGACAGCACTTATTATGTTGGACTTCATTTTTTTTTTCTTTTAAGCATCACTCAATACAATTAATCTCACTTCTTTTTTTTTCTTTCTTTTTTCTTTTTTCCCTTTTTTGTTTTCCTCTTTAATCATGTTTTCACCATCCTGTCAAACTTTGTATATTTTGCCCATAGATGAATTTGCAGCTGTATGCACATCAAATTCTGTATTTAGTTTGCTGAGACATGCTGTTAAAATGGTATAAAACATAGAAATGCTGTCTGCCTGCCATGAACTAAAGATTTAGGATAAAGGATTGTGGTGTATTATTGGTAGTGATTTTCTTTCAGATACAATGCAATAACTTATGTAATTACTGAACCCTGGTTTTACCTAAATTGTGAGTTTATCTTGAGATCGAAATTGTTGCTCAGATAATGGGTATACCTAAACATACATTCTCACTGAAAGTAGGCAAAGCCATTAAAATGGCTTTTAGAACATTTTTCTGATTGGAACATTGTCACTGGTTGATGATAACAAGCTTTGTGCCACCAGCTTCCCTCAGGGCAAGACAATGAAAGAAAGGGTGAATTATCCTTTCCCCTTTCCTGTGTTTTCTACTTCTTACAGCACAGGGTCTCACATCACAATAGCAATTTCTGCAGGGTGAGAACAGGATAATGGGAAATATGAGGTGTCTGATTTTTTTCTACTATAATTCATAATGGAAGATTTTTTTTTTTCCCCTTCTGATATAACAGATGTGCTAGTTATCTACTGGTTCTTCTGGTTTGCACTGGTTCTTCTTGTCTGCATCTTAAGTACACCAGACCTTGAAAAGCCCTCTGTAAATTTGAGGCAAAATAAATAAATCAGTTTAATTATGTCTGTGTGGTGGCTTAATTTTAAGTATGGGTGGAATTCCAGAAATATAGTAGTTTGGAAAGTAACAGGTGATGGCTATATCTGGATGAAGTTTGGTGAATACTGTTTGCTAAACTTGACATGGTATTTTTTTCTCTTCACTTTTTAAGTACCTAAAATTTTGTTTTCACATAAAGGTGACCTCATTTTTGTTGATGTTACTTGTTGTACATCATATTGTACAGGTAGATGACGTTGGTCAGTCTTCCCTTGTTGACTGATGCAGTTACTCCAGCACTGAAAGCCACCAGATGCGTCACACACAGCTTAATATACATCTCTCCTACTGTTTTGAGAAGTGAAAAAAAAAAAGATCAACTTTTAAAATTCTCTTATTTTGTATCTTAACCATAAAAACAAATAAAATATTAGCAGCTAAAGATATTATCACAAGCAGAAACTACTGAGTCTGCTAGCTGAGTGTAAGGGATACAATATTTAGGAGACTTTTAAAATTACCTTTTCGTTTAGCTAGCAAATGTATGAGCATGTATGCTCTCCCCAGTACAAGAGGGACATAGAACTACTGGAGTGAGTTCAGAGGAGGGTTACTAAGATGATTAGAGGACTGGAATACCTGCCGTTTGAGGATAGGCTGAAAAAACTGGGCCTGTTTAGCCTGGAAAAGAGAAGACTGAGGGGATACCTCATTAATGTATACAAATACCTGAGGGGAAGGTGTTGAGAAGATGGAGCCGGTCTATTTTCAGTTGTGCCCAGTGACAGGATGAGAGGCAATGGGCACAAATTGAAGCACAGGATGTTCTGCATGAATATGGGAGAGCACTTCTTTACTGTGAGAGTGACAGAGCACTGGGACAGGTTGTCCAGAGAAGTTGTGGAGTCTCCGGAGATATTCAAAACCCACCTGGATTCTATCCTGTACAACATGCTCAGGAGGGGGGTTGGACTAGATGATGTTCAGAGGTCCCTTCCCACCTTGGCCATTCTGTCATTCTGTAAGAATGAGCCATGGATTAGTGCTCACAGAGCTAGTTGTATACACTATGCTACAGTAGAAGGATAAAGGATGTTTTCTCTCATAAATACTTAACTTCATGTAACTTGCCAATTTACATTAGAAAAAAAAGTTACTTTCATAACAGAGTAAAAATCCCATAGAGCCATAGGCTGCATTGGAGGGTTAGATTAGGGCAATGTTCAAAGGTATTTGACAAGTCTGATTGCTTATTGAAACTCTGAACCTCTAGAGATATGCCATTAATCCTGTCATGATCTCAAATACTGTGCAGTTGTAAAAGCTTTTTTTTTTTTCTTTTTTTCTAGCAGTGCCTCTGCTAAAGAGATATTAACTTTCTGTCCAATTATACAAAGTATTATGTTGTTTAATCATTATGAAATGTCATTTATTTTTAATTCCTATAAAATGTCATCAAGTTTGAGAATTACAACAGGGTCTGAATAATATTTAGAGACAAAACTGAATTCTCTATTTCACCCTGTAATATTTGTTGTAACTGTTATTATACTATCTCAGTATCAAAGATGAAAAACCACCTTGTCTTTATTGCTATGCTTGATTACAAACCTGTACGAATTTGCAAAGTTTGTTGCTAGTGGTCAGTTGTCAGCAGAAGAATATAAAACAGAATTATAGTATACGAGAAACTTTTCAGATAATTCTGTTTAAATGGTCTACTGTTAAAAAGTGAAATCTAACTAGATGAAAATTCATTGACCATTTATTAGAGATACATATCTTCATTTAGATTTCTGTGTTGGAATATTTGTCTTCCTTACCTTCACTAGGAAGACAGAAAAATAAATCATGCTAATTTCAGAACATTTTTGTTTTATTGGTCTGAGATTTATCAGCATTATTTATAGGATATATTTTCTTTGACTTATTAAGTTATTCTACAAATAATGTTTTACAGAGCAATAAAATCATACAATTTAGCAATAAGGTGACCTTCATCTGAAATGTGTGTATGAAAATGTGCGTTATAACCATTGTTATTTAGCTGCATGAAATAATCATTTCAATTTATCCAACAAGTATTTCTGGTCTGCTCAAGTAATTTGCTCAATAATGGTTCATCCAGCTTTAATTGTTAGCAAAAACAAAAATCTAAACCATTCAAACACAGTCTTATATGATTTGATGATAAAATATTGAAACAGCTGAAAGAAAATTTATTCTAACTGACATTATATTCTGAAGCTTCCTTCTAATAGAGTTCCTTCTACTTTTTTTTTTTTTTTTTTTTTTTTTTTTCTGGCCATTTTCTGACTTGATGACATTTATGTGAATTTTTACATCACTGCAGAACAACAAAATTTATGATCATCATTAGCATTGTGAATTCCACTGTAATCCAGTCCTCTTTTCATAATTCACTGCTTAGATTACTATTTTGTGAGGGAGAATAAAATACTAAGTTATAAAAAAAGAATTATGTTGTGGGTCTAGAAAATGTAAATCATTAAGCCTGGTGTTGTAGAGATTAGAAATGGAGATGTGACTAGAGTTTGAATGTTGTTATGCAAAAAAAAAAAAAAAAAAAAAAAAAAAAAAGCATGAAACGTGTAAAGTAAGATACATTACATCCTCAAGTGATTCTTCTTGAGCAGTACTGCTCTAAGTGTCCCATATCAAAAAACACTGCAACTTTACCTTTCCTGAGGTGAATTACATAGGTTGGTAAAGTTGTATATTTTATGTTTTATTATTTAGAAATGCAAAGATCAGAGTTGCTACTATCAGTTACCTGGTTCATTGGCTTTGTAGAAATTCTAATAGGGATTACTATGAAGCCTTTGTTTTCACCCTTTAGAAAATGCTGATTGATTGAGGCTACATGTGGTAACCAGTAATTTATTTTTTACAGTGCTTGTTATTTCAAAGATCTTTACAAACAAGCGTTGCAGTGCAGGGAAATTCTAACCACTTTTTGAAGAGCATTTCTTTCATTTTTTTTTTTTTTTTTCCTTCTTCATGGAGGCAGTGAAGACCGAATTTGTTTACAGGCTTGCTATTTATCAGGACTAAAATCTGAAATAATGATATGTTGTACAGAATGAAAGTTCTTCAAATTTCAGAAAGGAGATTGTTAGAAATATCAAATACTAGAAAAAGAATTTTTAGAGTTTAGAAAAATAATTTATTTTTTCAGTGTTATTGAATGAATGAAAACAGTTTGTCTTGAATTAAGTTTAATTATAAAATCTTTATGATTTTAATACTGTATTTTCTCTTAGGAGTGAGTATCAATATTCATGTACCTCTGACCCTCATATTTTTCAGATTGCATACAATTTTGGTGTTTGGGCTTGTTTTCTAACAATGTGGTAGAAGTTTTCTAGCTATTCTAGGTTGCTTAAGAGAAGATGTATTCATTTCTTACAAAAAACTTCTATGATTTATGCTGTATGAAGATGCAATTAAATATTGGATTAACTTGAATTTCCAATGCAAAGAATCTTAGGATTTAAGGTGAAGATGTTAGCAACATTGGCAAAAAATACAAGAAATAATAACAAATGCCCCAAAACAATGGGAAAGTAAAAACTGAAATCTCTTTCCATTCATTCTGACAGCAAATTGTCAAGGAGCTTCTAGCCAGAATGTGGAATAACTTCAGTTAAGATCATACAGAAACTTGCAAACTAATTTTACTGTAAACATCTTCAGTCATTCTTCAGCAGAAGTGAAACTCAAGTCCTTATGTTTTTCTGGGGAAGAGTCTGATTCTGCAATGACTGAAAAACAGTGCTGCAGAAGCAGACATTTAGCCTTGCTCCCATTTTTCAGTTTTCCTCTGTACTCATTTATCTTTCTCCCTCTGAAAGTAGAGATGAATTTGGAATACAGTCCACAAACGGCTTTCTAGCAAAACCCACCTTTTGAATAAGACAAAAAAGAGCTGGCTTGTGCAGGCTACAAGGTATGACAGTGAGAAGCTGTTTGAGCAGTGTAGGCTAGAGATCTTTATCAAATTTAATAGGAATATAGATCTATTTACAAATGCAGTAAGAACCTGCCAGTACTTGTACTTAAACTGGATATACAAATGATATCACTACCAATTCATTTTATACTGAAATGAGATATATTTAATAGTGCATTGAAATGCAGTGAGATTTAGTAGAAAATAAAGAATCATATTGCATTCAATACAGTGAGTGGCCCAGCCAATGGGACACAGGAAAAAGTTGATCACCAACTAACAAAAATAGTCAATAAACTATAAAATGGAAAAAGAAGGAAAAAAATGACAAAATACTCGTGTACTAGCATTATTTTCTCTGTGGACCCAGACACTGAAGTAATTACAAAGAGAGAAAATTCTATTAAGCAAAGAATTGTCTTGTGCACTCTGATATTGCAGAAACCTGCATATTTTACAGCTTTGGCATGCCCATAATTTAAGCCCCTCATTCTCTTTTTGTAATCTTGTTAAGCCGTATGTGCTCATCTTCCACTTTTAATTCATTTAATTTGGGTTATTGCATAATGGCAACAAATAAATAACAAATAATGTGGAATTGTGCCCATTATGTTTTGTTCCCATTTTACATATTTAGGGCCTTCTAGTGTCTGACTCTTTGCCAGGAGTAAATTAAATGCTCTTGTTTTAATTAATTATTTTTTTCCTGCTTTTTTTGAAAGTAATTAAACAAGGATTATGCACATTCACTATAGGATTTACTCTACCTTTCAGAACTTCTGTTTTTATTTAGAGCTGACATATCTCACCACTTATAAGTAATCATGATATGTTTAGGCTTCGATTCAACATGCTTCATCTTAGTTTTCTTGCTGTTCTGAAACAAATTTGAGGATGAAGTACTATTAATAACTACTTTTCTGGTTGTCCATTCTACTTGTAGGTGATCTTCAGTAACTCAAATGTAAGTCTATCTATAACAAAAAAGATTTTAAAATTAGTATGAGTAAGGATAGCTGATCGCAGCACCTATGTTAGTATATCCTAATTGCACTTCTTCACAGACAGCCTGGATGTTTCATAACTGATCTGAGTCAACAGCGCTGACATAAACTTAGCTGTCCCAGAAGTAAACTATATTCTCACAGTTGATGGATAGTGTTGTATGAAGTGGTATGTCTTAAGTCCAGCTCTTTTTTTGGAGATTTGGCAGCTACCAAAAGGCCGTAGAAAGCAGTGACTCATGTCTATATTTTGGTTCATGAACCCCTTTAAAATGTAGATGACTATCTACTTTCCTTCAGAAACTGGGAGTGAAGCAGGGGTAGATGGAAGGAAGAAGCTGAAGGGGGTGATCATGGCTTTCTTCTAAAAATGATGGGTTATTAGCTAAATTTTCTTTTATTTTGAATTTAGAATGCAAATTGAAATAGTGAGAGACAGTAGATGAGTTCTATATCTTGTGTGAAGCAATTCAAACTCAGGTTTCCAAGACCTGAGCAGAAAGAATGTTAAATTCATTGGGGCTGAAAGAGAAAGAGCACAATTGTAAACATTGCCAATGATACTGGTAGTTAGACAGATGGAGATCAGATAAATGCACATTGCAGCTGCATTAATTTAAAGGAATGAGAAATATGGGGAATATGAACATGGAAAACTGTGCACTTATAAATTGATTGGAAGAAGGCTGTGAAGGTTAATGGATTAGTGGAGTTAGCTTAAAACAAAAAGAGTTGACAGATACATTGTAGTTTAAGAGAACTAATAATACATTATTTTCGTAATATTTTGGCCCATGAAATCTAAGAACCATAGGAAAGTTGTCAAAGTTGTAATTACAATTCCTATGTAGCTGTAAAGAAGTTAAAAATGAGAATTTGACCAATGCAGGTCAGGTACAGTGCCCAAGTCTTTCGAGAACTTATATTCCTTGGTCAAGATTAAGAAAAGGTGGTAACTTGGGAAATGATCAGAAATTTAAATATTTATAATCTCAAATACATGTAGACCAAATCTGGTTTAGTCAGTGTATGATTCTGATACATCTTGTCCTGCTCTTTCTCTGTCAGCTAGATTGTAAGCTTGAACAGAAGATTCCATAACTGTTTTAAAGACCAAGCACAGATTTTCTTCCTTTGGAAACCAAGATGAAAAGGACACATTCAGTTTTGATGTGTATTGGGTCTCTCATCCAACCTTGCTGGGCTGTGTTTCTAAATATTTTAGTTTAGACAATACAAAGTGATCTAGTCAATACTTTCCTGAGACTTTGGCAGATAACCATTATTTAGCTTTAAGGATGGCCTGAGTTTAATTTCTGCAAAGTTGTTAACAAACACAGGAATCATTTACTCTAAAATTCAAATCCGTGAAAATAGACGTGTTTACTTGATAGCACACATTTAAGAACTTGAGGGAAACAGCCCCTAAATTTTGGAAGACTATCATGTATCCTCAATTTGACATTAAAATACGTATTTAAAAATGCAATGAGTCCAGCAGGCTGCATCAGATTAAAAAAGCACTATTTTCAGAGAAAGTATTTTGACAATGTTGGGATTTCAGTGTGTTATATTTTTGCAAAGTTTCAGAACTCTATGAAAAAAAAATCTGGTAGAATATTAGGAATATGAAGCAGCCAAGCTTGAGATTTTGAACTTACAATCAAAAGCGTTTGGAACAAAAGCGCACTGTTCTCAAGAGCAATGGCACTTAATAGAGAACCTGTATCTGCTGTCAGCATTACACTAAAATACTTGGTGATTGTGATCCATGGAGGCAATGAATGAACTTTAGATTTTTGTAGTTAATCCTCCTGATATCTTGATAACTTGATATCCTGCAAATCAGTGGAGATTTGCATAGATTCACAGACTTATAAGTACTCTAGTCTTTCAAAATAAAATACATTAAACAATATAAATCTTAGAGATCCTTATTCCTCTTAATATATGCTTATATTTCTAATGTTATTTTACTTCTTTCAGAAGTATCAGTTTATTAATTTTTTTTTTTCTAAATAAAAAAACTTCTTTCAGAGAAATCAACTTTGACATGATATATATGCATAAGATATCTTGAAACATCCATCTTTTAAGGACGTATTTTGGTAAAATGTTAGGAAACTTTTGTAATTCGGCTAGCAGGTCATAAAGGGAGAACAAACGAGATGCAATATTTTTCGTCTTGATTCTGATGCAATGTTATTTTCATAGTGATCTAGTCATGTTTCTACCATAGTTTTATTTGAAAGGCGATTTCTGGATTTATTAATTTTCAGATTCTAGTTCTGCTTTGTTGTTACATTATTGTAAAGCACCCGCAAAGACTTGCAGTTATGAAACAGTATTTATTGGGGCAAATGGGGAACAAGGAGGACCAGAGGTCACCATAATCCTTTCAGGTCAAGTGTTCAGCTTTTACAGTCCTTCAGCACCTATCATCCCTTCTGCATTCTCTACAACTAAAAACATCTCATAAAATGCCAGTGTTTTTGGTGTCAAGAAATGAGTAGAAACAAATCCAAAAGATAAAATTCTTTCCTGTTTAACCTGAACAAATATTTTAAATATTGTTCAATTTATCCAGGAATTACATTAATTTGTTTTCCAGTTGACCTTAACAACAGTCTCTTAAGATGTGTGGGCAGATCCTTGCTGACTAGAATCTAATGCCATCAGTGTTCAACAAGAACCTGATGCACAGAAGCTGTATTTTGACATTCCTTTTTATTACAAGTCTGTTTGTGAGTGGCAGCATCCTGTTCTACATATGGTGACTGTTCTTAAACCTCACAACAAGAGCAACAAGAAAAAAGCCAGCTGCAATAATTATTGAAAGATCAAACAGATTGAAATTTCAGGGAGGAATAAATGGAATAGACAATTGCCTTCCTGAACCTGTTCACCATTTTTTTCTTACTGGTGTATTTATTATTATTATTATTATCATTATTAAAGACAGAGAAATTCAACATAGAAAACAGGATTTCATTGTGGGACTCTAAAAGTGTTAAGATGTGAGAGGTTTGCAAGTATGTCAGTCTTCAGCAATGTGCGTTTTTTCTGTATGCCTATCTTAGGCCTATGCTAACTGTGTTACCCACGTTAAAACAGAAATGTATTGTGTCTAAAACACCAGCTGTTGATATTTGGTAGCCGCATGGGGAAATTTGAATGATTTGTAAAATCTCTCTAGTAAGATAAAACAGCAGTTAAGAAAGTAAGGGCAATTCTGAACAAAAATGCAAATGTCTTATTTTTAATGGCAACTAACAGAGCTCTAGTTTCTCTTACCTCCAATGGTAAATGCAACTTTAATTAAACAATGCATAAATTAGCTTCTGGCATTTTGCATCCTAGACAGTTGTAATGCTCAGAGCCACAGCAATGAGAGTTGAGAAAGAAAGTATTCAAGTAATGTGGTAAACTGAAAGGTGCAGTTCTCTTTGTCCAAACAATTTATGGAAAACAAAAACAATAACAAAAAATCACTAAGCTAATGTCAAACAAAGTTCAGAGGAAATGTGTTTTCTTCTTCCCTGAAAAAAAACAACCACGTTTTTTGGATTTTTTTTTTCAGTTTCTAGTCAGTGTTTGCTGTATTTGCTACATACTCCATCATATCCAATGTATGTTTATTTTCTCTATTTATAGCATAAATAAGAAAAGTGGTTTCTCCTATAATAAAGACCATAAAATATTGTACATTCTTGAAGAGAATTAATTAAAAAGTAGCTAAAACATACATTTTATTAAATTATTTTAATAAATTATTTTAATTACAGAAACAAGCAAACACAAAAAAACAAACAAACAAACAAAAAAAATAACCATGAACTACTAAATAAGGCAAGTTTGTTCATACTCTTTTAGAGAGAAAATTTTGCTTGGAATTGATAGGAGTATATTACATATAGTGGTTTTGCAATACCACATAGACATAGTGGTTTTGCAATACCATTTTTTTCCCGAGTTCTTCAAATGTTAGTCTGTAATATTACTAGTAAAAGAGTGCAATGATTTCAAAACTGTGACTTTAGTTTCTGATTGGTAGTGAATATGACAAAAAGTGGTATGATTACATCGATACTTTTTAAAAATGCCACATTGAAGAAGGCATTTGTTGATCCAGATTAATAAAAGAGGAAAGGGAAAAGGAAAACAGTCTTCTGGTTCAGAGAAATTGTGCACTGTGGCTTGTCTGTGGTTTATGCCTCTCTGTTTTTATAAATGAATTTGTGCAATCAGTCCCTCTGACCTCAGGAACAATTTTCCTGTTTTTGTGAGGCATCTGAGCACTGATGCTGGGACTGAAAAACTTACTACAACTGGTAATTGATAAATTGCCCTCTAAGTAAACATAAACTGTGGATAACATTGAGTTATCTAGTTGAATGGCTAATTTATTTTGTAGCAGAGCCACATACACACCACTACACAGTAGAAGGAGAGGAAAACTTTTATGTTGCCTTTTATTTATTTATTTATTTATTTATTTTTAACAATTTTCTGCTTGTAAGGCTGGGAAATTGTTAAGGATTTCTGGATTTCTAACACCAAGTGTGAGAAGGAGACTGTGATGTTAGTTTCTCCTGTAATTCTGATCTGTTAACATCAAAACAAATAAACAAATTTAGAACACTTATGTATAGGTGGAAGGAAGGGATGATGTATTAAGATTATAAATTGTTTCTGTAGATATAGAAAAGGAGAAGAAAAGATTTAAAAGACAAAGATGGAAAGGACCACCTGAGAAACTTAGCTCTGTCCTCTTGCCCATCCTCAGGTTAACCAAAAATACATTTATGTTCCTAAACATTTACTTCCTCCACATTGCATATGCTTTTCAAATGCACTATGACAAACCTGACTGTAATTTTGGCATCAATACTGAAGCAGGACAGATCCCACATTCAAACAGCTGTTGATACAATTCAGTGCCCTGCAAGCATTACCTTTGAGATAAAAGAGGTAAGAGGTAATGGGGTAATGGGTAAGAGGTAATGGGTAAGGTTTTTAAGCTAAAATCCTCCTTCCAGGATCACTTATATTCTGCTGTTTTCTCTTAATTGTAGAAAGTGGAAGTGCTTTCAACCCATTTTAAATTGCATTTTGAAATTTTTCTCTGTGGAGGCCTGAAGAGCATCTTTGGTTTCTACTTTGTTATTGCAAGTAACATTTATACCAGCACAACTATAGACCCTTGCTTGTTGTAAGAGAAATAGTTCTACTCTGATCTTAATATTTACTCCTTACAGACAGTATTTGCAGACTTCTTCAGCTCCCCTTTCAAGTTTCATTTCTGTAGACTAAAAAATTCAAGTTCTTTTAATGTATTTTTCAATAAAAGAATAAGTTCCTCAGGCATCTAATCATTGCATTTGTCCCATTCCAAGTTAAATTCATATTCCTTAAATAAAAGGGGACCAGAAATATATGTGATATTTTGAGTATTTTTACAATATTTTTACAATTTGGAAACTGATTCTGAGCTGATCAGCTTTAGTTCAATCACGTCTTTGTCCTTGTATTTGTTAAATTAAATCATTACCTCTAATTCTTTTCCTGTCATTTCATGTCATAAAAAAGGAGTCACAAAAGCATTTGTTTCACTATCACCCTCTGGAGTTTTTTTTTGCTTGTTTGTTTATTATTACTATTATTTTTTTTCTTCCCATAATTCTAATAATTCCAAAAAAAATAAAAAATAAAATAAAAAAAGGTCAAAAAACAAAAACCATAATTTGTTCTTGACTTTGGTAAAGATATTATACTGATGCCACCGATGCCAGTGTATTACAGAGATAAAGATAAATGTACTAAGAGCACAAATGTGTTATTTATCTTGCCTACTGTTAAATGTTACAAGTAACTTTGGAATAAAAATCAAGAATTCATTTAACTATAAAATGTCATAAATATTACATATAAACATAACTGAGAACAATGTAATAAATTATATTCAATTGTTTTCTAGTGATCTGTTCCTTGTGGATTTAAGTATGTTGCCTGTGGCCATCCTGCATCATTAGAGGAATATACCCAGGGATTAGGAAAATGACTGTACCATGTGCCTTGATTGAGCAAGACTGAACAATCAAGAATGGAACAGGAAAAGGCAGGACTTTGATGATAGTAAGTTGAGTTTCTGTTATACTTATCATTTGTCTTGCCAATTTAACAGAAAATGGAAAAAGAGAAGACAGTCCTCAAGGCAATATAATGGAAGCATAAGGCAACCATCTATTTATACTCATTTCTGAAAGGACAAGCAAAACAAAACACAATGCAGTTACAACAACTGTTAGAGCAAATGACATGGTATACATGGAAAATAAGATGTCAATTTCTGGCTTAGGCTTTGACCATGTTTCCTTTGGGATCAACAGTTTGTTTGATGATACAGATAAAGTGGAAATGGGAGGGAGATCTAAAATATGTTCAGCTATGAAGTATTTGCTAGTCATGACTGCAGATTTCTTATTGCTACTGACAGGAATGCTATTAAATATATTGGTAACACTTTCCCTTTATTCCCTTGTCAAATACTGAACTTGGCTGTTTGAGCATTTCGTTTGATCATTGTTGTTTGATTCCCTTGGCCCGGAGATTATCCTGCTATAGAAACTAATACGAAAAAATCCAATCTTTATTTTTCAGAAAAGTATACCTCTGAATAGGCAAAGAGAGAGAAATTTTCTGTAAAGGGTGATTAGAAGACTGTTTAGGTCATGGTTCTATTTTGAGTAACACATAAGTAGGATTCAACCAATTCACAGGCTTTGTGCTGACCTTCTGTGCTGAGCTGAATTTTACCCAGGCAGTGGATTTCTTCAGTAGAAAGAATCAAGAGCAACAGTATAGTTTAATATTAAAAAACAAATTCAGATGCGATACAAGCAGTGGAACTTCCCCACTAAAATTCCAGTAGCTGAAATATCAAGTTTGAATTTAGCCTAAAGCACTGCAGCCTTTCTAGTGTCACATGCTTCATGAAATTTTCTGGTGGTGGTGTGTATCATATTCAGTCAGTTGTATAAAAAAATCCAGGAGTGCTAATTAGCTGAAGGTAATGGCAACAGAAAGTGTCACTAACAGCTAAAATATAGTCTGAAAATTTCAAAAAAATATTGAATAAATCACCATACATAGTAAAATCAAGTCAGTCACTATAATAAACCAATGACAGGGCAGTGCACTGATGTATAGAAAATACCAAGCACAAAATATCACCAGTGATTAACTACCTATCATTGTACTACAGACCATAATTCACCTTCCTAAGAAAGCAGTTATGATAGGACATAATATAATAAAGTCATTCATCAGGTGCCATTATAATGAGGAAAACTAACTCAAGTCTATGCAGCCAGTGCATCTTCTATCCCTTTTTTAGAAACAACTGTTTTTTATTCTGACTGCAGCCCTTTAAATGAAGTTTCTCTTCATTTTTGGAGACTATGCCTGTTGAAACCCAAATTATGCACAAAGCTTGTAACAGCAGTAGAATTTGTTCCATGCTTCTCTTGCAAATTTCAAGATAGTTTTGCTTCTAACATTGTACTTTTTTCTAGTTTAATACATAACTCATCTTCAGCATTAATTATCAGAATCAAATGCTAACCACACTTCATTCACCAATTGTTTAACCTACTTATTATGTTATTTGCTTTTTGCTTTTTTTTTTTTTGTGTGTGTACATCATAAAAAAATAATTTTGGGAAATGGATTCAGTAATATTTGTAACCATAATGCCGTAACTTTAATTTCTTCAAAAGGGAATGAATAACTGCTATATTATTTTTTAAGTTACAAGCTGAAAATCTAGGGAGCACAATGAAGTAAAATGTTTTTTATCATTCAAAATTGAATGTATATAGATAGAATAGTAATGGTAAGGAAAAGATTAATCAATCAGGTGACACATAATAAAATTAACTTCTAAAGATGAAGTTTTGCAAGCTGTTACTACTGGGGCTGCATCAATTGTGTCAATAGCACAGCAAAACCAGGTGTCTTACACCTTCATTAATAGGAAGACAGAACATAAGTGACTAAGATGCAGTGAATTTTATTTTATTTTATTATATTTATTTATTTATTTGTGTGTGTGTGTGTGCTGTCTGCAACACTTAGCACTTCCACTCATATACAATAGGGAGGTACACAGATCACATTTTCAGTAAGAGACCAAAAGAAGCACATGAGATTCACCTTTCTGGTGCAGGAAGCTTCAGACCAACAAGGTAAGTGTGTGGTTTGGTTGGCCCTTTTCATGTTACCCTTACTTCATGTCTGGAGATTTACTATTTAAAAAAAAATAAAATACAAAAACCTGTCACTACTAAAGTTTGGAGCTCTGAACAGTTTGTATCAGCTCTGAACAACTCAAGTTGGCTGAACTCAGTGCACTGACTCATTTAAAAACTAAATGCAGATCAGACAGCACTCTGTGGTACTCCAGCTGTCTGTGGAAATATTTTCACATGGTCTAAATAAGATTTGTAACATTTTTGAATCTCATACAGAGACAGCCAGTGGCATAGCTGTGAAGGGCAACTTCCAGCTGTGATGTTCCTTCTCACTGATCTGCTCAGCAGTTCCCGGAGGAATGAGGTGTAAACCAACAATGCTGTCACACTGCTGGGCATCACCAGACACGATGGGCAGTGCTCGCTTTTTATGCGACTTCCAGACACTGTCACAGCTTGGGGGCACCCAGTATTCACTGTTTCACAAGCTAGCACTGAAAATGTTGGTATGTAATTAAATCAAATGGCTGGTTCATGAGAGTAGTGGAAGAGGCTGCTGAACATTGACCAATCGGCTAAGAGAATAGTTGAGGTTGGGAGGATTAGTGTGGTGTTTCTTGGGTTATGTTAATGCATAAAGAATTCTTCTTCATTCTTCACTATGTGCTGGGCTTTGCTGAAATTCAAAGCTCCTGATTTCTCACTGGATTTGTATTGTTTTATTTTGTTTTGTTTAGGATGTAGTAATTATCTTAAATAATGATTATTTTGGCAGCATTGATTATGTGCCAGCTACTACAAAATTTCTGTATAGTTTTGTGTTTTGGTGTAGTGAGTGTCCCCACAGCCAATAATGACTTCAGCACTTAAATTAATTTATTTATTTTTTTCAGGAATTACATTTCTTTAATTATTCCTAGAAATCTCCCTGTGATGGAATTTCTTTACATAAGAGTAATGTTTTTATTACTCTTCTCACTTTAGTACACTCTTCTTGTATTTTTCTCCCATTCAGACTTGTAAAATCATATGCTTTTGATCCTGAAGTTCAATAGAAGAGAAGGCATGGCTAGTGGGGGCTATTTTGCTCCCCTCAACAACTTAAAAATTGTCACTCTTCCATCTAGACAGCACTGATTTACTGATCAGTGCTATCTGATCAGGCCATCATCTTGCCTTTCTATAAAAAGCAATTGCTCCTGGCTTCTGCTGAATTACCAAAGGAGCTATATCAAATACTGTTGCACAGAGTATAAGTATCTATCACTAAAAACTCTGTGAGAGTTACTGAATTGTATTATGGTAGCAGTTCTCAGCTCCTGATGTGTTCCTGGGGCATATGACCTATTGCTCCAAACAAGGACAATTTGCTAGCTTGGGACTGTACAAATCAGTAGCCTCCACTGAACTGAACTGTGCTCCTCTAAAACAGTGTGTTCCCACTTCTTTCAGTTTTTATTTCTGTTATGGGACCACTAAGGTTAAAAGGATTCACACAAACCTTATGGCCTGTTTAGATTTCCACTGAAACTCAAAGTGGATCTTTAGTGCATGGTTAATCAATTGATTTAAATCAACTCTCTGTATGTCTGGTGTTTGGGATGGAGCTATTGCAAGCATCCTAGAAACAGCAACAGAGAAATCCTATTCTATTTGCTGCTGAATGACTCCTTATAGCAGTGTGGAAACATGGTATTCTGGAGGTTTCATGCCATTTCCCAACCTTTCAATTAGACTGGTACTGTTCACATCACTTTGGCTCTTGAGTAGGCATTTATTCTATGTGCAAGTTATTCATTCATTGTCTAAGTGTCCACAAAGTGCAGTTGTTCTATTTACTAAAACCAAGAAATATTTGCAGGTATTTGAAAACATGATATTTATAATACTGTGAGAAACAATTCAAGGACAAAATTCAGCAGAATAATTTGCTCTTCTCTCCTTACACTTTGTTATGCAGGCAGCTTCCAATTGTGCTCATGCACCCTGCTAGGCTATTCAAGTGCAAGCTGCCCTGGGTGTATATTGCATTCCTAAATTCTAGCAAGTGTGGAGAATATAAAGTGTTGCCTTCTACTTCTTTTGCAGCACTGATTGCACCCAGCCCACAGTTTTAATATATATATATGTATTTGTCTACCAAGGGTAATAGTATTCTGTTTTATTATTCATCTTGACAAAGCAATGTAGTGCTCTTGGAATATACCCAAATCCATCTTTTTCTCAAGGTTTAAGATAAAAATAATCACATGTCTTGCTACCTCCCCACCCCTAAATTTTGTATTTCACTCTTGGAAACTACGTTTCCTTACATGTGCTCATCTAACAATTTGACATATAGCCTGTAAGGTCTTCAAGATATTATATGTTGACAAATCAATTGAAGAGAAATTTCGTTAAATGAATAAGAACAGTGGTGTGCATAGGGTAAGTTATTCCTCATTATGGAAGGAATGTTTGATCTTTACAACAGATAAGCTTCATACAGCAGATAGGTAGATGGTGTGGAAGGTTATATTTATATGAAGCTCATTTGAGCTGTTTGGAGTTAAGTTGTCATGCAAAGCTTTATGTTAAGTATATCAATAAGCTAAAGCTCAGATCTTTGTTATACAAAACCATAAGTGATAAATTCTAACAACCTGGTTTAAATACTAGATTTGTTTTAAGGTATTCCATATTTAGCTTTTGAAATTGTTTTATATGGCTCAGTTGTGAAGATTTGTAGAACTCCACTGCTAGAACCTATGCCTCAAATAACCTTATTCTCATGGTATTAAATAGAAACTCAGTTAAACATAGGTTATCAGCAAGGCTGTTTTTCCTGAACCAGTCGTTGGTGGCTATTTGAGTTATGATTATTGACCTATAGTGAATCAAATATCTACAAATGACTCAGACACCCAGTAAAACTGTGGGAGAACAGTCTCATTCTCTGAGGGCATTTTCTCAATGTGTATATGTATTTGACAAATCTGCCAGTATTGTGTTTTGCATTAGCAATAACAAAAGGCACTCACACTGGGCACTGGTGCTTTAAAAGGTCTGCCCTTCTCAACAGCTCTACTCTTCTATTTTCCTATGTTTTCTTTTACAATAGTCAGTATAAACCCTGAAGACTCCCTACAAATATAATAAATGTGGACTATTTACATAGGAATTGGGCTGTTTAATTTTTCCTTTCTCCATTTGTACCTTTTGGAGAAAGCCAATGAAAAATGTGCACCACTTATATACACTTATTTAGAAGACTTTGAAAGCAGGTAGCCTTTCTTCTCTTTTTTTTCTGCCTTAAACCTTCTTCTTTGAGCTGACTTACCAAAGGGTCCATCAGCTTCAGTTGTCTTGGCTTCTTTCTTGCCCTGCATTAGCCTCGTGTTCAATAATTAGGCCTTGCAAGCTTCATCCAGATTTGAAAGAGAATAATTTTAAAAGGAAAAAATCAAAAGGGAAACACTCAAACTGTCAGAGGATTTAATGCAATTCTCGAAAGCTTCATACTTTTAAAAACCTCTCTAGCATTCTTTTTTTTTTTTTTTTTCCCCTCCAGAATGTTAATAAGGACAGCAGAACTGACAATAATTTTTTTTAAAAAAAAAAAACAACCCTCATCTAGTAATTCTACTGTGAATTACTTTAATAGTTACAGAAACATTTTTTTTTCCTTCGGAATTTGAGAACTTCTGGAAAGCAACCTCTCATTAATTTGAAACTTTGGCTACAAATCCATCTTAAAACCTTTGATGCAGACCTATCATAGTCTCTACCTTTCACTGTCTGAAATTCTCCTTGAAAGCTAGTGCATCACACAACTCTGGCCTCAACTGTAATAAAGAATGTTAAGAAAAATCTGTAATGTGAATCCAGTCTAAGCTTGACTTCGAACAATCATCTCCATTTTCACTCTGTACCTATAGATTTCACTTTAACATATCTTAAAATGTTAAGTATACTCAAGTATACCTCAGGGAATCTTTTTTCTTAACTCTTCCCAAATCATATACTAATTCTAGAAATTACTTGTCTATTGAAGACTGTTTTTTCCTCCAGTAGATTCACAGAAATTTGCTAGAGTTAGGTCTGACAAGGACCAGCCCTTATCCTGTCAGCTACAGAACTCTGTTTATTTGCTGGGTCTGAAAGCATGCTGGTCCATTTCACTCTGTACCTTGCCTGTATTTACTGCAAACAGGAATTGACAATATATAGCAAGCTTTCTAAATAAAACTTCAGTTGCAATATGTTATATACATATATATATATATATATATATATATATACATATATATATAAGAAAGGGATTTGTAGCTGCAGATTTTTGGTTACCATATAATATTTAAACAGCAGCCCCTCTAGTTGTAGCTCCAAAATTAAGCCCATTTAGAGTACATTTATTCTAAATAGAAAATGTCTTGTAGATGCAATTGTTCTGTTGCATAAAATCACATCCAAATTATTGTTATTCTGGGTGTAAAGTACTTTATAGAACTGCAGTTGTGTAATGAAGTGAAGATTAGTATACTGCATATGTGAGGCTTGTACTATAATTGTAAAGAAAAATGACTTTCCTTGCATTCAACCTAACATTTTGTAACAGGGTCATTTGCATTTATGTAGTCAAACCTAAACTGTGAAGGTTTTAGCATTTTGGAAAACATGAAACCACAACTAAAACAGTGAAATTGATTGAGGTGTGCTGTATTGAGATTTATATCTGGGCAGTCCAAAATCCAGAGTTCCAGAAAAATGAAGGTTTTTTGTTTGTTTATTTGTTCATTTGTTTTTTAAGTGAAAGTACCACAATACTAAATGGAAAAGACAGAAGTTGAAGACTTCAGTAATCACATTTTCTCAGTAAAATGCATAGTTTGGGATTACATACTGGGGAAATAATCTTCTGAGTGTTAGATTAGTAAGAATTATTTAGCCTGTTCTATGCAGCAGAAAAATCTTTTAAACTGGGATTGAGATGCTTCTCTTATAGTGTATTGCATTCACTGATGTATTCACTGAATGTATTCACTGATGAGCTAATCCTAGGGAGCAGAACTGATGGAATCCATTTTATATCAGTTCTCCCATCATTAAGTTGCACAATTCACATGCAAATCACAAGAAAATTCCATATAGGTGTTGCTCGTTAATTACTCTATTTTGCTTTTTAAATAAAGATATGGGAGAACAGGCAAGGCACAGAAGATAACTTCAAAATAAACCACTAGTCATGCACAGTGACGTGTTGATGTTTAACATCTGAATATCAACTTAAACATGGACAGATATTGAGGTTATATTTGGAATAGTTCAACTGAAATAATATTAATCTACTTTAGGTTGAAGAACACAAATCAACCTAAGAAAAAGAAAGAGCTGGATAGCAGCTGGAATAGAAAAAATGTAGAATACAGGAGGAAAGGTACAGTTACAGTTAACCTGTTAAAACTGCTTAACATTGGCGTAATTCTACTCCCAAAGAAGTTAGTGGGAATTTCACATCTGATTTTAGGGGGAACAATGAGGTGAAGTGGGTTAAAAGATCTGCAGAGATAGTCCTATATATCTTAAAATAATTTGAACTCTCAGTGATAGGCTGATTAGATTTTACATAGAGTTCTATATTAAAAATTTATTTAGATGTAAGAAAAATGACTTACTCTTTTAGAAGAATGAGTCTACAGTGGGTGGAAACCTTATAACAGCCCTAAAAGACAGTACAGACATATAAGTCATGCCTTTGCTCCTGCATTGTACATACAGAGCATGTTTGCTCCTGGGATTGATCTGAAGACAAAGAAAAGAATGCTAGTGTCACTATAGAGAACTGGGCTCAAGCACTAAAATGCATCTCAAATAGCTTATCCACTGGCAAAATACATTTTGGGATGTACTTTTTCACTCATGTAATCAAACAAGCTGGTTTCTGAACAAATAAATGTGATCAAAAAGACTTGTTTCCTTCTGGTAAAACCAGAAAGAAAATCAAGTGGTAGTTTTTTTGTTTGTTTGTTTTTAGAACAGAACAATATATTACTTATTAGGACTTCTGTTCCCTTCTTTCACAGCTCTATCAGTTGATCAGCACCTTTTGTGTAGATGGAGCGAGTAGATGAAGGTAGAGAAAAAGCTTGGCTAAAGACAGAAGTTCTGTTGTAGCTTAATCCTTAGATGAATGAGATGCATCATTGATGATGTCAAAGGGGCACATGGGCCCATGTTCCTTCCATAAGCAGACACATCCCTCCTTGGTATCCTTTGCCTCTCATGGCAGTAATACTGCTATTACTGCTGTATTTTTCTCCTGATACTATTCTGGATGCTAATACAATAAAAAGAGATTCCAGAAGCAACAGCTGGAGTATTTGTTCCATTAGCTTTAAATAGGGAAAGAAGGGTGAAAAAAAATCAGACGCATTCTGGGCTGCTGATGGAAAGTATTGCTTTGACTTTGTTAATTACACCAGTGGTTCTAAAAGATCGTTTCATTCCAAAATATCTCTGTAGACTAATTAGGAAACAGGATTCTTAGGCAATGCAAAATTACTTTCATTTTGTTTCTGTCCTAGTTATCAGCTATCTTCTGTGACTTATTTTTCAGTCTTGAAGAAAGTTATTTTTCACTGGCTCTCAATTTTCCCCACAAATAAAAGTTATTGGCAAGAGAAATACACAGACTTGTCTGCAGAAATGAATTTTTGCTATATTATTCCCTGACGTTTTTGCAATCCTCTTTTTCTTTGGCTTCTATGATTTGACTATATTCTTGATATAACTGCATACTTTATTTTGAATTTCTGTAATTCTTACTGTTCTTGCCACCCCTTCTTTTTTTTGAGTGCCTTCTCTCCAGAAGTTTTCATCTAGGATAGTATATCTGACTCTTTCAGATGATTTGATACAGTTATCAACATGCCATTGAACACTGAAACTTGTTTTGTAACTACTGATGGTAAGTACTAATGATACTTAGCTCTGTCAGTAGGAAAACCTGTATCACTAGGGCATGGTACTGATTTCAGACATTTATTGTTTTGAAATTTTAATGCCAATGATCCAATACACGATACTGAGAACTAGTTCTGTTATCCACTGCATAAACATAGGCTGGAGATATTAATTACTGGAAATTTGATCCTGATGAAATGCTGCAGCTTGTTTGTTTTATCTTTGTGTGTGAAGCAAACATTCCTTCATCAGTATAGAATTTGTCGATATTTTATGGATTTTTTGTATTTTTTTCCTCTTTCTTAAAAGAGTGTTGTCAATGTTGCCTTTCTCTGGTCCCCACAGAAACCAGTGGCAATATTGCCACTGGCTCAAAAATCAAAATCTCCCTTTCTATGTACCTTAAAGAAAGAATAATTCCTCTGATGGCAAGCGTCTTAAATCAGACATATTAATTTCAACTCATAGTTTCCCCCAAACAAAGCAAAACAAAATAAAATTTTGTAGTAAAATACATCTTTAATGCAAAATCAAAAATCAGAAATTCTTATGAATGAATGGATTCAAACGGCACATTTGATGTTCTACAAAATATATGTCACCTTACAAATATGCATTAAAGAGGTGTTGTGATTTATTTCAATCTTTCTGGAAAAGCAGTTTTTCTTTTTACCTCATATTACCTAGAAAATTAAAAAATAAATAAATAAATAAAATAACACCTAGTGGTTTTAGTACTCCAGTTTGTTAGCAAAGATGTCTCACTGCCAATGAATGCTAGTTTCAAAGCTAGATTATGAATTCGCCCAAACATTAAGCAAATTGTGTAATTATAACAAGACTCATTTTTAAAGAGCTCTTAATATATGATAAACAAATTCTCTCTAGATTTGGTCCACAAATTTGGATTTTTTTCATATTTTTTCCTATATAATTAGAAACAAAATAGAAATCTCTGTTACTATACTCTAATCCTGCTACCTTTAAATTTACATAATTTATACCACTGGAATTACTCCTTTGGATCAGAGCATCTGTAAAGGCATCAGCTATTGAACAAAGCTGTTTCCATTACCTTCCCTGTGGAAGAAAATATTTTCTCTATTTACTCATACATTTGTTTCTTTCCATCTCTTCAGATCAGTGTGAGTGTATACTGTGATTTCTAAACGGGTGATTTCATAGATGCCAAAACCAAGGGTGGTCTCATGCCTAAAGACCAATAAGATAGTACTGAGACATTAAGAAAAGTGTAACATTCTCTGTTCAGTATAGTTTAATTACCTACTTAGGTAATTTTCCTTTGGGTGTGATTAGCAGTCAATAAACTGATTAACAATTTCAGATATATGTCTGTCCTTTATTTCATAGCCAACTTCAAACATATTTCCCTCCTGAAGTAAATTTTATGTTACTGACTTTTTTTTTCTTTTTCCATTTAACTGGTTTTCTCTGCCTATTGATCCCCAAACAATCTATCTCTAACTTTTTTTTTACAATATATTCAGCTGAAAAAGATGGAGAATGATTGACCCTCAAATCTGTGTAGTCATTTAAATATTGATAATACACCATGATCAAAAGTATATTGTGTCTGAAAAGTTGAATAAACTCAGTGTTAGAAAGAAGTGAATGTTTATAATAAAGTGCAATCAAATTGTCATGGGACCAAATAGTAATAATTGAATGATAATTATTTTAATATGCTGCTTTGTAGTGACACCTGTGGTGTATAAATGTCCTACAGAAACTGTGAAAAATGCACATTTCACAGAGTATTGTTTCAACTATTGTATATAATTTTGCAGCTAATTGTACACATTCTACAGCATACAGGATGGAAAAAAAAAAAAAGTAAAAAACAATTCTCTATAAAATTCATTTTTAGAATACCGTCTGTAGGACTCCTGTGTTACTGCAATATTTGTTGACTTCCTAATGAATTCAAGTGGTTTTTGTAAAGATACTGAACTTTTATATAGAAAATATGGACTCAATAATAATGTGTATAACTTCCACTACTAATGTACATTAAGCATATAAAAATAAGACAAGTTGTAATTATTTCATACTCTGTTGAAGTAGTGATTATTCAGGCAAAAAATACTTTCAGTGGTTGAGAAAAAGGTGATTCACAGATCACATTAGGAGACAGGACTTGGAGTGATACATTTATAAAATCCTTTCTATAACTATCTCTTGGTGTTTTAAATCTAATTCCTCAAGACACCAAATCTATACTGCATTTCAGTCAAAGATGGTGAGATCAAACGTTTTCTTCTCACAAGAACACAAAGTGGGGAAAATATCCACTTACATGTAGAAAATAAGTGATCTGGGGCATTTTTTTAAAAAAACAAAAACGAAAACAAAAAAAAACTTTCACGAGCTTTTATAATCATAGAATAATGTATGGGTGGTTTCTTTTATTACTTGGCAGTTATTGATAGCAGACTTGTAATGTGAACCCCTCTTGTGCTGCTTGATAAGGTGGAGATGCTGCCAATGAGAACAGGAACACTGACAAAAGAATTGCAGCATCTGTGTGACCACTGGCCAATCAACTTAGCTTTAAAGGTTCCTGAATTGGTTTGTGGGGCAAACAATGAAATATCAGACCTTGCTATTTATATCCTTGTTAGCTATGCACAGCTTCATCATCATTATTATTATTATTATTATAAATTGCATTATGCAATGCCTTTTAGTTCTACCTATACTAATTTAGCTCTACCTCTATCAGTAGCTCTACCTTAAAAGCAGTTTGACATTTGGGTTTCCCACTATTTCAGAGTGGTGACCTTATGTGGTGGCAGAAATGCTCCTTTCTCTCTGCAGATGGTGAGAAACCCTTGACCAGATTCCTCAGAGGGAAATTGTTCTCTCTGAATGTGTTGTGGATTCTCCAGTGCTGGGCAATGCTCGTACATCAGCATAGTCCAATAGCAAAGAAAACATTATCTCTTGTGTTACCTGTAATGTAATAACAGACAACTTTGTGTACTCTTAAGCTGGTTCAAGTGCATAGTAAAAGAGATTAGCTTAACAGAAACAAACAAAAAAGCAAAACAACAACAAAAAGCACATAGCCACAACAGAAAAGAACAAATACGAAAAAAGAACCAAGCACATATTGAGCATTCTGACTTAAAATCCTGCCAATATGGGAGCATCCTGAGCCCTATCAATTCCTGTGTATCTGAATTGCTGAGTCATAATCTGCAAGGAAATGGATGTGGCTTTAGAATGGCAGAGACAAATAAATGTAATTAATTCCTAAGTTATTTATTCTTGTGGTGGACATACTTCCTTCACAGTTGCAGCAAAGTGTCAGCTGGTCTGTTTCAGGTTACACTTTGGTGCGTTGGCATATTCATGTCAGTGAAAAGTACAGTCTCAGGAAAGTCTGCCAATGGAGAATGCAATTTAGTGACAGAAATACTATTTAATAAATTAAACCAGAACACGTGGAAAGGAAGGTTCAAGAAAAGGTAATGATCTCTAGAAAGAGATCTCTAAAGTGATTTTCAACATAATTTGAAGAAAAGGTTGAGTAGTCTGAATTTATATAAACTGCATATTATTCCACTCTGTGTAGCGTGTATGTTACAAAAACTCTCTGGTCTCATCACTGTAAGTGAAAATTTTGTCACTGATTAGAGTGAGATCAAGATTTTTTCAGCAGTCCAACATGGACTCATTTACAGCTACAGTGAGACAGCAGATGCTCTTGTCCTTTCACCACCCTACAACTCTCATCTGTCTGTGTGACCAAATTAATTCTGAAGAGTGCTTTGAAGCTCACATGCTTATCCGGAGATTATGCATGGCAGTGTTCTGGACAAATTCAATGAATATAATGCAGAACTCTTACCGCATATGTAGAAAAACACTTAAAAATATTAGTAATGAAACATAGTTGAATATGATTTTCCAGATTTAATTTTCTAAAGACTAGTACAGATTATGTATAAAATTTTAAAAATTAAACACTTTACATTATTTTTTATAAAACTGAATATGTAATTAATGCATTAACAATAACATTTAAATATTCGCTTTTTTTTTTTTTTTTTTTTTTAATTGGTAAATCAGCAGGGAAAAAGTGCGAAAACACCTCTTTCAAATCCCCTATCATGTCTGTGAGATTGTTTTGCTTCTATTAAAACAAAAAACACAAAAAAAATGAAAAGAGGCCATGAGATGTTATGTATCTGTTTTATAAAATCAAAGCTTTATAATATTCTATTAAGAAAAATAAGGTCTGAGGCCACTTTACCAAACAGTCAGAAATGCGTATAAAGTCAAAGCTGTATGTTTTTGATGTAATGTAAGAAAGACTCTGATTGTATGCCAACAGGGTTACAGAGGGAGAATGTTTCTCCCTAGTTTCAAATAGAATCTATAAAGAATAATGCTTTACGATAATATCCTCTCAGACACCTCAACATCTCCTGGTACTTCCTCCTGTTATTTAAAAATAAACTGTAGGTGGGGAAGAATAAGCTTTAACTGGGGTATGAGGTGACAATGTTACTGTACGTAGTGCCTGATATGTTTTTGTGTGCCCAAATCCACTTGATTATGCAATTCTTTGCAGACAGACAAAGAACATTTTCTGAAAATTTTAGTCACCCAAAGGAAGTGATGCTAGTATATGTTTTGAAGTGAGTGAAGAAAAAATAACAGTAGTTTTGTAAAATGCTAGGAAATTTGGTGTATTTGGGCTTATTTTATATTATGTTTTTGATGGCAAAACCAATTTTGAAGTACATAAGCAAATACACGGATCCAAACAAACTTGTTGAGGAATAAAGGTGAAGAACAAATGTTTTAATGATAAAGGAAATACAGGGTTATAATGGGCATATGAGAAATGCTCAAGCAATGTTCCAGCACATGGAAAAATAGGACTTAAAATTTACATTCAGTTTAATAAAACTGAATCAGTATATAAAAACATGCAATTGTGAAGTGTACAAAAATACTGTTTTCAGCAACATGGTTAGCCTTGTTTATCACAGACATACTGTAATATCAACAAATGACTGTGGAATTCATAACACTTTATTCTTCTATTCTTCATATTTATTGGGATATTACTTTTGGAAGTGAGGCCATAAATGTTTTGTTTCCCTTTTCAAAGACATATCTTTGTATTTTATTCAATAGCTACACCACCATTAAAACAGTGAAACATCCAGTATCTGCAATGTATAGATGAGTATGTGCAATACAGTATGCAGCATGAATTATAATTTACCTAATCATGCAGCAAGCTGATTTTTGTATCAAAGTAGAGGTAAGGTAAAGATTGAGCATATGCTAAACTCAAATTCAAGAAAAAGTACATAACTGAAAGGGCAAGAAGAAAATCAGAGAAAAAACATTACTTTAATAAAAACTGTCACATAAACAACAGCATTCACTTCACCTAGATCTTTAAGCAGCAGGTTACTTGGAAGATAACATTGCTGCTATTGATATATTTCTAACCAAAAATGTTGTGTAATGTTGTGTTGGGTCTGTCTGGGCTGGAGTCACCTTTCCCTGCAGCAGACCACACAGTGCTGTGCTCTGCACTCACAGCTGGAACAGCACTGATATCACTCCAGTGTTGTGTCTATTGCTGCATAGTGATTGCACAGCACCAGGACTCCTTCCAAGCCCCCAAGAGCCAGCAGGCTGGGGGTGGGCAAGTGATGGGGAGAGGACATCACCAGGGCAGCTGACCAGCCAACCATTCCATAACACCTGATGTCACACTCAGCAATAAAAAGGGGGGCTCTTGTGGGGGAGGGGGCTGTTCCTCCTGAACAACTACTACGTGTTTTGAGGCCCTGCTTCCCAGGACACGGCTGAACATCGCTCGTTGATGGGAAGTAGAGATTATTTTTTTTCCCTTCTCTCTGTGCTTCCATGCAGACTTATTGTTTCTTTTGTTTCTTTTTCTCCTCATTCCCTTTCCCCTTAATTAAACCTTTCTCATCTCAAACCTCGAGTTCTCTGTGTTGTATTTTCTTCCCCTTCCTCTTTGAGGAGAGGGGGAGTGAGAGAGCAGTTGTGGTGGAGCTCGGCTGCCCACCTGAGTAAAACCACCACCTGGATAATTCTTATATTCTTTCTGTCTTAGGAAATGTCAAATTGGATTAGACCAGTGTCTATCTAGTCCAGTAATTTCTTTCTGACATTAAAAAATGCTTACTGTGTTTTAAAAGTTCCAGGAAAAGAAAAAAAAAAAAAAGTGCAATAATTTCTGGCTTGGTTAATCTAGAATAATTTAGAATTGTTTTTTCCTTTTTGTGCCTCTAGGTCTTAAATGGCTTCTGATGGATGCAAAGCCTTTGCTCTTAGACATGAAATTTTATACATATGTATTCCAAAATAAAGATTTTTTTACTTATAAAAATTTAGGATATTCATCAGATATGTATTCTCTTTCTGGATGTTGTTGAGTTTTTGGCCTCAGCAGCTTCTGGAAATAGTGACTTCTATTCTGTTCTGTGGAAGAAAAAGTGTTTATGATTAATTTATCACCCTTTAATTATTTTACCCCTCCCCACTTATTACAAGAAATGGAGATCAGAAGTTTCCAAGCACTTCCAGGCTATTGGTACATACAATTTTACTGTGATTGGTATAAAAAAAAAAAAAAGCAATCTTTTTCCATCATCTCTACAAGTAAAACAATTCTAACATTGGTGTGCATTTTTCCATCCCTTTGATAATGTCTTTGAATCTTCCTCTGAGACTTAAACTCCCTTTTCTGAACTTCTGCCAGTTTTTCCAGTGATGACTGCTGAACATATTATTTTGGAGGAGATGGCATTTCTTCACTGCAATGCCACATTGAGCAATTAATGTTTTTTCATTCCCTCCCTTTCTCTTTCTTCGTTGTCAGTTAATTTGGAAGGTACAGAGTAACTTGCTCTAGACCCCTTATATTAGTACCAACTAGTAATTGAAATGAGATATGATCACTCTTTTTGATTTTCTTGCTCCACATCTGCGTTGCATTCAATTACTGCTGTCTTTGAATGTTTCAGACCTAGCTAGAAAGGATATCCTCTCCTATGATATGTGATTTGGTTTCAGAGGAGTGCTTGGGTGGATGCAGGGGTAAGGTCTTGTCTTGCTTTCCTCTGAAAGAGTGAAATTACACTAACGATAGGCAAGGACAGATACCAGGGGTGGACTGTCATCTCTATTGTGTTGAGAAAACCTTTAGTTTAGCCTGTAGGTCATTTGCATGGCCATTCTTTTTCCCTGAATTAAATTTGTGGCCAGATTTAGGGAAAGGAAGGATTTTTCCCTTATTCTGCATTGTTTTACTAACACAGGTAATATCCTTAATCAGTGCAGGCTTCTTCCTCTGGTATGTTTTCCTTTTAGAGGCTTTTGGTCTTTTATAGTAAAAGTCCTATTCTGCAATCAGATACAGAGGCATGTTTTGTGAAGTGAGGGGTATTTTACAGCTTGTGGATGGGGCACTGAAGAATTCTGCATTAATGACAGTATGTCAGCTGCATATTTGGCTGTACACCAGATCTGCATCTCATTAATTTAGTGGAAGTGGCCTTAAATAACTAGTTCTTTGTAGCCTAAGTTAGTTCCCAAGTGTGTGTGTGGAAGGGGAAGAGGGAAAAATAGGAGACAGAAAGATGATATAGGGAAAAGGAAGAGTGGAAGGGAATCTAAGCATAACTCTGTATCATTATGTTTGGATGTTTGCTGTATTGCAGGATATATCATTAGACAAGGTTTACTTCCAAATTAATGCATGGGTTTTACTTTAAGTAGTCAGAACATGGCCTGAATTTTATCCTTCTCTGTATCCCATGCTCTAGGCTGCAGAATATCTTTTACACTGTCTCATCCACTGACTTTAGGAACATTATACGGGGTTGACTTCCAACTGTACTCCTTGATTTTTGTGTTTTTGAGATACTATTTTTTCCTTGTACTACTTATATTGAATTTAGGAGGCGAAGTCAGAAAAATAGATTTTGTTAAGGGGAGCAAGAAAGTAAAATTATATGTTTCAGTGCTGTTCTATTTAAATCCCTTTTAGATACAGATCTAAGATATATCTCAAATATAAAGGGTTTCCATAATAATGAATTATTTAGGAATAGTCAGAACTAGGAAGAAAGAAAGAAAGAAGGAAAGAAAGAAATAGCCCAGACTTCTCTATCTCATTAAACAACAGAAATCAGAGAAAACAATTACAAATTAAGAGTAAAATTTGAGCTGCTGTAATTTGAAAGCTTAGTTACAGGTTCTTTCAAGTTGCTCCTTCACTCCCCTTTAATGTTTTATGATGAAGGTGACCTTGGGAAATTCATCTGTTTTGGATGTAACAATAGTATTTCAAAGATGCTTTAAGAATTTTATTTGCCATCTGTTTATTTCTTTACTTTTGGACTGAGAAGCCAAGATGCTGAACATGATGTACAATCACACAAGCCAGGTAATAAAACAGCTTTATTTTTTTACATTTCTGTTTTAGCTTTGTTTCTGTCTGAGGTACTAGCAGGTCATGAATTCTAAAATCTAATCTTCTGTAAGTGTTGGTAATGAGACAGTGCAGCAGAGAGGCATGGCCTCTTCCCATGAGGTTTTACTTTGTTTATGAATTAAGTCATATGAAGTGTGGAATCTGAGATAAGGCGTGAAATTTTTAGGTGATGCCAGCTGGCATAGCTCCATTAAAATCAATGGAAAGATACACGTTTTCACTACCAGCTTCAGATTCACTCCCAATGGAAATAAAATAGTTAATAGAAATGTTTCAGTCATGAGCCTTTTAGATCAAAATGTTGACATGGCAAGGACAGATGCTGGTTTTCAAAATCTGAGGCAATTTGAGATATTATATCTTGGATTTGAAGCAATCTGTAGGTTTGCTCTCTATCATCCACTATTGCTTTGACCCTGATTTATATTTTAGTTTAGCAGAAAGTAGGTGAATAATGTGAAGTTCCTTGTGACTGTAGTAAATTGTGGGCTGCTGCATAGCATTAGGATGAAACCTGGCTTCTCTTAAAGACTCAGGCAGAGAAGGGTAAAATCAAATCTTTTCCCCTCCATTCCTCATGAGATACAAATTGAATTGCACTACCAAGTCCTTGTCAGCAATATGACTGTTGACTGATGCTCTAACCACTAAGTTTAGCGAAACCATTTAAGATGATAATATGCATGTCACTTTGTCATTTTATTTTAAGGTAAGTGTGGGATTCCATTTTCCAAACTGAATGTGGCAGCAGCAAGTCAAATTCATGCATGAGGATGCACGAATGGGCATGGAAAGAAGGGGATGCAGCTTTGGAGTGTTCTATAACATTTTGAAATTTTCCAAATTCCTACTATGAGCTCAGAAATGTCCCTGCCAAAACAAATTGGCTACAAAGAGACTACAAAGCAGAAAAATAGTTGGTCTATCTGAATAAAAGAGAATCAGAAAGGTCAGTATTTTGGCTTTCATTGCAAGTACACGTGCTTTTCCCTGAACCTGTCTGGTAGCACTGTCATGCTTACATCAGTGTGTATATCTGTCTAGATCAATAGGACATCACTGTATGTATTAGATAAAAACATGTATTGCTTCTCTACTATATCTTCATTTATTTCAGCTGTGATTTGGAGTATCACCTTTCCTTTTAAAATACTGGTATGTGGTGTTCTCTGGAACACCAGTTAAATTTGCTGAGAGGATAAGATGCTGATAATGATGAATATGCATCTGCAAGTCTTCCATAGGCTTCTGCTTCCTCAGGGAGCTGTAAACAGAAATGCCTGGAAATGCTTACTTCTAGAATGCTCATTTTTGAAACTTTTGAAAAGACTGCTGTTGCATGGAGTAAAGAACTTCATGTCTATGTCATTATAGTCATTATTAGTGTGCATAACAACATGGGGAAGTGAAGCAGTATGAATTATTCAATTTCACTTTGTATTTCTTCAATTGTAAATTATCAGAATAGCATAAAATGTCAGAACAGGGAATGAAAGCACATTCTTGTTCATTTAAAGCAATATTTAGGCAACTATGTTTTTCTTTTCATGACTACATATGTGAATGCAGTTCCATATATCTGAGAATAAATTATGTAACATCTTTTAAAATATATAATTAATATACCTTTAGTAGCCTACTTAAGATACATTTATTTATTTATTTATTTTTCTGAGAGTTATGTCTTTTGGAGTTCAGTTTTCTCTACTGATTTTTCACAAAAACTTCTAATTGAATTGTCATGATTTTATTATAATGGCCAATGCAGTGCTGGTTACAGCTGTACTGCAATGAAGTTTTAACACTGATTGGCCAAAAATGAAATAATGTATATGGATTTTATCTTTTAATTGGAAATATTAATAAAAACAGTAGCAACAGCAACAATATGCTGCTTTATCTTTCCCCTTCAATATCAGAATAAATATTAGGTAAAGTACAATTTTCTTACTATTTGCTGGAAAAGAAGAGTGGTAACCTAGCCCTTTGTGAATCCTGCTTAAACAATACGCAAATTAGAGTTTTATTTCATGGACAGCTTTGTTTCTTCATTTAAATTCCCCTTGGATCAGTACAGAAGCAATTTTTTCACTTTGGAGCATTATTGATAAAGGTATCGTTAAGCAAACAATCTCAACTGTTTTCCTTCCAAATGAAAAAGGAAACATTTCTGTGAACTAAGATTTGCCTTCTGGGTAGGCACTTGAAATTCTCCTGGGACCAAGTTACAAATGATCCTCCACCTCTATGCAGTGAAAGTGCATGGAGTTTAAGCTGGTTCAAAATATGCTCCATTAACTTTACTATGTTTTAAACATAATTACAGAATTTTCGTTTTCTGCCTTTTTGTGTAGCTATAATTTTCTCCTATGGCGAGGCCTTTCTGTTGAAGAAATTACTGTCACTAGAAGGCTATCAGTATTATTTTTCCTTATTTCTTAAACATATTGCAATCGTAAGTTCATAAAGTATGCTGGAAATAATACCTCATTAACCCTCAAGTCCAACCTCCTACTCAGAAATCTCAGCTATGAAGTCAGACCAAGCTACTCAGGACTTTACTCTGTCCAGTTTTGAAACCTTGTAAAAATGTACAAGAACAGAATAAGAATGATAAGAAGTTGTACAAACTTATAAATTCTTGATATTAAAGAAATTATAAATCTACAGTTATTGGATTAAGGATATGTCCTGGTTTCAGTTAGGACAGAGTTAATTTTCCTCCTAGTAACTGGTAGGGTGCTATGCTTTGGATTAGGATGAGAAAAGTGCTGATAACATGCTGATGTTTTAATTGCTGCAGAGCAGTGCTTACACCAAGACAAGGATTCTTCAGCTTCTCTCTCTGTCCTGCCAGCGGGCAGGCTGTGGGCGCAGCAAGAGCTGGGAGGGGGCAGACCCAGAACAGCTGACCCAAACGAGCCAAAGAGGTATTTCATACCATCTGATGTCATGCTAAACAATATATAGGGGTGACTAGCTGGGGTGGGGGGGCCAGACTGCTTGGGGTTAGGCTGGGCATCGGGTGGTGAGCATTATGCATCACCTGTTTCGTACACATTAGTATTACTATTCATATGTATTAGTAGTAGTACTATTATCATAATTATTGTTATTATTATTATTATTTTCCTGTCTTAATAAACTGTCTTGATCTCAACTCACAGGCTTTACTTTCCTGTTTCTCTCCCCCATCCCAGAGAGTGAGGGGGGAGGGTGAACAAACAGCTGTGTGGTGTTTAGCTGCTGTCCGGGCTAAACCACAACAGGATATTAGAGGGTACATTTTTTCATATTTTCTTTAGTACTTGTTTATGGACCTGTTGTCTTTACATCTGTCTATTTCTTTTTTGAATTTGCTGCCTTCTGAGGCAACAGATTTCAGAAGTCCATTTCTTACTATCTAATAGATTCACTGAGTGCTGGTTGTTTCTGGTTTTGATTTGTTGAATAAGTTGTTCCCCATTCATTCACCTTTGTGATTTTGCAGAACTTCAAGCATACCTCATCATCCTTCTTTCCAGGTGGAAGAATTCTAGCCTTCTTCATTTCTTCCTGTAAGGCATTTACTCCTTCTCTGTTCCATTCTAACTCTGTGATGTTTTGCTGGAAGTGCAGGAGCCAGGACTGTCCACAGTACTCAACATAGCATGGAAGAGCCTGCTTAGCTCCCTTGATGCCTAAATTCTGCCAGAGATACATGTGTATAGTATAGCTTTAAAATGATGGTACTGGAACTGAAAGGAGCTGTAAGGTTTTGGTATAATGAAAAAACAAAACAAAACAAACAAACAAAAAAAAACACACAACCAACCAACCAAACAAAAAATAATAAACCACCTGCTGGTGGTTGTTGAAACTAGCAGCAGGCATGGTTTGTTGGACACTTATGATGGCTGTATAAAATCACAGTGAGGTGAACAAGGAATTACCTTACCAAGCAACTCATGAGATGCCTAGACTGGATGTAATTATGATAAGCACAGTCCATAGCAAATGCTTGACTGAAGATCTTTTTAAGATCCTGGAGGATACCTGAAGACAGACCTGACTGCTGATGGGAGGAAAGAGAAGAGCCAGCTCAGAGCACTGAGCCTGAGGCAGAGCTGTGTGCATGGAGCTAGGTCTGCATGGGTAAGAGTGTTCCACAGGCTGCAAAGACAGTTCTCCAGCATCATGAGCATGTGGACCCTCTCTCAGACACTCATAGGGCAGTACGTGGAGCATGACTTCTCTGCATGGTGTGGCTGCTGGCCAGGAAAGTGGCTGTTTGCTGTAGGAATGGACTAGCCAGTGTGTGTGTAGTGAAGGAGCCATTGTGCCTTGTGCACTGCTTTTGTGTAATGGAAGCATTAGAAGTAAGAGTACCAATGCCAACTCCAGGATATTGTTTTATATTTTCAGGGTAGCATAGTTCTTTTTGTTGGTTGTCACCCCATTCAATTGCCAGTCTCAGTGTAAACTTATTTATTAGTTCCTAAGCTCTTGCTGCCCTGCTCTAATGTGCAGAAATTCACCAAGCTTCTCTGCCTTATGAACTCATGGCCTTATGAACTCATTTACACTTGTTTCATCACATGTTACTTCATTCACTAGCTAATTTATTTCTGTATATTTTTACAAAAAAAAATTATTAGCTTGAGTGTACTTTGTAAGGAGTTTTTCAAGTTCTTATTTTCATCCTCTTAATATCTCTCTTATGCCTGGTTTATGAAGTTTTGTGGCCTTTCCTGATTTCTGTACTTGTATAAGCTTTACATTCTTTTCTACTACTAAGCTTTATTTTAGGGATATTTATTTTAGAAATATCACATGCTGAACAGTAAAACTGGGGGAGACAGCTGGGAGAACTGCCATTGTTGGGAGATGGCTACTCATTGGTCAGTAGTGAGCAATTGGGTTGTGCAGCACTTTTTAATTATTATTGTTGTTGTTTTTTTGTTTGTTTTTCTAATTTTATTCCTTTTCTTATTAAACTGTCATATTAAATTTGATATCTGAGAAACATTATTTTTTTTAAAGAAATATGTTAGTAGCCATAAAAGAAATATGAAGAGGACTTCTGGTGTCAACAAGTCTGAAGTCTGCATCCGTCCTGAGCAAGCTTACCATTACATTTATGTCTTCCAGTCAGACGTTGGCAATTAAAGAGCAGAGTCCTTTCTTTCAAATTCTGCTAAGATTTTCTTCAAATTAGGTAAGACATGATTCAGTGTACATTAGTACCAATTTACCAAATGTTTAGTTAAGCTATTTACTTATAAATGTTCCTTCTAGGTAAACCTTTAGAGATTCAGTATCTCATTTTCTTTTCAGTCCTGGCAGACAGGAATCTACTCATGCATAATAACTATCAGTTTCATGAAGCTAATGAATTCACACTGCTTGTAAATAACAATTGTGTATCAAATTTGAAAATATGCAGTAGAAGATTAATAACTTGTAAAAGCACTGGCGATCTTTGAAAGAGAAAAATAATTCAGTTTTATCAGCAACACTTTCAAGTGATTGTTGTATTCTACTCCTTTCTGATGAGAAAGGAAATAGTAAACTCCCTGCCTGAGACAGGTAGGTGTTCTGATAAATTCATAGATTACAATAACAAAGTGAGGAAACAGTCCATTCCTCTAGATTAATCTCTGTTTTTTAGCTTCCTCTCTGTTCCTGCATTTACATAATGTGTTTATCACTATCACTAGTTATTAGTTCTGTGTGCTGGATACTTTTAATGCAAAGTTTGAGGCAATAAATGTGAGCAATGCCATTTTCGTAAAAATTCTGAGAAGTGTGTCAAGTGCATAGAATTTTAACTGAAATTCGCAATGTCTATATTAGATCTTAAAATTAATTCAGAAGCAGTTTCAACACATTTTGGCATTATTGAATTGGGTGCAAAGGTAACCTTCATGCCAACCTTCTGTTAGCTTGCTTTTGGCACCATCTCAATAAACTATGCTAGTCTTTAAGTATATCCAAACTGCCGTTACACCAGATAGAAGTTAGTAAGAATGAAGTAGTGCTCTGGAATGCCTCTGCCACCAATTCTTCACTTCCATTTGCACAAAAGAGAATGTTTTAGTGATATCTGTGTCATCAATACATCATTAAGGGATCCCCTGCTAATCCAGAAAAGGTTTATAACACCTTTACACATTATTACAGTGCAGGATATCAGGGTAAAGATCATCATGTTTTTGAAAACAGTGATTAGGCACTTTAAAATTGTCAACGGATATATTTTTTAGCCTTTTTCTTATTTTCTGTCAAATAATAAAATAATTCAATTACTGTATCATAATATTTTGTAATAAATATATCTACTACTTTCTACCAATAAGTATTTTATGAGAAAAACTTATATAATTAGCTCTATTGCCACATGGTTAGAAGCAGGGAAAAATTCTAGTTCGGAATGTTTAATTTGACTCCTAATCAATACATAAACTACTTTGTGCCCCACAACTCCAGCAAAAGTAACTGTACTCAGTAAGCTTCCTGCAACAGGAAGAAAATCCTCATTTGGAAATACACTCTAATCGTATAAAAACATGGATACCTTTAAACGAAAAAACCAAATGTAATAAGAATAATGTAATATATATATATATATGTATATGGTAATGATAGATCACATATATGCACAATAGAAATTTCTCTTTGTCCAAAAAGCTGTCAGTATTTCATGGAACACACCTGCTCTAAATTGATGATAGGATTTGATGGGCATCAGTCCCCTGGTTGACCAAACTTTCCTCACTGTCTCAGCAAATGACTATGTAGAGTATATGGATCTTCTTAACAAGCTTTTGTTAGTGCCCAGAGTGCCTTCTGCTTTCTTTGGGCTTGCTAGCATAATTCCTTAAATTGGCATTTAATAAAGTACTGATTAGAAAGACAACCATACAGTGAACCCAATTGTGCTGTGTATTCCTTTATTCATGATAAATTTATTAATCTGCACCTCACCGAACTCATGATCGAATTCAGAGTAGTAATACCTTTCCTCGGATCCAAAGGAATATTAGAACACTAGAACAATCATTGATTGAACTATATTAGTCAAAGTTAAAAACAAAGTTGTTCACAGAGACTTTTCAATTAAAATAAACAAAAACTTTTTTTTTCTTTTTTTTTTTGGTTTGAACTTCTGGGATTGCTGGAAAAAAACAACTTGCTGGGATTGCTTTAAAAAAGAAAAAAAGAGAGAATAGCATGTCTAGTAATTATTATCACTTATATTATTGCTGCCAATGTGCTTGAATAGATTTCTTTTGAAAGCATCCTTCATTCAGTTGCTTTAGTTTGTTGCTTTTGATGATATTTGGAGTGAAGACGATGAGAAAGAAACAAAAATTGAAATCAAGAAAATGAGTATCATGCCTGATACTGTTTAGAGACATAGCTTTGGGCTTGGCTAGATTTCAGCAATGATTTTGCTATAGAAATAAGTATTTGAAAATCATATGCTTGCATACACAAAGTCCCTAACGATGATTATCATAAATGTAGTTTACGTACTGGTGCTGAGTCAGTTCCTTGGAAAAAGAGACAGAATTGTCTCATTTTTGGCTACTTGTATGTTCATGTGGTGCTAGTGGCAATTCTGTGTGGGTTGGAACAATCCTGAATATCTTGTATGTAATTCTCCATACTCTTGACTAACTTTATGATCTGAGTAAGGGCAACAGGTCTCTCTCTTTTGAGCATATGAGCCAAAATATAAATGAAAAGTTGGTCTGTGAAATTACATTCTTCTCTCTCAGTAGCCAGAAATGTGAAATATTCAAATTCATATAATCATTATGTGTAATTTTAAATACAAAAAAGCAGATGGTTCAGAACAAAAGCTTCTTTTGTTTGCTGTTGTCTTGCTGAAACAAGAATGGCTACTAATATTACTGGAGGAAATTTTTAGCTGTGAAACTTGATTCCTTTATTTCTTTACTTCTCTCTGAAATTTGAAAAATATTTCAAAAGTTAAGCAGTTTTTTTTAACGTTTTCTTATATCCCAGCCAGCAGATGTGTACTTAGAGTCTATTACTAACAAGTTTTTACCTTTCCAGGGTTGAGATAACATTATTTTTAGAAAAGTGGCTGCCATTAATAAATGATTCAAAAATAATAATATAATTTTAAAATTTCTGAAGAGTGGATGTACTCTGTTGATAGATGAAACTACCTGTAATCTTTAAATTAAGAGAAAATTAATAGAAAACTATTTCACTTGCTTTTCATGTTGAAGTCTGATATTCAGTATAAGTGTTAATATGAAAATTTAACACCTGGAGACATCTATTTATAGAAAGGCCCAGGTTCAGGTAACTTTTGTTCTAAGAAAGAACGTAACCTTGCAGCCATAGCTGAACAGCTACCCATTGAAGTAAGAAAGTTTTATTCTTGCAGAATGAGAGATACTGTTGAAGACCATATAATCTAGTAGAAACTCTCTCTTGTGTACTGTTAGGTATTTAAATAAAAATACATAGTCTCATCTAAGGACTTCTGAAATTTTACTTTCATCAGATTCCTCCCCTGCCATCAGATGATGACTGGTAAATGTAGAGTCCTTTTTCCACATAATAAAGAACCGTGGATTGGTGTCCTTTACATGCTGCGAAAAGGCCTTGTAGAAGGTAAGTAGTATGGCAATTTTTTTTAATATATATATTTTTCTGTGAAGGAAATGGAAAAGAATGAAGCTAATTAGATGGTAATGACCACACTTAGGACTTAGAGTGCTTTGTGCTTTACAGAATATTACTATCACCATTTCATAATTAGGGAAAAGAGTGGAGTGATTTACTGGAGGTTATTCTGAAAGTTAGTGATACTCTCACAAAGAGAATCCAAGCTGTGCAGTCTCTATAGATCACACTGAGTAAGTGAAAAGCAATGTGAGTCTAGAATGTCTCATTATTTCTGTTTTTCATTGGGCCATATGTGTGCTATTAGAAATACTATATACAAATCTGATGCACTTCCCAGTGGAGTTTAAAATCTTAAATGGGCAACATGAAGAGAAGACGGTAAAGCAACAGAAAGCAATCAGTCTATTAGATTTTTTGTCAGTTCCCCAGACAGTTACTTAGAAAGAGTAGGACATATATAGACATACGAATCTCCCTTTCCTAAGAGGGCTTCAAACAGGAGAGTGCTAATATAAACAACAAGTAGATAGTCTAATTTTACTTGCTTTCTGCTATCA
The DNA here is from genome assembly GCF_047663525.1 of Anas platyrhynchos. NCBI lineage: Eukaryota > Metazoa > Chordata > Aves > Anseriformes > Anatidae > Anas > Anas platyrhynchos. The sequence continues at coordinate 32,374,530 of NC_092590.1, read as the reverse complement.
CTTTCTTGAGAAAAGAACTAGGTTTAACAGATCAGTTGAAAGCATCATCTCTCAGGGGAGAGAGAAGTTGAGTCAACATGAAGGAAGCAGTGAAAAAAAAAAATGGATGAAAGCAAGTAAATAGATATATTTATAAATCTTATATAAATAAGAAAGTGAAAACAGGAAGTTTCACTGGGAGGCAGTGTGATATGTTTTTTCCTTCTCTTTAGATAGAAAAGGACAAGAGAATGCTACCATATTTCTGGGAATGTCTGTGAGTTTATCTTTGTGTTTGACAGCCAAATCAATACAATCTTTTTTATTACACTAAATTAAAATACTCATTGAGAAACACAGACCATTGCTGTGTGAGATCAGTCCTCAGGAGTGCAGCAAAGACTGTGAACGTGTAGTAATGTTTGACCATGTTAGACATTCTGCAGCTTGCACAGAACAGGAAACTCACCTACTCTGGAAACCAGTGCTGAATACAGTGAACAGGTAGTTCAGTCATTCCATAGGGTTTTTGAACAAACTAACACCAGGAGGAAGAATGCCATGGATTCTCATGGGGGTCAAGACCTGTTCTTAAAAGTTTGTCTCCTTCATTCCTGAAGATGGCTGTCTAGACTGTCTAAGCAAGACAGGAGAGGACTTTTGTCTTTCCAGCAGGATGAGATGATGAGACTAAGAAAACCTTGGATAATGCCTTGACTAAATTCGGGAGAATCATAGAATGGTTTGGATTGGAAGGGACTTTAAAGGTCATATTATTCCAAATCCCCTGCCATGGGCACGGACACCTTCCAGTAGAGAAACATCTAGTATGAGGAAAAGAAAGGGGCATAAAACAGATTGTAAAGCAAAGGCTGGGTCACTTGCTCTCATACCTGATATGTTTATCCTCTAGATCTGTTTGCAATTCCTGAAATCACTGAACATCTACATGGATGTGCTAATCCTGAGAGTACCTAAGAGTATTGACAAGACTTACCCCATGAGCAGCTGTCTTTGATGAGAACTATTTTTATAAGAACTCTAGAACCTACCCCCCCCCCATCCCCAGCTCAAACAGCTTTGAATGTAATTCAGGGCTGCTAACTTTGTTTTCCTGCTTCAGAAGGTCTGACGTACAGGGCTACACAGAGGGTTTGGATGTAGTGGGTCCATGAATATCAGTAGGATAGTTCTATCCAAAACTCATGGGGGTTCAGCACTATTAATACTCTGATGTATTAATACAGGAGCTCTACTGTAGGAGAATAGTGGTGCTTCAGAGAGATGCATTAAGGCAGCAGGGAGCATTGTAAGGGAGGTTATTTAGTATGTGGTATTCTGATCCAAAATTAAGGTTTCTTGTCTAGCTGCAGATTGCTACACAACAAGCTGTGAACACTGGTGTCTGCTCACATATGACTGCTTGTGCTGGTTTGTACTCATTGGCTGTAAAGCTGGTATAAAGAGCGGATAGGCCAAACAGATCCAAGGTAAAGAATAGCTGTTAAGGTACAAGATGTTGCCATAGATATATCACTGTCTGGGTGAGGATGCTAGACGTGTGTGTGTAGGCATACGTCATTTGGGGCTCTTCTACATATGGTTTCTGGAAGCTCCAGAGTTCTTGATAATGTGAATCTGAGGGCTTGGCAATGGTGTTGGATAAGGATCCTATGTGTGCAGGAACATATGTATGGGACAGTTTTGTAGCTGTGTCTGCTAGCCATTCTGATGGCTTGCAGCTAAGAATTTATGTGACCATATGAAATCTAACAGAATACCTTCATGATAGAGAAGGGATTGTTCTTACCAGATGTGGGTGATGAAACACCATAGTCTGCTTAAAATATATAAGGCTAGTGTTATGGCCCATGGCTGTGTCACAGAGAGACAACACATGCACCAGGATGTGGGATTTCTGGAAATATTTCAAAAAAAGTGAGTCTCTTTCATAGCTTTTTACATATAATGGTAGACTAATATGGAATCAGGTGGTGATGCTACTGGGGCTGTGGCAACAGCAAAGACAAACATCTATGGAACTTCTCAGTAATGACTGAAATGATGAAATAAAGTAGAAGTTCAGTCTTTTGGGATTAAATGTATTAGAGTTATTGAGTTATTAATAATCTGTCTTTGGTAGTTGAGAGATCACCTTTCATTTATGTTAAAAGGTTCATTATATATTGTACACAAAAATATGATGGTATGGACTTGTAAAGTGTAAGGGTTTGAAAGAAAATAACACATAAAAGAGTCATTCTAAAATATATATTTCTGTAATTTATTTAAAGAAAAACTATTCTGGATAGAGGAGTGGGGGGAAAAATGAGTACTAAAATGAGAGTTAACTGAAGTTATACAACGGACTGATTTTTATGGCTTAGTAATAAACCTTTTAAAGTTTCTACTGCAAGTGCTGACACTATCTTAAACACCGTAAAAAGTCCTGTACTGGTACCAGATTTCTGGGATTTCTTTATGTATTTTTTAAATACTTAAGCCTTTGGAAAAGAAATAGTATAGATTATATTAAGTGCTACAGTTGAAGAATGGTAGTTTTTTCTTGTAGTATAATGTGTCAATACTAAAAATTATTAACTTACTAGCAACATATTGTAAATAACCACAATAAAAAACTTGACCTTCTGTAGTTCAGCTAAAATCTTCAAAGTGAATTATGCTTATTTAAAGATTTTCTAAAGTAGCTTTACTTATGCATTTACTTGAAATAATTCTGCTATAGATTTTTTCTCCTCTTTATGTTAACAGTCTTCAATCACAAGAAATGATGTCTTGTTCAGAAATGAAATATCTGCAAATGCCACTTTTGTTACAGAGATGAGAGCTTTTCTTACACAGATGTGTGCTTTTGTTTAACCATAATCATCATATTCATGCACCTAATTTGTAATTTACTTACATTTGTAAATTCAAAAAATTGATTTTGGTCTTACATACACAGAAACACAAATTAATTGCCATGAAACTGATCCGATCTTTTCCAATTTAAAAAAAAAAATCCTTAGTAAGTAAGGATATTTTGCTTTTCACTGTTCACCAAAAAATAATAATAAAATAAAATAAAATAAATCATCTACTGCCATTTATTTATTTGTTAAATTATTACTCTAATAAACAGTCTATTATGGACAAGAAAATATTTGTTAAGTTTAATCTTGTACTCTTGCAAAGAGTTAAGCTTGAGAACTGCAGCAGGAGCTCCAATCAGATGATTCACCACAGCCTTAAGCCTTTCTAAAGTAGTGTGGGAATATGTGTAGAATCAAAGAACTACTATCATCACCCTTTCCATTCCTTCCATGGTAACAATAGATTATACCCAGACAGGGATAAGCATATAACAATTTTTGAAAAGCAAGGTATCTCCTTTTAGAGAAAGAACTAGAACCCAGTATCCAATGCAGTAAGTACACACTGAAAAAGCTGAAGGTAAGCGCACTGTTATTCCTCAAAATTCCCTATTTGTATTCTTCTCCAAACCCTGACATCATAAAGTGGGATAGAAAAGCTTACTTTAAGCTACTTTCTTGTGGCCACTTAAGTAGTGTGCAGACTATCTGATTTTCAGGGGATTAGAACTCCTGCTACAAATATTGGAGGCTGTGCAATTTCAAATTTGGCAGTATCAATTCCAGACTCTAAGTACTGTCAGCCTTCACAACCAAGGCTGTTAAAAGTCAGATATTGTATGACATCACAGCCATGTTTGTGCTAGACTGAACATAAGCAATAATTTAAGAAACATACCCTTTTTATGCTGGATATAAAGGATGAAAATTCTTTGAGCCAAATGTTCATGTGACACAGTATCTAAAAGATGGAAAAAGAATGTTTGATAAAAACTAAGACACACCTTTTACTGCTAATAAGCTTTGCTTTATTAAGCAATAGGCTAAAACAACAAGAAACAGTCTTAAAGTAGTGGAAAAAATAAGATTTGTCATGAGAATTCTTTGCTCTTGTTGTTACATTTGAACTAGTGACCTGTTTGTAAATGGCTTCCCTGGAACTGCAGGAGGAAAATACAGGGTGAGCAAGGGAATTCTTAAATACAGTGTCGAAGTTTGAATATATTTTATGGTCTTTAATTATCTCTAACTGCCTGCTAACACTAGAAGAGATGTTTGTAAACATTTGTTTTCCCACAATTCACTTGTGAAACAAATGTTTATTCCTTCTGAGAATTTCCACATGCATGAAAAATTGTACTTCATTTGAATTTCTTGATTTTTTTTTCCCAACAGCTGATCCCACAAATCATATGAAAAGACATCTAACATGGTTGCAAAGACCTCCACGATGCATTTTATTATTTTTCTGATTTTGTTTAGATAAAATTGAATAAAAAAAAAATATAAATAAAATGTTTAGTCTTGGTGTTAAATATCTAATCTAGATTCATGTTTGTATTTCCAAATCAGGTATATGAACATGAATTTCAAATTGAAGTATCAGTGAAAATTTCATTTTTTAAGGTACATTATATTTTGGACTTATGTGGTTACCTCGGAGAACAAAGGGTGGGTAATTAGGTGAAGGACAGACACAAATAATTTTGATTTTAGCTCCTGGAACATTATCTTATTTTGCAGGATATATTGAAGGTTTCTAGAGATATAGCTATGAAGAGAATCAAGCAACCCCCAAATCTACTACTGCATCTAAGGACTGAACTAAGATTAGTAGCACTCCCAAAAAACAGTAGCCATAAATTGAAGAACACACATCCAACTAGCTTGTAACAAAAAACAATGCAGTAAGGATTCACTCTGCTGTTCAAAATAGATTGTTATGTATCAATCAACCCATATTTGGTCCCTGTTATCTTAATATCCTTTTTAAGAGGACTGGTGCAATGTTTCATAGCATTGTGTAGAGAAGATTGATGTATGGTTATAAAGTTGACTGAGGAAATAACATCTCTTGAATTTATTTAATTAATTAATTAATTCATTTTTTCCAGAGGAAAGTCACATCAGGTTGGCCAATCTGTCTACATGCAGTCTCAGCTTGGTTAAGAAGTAAACTAGGTTATAATGAGAAACAGGCCACACTTTGTGTTATAGTTTTAATAAATACAAAATATAATTCACCATTTAGAACAGTTCATTATCATATGTGATGTCCTTTTTGAAGTATCTGGGTGATAAAGGATGAGGACTTTATTTTTTATATTTTCTGTAAAATTGCAATGTATTTTATTCTTGCAGCTCAGATGATAATTCTGGGTCACCACTGAACTCTTCCTTCAGGCAGAATTCCCATGAGTACTTTATTTCTTGTAGTATTAAGCAAGCAGGAGCCAAGTGAAGCTTAAATCTGTAGGATGTCAAAATGGGAAACTAGATTAACTTTCAAATGCAGATGTAAGAGAGAATAGAGTCACATATTTTAAAAATTCAAGAGTATCACATTCGTTATGCAAAGATATACATATGATTTATCTTAGAACAGTAGCTAGCCATATCAAAGGATCTTTTCAAGTTAGACTCTTGCAAGGTGTTAAAAAGTACCTGGTATCACTGAAGTCTGGTTTAGGATTTTGAATGCTGATAGTACAGGAGTTGAGGACTAGTTTTCTTTGAGATTTTTACAAGGATAAGACCCATATCTTCTGAGGAATAGCTTTTCTTGTCAGTATTCATTCTCTTTTTATTCTATTGTCCAAATGTTTTATCTCTTCATGGAAGCTTTAATTTGATCACATTAGTGTTCTACTGTTCTCTCACAATAAATGGAGTTAGTTAGTAGCTGTTTTACAGTTTGGTGTAATTCAGACAATTATATTCTGTACATTGTGGGTATTAGTAGAAAGCCGAGAGCAACGTGGCTCAGGGCAATGGAAAGCATAACACACTGGGGAATTTATACCACTTCTAGCTAGCAAAGAAAGATTTGCTCTCAGGTTTGTTTCATAGGAAAAAGAGTAAAATAGCACATTTAGCTTACAGTTAAATGGTTTCAGCAAGTTTAGAAAAATGAAGACACTTCATTTACCTTGTCACTGAAAACTGGAAAATCAACTGAAGGCTAATTTCATTCTGAAACACATATTTTGGATCATAGTGAAACCATGCTGCTAATATTAGGCAAGCTGGCAAATTAACAGAAACTCCTTGTTTCATTATTGTTTCTTTTGTATTCTATTGATAGAATTTAAAGTGTTGGAAATGAGCCAGTGTTAAGGTCTAATTTCCATTTAGTGGTATAATGAAGTAATAAACACAATTTGCTTCAGATTAAAAGTTTTTCCCCTCCTAACTAAAAGCATTTTAATACCTTTTTGTAGCTTCAATGTTTATACAAAATAGCTGATAGCTGCACAAAAAGACAAATCTAGCACTTGCTACTTCCAGAAGCAGCTAATCTTCAGTGTTCAGAGTTTTTATAGTATGTAGCTAGGCAAAGCAAAATGCTATATTAAGCTCAGTTATGAATGTTAGACTGGATTTGTCCTGTGATCAAAATTTAAACCAATATAATGAGGGCATTTCCCACAACCCCAGCACTCAGCTCTGTTGTTTCCCTTACTAATCCCACAGTAGCACTTGCAGGGTTTGCTGCACAGTAATGCTTAACACCAGGTATTACATAATACCCATCCAATAGTAGGAAGAAATCTATGTTTAATGAAGGAAGTGCAGAACAAATAGGAGGAGGCTTTTCTGCTTAATTCTTAAAAGTACTTAAAAATCCTCCACCCAGTGATCTTGTGTGAGCAGTATTCATATGACGGAGTAAACATTTGTGTATGATAACTTGGTAGTGTCTTTGAACGACACCTCATGGAAAAGAAAGAAATAGGTCTTGATAGGGTTTGAAGATCAATTAATAATTCTGTACATAATACTTCTTTTGAGGTTATTTTAGATTCAAGATCTTTAATTCTAAATTTCAAACTTTTAAGAAAGGAAACCTTGAAAATGTTTTAAATCTTTGCAAATTTAAAGTGTATAAACCTGGATCTTTTCAGTTGCTAAATTGTTTTATCTAAACATTTTCAACAGCAAATTCTAAAGCAGTAAGTAAATCTGTAGGCCAAACTCAGCCCTTAGCTGGATGCAGGAACCACTTAAAATTTTAGGGCTAGTGCAACAAGGTTCATATCTATATTCCTTAAAGTGTTATGGTGTATTACAACAATATTCTGATGACTGTTTTTTTTTTGTTTGTTTGTTTGGTGGTGTTTTTAAAAATTTTTTAATATTCTATGTATTTAATATTTATGTGTATATCACCACACCATTTCACTGAGCTCATAGCTGGTACAGAATTAAGATTTTTGGCTGACAAATGAGAGTTCTGTACTTCTGGAAAAGCTGGATACCCATTCCTGGCCATGCTTAAGTTTCCTCAGTCCACTGAAGCTGTGGATTAATGGTTTATCTATGAGCTATGGTATCTAAGATACATTAAAGTGTAATTTTCTTCTACTCTTTCTGAGTTGTAAGCTTTGAACGACCTTGCCTTTGTCTATAAGCAGAATGGAAACTAATGTTGTGACTCTGAAAGTTTCCTGAAATGTTTTTTTTTTTTTTTTTTTTTTTTCCCCTCTTAATTCAAGGCAAGAAGCTGCTGGAGGTGAGCCAATGTAGTAATCCAGAAGAATTCAACTGTTATGCGAAAAAGGTAGACTAAACCAGAGGTAAACACTGACAATTGTTAGAAAAGGTGTCCAAGTTAGTTGTATTTTCAGCATCAAGATCATTCTGCTAATGCTATCACCCAGCAGGCAAGAGAGAAAGCAGGCATGGATAGTGGACAGGAATGGGTTGATTTTTTCCAAGTTTGCTTGTGAAATACAGGTCAGAAACAGTGCAAAGTGATAAAGTATGCCTTGGTAGAATTGTCCAACAACATTTACCCTGCTAAAAATCATATTGATGTTAATTCATATTTTACTAATGGATTTGAAGGAAACTTGTACCCAGTGTACTCAAGTTAGGCTTTATTTTATTTTGTTATTATATGCTGTTTCAGTCATATTTATACAGCCACTTAGGAGCTGTCTGAACAAATCACCGATGAGGAGAACAGGGATAGAGGAGTTCTTGTTATCATCTATGACTGATGATGATGAGAATGATGGGCAGCTGTATACACTGGATTAATCAATCTGATTTGTAGACTGGTAGCACAAGGACACAATATGGCTACATGCCACTTTACCAAATTTCTTTGAGTCATGCTCTTACTTTTTCTGTCATCCTTGAAGAAGCGTAAGTAAATAGTATATTAGCTACTTGTGCAGCTCCAGTATATACATAGTATAAAATATTCAATGCCACCTTCTACTAGAAATTAATAGGGTTTTATTTATGTGTATGCATACATGTGCATGCAGAGGGAGAGGACAGGCTTATCATCAAGAATTTTTCTTTTAAAAAGAACAATCCTGGTAAGTAATTTATCATACTTGCTTGACAGTTATGCCTCTACAGACTGTGAAGTGCTCCCAAGCTCAGGTTTTGTCATGCTCCTCAAATTATATCCCCTTCTATTTCCTAAAAATCCTGTGGGTTTGCTCACTACACACTGCAAAAAGCTTTGTTAAAAATCAAGCAGAAAATAATAATATATATCTTGTCTGTGGCTTTGGATTAACCTCCCTAGGAATACTTGGCCAAGGGGTCTTGAGAAATTGACAAATAATGAATGATGATAAGCTTTTTATTCAAGATGTATCCATTTGGGCTTAGAAGCTGTAGATGATGTCCCTTATCTCATCATCAACTTGTTTAGCAACAACCAAGTACTGAAATGCGACAAAATTGTGAAATGTGTCCTGTGAATTTAAACACTTCAGATTTCCATATAACTATCATAATTAAAGGGATTATCCCCTGCTAGTGAAGTGTACTGTATGTTTCTTTGAGTATTAGTTGTATCTTTCTGAAATGATGGACAATAGAGCTAAGTGGAAAGCACAGATCTTTACAGTTAAGAAGACTGTTTTAGATTGTTCTTTCTCTTTCTCTCTCTCTGTCTGTTTCTGTCTCTCTCTCTTTCTCTCATTTAATAAAAACACAATGTCTTCCTCCATGGGGTTCCCAAATATAGTAGCAACTGTGGATGTGGAATTTTTTAGCTTACTGGAAATACCTCTGGTGAATTACAATGGCCTGTGCCCTAAACTGCAGGGCCACTAGGTTGCCTGAGAGCATCAAGAACCAATTAGCCCAGGAAATGGACATCTAAAACAAGCTGGCACCAAAGGCTTGCTTTGGATATTTCTCACTAAGACACTGACCAGCTGACTTGTTTGGAAATAACTTCTAAAGGGTACTACTCAGTCATGAACTCCACAATCCAGTTAATTATTACTTGTCAGAAGAACTTTACCCTGGATGCTTAATGTCTAGTTATACTGACCTTTACAGTAACGCTTGCAGCTGAGATAACTACTTAATAGCACCCTGTCTCCTGAATGCTGGCTTTCAGAAATAGGCACAGCAGGCTTCTGATACACTTTTGCTTTTGTTCAAGACTGTCACCCTCTCTGTCCTGCTTTTATTCAGAACCTTTCATCTAGCCACAGTGCAGATACAGCTATGGCTCTTTTCATGTTGCCTGTGTCCTTTTGCAGTCAATACCTTCTCCAAGCACTTCCCTGTACTTTAAATTTCAATGTCTTCCTTTAAACAGGTTTTTCTGGCTGAAGTGATTTTTCTTGCTCGTTACAATATTTTCACCTGATATAGCTTTTATAGCTCTTATCTTATAAAACTAATTCACTAAACATACATGTAATTGGAGCCGCTATTTTTGTTGTGCTCTTAGCTTTTAGTACAAGCCATTCAGAAGATGTAGACATGTGGTTTGATTTTCAGTTCTGATTGTCCAAACATTTATTCTCTACCTTTTCTTAGTGGCATCACATTGCATAGCCAGGCTGTGGGCAAGCAGAACAGCAACCCACATCCTTCAGCAGCTTATGCATAAAAAAGTTGCCACAAAACCGGGGCTATTGAAGTTACCATGTTCTCAATATCTACAACTATTTGGGCATTATAACATCTCACAAATCAGCTTCCTCTGCTCTGAGACTCACCATTTGTGCCTACCCAGACTACTATGGTTAACAAGCAAACTGGGTGCCTGGGATCTTTATGAATATGTGTAGGGCACTCTGCAACATCTTTCTGCCACTTCTGCTTATGGTGGAGGTTGTGGGAAACATTTGGAGCCCTGTCTCCCCAAATATATCACAAAACAACTTGTTGAGAGCCTGGAGTACTCGGTCTCTAGAACAGAGAAGCTGGTAGCTATAAGCGAGTCAGTTGGTATTGCATTAAAATTTGGAAAACAAACTGGTTCCCACAGAAGATTTCAGCTTTGTTGAATCAGCGTTACCAGAGGAAATCTGTTCTATCAGAAGATTTTCTGTCTGATCTTGTGAACAGAACAGTGAAAACAGCACATATTACAGGAGCAGATCTTGAAAAGGTCATTGACTAAATGTTCATTTTCTACCTTAGCATATTGAGGACTGAGAGAATATTTCAAGAGCAGAATGATGCCCAAGTGCTCAATTAACTATAGAAAGTTGCATTTATTTCTTTCCTCTGAATGTCCTGGCCTGAATGTCTGCTACTGATGCTGCTTACCTCAGACTGTCTTTTGGAAAATTCTCCCACATGTGGTTTATACAAGTTATAACAAATTTTAAAGATTTAAAAGTTCCCTCTTACTTTTTGCCTGTAGCACTTTAAAGCATTTGAATTACAATAGTTTAGGAAAATCATTTTATCCTTATTTATATGTATGCAATAGACTAAAATCAACACCTTCAAATACTTTCTGATTTTTCCAGAGGCATGTCTGACACTTTGCATGAGAAAATGCAGAGCTTCTGTAGTGGAATCACAGCCACAAAGGTAAAAAAAAAAAAAAAGCTATATATATTTTTTTATCTAAATATATAGATATGTATAGATATTGATATTTTAAAAACACACTATGAATAAACAAGTAGAGTTCACTTTAAAGTGAAGTTAGAAATGTTGACATTTTAAAATTTCAAAATGGACAACAGTTGTTTCTTAAACAAATTGATACAACAGAAACAGGATCACTGTTTTGTCTGAAAGGAAAAAAAAAAAAAAAGGAAAGAAAGTGGTCTGTTTTATTTGTGCTCTAATTGGCCTACATGCCTCCCAGCACACACAGATATGCAGGGAAGGAGAATTAGAAATAAAAGCATCCAGCAACATGTTTTTTGACAGCTGTATTTTATTGTAACGTAACATGAGTAAATACAAATAAAATAAGTATCGCTAGCAGTAGCAAAGAACAAAGAAACAAAAAGTGGAAAACAAGAGTGGCAAGATATCTCTCATACCTCCTCTGTGTCCCCTGTGTGTCCTTTGATAATAAGGCAGGTAGCACCCATGTATTGTGCTGCTGGCCATCACAATTCCTTGGCTATTTAATCTAATACCAAGAGGAAATCAGTAATTGAAGAACTCAAACACTAAAATGGCAAGCGATATGATTCTGTTTTCCCTAATGCATGACACAGTTTACACTCATCTCTTCATCTTTCTGTATGCAGTTATTGATAACAAATTAATGGGATGTGACACAGAAATGATTTTTTGCCATTCTGTATCGATCATTCTCTGCTATCTCAAAAGCAGTAAGTCATATGTAAACTTTTGTAACAGGACAAGATTAACATTTAATATTAACACAATAAATTATGCTAATTGCAAAAAAAATATATAACTTTCATTTTAATTAATTAATTAAAATGAAAACTTCAAACCTTGAATCTCAGTTTAGATACTTAAGTAGTTACTTAAACTGTAGTTTCTGTGACAGGAGAGTTCCAAATGCTAGAAAAATACATTGTCTGGTACAGATTGCTTTCTAATGGCAGGACACAAAACCAGTAGTAGTTGCTGGAAGTCTTTTTGCTGACTCAAAGCATTTTGAATCAAGCCTTTAGTTACTTCGCTTTTGTTCCTTACCTTTATAAGAGTGCTGTATCATATCCTACAAAGCACTTCCAGAGCTCTCCCAGTCAGGCAAGAGCAGGGTATCAGGCAGACACTTGTAGCTGCTTACTGTAGATGTGGATTTTTTTCAGTTGCTTTACAAACAATGAAAACAATATTTGTTAATGTTTAGTTTGCTTTGTATTGTACTATGTCTGGGCTCTTGTGAGTCAAAATACCCCAAGTATGTGAAGAGTTGCATTTTGAGCCATAGCATGTCATGTTTCAGGAAAAGAGAGTGAGCAAAGTGGCATCAAAGCTGAACAGTCATAAGTGGTAAACACATGAAGTATGGGCTATTCTGAATGTAGGATAGAGGGAAGAGGAGCATAAACTTTGCAAATTCCTTGAAATAGATTTAGAAAATCATTCAGGAGCAGTTCTTTATGAAATCTCTCAAATAAAGTAATGTTCTGTCTTCTAGTCACAAGCACACTTATCAAGGTCTGAATAAAGGATGCTCTTGTAGCCAGTATGGTAGCACCAATGTGAATGTAGTACAAAAATCTTGTGCTCTGCATTACTTTCAGTGCTATGTATGCTGCTATATTTTTTTTTTCTAAACTTATAAAAGGAAAAAAAAAAAAAAGCAGTTTATAACGAAACCACAGTATAATTCCATGCTCTTTATCAAAAGTAAATAGCAATCTATGTCTGATATAATGCATGGCAGAAATTGTACAAGCAATGAGTCTAGAACAGGCTAGTCATAAACAAAGAGAAGAAGAGAAGTACCTCTTGCTGGTTTGCTCTTTAGGGAATGGCAGGGTGCACAGATGTTTTTTTTTTTTTTCATAAATCTTTTCTGTTCATTTTTGTATTTTTTTTCCCCTGAGTTTTTCTGTAGATCTGAATACCTAGCCTATTCAGTAGCCTATTCAGGAGCTTATAGGCCTTAATGTCACTAATGGCTCTACATGGTGTTTATAACAAATATTGTTTACAAAAATAATATTTTCCTTATGATGGCTTGTAAATAGCAAACTTCTTCTCAGTAGACAAATATGTTGTATGCTGGCACTATTTATCATCCTTGACTCTATAAAAGCTGAGGAATGTTTCTGCGATTGCTGCATGTTTTTCAAAAAATTGTTAGTCCTTAACAGCTACATTTTTCTTGTTTGAAACTAAAACTGATATTTTAGGACATTGGTTTTGGCATGCAAAAACACCATTTTGAGAACAATTTAGATACTAATTTAGGGAACATTAATTTAAATGTTGGCCCTCTACAGGAATTCATGTAATAGCCCTCTTCAAATCAAGCTTTTTCATTTGTGTGTATGTACCTGAGCACGTGCTTTTTTGAAGTGCCCATATGGTGTGAGAAGCTTCACAGCCTGGAAAAGATAGGAGGTACAAGGTGAGTACCCTACAAGGACCACCATCCTTTTTAAGCAGAGCTGTTCTGAGTACTCTGATTATAAAGAAATGACTGGCAAACGCTTTTTGAGTACTATGCTGATGAAAAGGTGGGTGAATGCTATTGATTGCTTTTATAGCTTTTGAAACAGTAGTATTTGATGGTATTGTACATGTAGTGTTGCAACATTCACAGGCTTCAGATTGACTAAGACAGAGCTCAACGACTTTGTTGAGTATAAATAACCACCTTTTGAATTTTAGCATGCCTGTAGAGATGTTTGTATAACCCTAACACTTAAAATTGGGAACTAGCAGATACAGAAATAGCTTCTGATGTGAGATATGGATTACAGTCATATGGATATGAATTATAAATAGGTTTACTTCTCATCTTATTTTGAGACATTATAATGAGACATTAAAATAGTCTCATCTGTGTAAACTAGATAGTTTACAAATAGGAAAAAAGTGAAAATTATCTGAGCTGGCTGCTTACAATTGTAGTGGTAACCTGCTAATAATTAAAGACACTGATCTCTCTGGTAACAGCAACAAGATCCAAGGGAACACCATAGAGTTCTGTTAGGTGAGGTTCAGGCTGGATGTTAGGGAAATGTTCTTCACCAAGAGGGTGGTCGGGCACTGGAACAGGCTCCCGAGGGAAGTGGTTACGGCACCAAGCCTGATGGAGTTCAAGAAGGGTTTTGACATTGTTCTCAGACATATGGCTTGATTTTTAGATGGTCCTGTGGGAAGCCAGCAGTTGGACTCAAAGATCCTTGTGGGTTCCATCCAATTCAGAAAATTCTATGATTCTATGAAAGCCTCATCTAGCCAGGATGGAAATGAAATCCTCATTGAACCTAGGGGAAAAAAAGCTTTGTGTAGGAGTCTTAATTCTGAATCTTTTATGTTGAAATATAATTTCATATGCAGCACTCTATAAACTTTCATTGTAATTGTATTTATTTTAAAAATGTTCTAGGCTATTGATTTTGGTAACCTCTCTCTGAAAAGTTAAAATGTGGTTTTGTTAGATGGTAATTTTATATTTGTTTTTCTAAATAAATAAATAAATAATGTATTTCAATTTCTGTTTAGAAAAAATAACTTACAGCATAAAGAAATCATCAAAATTAAATCATTATATTATCAAAAACCACTAAGGGATGTAGAAACAGTGCATTGCATGTGTGACATAATCTTGCATCGACTGTTAATGAGTTCTTTAACAGAGCTCTTTTTAGCTTAAGCTGGTGTTTGCTGTTTTAATTTTTAATTTCTATTTTTAACATATATTATCCCTGAAATAAGTGAGAATTTCTGTAAGATGCAAAAGAATAAGTACTCAGGTGAAAAAAATAATGTTCCTGTGTTTGCCACTATCTAAAGAATGAACCAATTTATTTTATTAGTGCTACCCAACATCTCAAGAAAGAGAAAATTGAATATCACTTTACTCACATTCCTAAAACCAGCTTTCCTAATTGCCATAACATTGGCATGCCCACCAGAGTCACCACAAGCTCAAAGAACAAGCCTAGCAGATGCCTGCATAGGGAATTCAGAAAAGTATGTTAATTACTGCGCTTTTTTTCCAATAAGTCTATATGAATTTATTTCTAGATATAACAACTGCCCCAAATTTCAATGGATTTTATATAGCTGAAAAAATATTTAATAAATTTAGAAATTTCATATTTGAAATCTGAAAACTGTAGTAACCTACTTTAAGTGTTATCTCTTCTCAGTTCCATCAGCATGTTATTTATTCTTAAGGTCTTAACAAGAATAAGTTTTCATTTATGACAAAAGTTTAATGCAGTCCCTTTTAGGATCTTTGTTATCAGACTATGAAAGGAACAGAAAACCAAATTTAGTTTGCTTTTCTTGGAATGTGAAAGAAGTTGCAGAATTTTGAATCTAGATATAATCACTGGCCAAAATCCTAACCCCATTTACTGATTCTGTTTTAATCTTACAGTAGGTTTAGAGATACTTCTCACAACAAAGCTGATGTAGCAGCTCCTGCCTTAGGAATAGCGTGTTTTTGTGCTTTGATAAATAAAAAAGATAAAAGGAAGTGTTCAAATGTGTCTCTGAGTGGGGGGTAAGGAGTGCAATTCATACTTTATCAGTCATCTTCTGTGCTGTGCATTATTACAAAAGTGGTAGAGAAGGTAATTTGTCTTAGACTGAATTTCTAGTATTTTCATTTTATTTTCATATATTCCACGAAATATAGGTAACCCAGAGGCAGACTGTTATGATATGAACATGGTGGTGGAGTTCCTATGTTAAAGTAACATAATTTAAGTTTCTAGATGAAGTGTATTTTCACCAGAAATTTGTCCCTCTGGCCCAAGTACTCCACCAATTATGAGCAGTCGTCCCATTACATCAAATTCATTCTCAACCATTTCAGAGCTGTAAAGAAATGGTGTCAAATATCTTTTATTTGCAACCTTTCCATCTCTACAGGTTTCAGAATAAAAACTGTGCTCTGTTATTTAAGCGTTGTAGACAATGTGCATTACAAGTGAAAAGCAGGCAAATACTTTAATGAGATCTTTCTATTGTTTTAATGAGGTATGCAAGTCAGTCAGCTATACCACATATACAGAGCAAAACTTTTGGAATGCGTATAGCCCTAAATTGTTCAACTATCCCAATAACGATAGTTGACGTAGCAGTTCCACAGCCATGTTACTTCCAATACTGGTAGTGCCTCACAAAGGACTGCAGCTTTGATTTTTTCTTTTGTGAAACACAACCGGAATGTTAGCACAAAAACTTACATGTGACAAAAAGAAATGTCATGTTACGGTTAAGAAGGTAAAACTGATATCTAAATTCCAACGGAAACCTTCCGGGACAAATAGTTATCAAGCTGCTGATGTTATATGGGACCACAATTGCTTCATCATATCAACACTGATCAGTTCAACACTTTATGACATTGTTTATGGACACTTTATGAGGCAAAGAGGCTTCAGAAAGAGATTCACAGTTTTGCCATCATCTCAAATGTCAGGAAAGGGGGAATTAGAGAAATTCTTCAGCCTCTCTGGACAGCCTGGAATCTGGCCAAGTGCCATGTCTAAAAGCTGTTTATATAGATGCTAACCTCCTAAAATTGCTCATTAATGCCTGCATTTATGAGACGTTTGCCTTTTTCACATGGAATATGCAAAAAGCCCAGTTAGTGCTGCCTCGTTTTCAGGCCCAGAACTGCTCTGCTTTAAAAAGCTAGGCCCATCAATAGTCCAGAAGTTGGCCTGAGTGGGATGACTATCACTTGAGAAACTCTATCTAATATGTGTTTTCCACACAGGATGGACACACCAGAAGTAGCCACACAATCCTTGACACAGCACTGCTGGTACAGTCCTGCTAGGTGTGACTGGGGGGGGTTCATGATACGGTTTCAGGTCAGCACTGTAATATCTCCTTGGTTAGAAGGAATCCAGCAACCACTGATCATGGAGCAGGAACATTATTGTTCTTTTTAAATAAAAGAGAAGAAAGAAATGAGTGTAGACCTTCAATAAGCTCTGGGCAGAAATCAAAATGGGCAGAAGCATCTTGCTTTAGTTAGATGCAGGCATGGGTTCATAATTTCCCATTGGCTTGCTCTTGATTGCTTTCTCCTCACCAGCTGGGCCATTAGGATTATCCTCAGCAGGTGGCTAATTTCTTTCCATGCTGTCTATAGGAAGCCAGGTGGGCCTTTGTGTTTTCTGGATTAGGAGCAACTGACACGCTCTTGGTTTCATAGCTGTGAGCAGTGCTTCAAAGGTATAATTCTGCAGAAGGTAAGGGTGTTTTTGAAAAGGGAATCTGAAGAGGTTGGTGAAATAAATGCAAAGCAACCATTTGAATAACATGTGATGCTGCACATCTTTCAAAGACCTGTGGAGAACGCCAGTGTTGAGGTTATCAGTCTGCTGCTTCCACACGCTGAGAGTGTCTTTAAATTCCAGTGACAAAAAGTGAAATAGATACTGCAGCTTCTCTAAAGCTAGCACTTCTTTAAAAAATAAGAAGAAGGAAAAAAAAAAAAAAAAAAAGAGAGAGAGAGAATTATGAGATAGCTAATGTCTCATGTTCTGCATACTGTGTGATCAGACAGGTGTTTTGTGCAGAATCCTCAAGGAATGTCTGCATCAATATAAACAGGAAGGAGTTTCCAGTTCATGAATCACTAGATTGTCAGCAATCCATTACAATTTGTCACAGACATCATAGAGCAAAACTGAAGTACTGCCCTCAATTTTATACCCCTGTGACTGGAAAGAAAAAAAAAAAAAAAAAAGAAAATCCCAGGGATTTGTAATTTGGGTGACTCTAGATCCATGGCAATCTTATTATCTACCATTATTGCTGTGAACATTTTGGACGCTTTTTCTTAATGGACTTTGCAACGGGATTTAGTGATTAACCCTGTAACATTTTCCTAATAACTACTGTCTCCTGTCAGGGACAAAATATGATAGTTTTGAATATCAAGCAATTGCCTTATTCGTGGAGTAAATATAGGATAATGTCACTATACAGAAAGATTTATGAGTTAATCCCTGTATAGTTATAGATAAAGTAGCCCTTAGGCTGCTGTACACACTGCATATAGTGTCTACTATATCCACACTGTATATAGTAGATATAGTAGAGAGTTGGGCATTACTTTAGTAGTGACAGTATGAGTCAGGGGACACTTATGTGCCATGCACCTCTCATCATGCTCATGCAAAAATTCCATGAACACTCAGTAGATATTGGTGGTAAAAGTTGAGATAGCCAACATAATTACATATCCTTACTCCCTGTAGCTCACAAGAGCAGAAGACTTGCTGAATGCCCATGTGAGCCATAGAAAACAGCATTCTTCAACAGTGCTGAATATTGATGTAGAAAGAGTAGGTATTTTTCTATCTTGGCAGTTGTTCACTTGCCTGAGAATTTTATCAGCAGCAGAATTATTTGAACAAGTTTTGAGGCAGTTATACTTGACTTTCATTTATTGTTAAATATGTGGCTATTTTAAAGTTCTTTTTGGTTTAGTATTCTTTTATTCCCTTCCAAAAGCCTCTAGCTTCAGTCTGGTGTTAGTAATTTGGTAAACTTCCCCTTACTTTAATGATAACACTTTTGTAATCATTTTGTATGGGTTGTTAGTACTATGAGCTAAATATATATGCTTCTTTCAAATGAGGTCTAATTCCTGAATAAATTGTATATAGTGAATTTCAGTGCTGATCTTGGACCTTATTTGCTTTGGTGTAGTAGAATTTTTCTTTTGACTGTTCCAGCTGTCACCACTTTGCAGGCATCGTTCAACGCAGACAGTGTGAGCAAAAACTATTTCTATCATTTTTGCAGAAAATATTTTTGACTTTGTGAAATTCTAAAATTTCATTTCATTACTTTGAAAGCTAAGATTTAGCATAGTGAACATCAGGCAATCTGTAGTACTTAATCTACCAGCTCAGCAGAACACCAAATTAATTCAAATTTGAAAAGGACTCTCCATCTGTAGCAAAAGCATGTTCTCAATTACATATTGAATTAAATAAGAGATAGGAATATTTCTGAAAGCTTGAAATTTATGGTTTCATTAGACTGAAAAATTAAACCTAAAAATGTGTGAAAATCCACATTAATCATTTAGTTTTAGCACATAAATGCAAATGGCTTGGAACCTAGTTTCGTTTCAGACTGTAAGTAGTAATTACCCAGTGATACCTCATGAGCTTCATTAGAACCCTGCTTTTAATAAAAGTGGGGAACACTAGGGATCTGCACAAATAAGAGGATTATGGTATTTAATCAGCACGAAGTGGTAATGATAAAACTTCATTAGATTGCATTTCCAAACATGAAATCAAGAAAGATGATATAAGTGGGTTAAAAGTTCATTTTAAAGTTTTTTATTTGACGAATTTTCTTTTCTTCTGTTCATGAACTCTTTGATTTGTATGAATTAGTTTTGATTCTTGAAAAAATCGTATTCAATAGTTAGTAGATGGACAATTCTTTCTGCCAAACTGTTTGTTCTTATACAATAACAGTCTAGAATTATTTTTAATTATTATTTATAATTTTCATTAGAATTTTAGTATTAATTGTCCACAATTTGGAATATTTAATGACTGCTTTCATCAAAAAGTTGTTTCTGGTCCATTGCTGACCTATGGATTGTCCATAAGATGTAAGTTCATGTACAACCATATATACATGAGAATATTCGGCATAAAGATCCAGAAATATCTTTCTTTGTACAGCCTTATGAACTATAACTATATACAGAATTTCATATAACAAAAGAGTAGCAAATATAATTTATGGAAGGGAGATGGATTTTTCTTAATCTTTGATTACCATCCTAAGAGTTAGCTGGGCAAATATAACTTTTAACATCTGGATTTTAATTTCCCTTTTTCATATGTTCAAGAAAAGATATAAAATTTCAGATGAAACATTTATCCTATAATATCATATTGACTTTGTTGTTGTTTAGCATGTATTCATATTATCGTAGCGTATATGTGAGAACATTATGGGAGGAAAACACAGTGACACAAATACCCACAGAACATCATAATTTACCTTACAGATTTAATCTTCTATTGAAAGCCCAAATAGAAGAAAATATTTCTCAAATGTAATGACTTAAATAGAGTAGTAGAGTACTGATACACTTATACAGGGGAATTCTATCTTCTTTGAAGTATGTGCTTCTAACTTATTCAGCTATTTCATGGGGTTGCTGCAACTTGTAGACAATGATTCTCTCTTACTATATGTCTGTATTTAAAATAATAGCAAAGAAAACTGAGAGGTAATGCTTTAATTATTTTTCACATTGGTTCTCATGCAGCCTATTTTAGATTTTATTTCAATATAGGAATAACAACTATTAATCTGGGAGGAAATATTGGTGTATGGCGGTGGAAAAAAGTAATACAGAAGTCTCCCTTTATAGGCATTTTACATTGATTTGTATTAGTTTATACATTTGATAGTATCAGATGCACTATTCAGAATATCATGATCTACTGTGAGTTTTTACTTAACGTATCATTAAGGTAGAACAAATGTACATTTGGTATTCCTAAAAGTCATCAAAGCATTAACCCTTTATTTTTCATTCTTTGTTTTATGCCCTCATCATGTTCTTGTAATTTCTCTTTTCATTTATAATCTAAAACTTTAATAGTGTCTCATTCCATTGCTTTGACTCTTGGCCTTACCTCATCTTGTTATATCCTCACCACTGCAGCTTGTGACCCTGTGAAGTGTATACGTAGACCAAGTACTACCTTTCTAGACTTCTCTTCCTATTCATACACAGTTCAAATACTGAACACTAAATATTCAGTTCTTTTTAGCTAGTCATGAAGAACTCGCTGTACAAATTGGAAGGTTAACTAAAAAGGGTGCTTAAACAGTTTGGGTTTCTATGCCCAACTGCGTAAATAGCCTATATAAGATGCACTTCAAAAGATGCATGTGACTTTCGCACTTCTGCAGTTGCATTTTGGATTGCCCCAGATATCCAGTCATATGACATTCATCCTACTCATCTCTGTATGAGATTGATACTTAAGGAATGAGTTAGAAGAAAAAGATTTTGATATGACTTCTTTCAAGCACAGAAGCTTTATAATTCAGGATTCCTACATAATAATGAAAGTCAAACATGACTCTTGGGGATTTTTTTTTTCCTGGTTGGGTAGCGGGAATTTTGTATGATTTCATATAATTTTCTCATTAAAAGCCATAATAATGAGTCATTCTGTCATTGTATCCAATATGTAATCTAGATGTTTGCATCATTGCTGTTTACAGCAATGATGTTTATAACTCCAATGATTTTTAAGTTCTTCATTGATTCCTCTTTTGTACCAAGATTTTAACTGGTTTTGGTGTTCTGAAATTCCTGTTTTTTCTCTTACATAGCATAAGAATACTTTGACTGTTGATCTTAATCAATGTAATCAATTTCAAACTTACTACTTCACCCAGCACTCATTGCACCATGCAGTTACAGCCTTAACAAAGCATTAGTGCTGCTGTTTTTCTCATTAAATTTTCCTAAAGGACATTTTAGAACCCATATATTTTCTACATCACTGTTGGTGCTTCATTACAATAAAAAAGCACCTTTACTCTGCTATAGTTTTTCTTTCTAACTCACTCTGTAGGGGTTCTTGTCAACATTTTTTTTTCACAAAAAACATCAGATACCTTTCTGTCCTATTAAATTTATGCACAAATTTCTCAGAATGATGTTAAATGTAGCTATTAAATTCTTCATACCTGGGACTGAAAAAAAGTCATATTAAGGTCAAACATGCTTAGATCTGTGTTCTCATCCAATGACCTCAGAGGGTAAGATATTTAAATATAATACAATAGCAAATAGATATCAGAACTTCTGGAACAAGGAGAGTGCATGCATATAATTTTTCAAATGTTTCAATCATTTATAAAATCTCCAAGTTCAGATGATATATATATATATATATTTATATATATATATATATATATATGTACGTATATAAATATGTTGGTCTCAAATTAATTTTGGTTACCTTGAAACCTTATCTGATTTAATCAAATGCTTGCAACAAGCAGCCCTTAGCAAGTTGGAAGTCTCATTCTGGCACAAAATGATTCCCATGTCTTTATTTTTGTGATATTACTTGGGGTTGTAGAACAATTCAAGAACATTTATTGCAGCAGGGGTTTGTAGGGCTGTCCCTGAAATTTCAACTTGTCCATCATAAGAATTTTTGCTGCCTAAGAAGCAGTGCCTCCAGGCTGCTCAAACAAGTACAGCTGTTTCATTTTCCAGCCATATGTCTAGACTGAAATATAAAAATAATATATCACTTACAGCATCTGTGACATTTAGTACCACAGGTACTAATGATAGATGTCAGAGGTGTTAATGATAGATGGTTATATACAATAAAATCAGAGCTTAACATCTTTCGCTTTATTTATAAATGACTAATAAGTCAAAACCTTTATTGTTGGCAATCATGTAATAAAATTTATTATTTTATTTTGGCAATGACTACTCTTGTCACATTTGAAGTGTGAATATTCAGAACATACATATATAATACATAGGACTGACCCTTGAGCACTGTAAAAAACAAAAAATCTAAATTCATTTAATAATTCCCAACAAATAAATCATTAAAAATAAAATATAAATACTTCTTTATCTAGTGGCACAGTTGAGTGTTATCTAGAATGAACACAGCTGATCTTCTACAGTCTACAGATGCAGCTACTAGCTATTCTCAAACTCACAGTCTTTCTGAGTTTGAAATAAGTTTTGTTGGTTTAGATGCAGCTCAGATGGCTGAAAATGTTAGTTCATAGCTTCTCCCAGTATGTCATCACCTCTAAGAGTTATCACCACTTCTGTTTGCCAACCTAAGCACACTCAGTCATCACCAACCTGCTACTGTAAAATTATCTGGCTTAGAAAAAAAAACTACTATTATCTTATGCTAATGTGGAGTGCCAATATCTAGGTTAAGCGAACAGACATTATAGGAAGAATCTAATAGATATTAATAGGAAGGAAAGGGTGATGTGAAGCAAAGAACAGTATTGGCTTTACCTAGGACAGTTATAGCCAAAAAATGCATGTCAGACATCTTAAGACCCCAAAGACATTCTTATATTCTAATATTCTCTGTATTTAACTGCAGTAATGTTAGCTGGACCATGAGATGCCAGATTAATAAAATAATCCATGATTTTGCATAAGATTTATTTTATTATTCTTTATTCACATGAAATTTGGTGTTACAAAAGAAAAAGTTATTTGAATGTGTTCAGTCTGAATGGCCAACATATCTGATCAAAATGATATAGCTGTTTTGGATGATTACTAAGAATACCACAGAGATGGAGGATGTATATGCACAAATTTGATGCTTGAAGTTTGTAATAGTTCATACATGATTTTAGACAGGAATTGAAATTGAAATGAGTTTTCTTATACCACTTAAGTAATATAAATCTGTTGAAGCTCTGGGCTATTCTCTGGTAGATATTTGTCTCTTTAATGATAAATTTCCAGAGTTGAGAAACTGTACCAAATTTATACTATTTTTATAGTGTGAATCCATTGTTTTTGGAGCTCATTTAACCCTATCAATTTAACTGATGTTACAAGTGCAGTAATATCTTGCAGTGGTATAAGCACACTGATGATTGAGTCCCACGTGAGTACTGATGAAGTGGAAGAGTAGTAGAAGTTTAAATCAAAGAAGATTTAAACCTTTAATTCTTCTGAATTACCAGTTTCACTTAAAAGAATTTTAGTCCAGATTGGAAATCATTTTGGAAAAATCTAATTCTATATGCTGAACAGTTAAAATTGCAACCAGTCTAATATTACCAGTTTTTTATCACAAATTAATTCAGTACAATATCATTGGTTTTTATTCCACTATGTGTGGCAATTGAATTCTAACAGCTGCACAAAGTGTTTAAGCAGTACCTTAAGGTGAAAACTCTTGTGATTAATTGTTTCCAGAACCACCCTTAACATAATAAATATGTAAATATTGGATAGTTTTTCAATATGTCTGCCTTTATTTGATAATACCAAAAATAATAAGGTAAATTACCGATCAGCTTAAATATACATTAATAGAAAACAAGCAAGTTATGCTTTCATTTGGAAAAGGCATTGCAATTAAAAACAGGCAGCTGTTGCAGAAACCTTAAGGTTTAATAGGGAGAGCTATAAATCATGATTTATAGCGAATGAATGCAATTTCTTAAAATGGATCAAGCTTGAATTAAACCTGCTCCAAAAATGCACTTTATAAGGTTTTTTATCTAGCTCTATATGATCCGCAAAATGTCACTTGAATGGTAGCCAGGGATGTAATTTGTACTTCCCATGAGAAAACAGAAACAAAGTTAAAGCTAAAGAGAGTATAAAGCACATTGCACATTCCAGTCATCAATTCTTTCTCGTAACATCTCTACAAAGTCCCTTTTTACTGCAGTTATTTTTTTAATACCAGCATTGGACATTTCATGGTATCTCTGGGGTCTTTGAACTTCATGGGATCATATATCTAAGGAGCAGTTTTCTACCACAGACTAGTAAAAGAATTGGGAGCAGCATTATTTCAGAGATGATTTTCAGAGTGGGAATGTATGTGAAGGTATAGAGAAATGTTTATGGGGAGGAAAGCATTCAGCTTTTCTGCGTAGGTCTAAATTGGCAGTCACAGGTGTAGGAGAGTTTTGGATAGTTAACTATTTTGTAACATGACTGCAGCTATGAATACATTAATTTTCCATATGCACAAATTATGTGAGGATTATATGACAGATCATCAATATATGAACTTGCCCCATAGCAAATGAAAGTTCAATTGTCAATGAAATAACCTGGGACAGTCTTGGACAATAACATTCTAACTTCTTTGTGAAACCGTAGAACTGTAACTCCTGAGAGGTTTTAACCTCTCCATGCATTCAGCATCCTGTCAAATGGCAGCTTCAGTTCTGGAGGGCCCAAGATATGAAGTCTTCAACACTTCTGTGTTCTGCCTCCTTGCTAGAATGAGAAGGATATTTAGTAGTTCTGCAGAGTTATATTTTTTTTTATGTAAGCTGGAAATGATGGCCACCAGCAGAAGAGACAGGGATGGTACCTGGAGTTTCTCAGTTACTGGTGGCTTCATGCAAGGTAAGCTATTGCTCAGGAAACTAAGTTACACAAGCAAGAATATATCCATGTTATTGGCCTCTGTAGCTTTAATCAAAGCCAATCTGTATTTAATTTTCAGTGCTGGTTGTCTCTGTCAAAATCTGAACAGGGTTACTGTGGGATACATCTCTATGCTGATAGCCATGCAGTGTTGCCACTGGTGTTACAGACAGGAGTGCAAGGCAGATGGGTGCTGTCATTTTCTCAGAGCTATTAGCAATTCATGAATTGAGAACACACAGAAAATAACCCTAAATATGTTAAGAAATGGAAATGTTAGAAAACAGGAAATGATTAAAACCACCACCAACAAAACACCCAACCAGAGATAAAAAACAGGGACCGTCTTTTGAGTAACATGCTCACTTTCTCAATCCACTTTAATAGCCTATTAAGGCCTGTAAATCAACAACACAGTAGGAGAGAGAGACACACTTTTTAAAATTTAGTTACACTTGATTTGAACTGTAGTATACCGTAAAACAGATAAATCCAGAAATGTTACAGGTTTAATCCTCATTATCTGAGTTGCAAAATGATAAACATGGAAAGATGCTTTGTAACTACTAAATAATTTTAGGAAATTGAAACATTCTGATTATCTGTAGAAAAGGGTGTTTTGTTAACTGATCAAATGAAAATTTGAGACTTGAGAAATGATTGTCAGTTCCAAGTTTGAACGAATGCACATATTCTATATATAGAAAAGAGAAATAGCTCAATGTTTGTTTTACTTCTGTATAAAACTAACACTGAAATCATGCTTTGCATGAATTTGTGCCATGTGTTTTGACTTTCTTGCAGTTTGAGGGAAAAACAACCCAATCTACTGCTAATTAAAATAAATATTTAATTACTAATCTGGATAACAGGGACACACATGCACTCATTCTTTAAAAAAAAAACCCTTCCTCCTCCTCCTACCCTTTTCCCAAGCTCAAATTCCCAGGCTTACTTTTCTGCCACTTCCCCAGCTGGTTGCAGGGTTTGGGATTATGGTCAGTACATAGTGGTTTCTCTCTACTGCTCTTTCCTCTTCACATTTTCTGCTCCAACCTTGGGTCTCCAAAAGCTGTAGGAGACATCTACTCTGACACAGAGCTGGAGCCTGAGCTCCTTCTCCTCCTGTGGCCTTGGTTTCCTCTGCTGTTTCTTGCTCTTCTTGTTCCCTCCTCTTCTCCTTCTGGCATTTTATGCCCTTTCTTAAATGTGTCTTCACAGAGGTATCACCAGCTTCACTGATGGGCTCAATTGTGCCCTGTGGTGGACCCCTTGCAGAGCTGATGGGACCAGGCTGTGTCCAGCATGGGGGCAGACCTGGCCTCCTCCCACAGAGGCCACCCCTGCAGTTGCCCCAGCTACCACAGTCTTGCCACCTGCACTCAAAAACACATGTATCATGAAAAAAGCTCTGAAAATTTTTGATTTTAGTCTATGTTACAATTGGAAAATTTTGTAAAATTTTAAATGTATGGAAAATCCAGTTCCCTTTCAAATTTTTTGCCTCTTTCTGGCATACACAGTGGGTGATCACTTGCTCTGTATTGAATGTGAAAATCTGAAACTGCAAAACCTGGATTGGTTAAAAACCAAATGACATAACTAAAAATATAGCCATGTGGCTGAGCCTTTGTTTTCAAAAAACATCATCTCTAATTCCTTAGCACTGCTATAATTCACTGTCATCTTCCCTCTCCCCACCAAAGTCATTCCGAAATCTAATCGATTAAGAAAGCGTGTATCACCTCTGGAAAACTTAACCTTAAAGCTTCTAATTTTCAATAGCTGAGTTGCAATTAACCAATTACTTTTATTGTTTAGTGCTCAGACTTTTAACAGCCTTTAAAAATGCTGCTATAAACATCAGTTGTTTATGATCCTGCAATTGTAAGACACAATGCTATTTGCATCTTGGCAGGTATTTCATCTCTGGTGGCTGAGAAATACATCGTATATCTCTGCTTGAAAGCTCTTCAGCAGTATTCCATATTTCCTGTCATTAGCAGTGCAGCTGCAGGTCCAATCACATCCATTTTGGCACAGGAGTCTGTTCTTCTAGCTCACCTTTGCAGCAGCTGTTAAAGAAAAAATTCCTTGGATTTTAGTCAGCACACTAAATATTCTGTAAAGATTAATAATCACTCAAACTGGCATGCCAGAGGAGAAACAAAAAGGCTGTATTTGACCTTTTCCAACAGGAACTTCCAACATCATACTGTTACAAGATTTGTTTAGTTACACTTTTAAAGTGAAAATCTACAAAATGTTCTGCTACAATCTTGATTTTTTTTTAAAGGCTAGCAGCAAATACATGTTCAGATTCTGCCCAAAGTAAAAGGTACTCCATGCAGAGACTGTAAAGGAAACAAATGTGCAGAAAAAAGCAGAGAGGAAAGCTAACACAAGAATGAAGTGTATTGTATGTGCTGGATATGGTAAAGACTGGACAAAGCAAATTAAAGACCTTCACTAGGACTAGCATACTCATTAAGGAAATACAAAACTGTCAACAAGAAGAGAAAATGTCATGAAATGTCAGGAGCAGAATAGCTACAAAATAAAATGGAACATTTTCCTTGGCATAAAAGCTTCATAAACTCCATGAAATTCTTCCAATCAAGTTCTAAAAGCACAAGAACAAAGCCTGAGGGAGAAAATGTCAATGCTAATAGACAGTCAAATGGAAAACAGTCCTATTGGGCAGAAAGAAAAATAAATGTATCCAAAGTAACATCCAAGCACAGACTGACCTGAAAGAATGACCTGGTATATGAGTCTTCAAATTTAGAGATAACAATTGCTTTTTTGAATAGGAACACAGGGTATATTTGATTTTTTTGAAAGGTTTTATGCATGATAATATGGAGAGTCCAAAAAAAAAGGGGGGGGGGGGGGGGAAGAAATGGGGGGGGGGGGGGACATAGAGAAAAACTCCTCTGGAATCTAGTCTTTTCTAAAATCTATGTAATTAATTTTGTAGCATGAGATTATAACTATCATAAGGACAATCGCAAAAGGTACTAACCAGTGATGTATTGTTTCTGGTTTTAATTCATGAAATGGAGTTATTAATGGACTAACTAATTCCTATTCCTATTTCCTTCTCAAATACATAAGAAGTATAGACAGTGGGGTCAGAGACTGAGGAACAGTTCACAGTCTAGGTAAATCTGCACTGAAGTTGCATGAAAAGAAGACAAAGTATGTACTATTGACAATGAAGACATTCTGAGTAAGAATCAATGCTTGAATTTCTGGGCAAATGCTTCTCTGTGCTGTGACAGAAAAGGTGGGCTGTGCATCCAACCCTAGGTATGCTTGTAACACAGGTGTTTTTATGGCTGTAAATTCAGTGCAGTGAACAGTAGCATCTATAGATGTACAGAGGAGAAACACCACTCTTTTCTGTGCACCTGAATTTCCCCGAAGATGTAATTATTTTTAATTTGCCCCAGAGAAAGTCTTTGTATAAACTAACATAGGTTCCAGTGTCAGGCATCATTCATACAGAAGTAACAGTGAGAAAATAGCATAGCAATATAACTTTACATAGAATGTTTTCATTATTCTCTGGGAATCTGAGGATTTTTGTTTGTTTGTTTTGTTATGTTGTTTACTTAAACTTATGTTTAAGTAAACTTATGTTGTTTTGTATATG
The DNA here is from genome assembly GCF_047663525.1 of Anas platyrhynchos. Classification (NCBI taxonomy): domain Eukaryota; kingdom Metazoa; phylum Chordata; class Aves; order Anseriformes; family Anatidae; genus Anas; species Anas platyrhynchos. The sequence continues at coordinate 32,345,747 of NC_092590.1, read as the reverse complement.
TTTATTTATTTATTTATTTATTTATTTACTTATTTTTCCCCAATGAATATGGCCTATTTTGTGAATCCAAACTTTAGATGGCACAGAGACATTGGGTTACTTGGTTCAGGGAAAATGATAGTTCCTTCAGGCCTAAATAGTTGTTCATCTTCAGGAAGCAGAGTAAATTGTTATGAAAATTTATATGGTGTGTGGTAATGTATCAAAATGGCCAAACAAAAATTTTTGTTTGTATAGTGGACTTACATGTTTAATGCTTTTTGAAGTGTTTTTCTAGTGTCAGGAAAAGAAGCATTTCTCTCTCCTGTGGTTAGACACCTTAGTCCATCTTTTGAAACTGAGTTCAGTCTATTAATACAGAAGACATCTTGAGCTCAAGTACCTGGAGATCATGAATCTAACTTTCCAACTTCTTTTGCCTAAAGTAGATTCTCACCTTCATCCTTTTTCAGAGACTCTTCTTGTATTTTGAGGGGTAAGTGCCCTCATTATCACATCCTAACCTTTTTTTTTTTTTTTTTTTTTAACTTTGTATAAAATCACAGTCTATTAATACTAACCATTTATGATTCATAGACCTATGAATAGTTTTGGGGATTTTCCATAAGTATACTACTGTATAGAATAGAGGGAAAGAAAAAAGGTGTAGGTAATTTTATTTTATTTTTTTTCTGGTAGAAGAGACATGTCATTTCAGTAGAAATGGAAGATTCCTATCAAAAAGGAAAGAAAACAGCTCAGATTGAAGAGATTAAGTCTAATGTTACTGCCACAGAAACAATGGCAGTAACACAAGCCTCCAGGCTTGATGTCTACTATGAGTTTAGCACTATGTCTGCATCAATATCCAAACAATATATTATTTGTCTCTGGCCTTGGATGTTAAACTAGGTTGGGGATATGGAAAGGAAAGGAAAGGAAAGGAAAGGAAAGGAAAGGAAAGGAAAGGAAAGGAAAGGAAAGGAAAGGAAAGGAAAGGAAAGGGGGAAGACAGAGGTGGGGAGAGAAAGTAAGATCCAAGAATTACTGCATCATTATAATTGTTGGGATAGGTAATATATAATATCGGTAATAATAACAAGACCCTAGGGAATGGCATGGAGCTGGGGCAGGGGAGGGTCAAGCTGGGAAAGGCAGGGAAAGGTTCTTCACCAAGAGGGTGGTTTAGCATTGGAACAGGCTCACCAGGAACATGGTCACAGCACCAAGCTTGATGGAGTTCAAGAAGCGTTGGGACAATGCTCTTAGACATACATGTATAGTTTGATTTTTAGGTAGGTCTGTATGGAGCTGGGTGTTGGAATTGAAAGTCAGTGTGGCTCCCATCCAACATGGGATATTCTGTTATGTTCTGGTAGTGGGTTTTCCAATTCCTTTTCCCAGACTTCCTGTCTATATCCTTAACAAAAAGGGTTGAGGCAGCTTGGATGGGATTGTGAACTCCACAAGATGAAAAAATACTTTAAATAAAAAACAAACAAACAAAAAAAGAAACCACAACTCATTCTCCCCACTCCCAACCCTCTGCAAGCTTTGTATGTGTAAAATACAGATGACAAATAGCAACATCAGAACAGAAGGAGCAAGTGGTCTTCCTGTTCATTTCCCCTGCCTTTGAAGAATCCAGTCCCCAAAAACTTATTCTTCATCAGTGTAGTTCCACTGAATTCAAAAACAAAATTTATATTTGTGTTTATGCAGCGTACAGTCTTTCAGGCTTTTCATCCATGAACAGATGCAGCAAAGTGAAAGCATCCAGAACCATAGAGGTACTGCTCTCCATGGTGGATTTCCATGGCATTTTTCATTCCATTTCTCTAGATTTTATTTCCACTGAAATTATGAGGTAATTTAAAGGGTGCTTTTAAGGCTTCTTATTCAGTGTGAGATTAATGGGAACATTCAGCCTTGAGATTAACAAAGTATACACCTACAGATGAGGTAAAGTTTGAGCTCTGAAGATCTTGTTCAGTAGAAGGGAGGAATGTTAGCTGCTGCTCCACTAATTAATGCTTAAATTACCCTTGGGTAGTAGGTAGTAGGTAGCATATCTTTACAATCTGGTAGCTCTAAATTTCACACCTAATTGTAGCAGTGGGAGTTAGAACATAGGTTGAAGACATAATGAAATTACCACAGGGAGGAATAGACTAATGAACTGAAGTCCAGCAAAAAGTTATAGCTACATTGATGTCATCTTGAAAATCTGTAAATAACAACTTTGAAAACCATTGAGGGCACTAGACAATGGATTTTATGTGTATATAAGCATGAAATGTAGATTGGGAGGAATAATTGAGTTTGCTATATTGTTAAGTATGTACTTGGAAAAAAATCACTTGGTCATCATGCACACCTTTTTCATCTTATTTGCATTTTTAATGCAGAAAACCACAGAATATCTCCTCAATCATACTGAATTGGTTTGTGTCAAATAGTGGATATACAACTTTGTAAGTTTTAATTCTTCATCAAAAAGTTGAGAGAAAAAAATAATATTCCTCTAGTTGCTTTTGGTATTTGGAATTTCAAAGTCAAACTTTCCCAGTTTTATGAAGAACTCTGAATTCTTCTTTTATTGAGTGGTAATTGTAAAACATCTTATTAATGAAGTGGCCTATCTTAAATATAATTATCTTCAGTTAATAAAATACAGATGAGTGAATCCAGTGCTTTAGCATATTTAGCAGAAAACTGCTCTCTGCAGGTGTCTTCTTCAAGGTCTTTTAACAGGATTTTATAGTTTTATTATTATTAAGTTCCTGTTCTGTGGAAATGTCATATGAATATCATCTATGATCCTTTGCTTGCTGTGTGTGTTTGACAAAATGCCCCTTGACCTTCCAGAAGGTTGCCACAGCATTTACTTGTTACATAAACTAAAATGCAATTGATGTGACTATACCTATATAAACTTTGAAAACCTCATCTTCCTAGGTACTGCGGACTTCTTCATGGATTATAGCTACATAAGCTGCATCAACTATATCAATATCACCTATATCAAAGTTTAAGCTTTATCCAAAACCTGAACATTATCTAATCAATGAATCATTCTAATAGTGAGTTCACTAGTCACCTGTGCCAGTACCTCAGTACTCACCATCACAGTTCTTTCATAATATCCTATCCTTTTTGCTGCAGATTTGCTGCTCCATTACTTCTTCACAGAATCACAGAATCACAGAATTTCTAGGTTGGAAGAGACCTCAAGATCATCGAGTCCAACCTCTAACCTAACATGAACAGTCCCCACTAAACCATATCCCTAAGCTCTACATCTAAACGTCTTTTGAAGACTTCCAGGGATGGTGACTCCACCACCTCCCTGGGCAGTCCGTTCCAGTGCCTCACAACCCTTTCTTGTCCTATACAACACTGTAATGCAGGAAGTAAGTTACTTTTTCCTTGTTCCACAGCCTTTTTTGTAATTAAAGCTATCCTCATGACCTGATTCATTTTATATATATATATATACATATTTATTTATTTATTTATTTTTAAAGGTTAAAAAGCTGTCCAATCTTGTATCTTATATTCTGTTGCCTAGACCTCTGACCGCCTGCTGATATCCTCTAAGCTGTATCCAGTTAATTCACTTTCTTGGACCACAGTTACCAAGCCTGCATTATTTGTATGAGGGCTGTAGCCTTGATAATTACAGCAGGGAACAGGTGTTCAGCCTATGATGCTCTATAATTCTCAGCTCCCTTTCTGCAGGTCTGCTAACTAGGCATTTTTTTTTTCCATCCTGTCTCCCCTGTCCTATATGTATGTGGCTATTGTTGGCTAGCACCAATTTTCACTTTGTTATCAGTATATTGTCCTGAAATTTAGGTGCTGTCCCTCTCACCTTGGTGCAAATACACTTAACATCCTCTGCTCCACCATCCATGTAAATTAATGAAGTGAGTGAATAGATCCTAACTCAGTACAGGCTTCTGCATGTCCCCCAAAACACTCTTTCACTATGTTAAATGCTCTCTGACTATAGTTATCCAACTAGTTTCGCATCTAGCAGTTAAATCAACCTCAGCTTCCCATCTTTTTATGAGAGTATTTTATAATATTGTAGTATATGATATGTATTGCTTCTGCAGAATGTTTGCAAATAACTTGCTGGAATATTTATGTCATGGTTTTCTCAGAACTAAGCACAAGCTGGCTATATTTCTTTAGTTTCCTTATGCTCATTTTTTCCCACCCATTAACACTTTACTTACTATATTCACTAATAATACATTAACATTTTCTAACAATAATTTAGTATTTTCCCATTTTTTTTGTGCTTCACTCCTCCTTGATGATTTTGCAAAAATATTTTTCAGCATGTCCTTTAAGTATCTCAGGAAGAAGTTCAACAAGTCACAAAGTTTTGAAAATATGTAACTCTAAACTTTTCATTTCCTGATACCTTACCACTTTTTTGTTGTTACTATTAATTAATATTAGGTAGCTACATGCTTGCAAATTATTGTTTTAAAGAAGGCTCATGAAAGACATGACACATTTCAGCTTTCTCAGCATTCACTAAAATATATTAATACCTTTCTCCACTTGTTACCAAATTCACATTTTCCCTGATCTTTTTCTATGTATGAATGTATTTTGTTGACTCCTGTATATCACAGGATTTTACATTTCAATCAGTTATCGCTGTATTTTGCCAACAATTGATAGCACTAGATTGAGGCCATTTTCCAAAAGAGCAGTTACTGGGTATAATGTAAAGATATTAAGAACTGGATAATGATAACTTTCCTTGGTAATTAATTACAGCACATAAAACATGGTTAATAATTTGTACTTTGTTTTTTTTTTTTTTTGTTTTTTTTTTGTTTGTTTTTTTCTTCTGACTCTGGTGATTAATCCTCTCTTTCGTATGTTCCCTTTGCTAGATTAACTGCCAGTTTTTTCTTTAGATGAATACTTAGAAACTATGATCAGGTCATCCTTCAAACTGCATTTCATCTCAGAAATCAGACAGAATTCTCCCAGCAAAGATCTATCCCCCGCTATACACTGTGAATTCATCTGTTTTTATTCACTGCTTCCCATCCAGGCATGGAAGAAAAAGATTATTAAATCAGTTCTATTATGGTGGTTAAAGGATGATCAAGGTTGTGAAATATGAGTGTAAGGGTTAAAAGTGTGTTGATGGGCTAAGGTGTAAGATTCAGAGACAAGTGGTACTAAAAATGTGACAGGACAAGGTAAGAGTGGAGTACGGCAATGCTAGTCCTCTGCTGGGACTAAATAAAGAATCTAGAGAAAATCACAGCTTTTTTTTTTTTTTTTTTTTTTTTTTCCTCCCTGCTGTTTATGTGTTTATTTGACTACTTAGTCACCCTGAACTTTTTGGCTGTGTAGGTAACACCTGTTCAAAAACTTTAAATTTCATTAACATTCTGAAAATCTGAAGATTTACAAAATAACTGTTTTCTTCCATTCAGATCATTTTCAGAAGGTGAGTAAGCCTGCCTGAACACTTTGTTTTGACACATATCCCTCACATGTCATCCTAAATTTCTGTTTTTGTGGTTGAATTAATAAAGATATAGTAATGTTTGGCAAGCATCTAAAAAAATCATAAGCCAAGACTAAAATATAAATTCTTCCACATAAGAAATGTGTTGATTCTATTGTTATTTAAAGGGATTGCTTTAATTACTTCCTAAAACATTCTTTGTAATATATACATGTAGGAATTATGTACAGAACATATGGCAATTTTGATTTCATGTACATTTAGAAAAAAAAAAAACAACGATACGAGACTCTAATCCAGGGCTAGAAAAGTACATATTAAGAAAGTAATGAAAATAACCAATAATTACTTTTCATTCCTTTTATTTATCAGTTTTATGGCTTATTTACATTGTGGTGATAATTCAAACTGTCTATATTTGAATTAACATCTGAAGTGACCTTAGCTGCAATGCAAGTGGTTGTATTGAGAAGCGTGGCGACCAGGACGGGAAAACAGGGAGTGGCACGTCAGAAGGGTGTGGCGTGTCAGTTGGCGCGGCAGTTTGCGCAGGCAGGGCGAGCAGGGAGAGCAGAGCACTACCCCCGCCCATACGGACACCTCCTCTAACGGCGGTCTACTGCTAGCTCAGCTGCAATGGTGTACACCAGGCACAGTGTGCTCTCCAGGGAGTCTGTACACACCCAGACCAACTGCCTGCTCAAAACTGCAGCAGTTCAGGTCTCCGGGTGCAGGGAGTGCCTGAGCCTGTTGCTACCACCTGCGGGGGGCGGAGAGACTGTGTGAGTGAGGCGCGAGCAGGTGGATGACCTGGTCCGCCTCGTGGCAGAACTCAAGGAGGAGGTCGACAGGTTGAGGGATATCAGAGAGCGTGAGCGCGAGATAGACTTGTGGAGCAACTCCCTGTGCTGCCTGAAGGGCAGGCCCTGGGGTGAGACACCCCAAATGGGGGTGGACCCCCTGCCCTGTTGCTGTCGGGCAGAGGCAGGGGACCTAGGAGTTGAGGAGGAATGGAGACAGGTCCCTGCTTGACATCGCAGTGGCTGAGGGAGCTGGGTTTGTTCAGCCTGGAGAAAAGGAGGCTCAGGGGCAACCTTATCGCTCTTTATAAGCACATTAAAGGAGACTGTAGTGAGGTGGGGGTTGGTCTGTTCTCCCACATGCCTGGTGACAGGACGAGGGGGAATGGGCTAAAGTTGCGCTGGGGTATTTTATGTTGGATATGAGGAAGAACTTCTTTACTGAGAGGGTTGTGAGGCATGGAATGGGCTGCCCAGGGAAGTGGTGGAGTCACCATCCCTGGAGGTCTTTAAAAGATGTTTAGATGTTGAACTTAGTGATATAGTTTAGTGGAGGACTTGTTAGTGTTAGGTCAGAGGTTGGACTCGATGATCCTGAGGTCTCTTCCAACCTAGACAATTCTGTGATTCTGTGGTTCTGTATTGCAAAAGTAGAGTTAGACCTACATAGAAATTGTGTAGGCTAAATCCACAGGCTAGCTTAGTACTAGCAACACAAAATGGTTGCATCATCCTCTTGGAGTCCTTGGGACTCCATTGCATTACAGGGTTAAACAGGAATGTACAGGCAGCATTATTTTACTACTGGTAGGTACTTTTTGAAATGAAAGTCCCATTTAACCTGAGGTGGAAACCTACGTGTATACGTGAGAAGTATAACTCTTTTTGTTCCACAAGCCAGCATTGCACTAAAAACATGACCGTGAAATGGTCAAGCACTTCAGTAATATTTATACTTCCATTGGCTCTCGATTTCTGTGTTACGTTATTCGACCATCAACCTTTTTTATACAATATAACACATAATCAAAGCAGGGAGCTAAGCACCTTTTTTTTTTTCTTTCTTTCTTTCTTTCTTTCTTTCTTTCTTTTTTTTTTTTTAAACAAGCGTAGTCTTTGATCATTTTCCATTTGATCAAAGTGTGCTTTGATGTTTTTTTGAAGAAGTATGAAATTACTAGAATAAAAATATAGAATTTGATTCACAGTTTTACCTAAAGAAAATAAATGAAAGAGCTGGAATGGTAGTTTGTAGTAGGTAAGGCTGAAGTTGTACAAGTAAGTGGGGGAGAAAAAAAAACACAAACCCATAAATAAAAAGGAAGATAATGTAGTTTTAAAGAAAAGTAGAAACTGGGAAAGCAAGCTAAATATAAAACATATTTCTTCCAGTAAATGTGTCACTAACTGCCAATCAAAATGCAATAAATGTTCTTTTGGAAAGAAATGTATACTTGTGAACATCAAAGTGCAAAATATATTGCTGATCCATGCCTGAACATTTACCACAGTTGGAATAATTTCATTGTAAAGAATGCAAGAAAAAGAGGAAGAAAAGGCTAGGGGAAAACAAACAAACAAACAAACAAAAAACACCACACAACAAAGTATATTTTCAGCCTTCTGTGTTGCTTTTACAGTTGCATATTCAGTAAGATGTTTTGTTGTTGGGTGATAACTAGACTGGAACTTAGAACTGCTTTAGGTAATGTTCAAACTTTTTTTTTTGAAGTCATCAAAATGAATGCCTAGTATGTCTGTAATTTTGCATTGAACTCATAGTTTTCTGGCCTGGAATATGACCTTTGTTCATATTCAGTGATAAAAATTTCGTACGTCTTTAACATTCTGTTCTTTGTTTTGAGAGTTTTTTCCTTCTATGGTTCTGATGGCAGTGTTCTGGTTTCTTTGCAGGCCTAGTTTTCTATTGTCATAGATTTGATCTTAAAATGTTCCAGCTGATTCCTTTTATGGTTATGCTTTCTAAAGAGTGAAACTTGCTTTTTATTCTGTAGTTAAAAACAACAAAAAACACCACAACCAAACAAATCAAACAACCCCACCCCATGAACAAACAAAACAACAAAAACTGAAGCAGCCAAACTTCAGGAATATGAACTAAATAGAACAATCAATAGGAAGTGCAGAATAGTAGATTGACATCAAAAGAAGTACGACCAGAATGTCAAGAGAGGTGATTCTGACCCTCTACTCTGATCTCATGAGACCCCATCTGGAGTACTGTGTTCAGCTCTAGGGCACCCAACAGGACATAGACCTATCAGAATGAGTCCAGAGGAGGGCCATGAAGATGATCTAGGGGCTAGAACATTTTTCCTATGAAGGCAGGCTGAAGGAATTGTGGTTGTTCAGCCTGCAGAAGAGAAGGCTCCAGGGAGACCATATAGTGGTCTTCTAGTACCTAAAGGGGGCCTACAGGAAAGCTGGGGAGGGACTCTGTCAGGGAGTGTAGTGATCAGACAAAGAGTAATGGCTTTAAACTAAAATAAGGTAGCTTAAGATTAGATATTAGGAAGAAATTCTTTATTGTGAAGTGTGCTGAGGCACTAGAACAGATGGCCCAGAGAAGCTGTGGATGCCCCATCCCTGGAATTGTTCAAGACCAGGTTGGATTGGCCTTTGGGTGACCTGCTCTTGTGAAAGGTGTCCCTGCCCATGGCAGGGAGGTTGGAATTAGATGATCTTTAAGGTCCCTTCCAACCCAAACCATTCTATGATTCTATGACATAGCAGAAAAACAATACACAGAACAAATAATGCAATACTTTTATAGATAATATTTGTTACCTATTTCTGGGTACTATAGTGGCATATGATAACTACTTTTGCTAGTTTTTATTGGAAAACCATAAGTACAGATTTGTATATGAAAAGTTTTTGCAAGAAAACAGATCCACCTGACATTTCAAATGGCTAAAGAAAACTAGTAAAACTGGAGACCTTCTGCAATGAGATTTTACGTGAGAAATTATTGAGTATTTTATTTGAAATTAAAATCATAGGAAAACATAAACACAAAGATTTTAACTTGAAGGATAAATATAGTACCATATAAATGTACTCGGTATCAGTGGGGATTTTTAATGGTAATATGTTGGATATGCTTAGATTCTGGTGCAAATCCCATTGGAATTTTCTTCCAGTTACTTCAAAGGATTCAAGCTAGTTTATAAGCCTCTGGCTTACATCATACCTGCTCTGATAAAGGAAAAACTTAGTCTAGACAGATCCCTTCTTCAGGCTGAAGGCACAGATGAGAGAGATCCTGGGCCTAGGGAACCTGCTGAAAGCCTGTAAGACAGGAATACCAAGTGTTTGCAAAACTAGTTGCTATACTTACAGATGTAGCAAGTAGTTTTCTTTACATGTTTTGTGAATGACAGATGTTTCCAAGGGATTCACACATCTATAAATGATTTATTGTGGTATTCTGGTCACTCTAATAAGGTAACAAGAATAACATGCATATTCCCCCATACATCTCCTAAATTGCTTTCATATATTTTTTTTTTCTGTTACAGAAAAACTATGTAAGAATGGTCTCCGTATTCCTATTTCAAAACATTTTTTTCTGTTTAGAAACTCATTACTACTTATGTGAAAGAAATTTATTTTTTTGTGATGCAAAATTTGTAGTGCCTCAAGCTTGCAGTCAGATTACTATTCTTGCAGCTGTGTTTATAGAAAGCAACACTGATGCAATTGCTGTCAAGTTGAACCTAGACTTTTTTTTTTTCTGAAATTTATCTGCAAATGTGCCCACTACTTGCCTTTCCTACTGTGTTTGACATTATCATGGTGCCACATTCAAAAAGTTCCAGTTTCTTATTACTGTCCACTACAATTTATCAAGCACACTGAAATGAGAAGCATAAGACAGAAAGTTTTTGATGCCCTTGAGCTCGTGAAAAGTGAAATTCAGTCATCTGAAATTCAAACTGCAGTTGTAGCTGGATATTACAGTGTCATTTGGTTATTTTGTTTTTAAGCAGGGAATTATTTTGCATATATTTTGGTCGATGAGCACAGAAACCACATTAAGTCTGGAAAATGAAGAAATTCTGAATGAAGATAAACGTGTTTAATTCAGCACATTATATTTACCCTGACATAAGTATTGGTGGTGGTGAAAACTCCACAAAACCCATTCTATCTCTTGGTCTTTGGGTCTCTGAGCAATCACAGACTAATTCCTTGAAAGTGGGCTGGACACAGAAGCAGGACTTCCTGTGGTTAGTCATAGGAGCAAGTAAGTATGATCTTTGCCATTTAGCTTCACTGCTCTGTGTTCCTTTTGATGGTGGGTAGGGCATGTAAGAATGGATGAAGCTAACAACATTGAATGCTCTAAAATTGGTTGTATACATTCTGTGCTGAAAGAGAAAATGCATGTTTTTCAGCCCCTATGTTAATGAACTGTCTAGGGGCAACACACTAATTTATCATTAAGAAACATGAAGCTCCAGCAATAAGTAAAGCATTAAGCAATAAGTAAAGTGTTAGGACTCCAGGCATGATCAGGTAAGTGCTTCAGAGCCTGGTATGCTGATTTTAAAAGTTCAGCTGAGACACGTAATTGATTGTGTGATTCTGCTGCAGTGCAAAATTAAATGGGCTCACTAAAATGTCCTCCGTGTAAAAATAAATAAATAAATAAATAAATAAAAATAAAGTGCATTCCATATTTTGGAGATACAGGGGTCCCTTGCTTTATTTAAGGAAAAAGGTTGTGGCTTATCCTGTGCAAGTAGGTGTATGGGGTTTTATTTTTCTTCTGGGCAGGACACCTAAGAAAGACATTGCAGAGCATTTGATGACTGAGTTGTCGTTCCTTCCCTTTCACCTTAGTATATGGCTGAATGGAGAATTAACTCCAACAAACAAAGCTGATATAGAGAAACTAGAAAAGTAGAGCAAGAAACGGAGCAAGTTGAGAAAAAAAAAATGCAGGTTAATTTCCCCCTGGAGTGTAAAAAGATGTAGGGACATAACTGTGCCCTTACATAATTTTCTTCCTGCTCTGTTCCCATGGTATTACAGCTTTTTGCTCTCTTTCTACTGACTGCCAGAGAACTTTCAGTCTGACCCTACATTACTGAATCTCAGTAAGAGATTTATTCTTTATAACTGAAATCTGCACGCTTCCAACTGAAGTGTGTATCCATAAATGAATCACAATAAAATAAAAATAATTCAAACATTTTTAAGATGTGTATAATTTGAAGCTCAGAATGAGTATAATAAAATTGTGGGTCTCTTTAGTAAAGAAAACACCCAGATGGGATCACCGTCTACACTCCATATGGCACTCAATCCCTCTGCTCTGCATCTTGCTGTGCTCACAATGTAATCCATATGGACATTGCTTAATTGGTTTCTTATTCTGGCAACATTTACTATCTCTGTTCATATCTTCCCATCAAACATCTACTTATTGCTGAAAGAATGCGTTATTATATGTTGATTGTCTAGATTGTTAGAAATATAAAAGCATTAATTTCTTTCTGTATCTTTCAGTGCTGTGGCTTTGCCCGTTGCTGATGAGGCTGAGAATATTAGTGCACATCCAAGATGTGCAGTTTCAGCCAACTTGTGAGTGCTCATATGCACGACCTAAGCATAATTATGTGTGTTTTCTATTCAAACAGAGGGCTCCTAGGATGTGCAAGCAAAAAAACAGAGGGCCAGGAAGCTGTACGAAGGCCCTGGAGGTGCACCAAGTAGCTCTACATGAGTTTCTCCAGCTTTGAATGATGTGAAGATTTTAAGGGCAGCTCTGAGATTGCTTGTGTGACAACTGAAAATTCACAGATGAAAGAAATGAAGGACAAAAGTAAAGACAACTGTCACTTTGCTGAGGTTTCCAGTTTACAAGGTAAATTAGCATAGCCCATACACTGCAAGCTGAATGAGTGTGATCTGACTCTAACGGCAGGCTTGCAGTCACTAATCCCAAATCATACAAATTCCTGTTTAATGCTAACTACATCAATGTGTAAAAAACAAACAAAACAAACAAACAACAAAAAAACCCCACACCTATACAACTCATAAAATGTTGGCTCAGTGTGTATTAGTGATCCCAAACTAATATCCTTGTGTTCTTCAGAAATGGGGCAACTCTAACATATGCATTTTGCAGTTGTCTTGAGTGCTGTGTTTGGTTTTGATTATCCTGTCTCTAGAAAAAGTAATCCAGAGGATACAGTGCTGTATGATGAAATATCATAGGAATATGATGTACATGTATAATATGGAGATAATATATGATGATATGGAGGGACATGGAAAAGTTAAAGATATGGAAAAAGAGGTGGGGAGAAATTACAGTAAAGACTATATGGTAGAGTTGTAAAAGGATAAAGGGAAGGAAAAGAATATTTTAATTTACCTTTCATTACACAGTAAAAGCTCTAGTTCAGTGATACAGAAGCAATCTGCTTAAAGCTACAGTAAACACTTTGTACACGTTGCAATTAACCCACGGAACTCTGTCATTCTGTCATTAAGTGTTTCTATCGTAAATAGATTTGTGGGGTTCAGAAAGGAATCAAATATTTATAGTAAGAGTGGAAACATTCAGAAATTTGTTAGACATATATATTATTTATATCTATGGATAATTTATATTTATATATGAAAACATCTATCTATATCTTGTAGCTGTTTAACTAGCTGCTGGCCACTAAAACCTGTCCTGTCATATTTATACATTTTATATACATAAAATTTGTGTACAATTTATACATTTATGTTTATGCATTTATACATATATATTCCCTAACAAGAACAAACAACCACCCTGAGAGTTTTCTTGCATCTTTCTGAAGCTGTGCATAGTATTAGGGAGCATAAGGGAAGCCTTGGGACTGGTGACTCAGGAACTGAAAATTCATAAAATAGAGGCACGCAGAGAAAGAAAACAGCACCTTTTTTTTTTTTTTTGGTGGGGGGATGAGGGGGGAGGCATGCAGCATCTCTTCTATATAGCATAGCTTATAAAAAGGAAAATGTGTGATAAAATAGACCCTATTATATACTTCATTTTTATTACTGTCACGACACCTGATAAACTCAAGCTGTTGATTGTGTCTGTTTTGATGGCAAGCTATAACTGTTTCTTTTTATTCTCCTTGCCCTTCCCCTCTGACTCTAAGAGTAGTTTAAACAGTTTACCACTATAATCCATGTGACATTTTCTCACTATATTTGTTTTCAGGTATATTGTATTCACCTATAGATTTACTGTTGTAAATGTTTTTTTTCAGGCTCCAGACTTGTTTATACTGTACAAACTCCTGCATGTACCTTGGCAGCCTGCATGTATCAACATTGCTACTATATAAGAGAATCATAGAGCAAGTTAAGGTTGGCAGGGCTCTTTGGACATTGTCTCCTCTGAACTCCTGCTCAAAATAGGCTGAGAGAGAGCAGGTTGGTTAGGGCTGTGTCCAGTCAGGTTTTGAGTATCTCCAGGGACAGAGACTCTACAAACTCTCTAGGAAACTGGTGCAGGTGCTCAGTCACCCTCACAGTATTTTTTTTTTTCTTGTGTTTAAACAGAATTTTTCTGTATTTTAGTTTGTGCTCATTGCCTCTTATCATTTGGTTCCACGGAGAAAAGTCTGGCTCTGTCTTCTTTACTCCCCCCATCAGATATTTATATATACATTGAAGATCACCCTTGAGCAATTTCTCCTCCAGAATAATCAGTCACAGCTCTCTCAGCCTCTCCTCATATGACAGAAGCTCCAGTCTTTCAGTCATCTTTGCAGTCTTTTGCTGGGCCCACTCCAGTATGTCTGTCTTGTACTGTGGAGCCCAGACCTAGACACAGAGAGACATAGACACTCCAGAGGCATCTTGCTAGGATTGAGCAGAGGGGAAGGATCATATCCTGCGGCCTGCTGGCCTCCTAGCACAGTCCAAGAGGCTGTTGGCCTTCTGTGCCATGAGGGCACATGGGCCTGGGCCTTATGTTCCCCTTGTTGTCTGCCAGGACCCACAGGCTCTTTTTGACAAGGCTGCTTTCCAGCCTGTTAGCATGCAGCACGTACAGGTGCAAGGAGTTATTCCTCTGCAGGTGCAGAGGGGCAGGTCTTTGTTTTTCCCTTTGTTGTATTTCATGAGATTTCTCTGTTCCCCCTGACGGTTGGGGTGCAACACTGGTGTGTCTTGGATTGCTGGTGTGCTTTTGTGTTGTCTCATCAAAAATACTCTGGTTGTTCAAGTCCCTCGTGAGGACCTGAGCCTGCAAATGTGAGACTACTCCAAGTTGTCTGAAGAAGGTCTCACCTACTTTATCAGGCAGTCTGCAGCAGGCACACACACCATAACCCACTTTGGTCTGCCTTCTATTCCTGACCCACAAGTTGTCAGCTGCCTCATCATCCATCTCAGGGCAGATCTCTATGGATTCCTGCTTCTCTCACATAAAGGCTGACCCTCCCTTCTTGCTGTCCCATCCTGTCCATCCTAACGTGGAATCTGTATCTATCTACTGCAGCACTTCACTTGTGTGAATTATCCCACTCTGCCTCTGTGGTAAGTTCATACCCCTGCAACTGCACACTGACATCTAATTTCTTGTTTGCTCCCCATGCTGCACACTTTATTGTACAGTCACTTCAGAGAGACACCCAGCTGTGCTCATTTCCCAGAAAAGGTACAAGTGCCTTCCTCATGATACGTTCTTTTCTTGAAGGCACTCCCTTATTTCTGTGCTTACACTTGAAATGGACCTCTTTCAGCCCTGATTTCTTGATTATGAGGATACTCCAGTTCACATCACCCTTCAATATTTGTTTGCCAACATGGTTTGCTTGTGAGTTGTTGCCCCTCTCCCTTGTTCCAACTTTAAAGCTCACCTCTCTAATTTGCACAGCCTGTCAGCAAAAATAGTTTTGACCCACTTTTTAAGGGGGACCCTGTCCTTAGAATTCATCAATTTTTGAAGAGAGTCTCAGAGTAAAATAAATAATCCTTATTTCCAACACCTGCTACTCAACTGGTTGTTGGTCTCACAACATCTGTGGGTCACCAGCAGGCTGAGGAGAAAACTCTCTGTGTCTCATGCTCTTGATTGTCACCCCCAGCGCCACATAGTATAGTCACACTTGATATGCTTCAGGTTTTTTTCTGGCATGTGAAGAGCAGCAGAGATAACTGTCCAAGGCTCAAGCCTCATCAGTCTTTTTGCAATGTTTGAGCCCCTGCAAGGGGCTGCTGGGGATTGTGACCTGCAGTGTGTCACCACCACTGCTGAGCAATACATATAATGTCCTCAGCAGAGTTTCAGGTCATCCCCTGCCACACCACCTCCCGTGTGCCCTTCTGCATGAATTGATGCCTCTATTAGCTGCCTCCGTTATATGCAACATTATATGCAATAATCCACCACTAGACTAAATGAATTGCAAGTCTGAGATAGCAAGTTCCTGGATATTATCTTTGTAATTCTGCAAAAGTATTTTTCCTCTCCTTGATTACAGTGTCAGAATAATTTTTTATTGTTGCACAGCAGGGAACTGTATTGTTTATTCAGTAATAAGTTAGGTCTGGAGAAAGAAAAGAGTGAGGGCAGGAATGGGTATGATGATCTTAAATATAAGCAGAATATCTGACTTGCAAGAACCTGATCATACCCAAAAGCATGTATTAACCCGTTTCATACTCAGGGAGGTGTGGCAGAGAACAATCAAAAAGGGGACCACAAAAACAAATACAATTCTTAAAGCTTTTTTTTTTTTTTTTTTTTTTTTAACTTTTCCTAGAGATCTCACTTCCAAGTGGAGAAGAGAGAATAGCCTTTAAAATGGCATTTTGCCACAGGCACTAGGGAGCATTTATACTCACTTATTTTCATGAGTAATGCTACAATTTGTTATTGTAGCAGACCCTTCTGTCATTGTTCTCTACACTTGTATTTTTAGCATCTGAATAATAAGTAGTATATAAACATAATAATGTATGAATAGCTGAATAGCTACCAAATGAGAAATCTTTCCAAAACCAACCAACCAAACAAACAAAAGAGCCACCTCGTTATCACTGAGGAATAGGGAGCTACCTTTTGATTTTCAGGTATGCTTAGGCTCTTTTATTTGAGTTAAGTCTTCTTTATTCTGGTTAATGCATCATGGTTCCAGATGTCTTTGAAGTAGAATTTAGACATTGGTCTTAATGAAAGCACTGTTGGACCCTGAGTTTTTCAAATATTCTGGAAAAACTCACTCCTCACCATAAATGCCCAAGCAGATGTTTTGGACAACATTTTTATACCTTGGGTAATTTACTGAGCTTGCAGTAAAATCAGTAGATGATAGCAAGTCTAGTATTTGGTATTTGGTGCAATATAGCTCTTGCCAGTACAGTTTGATAGGTTCTATATTTATGCCTCTGACAAAGTAATGAAAAGTAAGATATGAAACTGCACTGTTTTCTTTTTTTCTTTTATTTTTTCCTCACAGATTTTCAGAGCACCAAAACTTTTCACTGATTACTTCATTGTTTTTTTTTGTTTGTTTGTTTTTGGTTTTTTGTTTTTTTTTTTGTTTTTTTTTTTTAAAAAAAAAAAAAGACTTCAGACAACAGGAAGGATAAATAGTGTTGAAGCCCGTGTGTCCAGTATTCATGACAAATACTGAAAAATTTATGCGGAAGCACTGTGTGTATCGCAATTTCACTTTATCATCTCTTGTACATGCAAAGGGAATGCCTTGTTGCTTAAGGCACACTATACTGGTGCTTTTTCTTTTTCATTGCAAAAGTCTAAATATAGTACAAATGTTAACAGGTCACAATTCCAGTACACACTGCGGTTAGACACATAATTATGCATATAGAATGGATTGAATGAATAGGTCAGAAATTAATCTGAGATGGGATTTTTATTTTAATATCTGCAAGTAGTTCTAATCACTGATTTTCAGGCTGTAAAAGGGTTTAAGTGGATGTGGAAAGGTTGTGCAGTCACCCTATGTGGAGATATTCAAAAGCTGCCTGGTCACGATCCTGGGCAACCTGCTCTAGGTGACCCTGTTAGAACAGGAGCATTGGACAAGATGACCCCCACAGGTCCCTTCCAACCTCAACTGTTCTTCGTGATTCTGTGAAAATATGTCAGTGGAATTACGTTTTGTTGTTAGGTTGTTTGTTTGTTTTCCCTCACAGCTGTTAAGAGCATCAGGCATGAATGCAGAGGCTGTTTTCACTTCAGGTTCTTTTGTGAGCCATTTGAAAAGCTGGGCATGGTTCTGTACACATATAAGGCCTACCACAATCAAGTGGTAGTAACAATATTGATCAATCGTTCCATGTTTGCTAAAGTGTGATAAAAGTCTAACCTCCATGAGGCATCATACATACAGTAGGCATTCTCTGCAACCTTAAAACAGTTTGCATAGCACAATAAAATAAAATTAAGCAATTCTGAGTTTGATGTGAATATGGCAACAGTTCAGACGTTTCTCAATAGTGTGAGTTGTTCATTAGTGTGAAAAATAAGTCTTTATCACATTTACATTCATCTTAGAAGTGTACAATGAGAGAAAATATCAAGAAAACATACAAAAGCTGTCTGTGTAACAACACAATAGCAGTTAAGAAATATAATACAATGAACACAACCAACTAGAATTATACTAATTAGAATGAGTTGTTGTGTCCATTAAAACAGTTGGTTATAAGCTATGGGTTACGTATTCTAGAGAGCAAAGACAACTGGGCAAAGGGCAGACAACCTTTCTATCTGCCAGAGTGGTCTATGTTCACTGGTCACCCGAGCTGAACATTTTACCGAATATTTAAGCACCTAAATACATGGTTCAACTATTGAGAATGGAAAGCTCTTATCCCTCTCACTGGTAATAACAATCCTTTTGAAAAATATTGTTTTAACTTTTTACACAGGAAAAGAGACTCAAAAAAATTAGTCATTGAGTGTAGTGTTCCACAGCTGTAGGCAAGCATTAAATACAATGTTTTCTATTCTCTTTTAGCAAGCCATTAGGGCTGCCATCTCATATTTTCAGCATGAAGCAGTGAAAAACAAACAAACAAACAAACAAACAAAAAAAACACAGGAAGAAATAAAAGAAAAAAAGCATTTAATAAACTTAAACATTTTTTTTTCCCACTTCTATCACTTAAACAAAAGCAGCATATTTTATTTGCATAGCTTCAGCAAACCTTGGACTAGCTGTTGTGTTTTTGAACTAATCTGTCAAACTTAAACTCACTGACTTTAGAGGTATTAGTTGGAATTACAGTAGTATTGCTCAATTCATAGTTCAGACTACTGCTGTGATACCATTAGAATATTTTTGTCTGCAGCTTGGGAAATAGGCAATGTTCCACAGTGTATCACAAGCACTTTCCAATACATTATGATACTTTCACTTCTACTTGCAGTTCTTGAAGAAAAGATGAAGACAGAAAAATGGTCTGAAAGTCAGACTAGAAAAGCTTGTCCTGCTTTAGATAGTAGTACTTAATATAGAGTTTGCAGTTTTCTGAATTATCTTCCACACTTTAGCACTGAAAACTTCATTAAAGTGTTTTGCTGCCTATAGAAGGAACTTTCAGTCTACTTTATTTGAAGTTTAACTGAAGCGTATGGTTTTCCTTTCTTCTCTTTCATGGCCAATTAATTTTCCTGATAAACCCAATCAATTCTGTAACCACTAACCAATGTTACTCCATTAGACCAAGAGTTAGAAGGTGTTCCCAAGCCATGTCTTTGTGAACTCTGCTAATAAAATGTTCTTTCTCAACACTGATGAGGGCCAGTTGGTTCAGGGACTTCTGTTCATTAAAGCAAAGCAAAATTTAGTAATTTTGCACACAAACTACAGAGCATTTACTCCTTATCAGGGAGTGAGGTGGTAGGAGAAGGAGTAATGGCTTTAAACTAAAAACAGGTTTTAAAATATATCTTAGACTAGATATTAGGAATAAATTTACTGTGGAGGTGGTGAGGCACTGGAACAGATTGCCCAGAGAATCTGTGGATGCCCCGTCCCTGAAAAAGTGCAAGACCAGGTTGGATGGGGCTTTGAGCAGCCTGGTCTAGTTAGAGGTGTCCTTGCCCATGGCAGGATGTTGGAACTAGATGATCTTTAAGGTCCTTTCCAAGACAAACTATTCCATGATACTATGTGTGTTCAAACGTAACTACCAGCTTTTTGAGAATAGCTGTGTGGTGCATGACATGGTACCGCATGTAGCACTTCCTGCTGTCAAACTGGGCTCTGAGGACTGCTCCAAGGCTGGTGTGAACTTGCTAATAGTTCCCAGAGGTCTGTTCCAAGACGGGGTTTGGCATAATGAGAGGACTTGTGCTGTATACATCAATCTTCATCAGAAGATTAGAAGGCAGGATGGCTGAAGGTGATGCCAGAGAAAATGGTGCAAGTTTCACTTTTCTGGTAATGTGCGAAGTTCCTCAAAGGAGAAAAAGAGAGACTGCATTTCCTATTAACATTCAAAATCACAGAAAGATTTACAAAGAAAGACAGAGATTGACTTTAGGATTGCAAATAGTATTGACTTAAGGATTGGTCATAGCTGCCGGATAATTACAGAGGCTGAAGTAACAACATGATTTAAGGAAGAAATATGAGCTATTTGGAGAGGAATTGCACCTCCTTTCCCTCCAAGGTAATAATTTTTGTAAAGAAATAAAGGGACACAGATGAAGTGTTCTATGCAGGAGTGACAGCTGTGAATTTTCATGGAAAACATTTTGCGCTTTTTATTTTTATTTTATTATTATTATTATTTTTAATACCTAAACATCAAATCCCAAGAATGTCTATTTGATGTGTGTGTCATGTTTCGGTGGCCCATAATTTGTGAAGTGTTGAGAGGAGCAGAGACTCAGACTAGCCTAGTACTTTAATGCTCTGATGCTCATATTATTTACTTGGTAGGTGAGAGAATCACATTTGGAATGCCTTACTCACAATAGATGCTTAAATCCATTACATTTGTTTCAAGTAATGCTTCTGTTAGGCTACTTATCATCACAGAGTAAAATCTACTTACTCAACTTTTTGGGAGATTTCCCACATTTTGTAAGTAATTCAATATGTGATAAAACCCTGAACTTTCCTGGCTTAAACTTCCAGCTTCCTCATACCAGATGGAGCAGCTGCAGTCTTACTAACCCCTCTTCTTACTCTTGTCCCTCTCTTTTTCCTCACTTCTTTTTTTGAAAGTTTCACTTATTAGAGAGAGAAAGTAATTGTAAATCATACAAATGATTTATGAACTTGATCCATCATGAAAGATTTTTTTAATTGTCATTATTTTTTTGTATATTCAAGTATCCCTTGATCTGTAAGGTGGATTTTTTCTTTGAATCTCTGTTCAAAATATTTATCCAGGAATTGTATGGCCCAAGAGCTATGTGACGAAATGGGTGGAGACATCAGTGGAACATCTTCAAATTAATGATGGTTTACAAATTTCCTGATCTAGAGGTGGCATCTGAATAAAGAGATTTGATAATATCTCACAGGCGAATTTTGTACAGACAGTTTCAGTGACTCTAGAATTCCTAAGGATTATCCAAACTTTCAGGTAAGAGAGAAATTTCTACTGATCTTGAGATAATTAATACATAGAAATTTAGTCCAGAGCTTATTGAAAAATGATTAAGTTTAGAGAATTGTTATCTCAAGTCAGGTACAATACGAATAATTTTCTTCATTAATCATTTTTACAAATTCCGATTTCTCTGTGGTTCAGTAATGCATGCACCTTTGTTTGCTCAGTTTTTCGCTGAAAATTCATGCAAACTTTTTGTTCATACAAATATTTGCAAAGAGTTTTTATGCATGTGAATAATGTTACTGGCAAACAGGGGTATTCATCCTAGTTAGCTCTCCTATATAAAAAAGTTTTATGCCTATGAATTAGGGCTTGGAAGTCAGAGAGAGACAAGGGATATTTTAAAATATAACAAATAAATTGGCATGAACTAACATGAGCAGAAAAGTTGGAATCATTGTCCTATAATAACAATAAAGAATCACTAAAAGAGCTGTTTTCTGCTACCAGGAACTAATATTTTAGTCTGAGGAAAACAATACTACTCTGAAGCATTTGGTTGGTTAGCTAAACCTTGATTCCTTGGAAGATGATGGAACAACTAATCCTGGAAACCATTTCCAGACACATGAAGGACAAGAACAGAAGCAGTCAGCATGGATTCAACAAGGGGAATCCATGTTTGGCATAAATAATAACCTTTTATAATGAAATAGCTGGCTTGCTAGATGAGGGAAAAGCAGTGGTTATTGTTTGCCTATACTTCAGTAATGTTTTTGCCACTGTCTCCCATAAGATCCTCATAGAGAAGCTGTTGAAGTATGAGCTTGATGATCAGACAGTGATGTTAACTGAAAACTGTCTGAAAAGCTGGGCCCAGAGGGTGGTGAACAATAACACAAAGTCTAGTTGGAGGCCAGTAATTAACAGTGTTCCCTAGGACCCAATACTGGATCCAATCCTGTTCAACATCTTCATTAATAATCTGATTAATTGCTGGTGACACACAACTGGAAGGAGCACCCTGGAGTTGTTCAAGGAAATGTTGGGCCTGCCACTTAGGGACATGGTTTAGTGTGTGACATTGGTAGTAGGGTGATGATTAGACCAGGTGATCTTGAAGGTCTCATCCAACCTTAATGATTCTATGATTCTATATGTCAGAGGGACCTCAACAGGCTGGAGAAATGGGCTGACAGGAACCTCAGGAAGTTCAGCATGGGAAAGTGCAAAGTTGTGCACCTTGGGAGGAGTTACTCCATGCACAAGCATATGCTGAGAGCTGCCAAGCTGGAAAGCAGCTTAGCAGAAAAGGACTTAGAGGTCTTGATGGGTGCATGACATTCTCTTATAGACAACACAGTATGACTCTACCTGCTGTAGATGTTTATAGCAACATCCACAGTTCAGTATATAGGTATCACTGAATTTTATCTATTTATAATAGTTCTTGCTCAGTTCTTGGAATTGCAAAAAATATTGAGATCTCTCACTACTTTAGAATAAGCAAATTAAATAAATTAAATAAAAATGAAATACTTTAACATATAAACCATGTAAAGCTCATTAAAATATGATAAACAAAAACACAAACAAAAACCAAACCACATCTTACTTTTCTATTTAAAAAAAAAAAAAAAAAAGTAGATGTAGGAATTTCAGGGTCAAGGATGAAACCCTAGGTTTAAAGATCTATGCCTGCTACTGAAATGGGTCATGTCAAGCCAAGGAAAGGGAGGAAAAAGGGTTAACAAGTTGTTTTCTATGACATTAGTCTTCAAGTGTAATGCTTGTGGCATCTGGACTCAGACTGTGATTTAGAACTTTTGTGTCATGGCTAATGATATGGTGATCATAACTAAAACATACATTTTAATATTTACTAGCATCACAGTAATCTTAAATGTCATACATTATGCCTATATTTCAGACAGGAGAGATCTACAGTATTTCTTAACGTTAGCATGGCTTTTAACTCAACTGTAATGCACACAGATGCAGCTGTACATGATTTTTTCTCTGTTTTTCTTAGTTCAGCTGTAGTCCCTTCTATACCAATTGTCTGTTGTGCTGAAAAATATCACTGCTTGCATAAAGGTAGACCTGTTCCAAAGGGCTAGCACACTGCTTTGTTGTCGAAGTAGGTGTTTTCACTTACTATGAAATCCATACATTTCTACTTAGATATTTAAGCTTACAAATACTGGAACCTTTATCACATGCAATACATTATTCAAAATGAAGGCTTTTGAAAATGAATACTGGAATTTCACACACTTATTGTCACAGTTATGATATTCTCATGCTAATTCAATTTCTCCATGTTGCAGAATGAATTATGCATAGATTTACATTTCCCAAAGATTCTTCACACATATCTAGGCCTAGATTGTTGATCTCTCTTGAAAATATTGCAACAATTAGTACACTTGAGCGCATTTCCAGGGTCTTTCAGGTTCCAAATATATTACCTAATTGGCACAGCTCACAGCAAAAATTAATGCAAATTTTTATAACTTTTTTTTTTTTGAAAAGTTTACATTTCTTTTAAAGTTGAGGTCAAAGTTTGAGAGGAATTTGACAGGATTCAGCAAAAGTCAGCAGAAAGAGTAAAGTAAGCTGAGACAGCGACACAAAGCAACTTGGCTGGTCAACAGGCAGGGCAAGAAAGTCTGATCCGGCAGCAAAACTGCCTGCCTGAAGTCAGCAGTGGAGTCATACAGTCTTCTGTTAGTTGGCAGCAAAGGGTAGCTGAGCCAGCAAGTCACATCTCAAGGAGCAGAATAAAGGAAAATAATCAGGCTCCAAAACTCAAGACATCTTTGACCAAAGAAAACAGTAGTCTGGGGTAGTTTTGATAAGACTGTGTAGTAACTTAAGTAGAGGAAAAAGATGATGTGAGACAAGCCTCCCATTAAACGTGATATAAAAACACAAGGGAACAGAACCTGATGCCTCTCTCTTTGCCTGTGAATTGTGCAATCTGTGTATCTTAAGAACGGGCTCAGACTGACTAGGCATTTATGTTAATTATGTCTGACTTGCCTGCTAATGATCTGGTGGCTCAGTTACTAAAAATGCCAGAGCATATGCCTTTTGCCAAACACAACTACAGCTACATTAACTGTTTTAGCAATATGCAATCAATCTTTCCTGAATTCCGGCTGAACTGGTATGAAATATTCCTGTTTTCTGCTCCATTGCAGTTTCTGCTACTTTTTCTTTGGTGTATATCTAATTTTTTTTTTTTTTTTTTTTTTTTTTTTTTTTGGGGGGGGGGGGGAGGGGAAAGTGGGAGCTAACTCTGGAAATTCCACCTGTCTGTCTGCTTATTACTAAGAATTAGTTACATGTACATGTACATGTATAATCTGCCTTTTGTTTTTCTCAAAACCTCATCTTCAGGTTTCACATACTTCACAGAAATTAGTAGTAACCTTTCTGATAGCTGTAGTGTGTTAAAGTTCATGAAATACCTATGTAAAAATGAATGGTAACTGCACTTTATAATGGATTTCATACTTTGAGATCCCTGTTATATCATGCCTTTTTTGTGTCTCTATCAGTTTCTCTTGCTGCACATTACAATTTTTTTCTGTCTGCTGTAGTTTTGCTAAATTAAGAATCCACGTGAAACACAATTTCAGTGGTGTTGTACTGTGCTGAAAGGTGATGCCCGTAGGTTTAGCAGAGCTAAACCCATCCAACCTCTGTATCCTTTTGAATAACATTTAACTGCTTTCATTTCTTTGTTCATCAAACTGTTCAGTCACATACCTGTAATGTTAAATGCTGAAATACAATCTCACAAAAAAGAAGTTTAAACAGTTTGCAAGAGACACTATCTCTTTGTTCATTTTCATATCAGGCCATATCATAGAATGGCTTGGGTTGGAAGGGACCTTAAAGATCATCTAGTTCCAATCCCCCTGTCATGGGCAGAGATGCCATCCACTACATCAGGTTGCCCAACAGAATCATCACCAGAGCCTCATTAAACTGTGAAACATCACCAGACAAAGACTTCTGGAATGTCATGTTCACTAATACAAATTTAATATACACTATGACGTATTACACTATGCCTATTTATTATATTTCAGGTATACACTAACATGTTAGGTTCTCTAAGAATCCACTTTCAAATAAATGTGAATGATAATGTAGCATCAAACTGTTTTAGCCAGTATCTGTAAATATAGACCAATTTTGCAATTTTGTACTAGAATTTCAGGTTCTCTCCTCACTCTTTTGAATTAAACTTGCTCGTAAATGCTTAGCATATTTATTGGCATAACATTTACAGCATGTTTACAACCAGTTTCATTTCATTAGCCCTGAAGAGATCGGGCAGTTCGACTAGATCTTTGAAGGTCCCATCTCACTGAACTACTTTGTTCTATTTCCACTTTTGATTTTCAGTTCAAGATCACGTTATTCATTATTTCTTCTCTAAGGTATTTTTGATGGGGATTTTAGTGATCTTGTTTTCTAAGTCAAAAGCTAACAACCACATTTCCTTTTCCCATGTTCAGATAGATATCAATATCCAATCTATAATTCAGAAATATTCCCTCAGTGTGTACAGAAAGACTTCAGCCTTCTGCCCCTGATTTCAGCTTCTGGAGATTCAGGATACCTCTAGAAATCCACTTTAGATTTTCAAACATTTATTCTCTTAATACAGAGCATTGATGTGCTTGTTAAATTGAAAAGTATTGCAAAATGGTTGAATTTATGTCATCTAAACACAGATGTTAAATGTTTCGACTGGTGTGTGTTCCCACAGCTAATAATTTTTCTTTGTGAAGTTTCCTACTTTTTTTGTCTTTCAACTTTCCAAGTCTCCCCTTGTGATAATCTCTTGATCAGGTGTAACTGCATCTCAGTTTTCTTCTAGCTTCCTTTTGACAAGTCCTTACTGCTTTTCCTGATTTAGGTTTCTATCATGTAGCTGTCATTCCAGTAGCTTTATATCTTTGATTCCAATCACTATTTGATCTCTTCTAATGGAATCAGTCAGTATGCCATAATTACATGGCTGACTTGCTAAGTGACTGTCAAACATTCCTCAAATTTAGATAAATGAAAGAAATTCCGTTCTTTGAGAAGAACATATGATAACAATGATGTCCTTTAAAAGTTTCACTTTTCTTAGGAATACATTTTTATTCCTGCACGCTCAGATAGTCATCCCATTCTCTTTTAGTACCATACTAATAAGGAAACAGATAACTTTAGGTACCGCTATATACAAAAATATCTTTTGTGACTACTTTTAAGTCTAGTTCTTTATGCATGGATTCAAAATTTTGATTGAATATTGACCCTCCAGCATTGCCTGAGAGCTTTGGTACTTCTCACTCCGAGTACCATTTCTCTCTCTGTCTTTATTTCTCTGAAAACTTACAGTTTCAAGAGCTCACTTTGATTTGATGCAATAGCTGTAGAAAGTTTAGTTTTAGAGTGATCACTATGTTGGAAAGATTGCTTATATATGATGTAAAATTCTTTGCTTACATTACCAACATACTAAATGCTTTCATAAAATGAACGGGGAGGGAAGTAAAACTGACTTCCTGCCAGTGCACTGTACCTCTAATCAGACTTTCCTTGAGATGTTTTTGTTTGTTTGTTTTGTTTGTTTGTTTTCATAATCCATTAATCCATCCTGCCCCTTTGCCTCTTGCCCTCTATTTTTCAGGACTATAGTCTTCCTGTGAAGCCAGTTTATGTCCAAACAACAGTTTATGTATATGTAGCAAAATGACAGTGTTGTTCAATACAGAGTATGACAGGGATGGTCGAGTGAAGCCCAAACTTTAGTCAGAGATTACATTGAAGCCAGAGCTGTAGTAGGATGCAAGAAGATCACGTACTTCAAGGTCAAACAAGGATAAGGTACATAGCCAGCTCAGATTGCAGGGCAAAGTATTCTTACAGGGAGACATCATGAGACATCATGGCTGTCATTTAAGATGGTATGTCATCTCTGCATATTTATTTAGTGTTTTAATTGCTAACGGGAAATTGACTATGCACATTCAAATGTCTATTTTTTCTGTTAGGGAGAGGGGGGGGGGGGAGGCAAAGAAATGGCTACATTTGAGAGATGTAATGAAGAAGCAGTAAGTTTCTTATTACCAAGGTTTCTGATTTTCTGTGTGGCTTAACAAGAAGACCGAAATAGCTACAAAAAAATGCAACCTGGGTTGTTTGTTCAGAATGACATAGTAACACATTGCCTTCTTAGTGAGATGGCTTATTGTGATGACTTATTTGCTTTCACAAATTTGCTGCTTATTCAGTTATCATGTGAAGAAACATAATTTAATCTCAAGTAAAGTGTTTATTAAATTGTTAGTATATAAAAGTTTTTTTAAAAAAGACAAAATCTATGAAAAAGAGCTTAATAAAGAAAGGATTTTAAAGTTGTGTCAGAGTGACATAATAGAAATCAAGAAAAGCAAGGGTATGGTAAATTGTGGGAAATCATATCATCAAGCTTGAAAGTATATTTACATAGGCATGGAAATTTCTGGGAAGTCAGAAGACCTTTTCTTCTGCCTGTGAGTGATACAGCAAATGCTATATGCATCACTTTGTTTCCTGCTATATGCTAATCTAACACCATTTTATACAAAACAGAAACGTGATTTTTTAATACTTCACTACTTATGAAATATGATAGAGCTCGTGGTTAAATCTAAGTTAAACTGGAGGTGGCCTAACTTTAATGCTTACCATAAATTTGTGTTATCTTAGTCCGAGAAAACTATTCAGGCCATGCACTATCCTTTGTCATTTACCTGGAAACACCTAAGCCATCTCTATTTTAGGATGCATACTTCTCTAAGTGCCTGAGAATAAGTAACTCTTCATAGTTTAGAGTTTGACCAGCTAGATACGTGACACTGAAACTCCCTTACGGTTCAGAGATGTGACTCCTGAGCTGTTACAGTTGTCAGAGAGATTCGACCCTCAAGGATTCTTGGACTGGGCACTTCATCATGCCAACACAGTCAAGGTGGAGACATCTGAGTTGAGTTCAGAATATGGACAAAAACAGCACAGGAATTAATATCTTTATAAAAACAATTAAAAAGTTAGAGCAGGTCCCTGGAAACTGAAATGTGGATTTTAAGCATCTTCTCCTTGAGTATGCTGTTTTAGCTCCCAGGAATGCCATAACCACTAAGCTGATATGAGATGCTTTAATTTCACTTCTGAACTAGGCAGCAAGAACTAGAGAAAGAGATTGAGAAGGGAGAACATCTGGGGAAGAAAAGAACTCACCTGGGAGCAGGAAGAAAAGTTTTTGCTTTCCTTTTTCATGTTAACGCATTCTGCTGATTTATTTCATTTGGTAGTAAGCAGGAAAGTAAATATGTGTGTGTGTGAGAGAGGGGAGAGGACCCTTGGCTATACTACCCAAGATTGTCAAGGAATCTCAAAGTCAATTAGTTCTAATAAAGTTTTCTCAAACTGACTCTTAGCAAAACTGACTTGCTCTCACTCCCCCTTCCTCTCTCTCTCTCTTTCTCTCTTTCCTCTCTTATATATTCATATAAATTACAGAATAGGATGAAGGGGCTGTGTTGGCTACCCCACTGGGTGTCAATGAGGCAAAGTCATCTGAGAGATAACAGCCCTTTCATCTGCCTAGTTGCAAGGCGGTGCCAGCTGCATTGCTGCACTGGAGCCTCCCCACAGCACATGGGCACAGCGCAGACTTGTGACCACTGCTGTACAGCTGGTGTGCTCTGTCCCCTGACGCAGCACACACTACTATCTTAGAGATGACACATATATATATTTGGTGCATATTAATTTAGCATGAAATGTGCAAGGTTTTATCAAGAAATTGTAATGTAATATAATTAATTCTATGCACAGTAATCTAAATCTCATCTGTAAGTGCTAATTTTATCTAATTTGCTGTTCTAGAAGGATGATACCCATGCTATCAATATATAAGTGACTGAACTATTACCCCAGCACTTAATACTAGTTGTGCTTTAAATGATCATCTGCAGTATGTGTCAGGCAATCAGATAAACCAGATGTTAAAAGACCAAATAATTCTAAAGAATTTTAATTGCTGAATGACAGTTTAGATTATATTTTGGTCTATGATTATCAATATAAACACCAAGTGTTAACATTTTAGCCCTGATCTTATGAACGCTTACACATAATTGATGCTTTTTATTTAAAATCATTTAAAACTGCACATTTTTTAATGCCTTTTCTTTTTTTAGATTTTTTTTTATGGTAGGCAATTTGGGTCAGATTTTTGACTATTAGACTGCTGGAGATTGATATTAGCTGTTGGCAAGCATGTCTTTATCACATATGTAATTTTAGACTTTTAAAAAAGTGCTAGTAAATGTGACTACTACCCTTCATCTTGGTGAAATGGTCAAAGCAAAGTGTCTGCTGACATAACAGGTTGTATTCTAAATATCTACTCAAAGATTTTAGTTTATGTTTTATTCATCTCTTAATAAAAAGTATCTGGCTTGGTGGAGTAAATGCTAACTGGGAACTTAATCTCTGTAAACAGTCATGGGAGAAGGTGGCAGATGCTTCCAAAGAGTAACTCAAAAGGCTTAAAAGGAGAACTCGTCTCTCCAACTAAGGCGTATGGTGTTTGGATGCTCTGTATTTCTTGGTTACATTCCCGTGCATGCTTTGGAGGAAGCAGACAAGCCCCAGAATATGGGAGCAACACAAACATCCCAGACATGACTGAAGCACGAGACTCCATTGTCCTCATACAAACTTTCAATATATCCCTACCTGCTTCTTGGCTGCATGGGAGATTAAACACCTACAAGTCATCCATAATGTCCTGAGCATGTGCACTGAGCAACTTGGCAGGTATGTAGGCAACCTCATTATCTAGTACTGAGGCTGTTGGTGTATTTAGATGACTGAAAAGTCTGATAGACTGTGCAGTAAGCATTGAGTTTGAGGACAAAGACCTGTAAGGCAAGTGGAAAACTATTCCTTTTTTTTTTTTTTTTTTTTTTCTGAGGAGGAGTTTCTTGGACTTGATTCTAAATGAGAATATTGGAATGTCTGTTGAAAGTTAATAAGTTGTTGATAAGCTTAAGAGGAAAAGAAAACTTGACAGGAAAAGAGAAAACACCTGGAAAGACAATGAAGAAAAACTGAAATTCTAGAAGGACCTTAGAAAAGATTTTGGCTTTGGAAGTTGTTTTCTAAAGTTAGGAGTAATAAAACCAGATTTTGAACAGAACATTCCTAAACAAATTATACTAAATGCGGAATCTTATTTTCAGCATGTTTTTGTGACAGAACCCATCCCTCCCCCCAACACACACACACAAAAAAACAGAGTACATAAATATGTTAATTATCTCCTTCTTTAACTAAAGATTCATCAGCCTTGTGTTAATGTCTTTAAAGCCCTTTCTGTGTGTCAAACAGGACGTTTGTCCATTATTGCTCTTATATTATGTGAGGAGGCAATATCCAAGATGCAACTAGCTGAAGTTGCAATTTGTGTGGGAAGGGTAAGTGAGGGGAAAAGTGCCAGAGGTCACTGTCTTTGTCAGTTGGAAGATTGACTAGAATGTGTAAACACTGAGGTTTTTCTCCAATCTAGGACACAAGCCAGGAGCAAAGGCACTCTCAAACCAGACAAACAAATGGATAAATGGTTCAAAGTAAGACTTTTTGTGATGTCTACCTACTAAGGCATTTCCAGTGGGTATCCATGCAACACTAGACCCATCTGTCTTTGCACAGTCAGCTTCCAAACTGTTTGTTTCCTTCTCACACATAGGTTGATATTACACTGCTAGATAGTTCCTATAGCATCCATCATAACAAGAGAGTCCTGTTTAAATTTATTTAAAGGTCTTTATCTGCATTGGAAATTAATTTATCCATTAATATGTTTAGGTCTTATACATTGTTGGAAATTCTGTTTGTTCAAATGGACTCTAGAATTAGTAGTTTAGCTGTAATATAGCTATGATGGTTGTTTTTAGAATTACAAAGATGTATGTTTCAAATCTAATTTAGGTGTTTCATGAATTTTCTTTGTAGACCTTGAAATTAAAATAGAGAGAAAACTGTCATAACATATCTGTTCGGGTAATTCTTGTAAACAAGATAAGTTTTACATTACCTGTAATAATAACAATAATGATAATAATAATAAAGAATTGTGCCAGCATCAGAGTAGACTAGATTTATTACCTGCAAAAGATATCTCAGTTTTACTCTAAGATATTTCAGCAGCCTGCACAAAAAGAATGTCCGTGTTTCTGCTTAGATGATGGATTTCAAAGATCTCATGTTGCCAGTTAATTTTCAGAGTAAAATTAACATAGTGGTGTCTGACTTGAGTGGTAAATTAACAAACATAAAATGTTTCCCACTTCTCAGCTCTAAAATGCATGGAAGAAGGAACAGTTGCAACGGTGAAGAGCAATGATATGTATGTGTTGGACCAAAAATTAAAGCTAAGCTAGGTGTCTAATAGGTAGGTGACACTAAACTCTAGGAAAACTTCTCTGTCATAATGACAAAGATCTATCCACAACATTGTTGATTTGATACCTTTGACAACATGATAGATAGTTTTTTAACAGACTGAATGCCAGCTTGCCAGGAGGTGATGTGCACCTCTTTCAGCAGTTTGTGCCCTGCTTCATGCCAGACGTTGGCTAGATTGGTTCATTAGCTAGGCAGCCCTCCTGGTGTACTCTACAGTGTTACAGATATATCCAGTCCATTTTCTCACACAACAGATATGAGGAAATGGCACCTCTGCTGATTTGTTTCAGATTTGTACACTGGTGTAGCAGCAGGCAGGAGCTCAAACTATAAAGCTGGGAAAAGATCCATAGCTCTGGCAATTAGCTGTAATTGAGATAGCTATAACACATTCATATCCCACTGGTTTCAGAAGGAAGTTCTTTGGCTCTTGAGTGCATTTGAGGATGAATTTAATCTGCCCTTGTCCCTTTTCAGTGCTGTAACTGTATATAGAGGATGAAAAAAAAACAACACTACATTTGCAGCAGGAATGTTTCCTCAGAGAACTATAATAGGTAACTACTTCCTGTTGCAGGTCCTGTGCTGGTGGAAAATGATAGGAAAAAACCAAACAAACAAAAAAAAAAAAAACAAAAAACAAAAAAAAAGGAAAAAAGGAAAAAAGCCCTCATGGGCATAGTTTTTAGGAATTCTGGGTTACTGTGGGTTCTTGGGAGCTGGAAGTCAGAGATACAATTTCTTTTTTTCCTTGGCCCTGAGCTTCATGTTCTGTATCATGCCTTGTATAGGCATGTAGACCCTAAGTATCTGCTTTAGTGCTTTGCATGTTATTGGGCAAAACTGTGTAAAATTTACCAGATAATCTACAAGAGTGCTCAATTGAGCCAGGTACTCAGAGATGAACTCCAAGTAGGAAATAATAGAATTTCTGTAGTTGATAATCTCGTATACTTAATTGCAGCTAGCCAGAAGCTCATTTTATCAGTGCATTGAGTGCACTGATATTACTGAGCCCTGTCACCTTTCATTTTTTTTCTCTATCAGTGGCATCTAATCATCTGCATAAATCATAGTATCTAATGAAAGTTAAAATCATTATCCATTTACACATATTAGTGTTTAACATGCATGTATCTTCTTTGATTAATTCATTTAACATGTTTCTTTTACTGTCATTTTACAAGAGACAGAATTGTTTTAAATTTTCTGCTAATAGCACTCTAAATGCCGTTGCAGTGAGCATGGTTAGTTGTGAAGATATAACTAAATTAGAATATCTACTTAGGTTATTTAAATAAATCTTATTATGTTTGTATAATGTATAACCCTGGAATTCTAAATAATGGTTATTTATATCTGAATTATTGAATTGTTTAATCCACATTTGATTCTCTGAAAAATTACTCTATTTAATTCCTTAATTCACTTTTCTTTTACTGTTTGGATTTATTCTCCTTCAGTTAACAATTCGTTATTTACAGGTTATTTGAAATCAAACTTTTAAACATAGATAGCTATTTTTATTTGTGAAAAGCAGCAGGGGAAAATTTCAGCCATTGTTTAGGTGGATTTTTAATTCTTTACTTTGTTCTTCATAACTTCTTGTCCTCCCATAATTATTCACCCTTTTCCTAAAAGAAAAAATTATTGTACTATTTTCTGCCCTTTTTAGGAGGTGGGACTCATTTTTTTTTTTTTGGCTTTTAATAGAAAATTTCCCATTAAACTCTTCAGAACTCTTCAGAAATAATTTTGGGGAATTTGTCCTCTAAGAAATCCTTACCAAATGAACTCTACAGTAAGTGAACTGCAGTGATTCAAACTACATTTGACTTCAGTAGCTTGTTTAACTTTAGCAGCTTGCTGAAGCAGCTTTAGCAGCTTGGTGATTTATACTCTTTCAGGCTGAAACAGAAATGTTTTGATAGTGGCAAGAAAGCAAACATCTGAGTTAGAAGTTGAGGAAAGTACACACACTAATAACTCTTACATCAGTAATAGATACCGATCAATTATTACCAAAAAGAAAAGATACCAAACTTGAAACTTAAAAATGAAACCCAAAGGATTGTTATAGAATTGTTACAAAAATTAAGGAAAGAAATAAGAGACTTTATGTAAATAAGCTGCTACTAAAAAAGAGTCACAAAGATGATACGGGGCCTGTAGCATCTTCCCTATGAGGAAAGGCTGAGAGACCTGGGTCTGTTCAGCTTGGAGAACAGAAGACTGAGAGGGGATCTCATCAACGTGTATAAATACCTGAGGTGTGAGAGACAGAGGGATTTGGCCAACCTCTTTTTAATGGTTTGCAGGGACAGAACAAGGGTTAATGGCCACAAGATAGAGCACAGGAAGTTCTGCACCAACATGCGAAAGAACTTTTTCACGGTGAGGGTGACGGAGCACTGGAACAGGCTGCCCAGGGAGGCTGTGGAGTCTCCTTCTCTGTAGATATTCAAGGCCCATCTGGACACCTACCTGGGCAGCCTGATCTAAGGAACCTGCTTTGGCAGGAGGGTTGGACCCAATGATCTTTTGATCTTTCGTGGTCCGTTCTAACTCCTTCAATTCTGTGATTCTGGGGAAAAAAAAAAAAAAAAACAACTTGAAAAATGTAAATCTATTTAAAACTCTTTTACTTGCATTTGAGAAAGTTTTTCACTTTCCTTGGTAAAATATTGTACCGTATAGAGTAAACCTTCCACTGTGTCTGAGAAACGCCTTATCTCTACAGACCTCAATCTTAAAACTGGACCAAGGAGGGGGTAAGTTTGCACCTGATATCAATATCTTAATGCATGATGAAGTCCCTTACTGATTATTATTATTATTCACTGGAAGACTTTTTTGTGCCTCCTGCATTACCATCTTTCTACTAGTTAGGAAGCCTCAGTGCTTTGCCTTACATATTTACCACTTGTCTTTACTTTGTCACATATTTACCACTCGTCTTGCTCTTACCTACTAATCTTAAAATTACTTTATCTTCTACCTGGTTTAAGATAAAATTTGAATAGAAGTATTAGAAGATTAGAAGATCCAAAATAGATAATCAGTTAAAATATTAATAAATTTCTTAAAATATGAGTAAATTGGAAGATCTTTTGCCTCTTCCTCTTCTCCATTCTGTTTTTTGTTTTGTTTTGTTTTGTTTTGTTTTGTTTTTTTATAAACAAAGTATAGCTTTCTTTTTTGAGCCTCTGTTAGCCTTTATAGACTACTGCTCTTTTGAAATTTTCCACGGACTTCAGACAGATACCTTTCAACTTGATATTCATCCAGGGGACAGTCTGACTGTTCTTCCTCGAAATAAGCTGCCTTTCTTAGTTAGAACAGTGGCTTGATAGCGGTGCGTTTAATACTGTTTTAGATGTTCTTGGGCGTCTACCCAGCCTATAGCTGATGATACAGAAGGGTACAGATTTCTCATACCTCCTGACCTAAGTCCAGCCCCATATAGTGTTTTTGATACCTTACCATACTTGGTTCAGTTCAAATTAAAGTGCCTATTTTTTATTGTTATTTGGGGGGGAGGCATATCTTGCCTGAAACTAGATATGACAGTAATCAAACACTTCAAAAGCAACACTGAGTTGACTGATTTCCAAGTTATTTATTTGTCCCATGGATATTATAGTAAAGTTACACATAAATAGAAATAATTACAACAGAACTGAAGAAGGTCAAGGGCTTTAGATAAACAGTCGTTAACACTTGAGAAACAATAAGTTCTCTGTTAAACAGAAGTCATGGTAGTAGTATCTGGGTGAAATATGTAAAAATAAGCCTGCAAAGATTTGTTGGATTTTTAAACATAAATATCTGTGTAGCTTCTTGCACTTGTCCATCAATGTAATATCAGAGGTTTTTAATGAATTTTTAATAGCGTGCTCAAATTCCTTTTGTGTTTATTCTCTGTGAACATTTGAATAACTGGGTTTTACTGGAATAGATTTTATGGAATGTGAGTTTCAAAGACAAGTTAGAAATACTAATTGTAACTGAATATATGCCCCTTTTTATCCTTTTTTTTTTCCTTTTATTTTTTTTTCCTTTTACTTTTTTTTTTTTTTCCTGGAAAAAAATTTCCTTTATTTATTTTTTGCCTGGTCTCCTAAAATACAGAACATAATTTTTCTTGGCTGACCAGTTACAGCTCTAGTGTACTTTTTTCCAATGTTTAGAAAGATTATTATTCTGACAGTTCTGCCTGTCTCCCACCAAAAATCTCCCTACAACTTTTAGGACATTCAAGTAGACTGTTATTGAGCTACATATGGACAAAATGGACAAAATCTGAGGGAATTTAATTATGAATCCCATCAAGGAACTACATTTTAGAATGGTCTTACTCATTGAAAGTGTGCTTCAAAGCCACAAGTTTTTCTTCAAAGGCTGCATCAATCCAGACAGTGTGTACTTCAGAGAATTGGCTTGCTTTTCTCTGTGGCTTTCTCATTGTTAGGAAGCTGATATTACAATACAAAGTTTATATGGTTTGCAGCTCTCATGAGATGTTCCAACTGGCTGTAAACAAGATGGCTGAAGTAGTAAGAACAGATTAATAATGGAATTTATGTCACCTGCCTTTAGATATGTACTTGGTAGATCTTTACTTCTGAGCTAATCAGCATAGGCTATTATTTACAGTCAATAAAGAGAACTAGGCATTTCTAGATTATAATTCATCTGACAGTTTGGACATCTTTGTCAGGGTGATTGTGCTCTAGATGAGTCTCCATTTGTTATGAATGGAAACTACATGACTAACAAGATACAGGTATCTAAGTTGTGAAGGTCTGTGTACAGTCAGTTGTGTAAGTATTCACCCTGGGTCATCCACAAGTTTTACACATTATATTCTAAATTTTAGGTTGACACGTCTGTGTTAGCTATGTATCTCAGCTAACTGTTTCACGGCCGGCTTTGATTGGCCTATATGGTATGTATAACTGTTCTTCCTTTCCCATCTCCCTCATTGTCCCTAAATTAGAACTAGTCAAAATAATGCTTCAAGCACTGTTTCTTCATGCTGCAAGACCAGATTAGAAATACTCATACTATCCTCTTTTGTGTTCTTAGACAGTGTAGGATGTTAAATCTTTTATTGTTTGTTTGTTTTTGTTTCTCCTGGTCAATTGTAATGGCATAAGTTTCACTTGTATGCAGGTCTTTGATGAAATTAAAGGTAGTTAAATTGTAAGTGAAGATTGCAGAAAAAAAAAATATTTGAAATAGGAAAAAAAAAATGGTTATTTTCTATTTGATTTAACCTAGGAAGTTTATCA
Source organism: Anas platyrhynchos (assembly GCF_047663525.1). Taxonomy (NCBI): domain Eukaryota; kingdom Metazoa; phylum Chordata; class Aves; order Anseriformes; family Anatidae; genus Anas; species Anas platyrhynchos. The sequence goes on along the minus strand of NC_092590.1, from coordinate 32,309,058 downwards.
TTAGTTTATCATGCACTTCAAATATTATGTAAAAGCAAAATGGACGTATTTCTGTCTCATGCCAGTCAAGGTAGATACATTAAAGTCACTGGACATGAAACAGTCTGATCTAACTTAAGGTCTGGCAATTGTGAGTAAGTACTCAGAGTCTTTTTATGAACAGTTGCAATATGGGAATAGGAAATCAAAGAAAGTTTTCTTAAATCTTCCAGTTAGGTAGTCTAAAGCTTGGGTTTCCTTTGATTTCTGTTGCAGTTGCATAAACTCCCTAGGTAAAGGTTGAGCATATGAAAGATTTTCTTAAGCTCATTGTCTCATATTTTCGTTTGATCTTAACAAAAGCCTTGGGTAAAAGCATACCATGTTATGATTAGAAAACACAAGACTCAGTGTTCATCTTCAGATCTGTTTTTGCTCTGATGTACCTCTGTTGATTGCTATTCTGATTGTCCTATTGACTTCCTGATCTGTTACCTGTTAGAGCTGTTACCTAAGGTTTCTCTTTGATAGGTGGGGACAGCAGGGACTGAAAATGTTTCTTTGTATAATAGAGAGTTAAAATGGAGAAATCACTGAGTCAGAGAAAGGAAGAGTGCTTTGGTTAATCCCTCATTGACACATCTACTGTTCTGATAGACAGACAGACAGATTCCTGACACTGCTGACACTGTTCTTAGGCTCCTTTTGGAGTTTATCCCAATATTTTTTAGAAAGTGTTTATTTATGTATTCTTTATGATTTCACAGCCTTTCTGGCACATAGAATTTCTCTTTCTATCCTCAGGGACTAGGAAGAATGCTACTTGCTTTTACAGTAGCTTTTTATATATTTTAAAATTATCATGTTTTCTAAAAGATTTTTATTTTTTTTATAATACTTTGATAATACTTCTGTATTTTCTAGGAGTTCCTCTTATGTAGTCACTGTCTACCAAAACTACATTTTTTTTCCTCAGTCAGAGGAAAAAAAGCTTGATAAATTCAAGTCCAGGTCTGACTGGTGAGCAAGATTACCTAGCTAAGACATATTCTTATGTCCTACTATAGTTGTATTAATTTGGGCAACAGTTAGACGCTCCTGAAAATCTCCCATTGATTCTGATGTTCTTGAAGGACACATTCTGCACATTGGTGGTGCACAGATATAAAGATATCCACTAGTTTTGGAGAACTGTTCAAATTTAGAGTGTTTATTTGTGATGGATAAAGTATTATAACTGCATATATCTTTCCTTTATGTAAAGATGGATCTTGAAAAGATTTAAAATTAGGTTATATGGTTTTATGTTTGATGGGATGGAAAGGAAGAAGAAACGCTTCCCCACCTGCACCATGGCAACTTTCCTTCACATTTCTTGAAGCAAACTGACATGCTGAAATGGGTAGAGAAACACCACTCCACTGCTGCTTTTTGTGCTAGACACATGGTTAAGAATGCGATTGTACATTCATGTCTAGAAGTAGGTTGCTGCGCTGTACTTTGCCTCCACTGCTGATTCATCTGTCCGTGTCACTGTTCTGTGCAGAAGGAAAATACAACTGGATTGCCTCAGAAGCATCAAGGAATTTACTTCACAAACTATAAAGCAAGTTTACATGGCTTTTTGAATCTCAAATTGGGAAAAGCAAGCAAACAAACAATGGAAAGAAAAAATTCCACACAAGATACTAGAAACAATGCAAATTTTTACCTAGGAGAACAAATAAAAAAATCCCCAGCAACCTAAATAAATCCTAAGGGACATAAGATATTCAGCTCCCATAAAAATTCAACAACTGCTGCATACCTAATCTCCTTAGACCTTGCAAGACTCCTTTGGGAGAAGTTCTGTCTGTCTAAATAAAGTTTGTGTCTGGAACACATTTTGGTAAGTATAACTCAGCTGGTTGGTTATGGAAAGACAAAGCTTCAATAAGATTAAATCCTGGTGTTATGATTGTCAATACTTACATCTGTGCATCCAAAAGTGAAGAGTTTCATTTAACAAAAGCAAATAAGGTGATCTGCACCTTTCTGAATGTTACTGACCTGATGAAAATAAGTAACTATACTTGTTCTGCTGAAGCAGGTAACACTTTCTTCATATTTATTCAGTGTTTTACAGGTTATATGGGTAGAGGAGGGCTAACATGTATGACTACGGGAAATGGCTGTACAATTAGTTGCGAGAATTTGATATAGTGTATTGAAATGTAATTTATTAGGAAAGATTAATAATCAAACAAAACAAACAAAAAAGCAAATTTTTAGTAATTGTTTCTCTCATATTCAACAAGTCTTAAGGTGTCAAAAGTACTCCATATATCTCTGTACAGTAATATTGACCAAGCCAAAGCAGAGAAACAGGATCACTGCTCATGTTCACAGAAGGTGAAGGGATGAGCAGGGAGCACATTTGTACACTATGCCTCTCGTTGCACATAATGATTTCCATTTTCATGATGAGGATTTCCATAACAGAATAAGTATAAACCTGGTGTGATTTAAGTACAGTGAATATAGTATGTCTGATTTACTGAGCAGTCAGAACATCTGGATAGCACATTTGTAATAATTCAGTAGGATCTTGAGTGCGTCAACATTATTTTACTGTAGATGTGACATCCACTTTTAATGTCACTTTTCATTTGGGATCTCCAGAAATCCAGCAACCAGGACAAACTGCAAGATGTCCACAGACACCAGACAATGCAAAAAGTATTCAAATTCTATTCAGAAAAAAAAAAAAAAAAAAAAAAAAAAGAGAGAGAGAGAGAGAGAAAATGAATAAACAAACACAAATGGATATGTAATAGACTTACTCATCAGTAAAACATCTAGAGTCTTTACAAAGAAGTATGTAATGCATTATTGGCACAAAATACTGTATTGTGATTTGTCCTGTAAACTGTTCTTGTCAGAATGATGTTGGCTGGGTGACTTTAAATGTTCATTTTCTTGAATACTTATGATATTTGGAACCAAGATTTTTCACACAAATTTGTTGTAGTAAAGATTTGCATTCACATAAATAGTTTCATGCATCAGTAGAGAGAGTTAGTAGAGGCCTTTGAGAAAGTATTGATAAGTATGTAATATTCTTATCTGTATTTTAGTATAGGCAATTATACAATCAATTTAACATACTACTTGATTCTAACATTCATTATCCATTTACCTTTCCTGTGCTTTTCACAGAAGTTTATAAACCTCCAAATTTTTAAAATGAAGAATGCATTTAATGAAGAATGCATTTAAAAGATACGGTCTCAGGTCTCAGTCAGAAAATAGAGGCAAAGAATCATGTCAAAACTCAAAATTATTTCTCTCTCTTGAATTTTGTTACATATGAGTTATATTTGTGAGTTTTGAAATAATTCACCTTTAATATCTGGCTTTATTTTACATATCATTGAGAAGAACTGGGGTAGATAAAAAGGACAACAGAAAAATATTATTTGTTTTTCCTGCACAATTGATAAAATATTGTGCATCAAAATAAACCTGAAATCTCATGCTTTTACTAAGGCCAGCATTTTTCATTGAAATATAACACAAATTTCAGTTAATTCTAATGCAGCCTTTTTTGCTCCTGAGGCAGCAGTCAAGGAAATCCTAATTCGGAAGCATTTCAGACCTACAAACCTACAAGTAAGGAGTACACTGAACTGTTTTGCATTGTTTTGTGGTTCATAAGCATTTTTTTTAATCAATTCTGTTATATTTGTGTGTTTTTTTTTCCCGTTGTTTTTTTTTTCTTTTTTTTTTTCTTTTTTTTTTTTATATGGTGTTAATGTTTATTTCTCCCATTTTTATATTCATCAGGGCTACTCTGGGCTACCCTGCTGTCATAGACAGTGAATGTATCCAGAATCATTGGGTGACCTCCCCAAAATGTGCCATGAAGGAAAGCACTGAATTTTAAGGGGAAGATCTGCCTTCTGCTTGTAGGATGAACCTCACTAAATGAAGAGCCACCAAAGGAGAAAAGGAGGTATAGGTACAGATTGCTCTATATTATCTCAGTTTCTCTAGAGACCTTTTTTAATTATGAGCAAATTATAAGAACAGCAGCTTCCACAAGGCAAAGACAGTTCTGTTCTGTCTGCAACTCCCTACAATTATTTTTATAAATGCTTAGTAGTAGAATTGCAAGACATTTTTATCTGTTTCTGAGATGCCTAATTTAACATGGGTGATAGCTGGCATCCTTCCTCCCTCTCCTGCATCCTCTCTGTGATGCCCACAGTGAAACACTGATGCTTGACATGTCCTACTTGCACAAACAGGTTGCTGAGGGAGACAGAGCTGAATGCAGTATGTGGGGATTTAAAACAAATGGAAAAAAAAAAAAAAAAGTGACCAAACCTAAATGTTTAAAATCACTTAGCATGAAGCAAAACTTCAAGCTAGTTCCCCACTTTGAAGGGGAATGGAACTGCAGTGTTCAATGTTGCACCAAAAACTAGCTAGCAAATGCTAACCTGGCAATGGCTGGTTACAGAGTCACATGTGACTTATCCTGGGTGTGATCCAGAAGGCTGTACCAGTAAGCATAGAGATACTCTGGAAGACAAATAGCTAAATACCTGCAGTACAATCTGTTTGCCATAGTGTAGATAGATCTTAAACCAGCTAGGACTATACACTGTTTTTCAAGCAGAAAAGTGTGTGTGTGTGTGAGAGAGAGAGAGAGAGAAAACCTCAATGAAACCTTAATCTTAAACTAATAAACTAAGTGTTTAGTAACACTTTGTTATCTTTAGATAACCAACTGCAGTGAGTCCTGGATGAAGGCCCATTGCAATAAGAGTGCCATGTGTGCCTCTGATGTCAATGAGCACCATTCTGCCACAACATCTATTGCATTTATCAGGGTCATGACATTTTGTGCTTCAGAAAATCGTAAACAGGCACTCAAAAATCAAGGTAATTACAAGCCATGTCTGATTAGAAGAATTTTGGCCTGAATTGCAGGAATGTATTTCAGGAAAAAAAAAAAAAAAAATATTGGGGGAGTAAGCCATTATCTGATGTTTAAAAATCCAAACATCAAAAAGATAATGCCTCTGGGAAGAAATATAAATGGTAAACTGAAAGAAGATTAAAAGTGACTAAGTCATAAAGTCTTTAAGCTATGGAAATAGAGAAGATAAAGCAAACAGCTAACTCAATTGATGTACAGCTGAAAGTCTGTACAATTACAGAGAAACTCCTTCTGTTGCTTTTACATAGGCTCTTTATTCCCATCAGTCGATGAACAGGGGATGAACAGCTTAGGGAGATTAGGTTATGGGTATAATAAATGTTCAAAACACTTCCAAAATGAATGCAAATGACAAATGTAAGAGTACATGCCCAAGAATAATTTATAATCCTTGCCTTGGTCAGAAAAATATAATAGCACCAGCAGTTCATTATGCACAGAAGCAGACCCAAATTTGACCCAGCTTTCTGCTACATTCTTCAGGAAAGTAAATGTTATCTTGATATTTCATAGTAAATGCTCTCATTGGTACTCCTGCTGGCATCTGTCTGTTAGATCATGACATTTCCATACATATCCTCTTTCCAAAGAAAGAAGAAAAATGCTAAAAATATTCTGACATAGTAATGTTAGTTTTCAAACAATAAGCCTGTGCACCTTTTAATAACTCTAATATCTTGGGAAGGAAAGTTTCTTGTTGAGTACCAACTGTTGAGTCTTGTTGATTCTGTTAAAGGAATACCCTAGCATCACTGAAATATCAAAACATCTTAATGACTGTAACTATTTTATCATTTTAGTTTTTTACCTGGTGAGCACAGAGAAGTTTTTGGTTTTGTTTCTGTTTTTAACTATTTACATTTTTGTTGGATCTATGGAAAGCAGTATGAAATGGCTGGAAATGAATTGTCACAGGGATTTTTTGTACAGGCAGATTTTCTTACAATTCTTTCAAATGACCTTTAAATTTCAAGAAAGCCATGTTTTAGAGAACACAAGCAGAGTGCTGACTATGTTTTAGGTCTGATTATACTCTATTAAATGCATTATATGTTCCGTTCCCAGGCATAGTTTTAGAGGCATTAAGAAAAACATTAAAATAATTTGACCCACAGCTGCTAGGCTTGTGCTAGGTTATTACTATGTGAAACCAAATAAAACAAAGATGCTTAATTTATTCTGAGTGTAAATTCTAAAAATAATATACATATTCTGCTGTTAATTACAAAAATATATGTATAAAGGAATACTGAAAAAACATGACAAGAAAATGTCCAGAAAGATTAATTTTGCAAAGGCAAACACTTGAAGGATTGTACTTGTATTTTCTTATGTGGCTTTAGTTCTGAGTGAGACAACACCCTGTGGTGAATATATGTGGTCTTGCAGCTGAAGTGTTGTGTTGCACAAGCACAATGTCAAAGGAATTACAATTGTCTAAGGAAGTGTAAATCTGTCATGTCCTAAGAATTGAGCTTTTCAACCAACATAGCACTCAGTTAAGCGCCTTTTGTGTAAAGATTATGTAATTTATTAAAATTTACATTTAATGAAAAGCAGTTGGAAGGCTAAGAATATGTTTTCCCCAATGTTATGGGGAACTAAATTAAATTTACAAGACCTTAGCATCTGGGAGGGAAATGGAATTCCTGTGCCCTGTGTATGGGTGTGTCACTGTTTTTGTGTTGCCGTTTACTCATCAGGTTAAAGCATTCAGGATTAGTCTCTGCTTTAGCAGGAATGCATGTACAGAAGGGCAATTGTAGTTTATAGTGCAGAGAAAGCTAAACACCTTTTCCACCAGGGAGGTGAGAGGAAAGAGATACTTTCCTAGCCTGAAGTCTTTCCCCTATCAAAGTTCACAAGCTTTCTGTATAATAACTAAATGGATATATTAGACCTAGAAAATCACCTGTCACCTTCTTATTTATTAATCAATGATCGGCTTTTTAGAATTTCAGAGCATTTGACTCTCTAATTACTTATTGACAAGATTTTATGTTATTTATATTTCAAAGAAATATAAAGAGTAAATGATACAGCCCTCATCTTGTCTGTCTGATCTATACTTTGTATCTACATTTGTATTGTTCCCACCTGTTTTGACCCTCTCTTTTGCATTTCTGTTATTTTGTTTTCATCAGTTCAGAAGGGATGATTGCTGACGGTATGGGCTACTGGATAACAGCAATAATTATACCATTTCTTCCTGGATGGAGATAACACTATACAAGGACCTTGATGGCTGAGGAGGGCAGAAGGCAGGCTCTGACACCCCATCAGTCTCCACCTGAGAGGACGATATTATATTCCTCCCTATGAAAACGTTGGAAGTAGTGCTAAAGCTCTGTAGCAACATGGATGGAGATGTTTACGAGTCAGTCTTCAGTTCTAAACTGTGCTTCCCAACAATGATTCAAATCAAATAATGATTAAAAGCAGTTTAATCATCCAGCCTGTACTTTGCCACCATTACAAAAAAAAAAAAAAAAAAAAAACAATGACAAAAAAAAAAACCCTCTTCTCACATAACCTGGGGCTCTATATTAGTACTTGGAAAAACCTCTTGTGACTCAGCAACAGAACATTGTACCTTTGAAAGGATTTATGCACACATTTGAAAATGCTCTGTATTATTGATGGTTGTGGTATTATTGATACCACAAAATTTGAGCTACATGCAAGTTCATAAAACTCATCAATGTGTGTTGACAGTTTATATTATAATTTGACAAGTAAAGAACACTTCTTCATTTGATGATTTTCATCTGTAACTGATGACACATGCATTTTATGCTAATGACGGCCTGAATTTGACCTATTTAACCTGTTATTTTGGTTCTAAAGTACAAAGATTATAATGGATTTTTTTTTATTTTTTTATTTTTTGGATTTATTTTTTGAAACCTTGCTTCTTTAAAATATCTAGAACAACAACAAAAAAGTTTTAATTTTATTAAAATAGCAGCTGCACGGTGCTTTAAGTTTCTAACTTTGGTCTTTTGTACGCTATAAAATCCATTCTTAACTTACCAGCATAACTCTCATTAATTAATTAAGCTTTCCATTTGATTTCCAGACATGTGTATTATATAGGATCTAGTCCTTGTTGGAAAGATTTGCTCCAGAATTTAGCTTTTTAAGGAGGAAAAGTTCTCCATGAAAAATCGCTTTTACATTTCTCATGAAATAAAAAGAATTTTGCAAATTAGAATAGTAGAAAAGCTATCTGTCTTGCTGACCTTGCATTCCCAAATCTACAGAGTTCAAAATGTAGTATTTAAAGGTGTCTGATGTTCTCTTCAGGTCTTTAGCTTTGTAACCTAAGGTTATAGGGTAAATGTCAGTTATCTTAGTTATTACTTCCAGTTTCATGATTACCCCAAGATCAATGCTTTTTATGTAGTATCTCCAATTACTAGTTTAAAAATCTTTTAACTGTTCAATCTGGGGAATTTATATAAAAATGAACAATGTAGAAGATTCAGTACTGGTTTTTCTGCTCAGCATTCTGCATTCTTCAACTCCTCAAATTCACACTCATGTCTTAAGAACAGAATTTTTGCTTGCCCAACTAACTACAGCTGTGATGCCAGCATATCAGAACAATTCAGTGTCACGTTATCACAGCAACAGTAAGGCCACTGTATTTTAACAAAAGCAGAACAGACAATGAAGACATAATCATATGATATGAATTTTTTCTTGAGACACACAACACAAAGCCCCACCTAATGAAACAGTAGTCCTGTTTTCTTTCAGTTAGACATCTGAGTTTTGGAATGGCTTAGTCCATACGGAGCAATCTTTGTTTCACTTTCCAGGCCAGAACAAATTTATGCCCAGCTTACTTGGTACACACATAAAGAAACTCAGATCTGTCTGCAGCCATGTGTATATGCTTGCCGTATCTTGAACTCTTTTCTTCTGTGCAGAGCTGTATAGGTAGGAAGCAGGATCAGAATCATAGCAACTATTCTCCTTTCTCATGCTAAAATATTCTGATGGATCACCATCAGCTGCCAAGCCTTCTGCTGCAATTTTGCCCTGGGAAATGTGGCATAAGGTGAAGATTTTCTGTGAGAGTTCACAAAATATATGCTTTCACCATATCAGGAGGTACTTCTGCATCCTGTGAAGAGGTGGTGGCTGAGTCAGCATGGTCCACTCCTCCTTCAAGTGAGGTAGGACTATATTCATCTTTCTGGGGATAAATATCATATTTTTGACTTAATTTGCAGATGCTATTTTTGCATCTCATCTATGAAAATCTGGTAGCAAAAATTCCTAATTTGATTTGCACATTGAAAACAACATTAACCATCACAACTATCTTCCAACATCTCTTTTTATCTGGATTTTTTATAAGAACATATCTTTTAGCATAGTAAGTGTTATTCCTGAGAACATCTTGTGTATTTGCTTGTTTTGTTTAGAACCTGGTTTTCATTTTCTCATCTGTATTTCTCATAGCATGAATAGATACTCAAGGGGTACCTCTGCTTACTAGATACAGACTGAACTATAAGATGAGCTGTTGAGTGGTGAGTGATGTGGGCTCAGGAACAATGGAACTCTAGCTGGTGAGACACCCATATAATGGGATTTATTTCTTTTCTATCATATTCTCCTTTCCACATCTTTTCTTTGTCTTACTGAAGGTGGTATAATCCTTTTGGGATCTATCAGAGAACTTCAGCCTTTTAATGGCTGATTTCCTAACAAGGACTGACTTCACTCACCAGTCAGTCATTCTTAAAATAAAAACCAATAAAACTTTTCCCTTGGTGTAGGAAAAGGAACTCTTGAAATACCAGTGGAGGATTTTCTTTATCTGCTTGGATGCTAAAGGAAACAGAATCTTCCTAATGTACCAAGCAGAAAGATGAGCTCAATGAGCTGATAATTCTGTAAGCATTTTTACCACCGCATCATGAAATGGTTGCTATGGAGAGAAGTTGCTATGGCTGCTAAAGTGACTGTAAAGCAATGTTTCTTCCTTTGTTTTCATGAAAGACCTTATGATTTGCACTTGAAATTAAATCTGCTTTTCTTAAGGAACACAAAATATCCCAACACCATGCATTTTACTTGAATCAAGAGGATAAAAAAACAAACAAACAAACAAAAAAAAACACAACACAATGCCTGCCTTACTGGAAACCTGCTCAATAACTAAACATTCGTTGTAATTTCAACTAAAACTATGGGATACATATATGTTGTTCCTCACTGTCTCCTATTTCCTCTGCACTTTCTGCTGCCCATTTGAGATGTTAATTGCCTGAAGATAAAATTGTTCTCCCTTTCATCTGTTGATCTAGTCGAACTGTTTCTCAGTATTCTAAACTCAATTAGTTATCCAGCTCCTATTGACTTCTGTCAAGAAATGTAGCAGTATGAGCTAATGTGTTCTGAGTGTATTGCCTGAAATATGATGACCATGGTACTGCTATGGGCAGTTTTCTATTACATGTAATTAAGGTAACCTCAGTATTATTATTTTTTTTCTGTGATATGTAGACCTTTGCAATCAAATATGTTGTGGATATGGAAAAAAAATAAATAAATATATTATTGCCTGGAATTCCAACGCAGTATTAAATATTTTTTTCTTTTTCTGTTGAACTTTCTCTTTCATAGAGATAAATATTAGTAGGTTTTCCATTTAATGAATGTGCATTTTTCATATTACTAATACTTAATATTTAGATGTGTCTTAGCAGGCATAAAAAATTATATTTATTATATGCCTTTTCTTAGAGATTATTAATTTGTATGTGAAGGTTAAAATGCAATACTCTAATAACCATGAACTCATAACTCATTCGGTTCAAGAGTTTTCAAAAGACCCACATCAGGACTGGATAAGTCTGTATTCCTACGTGGTTGCATTGTGCTTATGCCATGAATGAAGTCAGATCCAGAAAACAGAAGCCAATGAAAACAGCATATTCTACAGCTACAAGTAAATACTGTTCCTCTAAATGCTTCTACACTCCTAACAACATATTGAAAAAAATGAAATAATCATCTCTAACTAGAGAGGTTTTCTCAGAATCTTCACTTACTTTCTCTATTTATTTACCCATTCATTCTCATTAACAGCTCTCAGAGTTCCGGGATGCCACAAAGGAAATGTAACAGGTGTGTAGAGAGAGATATCAGCATCTAAGGAACAAAGATTGCATTTTCTTGAATTCATAAGCTGTTGAAAAGAAACTATTAATTGTCACAAATAAAATTTCCTAGATAATAGATATTCAAGTAACCTGTTTCACCTTTTCCCATTTTTAAATTTTTATTTTTATTTTCATCCTAGAGTGCTATTTGAAAATGGGATTTAATACCAAGGCTTGACACTAAGAAGGATGATGGTGTGAGATGGTTAGCATATGGTGAGTAAAACTATCTGTAGCAGAAAGCACAAGTCTGACTCCCTAGACATGTTTCTTCTCTTTTGAACAGGTGTGTGGGACATAAATAGACAGAAACAGGTTGTGGGAACCATTTCATCTTGAACAGTGGTAGACGAAATCTGTTGTTTCTCAGTAGTTCCACAGTAGAATCTTCTTTTAGGGATAGAACAATTTTCTCTTGGTGCTATGGACTAGCCAGCAAGCAAAAATATTACTCTTAAGTTACAGTACCATGTTTGTTCTGCTGCTAGAACTCCAAAATTGGAGTTGCTGCTTTTTGGTACTCTATTTTCTCCTGTAATTATTAAAGAGTTAAAACCCACTGTTGAACAGTAAATAACATACTGCTGCAATAATTTGCTTAGCGTATTTTAAACGCTGCAGTTGCATAGTAATCTGAACTGTGAAGGAATGCATCAATTTTTTCAAAAGGCTTTACTCTGCAGAACACAATTTCAATTTCCATAAAGGTGAGATATATATAAAAATACGTAAGTGTGCATCTTGTGTGGTTTATATGCCAATACATATATTCTGCAAAAAATAACTGGAAAAAAATAAATGTTTCTTGTTCTATGCTTCTCTAAAATATATTTGCATTATGAAACAAGCTCTTAATGTTACACTGAGAACAAATGGAAGTATAACCATTTTGCAAATGCAGAGTAATCACTAACATCTGCATGCACTTCCTATAACCCTTGTTACTTAGACTCCTCTCATATCTTAATGCTCTTTTTTTCCCCGCCTCACTTTTCCATTCAATAAGTGGTTTTAGAAAATCTTTTCATGAAGCAGAGGCAAATAAATACTTGATCTTTTCATCTTTATACAAAGTACTTGATATTGCAATTCATTTGATTCTTTTCATGACTTTCTTGTAGGTGCAATAAAAGCATACATAGCCTTCCAAATAATTCCAGATAGCTCTCTTATTGTAGGGTGCCATTATATTCCTTAAATTCCTGAACTTTAAAATTAATTTATAATATAAATATATAATTTATTTTAAAATATAAATGTGTACATGAGTGTACAATATTTGTATATGGTATCAAAATGGAGAACATAAATATTTTATGAAGACAAACATAAATTGAAAAAAAAAAAAAAAAAGAAAATGCCACCACCTTTTCCTATTTCTCATATATGGAAACAATTGTGATAATTCTCAGGTACCAATACAATTTCTCCTTACTTTTAGTATCTTATTTTCACAACATTTTGGAAGAATCATTGTTATTTTACTCTTATGACTTAAATAATAAAGAAGTAGAGCAAAGGACATGAATGATATGGGCTGGTCCACAATTGTGGAGCTTTGTAAATTATGGTGTGAGAGAATGTAACTGCAGCTAGATATAGAAATCCTCTGAATAAATCCAACTCAGCTCTCAAAAAGTAAATATCACAGCCTTTTTGGTGTATCAGTGTGAATGTAACAGCTCAGATGAGGGGTTAGATTAATTATCCTGGTGTCATTGCTATAAAAACATGTCTATCTTCTTTATGGGATCCAAGTTAGTAAGACCGTAAAGTATAAGGCTGTGCTCTGTCAACATGTTCAGTGCTTACTGTGGCATTTCTATATGGTAATGATGTGCGTAGCTCACATGTGACCTCAGAGACTACTCAGCTCTAATTGCCTTTTAGCTCCAACATGCTATTGCTTTCCCCTCCATTTCTTCTTCTGTTCTCTTCTCTTTTCTGTATCTGAAAATGGTCATATGTATATTCTTGAGCAAAGAGAAATTTAAGTACATCTTTTCCTCTGATTTTGATCATATGCTGGAACTCAAAAATGTAAAATTTATATCTCAGGATCTTCACCTACTTCTTTGTTTCAATTTCTATCTCATGAATATTCCATGGTAAACTGCTGTCCTGAATTTGTAAAAGAGAAATCTGAGGAGATATTCTGAGTGTCATTTCTGATATTTGCAGTCCCTTGAGTGAAACATTGGGGAAAAATTATCATAGGCAAAGACTCCTAGCTTTAGATCTTTCTTCCACTCTTTCCCTTTGCAATATTTAACTCTGTGAACATGAGGGTGTGCGTACTGTATTTCTGATTCTTTTGGAACTATATGACACACTTTCTCTGGTATACTAAATTGGTTAGCTCAATTTTATTTGCACTCACTTTCAATCTGGTTGTACATCCATGTCAGCAAAGTCTTGTAAACTCCTTCATGGAATACTTTCATGATGCTAATGAACCAACAGACTAAACTCTTTGGGAGATTTCATGCATGCATACTTGTAATTCACCTCAGTATAATATCCTTCTATGCCAGAAATCCCGCTCAAAATATCAAAATATGTTTTGTTTTATAGTGACAAAGATGATGAGAATCATCTTTGATTCTTTGATGATTCAAAGAATCATCAGAATCATCTTTGACGATTCTTCCAAATTGAAGAATTTCAATTTGTTGATGCTTTTGTGTTCTCCTTACAACCACTTGGACAAGAATTTGTTTCTGAATGCTCATAAAGATGTATCCGTTTGGAGTTAATCCGATACAAGCTGCAGATTTGGAGTTAATGGCCTTGGAAGGATGCCTTCTCTTCTTTAGTTCAGTTATATATAGAAATCAGTAGATGCTGTAAGCACCTCTTATTCAACAACTTCTGCTTCAGGGACAGTAGTTCTTTTCTTTCACAATTATCTGATTTGCCAGTATCTTCTCTTTTTCCCTACCCACTGCTAAAGATGAAAAGATTGAAAAGTACCATTAGTTACAAGAACTTGTTTGTTTGTTTGGCTCGTTTTTCTTGTTCTGATTTGAAATTAATCATATTCTTGCCCTTTCTTTTATCCCTGCCCTGTGTGTTCTACTTATTAGTAAGAAGATTGAAAGCACACAAGCAGATCTGTTTTCTAAAAGCACGAGTGAAAATAACTGCTTTGACTCCTGTGTACAAGCATTTCTTTAAATCTTTAAAATTGCTATCTTTATAAAACAAAAGCTTTGTAAGAACTTAACTATAATTCACTGTAGTTCATTTATGAATCTACAGTTATTATCAAACCAATTTTATGAACACTAAGCTTTATGAACACTAAACTAAGGTTCATTCTTCTGTGCTGCTTGTACTTTATTCCTACAGAATCCTACTGCTATGGACCAAAAATAATTTGTCGAAAACAGAGAAAGTCCTCTGTCAGTACAGGTGCACGTGAAACTATTTTGTCTGGACAACTGTTAGGGATACATACTGTAGGGTTTTTTTTTTGCTTTATTTACCAGCAATATTGCTTCATTTTTCCCTCCCACAGAAATTGTACAGATCTGTGCTGCTGTTTCAGGCACCCTTGCTCTGTGCTAGAACAGAGTGTAAGCCTCTGTCCTGATCTACATATAGGTAAATTGCAAACGTGGATTATGGTCTGGTATATAGCAAACAAACTGCTTCAAACAGGTAGTGACATTTTACTCCTTAGTCTTCATTATTTATTTTATAAGTCAGTACACACAAGGTGCAGTGGAGGGAGAATAGTTCTTCCATTGACTCCAGGCACTGCCCCACAGAGGGATGTCTGTAAATAGCGCAACTTGTATTCAGCGCAGTTACTGAATTATTACTGGTCTCCACTATTACTGGTCTCAAGTACAAACAGCCCTTTTACATCAGCCATCAAAAGCTTTACATTTTGCTAGAAGAATACATGTAAACACAGGGACAGATTAGCCTCTGGATGGATGGAGAAATGAGCAGAAAGTAAGTGATTTATGTAGTACACAAGTCAGGTTATGTCAGGCAATGAGTTATTTTGGTTTTGGAGATTTATTCATTTTCTGAGGGGAGAAAAAAAAATGACGAAGAAGGGGAATCTTTATTTGAGAAGGAAAACCTTCATTGGTTTCTAATGGAACACAGAATATAGACAAAGATTGCAAGACCTGTGAGAGAAATGTGTAAGACTCTAGTACCAGGTACTGGGGCACAAGTGCTGGAAGCAAGGCTGCAGGACCTCCAGGAGGGAAGGCTGGTGCTGCCCTGTACCTGATGCAGACAACCCCAGCTGGCTCCAAGGGCATGGCTGGGCATTTGGCTACAAGCTGGGGCCAACATACCACAATTCTCTAGACTCCAGGGTGAATACAGTATTTTAATAAACATAAATTGTAATGAAATTCTACAGATGCATTTTACAACATGCAAATGACCCATAAATTAAAGGAGTAATTATGACACATGCATCCTTGTTTGTTCAAAAAATAAATAAATAAAAAAAAGGACTCAAACTAGAGTGCCTGGTGCCAAAGCAGTTACAGAAATATACGGGAGTAGAAAGGGAAGCTGGCACCTCCTTTTTTCTCCAAAACTCACCACCACAAGTGATCAATAGTTCATCAGATTTAAATGCTTTTTGCTGCATTTTGTAGGGACAAAATGAGAGAATTAGGACAGATCACCACCGAATGAGAAAATGTATACTGTTCTGTACTCTAGGGAACTTCTCAGATATTTTGGTGCCCTGAGCAAGGCAGATATTTTTGGCAGTGTGAGGAAGGGCTAAAAGATCAGACAAGTGTTATTTGTAGCTGTCATTATTGTTGCAAAGATATTGGTCTCCTAGGAGGCCAAAGAGAGGGCTTAAAGCTGCCTTAACTGCTCTGTTTTTTTACATTTTTTTTACATTTTTACATTTCACCTCCACCCTTCTCCATTATGTTGCTAAGTGAACACCAGCTCTCTTTGTATTTTATGGTAATGTTTAAGTTTAGAACAATATTTTGTCAAGTAAGACATCAAAAATGATAGAGTCATAGAATGGCTTGGGTTGGAAAGGACCTTGAAGATCATATAGTTCTAGTGGGATGACACCCACTTGATCAGGTTGCCCAGGGCCTTGTACAACCTGGTCTTGAACACTTCCAGGCGTGGGGCATCCACAGCTTCTTTGGGCCACTTGTTCCTGTGCCTCACCACTCTCTGAGTGAATGATTTCCTCCTAACCTCTAATCTAAATCTGCCCTCTTTTAGTTTAAAACCATTCCTCCTTGTCCTGTCATTATCTGACTGAGCAAAAAGTTGCTCTCCATCTTTTTTTATAAGTCCCCTTTAAGTATTGAAAAGCTGCAGTTGAGGACACCACACAGCCTTCTCTTCTTCAGGTTGAATAGCCCCCACTCTCAGCCTTTCTTCATAGGAGAGGTGCTCCAGCCCTCTGATCATCCTCGTAGCCTTCCTCTGGAGCTGCTCTAACAGGTCCACATCCTTTTGGGATGTGGAGCCCCAGACCTGGATGCAGTGCTGGTGGGACCTCACAAGGGGGCAATCCCCTCTGGTGACCCACTGCCCACTCCTCTGGTGATACAGCCCAGGATGCAGTTCATCTTCTGGGCTGCAAGTGCACACTGCTGGCTTATGTCAAACTTTTTGTTCACCAGAACCCCCAAGTCTCTCTCTGCAGAGCTGCTCTCAATGAGTTATTCTTCCAGTCTATACTCATGTTTGGGATTGCCCCAGCCCAGGTGCAGCACCTTGCACTTGAACTTGTTGAACCTTGTTAGGTTCATGTGAGAACACTTCTCAAACTTGTCCAGGTCCCTTTAGATGGCTTCCTTTCCTTCTGTTGTATCAACTGCACCACTCAATTTAGAGTCATCTGCAAACTTGCTGAGGGTGCACTTGATCCCATTGTCTATGTTGTCGAGAAAGATATTAAACCTTACCAGTCCCGGGACAGACCCCCAAGGGACACTATTCATCACCAGCTCCACCTGGATATATAGCCATTGACCACCACTCTCTGGGTGCAATCTTCAAAAAATAGTGTAAGTAATGTAAACATTGCATTAGGTTTTTTAGTCTCTTCTTTTTTAAATATTGGCACAGGAGATTTGCACTTATATGTAATAGCTCCGAGGGACTTACACTGCCAAAATTTAGGTTAAATTAATAAAAGCTATACAAATTTGTTAAATAAACATATGGCTCCTTTACAGCTATATCTGCAAATAGCAACCAGAGATATTTATTTGTTTTCCACAGGTATTAAATTTCTGTTGGCCAAATTGTGCCTTCAGCTATAACCATGCTGAGGCTGTTTAAAGTAAGTTTTTATTTTCTGTAATGACTGATGTGCTATGAGGTATCAGGAAACTTGCCTGAAGAAATTTTTCTTGATAGATACAGGAGCAAATCCCTATTCATTGAAAGGATAAAAGTGAACAATTTTCTAGGTCTAAATAACATTATAAATTAATGGAACTTCTAACGAGGGATCAGAGTGATTTTGTTTCAAAAAGTATTTTCTTTTTCTAAGTGTTTCTTATTAATAAAATATGATTTCAAGTATGAAAGTAGATCAAATTGATTTTGTATCAACTGACACAAGTGCCAATAAGACTGGTCTGAGATCAATATAACAGCACTTAGAACAATGTTCTTAATTTTTTGCTTAGCCAACAAATTAAATGAAGTAAATACTACATGTGCAGATTTTCTGAGAAGGAAAATAATCAGACTATTATTAGCACTAGCAGTATTCTTTATTCACATGTCCCAACAAATCCACAGATTTTTCTGTTTGTTGTTGGTGGTGGTGTTTTTTTTTTTTGTTTGTTTGTTTTAGTATAAAAAGGCAACAATGGAAAACACTTTCATGTTTTCTGTAAAGTTCCATTTAGGCTCTATTTAATTCATAAAATGATGTGATTTTCTTGTTAACCTAAACATTCAGATCAGTATTTTCTGTTTGATTGCTTAGCATTTTTTGGTAATTATTTTCATGGTCATATTTAATTTCATTTAGACTATAAAGCTGTTGTGATAAACATCAAGCCTTTACGTGTTTTTGTACTAGTGCAGTGGTGGTGTTATGTGGATAAGAACCTCTGAATTCATTTGTAAGATAAACTGCAAAATAACTGTAAGTGACAGAAATTGCTGAATTCAAGTGACCGGGGATAGTTTTTGTTTGTATGTTCAATTTTAATCATAACTGAGAAAAAACATTCTGTGAGATTTTAGTGCTAATAACTAAACTGATGTCAGTTCAAACACTAGAAATGTTTGAAAAGGTCTAACTCCCTGCTGCTCTTCAATTCATAAACTTGTCAATTATTTGCAGGAGAAAAAAAAAAAAAAAAAAAAAAGAGGAAGGAAATAACATTCCAGTACCCAGCAATTTACTAACGTGTTGTAACTAGCTTTTCTTGGAACAATGAGATTATCCCAGAGCATACTATAGTTGAAATTACTTAGAAATCTCTATACCCAGAAACACAAAAAGACTTACAGCTGATAAAACCTTCCTATGAGGCCCGGAACAAACAGAGTAAGCATGTGGCTCCTTTATGTTTGTTCTCCAGAAAATGTTAACAAGTCTGACTGGGATTTAAATATTTATAGTAGAAATCTAATTTTTATAGTTACTATGTAGTACTATAGGGACTGTGGCGAAACAAGCAATAGCAAGCTAACAGTAAAGACAGCTTTAGAAGTGACATTTACTTCATAAGTGACAGCATATGCTTTGTCTACCATCTTCAGCTGTGGAAATGCCAAAACTTTGTCTCTGTTCTTACAAGATGATGACTACCCTCAACTCCCCATGGGCTAAGTTCTGCTGTCTTTGTTTACTGAAGTAAGTTTGGAGATATCTCATTTATCAAGGCAATTGCCATGGATTCACATGGTAAGGTAGTGGTAGCAAAATTCAGTCATTTATTTAGGTTGCAATGCAGAGTGCTTCTAAACATGCAGAGTGAGACCCTTAATTTGCCATCTGTTTGAAATAGCAAAATCTCACCAACGAAGTTAGCATATATTTTTGTAATTTTCTCTTGGTCTAATTGCTGGATATTATTTATTTATTTATTTTAAATCCCGCTCTTGTCATAATGTGCCTTACAGATCAAAGGGTATAAAATGCAGAAATATGCATATGAACACCAAAGTGAGAACAAGTCAAGACTGTGTGGCTCCTTCAGATCACTACTGGGTTATTTGCAAAGAAACACCTCCTGGACCTCTTTTGTCCACAAGCCAGCATAGAATCTGTAGATCCCAGTAGTGGTGCAGCACTGTTACTCTTCACAGTCCTTCTCCCTAGCTACAGCCAAACTACACTGGTTGTTTTCTACCCCTTACTGTAGACCTTGGAGCTCTAGGCTGGAGACATTAATTCTGTGTGGTCCATGTGCCATCTATATCTAAGATGGGAAAAAAGACAGATGGCTCTTTTCCCACTTGCCTGAAACAAGCCAGCCAGGCATATTGCAGTTCTAATACGTTTTTTTCCATTAAACTAAAAATTAGGAATTCACAAAGAAGAAATTCACTATAGTGTGCAATCTTTTATTGAATTTGCAGTATGACGATGATCCAAAGTAATTGAAACCATATAGATAAATCATAATAATACTTTGGTTTCTAAATTCTATATAGTAAGTTAAAAAAGTCAGTACCAGTTTTGTAAAACTGTTTATTTTCAGTTAATGTAGTTAACAGTTGTGATATTTGCTACTTTTATGGATAAGTGAGTTGTAGCACTAGGCAGAGATCAGTGTTACCCAAAATTGAGTCATTACTAGTCCTTCAAATATCGAGATCCAATTTCTCAGTTCAGTCACTCAGAGTCAGTTAGGGATAATTTGGGACTTGGTGTTTCTGTGGTGTAGGGTTGTAGATTTTTCTCTCATTTTTTGGGGGGGCATATTCACTGAGTAGAGCTGTTCCTTCACTTTACAGTCTTCTCCAAGGATTTTTTTTTCTTTCTAAAATTTATAATTTGTGCTAGACACCCAAGGTAACACCACATTTAGAGCTGTAAAGTAGTAATATCATGAATTGTGTGTGTGGTTAAGATATTTAGGTAAACTCCGCTGTTTTATTTGTCAGTGACACTACCGGCTGAAAGCAGAGGCATACAATTTCTCCTGACAAAACCACATCTACTACAAGCAGGAAGAAAGTTGCATGCTACGCCTGATAACTTCCTGAGATCACCTTCCTGCACATGTAGGAAAAATCTTTCAGGTTGTGGATCAAGTAGATTTAAAACAATCTTGGCTTCATTTAGAACATCTTTGCTTTCAAGAGACACCCTACAACATATTCCAAAGTCCAGTCTTTTAGTGTTTGCAAATATTATTTGTTAATTCTATGAAGCTTTTATTGTAAAGAAACAAACAAACAAAATATTTAAATATTGTGTAGATTTGTTTGGAGATCAGAATAGTAATGTCTATGTGTATGAATGATTATTATAGAAGTATAAACTACTGATAAAATAGAGACAGAATTTGTGCTATCAGCCACAGTCATCCATTTTGTAATTATGTAATTATCCATTTTTGTAATTATTAAAAGATAACATTACAGTAAGAGTATCAGTGTATGGGTTTCCATATTTCAGATATATAGTTGCAAGTCTTGTTCTTTATCATGTAAATGTGCATTAGCCACAGGGAATCTGAAATTCAAAAGTTTGCACACAGGTGAAATGGAGGATTTTTGTTTTGCTTTGTGTCAATCAAACATATCAAGAGAGAAGGGCTTCTGCTTCTTTATCTATTTGCTTCATCTTTTTGATTGGATTTCTACAGTTAATGGTTAGTCATATTGTTAGTAAACAACTTCAGAGAGAAAATAACTGAGGCAAATCTGGGCATACATCCAGTCCTGAGAGTGGTGTTAAAATAAATTCACACAAACTAATAAAAGGACTGCTGCAGCTAAGGACCGGTGTTAGCCCTTATCACTCAGAATGGAGAGTTTATAAGACTGATTTATATTATTGTTTGGTACTTGCAGTGTTAGATCACATAAATTTTGTTAGGTAAACTACCACTTTGACAAGTATTTCTGTAGTTTAGTACCCCTGAGCCTCTAGGAGTTGCATCACAACTAGAAATAACAACTATGAAATGAAGTTTTCTAAATATGCCCCAAAATGAAAGCAATAAGAACTGAGACGAGATTTTTAGGTAAGACTCACTATCTCAGGTTTATTTTTATTTATTTATTTATTAAGAAAAGAAGGGCAAAATAGTTAACTTTCAAGTTCGACTTTCTTATAGATAGGAATAATCATCATACGGGCATGGAAAAAAACATAAAATATTTGCCTTATTTATTTGTTCTGTTTTTGAAATAAACAACAATAAACAAACACCAAAGAGGTACAAGATAAAATATGAGTCAAAACAAATTTGTATTTGTTTACAGTACAGCAAGTCATTTAGTTCAACTTGTGATTGTGAGATGATGCAGGATACTTACAGCTACATTTGCAGTTATATATTTTTAGCATCTAAACTATTATTTTCCTTAACTTTGAACAGAATAATTAACTACAGAATCATAGAACCATAGAATCATTAAGGTTGGAAAAGACCTCCAAGATCATGTGGTCTAACCATCACCCTACTACCAATGTCACCCAGTAAACCATGTCCCTAAACACCAGGTCCAGCTGCATGCAGCTGCAATGGACAGGGGGAAAAGGGAGGCCTCTGTGCCTATTCATGTCTGAGAGCGAGCATTCTCAGAAGCACTATATTGAATAAGATGCAGCCCTGTGTATACTTAGTTTGATTTAACTTTAAAAAAGGGTTCAATACAATTGTTGATAATATTGAGTTTTATGCCACTTAATTATAAAATTATTAAGTACATGTTTAAATTATTAAAAATAATTTTAAAAATATATATTTGTCCTACTATTAATTTTTCAATGCCAATTCCCACAAGGAATGGAGGGACTTCAGTGTTAAAAACTTGGTCATATGTTGTGTGTGGAATGCTCACAAGAACAAAGCTACATTAGTCAGAGGCATATAGTCAGAGGCTTGCAAAGGTGATTGGCTCCGGGGCAGACGCTTTCTGCAGTGGAGCGGGGGATTGGACAGGCAGGGCTAATTTTTCCGGCACCGAGTTCACTCCAGGGAGCCACAAGGACCCGGCAGCCCTGGCGAGGGAGGGGAACGAGGCGAGAACGAGGCGTAGGCGGAGCCAGCAACGCCCCCTCCCCGGCCGTTCATAAGCTGCCCCTCGGGAGTGTGAACGACCAGGAGTGCGGCGACCAGGACAGGCAAATAGGGCGTGACGCGGCAGTTAGCATGGCAGTTAGCACAGGCAGGGCAGCAGGAAGGGCAGAGCGCTTCCCCTGCCCATACAAACACCTCCTTAACGGCGGTCTACCGCTAGCTCAGCTGCAATGGTGTACACCAGGCACAGTGTGCTCTCCAGGAAGTCTGTACACACCCAGACCGACTGCCCGCTCAAAACTGCGGCAGTTCAGGTCTCCGGGTGCAGGGAGTGCCTGAGCCTGTTGCTACCACCTGCGGGGGGCAAAGAGACTGTGTGAGTGAGGTGCCAGCAGATGGACGACCTGGTCCGCCTTGTGGCAGAACTCAAGGAGGAGATCGAGAGGTTGAGGGATATCAGGGAGTGTGAGCAGGAGATAGACTTGCGCAGCAACTCCCTGTGCGGCCTGAAGGGCAGGCCCCAGGGTGAGACACCCCAAATGGCGGTGGACCCCCTGCCCTGTTGCTGTCGGGCAGAGGCAGGGGACCTAGGAGTTGAGGAGGAATGGAGACAGGTCCCTGCTCGACATTGCAGGCGATGCCCTCCCCTACCAGCCCCACCTTCCCAGGTGCCCTTACCCAACAGGTTTGAGGCCCTGGAGCTTGAGAGACCAGTAGCTGAGGAAGAGGTAGGAAGTCTACCCAGGAGGATGCCTAGGGCAAGGAAGTCAACTCCACGCCTCAGGACTGCCTCCACCAGGACAGAAAGAAGGGTGATTGTTGTGGCTGACTCCCTTCTCAGGGGAACATTTTGTCGGCCTGACCCTACCCGTAGGGAAGTCTGCTGCTTCCTTGGGTCCAGGGTCAGGGACATTGCCAGAAAGCTTCCCAACCTGGTTCACCCCTCTGACTATTATCCTCTTTTAATAGTCTAGGCTGGTAGTGATGACATTGAAGAGAGAAGCCTGAAGATCATCACATGGGACTTCAGGGGACTGGGATGGTTAGTGGATGGAGCGGGAGTACAGGTGGTGTTTTCTTCCATCCCTACGGTGGCAGGGAAGGGTACAGAGAGGACACAGAAAGCCCACCTGATAAACACGTGGCTCAGAGGCTGGTGCCAACACAGAATTTTTTTGTTTTTTTGACCATGGGGCGCTTTAGTCATCACCCGGCCTGATGGCCGCAGACGGGTCCCTATCTCTAGGGGGAAAACGGACCCTGGGCCAGGAGCTGGCAGGGCTCATTGAGAGGGCTTTAAACTAGGTGAGAAGGGGGATGGGGCTGAAACAAGGCTTGTTAGAGCTGTGCCGGGGTAACAATGGCAAGGCTGGGAGAGAAGGCAATGGCCCAACTGAAGTGCATCTACACTAATGCACGCAGCATGGGTAACGAACAGGAGGAGCTGGAAGCCATTGTGTGGCAGGCAGGCTACGACTTGGTTGCCATCACGGAAACATGGTGGGACCACTCTCATGACTGGAGTGCTGCAATGTCTGGCTATAGGCTCTTCAGAAGGGACAGGCAGCATGGAAGGGGTGATGGTGTGGCTCTCTGTATCAGAGAGAGTTTTGATGTCGCGGAACTTGAGTCTGGGAATGACAAGGTTGAGTCCCAATGGGTTAGGATCAGTGAGAAGGCCAACAAGGCAAGCATCCTGGTGGGGGTCTGTTATAGACTGCCGAACCAGGATGAGGAGACTGATGAGGAGTTCTACAGGCAGCTGACAAAAGTTGTGAAATCGTCAGCACTTGTTCTTGTGGGGGACTTCAACTTCCCTGACATATCCTGGAAGCACAACACAGCCCAGAGAAAGCAGTCTAGGAGGTTCCTGGAGAGCATGGAAGATAGCTTCCTGATGCAGCTGGTTAGTGAGCCTACCAGGGGAGGTGCCCCACTAGACCTTCTCTTCACAAACAGAGAAGGACTGGCGGGAGATGTGGTGGTTGGAAACTGTCTTGGGCAGAGTGACCATGAAATGGTAGAGTTCTCCATTCTCGGAGAAGCCAGGAAGGGGACCAGTAAAACCACTGTATTGGATTTCTAGAGGGCTGACTTTGAACTGTTCAGGACACTGGTTGGCAGAGTCCCTCGGGAGGCGGTTCTGAAGGGCAGAGGAGTCCAGGAAGGCTGGGCGCTCTTCAAGAAGGAAATCTCAATGGCACAGGAGCGGTCTGTCCCCATGTGCCCACAGATGAGTCGATGGGGAAGAAGACCGGCCTGGCTGAACAGAGAATTGTGGCTTGAGCTTAGGAGGAAAAAGAGGGTTTACAATCTTTGGAAAAGAGGGCGGGCCATCTGGATGAGGGGGTCGTGTGCACCCTCAGTAAGTTCACAGATGACACCTAGTTAGGTGCGTGTGTCCATCTGCTTGAGGGTAGGAAGGCTCCGCAGGAGGATCTGGATAGGCTGGACCGATGGGCTGAGGTAAACTGTAATTTTAATTATTAATTTATTTTTTTTTTTTCTTCTAATGATATTTCAAAGATTTAAGATATTTCAAAATCAGCATCAAATAGATACAGCATCATGTCCTATTTCCATGCAGGCTTCCCTGAAAATGCTTCTCTGAAACAAATAAGACTTATTCACGTCAGACCAGGCAGGGCTCAAATTTTGAAATATATTTCAAAATGTATCTCTTCTCAAACCAAATAATTTCAGTTCTTTGTTTTCTTGAGCATCGTGTTTTGTATCTTCCTGTCATCCTCTCAACTCCATCAGTTTATTTCTTTGGAAATACAGTGACCAAACCTTGATATGGTATTCCAGCTGAAACACTGTATATGCTCAATAAATTAGGAGAAATTTCTCTGATGTCTTAGAGGTGTCATGTTTGTTTATGCATCCAAGTATACTTTTTCTTGTTTTGTGACAGCTTGATGTTAGTAACTAATGCTTTCTTTGTGATCTGCATAGACTACAAAATTATGACTACTGAACTAACTCATATCCATCTTGCATTGGTGCTTAGCTTTACCTTTCAGTTGCTTATGTTATACTTGCTTTTCATTATCCTATTACTGCTATTGACAAGCTGTATTATCACTGGCAAGCTATGTTTACAGAGGTAGTTTTAGAGTTGAAGTTTTTTCACTTAAAAGCTCTATTCAGTTTTTGATAAAATTGTCACGTAGATGTGAAGGCTCAGTGTTGGGTAGGGTTATTTTCAGTAAGAATGAACAGTAAGGGACTCCAACTAGATTAGGCTGTCACAATTCTCTCCCTCTCGTGAGATCACAAATAGAAGACACTTAAGGCAGCACATGCTGGTTTGGTAAGGAGGAATTAAAAAATGCATACACAAATATGCATTAGATTTGGTGGTAATGAGGGCAGTATAGTATTTGTTTCTGGCTAATAACAGCAGATATCAGTGTGTGCCATTGGCAAAGAAAAATAATCCATGTTCTGATTCAGAATGGGACCTTCACCTCTGCTGTGTCTTCCTTACCAAAAGGTTGTATATGCACTAAAAATCCAGACTCCCATTAGGTCTTTACCACTCCTTGTTTCTCCTGTTATTTAAGGTCCTTTTGTAGGGGGTTAGTATATCTGGGTAATACTGTTCTCCAAGTACCATTAGGATGTTCTGGTTATTGCCTGGAGCTATATAAGATACGAATTCAGCAAGAGATGTAGATCAGAAGAAGAAAAAGATGTCAAAGCTGAGAAGCCCCCCGGCCTTGCAGAAGTTCAGAGAGAAGCGCGGGAATGGTAGGAGAGAATCTCCATCTGTCTGGGGCTTCAGGCACCAGTGGTTCCTTAGTGTCTGCTGTACTCACCTGTAGCTTGTGCTTTAATTTTTCTGAAGACTGAAATGTTTTGCTAACTACAGTTTTTCCACCTGATAGAGCATCTCTAAGTGAAACCCGGTGGCTTTTGATGTACAGAAGGACAGACAAAATAGTAATTGAAATTTCTAAAGAAACAACAGGGGTTAGACATGAAAAGAAGCTTTTGAGGCCTTCAGTTGCTTACGTGTCTGGAGTATGCTGCAACACCCTGTGGGCTGCTTGAGACTGCAGATTTTTCTTTATCATTCTGCATTCACATCGTAGGAAGACAGTGGTACTTGCCTAACATATGAAAACATCTAATGATACCTCTGGCTTTAATTTGTATGAAATTATGAAGGTTTCCACAGAAGCAGACATTTTGTCTTATCTTGTACCTGAAAAGTTCAGTTCTGTCATTGGCCAGAAGAAGATAAACTGTGTGAAGAGTCTGTCAAAAAATGAGTGTATTTTTCTGCATGTTAGTGATACAAACAGGATGAAATACTGTTTTTGTTGCAGTCAATGAGAGATTTCTGCTTGACTTAGTCAAGACAGGGTGTCACCCACAGAGGCAAAGCTGAAGCTAAAATAAGCCTTTGGTCTTCTTTGGATTCAGCAGTTATTCTAACCACCATCCAAGTTAGATAAGAAACTCAATAGCACTCACTTAAACATCTACTTGGATAGTTTAACGCTATCCCAGTGGAAACAGTCTCATTCTTTCCTTACTCTCAGGGAGCTTAAATGCAAAATCATATGTTTTATGTTTCGGAGTAGTGAATATTGTCTGAAAAGTCCCAAAAGTAACATCCCTTATTTCTTTGTGATGTATAGAAGTATATTCTACCAGTTTCCTTGCATGCTACTTTAATGAGAAGAAAAAAAAAAAAGGTAAAAAAAAAATGAACAAGTACCCAACAGCGATACCCCAAAATGACCTGTCTAAATATTACCTTTACTCTTCAATCTGTAAACAATGTTGCATTGGGAAGCAGACCACAGAACAGCAGTCATTAACCTGAATGTTGCTTGATCTTAGCAATCAATATGGGTTTATCAAACCACTGCATTTGCTAAAACTGCAGTGCTTCTGGCATAGGTCCAAGCAGATTTTAGACTTCAGAGTGATGACAATAGGATTCACTTGCCTGCACAATCAGATGACTGCAGACCTTTCAGCTGTCATTGAATGTAACAGCTTTGACAAATGTCACAGTCACATGGAAGCTTGTGGGGTATGTTATCTTGCTTTCCCTCTCATTGCATCCAGAGCGCACAGAGTGAAAAATATCCAGAGGACCTCTTTGAGTCAAAAAAGATTCATCACAGAGTATTATGAATTATTATTATTATATTATTTTTCCCTGAAACTGAAGGGTTAGGATGTCTTTGTTTATTTCAGTGAAGAAGCTAGGGACTTGATATAATATCGCCTTTAGTTTCTTAATAAGTGAATGCACTCATGTATGTCACCTCTAATTTAACCACAGGTAGTCTGCCTCCTATGTGTCATGTTGTGCTTTCAGGATAAGATATGGTAGTTCAGACAAGTATATTTTCCTCATGTTTAGATGGAATCCTACTGAAATTTTAAAAGAAATGTTGGATTCAAAATGCTTTGTAGTTTTTTTAATTATGTTAATGTAAAATAAGTGTACCACAGTTACACAGATACAGTGCTTTAAGAACCTTCATGTCTTTGCCCAAAGCTGAAGCCATAAACTACAGAATAAGCATTGTACAGGATTTGAAGAGGAGCTGCTTTACTTTAGTAAATAGCATATATATGCTGCGGCCAGATGGGGGGGTACTATATTTTCATTGGTTTGTCATGAAGAGCTAACAAAAATATACATTAGTTTTTCATGATGAACCATAGGCTTTTCCCACTAAAGTTGATGTCAAAATTGATATTGACCTCAGTGCTGTCAGAGCAAAGCACTGATGACTTGCAATGCCAAAACACATTCTGCCTTTTTTTGTTACATCTTACTCCTAATGTTTCTGTACCTTTCATTATAAAGATCCACTGACTTTTTCTCTCACTTGTCTCAGGAAAAGCATCCTGTTAACGAGAGCAGTGGTTTTTAGCCATTCAAGCATAGTTTTCAGCAATACTGTTCTAAAAATGTTTTAAATGATACTATTAGTGTCTGTGTACTGACTGTGTTACCCCACAGAAGACTCAATTTCACTTAAATGCAGAGTAATGAGGTATTATTAAGAAGTGGATATGAAAGCTTTTGTGTCATGATTTAAAAAAAAAAAAAAAAAAGAGAGAGAAAAGTGACACTGTGAAGTGAAAAGAAGTGAAGTGAAAAAGTGAAGTGAAGAGAAAAGTGAAGGAAGGGTTGAGGGAATGAAAGGTTAAGTATAGATTTGGAAAATGGAAAGAGCAAGAAAATATAGAAGAAAAAATAGAGGGATATAGAGGTAGGAGGGGCTGGCTTTAAGCCCAGTACACTGACAGCTTAGATTTCACCATACACCTACAAAACATGCAAAAATGTTTACATGTAAATATTTGAATACATATATTAAATAATCATTATATAAAAATGTAAATCCATGTCCATACATTAAAAAGTAAACAATACTTACATGTGAAATATTTACACAGACTCACCTTTCTGTGAGAAAAATGGGGAAGAGAAAGGGTAAGCAACACATAGCATCCCTTGTATTCATCATAACTAAGCTGAGCAGAGAGGAGAACATTTTCAGTGTATCTGATGGCCAGTCACACAAAAAGGTTATTTCGTAGGAACAAAGGGGAAGTGCAGGTTGGAATGGGGCCTAGAACTGTGGCTCTGGGACAGTTCAAGTGTTGATTCAGCCATATTTCAATACAAAATTAGACTAAGTAAAATAGTCTGTAATTTCAAGGCAAGATATAAATTTCATAACATGAAAAGTAAATAATGCTAGTGTCATTGTGCCAAGAACAGAAGACTTTCTGGAGTACTTGCTGCTACTCTGACAGAACAACATGAATTCTCCTGCAGACTACAATCTAAATTTTATTGAACAAATACACAAAAAGGCATGGAATCTTTTTGACAACAGCTGAAATTAATTACCTAATAGCTTTAAGTATCAATCTTATTCTCACCTTCCCGTAAAATATTTGCTTGTCATCAGCCTTTTTGAATTTGGTTTTTGGGACTGGAGTTGCCTTCACAGCACTCTTAATCTAAGTAATTTGGTAAATTTAATCTGTTTGTGAGTCTGTGTGTGAGATATCCTGGACTCAGCAAGAACTACTCACTAAATACTAACAAGGAGAAAAATCCAGTTTGTGGTTCCTTGAATATATGCAGGTTAAGGAAAAGGCTTGTGCAATCGTTGTGGTATCTTAAGAATTGAGAAGAAAAATGAGCATTCTTACTACTTTGCAAAAGGTTTATAAAACAATGTTTCTTACATTTGCAACTGGCAGCTGTTCTGTTGTTTCTGATGGGGTCTACTGTAGCAAAAAGTGGGCTTAAGTAGGTCACAAATATAAGCATGAAATACAGAACTTTTGAATTAACACAGATTGTCACACTCAAATATATATTATGACAGTTGAAGGTTTTTTTTTTTTTTTTTTTTTTTTTTTTTTTTTTTCTGTTTTGTTTATGTTGTCTGAAACACCAGAGATTATTTTTATTCAGAATATTAACAGCTTGCAGAACGGGAGAATGACATGGTGTTTCCTAGCTACTTTGAGAGAGGAAGGTGCAGAGATGTACAGTATTTTGTTTTCTTGCATTGTACCTCTGGGCTAGCCTTAGAGATGTCACAACTACCAGGCTAAGGAAGGTGGCTGGTCTTCCTAGGCAAACTAGAGGGGGAGTCCCCTTTAGGCAGTGAGCCAAAGAAATCAGCATAATTTTTTTCAAAGTACTTTTGCAACTGTGTCAAATGACTGGAAAACACTATGAATGGTACTTGACTAAACTTTTTAATTTGGGTGCCCAAAGTCAGGTGGTGTGAATGCTATACGAATGTTACATATGTTATGCCATCTCTATAACATTGTCACTGATGTATAGTGGACTTTTAAGGCATGAAAAACAAAAGCATAGCTACAAATGAAATAAAATTACTAGAAATGTTTCTATCCTCCCACTCCGACTGTGTCCCCACAATTTTGCTACAAAGAAATACATATTGAACTGCACCTTCTTAATTTGAATGAATTTTTTTTTTTTTCCCCAACATTTAGATGTTACAAAAAATATTAATTTTGATTAAATATTTAAATATGTAACCTGAAATCTCATGAGAGTCTGACCCAAGCTCTGGAACGCTGCGGTTTTCTCCAAGAGCATTGTTTTCATCTTGACATTGCTGCTAACTGCAGCTCAGTACAGATACATAATGGCCCAGTCTACTTAGAGGCAATCAAGAAACATTGCTTCTACTAAGATGTCTGACCAAGCATTGCATTATATTTCAACACCAACCTTTAAATTTGGGAATTATGAAAACCACTGTAAACCACAGAGACTGAAAAACTACAATTAAAAATACATCTTTCTGTCTGCAGTGTCATAAATTAAATTTGTTAACATCATGATAATGATTATGGATAATATTATCACAAGCAACTCAGGTAAAATGGACTACACAGAGCATAAGCAGCTACTAAAGCCCTAGTATTTCTATTTCCTTCCAGGGACATTATTCTTATTTGTTAACATCATAACCTACTCAATTTGAGTTAGGTGTGCTTGTGATGTTGCCAAATCCAGAAATCCAGGCTGAGTGTTCCTGAAGAGCAAAGAACACATTCATAGTAAATCAAGAAAAGACTGGTTTTCTTTTCTAATTCATGGATATATTGAAGTACCTCACGGCATTGCAGCATAATGGCAACAAAATGTATGTCTAATCAAGTGTGTTGCCAAAAAGCAAACAAAACAACTATTTTTTCCCCACTCTGTACTAAGAAAGATGCAGAATATTCGCACTTCACAGAATGACTAAATTTTGAATGATACATGAAATAACAAAAACCTGTATGACCTACTGCTCAGAGAAAATGCAGACAACATTGTGCTTTCATATTTAGGAGAGCTGTATCTGCTAGTTGTGAAATATACAATCTGATTGTAAACTAAGTCCAAGAAACCTCAAACATCTTCACATTAAAGCCAAAGTAAAAGAGCTGTCCACCTCACTTTTCTTTCTTCTTCTTTCTTTTTTTTTTTTCTTTTTTTCTTCCCCTTACTTTCTTTGCCTTCCTTACGAAGTCAGTTAGTCAGTTGGAATACAGAAAGCCCTTCTTCTCACAGACTGCAAATGCACCCTTTAACCTTTAAAATAAGAAGTGAAATCTAGAGCACATATCAGTTTAACCTTGGAAAGATCTTTAACAACTTCTGAATAATTTCTTCATTTATTTCCTTTTCATTTGACTGTTTCTTACTTTTTTTTTTTTTTCTAATTTAATCCATTAACTGGTTTGTGTAGAGAAAAATAACTGGAGTTGGGAAGTTAGATCAGAAGATGAAGAAAGTAGCTTTTCAGGGAAACAGAAAGGTGTTATTTATCCTGTTGTGCAGCACAGCTGGAGTGCTCTCAGGGGCAGAAAATGTTCATGCTGAAAATTCAGTGGAAAAATCAATAGCAGTAGTAGGAGGATGCTTTTATCATTTTAATGATCATACACTCAGCAAAATTTTAAAGTTCTGACTAACAGCATGATCATAAGTGAGAATGGCAGGTACTACTGGAAAGAACAGCATAATGTCTATCAAAAGCAGTGAGTTTTATTTTTTACACCCTTATAAGCAGAATGATTGTTAGTATTATTCATGACTAGAGACCATGTGGTGCAACAGAAAGTCCTTTACAATGATATAGATTCAGAATTCTAACTAAGAGTAAGAAGTGCATGGGGCCAGTCCTGTTCTAACTGGAAAGTAAGAGTTTTGCCAGCAATCAGACTGCAGAATTTCTGTATCTTCAGTGTAATGCACAGAAACAGTGAATCCTGAAAAAGAAAGGCTCTTTCAGAAGACCAAGCTTTGCATCTCTGGGTAGCTCTGAATAATAGAGCAAACCTTTTCTAACAATTCTAATGCCTTTACTCCCCACAAACTGGTAAAACACTAGATCTCCTTTTATTACCTTACTTTTGGTTGCATCTTCTACATGCTTTAAAGGGAAATACATATTTATTTTTCAGCATATATGTAGAAAACATAGGAAGCATATATAAAATGAACTCCTGGTTCAAGAAAAATGATGCCTATTTTATAGTTACTCTGCAGAAAAAATATGCAAATCCCTTTATGTGAAGAAGTTATTGTGTTTGACCCACCATTATTTACTGAAGAGATTTACTAGAAGAGAACATTGCTAGAGTTTCTGACATCTCTGATTTATCAAGCAGTCTGTGATACTCTAAGGCATTAATTACATTTAACTGGGAAACATAAAGTAATGATTTTTGCTGAATAATTTAAGAGATTAATATTTTAGTTTTATGAATAGGCAGTTTTATTTTAAGATGTACTTTATGATCTCTTTTGGTAAGTCCATTCAAAAATGCATATTAAAGTTGTGGGCATTTTTTAACTCTTACTATCCCTTTTTTTGGCTATTAGTGTGTGTTTACTTGGGTCTTCTTGCTTAGGGTCAGAATTTGCCTAAATGTCAAACAGTTAGGAAATGAAAGCCCAGAGTGAGGTATTTTAAGACATAATTTGGTAAAGAAAAACAAATTTTTGCAAAGATTGAACATAACCTTGAAAGTTTGCTAACCCCTTTACTAAAATGTAGAAGACATTGAGAAAGAGAGAGGGCAAAATAAAAGATCAGAAGGGGAGGGAGACACAAAGAGCTTTTCCTACTTACAGAAGAATAGTTTTCCTTATAGCTTTACATCCCTCATTCAAGGACAGCATAAGTTTAATATCAATGCAGACGTTGGACCTGGGAACATCATAATGATATTGCCTTTTAAAGACTAGAGGCAAAGTGTTACTCCAGTAACTGTCAGAAAATAAAGTGAATCTACTTCCAATTTCAGATGTTTCTTGTGGTGTGTTGTTATTTGAAATCAGAGAGATCTGATAGATTCCATATCTGAAAATCCAAATCCAAAGTCTGAGAATCCAAATTGAAAAATACTTTGAAATGCTTTTGTCTTGTTTTGCTTTTTTTTTTTTTTTTTTAGAGGAAGTCCAGGTAAACCTGGACTTACTAAAGCAAAACTGATGTGCTGGAATAGTACATATTGATATGTGTGTAAATACTTTGTGTCTATCTAAGAATGTAGCACAATATTCAGTCTGAAAAGAGACTGAAACAATGTGAATGGTAATACAAAGCTACAGTTAAGTATATAAAGTTGTGATGAGGGTTACAGGTAAAAAGAAGTAAATGTGAAGCATCACAAATTTTTTTTGTTGGCCTTTTGAATCCGAGTTAAAAAAAAAAAAATAAAGATATAATTAAATAAACTTTTCCTAGAGTAAGACTTTATTACAGCATTCACTAGAATCTTCACAGACATTGAAATTCCTTTAAATTATATTGTAAAGTATAATAAATCTATTGTATTTTTTTCCAGAATTTCACAAAAAGAAATAAATGACATCAGACTCAATGCCTGTTTGAAGAGAAAGTATGCTGCCTGTGATTTTGGAAATGGTGATAACTGCACATTAGCAAGAGTGAATATTTCAGGGTACTCCATTTCACGTTCCTGGCCTCCCTATCCAACATGGTAGAGATTTTGTAAATTAATGCCGTATACCAGGCCTGGACAAGGTTCTCAGAAAATGTAAATCAGCATAAATCTAATGAAGACAATTGACCAAAGCCAGATGACAAATCAAATTGGTTCAGTTAATCTTAATTCTGATTTATTTTTTAAATAGTTAATTTACAATTTTTTTAATATACTTCCTTGTTTTAATAAATACTAAATAATGAATGGTATTATATTCCATCTATCTTATTTATAGCTAAAACAGGAAACTGTGAATGATTCACACAGAACTCTCTCAGATAAACTGTTAGTTCACATTGATTCAAGTGCTGCAGCAGACATAGATTCTGCTTGTCTTCTTTTTGTCCCCTACTCATCTCAGCATTTTTATTTTCCCTGTCATACCCCGTCTCACATTTTACATCCTATATCCTGTGTTTATCTGAAAGACATTGCTAGATACTGCTTTTTTTCTTTAGAGTTGGAAGTAAGGTAAATAAGACCATGCTGATAAAGAACTGCAGAGGATCTGAAGAATGGAGGAAATGATGACAAAATGAGAGGCTATTGTCTCTTCCTTATTCTTGAATAGTACCCTAGTGAAAGATCGCAGTGTCACATGGTCAAGTCCTGGTGGCTACTGAGTTAGTTGGCGCATAGAAAGAAGTTTAGTTTTGAGAAGATTATGGAAAAGAGAAGAATCTACATGAACACAGAAAATGGAGAAGAGTGCTCAGAGAAAGATTTGCTGCTGCAGAAAAAAACAAGTCATATTAGATGGCAGGTTTAGAAAATAAATAAATAAATAAATGAAAATAGCAGTTAGTACAGCATAGAAGGGAATGCTAGGGGACAACTACTACAACTTAGGAAAGCAGAAGACAAGATACCAAGTCATATGAAACAAGAAAGACCAGCAGATATTATCTGAGGCTGAATTAAATTCCAAGGTAAACACAGCAAAATCTGCTGTTGACAGGACACTTGACAGATTCCTGCTAAATTATCAAGAATGACTTTGCTAAATTATGATACCATCAAAGAATTAGAATCTTGAAGGATTTCAAAGTTTTTTTTGTTGTTGTTGTTGTTTTGTCTGTAAACAAATAAACAAAAAAGGAGTGTAATTAGCCTGGATCAAACTCAATTTGAAAAAGAACAAATTGTAAAAGTGATAGAGTGATGTCAGGATCTTTATTTATTTATTTATTTATTTATTTATTTATTTATCTATTTATTTATTTATTTTGCATTTTATTACCTACCTCTTTTATTCAGTAAATAATAACAAATTATGATCCTGTATTAGATTTAGTTTCATTAAGAAGTAACCAAGATTTATGGGTTGTAGATAACATGGGGAACTAAAGATTCATCTCTGTGCCTGGGAAGATCATAGAGCATTTCTCTTGGAAGCAAGCAATGTTAAAAACATGCAAGAGGAGGAGGTGAGCTGAGACAGCCAGCATGCCTTCATCCAGGTTTTGTTTTTTATTTGTTTATTTTGTTTTCATTTTGACCTGTACAAAAGTGTTTCTGGTTATTTAATTCTGTACTGAAAACCCATCATGTAAATGTCAGCCCCTTCTTTACTTTGTATATTGCATTCATGGTGGTCAACTATTGTCAATATAACTTCAGAGTTGTTCCAATTATTTAGAAGAAAGTGCTGCTGTTATAATTGCTAACTATATATTGCTGTTCCTAAGTGCAACCAATTTTTGTGACAGTTTGGGATAATCACATATTAAACCTTCGTGAAGTAAGCTTGAATTTTAATAAAGGATTTCTACCTTCAAAAACATGAACCCTTCCAATGTTCAGATTGAGGGCTTCAGATTTCATGCAGTTATTTGTTGCTGAAAGGTGTGAGAAGGTCAGGAATGAAAATACAGATACTGTGCTAATGCTGGCAGTTTCAATTCTGCATCTGTTGGCTTCTCCATATTGCAGCTGAACTCTGATAAATTATACCAATTTATAATTCTAAAGTGGTCCCATGGGTATCTTTTTCTTCTGCATTTTGGTATCTGCAGTGATACAGTTTTACAGGTTGCCTTTATGTAGCAAATATAGCAGACTGCTTTTCACTGCAATTGTCATGCTGTGCAGGAGGACTGTATTAGGATTTGGGAAAAGGCCATTGTTACTATCCTTTAGGAAAGCTCTCACCTCAGCTAATGTATTCTTTCATCCTGCAAGTTCTAGTGTGATATGAAAGAAGGCATAGAGAGTTATTTTTTAGCTTAACACAAAGTCCATTGGAAAAAGCCTGGGAAGTACCTCAGAGGGTCGACTCAACTGTTCATCCCAAAAACTGCAAGGAGCGGGACTCTGCATAAGAGAAATTTTCTGTGCTACATTTTGTGATAGTCTCTAATCTGTGATTATACTTTTATTTATGATTATACTGCCTTACTGACATGCACAAGATGAAATATTTAGAAACAAAAATTAAAAAGTGAAACAAATTTACCATTGCATTTTATCTATTTGTATTATTATTTATTTTTCAAGATGTTCTTCCAGCATAGCATTTTTCTTTCTTTTTTTTTTTTTTTGTAATTTCAAAGCCTGTGAGTTTCACTCATCTACAGTTCTTTTTCTGTTCAGGTTGATTACATTT
Source organism: Anas platyrhynchos (assembly GCF_047663525.1). Taxonomy (NCBI): domain Eukaryota; kingdom Metazoa; phylum Chordata; class Aves; order Anseriformes; family Anatidae; genus Anas; species Anas platyrhynchos. The sequence goes on along the minus strand of NC_092590.1, from coordinate 32,272,572 downwards.
TACAAAGAAGAAGTTGTTTTAACAATCTTACATGAGTCAGTATTTTCTGTGTAAGAACAAATATATCAAACATGATGAGGATTTTGTGGTTTTATATTGTTTTTATTTGTAGAGGGGTTTGTAGAATAAGAACACAATTTATAATAAAATACTGGAATTCTTCTCCTGATGCTTATACTCCATTATAAATAATTCATTTAAGGTTAGACCATGGTTAAATATTATTTTACAGCTATTTTAATATGATTATTCGTGGATCTTTCAAATTTTAATTGATGATGAATATGATCCAATATACATTTCTTAAATAAATATGCAATCTTGAATCCCATGAAGTTGACTAGCTAATAAAAACCTTTGATTACCAAGAATAAAATTCATCCTATATCACAATTCATCGCTATTTCTGTCATTTAATAATTTTTAATGGAATTAAGTGATGTTTATATATTTATTGCTGTTTAATTTATTTATACACTACTGAGTTTTATGACATTTCTAAGTAAATTAATTACATCTATCATTTTCCCCACTCTTCAATCTGTACACATGATTAGAGGCCATTTGAATTAATATCTATATGTATCCTGAACAGAAGAGGTATGTTTGAGGTACGTTTGCAGATGTTTGACTATGGTAATTCTATTAAAATGTTAGTAAAATAATACATGAACATCTGAGGTGAAAATAAGCAGAAGATGTAACCATTCTGTATATAATTATACTGTATATAATCTGTTAGCTTATGCCTATGATAATGGCACTGAGAATATATTTAAATAATGTAAAACTTTATCTGAATTATGAAGTATCTACTTAAAAATCTGCCTTCTGTCATACTACAATATAATATCTTTCCAACATGTTAGTTGCTATTATGTAGTAGTTCTAAATATTACTCATATTGGAATTAATTTCTTCTTCCAATAAAAATGTGCATGCTAAAAATGAAGCACCAATAGCTGACAATATGCCATAAAAATCACATCAAGGATAAATAGATGTCTGTTCCAATAGGAAATGAATATTTAAAAAAAAATTCTCCCCTATATCTTATAACTTAGAAGTAGAAATGCTTCAGTATTAACAATTAAAATTAGTATTTCAGTAACCAGTAAGAGGAAAAATAAATGGAACAATGGAATTAAGGGAAAACGGTGACATATTACCATATGAGCATTTAAGATAGCTAACATTCAACATTTCTTATTTCCCATCTCCCCCCGCCCAGTACTTACAAATGGAACAGAACATATCAGACCACGTACTTAGATAAGGCATTAGGCTTTTATTCCTGGTATTCATAAAGTTCAGTGGAACTGAGAAGGTATGAACTTCCAAATCAGAATAATTTCCAGTAAAGATTAATAATTTTCCCTCAGTGCTAAAGCACATTAAAGTAGATTATTAATTGCAACAGTTTATCTATATACATATATATTTATATAAAAGTAAAAAATAAAAATAAAAAATAAGTGCTATACTACCAATGTCTTCCCATTGTTTAATACTGTTTAACACAAACCATGTAAGGTTCAAATATATTACATCATAAAAACAAGCTTGATCCCCATCTTCACTATCAGCCACCATCCGTTGCATGAGTACAATCACTGTCCTTGATGTAGATCACACAGATCTTTTTCCAAGACCAGAGATTAGACTAAATGCTGGATTTTAATGTCTTTATTATCTCCATATGTGGTTTATTACTGAAAACTGACATGGAAATTTAAGTACTGAAGGTTAGACCTGAAAGGTAACATTATTATTCACAATGCTTTAAATGAATTCTCCTCATAACAACTTGGACACAATCAATTATCTCAAAGTTATGTGGAAGATGGAAGATTACATTTAGATTTTTTTTCTTCTGTTATTTGTTCATTGGTTTCTAAAGACAGAGCTAAGAATTCAGGTTTGATATACAAAGGACTGTGAATGCGTCACATACATAACCAACTGATTGATGTACAGTACCATGTTTAAGTAATGTTGCAATACTTAGGAATAATATTTGGTAGCTATCTGCTAGTCTCGATTTAATATCTTTTATAAAATGATAATACAATTTGAAGTATATTAAAAGTTAACATTTTGAGATGGAGAACAAAGAAATACCACCAACTGTAACTGCACAAAATTGTTACTTTCGAAGATGTGAGCTGTGTTTTAAACTGATAGTGCTTTTATATGTTTAAGTAATTGACAGGTAGTTAGGATGGTGTTTTTAAGGGAGGTTTATTGCCACAATCAGTGTTGAAATTGTGCAAATGGTCCAAATATAGCCTCCAGATTCCTTTACCAGAATTTGATCTAAAATGTCCATTTGTCTGTATATTTCCTGAGGGAATTTAAAAAATAAAATAAAATTGCCTGCCACTGAATCTACATACAAATTACATTAGCCAATGAAATTCTTAAATCTTAAAAGGCCAGTTTTTGAAGCTCATGGTAATGATGACAGTGATCAGGTAAAATTCCCAGAACAGATAGATGGGTTAGCAGTGGTAACTGTTGGTACATTCTACTATTCTTATTGCTTAATATACCTTAAAAACTGTTCTGTGGGAGTTAAAACTCATTAATAAATAAACACATACCCGTGGAAAAATGCTTTCAGCTTGAATTTTAAGGAAATGATGTTGGTGTTTATCATAAGATATAGGTAGAATTTTCCCATTCTCCATGACTCCGTCCTTGCATTAATAGGGAAGCACAAGAATCATGCCAACTTCTTAGGATGCCAAACAATATTTAGCAATAGATATGTATATATTGCACAGTATGCAGAATACTGGTCCTTTACATTTTCAACAGAACAGTCAAAGAATATCAACAATTAATACTGTAAATCTGTGTAAAGTTTTTTGGTTTTTTCTTTGTGTTTTTTTTTTTTTTTTTCAGTCATTTGAAATACCAGTTGTGATGTTAAGCACAAAATAAGACTACAAATGTGTTTAAATAACTTTGGATCTAGCTTAAACTGACGAAGGAAGGAAGGAAGGAAGGAAGGAAGGAAGGAAGGAAGGAAGGAAGGAAGGAAGGAAGGAAGGAAGGAAGGAAGGAAGGAAGGAAGGAAGAAAAGAAATTAAGCCACCTTTGCACCTCTCAGTGCAGCATGCTGAGTTACGAAGAGAGAATACGATTCAGTTGTTTTTATATCATCATCCCTATACAAGAAAGCACTTTACACAGAGTCAAACACAAACTGCAAAGTAAAATAAGCTTTTAAAACCAAATTTTAAACAAGAAACATATTTAAAGAATGGGTGACAATTAGAATAAGAATTTCACATTCACTGGCCATCATTTGTTTAAAGGGTCTTGTGCTTAAAAATATCAGTACTTAGCAATGACTAGGAGTTGAGTTTAGATGGAATAGAAAAGATTTTTAAGTACCTAAAACAAAACAAAACAAAACAAACAAAAAAAGTTTGAAGGAAATATCCTTCATATGTTATGTGTAAATGTACTTGTGCCACTGGGACTCATTTATGTATAAAAATAAAATAAAATAAAATAAAATAAAATAAAATAAAATAAAATAAAATAAAATAAAATAAAATAAAAACAAAAAAATGAATTAAACAAGTTAAGACCAATTCTTTGAAGATGAAGCTACTTGAGCTACTGGATCAAGCATGAACATGAACTCTAAGAAGACAATGTATTAGTCTGTTATTTTTTTCCATTGTTACATCTTTTTCCAACAACAGAAAAATAATCAAGCTCCTTTCTAGTACGAACTCCAAAGTACTTGCTTAGCAGAGCATGAAGAACTGCCTTTTTCTGAGGTGATGGGGGGGAAGAAGAAAGGATTCTAAGTAGCTTTAAAGGCATAATTTATGAAACAAAAAAAAAAAAAAAAAAAAAAAAAAAAAAAAAAAAAAAAAAAGCCTATGTCAGAATCTGGGTCAACATGCTAAAGACCAGAGGAAAAAAATACATTCAGCTATAAATTATGACAGCTTCTTATTTGCCACAGGAGTAAACATATATAATATTATTTAAAATACTCATATTCACGTAATTATAGAAAGATGATTAGGGTACTGAAGCATCTTTTATACAAGGAGAGGGTGAGAGATCTGGGACTGTTTAGCCTGAAGAGGTGAAGGTTCAGGAGGACTATCTCAGTGTGTACAAATATCAGATGGAGAAAGTACAGAAGACAGAGCTAGACTCTTCTCATTGATGCCCAGTGAAAAGACAACAGATGGGGCATAAACTGAAATACAGGAAATTTCACTTAAACAAAAGAAAAAACTTATTTACTGTAAGGGTGATTGACCACTGGAACAAGGTATCCAGTCTGTTTCTGTAGTCTCCATCCTTGGAGACAGTCAAAACCTGAAGACATGGTTCTGAGCAACATGCTTTTAAGCAGGGGGTTAGACTAGATAATCTCCCCTCCAGCCTCAGTGATTCTGTAATTTCGTGGCACATTTCCTATCAACGTGGATAAGTAAGCATTCTAAAGAAGAAATAATTCTGGCAAATAGTAATAATAATAATAATTAATAATAACAATAGTTTAGAATTGACTAGTCTCCATTTGTCATACTTGTCAGTTAGATGAGTGTCTTGTATTCTTTATTTCCGTTGCTTGAAACTGGCCCTGCCTTGCCAATGACTGCAATGACAATGAATTTGTCAAATATGTCTTTTATTTATTCTGGCAGTAAGTATCCACAAAATATTGTAGTCTCTGTGCTATAAACTATGTCTCTCAGTCGGGAGTTTTTACATAGCTGAAACATTACAGGGTAAGTCAGCAAAGGCCCTCTAGCTGTTAGAAAAAATAAATAAATAAAAAAAAAAATGCTGCACTAGACATGACTTTCTTCTGGGCACAATCCTCTTATAAGCAAGCTGTTCAACAAAAGTATTTCTTACACATATGGAAAAAGTCAGATTTACCTCCTAATAAGATGTTCTCTTCTCATGTTATGATTGGAAGAAAGGAGTGGTGGTCCTCATACAATCTGCTAAACTATGATCAAAGCAACTAAAGACTGACTGACATGAATGGCAAGCAATCAACACTTCATATAAACTTGAAGTGGTTATGTTTTTTAAATACTTGGTTTTATTTATTTATTTATTTTTAATGTTTATGCACTATGTTTTTATCATCGTTCAGTCCTAGTTCAATTACGCATTTGTACTCAGGAAAGAATTTATAACATTTGAATAATTTTGGCTTTAACACAGCAGAAAAGTAAGTTATAAAATAGAGGGAGGATAAACTACTAGTTTAGAAGGGGCAATAGTGATATTCAGATGAAAGAATAGTTGTACAAATCTATGAGTTGTGCACAATACCTTCTATTTGACACAGAGAGTGTCAAATATAGAGGATCTAGTCATCTTGGAAACATAAACCTAATTTAGAGGGTCTAGCAGACCTTGACTCTTATGTATATATGCAAATCATAGGAAATCCCATATTCCCTCGCACATAATTTTTCCGTGTATATCACTAAAGGTGTTCTCTTTTTCATTGTTTTGCAGGTCATTGTATGGCCTCAGTGTATTTTATGTCATGGAGGAATACACTTATAAAGTACGTGTTTAAAATTCAAGGCAATATTTCAGAGAAAAGGATACTTTACCCTAGTATATGAAACAAGGCCATTCTATGCACCCAGAATGTAAATGTTTATTCTGTCACATTTTTAGAATAGATGGCACTAGCAGGAGCAAATAATTCCTGTTGTTTTGATAGCATGGGGCAGAGAATGATTGAGCTGTATGGCCAGCACTGTATCACTTTGCCATGCTACCTTTCTCTTCCATCCAAAGATTTCAGTGTAGGTTGATTTCCCACACCCTACTTTCTTTGCTCATGATTTCACCACTCCAGACATATATTTTGGTGTCCTATTATAAAACAAAGAAAAACAAAACAAAACAAAAACAACCAACCAAAACCACTTCTGACAGTTGTGGAACTTCCTTCTAGTATTTTTTCTCAGGTTGTTCCAGGGATCTGGCACCAACAGCAAAGGAACATGAGGAGAGGGTAGTAATCCTGGCCTTTATTTGAGGAAATTTGTCCCAGGTGCACAGATAATTTGATTCAGTAGACCTCCTTTGGCACTTAAACCCAGATGGCCTGCTGTGCAGTGATGGAGAGCTACAGTTCCATGGTTATACTCAAGAGGCTTCATCTGGCCTGCTGGAAGGCCAGGCCCCAACATGGCTGATCCCATGTGACTTGGAATAGTTGCTCTACATGCTCCAAATTGCAAAGGAGGTGTGCAATTCTTGGTTATCTTTCAGCGGCTCCTATTCCAGATTCTCCTCCTTTGAGGAGAATCTCCTCCGCCTGGCAGTAATAAGCTATAGGCCCAGATATGGTGACAGGAAACTGATTATGAAGCATGCTTGTAGGGAAAGAGAATAAAGTAAAAAAGATATGGATACGCTATCTTCAACAAAATGTTTTTTGTTTGTTTGCTTTTATTTGTGTGGTTTTTGTTGTTGTTTGTTTTTAAAGACAAAATTCTGATGCATTTTAAATGATAGCAGTGGCATTGTATTATGTTTGATTTGTTGATTATACTTTAAATTGTAGCTTCTGGTATATAATTCAGCTGCTAGAGGACCAGAGAACTAATTTTCACTAATAAAGTAAGAATTTACTGTCATATTTTACCTGAATGATGTAATAAGACTGACTTAATGACAGCAGAATAAGATTGGGATGTATGTTATTTATGGGATGTATGTTATTTATGACCCAGGTAGGTTCTTCTCTGTTAACTTAAAAATCATTTTAAAATAGATCCTTTTTCAGTTGTTGTTACATTACGGAACTGTACTGAACATCCTATAAGTGCCCATTCATTAAATTTACTGTCAATTCTTTCATGTGAATAATTTACAGCAAATGATCTCCAAAAAAATCAATATTAGACTTCTGAATTTCCAAAGCCTTAGGAAATGAAGAAGTAAAGCTTTTATATTAATTAGCAATAGATTTTGCTTTTCCCCTGCCATTGAAAACAAAACAAAACAAAACAAAACAAAAACAACAACAAGACAAACAAACAAACAAACAACAACAAAAAGACTTTCTGACTCGTATTAAATATTAGTACTTTTCAGTTATATATTAAAACATGGTATGCATCCTAGGACTGCTTCTGGCAATGATTTCCTTATTTGCATGGTGAGGGCTGATGTATAGGAATTAGAAGGTCTAATCATAAGGTTTAGTGGAGGGCTTGTTAGGACTTGTTTGTGTTAGGTCAGGTTGGACTAGATGATTTTGGAGGTCTCTTCCAACCTAGATGATTCTGTGATTCCCTTCTCATGGACCGATATGCTGGGAACTCAATCAGTCAACAGAGTATCGATAAAACAGGTAACTACAATGCTTATTTTTGATATCAGTAAGTAAAACTTGCTTTAGTGTGCAAATAAGCCGTTGTAGCAGTCTCCACCACTTCTCAGAAGCAGAGGCTCCCAGCCCTGTGTGTGTGAGCTTCTATGGCCAGGTGGCATCACAGCCCCACGATCAGTCCGCCATGGCATACCTTTCTAGCAGGCTCAAGTATTTTTCTCCTGTTAGTTCTGGATTCATGGTTCAAACCAAGGCTCAAAAGTCTGTTTGTATTGTACTCACCTCTTGTTCAGGGCAAGGACTTGATAGTCCTATCTCACACACATACAATACCTTTTTAATGACTTTAGCATGAGCTTAAGATCTTATTCTTTCCTTTTTCAAGTGGGTCAAAAATCTGCCAATTAATTGCTTACATGTTACTTTACAAGGGAAAAATCTATGCACTATACATCATATAATTTCCTTGACGAAATGAGATTGCAAGGGGAAAAGTAGTAGAAATAAGAAAATGCATTTCTGATTTACATTCAAAGAGAAATGAATGTTTTCCATAAACATAAGCATGCCAGAAAGATGTGAAAGTGAGTTGATACGTAACTGTTTGTCCCCAAGAGCTGTTTAATTCCTTAGTTGTCACTTTTGTACCTACCATCAAACTAGTTATTGAATCACAGATATTTTGGAAGGGGGGAAAAGAGAGGAGTTCATTAAGAAGCTATGGATTTTATTCAACCTTCAGATGCAGAGTGCAGATATGGTAAAAAGCATTTTAAGCTAAGCTTCTTTATTTAGCACTTAGAGTACCTATAAAGAGTGAAGTATGGCTCTTGTCTCATAAGTCTGTTATTCCAGCCTTAACTACTTGCTTTATAAATGTGTATTCATGAACAAACACACACTTCTATCTAAATTATATATAAAAGAAAAGGGGGAAGAAATCAGGTGACTCACAACCATAAAGGTGAATAGCCATGTGATAGGGACCTCACCTCCTTCCACCTCAAAGATGTTTTAAGCTTGTAAGGATATAAAGATTTTTTTATTATTATTTATTTATAATTATTAGAATATAAGCTCTCGTGGAACGAACTGCAGCATCTTGTTTTTATAAGATAAAACAAGTGGGTTTTATCATCTTTGTTTCTACCTTCAGATACTAACAAAATAAAAAATCAGTTTAAGCTTTAGCCTGAAAAGGGCCCAGGTCTTTCACTGTTTGGAAGGCTACTAGATATTTATTAGCACCCAACATGGTATTAGATTTTAAAGGATAAAGTTTGTTCTGCTCACCATTTCAGAAGCTACCCTAATGTATTAAGCTAAGAAGTAGCTGAATAGCCACCAGTACCTCTAAAGACATCATTAAGTTGTGAGATGGGATTCAGACACTGTTTTACTTACTTAAAATTTTTCACTGGCTGGCTATTTCCTGCTCAGTGCAATTGTTCCCAGATCTTTAGGAGCTTCCTAGACATCAGATACAGAAAATAAATAAATAAATAAATAAAAGTTCTTTCAGGCAACTAAATTCTCTACCAGCTTTCCACTTTTTTTCAACCTCTTTAGGATAGTATGAATGTGACATATAAATAATCGCTTCTCACTCTGGTAATAACATTCCAAAGTTTTCCTTTGAATTTCAGAAACCAAGAAAATGAAATTAGAGAAATGTTTTATTGCTTTCTTTTGTTAATGTTACCTGTCAGATATTAAACAGTGTGTGAATTTTTTGTAGCAATTGAGGTTAAATAATTTATTTTTAAGTAAGGATACAAACTAGCAAATGAGTAGTTTTTAATCTCTTTCTAAAGCCTGCATCATGAAGGCAGATATTATGCAAGCACCCAATGAAATATCTAACATCTTAAGCTATTCACATTAGAACAAGTAGAATATTGTCTTCAGCGGAAAATCAATTGACCCTCTGCTAGCATAGCATCTATTATGCAGATCCCAGTTGCATTCTTGTAGATTTGATTAGACTTTTTATTTCAAATAACAGTGATAAAAAACTTACTCAGCTTTCACATGTGAAAATCCTTCATTAATCAACCCTATTTTTTTAATAATTCATTTGCTACTTACATAAGTATTTACAAACTAAAGCAATGTTTTGGATGATGGTGTTATTTCACCCTTTGTGGAGAACCATTCCCCAAGTCATGCCGTATTAATTCCGATACGCATGAGTGAAATATTTTAAAAAATGATTTAGCAACAGAAATAATTGGTACTCTGTGCCCCATTTGAATTGTCAGAGCATCAAAATGTAACCAGTGAACAAAAAAAGAAATCATTAATGAGAAGACTTTAACAAGCAAGTAGGAGCCAAAGTCATTGTTCTCATTCACATATAATCAGTTTGCATTACTCAAGCAGCACGAGGAAAAACCATGTACAAGTGCGAACTAATGGATAAAATCATATATTATAGAGATAGGAGTAATTGAGAAAATAAATGTGTTAGGAGGAGACTGAAGAAATATGTGATATACATGTATGTACATTAGGAGACATAAGTAGGCTGATTATTCTAGAAGTGTAGATGAAAGTCTAGTATGGTACTGTAAATGTGATTATTGTCTGATCTACAGACATAAGAGATTGTAAAGAAACAATAGTCAATAGGCTACTGAAGCTTCTGTAGATGCCAAATAAATGCATTTTCTTGGGCTGAGTGAGAAGATTATCAGGAAAGAAAACAAAGGGCACTGCAGTTGCACTGAACTAGTAATCAGTCACTAACCAAACCAGGTCTGGAAAATGTGATTTTTTTCACATCAGGAAGTGTGGTTCTGATGCAAATCTGGGAAGATACCGGATGCTTTAGGTTGCATGAAATTACAAGTGATCTCAGGAGGATGATCCTGAGAATTGAATAATCACAAATCACAATATATGGATAAATGTCTGCTTTCATATATATAGAAAGAAATGTAGAAAAAAGAACCTAAAATGCCAAATTATTATACTACCTCTATCCCTTATTCAATAGCATCTACACTGCTTTCATAAATTACACAAGTGTTAGTGCATAGATAAGCATTAATATTGTCATGCTGGGAGCTCCAACCTCAGAAACGTGGTGTGACACAGCACCTGGAATATGAATCATAACATTTAGTTCAAGCAATTGTTCGTAATATTGTTCCTATTACTGATTTTACAGACATTTTTAGTAACAGAAATCCTCATATTATTAATTTTCTATTGACTGCATTCTAAGTTGAGCATGTTTTAGTATGGATAATATTGCAACTTTTTTTTTTAATTTTGATTTTTTTCTGTGTTTTTAAATTATTAAGTAATATCATTTTTTGTCATTCTTTAAAGGACAAGGATACTCTGATTATATTTAAATGGTAACTACACCTAACACCTTTAGGTTTAAAAAGGAACTTCAATTATGATGACATCTCCATACAGGACTTTGAAAATTGAAATGATATATTTTCTACATCTGCTTACAGTCATGAAATGAATTTGACTTCTGAAGACTTCTGAAGACTTTTTCACTTGCCTGCCTTATTGCTAACATGTCAAAGAACATGCTACATAGAAACCTTTCTGTTGTACAAGTCAATAAATGTAGAGGACTTTGTGTTCTCTGTTTTTCCAAGGTGTGTATCTATACATTCTGACAAAACCTCCCATGACCTTTCCTTCATCCCACACTGATATTTTTTTATGTAACCAACAGTCATGACCTGCTTTTGTCATTACTGACAGTGTTATGAATCTCTTCTATAGTCACAACAGTCTGATTTTATATGAGATATTCCTTCACAGTAAGAGAGTTTTTGATGATCAACAATGCTTCTGAGAAGTAAGTACATCTTAGTATGTAACATGTAAAAATAATTTTTCTTGGTAAAAAAAAAAAAAAAAAAGTCTTTTTATTTAACCATGTCTTTTATTCTGTGGGTAAACACTAATTTCAAAGCTATTTGTTTTGTGATCTGCCACATTTGCAGGTGAAAAAATTACATGTGTAAAATTGGTTTATCTAGGGTTTTCACACAAGCACATTATCTCACATTGCATTTTGTTTGTAAGTGAAAGTACTTTCACACAATTATTACTCTTTGTGAATGATTTCAGCAGAACAAAAATAGGTACGTGTCGACACAACTCCACTGAACTGTGGGATGATTTGCAACATTTGAAGATGTAACTGAGAGACCACATTTGAACTCGCTTGAACTACAGTCCAATATAGTCTTCAGACTGAAAGATAGAAGAAATATCATATAAAGCCCATAAGACATTAAAAAATGTGCATTATCTGACTGCCTACTGAATCCTGATCATGTACATTATATTCATTACTGGGTTGCAGAGACTTGTTTATAAATAATATTAAGTCCAATTATACAAAACCATGACAACTGGGAGATAATGCTGACATTCAGTTAATTTTTTCACTGCCTTAACACTGCTTTTATTCAGCTTTTGTTTACATTATATGTAATGCCCTTGTTTCAAAGCTATACTTCTTTCATTCCAAATTACTTTGTATTGCTGATACTTTTTTGTATTGGTCCAAAATTACACTTTCAAGAAGTTGAACAAGTAGATGCACTCTCTACAGCAGAGGCAATGTAGTCAGGAAAATATTGCAGGTAGCTCCACATTCCCACTACTCAAAAAATCCTACATTCCTGAAATGCATAGAGGACTATATTTGACAGAAAGACTTAGCATTGCAATGACTGCTGTTCTACTGGTAGTAGCTCTACTGATAGTTCTACTACCAGTTTAAGTCCTCAATAACAAACAATAAATTTGGGCTTATAGGGAATTAAGAGAAATATATGTGGATATTGATAGGCAGAAAGGAGCTTCCCCCATACCTCCCCTGTCCACCCAGTAGCTGCCTAGACCAGTTATAGTCTCAAGTAATTCAGCACAGCTCAAGTCTATGTTAATACTTGACCAAATAATTTAATCATTGGGCAGGCCTGTATTCCAGGGTGAATGTCCCTCCTTTGGAAAATGCCCACTTTCAATTAAGCAGTTTCAGTGTTCACTGGAACAAGTACTAGACCCCACAAATGAACTAAGTTTGCAATTCTTCCCTCTACTTTCTCTTTGTTCCAGTTACCATTTCATTATCTTCTTGTAGAAAAAAAAAATAATTAAATACCTTCAGCTGAAAAAAATTCAGAGCAAGAGAGATCTGTCCCAAACTATCTGGTAATATTGCAATTAGGGCGCTCTGCTGAGAAGTAAAATACTTTCATCAAAATGCAATCAGATAAGGAAGAGACATTAACTGAGTCCCAGCTGAGCACCCTGTCAGCTTGCAGCTGTGCTCTGTGGCAGGAGTGGACACTTCTCCACATTTTTTTTTTCTCAGGGAATTCAGATTGCTCAGAGCATGCCTGTGAGATCAGGCCCTGAAGGTCTAATCTGTGAATCCCACTGTCAATGAGATACAGCATAGAAAAAAGCAGCTTTACTATAGGCATTTCTCTTCATCCCCAGCAGCAGAAATGTAGGCACTCCTAAGCTTTTCTGGGTGTTTTGAGGCTGTAAGTTTTGGTCATTTCACATGGTGTGTGCCAACCTGTCTAGCTGCACCTGATGAGGAGCTGCAGTAACGGTATCTCTCACAGGCTGCTGCAACGCACTGGGCATCATCCTGCTCCCAGTACAGAATATAGAATTACACACTTTGTGACTCAAGGACTCATCACATTACATGCTGCTGTAGAGTGCCATTAATATATTGTTTATTTGAGAAGCTGCTTGCCTGAAATCTGTGATACAAGTTTGATGTATAATATTCACCTTTGCACTGTCATTAGGTTTGAAATTATTTGTCAGTTTGGGGGAAAATGGTACCTTTTATCTAGACAGGATATCATGCAGGGATGTATCTGTAAGATATGTACACCAGACAAAACCTTTTTGCTAGAAAATTCAAAATATTTTATTTTCAGTGTGTTTCAAACAGATTTTAAAAGAAAGAAAAAATAGGTCAGGAACTATGACAACTTGAACAATAGAAAGATTCACTGTAAAATGCATCTGTGAGATGCATAAGCAAATTACAGTCTGAGGAGGAAAAATAAGATATTCTAAACTGATAATTCTGTGTAAGTCTGTTTAATACAGTGGTGCCTTGAGACTTTTCATATCCTCCATTTTCCTTGATGTTTAGTAGTTTTATATTTAAAAAAAAATATATCTGAATAAAATACATTAAAACTCATAAGGTTCCTTTTTCACTTTCTCTCTTAAGGAATCCTTTCACGTCAGTCTGCTTTCATGCTTGTCAGTACGTGACTATCTGAAAGGCTTCTGCAATGCTGAAAGTGACAACCATACATACCCATAACTAAACCTCACTGCAGGTCAGAATCTGTCATTCCTTTTCCCCTCTGTCACCATTGTGGTCTATACCTTAGCAACAGTTTGAAAGCTGCACCTCGGCTCTCTGTGCTGACTTGAAAGAAGTTTCTGCTGAACTTATATCAATGAAATGAAATGAGAATAAGACAATAGTTGACCACTTATATTATAAGTGAATACTTATGGTATTTTGTAGATATAGTTCCAGTTGTCAGCTGGAGTCTGATAGCATCTGGCCATGCAATGAAGAACTGCATCACCATAAGTAGATAAGGAATAGGGTGACTGAGGATTTTGTACTTTACCACTACTATTTCTGATGAGAGTGCAGTGTTCTTGGAGGCTATATAAACCACCACCAAAAAGAAAACTGTTCATTGTTATTAGGAACCTATGATGTTCTGCTGCAAGTTCTTGTTTCTTGATGTTAGCCCTCTGTTCTTTAACTGCCTTTGCTTTTTTTGATTTGTTGTTCTTTTCTGTAGCTTCCTCCCCTCCTTTTCTTTTTTTTTTCCCCGAGGAGATTTTTTACAACCTACTCTTCAAAAACAACATACCCAATCGGTCAGAACAGACCCCTCTAGAGAAAGCCTGTTTATACTGCTTTGTTTATTTTAGTGTAATATTATTGGCTTTACAGGTTGAAATATTTTTTACTTTTCAAAGAGCAGCTCCAAACCTTTCAAAGACTTTTGTTAAATGTCCTTATTCAAGTTTTATACATTTACATTTGGACTGCATTAGATATCTACAAATACATGTAGTCACATCACCATATAAAATCAAAAATTGAGCATGTAAGAACTCTTTCAAAGACAACAAAACCAAACTGTGTTAGTGGTATAAGCAACCTGTGTGCATACTCATGGTAACGTATACTGTATTGAACATTATTTGGATAGGACAGTATTTAAAATAATATTTTTTTGAAAGAACATTTCTCCCTCTATAAGCCTGTAATATTCACAGTCTCTTTGTAAGTAAGGACTTCTTAAAGACTATATCTCTAGAAACCAATGTGCCTAGAATTAGGACCACCAAACGGACAAGTTAATATCAGTGCAGTGGAAACATTAATATACATGTAGTAGTTAAAAGGCTTACAGAAAAGTAGATCATTAATCTTTTCACTAATTCACTCAAGTCCATTGTATGCATATCAGTACCTGGGACTAATTGTCCCATGTTAACAGCTTTTACTGAAAGCTTTGTCTTGAAAGAGTGAGTAAAGATTTCCTAACAACAACCTAATTCTTTATTTATTTTCAACTGTTTCATTAACATTTTAATTTCACATGTTTCAGAGGTGTTGCAAAGTCATCATGCACATATTTAAATACAAAATACTCAGAAGACTTCATTTCACGGAACTGAGCCACACTTAATGTGTGAGGTGTCAGTTTGAAATGTTTAACTATAAGGTAACATTTAAACAAGCCTTAAGGCCAAATTTATCAAGAAGTTTAAGTGAATGTTTCAGTACTTTTTTGAACTGCAGTCTTAATCATTTTGCCAGAATAATATACGCATTATATTTTTCTAACAAATCTGATCATCTTGTATAATGTCTCATCCAGATAATAATTCTTGCTTTCTAAAATTTTCAATCTTCAGGAAGAATAGGGATGCTTAAGAAGATGCAAAGAAATCAGAAAAAGTGAAAAATATTTCTATAAATGTTGAATTCCAATACAATTTGATGTTCTTTGGAACTAGAGAAGTTAAGCAGACTCAGTCTTAAAAGAGGCCACATGAAAAATTCATCACAATGCTAAAGCAGACTAGGGAGAAGAAGCTGCATGGGCTACGGAAAGAGTTAATGGAACTTTCTCTTGTGTTACAGTTCTATTACTGAATAATGCAGCTGTTTTATTTTTCAAAATTGAGATTAAAAGTTGTATAAAACTGTTACAGAGGAATGATGCTATCCCTTTAGTGTAAGGAAACATAACAACACTAGGAACTGGTTTGTTATACTCTTCCATTAGGTTGTCTGCTTAAAGTTGATTGTTACTTTTAAGTCCTTTAGAGCAGACTTATTGCTGAGGAATACCACACACATTTATATAACACATATAAGAAACTAATAGCACACTTTTACTACCCCCTTTACACTATGGGAAGCCAAACCAAACCAAACCAAACTAAACTAAACAAAAAACATGCTTTCACTTAGACAAAACATTTTTTTCCATGGCACTGAAGTACTTTATTAGAAAGTCCCTTTGACACACAGGATAAATGCCAAATCTATTCTGTAATAACCAGGCCTGAAAAGAATGATTATATGGTCATGGTCTGCCTAGACCTGCTGGTATGCTGGTATGGCTGGTATGCCTAAAACACAGCAGGCCAACATGTGAACTTCCTGCCCACAGCCATACAAAGGCCAGTAGCTGGCTTCTGGACTCCCTCCTGGTGCTCTTTTGGATCTTGTACCCCTTAGCAGACTCCTAATGCATAACTGAAAGAGTTTTTGCTTCCTATTCAAAGGAAAACTATGTAAAGTCTTACGTTTGAGGCTCAGAACTGGTCCATATTAGCATATAAGAAAATTCTAGCTGTTAATTATAAATCACGTATTACTAAAAAATTCTTGGTCAGATTAAAGTCATTTAGAACCTCATCTTCCAGGCCATTAAATCACTTGTATTTGTACAGCATACTTGTGATCTATTTTCTTTTCCTTTCCTTTCTGTCACTGAAAAATAACATTTGAAAGATTTCTTTTTGCATCTGACAAATATTCCATCTTATGATTTCTCTTACCTTTTCTGCACACATAAGATTGAACTCCCAGGGAACTCCATGAAAGCCTATTTCTGTTACTTTAGATTCTACACAGTGGCAAAAGTGTAACTTTTTAATGTTATATTTAAAATGATAATTATATACTGAAAAAAAAAATGACTAGAGAATTACTGTGTGGGAGACAGCCTTCTATAGGTACACATTTTTCAGTACTTCAGTGTCGATGATTGAATAGCTACAGCTACTGATGTCGATGATTGAATAGCTACAGCTACTGATGTGCATCTGAATGCTCTAGGAGGAACATAGTACATTAGCTCAAAAGAATTGCTGAACAGGTGTTTTCTTCCTCCCCACAGAGATTGCTAGAAACAGTATTAAATTGCCCTGTACATATTTGTGTAAAATATAGATGAGCTTGTGTTTTATTTATATAAGTGTCATCCTCATACACCTAAAGATGAAAGAAGAACACCCACCTCCATTATTGCAAGTGAAAACGATGTATTAGAATACCAGAAAATAGTTAAAATACAATGTATTTCAAACAGAATAAAAAGGAAATATATAAATAAAACACAATAAAAAACCTGAAATTCTAAATAGGGCATGTGGGACACAAATGATGATAAAGCTGGTTTGGTTGATTCTTTATGTGGTATCCTGAAAAAATGTGTGGGAAAAAAAAAAAAAAAAAAAAAAGGATAGTCAAGGGTGACCTGTGGTAACTTCCAAGATAATTTTTTTTTTTTTTTTTTGAAACGAGGCAAATATATGAAAGAAATGATTTTTTTATACATGCAGTATGAACCACTTCATAGCTTAAAAGAGATGTGTCAATCATTGACTACCAAAACAGAACAAGGTTTAAGTTCCATAACAAACAATTTTAAGAAAAACTAAAAAAAAACAACAGAGAATGCAAGAACGGCTGCTTCCAATTTAGTTCTAGAGTATCAGTTTTTATCACAGAACTAGGAAATAGAACTAGAAGGAAACTCAAGATTCTATCTAAGCTGTTTCTTGGTCAGAGGATATGAACCACTGAAACAAAGCTGTTCTTGAGAGATATTTGTTTGATCTCTTCTTAACGTCTAAGAAAAACCATAGGAGAAAATTAGTGGAAAAGAATTCTATGCTGTTTGCAATGCAGTCTGTTTAATAACATCCCAAACAATTAAAAAGATACTACTCGAGACAAGGTTTAAATATAAGAAAGAGTAAGGAAAATATAAAAATTTTCTTTTTACAATAGCTTTTCCTATTATATATATACATAATATTATCCTATATTGTCCTAGTATAATTTAGTATTTTTTTCTTTAAGCTTTTATTTTAAATACAATTACACTGCAAGAGCATACTTCTCTTCTTAAAAGTAATATAGCAAAAATAATGCTCCTAATGGAGATATTAGCAAAGATTAATCTAGCACATACTTTTATTATATGTTTATTTTTCAGTAAATATTGACATGTTGTCATTCCTCTAAAGGGTGATTTTCCTTACTACAAGACCACTTTGAACTTCACTAATCTATGTGGAATTAAATTGAATTGCTATCCACTGATTTTCTTTTCTTTTTTTTTTTTTTCTTTTTTTTTTTTACAACCTTATTTATAATTGTCAAGGTGTTTTCTTTTTATTGGAAAAAAAGTGTGTGCTATCATGGCCATTATTTAAAGCCTACAAAACAAACAACAAGCAAAAACACACACACACAAAACACACCAAAGAGAAATTTTTCAAATAAAAATCTCTCAGGTATCTGAACTAAAAGAGCATAACTTCTGTCATTTATTGCTGTTTTCAAAAACACCAGTGTTACACTTCAAGGTTCTACCAAAATGAAAGTCATAGCACACATGGATTATTGGTAGAAAAGTGTCTTAGAGATGCACTTGTTTGTAATTTAGCTGAGTTTACAGTAATTTCTCCTTATTGGCTATTGACTGGAATTGATGGCTTCCTGTTTTGCCACAACTGGGACTTAATAAGAGAAAATATTCTCATTAAAACCTATACTGGAGCATTTCATCACCTGCCTTTAAAAAAGAAAAAAAGGGCATGGATGGCATAGAGATGCCATCCATTCTTATCCCTTCCCTCTTCTCCTCCCCTCAACCCCTTCACATAGCTCTCTTTGAATCAAGAGTTTGAGGAGAATGTTAGAACTTTCTTAAATTTACTTGAGGACAGTTTAATAATGAATGCTTTGAGTTTTACATAAGTATGTATATGAGGATAAATCACATTATGACTTTTACAAATGAAAGATCTAGTCATGAAATAATTGAGTTTATATTAAAAAAAAAAAAGCAGAAGCCGTTTACAAGAGATAAAAATAATAGCAGTTGGGTAAGAAACTAGAAGACTAAGAAAAACAGCAACTGAAAACTATAAGATATAAAAACTGGAAACACACAAGTAGATGATTAAGGGCTTCAGATGAAAAGATAATGCTGAGGGAATGCTGACAAGTGACAACTCACCTGCAGCATACTTCTCAATATATTTGATAGAGGACATTTTCATGTTAGTTATGATTTCTGTTTTTATTGTGTTTATTAAAATAATTGAAATAGCAAAGACTGAAATAAGAACCGCACTGCTGATGTGCAGGCTGCTTGGAGGTACCTTGCTCTTCCTAACAGGTAATGCTGGGGAACAGGCCATGCAGAATGTTCCTAGCATGAAAGTTCATCAGAAAATACTGTAAAGATTTTTCTTTGTTTTGTTTTGTTTGTTTGTTTCTATCATCTGCAGATAATCAGGTTACAGAATGCACCATTCATCTGATCTGAAGTTCTACCTTGCTATTGATAGGATTAATGATACAGATCAATTTGGGAGAGAAAAGGCTGCATGGAAAGGGAAGGAATGAGTCCCTGTGTCATCTGAAGTTTTTTTCATTTTTCTCCAGTATGATACTAGTACTAGTCAGTGTGAAGACTGAAGGCCCTGAAGGCAGCATAGACATGATAGGAGGGAACATATAGATACTCCTCCCAGGACACAGAGCAGCCATCTGGACAGTAGTTGTGCTCATCTTTATTCAGGGAGGCTATACACACCTCAGGCTCTGAAGAGCCATAAGGGTTGACTGATTAGAGAATATTTTCTGAGACTAAATACTGTACTTAAAACACCATGACAATTAATACAAACACAACTGAGAATACGGGCTCAGCTGGGCATGGGTAGCCATGGTTTTCAAATCACTTGCTGATTTTGTAATGGCTGACTTGAAAGTCCAGCTGTGATATGCAACTACTACACATTATAATTATTTGAAAGGGAATACACTAAATGCGAAAAGAAAATGCTAATGAGTTGTTTTGCTTGTTGTTACATTTTATTGTACAATATACTGACAGTCTTCTCAAGATTTATGGTGGTATGTCTTCCAGAATAGTAAATGCTGTTTTATTTGCTGTGTATCTCAGAGCTCCTATGAATATAAAGAGTTGGCTTGATACAGAAGGGTGGGTAAGCAGTGTTGTGGGTCTTTTGTACCATAACAGACAAAAGATACCATATTAGGCGGAAAATAATCGATTTTGGTAGAATGGTAATTTATTATCTCCAGTTTTAAAACTGTATTCACATCTTTTCTAAGCACTTCATTGCTACAGGAATCAGAAAAGAGAATTGGCAAACTTACATTTAGATAACCACAGGAAGCAAAAGCTAAGCAGTGACAGCTGAAATGATCAAGTATAACTGCATATGTATATGTATAAAGAGTGTTTTGAATAGCTTTTTAAAATAACAGCTTTACAACTAGCAGTTACTGACTCCTGGAAATTCTGGTGGCTGAGTAAGAAAGAGAATAGCCACCTGTGATGAGGGTGTACTAGCAAAGAAAAGCTCTCTCCATTCCCTACACTCCTTATCCCATTTCTAAGCAGACTGCCTTCAGCAAATGATCTCTGCTCACACCACTGCAATGGAAGGTGAATACAGTTTGCACAATTAATAACAGAAGACATTGCATGCTCAAATCAGTAGGTCAAATCAAAACAGTAGTTTCTTTCATATATTAGCCTTATGTTCATTATCAGTAATTCTTTTCATACGTATATTGTATTCTGTGTTGGAGTTATTGTTTTAAATTGAGGCATTGTAACTGAACACATTGATAAGGCTTTCGTTGGGCTGCAGATAGGAAAAAAGAATGAAAATATTTTTTTTTTTTTTGTAGTGTGGTTTTGAAAGCTGATGTTAGAGATGTGTATTAGCTAAGAATGGTAGAGATTCAGCAAAACAAGGGTTGAGGGCTGGGGGCTTAGGTGAAAGCCGAGGTTTACTAATGGCAAGGAGGACTAGGAGACAGTAGAAGAAGACTCTCCCGTGTTGACTCTGCCAGCTCACTGGAATGTTTCTCAAAAGTCCACTAGGAACAACATTAGGTGTAACAGAGGCTTCTCCAAGTAAGAGGCAATAAATGATTGATTGGGTTGTACTTGCTGCTACAACAACTAACTCCTTATTTTGCGTTACTTAATACCAACCATGTTCTAGATCAGTTCATTTTATCCCATTTGTTTAATAATATTTTATTTAATATTAGATTCTAAGACTGAAGGAAAATGATCCCTTAGGTAAGCAGAAGAAATAAAACTTGTTTTTTGCCTCCTCCCCTCTCTCAACAGTGAGACAATGTTGATTTAGCAGAGCAAATACAAACTGACAGGGGTTTTCAGTTATTATTATTATTTATGATAGCTATCCTGGTTTGCTTAGATACACATTGAAAAAAAGGAAGTAGTAGTAGAATGATGAAAAACACAATAACACAAAAGGAAAGCAAAAGAAATCCTCTAAAAAAGGAAAGATTCAAGTAAATATCAGCTCTCTGAACTATGAATAAAAGGACTGAACCAGGCTACAGGATGTTTAACTGTAGTCATTCTCATTTTTTAAAATGGAGGAAAAATCTGGAAGGCTTTGATTTCATCTAAATTTTTTTTTGATAACACTTTCTCCTAAACGGTTGTATTTTAAGAATTTATACAATTTTAACCCTTTTAGCAGCAAGTGCAATTTACAACATTCAAAAAAAAAAAAAATCCACATTTTTAACAAGATGCTAATGAGGAACACTGCCAGGAGAAACAAAAGAAAATAAAAAGAAAATATGTTAGAGGTAGGTATGCAGCCTCTTGTAAGGGTAGCATTCATTGAATTCACTAGATTTCAGTTAAACTTCTGTGGATATTTTTTCTGGTTTTGTCTTTTTGTCCTATCCCCTTGGTGATACTCTTTACAGTAGGCTGACATGCATTCACAAGATACATCGAAATGAGCTTGTACCCAGTCTTCCAAAGTACATGCTCTACTGCATGTTTCAGATTGTAGGCACCACTTGTAAAGCCTAGGAAAACTATCAGTAGATTGAAATGTGGTTTGATATAAAATAAATTCAAATCTCATGAAAATTTAGGCCTGCACTCGTCTGAATGTCATCTTTGTATACAGAGCACATTCTTGGCCAGAGCACATTCTTTGCAAAGATCTAGGTTGCCCAATTTAGCTGCTTCATGAATAAAACATAGGTGTTTGGTTCTGGCACACTCGTTAACATATCTAACTTAAAGTTTCTCCACATACTTCAAGCATGGGTGTATCTAAAACTTCTCTAGCAATATTGGCCAGATATAAGGCAACTCTTTATTGATAGTTACAGACCTGTCAACAAAGTGTTCAGCCAAATGCACTTTGCCTTTCTTTGGAACTGCCTTAGTCAGAAAGACTGTTCATCATCAGCAGAAGCAGCAGAAGGATACACAAATTAATGCAAAGCAAGCAAATGATCCTTGGAGAGGACCTACTGCCTAATTTTATGATTAAATATGTATATAAAATATCTTTATTTCTGTATTTAAGTAGTTTTGTTTGGGGCAGATTTGACTCTATTTTCTGGGACGTAGTACTTTATGCTTGTCTTTAGTCCTTATTGAATTTTATCTTATTGATTTCAGACTGTTTCTCCAGTCTATCAAGAACATTGCAAATTCCAATCCTGTCCTCCAAAGTGCTTGCAAACATTTCCATTGGATTTTATAAGGAGACCATTTATTCCATAATGAAAATCATTAATGGAGATATTGAACACTTTCTTGTCCCGTACAGACTGCTACTAAACTCCCCTGATGTAGCCTGAGAGTAAATCATGAATCAATAAAGTCAGAGTGTCAAAAAAGTAGTGATTCTTAAGGTATCATAGCTACAGTTTTCTCCACTGTTGACCAAGTGAGTTCTCACACTGAAAGCAAAATAAAACAAATCAACAAACAAACAAACAAAACAAACAAACAAACAAAAAACACTGGTTTGACTTAACTTCTTCCTCATAAATTCCTACTGGCCATTTCTAAGCATCTTGTTATTCTAACAAATCAAACTCTGCTCTTCTAAAATTGATTCAGCAATTAATCTTGCACTTTGCTTATGGCACCTCTTTAATCCAAGTTACTTCACCGGAAATTATGACGTTTAAGTGCTTATTCTGTCAGGCATTTATTTCTGGAAGCTGACACTGGGTATGTTACATTAATTACTCTGGTATTTTGAAGACTTAGAACACACACAATTAGCACAGGTGCCCATTTTTATACTTTTCTCATAAGCACATACTGTATCCTTTGGTTTACTGCATTACTCTTAATAGGTTGAAACACAGAAAATTTTTCATCAAAAAAGGAGGGGGAAGGGAAGAGAAGAGAGACAAGAACGAGGTTATTACTAACTGTATACTACTGAATTCCTCTCATGGAAACAGACTTCACTGACACATCTATATAGCCTGTTACTTGGCAACCTTGACACATTAGATATTAGATGTCATCTGTGTCCCTTTAGGGAAGGGAAGGGAAGGGAAGGGAAGGGAAGGGAAGGGAAGGGAAGGGAAGGGAAGGGAAGGGAAGGGAAGGGAAGGGAAGGGAAGGGAAGGGAAGGGAAGGGAAGGGAAGGGAAGGGAAGGGAAGGGAAGGGAAGGGAAGGGAAGGGAAGGGAAGGGAAGGGAAGGGAAGGGAAGGGAAGGGAAGGGAAGGGGGAAACTTTAAAAAGGCCAAACCAAAATTGGGCTTTGTCTTTCCAATGCACTGAAACATATTCTTTTCAGACATCTCGTTCAGTCAAAGTCTATGTTATTAGCAGTTATTCAAACCAGACGAATATACCTCTAAAATCAAGCCCATAAATAGAGAACTAACTATGAGCAGCTAGAACCAACAGAGTTTAATAATTCATGCTGTTATTAATATCTATTGTGTTCTTTTACCATTGCCTTTTTCCATCTTTATCCCTCCCCCCCCCCCCCCCACCCCCCTCCCACCCTACCCACTCCCCCCCATTTTGGAATGGCAATTAATACAACAGTTCTGTGAAACCAATGAAGTGATGGAAGATAGCCTTTAGTATAAAGCCTTGGCATTATCAGTCACTAAAAATAAATTATGACATACTAATTAGGCCAAAGTATGGCAATTTGAATGAATAAGCTCTTCAAAATACTAGTCAACTGAAATCCTCACCAGGGAAATGGATCGTGAATCCCTCCCTATCCTCCTCCAAAAAAAAGTGTACTGCAATAGGAATGGGGCGATCAAAAGCTGTACAGGCACCCTGGAAAAAAAAAAAAAAAAAAAAAAAAAAAAAAAGAGCATTGGGAGATTACGAAAGAGATCTTCAAGATAATGAGATTTTTGGAAAGAAGAGGGTGGATTGAGATAAAATCTTCACATCTCTGCCAAGATGACACTTATAAGATCCAGGGAAACTCATAAAACTGTTAGACAGTAGGATCCATATTCAAAACATGAAAAAGGTATCTTTCCTTACAACAGATTTTTGCTAAAATACATTCTGGATTTAAGAAGTTAAGAGGGTCTCAGGGAAACTGTGGAAAAAGTTGAGAGGGGTAGCCAATGTGGGTTGCTAAATAGGCCTACCATACTGGGCCTGAAAATCCTTTCATTTGACAATAGTTTGAAGTTTAGATGATATTGCAGGGTATGGGCAAATCTATTTGCCCTGCTCCTAGTCTTCCCTAGGCATCTGCTTAGGTTCAAGGTTGGCAATAGAATGCTGGGTTAGAGTGACTCAGTTTGGACCAGTGAAGTCATTCTCATATTCTTTCACCAGATCAAAGCCTATAAAAGCCATTAACTTTGATTGTGTGGATAATGTGTATCAAGTCCTGCACTGGCAAAAAGATGCATTCGTCAGTGGATGGGCATCCTTAAGTTTGTACTCAATTATGCACCAAAGTATTCTCATCAAACTGTTTATGAAACAGTAGGACAGCTCTTAATCTGGACAAAGAGTTCTGCAAGAATTCCTTGCTGTGTGATAGTGACTGTGCAACTACCATAGTTTTGCACTGAAACATGAAATACGACTAGACTCACAGGAAACTAGAACCTTCATTACTTCTGGTATGTTTTCCACCATGCAGTCACTATGCTCTGCTGTATTCCTCAGTTATTGCAGGAACCACCTGGATTGACACCATTTGTTGTTGTAGCTGACAACATGTACCAGATCACATTCAGTAATAAGCCCAAGGTTCCTCTGCTGAAAGTAAGAGAAGGGTGATAAGGCAAAGAGTGGTCTGCCAGGTAATGGAAAAGCTCAGACTTCTACTAACCCTGCAATGAACTCTTTCAGCAGGTACTACCTAGCACAAACAGACAAAACATTATTTTCCAGTTCTTCGTCCTTCCTGTCCACGCCTACCAATCCATAAAAGTGTATAGGCACCTAGGATATCTGTCAGTTAAACCCTAAAATTAGTTTCATACTTAAAGATGCACTGAAGTGCTTTTCTGGACCAGCGCCAGACACTCAGCATCTTACAAAATCAAGTTCATATTTATGAGTGCTTCATAAGTGAAGAAAATCATAAAATTGAATGGTTTCATTCCCATAAAAAGGAAATATGAAACACTCAGTGAAAAGTAACCATGTGTTAAGCACTCAGAGAATATTTTTTCTTTGTTAATTAAGCAAAAATTTCATCTGGGTGGGGCACTTCCTGGCAGCTGATGTTCAGATGAGAGTCATGAGTTTTAATTGCCACTTAAATCTAGGGCATGTTATTGAGCAAACAGGTGGAGCATATCCACTTTGAATGTATGCAAACAGCTTTATTTATTGTAGATATGAGAATGAGTTTTCTGATTGGTTTCTTTTCATTCCAAGCAAGTTATGGCCAATTGCAGTCAGTGCAGATTTTCTGCGTGGGATATAACAGTGTTTACACAGAGAAACATTTCAAAGAGAACCCTTACTGTTTTAAAATCTGTACTAATGTGAAAGTAAAACTACCAAGCAAGCATATTCCATTTATATGTCAGAAATGAGGGTTATTAATTGAAATATGTGGCTGAAAATAATCTATTAAAGACTGACGGGAATCACTGGCAACCATTTCTAGGCTGACACTTTGCATGATATAAAGGTTGGTTAGGAATCAGCTATTAAAGTATCCAAAATCAGTATCCAATCTATGTACTGGGATCTGGAAAACAAATCAGTGTTTTACATTCCTGTTTCTAGCATACAGAGAAAGGGAGAATGCATTTGTAAAATGTATTCAGTTTTATTCTAATAGTAAGCAGTTAGCAATTAAGAAAACTTTCTCTCCTTTGAATCACCTATCAATACAAATATATATATATATACACTATATATATATATATATATATGTGTCATGTAAACAGCTCTCAGAGGCAACATACTAGTTCAATGAGTTTTTAAATTAAGTAGTAGGAGATGATATGCAATCTATTTCACCTGTTCGGGGCAAGTCTGGAAAACACTTCTGAGCAAAGGCTGTAGATGTAAATTGGATGTGTCTTCAGCCTTTTAGTTTATACTTCTGATTTTCAGTTATCAAAGCCCTTGATTCCTTTATCAGTATATGTGAAAGGTGGAAGTTGACCCTTGCCTATGTTAGTGTTTTCATGCTTTGTGACCTGTATCACTTTAATCACGGTACCTGAAACTGTGAAGTTTACAATGCAGACTTACAGAGCTTACAAAGGATTGCATCTGATATTCTTTCATTTCACTAACATAAGACAAGTTTGCAAAAATATTTACCACTATGTTTTTCTCTTGCATAAATTTATATATACATTTTGCTATATCCAACATTTCTTCAAGAACAGTAATGCTTGTTCCTATTACACAGAGTATTAAAAGGATGTTATCTTTTGTAAGTGATATCCAATTTAGAAATAAAGCTTATGCATTTTTATAAAAAAAAAAAAAAAAAAAAAAGGTTGTTGTTCTTAGGGTTTTTTGTTTGTTTGTTTTTCCCAATAACATGAATTGTAAATTGTTAGTGGAGAACTGAGCCCTGTCAGGTAGAAAAAGCAAAAACAAACAAACAAAAAAAATCCTGTGGTAATCACATGAACGTTGCGAAAAAGAGATCACTACTTTTGCTACATTTTTGTATGGGAAATGACCTGTGAGATGTACTTTGAGAACCTGTGCATTTGCCTGTAGGTCATCTTGAGTGTTTACATCTATACTGGGTTGGTTTGAAGACAATGTCAACTATAGGAAATGAGATAAGCTAATGTCTAAACCACAAACAAAAGGGAAGGACTAACAAAAGACCACTTTTGTGATTCAAAGCAAGCTAGGATATGTTAGGAAATTCAGGAACTATGAAACAGAGGGCCAAAGGCAAGAGCATGGTTAGAGGCCAGACAGATGATCAGTTAAATAGGGAGTCATAGCACTGAAAATGACCATGGAAGAGGATCAAGCAAGAAACAGAGGGATGCAAAGTGGGTATAAGCATAAATAATATCTGGAACAACAGGAAGCATGGAGAGCAAATGGTATGGAAACGGAGTATCAATGAGGATCTCAACCAAAGAATTGCTCTCCAGGAAATCTATATCAACCAAAGAGTCCTTGTCAAGGCATTAGCTTAGCAATTTTGGATTGGGATAGGGTCAATTTCTACATGTGAAGAGTAATAGCCAATGATGGATTCTTTGCAGGCTGTAAAAGTATTTCTATATCAGAAGTAAAAAAAAAATATATATAAATAAAACGTTAAAGTCAATTTATTCTTAGTAACAAGTGGCTACCAACTCTCACTGTGGTAGGCAGAATGTAACCTTTTAATACAGCCTGAAAAATTTTCCAATGTACATCTGCTTAGAATATAACCAAACTTCATAACCTGCTTCATAATCAGGAAACATAATATCAGACTTAGAACAGTACTTCAGAAAGGTGGTCACAATGGTAGTCTTGAGTTACCAAAAGAAAACATAATCTTAATTACAGTGAACTGTGTCTTTGACATGAGCTTTAAAATTATTTCTCTCCTCTTTCCCTAAAGAGTGAATTAATTTAGTTTTGTCATATATCTTAATAGGATTTGTTTCTCAGTAAGGCCTTTTTAATCAGAGCTCATATTTGAAGGTGACAATAACAGTTTTCAATGAGGAGGGATAAAACCAAATCATAAGGAGCTATTGTTAGGACACAATGACAAAAATAAGTTTTTTTTAAAAGAAGAAATATATAAAAAAAGTGTGGATATTATTGCTATATAAAAAGAAAGTGGAGATCCTAGAAAACATTTGAACAATTTAAAGTTTGAGAATCTGTTTTACATTTTTTCACTTTAAAGTGTTTCATTCATTAAGGTAATTGCTAATTGTTTATTTAAAATTTTGAGACTTTAAAAACTATTGCTGTTGTTTGGGACATAGATCCCCCCTCCAGTAAATGCAACTTTTATTTAATTATTTATTGAAAATAAAAAATAAGGAGTAATGAGAGCTATTTGGGTCTTTGTTTTCAAGTCATTAATTTTGCTTAAGAATTAAAATCATTATATAGGTTACAATAATGGGTTGATAATCTTTGTTGGTGTTCTATTTGAATGTACAATGTGAGAAACAATTTGAAATGAATAAAAATATGGCATGATGAGAACCAGCTATTACTGAATGCCAGAAATAATCTTTAAACAATAGCCAAACATAGAGATTGCTTTAATGACACCATATCTGAAGAACGGTTTCAGCAGAATGCAATTAGGATAAAGATGCTGCTTTAGCATTGCAAGGCCATTTGAAGAAAATATCTTTTGGTATTTACTAGCAAGGCTATCTAAAATGATTCTTTCTTTCAAAAAGAAAAACTGAATTATCTTGTGTTTCCATAGTCGACTAAGATGGATATAGGACAGATCTTCCAATACTTAAAAGGATGTGGCAATGATAGAAAAAATCATTTTGGGTAGAAAAGTATGGAAGAAATATGGGACAGAAAAAAATCAATTCCTTAAAATGTATTTCAACTCAAAGTAGAGTTTTATATATTTTGCTTCTTCTAGAAGACTTGACCAAAGGCTGTAGCTTATGTTAGCTATCTAAAATTAATTGCCTCAGACCCTGTTCCACTAGAACACAGGAGAAAAATGAGCTGATGAAAAACATACCAAAGAGATAAAATCTACTTCCAGACAGGAGACATACCATCTTAATCCTTCCTCACCCCTTACTTCTGAAGGCAATACAAGTTGTTACAACTGTTGTTATGATACAAAATTGAGTATAAAATTATCAATGTTCAAATCGTCTCTTGTTATCTGCACTAGTTTCCATCATGTACTGTTTTTTGCCAGGACACTTAATATATTTCTTCATAGTATCTTGTATAATGATATGTTTTGGATTTGGCATTTGTCTTCCCAAGTCACTGATACATGTGATGAGTCCTGCTTTCAAGAAAATGGCTGAACATCTGCCTGCTGATGGGAAGTAGTGAATGAATTCCTAGTTTTGTTTTCCTTGTGTGCACAGCTTTTGCTTTATCTATTAAACTGCTTATCTCAGACCACAAGTTCTTTTTTTTTTTTCTTCCCAATGCTTTTCATCACTGCTGGACATGAGTGAGCAGCCATGTAGAGCTGAGCTGCCTGCCAAGTTTTACCCACAACACAGACAGGTGAAATGATCTGGATGATCAGCTGACATTATTAGAAACAGCTTTTAAAAATATAATTTATCACAATATAATTATCTGCATCAATATCAAATAAAATTTCAAATTTAAAGGCTTGCTCAAATATTTACATGTGTTATTTCAAGTCAGTCTAACCACCGTTTTCACCCCCTTTATTCTGAAGACTCAATTTTATCGCATATTGTTTATAGAGAGGGTATGTGCTAGCCTAACCAGCTGTGACATGTGAAGTGAAGGCAGCAGAACCATACCTACAGAAAGTCTTGTGGCTGGTTCTCACAGGAGACTGCTCACGTCTCCACAGAGGAGTGCTTCATACAGACTCATCACTGCATGTGCATGATATGACACTGCTTACATCATGTGTATATAATTATCACAGAGCAAGACTTTTCAAATTTGTCTCAATGCTCTATACTTAAGCCCTTTTCACCAAAAATACCTGTTTTTCCTCTTATGAACACTTCTGTTAATGGGCCTTTTGAAGATTATTTAACTTACTCTATTTTATTACCTGCAACATAGCAGTCTTGAAATGGGAACATTGAAGTTAACCATGACCTTTTTTAATCTTACAGTTTAAGGTTCAACTCTGTACTAGTATTTAAGCATCTGTTGTCTATTATTATTCAACTAGTATGTGATTTTCTCCTAAATTTATTCTTGCCCACATAGCTCCCTTTGCAAGATCAGTATGTAGTTGCAATTATTAGTATCCATATTTTAGACACTCCTCAGTTTTGTCTTTATCCATTGACAATTGCTTAACACAATATGCCTAACTTTTGTATAGTTAGCAGGATAACAGTTCTTAAACTCTTTTCTGGAAAGGTGAAGCTCTCCAAAGTTTCTTTTTCCCTTTCTTTTTCCAATCTTGTATGCATTTTTTCTCCCTCTCATAAGCATTAATTTCTCCACAGGCTCTTCACTGTTATTGAAAATGTATTGACTTGAAAAGAGTTGAAGGGATTTATTTCTTGCTTCTTTCCTGCTATGTATTTGGCATATGCTACCTTTTGCTTTTGCAGCACTGCATTTAACATTTCTGTAAAGAAATAGAAGCAAGTGCTACAAAACAAAGAGCACTAAGATTCATGAGAATGCTTTTTCTTCTAATAGTATTACAGTGAAGTTGAACAGATGTTACTTTTAATGATAAATTCTTTCCAGAGGATTTTTTTATCTATTTTTTTCTAGAAATTTCACCTGTATTTTATATAGATAGAACTCTTAAAATAACCTGGCTTTTTCAAAAATGGAATTCAGCTAAAGAATTGAAATGGTAATATTTGTTGAGGAATAAAGTAGGGACACAACTGAACCATACCAATATTAGCACATTGGCATCCATACGCTGATTTACTGAAATCTTCATATTCTTTTTTAGTTATCTAATATTTTTAGCAAAGTCATTATAAAAATGTTTGCTTTTATTATTAGTGTTTCAAAAATCTGCTTCTGATTATGTTTATTGATACTATTAATGCAAGCACATGCTTCACAAATCATGCTAAAAAGAGAATATGTACAATAAAATTAAAAATCTGTCAAAGCTAGAACAGAAGTCTCTAAACTTGATATCTCATTTCTAAGGCTCTATAAGCAATTTCCTTTTACTGCTTGATAATTGTCTGTTCCATGTTTCCTCTTAGACTACAATAGAGGGGTTATGGAAATCACAAGGTCTTTAAATATAACAGCAAATAAATATAACAGCAAATGTTTTTTATATTATCAATGGTCTACAGCATCACCTATTTGCAAGGTTGTTCAACTGCGGTATGTAGGAATGAAAATAGAATTTTCATTCACAGAATGGAACAGCAATTAAAAAGTCATTATTTTCTGTGGAATTACATCTAGTATGCTTTTACTTGGGCTAAATTTTGGAAGACTTCAAAGTTTTTGCTAGTCATTGCTAGGTAAGGAAAAGTTACTTTTAATGGTGCTAAGTGATTCTAAGAATTTCTCTGATTAAATGTGTTATTTCATCATGTGTCTTATTGTGTTATGAGAAAGATATCAAAAATTTGATAGGATTTGGTCAGGAATACCTTACTTATTACAGAAGAGGGGAAAGGGTAAGACAGAAATAAAATGTTAACTGATGTGGCTAGCATTAATTCAGCTGTGAGACAGATTGATCCATAAGGAGGGGAAACATAAAGAGAAACAGGTTACACAGACATGGACTGTGAATAAAGAACTGTGTCCAACCAAAAGAGATTGTGGGATAAACAAGGAAAACCTTAGCATGAGATGGGTTGTCTTCAGATTGGGTAGAGAAAAGAGAAAATGACTTTGTGAGAAACAGGAATCAGACAGTAATTATTCTTTCTGAGGAAAGAAGGATACTGGCAGAAACACACTAGAAAGTAAAGCTAGCTAGAAAGTAAAACTAGGAAGCTGAGGAGGAGAGAGTCCTAATGGGGACTGGGTAAATGGGGTCTGGAAGGAGCAGCCTGAAGAAAAGAACATTGCAATACATATTTGTGTTATGAGAGATTGTAACATATAATACTTAAAATAACAAAGAGTCCTATGATAATTCTTGGCAGTTTGACAAGTGCTACGCGTATATGGAAAAAAGGCTGGACTCTGGTGCTCTGTGCTGGAAGCTTCAACACACATAAGCTAACTGTGTAGACTAGGATGATAGGAGGGTGAAACACAGACTAGGGTGGACTGCAAGGTAGGAAGAGAATGCTGTATTTGGTCAAAGTGCACAGCAAACAATGTACAGCTCTCTCTCTATATATACCTATTGTGTCTCATTTTCTGTCAAGCAATGCATTTGCAGAAAGGCTGTCTCAAGGTTCACTGGCAAATTCCAGAGTTTTCTAACTTCGAAACGATGTTCTGACAGTTCTTTTAATGAAGTGTTACAATATTTTATATAAGCAATATTTAAAGGAAATGTATTTCTACAATACTGTTATTACCCAGAATTGACTGGTTTTTGTGCTAAAAACTAGGACGATGTAATCTGCTGGAGAGCTTGTAACTCAAAGCATCAGTCCTATAAAAAGCTCTTATGGGATTTTTACAGTTTAAAGGTTGATGGGTGTACCATCTCTTACAATTGTTAAAGAGCTTAAGATATATAGTTAGAGAACACCTTTCTAACAGTTGTACAGCCTAAGCTTTAATAGAGCTATTCAAGAAACAGACTACAGTAACTTCAGAAACATTTGGGTCAGCATGGTTCCTCGGGGAACCATAGAAATTTCTGGATGCCCAAAAGACAAATTGCCACTTACACTAGCTGGAAGTGCTTCAGCAGACCTATGCTGAAACAACACGTCTCTACTCAGCCACAGTAATAGAGTCTGATATCAATGCGATCAAACACCTCTGAAACCAAGAAGACTGACTCTGTCAACTGTGCTAACTAGGTTAGTTTTCTTGTGCCTGAGAAACACCAGCCAAACTTGATTTTTTATATTACAGATAACAATAACAACAAAACACAAAGAACAATAACAGAAAAACAAAAACAAAACCCAAAACTTTCATCAAATATTAAGTCCAAATATATAGTTCAATATATAGTCCATTTCTTTCTAAGGAAGCTGTATTCCATTTTAAGGGAGGACAAATAAGCTTCATTAATTCTGTATTCTTATCTATGGCATATCTTTTCCTCAGTAGTATCTGCTAAAAAGAAGGCAAATGGAAAACAACCCAAACAACCCAAACCACCCCATCCAATGAAGATTAAGATCAAAATGAAGATCAAAACAGCATTGCCCCAAGTTACCAAGTGCCTCTTCAAACTCAGGTCTTTGTTCAGAGAAAATCCATCTGAGATCCTACCAGCAAGCTGAAATTAATCTAACTCCTGGTAAGATTTGATCTCAAATAGATCTGTAAACCTTGACTCATGCTGAAGTTTATGAATCTCCAGCTCTAACTTGTGAATCTAAACTCACACACTTGTGTTTTGAAAATCCAGGGAAATAGGTCCTTGCTTTGTCACTGACTGTGGGTGATTAAAATATAAGATTAAACTAGTTCTAGAATAATCTTTTCACTAAAATATGAGAAAAAGAACAAGCAGGTGTATCTGCAAGTACCTAAAGTAAAGGGAGCTATGATGTCAAGGACAAATGTTAGAGAAATGGAGAAATATGAGTGCATGCAGTTGTAGGAATGTATGCACACATGCGTGTGTGCACACATACCTGTGTTAGTGTGATTACAATACCTTGAGGTTAGCTACAGAACAGCATTTAGAAATTTGTTGTTGTTTCTCAACATTTCATAACAACCTAGTGTTACTGTTTATCTGTTGCACTAATACAGGTTTTGAATGTATAGTCCGTTGACTGTTGTCTAATGATATATCAAATTAACAAATCAATAAACTGCTTCGATCATGATTTGGCTGAAGCTAAGTTAAATGAGTAGTCTTCTCCTGTGACAGTCATATACCTTTAGAAAGAAAAAAAAATCAGTTTGGAAGGCTGTAATATACAGTTTACGCCATTACTTTTTTTTTTTTCCTCTCATATTAAGGGAAACAGAATGCAGGTAAAGTCTATTAAATGAAAGAATGGCATTGAGTAAGACTAACAAAATTTTTGTGGTGAGGCACAAGACAGGAAAAAAAACACACATGAATATGGTAAAAAGTATTTTAGTATTTCTTCTATATAAATGCAAAACAAATGAAATAACAGAACCCTTTATGGGTTTCTATTATAATGTAGAAAATCTGTTCTGGTATTTGTATTATCCTTTCAATAATTACATATCTTTTGGAAAGGAACACAGAAATATTAATGGCAATGCATGTACTATTTATTCACAGAAGAAAAAAAGGCAGTTAGGGTAGAGACTATAGCTATATGTTTTGTATAGCCAGGTTCATAATTAATATCTATCAAAGTTCAGAAGATCCTTCAGCTGTCTTTAAAGTGAATACTGCAATTTAGATTCCAGAAAATCTCCATTCTTAACTTCTTCCTGAGCAATCAAATTGCCTTTCAGGTTTGCTTACTTAAAAATGACCTGAGTTATTCAGTTATTCTGAACCTGAAGGGCCCTTTACTATGCTTAAAAATGTAAGGTCTAAGAGTGTCTAACTCTTCACTGAAATGAGACACTACAGTTAAAAAAAAAAGAAAAAAGAAAAAAAAAGGTCAAGTCCTATATGCTATATGTCAAGTTCTTTCTTGTTTCTTGTTAATCCCTTCTTGTATTGGAAACTCCTTTAGAGAGCTCCAGGACTGATCTCATATTAACCAAGAGATAAATACACCACAGAATTGAACTTTGTAATAGTCAAATTCAGTGTTAGCTACTGATGTCATCGGAACATGATTGGTTTCTATCACAGAGCAACTGATCTGCCGTGATTACTTTTCAGAATAGCAGATAATTGACTGACTCTTTTTCCTTAGAAGATGTTTAGAGCTGAAGCAGGGTGATACACACTGGACTGAGATTAGTTTTTGAAGTTGTATGAGTACCTAGAGGTCTTCAAAGAAATATCAACATAATTTTCAGCAAATCAGGAAGCTGCAGCTACTTGCAGACTATTACTACTGCTACTAATAACAACTTAGGTATCAAAAATACAAAAATGAAATTACCTTTAACTTTCTGCTTAGGATCAGCCTATATAAATCTGCAGCAGCAAAGTGGCTGCCTGACATTTGCAGCCAACACAACTTGAGCTCCTACCAGATGACTTAGCTGTTTGACAAATTTGTAGGGAGGATTGATGTAGTTTATGTGCGGCCTCAAGAACAATAAGCTTATGATGTCTATGCTACTGAAATAATTGGAACATTGATTTAGTGGTTTTGAACAGAAATTATGAGTAAGTTGAGGATCTTAATGTACCCACACTAATGAATAGGTTGTTCAGATTATAGTATTTTCTGAACAGATGCTTATGACTGTCAATAAGAGGGCAGCCTTTTAAGATTTTCTTTGGCTGAAAGACCAGTTCCTAATTATGTCTCTGACTTGAGGCATTTTGGCTTATATTCACTAAAGTTCTGAAGTGCTGAGTAAAATCAAAATCTAAAGCTTTCATAATCTGCACAAGACAGAAACGGAAATAAATATGGAAATGCACCAAAATTAGCAGACAGGAGAAATCTGTGCCATAATTCTCCCTCCCCTGGGTTGACTTGGAGCTGTTTTCCTTTCATCTCCTTCCTGAGATTTTGCTGAGAGGGAGGCATTCAGCTTCTCCATTCTAAATGTTACTAATGCTTGAAATACGTCGCTTTACAGTAAAACAGCTTAAAATCTTTATAAGCAGATCCAGAAGTGTCATAGTATACAGGAAATAATGCAGTTAAAAAAAAAAAAAAAGGCACAAAGAAACAAAAAAACAAACTCACCGAACTCTGACATACATGCGTGTCCTTCTTGAGGTCTGGAGAAAAAAAAAAAAAAAAAAAACAAGCAGTACGAATCAAATTGAAAAGCCTTTGATAGATTTACTACACTTCACTTAGATTCATCTGAAAATGAATATTGCATTATATTGCATCACCTTAATAAAATACTGCCCCTCTAAGCAAAGAATTTTCATTTTATATTGTGATAACGTTCTAGAGTGATTCCATAGAGTCAACTCAGACATTTGATCTTCTGGAAGGTTTGACACTGAGAACAGATGTACTCAGCACCTGAGAGTTATTGCATTAAGGCTTTATTATTTTTATTTTTTTTTTCAAGTCATCAGTGACAGACATATTGAGTGCTGTTGTTGATTTCACTGTCATTGCATTTCTATAGCTTAAACATTATAATATGTATTTTCAGTTAACACTTCAAGGGAGAAACTTATGGCGATTTCAGATGTGCCATGCCAAAGCTCTTGTGTATCTGCTTGATACTACAGGAGAGAAGTACTTTCACAGTCATCATTTTAATCAGTTCTTGCTCAGCTATTGTCTGTATTAGTTGCTTTCCTCTCTAGAAACAGACTTGTCTATCACGATGATTTTAAAATGCACATTTACAACTAGAAGGACTTAATCTAGAGGCATGTAATAAATTATTTTCAGTACAGAACCTCTCAAATTTTTAAGACATTCATCTTGTTTCAACTCATGTCTGCTTTGTGTTCATTTTCAATTACTCATCTAAACAGTTTCTTATGACAGTAGGGGGAGGACTCTAGAAAAAGGGTCTGAAATTCTTAACTATGACAGCATAGAGGTTGCAGTCTGTTCAAAAAACACTTGGTTTCATGTTTATCAGTGCACTCCTGTTGCTTTTTTGTTCCCCTCCATATTTCTGTTTTAGTCAATGATTCTTTTTCTGTCCATCTTTATTTTATTATCTCTTTAGGACAGACAGCATCCTTTGTTCTTCCCCTTCTTTGGTGTATAATCTACGAGCTATTGCTGAGACCACTCAACAGTACTCCTGAAGAACTGTTGTGAGATGAATCATCCATGCTGCATTTTTGTATTAAATTCAATCTCCTGTAGAAAATTGAAAGCAAAATATATGGTTTCTTTAAAGAAGGATACAGAATTTGATTCCAAGCTTTCTTATGCCCTTTAAGGATTGGGAAAAGAGAAAGAAGTATTTATCTAATAGTTATTAAGTATTTTTATTCATATGCATGATTAAACTCTTGTTCATTATAGGACTTACAATATTTTAATTACATAGGTTAAGAAAATAATATAATTCTTTTTCTGGTATGTGTCTCTGTGAAGTGTCAAAACCTCAGTTCATTGCATGCAGCCTGGTGGTAGCTGGTACAGCTTAAGACATGTTAAATGTGGTGAAAAAAGTAGGAAATAGTTTGAAAATGTTATTCCAGTCATTGGAGTAGAACTACAGAAAGACTTTGTAAGAATTCAAATTTTTTAAACCTTCATCCTGAATTATAAAAGCTATGACAGTACCTTAGGAAAAACAAGTGTTACTTTGTGTTATCCACATGTACACATTTACAGTGTCAGAAAGGCATTTCTTTATCAGGGTTGACATTAGTACATTCAAACATATGTCTCAAGGAACATTACTAGGGACTCATCTAACATTACGTTTTAGTAACACATTGTAAAAGAAATAAATTGTAATTAGTAACTACATTTTAAATTGTACACTGTTATGTGATTGCTAATTTTTACTATTAAAATGTGTTTTTTATGC
This sequence comes from Anas platyrhynchos, assembly GCF_047663525.1. Lineage (NCBI taxonomy): Eukaryota > Metazoa > Chordata > Aves > Anseriformes > Anatidae > Anas > Anas platyrhynchos. The sequence continues at coordinate 32,234,960 of NC_092590.1, read as the reverse complement.
ATGTATATGCAATAACATACAGCAAGATTGTCTGGGGCTTAGGTCAGCTCTTCGTATTTACAACAGGAAGCTACCTAAAGCAAGTAGGTAAGTGAGGTTGACTGTGAGGTAGCTCCCATTCATTTTATCTAAATTTATTCCAACATCATGATATGTCTTTTGGGGGACTTCAGAATAACAGTGGGTAGAAGACTGTGAACCACAGGATCTGCCATTTAGAGCAATTTTGTTCTGTTTTGTCCTCCTTTACTTTTGAAGGTACAGAGAATGCTGCTTTAATCAGCATCGTTATCCTACGCTTTTCTTTTTCTTATTGTTGTATAAATACTTCACTATGGCTGTTCTAATTATAATGACTAGCAAACAAGTGTCCTGTTTGGTAAGTTGAAGAATAGAACCTTAAAACTACCATATTTTCCCTGTAGAATGCCTCTCTTTTTTCCACTATGCTTTCAATACTTTGTCTATACAGCAAATCTATAAGTAAGGTATATCTAAGCTTACTGTGAGCTTAATTTTCCTGTTTGTTTTTCTCATCCATATCCAGTTTCATCTGCCTAATCTAATCTTAAGCATCCTTTCAAAATGTTTCACTTTCCTATCTACTCTCCCTGTTATGCACAATATCAATATAGTTTTATTGATAATGTCTATATGATTCTCTAATCATACCACCAGAGTGCTCAGCTTTGGAAACATGCATTACATGTAGGTCTAGGGTCAGCAGTAAAGCCTCCTGAGCATTTTCCACCTCCAATTACAATCAATTCCTCAACTAAGTACACAGCCAAACTCCAGCTGTCAGGCAGAAGAAAATCTGAGAGTGAAGGTCACCACTCTAGAGAAAATCTTTTATGTGGTGATCAGACAGGCTCAATCAGGGAATAACTAACTATGACAGATAAGGTGGCCTTACCAGGCACATTGTCAGTGAGCAAGTCCCTTGTTGAAACCTACACATGCCAGATGGAGAAAATCAAAGTGGGGGCTTTGCATCATTTTTCTAATTGCAACAGGCAATGATGGGGGAGATGCAAAAATGTGTCCTTTTTAAAATCTAAGGGGCAAGCAATAAGAATTCATAATTATATGACTCTTGGAATTCTGGGATAAAATGTGCTATCCTAACTTTGGCAATATTATTAAAAATACAGAAAATAGTGCAATTTGAAGACAGTAAAATGTAACACAAAGTAAGCCTGGCAATAATAATGTAATTGAATTTTCTTCATAGACACCAACAATTAGCATATTGAGAGAACAGCTGACTCCAAATAGTTTATCTGCTTTCAAACACATTTTGTTTCCACCAAAAAAAAAAAAAAACCTTCTTTAATATTCTTGAATTTTTTTTTAAGTTCTTTCTCAATTTTCAAACATTACAGAACTTCCAATGATATAGGAAGGCCTTCCTCTGAAACTTTTTTTTTGACTAGTACTTTTCCCAAAACAGTGAGAATCAGGTAACTCCCAACTCTTGCTTCTCAGAACCAGAACAAAAATTCCATCACAGTGGAATATGATTTCTCCTCTGTCCCAGCTCCATACCGGTCCCTCAGGTCCAGTTACCGTCCCCAAAGAGCAGAGCTCAGCGCCTGCACCTCCACTCTCCTCATGAAGAAGCTGCAGGCCGCCATGAGGCCTCCCCTCAGCCTCCTCTGCTCTGGGCTGAACAAACCAAAGAACTTCAGCCTCTCCTCATGTGTCTTCCCCTCTATACCCATCACCATTTTCTTAGTCCTTCTTTGGACACACTTTAATTGTTTTATGTCCTTCTTATACAGTGGCAACCCTCTAATTTGTCAAGCTGTCTCTGCATGGCATCTCTGCCCTGGCTGGAGTTAACAGCTCTTCCTAATTTAGTGTTGTCCACAAACTTACTTAGTATATGTTTGAGTCCTGCATCCAAGTAATTTATGAAAGCATTAGAGAAACAGCCCTAAAATGGAGCCCTGCAGAACCCCATTAGTGACTGAACTGAAAGTATTAAAAAAAAAAAAAAAGACAAATTTACCTGGAGTATTTTTTTTTTTTATATATGTATCATATCCAGAGCAGGTTTTAAGGCTGCAAAGCCTAATTATAATGTCACAATGTAAGTCATATTCTACCAGCTGTGGCCGCAATTGAGGACTAAATCTTTCTTTGTAAAAACACAGTAGTATGAAGAAGTCCATAATTTCTCATCAACTGCCAGTATTTAGACTTCCATTTCATTTCTCTCTGGACATTTTTTTCCCCTCTTTCTTTCAGAATGTATTCAGGTTTCACATTTCTTAACACGCTTAACCCTTTCCAATAAACCTTTAAAATTTACTTCTCTGTTGCTTGCATGACCACATCTCTAGGCCTTTCAAATTACCAGTCCTCATGAACTTACTGAAGTACATCAGCCTGCTTATTTGAGTTCATATTAATGACTATTAATTGGTTTTGTAACTTCAAACCTTTCTTTTCTCTTTTTTTTTTGTTGTTTTGTTTTGTTGTTAGTTTGGTTTTAATTCATAAGCTTAAACCTTTTCACATAGAAGAATTTCAGTTTCCTTGCAGAAGATGTATCTAATAACTACTAAAATTAGGTGAAAGATAGTTCTGTGGAATTGGAGTATTTTAAGCAAACTTTAATGCAAGCAATGTGTTAAAGTTATGACTACAGGAAAAAAAAATTACTTTGCTTTGGATCTCACATCTCCGGGCCATACACCATAAATCATAATTTTTTTTTTTCCCCACAGCATTTAGTTTTCACTGCAGCACCCTCTTGGTCCAGAAAGAATAACATGATCTGATCATTTAAGCATTCTGTGATAGAGAAGGCTAACTAAATCCTCTGGATACCGCTTAAGTCTCTACTTCAGGAGATAGTCTCTCCTGTCAAGGAAGATAGTCTAGAGACTATCCAAAAGAGTTTGGCCAAACTCTTTTGAATTTCTCTCATTAATAATGATGTTTAGAACTGAACCAGAATTCTCTTTGCTTCTCCTTGGCTATTTTTTCTCTACAGATTTTGTGTAACATTGCCCCCATCAAAACAGAGGTTCACTTTTTTGTTTTTGTGCTGAAAGAATGAAATTATATGTTGGAAACCCTGCCGTCAGATGTTGCAATTAAAAAAAAAAAAAAGTTTCCTTTTCATCTCAAAGATGTTTATCTCCTTTGGTACAGTATTTTCACTTATTCTTCCAGTCCATCCTTAGCTTGTCCACAGCTTCCCCTTTCTTCCAAACCATTCTAGGCTTTGTGCCTGGCTCTCTGTAAATCACTCTGTGCTGGATTAGTCTGTATCCTGGCTAATTCTCCTAAAATCTTTATCCAAACGCATTAATCATAAGTAGCTATCAGCTAGCCTTCCTTCTTTCCATTTCTGTCTGAGAACGCGAAGTTGTGTTATCTTTCCTAAGAAAGCCTTTTTACATTTTCCCCTCTGTAAACATAGGCTTTCTACAGTATCTCTTGTTAAAGAGGAAGTAGAATAGAACAGTTCAGTTGGAAGGGACCTACAAAGATCGTATAGTGCAACTACCTTACCACTTTAAGGCTAACCAAAAATTAAAGCATGTTATATTGAAGGCATTATCCAAATGCCTCTTGAACGCAAAAACAGGCATGGGGCATCAACCACCTCTCTAGGAAGCCGTTTGCAGTGTTTGAACACCCTCACGGTGAGGAATGTTTCCTGGTGTCCAGTCTGACTCTACCACGGAGCACTTTCATGCTGTTCCCATCCTTCGTGTTATTGGGTCCAGGGAGAGGAGACTAGCACCTCTCTCTACACTTTCCCTCCACAGGAAGTTGCAGAAAGCAGCGAAGTCACCTCTTGGCCTCCTTTTCTCCAAACTAGACAATCCAAGTGTCCTTAACCTCTCCTTATAGGAAATGCCTTCCATCCCTTTTACCAGCTAGGCTGTCTTCCCTTCCTTGACTTTACATGTCTAAATTACATTCCAGTGAGCTTCAGCTCAGGAATGGCAAGATCTAGGACTATATTTGGAAAAACAACCCCCTTAATAGCTGACAGAAACATAGAGAATAGAAAACAAAATGAAACATGATGCCCCAGTACTCCTTTCAAAATATTATTGTAATTAATTACTCAGAAATAGTCATCTCTTTATAATCCATCCACAGTCTAAACAAAGGATATATATTAAATAATATGCTTAGCTATGTTAAATAGTTATTATGCAAACATTTAGAAAAACCCATTCCTGAAATATACTACATATGTGCCATGTATTGTAATGCAGATTTGTTACTTGGCAGCACGGCAGAATCGTCTAATAGACCTAGACATATATAACAGATGTTGCTATGCAGTGTCCTTGAGTTGTAAGATAGTTGATCTCCCTAAGCAAGGCTCATCTGTGTCATATCAGGTAAAACAGAATATTCCCCTGCAGCTTACTCTAGAGATAAGGGGAAAAAACATAAAAAATAATAATAAAAAAAAAGATTCAGAATGAAATTTGCATTTTTGTTTCTTCATTTTAGGTTTTTAATGTTATGTACTTTCTAGAAGCATTGACTGTATATGTCTTGATATTCATTTCAGAAGTGTACCTAAATATATATATATATTTATTATACTGTTCTAGTGTATTTTTGATGATATTAAGTGCACTAACCTTCACAAAAACTTTTTTTTCACATATACTTGTTTTAGAAATAGACTTTTAGGTTTCCTCTTTCTTTCATTACCTAAAATATTGTTTATTGGCAAGTGAAATCGATAATGGCAATCACAGTTTTAACCCTTCTAGTAATTTCATGGATATAAAATTATGGCAAAGAAAATAAATAATGGATAATTATTAAAAATATATTGTTTTTATTACTTTTGGGTGTTTGTTGTCATGGTTATTAGCTTTGGAGTTCATGTTTTCAGATTGTTGCTCTTTCGCTCATTACGACTTCATGGGAGAAACAGAAATGAGGTATTTTGTGTAATTTTGTGAGTTTATATAACCTTCGGTTAGCAATAAAAACATTATATCTTGTAATGATCAACATAAATTCAGTACACTAGGTCATATTTAGTAGTAGCTTATGGAAGAAACAGCAGGTGCATTATACATAAAAAGTAAGCAGTTATTCTGCATCAGATTCCCCTTCTTGCTTTGATTAACCATCAAGCACAATAGAAAAGCGGTATACAACACACACTCAATTCCAATACACAGATACAACATTCAATACAGTAATAAATTAGCATAGGACTTTGTGTACTTTTTTACATTACTTATCTGATTTTCTAGTATAGCTGTAGAGGACATGCCTGAATATTTCAAAAGCAATCCTTCCTCAAAATCTCTACACTTGTTTTCAGTTATAACTTAAAATACATTTTATTTTACTCTTATATCATAGAGATGTTGTGGAGATAGCCTGCTTTTAAAGGAGATTTACTCTTAGTTTGCTTTATCTGGATAAGCTGAAGAACATCTTAATAGATTGTTTTACTGAATCACAAAGTTTATGGCACATACATTCTGTCTAACTTCTAGATCTCTAACAGATACCTAGATATCTACCATATATCAATAATGGACCTCTGGAGATTGAGATTTTAGAGGAGAAAAGCCTTCAAATCAAACTGCAAGAGGTATTAAAACAACAGCATTGAAATGAACACAGGAATACCCTGGAAAAAGTCATTCCTCAACTTTATTTACTTACAGGGGCATCACACAACTTAAATGATGTGCTGAAAACAACTTATAAAAGAAAGAAAGGGAACAAACCTAAAAACAACATCAAAAAACAGACTACATTGAGCAGTATTTTCAGTCTGTAAGTTCTTTTTGTTGACAATTATTATTATTTTTTTTTTTTTTTTTTTTTAATTTAAATGGAAATTACTTATGCTTAATTAGGCCATCATTTGGAGGAATGTCATATGGTATGAATAACTAACTTTTCAGTAAGCTAAAAACGCATAAATGTATGTCAGGTACTGATACTTAAATTCATATTGTTCCATGGAAGTATATCCATAACACTTAACCACTTAGAGCTGACTGACAATGGCTTCATCATATGACTGATTATAGACATCCCAAGGATATGCATGCCATGAGAAGCATATAAAAAAAGTTGCTTAACATACTTGTAAAAATTCTCCCACGTGCATCGTGTAATCCGTCTTGTGAGGTTGCAAGAATATAACCTTACCCATTTCACTGAAGGTTTCTTTGGTCACAGCAGGTGTCCACTGCATTGTCAATCCTCCTGAGTGAAATAGCTGTTAAAAATAACTAAAAAAAATAAATAAAATATCAGACATTGCTGCTGTCTCTATATAAATCTGGAACACAGAAAGAATTTCAGTATGCCATAGCCTAAACAGGATAAATAAAAAGATAGGGAAAAAATATTCCTTAAAATAGTCTTTTATTTCCTCAAAACTGTTAAAATCTAGGGAAGGTGAGTGGTTTTTTATTTTTTTATTTTTTTTCCTGGAAATGAAAACAGAAAATTTTTGACAGGGTATGTTTTCACTTAGATTTCTAATCTGTCCAGAGAAGATATTATACAGCTTGAAGATAGTTCATTTTATGAAATTTTCTGATAGTTCATTTCTGAACCCTTGTAAATCATTTTTATAACTGTGCCTTCACTTCTTTTTTCATGTGTACAGTGACAGTGCATAGTGAGACTTTACATATAAAATCCTATAAATTCAGTAAACCTAAATTTTTAAACACACTGTTTATATTCAATATTTACTTTAAGTTTCATAACTAACATTATTACTGATTTCTAGGACTGGAAAACTATTACTTATTTTATCTTTCCTCACAGGGCCACTAAGAACACTTTATTTACATTCTGCTTCATGTCCTAGTATTGTTGGTGGCTTTCTACAGAGGTTTACTTTCTACACTTAAAGGAAGAGATAGGTCAGATGTATTTCAGTAAAACAAGAGCTTAGAAAAAGAGATAGCATAGAGTTAGAAATGAAACACTGAAATCACCAGATTGTTGCTGCTATACCTCTGACCTATGCCAAACTTCTTGCCAAACTGAAACATCTGTATCTTAAAATATTTGTTCTGAGCAGAACTTTTATTATCAGCTTAAAAACTGTGATTTATTTTATTTTACTGAAAGCATGAGAAAAGTTATGTTTAACACTTTATTTTCTATGTAGAACTTTGTAAAAGTAAAACTGGCTTCACCTGATGCTTATATCAGCAATCTTGTTTCAGAGCTGTTGGAAACATTATCACTAAAAAGCCAGCAACAAAGGCAAGGAGGCAACCAGGCATACACATGTACAATTCTGGTTAAACTTATTACAATGATCACAAATACAAGAGTTACTTTCAAATATACTGAAAATCCAGGATTCTCATGTTTTAGTCTACATGCAGAAATGTTCTGCTGACTACTGGCTGATTTACTAGCAGTAGCTCTGCTACTGTAGAAGGCAATGTTGATTAAGATACAGCTGTATCCTTCACTATGAGTAGGATGCTTTTAAGACTCAAGTGTGTCCATTCAACTGCTGTAATAAATCATCTATTCAAATGAATGGACTACCAGAACACATCAGCTGTATTTGCATTTATCAGCATTAAAAAACTTTTAATTAATTTGTGTTCACCGTACCCATGCTAAAATATATTTTAATTTGTTATTATGCAGATTAAGCTTTGCATCAATATTTAAAAGTGTACTTCAACTGTCACCACTATAAATAAATCCAAGACACAGCAGAAACAGTACAGTAAGGGTGAAAAAAGACATAATTCTTTCAAGACAACTCTTCAAAATACCAAAAATAAGCACATTCTTTATCTGAAGGCTAAAATTCCAGTCTTGGATAAAAGCCTATGACCTTGGATTAAACTTTCACCTTGATCTTCCAGGCAACAAAAGCCTTAAACCAAGTTCATTCAAAACCTACTCTATAATACAAAAGCTTTCATAAAGTTGTCAAAATTTGTAGAACTCAGAAATAACATATATCAGGACTCCCATTAACATATGCAGGAGAGAGAAAATCAAGTCACCCAAATACCATCACATGGACAAAGACTGACGAACATATTCTGCTTCTCTGTATTTTGATAGAGGACAGATAACAAAACATTTCATAACTCTCTTGTCCATTTTCATGCTTTTTCAGGAAAAAAATACCTACCTGTGCAACTGAAGGCATTTATACTCCATTGAGGGGAATAGAAAAAAAAAAGTTATGCTATGCCATTCCATCCTAATCTCCAGATTTATATTAATTGACCTCGGCTGTGGTGGTGGTGCAGTGGTTTCTGTGGTGAAACTCTTATCTGAATCCCTGATGTTACCCCCTTCCCTACAAAAAGATTCAAAGAGATTCATTTTGTTTAACTTTGAAAAAACAAACAAACAACAATGGAAAAGTTCCCAGTTGTGTTCTAAATATGGTGCAAGTTGTCACATGCCACATAGTATGTGCTCTTGCTTCTGGAGCTAATTGTCTGTTTGTGAAAGACAGAATAAAATATCACCCATCACATATGCTGCTACTTACAATTTTGTTCGTTTGTTTGTTTTGGTAAGTTTATCTGCTTTCCACAAATAAGTGAAAACTTCCTTGGTGACATTAAAACTGTCACACTGAATACCTGGCAAAGAGTCTTAAATGCAGAAGGCAGAATTTAACAGTAGTAGTCAATAGTCAGACTGGTAACAAAAGAATCAATTTTATTTATTTCATTTAATCTGCTTCTGACTAGAACAGTGACCTGAGGTGCTTTAGATAACTTGTCTCTTGCATAAACCATTCTCATTTGGCCTCCCAAACTGTAAATTACTACTTTTTTTGAGTCTTATTTCAAGTGATAGCCATGTTTAAATTATTTAGAATGAAATCAACACAATAAATAGGCAAAACATTTGAAATATATTCTCTCCTTTCTAGAATATTCCTTCTTTGACCAGTCTAGTCCACTAAAGTGGACAGGAAAGTTAACGGTCTTTACATGGTGCTTGACTGTAATCACATCTGCAGGCTCATGGCCATAGATATGATTAATTTATCATCATTCAGAATGTCACAACTGACTTATCTACTTATTTCCATGTGCCTGAAAAAGCCTTAAATAATCATGAAATCTACCTTTAAAACTCACAGACATCTGAAAATATATGAACTGTTATATTGAGTCCTTCTGACCTGAACAATACACAATATGAATATAGCAGGATTTCTGAGCTGAGTTTCGAACATCACACACACATCGTAAGAATGACATTATTTTCTTCAAAACATCACTATTTTTAGGGACATTGTCATTTTTAATGACCTATTACCATAACTGTAACACCTCTCTATCACTGTAAATAAATTGGGCATGTAAATCCAAAAAGAAATTATAGAGACACAAAATAAAATTGAGTTTGACAACTAAATTTTACTGGACATTTTGAGGAAGGACTTAAATGTTTGAGAAATACATAATATAGAAATACGGTTACTTTTTGTAAGAAAGACTCATGTGAAATTAGATTGAGTATGGGCTGAGAAAAAGTAGTTTATAGACTGCTGCAGATAATGATATAAATAGAAATATTAATTTATGCTCTGCCTAGGAATTTCTACCTCAAATGTTACCATGCTTTGTAGCAGGTGACCAAATTTAATGAGACAGATGGTAAAAACAGCTGTGACATTTTAAGAGATTGTCTTTCACCATCCTATTACATTGGACATATTTGGGCATATTGTCCAAAGGTGCAGAAATGCCCTGTTAATACCTAAGTTAAAGATGAATGGAATTAGTCTGAACAGACACTAAAAATGTTTTGAATCAATTCAGCCAACTTTGCATGAAAGCAGATAATGAATGTTCATAAACTTTGTTCTTCCAACCAAGTGGTGGTGTCAATAACCTCCAAATGGAGGAGTAAAAACAGACTAACTAATTAACAGGTTTCACTGACATGGGATCTTCTGTGGTGCATGAATACTGTCTGAGATTAAAAGAAATTTCCCAGTTAAATAAATCAAGATGAAAAGGTAATGGTTTACAGTTTTGATTGAATAACTTTGAAAAGAGTTTATCAAGTGTCTTTTTCCCCCCTCTGATCATTTAAATGAGCAAGTTGCTTTTAAAGCAACTAACTGTACCCTTACTTCATTCACAGAACTCCCTTTGAAATAGCAATGTGAAGAAAAGAACAACGTAAAATAGGTTTAATGTACAAATAAATATTGAATATTTTTCAATTTTTTTTTAATTTTAATTATACACTTATTAAAAGTTAAGTGTTCTGTCATATGGTGAAAAAGAAATTATAACCATCAATCATCTTATTTCAACAGCATGTGTTTTATATTTTTACATTTGTCTAAGCAGAATGCTTGAGAAAACATTACCTGTTCCCAGTTCAGTCATTTTTCATTTTATTTTTTGTTTAGCTGTATCCTTTGTAAATCTTTAGCATCTCCCCTATTCTGTTTGCATTCTACTTTAAACTCATTTTTCTTCTAGTTTTATTTTCCCCTTGGCTTCGTCATGAAAGTTTGACACTGAAAATTCATTTCAATCATTTAAAATGTATGCTATTCCATGTACTGTAGCAGCATGGAGAGAAATATAACATTTGAATTAGCATAGGGAGAAACTATTAAATTCAGCAAACTACTTATAATAATACAATAAAAAAATTTCCAAGCAGCAGTCTGAAGGAAAATGTTGTTTCATACCTTAATTTATCATTTCAACCAGAAAACTTTAATCATTAACAGAAGGCTTTAATGCTATGATGTGAGTGGTAAAGGTAGCATGTAGGTGCAATTATTTTACAGCTAAGAGAGATTATTTTTAAATATTATACGTTAATTTTTCTTTTATCTAATTTTCTCTTTCTCCTATGGTATGTTTTCCAATACATCCCTTCATTCCAATCTGCATGGAAAGCAGAGAATTCCTCTTAATAATAGGTAACGTAGACTGGAAAAACAAGTAGGTTGAGTTGTAACATAAGACATTTAAATAAAAAAATAAGCACTCCAATTCACTGATGCTTATTCTCACCTTAACTGATTCTTTTTACTTCTGCAAAAGAGGACTAAACCTTTAGAAAAAGGACTTGTTCACTATGTTTCTTCTAGTCATGTTGAAAGTATCCCAATCTCAAGTCTACACAAGAAATTAGGTGTGTACAATCAAAGAGAAATATTAAGTAAGTTGAACATTTTTGGAAAGATTCATATAATTATATATAAATAAACACATAAGAAGTTTGGTTTCAATAGAAACAGTAATATATTGATAAATTAACAGTATTAGAAAATAAGCATCAATTTTTTTTTATTATTTTTTTTTAATTTCCCCAGAGGCAGTACCTGTTAAAAAGATGTCTAAAAACATTTACAAGATGCTAAAAAAATTGTCGTTATAATAAAAATATTCATTTTCAGTCTTCATTGATGAGTATCCTTAGGTTTAAATCTTCCCCAATTATTAAAGGTATATATAACAATGTTTTATTAACAACAGCTCCTGTGCTGTGTATTTTATATGGTTTTGGGCTGATACATAATTAAAAATAATTAAAATAAATAAATAATCATTCTTCTGGGCTTTCTATATATTTCTGTGTGTTTAACAAACTGAAGGATTATATAAGCATTCATTTTAAATGTGTGAATGTGTGAGATGTTTTTTGTGTGTGTATGGATGCATGAGTGTGTTTGTTGACACACATGTCTAGCAATTTCTGTGTAAAACAGTGGACGCCTTTGTATGTAGTATTATAATGCATTCATAAGTTTTGAAGTAGTCACAGAAGATTTAATAACAGGAGACAGAAATATTTTGTCCTAAGGCAGTTCACCACCACAAATATTATTTTATCATCCTTGTTGAAATATTCTTTTGTTCCTGGAGTATAGTGTATATTTGTAGTTGAAACACAACGTTTCCTTAAAAGGAAAATATCTTCACATTAGGAAAGGAATTAAACAGTCTTAATGCAGGTAAGAATATCATCCTTCTCCCTTTCCTCTAAAACCAAAACAAAACACAACCAACCAAATCAAACCAAACCAATCCACAAAATATAAATGCCTACCATAAAGTAAGCGTTCAGTAAAACAAAATAAAATTGAAGTGAAATGTCTGGCATAGGATGAAAGAGCCTGTGTAATGGTAGTTAAAGCATAATATCTTTAAGCCTGAGGATAAAATGAAGTGCAGATGTGTCACTCTTTGAATAAAAACAAACTAATGGTTTTGCTATAGAATCATAACTACAAGGTTTGTAGGAGCAGATAAGATTATATCAGTTTTTATGTGCTGTTTAAGGTGTATCATGGTTTCTTGCTGAACTTGTCTTTGGATTAAGAAGCTCTCAATTTCAAAAGTGCTGTCAAATATTCCAAATGCTGACTTTACTTTTCTAATTAAGAATCATAATACATGGCTTCTACGTACTTTTTTGTTTGTTTGTTTGTTTGTTTTTTTATGGGAGGCTTTTTTTTTTTTCTCTTTAATTTACACAGGATCTGAAACCACATACAGTGGTACATCTTATATTCCATAATTTCTCATTCTTCTTGAAAGCATTCATCTTACTTTTGTATAACTGCCCAATAACCAATATTTTGCACTATATCTAACCGTATCATCACCTTTTCAGAAATAAGTGAGGATAAGGGAAATGGTCTTGCTGTAAAGGAAGCTATTCTTTTTTAAAGGTCCTGTACATGAAGAATTGGATATGGCTGTTCCACAGACTTCCTGAGCTACCTGGGACAATTAGGGGAGGCCACTGCATTTACAAATTGCCACTGAGTAACAGCTAACAACCTCAGAATTACAGCATCAAACCATATTACATTTTACACACAGTTACAATCTTCACCTTTTTCCTCTGTGTCCCTGATCCAAGGTGTGCTAGAGGAGAGAAAAAAAACATATTAACATATAAGCGTACAGAATCAGAAGATTCATTCGTAGAAAATTACCCTCCTATGTACAGCAGCTTGAACACACTTACTTAAATGTCCTCCTGGGAGAGTTCAGGCATGTAAAGAGGCAACTGTCCTTTTACTCCCCCCAGACATCCACATCCATTTATCTACTTTCATATTTTCTACACGTAGAGATGTTTTTCATTTATATTAAGTCTGCATTAATAATTCTTCACTTTGTCATAGTTTTCAAGTTAAGAGCAGGTAAAACAGGCAAGAGGACTGCATGTTTGTACCATTTACACTACCTGATGCTGCTATAATATGCTGTCTCAAATGCATGACTGAATAAAGGGAGAAAGTCTGGGAATACAAAAGATAATGTTCTAGTTGTGAAGAATGGTTTCCATTTTCTGTACATTTAATTTTTATGTTACAGAAAATAATATTGCAGTAAAGAATTCTTAGACATATAAATTTACATAGAGAGAAAGAAAAATGTTCCATGCAGAATGTGACAAGCAAAATTTTCAGTAGGAAAAGAATGCGCAAAAGTTAAATAATTTTTCTTTTCAAAATGATGCTTATTTTCATTAATTTTCTTTTTGTAGTCACATTAGCTGTAGAAAGAAAAAAGGCTACACTCTGTTAATCAGCATAAGCTGGAAACACAATATTAATGCTTGTTACAAACAGAAAACTGAAAATCTCTGTGTTCCCGCAATAGCAATATTCAACATTCAAATGTCATAAATGTATCTTAAAGAGGCAGAAAAGCATAATTTCTCAACATACTTTCACTATTAAAATCAGAATTATGCATTGGCAACATATTTAACAGTTCTTATTGCTTCTGCTTAGAAGAAAACTGATTATGCTGATAGAGTAGGGGGAGAGTTTTCCAAATCACTGTCTGATTTTTCTTAAGAATTGAACTAAGCATAGTAGCAGCATTTTATAAAATCTCATGATAAAATTGCATTATAATTTGCAAAACAAGTTTGACCTTCTTTTTTTTTTCCATTTTATTTCAAAACCTACTCAGTCGTATCATTACTGTTATAATAAAAATCTACTTTCTAAATATCATAAAATAGCCTAATATTGTGCAGCAGTGTAAGTTTTAGTCCTGCTTATGTAGTAAATTTTTTATTGTTCCCTGGAATTTTAGTTTTTGTCTAATAGCAGGGAACAAAACCACAAGCAGGGTTAAAAAAAAAAAAAAAAAAAAAAGTACAATGTTAAATCAGTTAGAGAAGTGAAAATATATTTCCTGCAACTCATTGTCTGAATCCAATTCACAGAAAGCACACAACATTCTTTTCTTGCTGAATCTATTCAAATTCAAACTCAAATTTGAATATCATTAACTTCTCCAAGCATCCAGGAAGAGCTGTTTCAGAAAGAAGGGGAAAATGGGAAAGAGAAAGTGAACTAGTCCAAATTATTTCCACTTCATTCACTTGATTCTCTCCAAATAAACAGTCCAACTCTTTACACACTATTAATTAGCATTGGGATGTGATCTGTGTTTCATATGAGAATTTGGAAACAACACTAGATTTTTCTATGTGTACAAACTTCTGCAGAAAGTCTGCAGTACTGTAGGCTAGACTGGAGCCTTTGGCTGTTTATCGATGAAGGTGGGTAAGAGGAATAAACTGTATGACATTGAAATTTCTCCATCACTGTTAAGAATAAGAGCAGAGAACAACCATACTCTAAAAATCACTCCCTAGAGAAAGAAAACAACACCAACATAGAAAAGAAGAAAAAACAAACAAACAAACAAAAAAATCATAAGACATTCTTTATAAAGTTGAGTCTTCTCAGAATGAAATGAAAACAAAGAAACAAAAGCCTGAGTATAGAATATCATGAATGAATATGTTAAATGAAAGCGATACAGTCACACAGAGAAGATGCAAAAGGCAAGAGTTGTTCCTTGCCTGCTCTATTCCAAACCTGTTTGATGGTTTGGATAACAGTCACAAGGGATGCTACTGTTCCCTCACTTCTGATAGAAAAGCACTCACATTGTTTACTATTGTCAATTTCCTCTCTTGCTCCAAGAGAACTAGAGCAGCATGACTCCTAGAGAGACACTAAACCTAACTCAGGATTAGAAGGGAAAATGATGAGTATCCCCTATCTATTATTTTCTTTTCCTCCTTCATTGCTTTTCTTTTACCTTATTGTTTATAGCTTAGTTAGTGCTGAAGTCATCCAGCCAAATAGCATTTTCTGATCTACAAAATACAAAATGTATTTATAATTTCTCTTAGATTTGGAGAATGAATCATTCCACACAAAAAAATGGATTTGTTAAAGCATACTCCTGAGACCCTTTGGTAGTTATCATTGAACTGTATTTTAACATACAATAGAATACTTTGAAAAGTTTTTATTTTTCTAGTAAGTGTTCTCTGCAACAGTTTTAACAGCAGTAGTAATTCAGGTCAGTTTTTTCTTCCTTTTTTACTTGTCTTCTACAAATATGCTCTTTCAGTCATTTTACATGGAAATTGTTCCATGCAGCAACTGAAGTTTTCTTTCAATATTCAACTAAACCTTTGTGAAGAAGTATGAGGTGGGGCAACTTGAGCCAGATATTTACAGTTCCATGAATTTCTGTAGAGAATAATTTCTAGGGATAGATTAAAAAAATGCAAAAAGGAAAACTATTAAAAATGTAGTTTATGAATTTATATCAAAATTACTGTTCTCAATTCATTAGTAATGTATCTGTCTAGAGGAGTGTTGGTTTGTGGAGATGATTGTTGATTCTTTAGTCTGTTTTGCTTTGTCTTGTTTCCAACAAAAAAATTAGATTCTCAACTGAGCTTTTGAGCTTTATAAAATGTCCTTTTTTTTTTTTTTTTTTTTTTTTTTTTGAGTGCTCCCACCATCAATAGGTATTGCTATTGACAGCTTTTATGTAGCTGGTTTAAATTGTAAGAACAGAAACTGCAAGAGTACAAAATAAACACTCAAAACTATGAAAGACATTTTCAAAAGGGTTTTACCACTGTTGCATTTGATAAAAACACGCCAAATAGCATGAGAAAAGGATACAAATGTAAGAGCAAGACAAAAAAGTAAAAGTGTACCGAGTTAATGAATCATTAGAAAAATAGCCTGGTCTCAATTGTCTGATATATCTCATGGAAATTATTTCCAGTAAGGTGTAGAATTTTAATTCTAGTGTATGCAGAAATAGCACCACCAGAAAATGAGGCTCACTTTAGCCAGAAGTTAAAATGGATTTGTGTCATTTAATTACCTACAATTTACTAATAGCACATGGCCTCCCAACGCTTCAAATCAGGCCTTGTCCATGATTTGCTAGAAAAGCTAATATGGTTTTAAAGCAATAAAAAAATAAGAATAAATATCCAACAGGAATATCCAACAGCATGCAGTAGATAGCTGTACTTACTGTGACTAGTTTCATTCTGTAACCTTTTCTTCATAACTTCTACACTCCAAATTATATGTTTAGTGTTTATATGTATCTGAACTTGCCCAAAGAGAGGTTGGCTCCAGCAGAGAAAGCTGGATAGGGAGAAGACCACTTATGTCTCCAAGGAAGTGCTGAGTATCATCAAGGGAGTATCAGTGGGATTGGCTGGAGAACTGACAAGAGAAACCCAGTGCTGAAGCTGGAGCTCCTGCACCAGTCTATGCAGACACAATGGGTGGCAGGAGGAATTATTATTATTTTTTTTTTTACAATTTTAAAAATACAATTTACAAATACAATTTAGGTTAACTTGAACCTTATGCCTTTTGGTCTTTTGGGGGAGTTTCTCCAAGTGGAATCTTAAACATGTATTCTGCAGCAGTAGCTAAATCAATATCACATTTTTATGTATGCACAGATGCAGAGAAAGACTACTGTTAAGACAGTGTGCTCACAAAGGATTAAAAATGGGGGGGGACCGTGCACCTTTATGAAATGATGATGACAAAGATGGCTATTAACAGAATATTTCTGTAAGTGATAAGTTCAGGCAAAATGGCAATTTCCTTCACATGTCCTAAAAGGAGGGGGCAGAGTAAAAATCAGCTAACTCTTCTCTTCATTTGTTTCTGTCTCAATCATATTAGTTTGAGTTCCGCTAACATACCACTTGAAATGCTTTCCTACTCTTTATAATGGAAGTAGCACTGTTACCAATTTCACTGGCTTGCAAGTATTTTTTGCAAGTATTACTGAATTAGTTCCTGTAATACTGGTCCCTTTAACTTACTGATGCATTTCGGGTTTTTGAACAGGTATTTTCTTATATTTTTTATGCCTTTGATGTTATTTTTCTGGCTTGCTAACATCACTTTCTTTATTGTTAACTGATTTCCATTATTTTCCCTTCCATCCTCTATAACTTCATGCCATTTGCAATGAAGTTGCTGAACACTGATCATACCTCTTTTACATCTGTTGCTTTTCCCTACAGTAAGAATCATTTTTATCCATCCATTTTCTGCTGTATTTCTTCATCCCCTTGCCTTCGACAACAAACACAGTACCATTTTTTCCTGTCTCCTTTCTCTTTATCAACAGAAGTAATCTAGATTTTGGTTTAGCATCAAAGACCTAAATAAAACACATCATCAGGAAGTAACTTGCTACAGTGGTACATAATTGTTCTTTATTTCAGTCTGCTTTAATATCATATCACTCCAAATTACTTATCCTTCTTCTCTCAAATAAATAAATAAATAAATAAATCTGTGTATGTCAACTTAGATTCATGCCACTTGTGAGAGTATTCTGGAAAATACTTTACTTTTTCTTTCTGAAGAAGTAACTTCTTTTATAAAAGTATAAAATTTTTGATTTGTGCAGAAAAATATCTCCCTGTTTGCTTTATTATTTCTTTTCAATTTTTCAGGAAAAGTCTATTCTAAATTCAAAATCAAGTTTTCTCTGATTAGCTGTTATAACTGAGTAGTCTTTTGGAATTCTACACTGCACCTTTTCTGTGGAAATGAAAAACTTCCATAACTGTGTAAAATAAAACTTTCCACTTTATATAACCTAAAAAGATTATGCTGACATATGCTTATTTTTTCCCCTCAACAAGACTACTTTGACCATTGGTTCTTTTTGCAAAGAATGGATATTAAGATTATTAATACTACAACTCAAATCAAATACAAAGTTATCAGTCACCATCAGAGAACACAGAAATCACACCTTTGTTTTGTTAGATGCAGTACAAAAACCAGAAAGATAGTGTGTTGTACCACAACTTTTCAATGTAGAGACATGGCAAATACAGAAAAAATATCAATCAAAAATCAGTAAACTTCATGCTTAGTCATATACTTCTATTTTTCTCTTGTTTTCTCGATCCTAGAATAATTTATTCAAATGGCTATATATTTACTCAAACAAAGCTTTCTCCCTGAGTGACTTTCTTTATTTCTACTTCCATATTTACAAGTGGATGTAAATGTATATTGCTTGCTTTATCCAACTCAGTCAAATGTTTTGATTTCTAGATTAATCTTTAAGGTTTACACTAGATTACAGGTACAGCTGGATTTAAAAGAAAGTTCCCTTAGTTTCAATACAGACACTGATTTTGTATTAATGGAAATTGGGGTAAAAGTCTAATTCAGGAATTAACTAATTTTATTATTACTAACAAAACACAAAGGACAAAAGTAAACAATCTTACCTAAACCATAAGCTTCTGCAACTGTAACAAAATAAAGAAGTAACAATATAAATCATGCATATTGAGATGTACCTTTTTTCTACTTTCTTGATAATAGTATTTTAGGTAACTCCACAATTACATTTCAGAAAACCTACTGTAGTAATACTTGAAATGCAACTAGACTGTAGTTTCAAAATACTAAACTGTAATTTGAGATTCCATTAACTGTCAACTTCTTCTAATTAGACTA
This sequence comes from Anas platyrhynchos, assembly GCF_047663525.1. Taxonomy (NCBI): domain Eukaryota; kingdom Metazoa; phylum Chordata; class Aves; order Anseriformes; family Anatidae; genus Anas; species Anas platyrhynchos. Next base: position 32,216,137 of record NC_092590.1, on the reverse strand, counting down.
ACAGTCAGTGAGAGTCAAACTTGTAAGTTACACAACTGAAAAAGAGAGGGAGAGAAGTGTATTTAACAACCTCACTGGTAAGGGGCATTAAGAGAGAGAAGTACAGAGCAGGAGAGTGGAGGCATGCACTGGGGAAGGCTCTAAACATAAAAATAAAAGAAGGATGAAAAAAGTAGAGCTCAAATTCCACCATTGTCTTCCTAAGAAAACAAGAATTGAATGTGGTGTGCAGAGATGTTATAGTGTAGAAGGTTATATATTGGACACACACACACAAAAATAAAAATAAAATACTTGCAGATAAATCAGTTGTACAAATGTGATATTAAATAGTTAATTTTAAAACGTGTTTTGTGAGGTTTTATTATGTTACTCTGATTAACTGAGTTTCTAATGAGAATCTACTTTTTATTAAAAATAATGAAAGCAGGGATTTAATAGAGGAAATGAATAGCATAGAGGTGAGTCTTTATTATCAGCAAGTTGAACAAACTTAAAAAAATAATCTGAGTTTAAAAAGAGATTTTTAATGTTTCTTAAATCTATTCTACAGAGGAACCCTACTACTTTTGTTTCAAAGAAGCTTAGCAGCATTTTTTATTGTTGTTTCAGTCATAAGATTCTTCTCTTTCTGTATGGTCCTTCATATTGAAAAACAATGAAATTCTAAGTATACATAGTTTCCTTGGCAGTTTAAATTATTCCAAGTTGTCTAATGCTAACATGTCGTATGGAAATAGATACTTCATTGCAATTCTTGAAAGAGAGCTGTGGAAAAAGATGAGAAGTAGCACTGTTGAGGAACGTATTTTTTCTTAGTACCCAGGGATCATATTTTCGTAGAATTTGTATATCTTAAATCTGAACTGTACAATCTAAGAAGAAAATTTATATTCCACAACTAATAACGTATAACTGTGCAAGTTATAATTACTGGAACTAAGAGAAGCTACGGTATGGAAAACGGGCTATTGCCCAGTAAAATTAAGTACTTCTATCTGATTTCCAATATTTATACCTAACATGTTCACCATTCAAAGGTGCTTATCTGTAGTTAGCTCTTGAAACGATGCTCCTTCAGTGCTGGCACCCACATCAATTGTCCAGTTTGCTTACAGCATAGTCTGTTTCTACCAGCACTTCTGTTCAAATTGTAAAGGATAAACTGGCTCTTCTACCTGCACACTCATCACCACCAAGCCCCCCCAAAAAGCCATTTAGTTCCACATGATATGACTTGAGGCCTTACTTTTCCTAAGGTGCTGGAAAAGATCCTGCCACTAGAGCCTCAGGACATTGCCAGCTATGGTAACTGATATGCGGTGTGAACGGGCTGCTCATAACTTTCCTATGACTGGTTAATACATCGCAAATGGCTGAAGAGAGAACCCTGAAAGTAGTATAAGAACAAGCTCAAAGCAAATTTCCAGCTGTGTTGCATTAGTTCCACTCCCTGGAAGACTGCCTGCTTCAGTGTACCAGGTGAAGTGGTGTCATCAAAATAAGTGTACAGGATTTGACTAGCACAGAGCAGCACAACAGGAAGCTGTGCAAGAGGAAAGCTCTATCTAATATGCTTCTTTTGTGGCTCACAAGCCATGCATTTCTCGTAAAACAAGCTGCAAAACCTCCGTGTTTGGCTTAATGTGTATTGTTTCCTTTAGCTTTCCTTCAGAGGCAGTAGCACTAACAGCACCAGGCATCTGGGACAAACACTGAAGTATAGGATCTCTCAGTCAACATGTATTAAGTGGATTGCCTTAAAATCTTGTAGATTCTGAGCAGTTTTACAGATTTGGGGAAGTTTAAGAAAATCTCTTCTGCTACTAGAGAAGATTCACCAAGAGTAGGAAATCACATATATTTCCAGATCTTAACATGGAGTAGAAAGGCAGGAGAATGATTGAGCAAGTGATTTAAAAAAAAATAAATGAATAATAAGAAAGGCCATATAAAGTTGCTCTGAAACTCACCTCTCCTTAACGGACAGAATAGTAATTGCACAAGTGCAAAAACCAGGACAGCTGACTGCACTGATTTGAAATCCACCTTTTTTTTTCTCACATTATATACAATTCCTCAAATTGCCATTGTTTTCCACCAGTTTTAGGCTTTTGTAGCCTCTGTGACAGTGATGCTATATACCAACTTAAAACTAAAATGATTCAGTGGCTGATGGGGTCCTGAAATGTTTTCACTGCCATATACAACCCCCTGTACATGTATGCATGAAGTAAGCAGATATAGATAAATTATGAACACAGATGTTCTGTCTCCCCAAGCCTTTTCTACATGGTGTTGTGGTAAACAGTGCATAATAGTGTGCATTATTTTGCCAGACTGAAATGCCATAATCTAACATGAGTATTTAGTTCTTATCAATTATCACTAGAGAGGAAATAGTACTAGAAAACTTCAAAATGCTAAAGACTGTTGCTGATACAAATACCAATGTCAATTATTGTTTAATCAAAACACAACCATCACAACCAAAAACAGTGCCTAGAACTATCCAAGTAGAAAATGAGGGGTAGCAAGATTCTCGTAAGATAAAACAAACATGGGAAATCAGATAACAAATATACAGTGAATGTAAAGCGTGCTTACACTTGAAGAGTATCTCAGCATAAATACAACCACTTAGGTAAATGGACTTTAAGATATATGACAAAACTGCTTATCTTAGGGTACTTGATTGACTGATAAGCTTTAGAAATGTGAGAGCTGATGAACAAAAGAGCTTCTATGAAATCATATTAAAAAAAAAGAATATAATTATCTTGTAACACAGAAAATAAATTTCCTCTGAAATAATAAAAATATTTTAAAAACAATAAAAAGTCTTTTTAAGAGTATGTGAATACCATAACACTTTTATAGGGCTGAAGGCATAGATCTATTTGATCACACCTCTGATCTTTCTATTCCCAAATGCAGATTATCACATATATCTTCCATAATGATTTGGTCCTACATTTAACTCCATGGAATCATTCCAGTCTTTTTTTTTTCTCCTTTCCAGAAACATGTTCTTGCTTTCAATTCAATTCATTTTTTGTCCTTTAAAATACAGAAACAATAGCTAAATGCAGATAAGATAACAAAGATAACTTTTATTCTTGTAATGACTTTAAAAAATATATATAAAAAAAAATCCCATCCACTACAGCAGTGAAATGATTCAAACTGAGATCTGCTGAGTGTAAAATGCTTCAGTTCACCCCCCCCCCTTTTTTTTTTATTTTTATTTTAATGTAAATCTCTGAGTGTTAAAATTAGAAAGAGAATGTTTAAATGATTGCTTAACACACTAATGCTTCCTACCTTGGTTCACTGATCAGGTACAGTCTCCAGGCCCACTTTGATTCCATTGGGATTTTGGGCTCAGAGACCACATTTCTGAATTTATGCTCTGTTGCCACATAAGTCATCTATTTATTTTTATCAGGGATAAAGATCGCTTCTAGACAGAAGGAAAAAAAAAAAAAAAAAGCCATAACCTTTGACAGCATTTGAGTACAACGTGACTATACCATCAGGGAAATTTCACAAACCTTGAAAATATTCTGTGGTAATTTCCTAATATTTATTATTAATTTTATTTTAAAATATCTTACACACCAAGAAATACACTGTGCTTCCTGTGAAACATGAGTAAATTATCTTTTTCATAAGGCCCACTCCATTAGTTGTTAATTCTACAATGTCATAAGAATTGATCCATGATATAACACTAATACAAATTGGTATTTAACGTAAAGAAGGTACTTAAAAACTTGTAATAGAACCAGCAATGAACTTCTTAAGTGAAATAGCCAGCAAATAAATCTCTTAGATTTTAATATCAAGCTGCATATCATGACAGTAATTGCATATATGGCATGGCAGAGATCCTATGTGTAGCCCTAAAATTGCCTTACTAAGAAGCTGTTAATAGTTCAAAGAGAACTCAAAAAATGGCAACACGAACTGAACATATGAAAGAAGTTTTTGAAACAGAAAAAAATGAAGGCACATATACCTCGGTTAAAATAGGAATTACAAATGAATGGCTTAGGATAATAACAACCTGCTACTGAAGGATGTAAATCTTTCACTAAACAAGTGAAAGGAAGATGTTAATTGGTCCAGGAAAGTAGGAACACTGACAAATTTAGCCAATAAAAATTAAGGTCAAAACAAAAACAAAACACAAACAAAACCAAAAAAGCCAAACAAAAATGACATTGTAAATAATTTAATTGTGAAACAATATCTTAAGGTAAACAAAATAAATTATATAATTTGCTTCATTTAAATAACATGCTTAAATCAAAGCATTAGAATACATACTGAGCCCCCCACTTCAGCAGCTATTATTTTGCTCTAATAAAATATCACAAGCCTAGTGATATTATCAAAGACTACTAGACTAGAGCAATTACCTAGAAAAAAAAATAAAAAGAATAGCACATTATAAGTCTTGCTTTCTCATATCTATTACTATTATACATATATACATGTAGCTATATAGCTATAGCTATATCCATCAGCATTTTTCAGGCAAGACTGCATGCTTCCTATATTTCAGATAGAGTAAAAGCAAAAATTCCTGCATAAAAGTTATTTGTAATTATGAGAAGACAAGAGAAGCACTGAAAAGAGAGAAAATTCTTACAGTTCTTATTTAAGTTCATTCTTACAATTCTTATTTTTGATTGCCTGAAGCATAGAGAACTAAACACAATAAATACTGATAAATGCTGATTACTTAGTTTTTCCTCTCTGCAAGTAAAACCTCTACTGATATATTGTAATGCAACTTAACTTGTTGACTGAAAATCTGAAGAAAAAAGTCAAAGTTGATTTTTCTCACAAAATCCAAAGGACTAAATATACACGTGAAACTGACTTTAGCCTCTCAAGACGTATAAGCATATAACAAAGAAAACTAAGAGCAGCAGAAGCTGGTATATTTATCAGTGAGGTATATTACATGCTAAATAGAAAATTTCTCTTGGATGTTTGTAACTAAGTTGTCATTGCTATCCATGAAAGAAGTTATTTACAACAGAAAATGATAGTAGAATGATTTTTAGCTGCCTTAGAGGATACAGCAACTGAAAACAGCAGAACTCATATTGTTGCACACCAAGATGTTCTTGTGTACCAGGTTGCTTGGTGTCAATTGCCCTCACAATACTCTTTGAGAACCATTGCTGTAGAGTATTTTTTTTAATGCAGTCAAAATGGCTTCTTAACTTTTGTTTCATTTTTTCACTGATTTTCAACTACTTTCACAGCTAATATTTAAGTAATATCTTTGTTTTAGTTAGACCACTATCGGTCAAAGCATCTTTTCATTGTAGTAGGACTTCAGATTTTAGGCTTCCTACAGTCCTTTAATTCATTCCCATTCAAATTTTCTTTCTTTTTTTTTTTTTTTTTTTAAATGCTAGATGAGTCTTCAGATAATTTCCTTCTCTTAAATGACTGAATATTCTGTCAGTGTTGATTGCTCTTGTGAAGGTGGTTTCTTTGTACTACATTTATATGACCTTGTGTCACACGACAGTATGTACCTACCAATGGCAATGAAGTGGTAAGGAGAGAAGAGAAGGGATCTGGAGTAAACCTACACTGAAACTTGGACATTTTTACATTATTTCTTAAGTAAATTGGGTTGTTCATCTATGAAATTTCATTGAAACTAATTATGCCTGTGTAGATGGCCTTCCTTTACGTTCCATTCAATTGACTCCACCAGAATTGAATTTCTATTTTGTGAACAATTTCCATTTTGATTTAATGTCTTCCTGAATAATTTAAAAATGAAGAGTTAAGGATGTACTTATAAAGATATGTATACAAGTGTAAGAAATTTTCCTTAAGAAAGATCAATAGCAAGAACTAAACTTACTTAAAAATCACTCATAACTGAGATCTGAGTCTTTCAAATAAGATTGTTCTTTTGCAATTAAAGGAATGTCAACATTATGTTGATAACCCTTGCTGCACTGTAGCTCAGATTAAGATAAGACATAGCAGGAGGTATTTAGTAAAAAAATCTGCTATCAACTGTGAAACAGTTCATCTTTTCTTACACATAGCATCTTTGAAACTAGTGACAGTAGTTCCCCATGCAAAGAACCATATAGTAACATACTGCATAGAGCAGAGAGCAAAGACAATATATGACAATGAGAAAGAGTCATTTAGGATTACATATTTTCACAGCAAACACTGATGTGCTGAAGTTGGAGAATGCTAATTTTCTGGACTTCTGAGGAGTATTAAACATTGAGATTTTTTAGAAATGTGGTTGATTAAAAATAAAATGTATTGATGCAACAGGAGATGAAAGGTAAGAAAAATATTAAACATCTTGCAAGATCAGATGACCATACACCTTTCTGGGTCAAAATTTTTATGCCCAGGTGCATTTTTTATGCCTGATGCATTCTTAAATCTGAACACTAGTATCTAAATGCAATTGGAGTGCTTTCTGCTTGTTTCATAAAATGGCATGCAACAATATTCTTATCCAAGATTTCTTCCGAGAAAGACACCTCAAATTCATATGAAACTACCTACCTCACATTATACCCATTTGGACTAACATGAACTCGGAGAGTAGATTTTCTGAACACATTAGTAACAAATTAAATAAATATACTGGTAATACAAAGAATAACTTAGTTTGAATTTTATTACTAGAGTTTTACTTCTGCTACTTTGTATGTGACCTACATTTAGTTTTTTTCTGAAAGCAGGCTCCTCCTTAAACTCTTGCTTTAACCCCAATCCTGGGGCTGATTAACCCCAAAGCCAACAACAAATAACATCTTTCCATAACTGAAAATGTTTTTGTTTTTTAAGTTTATTATTTACAGTTAGCAAATCACTTGAAAGAGTGATTTGTTTACTAAAAACAGTGCAAACCAATGTATTTGTTTTGCTGGCCAACCAATAACGTACATAGGAATTTTATGAAAAGTTAAAAACAGAAAATAAAAACATCAGTAATGAAATATATTTCCAATATCTTAAAATTTTTGGTAGTAACATTTTTTTTTTCTGAAAATTTGATATAAAATATTTTCAAGACTTACAGCTCCCTTTACATCTAAATCAATAATATTTTTTTCTCTACCTTTATTATTCGCCCCACTAAGTTTCTGTGATAACCTTAACAGACTGAAAAAAAGCATGTGCTCACCTTCAGGTGATACAAGTTATTAGTCCATTTTCTTCACAAAAGGTTTTTTTTTTTCCCCCACACAAAGTAAAACCCTAAAGCTATCTCTAACCTCATTTAATCCTTTCAATACCTTGATAACCTGCCCTGCAGTATTTTGTCTTTATCACACTCATGAAAGAGAGTGCTTTCGTCTGCAACTTTTCATGGCAACAAAATTGCACCTCAGACTTGTGCTATAAGACATGACACTGCAATGTATGAAACATGAGTTATCAAAAAAGTAAAGGAATCCTGAAACTCTTTTCCAAAGGCAAAACTTCAGTGCAGGTTATCAGGCTGGACAGCCTGATAACATCAAACCCAGCCCAAATATGACCTTCAGTGAGATGACTCAAACTATCTCAGGTTGCTTCTGGACAATCAGGATTTGTACACTATCCACCTTCAGTATGATTTTTTCACTGAGACAACAAAACAGATAGCTGCACATCTATGTTTAATGCCTTCTAATAATTTCCTCTTTTCCTTTCCAACTCCAACCACAACCAAAGGTAATGCAGTAAGTGGGAAAAAAATAAAAATGCCCTCCCTAAAGTCCACACACACAAAAAAAAGGCACCGCCTGCTCCCCACTCCCCAAAAGACTCCTGAGATAGCTCACAGACCCTGCAGTTTTGAAATGTTAAGATTACTAGCTAAACTTAGGGTCTTTAATTTACATATAATATATAGCCACATTCAGTGGAGTGAAGGATGTGGCTCCTTCTCTCTGGGGCTGGCTGAGAGACGAAAGAATGTGACCTTACTTCCAATTTAGTATCACACACAGACTTGTCTATCACACTATTATTTATGAAAAACTAAAGAAAGTATCCTGAAAAAAAATAAAAAAATGGAAAAAATAAAAATAGCTTAGTGCAGATTCATATGACAGAAATTAGAAGCATTAAGACATTTAATCTAAACATCAAAGCTCAGAGTAAGAAAGAGAAAGAGAATCACAAACACTTAGTAAAATCTAAGACGGTCTTTTATACCTTTTCCCTCTAGTTTCTTCTTTTCATTTTCCTGAGATTTTCTTATACATTCCTCTACTTTCACCAAAACACAAAGACACTGATAACCTTTCTTCACAGTTTTCATGAACAAAGTGAACAATCAGTGCTCCCTTATCAAAAACAAAAACAACAAACACATATGAAAACTCTTGAAAAATCCATAGTTACTACATCTTTTTTTCCTAATTGATAATCTTAAACACTTGTTGTAATTTTCTGAAGGAGAAGAATCTTCTTTCTAGCACATAGTGGAGGAAGGGGATGTTTTTATTTGTTACTATTGTAGTACATTTATACACCTTTTTTTTTTTTTTAAATGATTTTTGTATATCAAGATCAAATTCTGCAAGGGATTAGGGAGGTTCATCCTAGATATGCTGAGTGGCTGTCTATTGACATGAATAGAAGAGTTAGCAGATATTGAGAATGGCTTCCAGCTCTCAAATGATGGAAGTTTGGGAGGTTATAAGTCATGTCTTAAAAATTATGCCTATGTTGTCCTTATGAAGTAAGAACTGTAAGGTGGGAGGCAGATAAGGAAAAAAAAAAAAAAAAAACAACACACAAACATTTCAATTCAAAAAGTACTTACACATACATGCTTTACATTAATTCCACTGTTTTACTGGCCTTTGATGGAACTCAAACCACATGGCTACAGAAACAAACTGGATTCAGAATAACTTTGTTATTCTTATTCTCTGTAGGATTGTATTTTCTTAGTTTATAATTAAAAGTTTATGCTTTCTGAAATTAGTATTTCTGGCATGTTTGGGCTTTGTTTACATTTCTGGCTTGTAGGGTCATTTTGAGTTCTTTTTTTGCTAGAGTGCTTTTAATCCACAGGCAAAATGTTTCTATGAGTCATTTAGCCTTTGCAAATGATTTTCTGGTCCTAATGAGTATGTAGTTTCAATGAGATGTTTAGATGAGTTCTCCCACATTAAACTCAATATGGATGCATTCCTATAGACTGTGTGTTTCTGCCACGATTCTTCTGCTATTACCCTACACAATTTTGGATTTCTGTTTTTCAGTACACTTGTTCTTTGCTAATTTTAAGCTATGCCTAATATGAGCTCACTTCAGGAAGACAATCACCAGAAGTAAATGCTACCTTGCTTCTGCAAGCATCCACACCTTTTAGAGCTTAAGGGAGGCATATTTTACACTGATCTGCTACCCTTGTTCCATGTTCCCTCTCTCCTTTGCCTCCATTATAAACCACTCTACATCAATCCAAGTAACTGAAAACTATGTGGGAATTGAATTTGTAAATCAGAAATAAAAAGGCTAATGCTTTTTAGGAAGGTTGCAGTCATATCAAAACTGTTTGTCTTCTTCTCTTGCTTACTTTCTAAACCTCAGTTGCTGAGCACAGCACATCATTCACTGAAAACCAACTCATACATGTCGAGAAGAAAAATGCAATATAATTTTAAAACTCCTAGATATATCTGGAGAAGAGAGGTATATATCATTAAACATTTTGTCAGGTCAAAACTCACAATCATCTTCATATCAATTATTAGTAGTGATTAGAGATTTTCATGCTGAATGTTACACACCACAGTTAGGTCAATACAGTAACAGCTTGCTCACAGAAGGTGAGAAGAAGGACAGAGAAGTTTATTGCAGAGAAGTTTATTTATGGACACAGAACTACTAGTAGGGAAACCAGAACTCTTTTCATAAGCTTTTCCTATGACATTAAGTAACAGATGTACGTCACCATCTGTGAAACTAGAATAAGTACTGTTTCCTTTTCGTGTGTTTTAAGGAAGGTTTGTCCTCAAACTAAAATAAATAAATAAATAGAAAACAAGACACAAAGGAAATTGCAGAAAATATTTTTCAGTTACTAACAACCAAACATATGATAATGAGAGAGAGATTATATTTTCTCTGGTTTTCATTTGCAGTGTATTTTACTTTTTTTTTTTTTTTGTGTACAAATGTACTTCTTGGAAAATTTTTTCAATTTTTTTTCCTTTGCTATGATCTTTCAAATCTTACATGTTCATTGATAATAAGAAAATTATTGAAGCAATCATCTGTTTCTTAAGTATTAAAACAATCCTGCATTCTTAAAGCCTTTTCATGATCTACACTTCTATTGTTATGCGTCAAATCTCAGGTCACATTTGTGAAACGTAATTCATTGATCTTTTCCCTTACATTTTACTTTAGCTGTATCTGGTTCTAATGCTAGCAAGAATTCTGTTTCCAGACTTCTCTACTTGCAATAGTGCTTTGCAGATTTTCTGTTATTCATCCTCTACAGGAAGAAGAGTTAGATTTGTTCTAATGATGATTATAAAGTGACCGCATGGCATGAAATTTACCAAATATAATTGTGGGTAGTGACATTTCAAGGCTTTAAAGTTAAACTTTGTTTACTTTTAGAAAGTTTACTTTTTTTTTTTTTTTACTTTGTTTGCTTTTTTAAACTTTTTAGAAACTTTTTAGAAAAGTTTTTTTACTTTTTACTTCTTAAAAAAGTAAAACCTTTTTTCAACAGATATATAAGGCTTTTGTGATCCACAAAACTATTTAGAGAAGTTATTTTAGTTAAAAGGGAAAAAAAAATCCTAACAAAAACAATTGAATATCGTCATTTTAGTTTGACATTGCCACATCTAACTGTAGCATGAAACTCACCTGAAACAGTCAAAGGGGACTGCTCTAGTTCTTGATTGTTGCTGCTACAATCTGGTCTAGGATATGTCATCAACGTCCAGGACCCCACAGCTTTGAGCTAACTGCAGCAACGGTAACAGCTGTGTTTCTTCCATCTTCAAAGCCAGCTATGGGGAATACAAGACTACCTAAGTATGGAAAAACATAACCGTCATGTAAGGTTTTGTAGCATAAGGAGGAAGGCTTCACCTGGTTTCCTTACTTATCAAGAGAGATCTTACGTATATTAATTCTGTCCCTTTTTGTTATGACAGACAAGTTACATAAATATGAGACAGTATGAACAATTGGCTTTCCTGGTGTGACAGGCTGCACATTACACATCCATAATTACCTTGGACTTTTGTAAAAGGGAGAGACAACTATGGACTACTGATAGTATACCATTAACGATGAAGCTCACGTGAATGAATGGACAGGTTAAGCTGTATGTGCTTGCCAAATTTCTAATCCTTCAGACAATTAATACAAGATGCTTAGGAAACAGATGGTCAGACATCCAAAAGTGAAATCAGAATCTCTCTTATGGTCCACAGGGAACAGTCACTGGCAACAGAATTGAAGGAGATTAACATGTTGTTGACAGCCTATTCAATCTTCTCCATCATTTATTTAAAAGAAGTAATTATTCTCTGCAAGACACCTGACTTACCTTTCTATCCTTCTAGTGAAATTCTTCCTAAGAGAAGACCTACAAGTGTTTTCTGTCATATTGAGTTTAGACATCTCTGAAGCACAAGAAGCCATAATACTGGTGTTCTCAGTATCTAAAGAGACATTTGGGGAAATGCCAGCATGCCTGTCAGGAGTTAGGAACGTTGTGTTCTTTTATTCAACTTAACTTCACATTTAACCTGGAGAATGCTATTGTATTCCTTTTTATTATAGACTAGATAAGCAAACTTAGTGGGAAGTTAGCCTAGTGATGAGTTTAGACACTTAGAAATTTTACTTGCCTTTGCAACTCATATATTTTTTTGCTTTTCGCATGAAGTTTTTCAGTTTGTTTTCTGTCAGTAGGGCATACTATACTGTTGTGTAGTGTAGATATAAAACCATCTGACTGTCTCTAATCTCTTCCATGGTGTCACAAAACCAGCCTTATGTATGAGCAACTCCAGGAGATGCTGCTGGGCTCCTGAAAAACTTGGACAGGTGGAAACATTCTGATATTTCTTTTCTTGTTGCATTTCACAAGACCATTCCTTGTTCTGGAGTAAGTATTCGAGAATACTGTTCTGATTTTTCTGCCCCATAAATTGATAGGGATTAACCCTAACATGCACTCAGGTCTTTTGCTGAATAGGAGTTCAACAAAAAAAGTCCCTTTACATACCCAAGCCCTTGGCAAATTTAAGATGGACTAAAAAGCTCAGACCACAACAATTTGTGCCCTCACTGTGCATAGATTTGTTATAGCATTTTGAGAAAGCACAATCAGATACTGTGCTGAAATTCATATAGACAGAATTCCCAAGGGATATTTTGCCTTCTTTAAACTATATTTAGAAACAATATTCTAGGCCACAACATCTAAACAAAATGGTAATCCTAAAGGAAGTTGAATCTTTAGAGTAAAATTTATTCTGCTGCCCTTTGATGAAGTACAAATTTGTGAATGCTATCAAACAGTAGATAAAACTGTGTCAAAATACTTCATGCAGACACTGAAACTACTTTCCTTTGATTCTAGGGATTCAGAAAAAAATACATTTTTGTTGTTGTTTATAAGAAATAGATAGCAAAGTGTACTAAAATTAGAATTGAATTTATTCCTTTGTATTTAAAAAATAAAAAAGAAAAAGAAAACTTCAGAATTCAGGCAGAATTTTTTTCTACATGAAGATTTGTCTACGTAATTCCCATGAACAGATACTTTTAAATAATATTAGACCATAGAGAAAATGAAGACCATAGAGAAAACACAAACATCTAATGAGTTTTAAAAATCAATGAGAAAGTATAACACTTGATTAAACAATGCCTCTGCTCTATATGAACTCTACAGTGAATCTCAGCTGTTCATGTGGTCCAATTTCTCTGTTTTGCTTGTTTGTGTTTTATGTTGTTTTTTTTTTTTCTGAAATAATGATATTTATAATTGTTGATTATCATTATAAAATGATGTTTGGAATACTTTGGTGCAATAAAGGTAGTTTTGAAATGCGTTCATTCTTTCTATGATATTCACAGACATTGATATATCTGTGAGACAGTCCATAAGACAGCACTCCTGACATTTTATGATTTTTTTCATTTAACAACTGGCAACTTTTTCAGCACATTGCACAAGAGAACATTTACACTTACAAATCATAATTTATTTTTTTTTCTGTTACTCATAATAAACTATTTTTCTCACTTGGTTCTATTATATGATATGAATGTATGGTTACACCAAACTTATGAAATGGACTGCTATATACCTATTGATGCACTGGAGATCAAAGAAATAACCCACAGAACTGACAGAAATCCCATGTATTATTCTTGGCTTTTCTGTTGTGAATTGTGAATATTCTGACAATTTCTACCACATACAATAACAGACAGCAATTTTTACTATCAATATAATAAATCTCAAAGACATAATTAGCCTCATATAGCCTTTTAAGGAACTTTAAAGATGACAAATTTTGTAGGAGGTACCGTTCAAACTTGTGCTCAAGCTCAGCATTGTCTCAGATTTTCAAATTGCCCTCTTCCATTTATTTGTGTCATAAATTGGGTATTCTTATCCCCAAATGCAAAAATTTCTCCTCATCTTTCATGACATTCTACATGTATGTACATAATACAATAGTGTGTGAAAAGACTCGATTAATTGAAGAACATAAATTATAACTAACTTTGCAGTCTGATACAGCTTGTCTTTCTACTTTAGTTTCCAATTTTGTATGGTGTAGTTTTCTGTTTGACTTCATTCTGCTTTTGATCTAAGAATGTCAAAAAAATGTCAATTACAGTTGACTCACAAAATGCTTTCAAGGTAATTAACTAATAATTCTTATTCAGACCTATATGCAGATTATAATGATTGACACTAAGCAAAATTTTAAATTAATATGTGAACCTCCACAGACTTCCTCACATGTATAACCATCTTTACATGTAGATCCTCAGTTGACTTAAAAGTTGTTCATAAGTAAGCCTTTATCTTACCCCTGCTTGCCAAAATATCCTTTTTGATTTCCTAATTCTTTTATTTATGAGTAAAACACTTGGAATTCCTTTGACACTAAATAGGGAATATGTGATGGCAATAATTACCAGCATTATGAAAATGTTGAATATGAAGTAGGAAGACCTAACTTTTGTAATTCAAATCATATTGACTGATCCAGGAAGAACACGTTTTATTTTTTTCCTTTTTTTTTTTTTTTTTTTTTTCCTGATCAGCGTATTTCAGTACGGATCCCTACCTTGTTTTTACCTGTTTTCACATACAGACTTGCATAAAAATTTCTGAGCTTATACCAACAACAGAAATAACAAAAAAGATTATTTTTGTTTATGTTTAAGGAAGATAAAGGCTCTTCAAAGAACACAGTCCTAAGAAAATTCTTTAATTAGTCACCAATTCTACTAAATCCTTTCCAAAACAATTAAACTCTGTTATAAAACCAGGCAAGAGTTTTCTTTCATTCCTCGTAGTCTGATAACAAACTGCATTCTCTTTCCCAGGCTAACTTAAACAGCAGCATGTTTGTATCCCTCTGTTCTGACATCTATATTTTCTTAGCTGTTTTTCCCCTCACTACTCTTAACTATCATCTTCTTCTACTATGATGTATTTATAGACCATTCAGCTTTTGTTTAACAATACTGTTAGCCAAGCTTTTACATATTCCTATTAGTAAATACATTACTCATTTCCATGTTGATCTTGAAGGTAAAGATATCTCTTCCTTACACTTAGACCAAATTTAGACTACTCACTTTTTAAAATGGATGATCCAGTATTTCATAGAACAACACTAAAAAATGCTGTTGTTATTGTTTTTAAGATACAATAGAACAACAACAAGAAATCTTTTGGTAGAATTACCCTATGGTTTTCAATATTTGCAATTCCATTTTCACATTAAAATTTTGAGGATGCCAGCTTAGGCTGCTTTATAACTACAACTTCCATTTTAAATTCTAAGCTCATGAACATGAAAGAAAGCACACTTCCTGTTCACATAATGTCCTAAACATACCTGAGCTTCATTTTCATTGAAGCTAATATGTGCAATCTTGTTTCGAGAGACTTCATACCAATAAATATGTCACGAATGCTTTCTTGTTAATGTTGAATTACCTTAATTGAGTTGGCATTCAATTCTGTTAATCAACATTCATCTTATCTTAGTTGAAGTAGTTTAACCTGAGTTCAATTAAATTCATTTTCAGGCTCATTCTTAGAAAATTGCATTCACAATTATACTTTGCACAGGAATATCTATATTGTCAAGAATGAGAACTGTGATATTTCAATTTCTCTATATGCCCCCAAAATAAAAGTTAAATCTGATTTCCTAACTGTTCTCTTATGATTAAGATTTTGGACCCAAGCATTTAACCTACTACACCATTTTTCTCTATTGATTGTATTTTCCTAGTAGGGACTAATAAGGAATACATGCTCATTCTCTCTTCTCTTAAAAAAGAGGGAGAAAGAGCAAGTGAAGCCATGAGGCAGAAAGCTCAAAGCAATCTAAGGTAAATACCTAACAACTATGGAGTGATTTTTGCTACAGGATGTTCTGGATACTGAAATTTACATGGCCTGAAAAAGTAATAGGACAAATACCTGAAGAAAAGATAAATCGGTGATTATTAAACATATAAATACCACCTCTTGCTGAGAAATACCCTGAACTTTGGAAGCTAGGTTAGTATTCCTGGGAAGTATCACTTCACATGTAGCCTGTTTCCTGCTCTAGACATACATAACTGGCTGTTGATTGCTGCTGAAGAGAGGTCACTTGGCTTAAGATGCATTTGATCTATACTTACATACCCTTATACATATTAGTATGTTCTAACTGCTCAGATATTCAGAATTATAATCCTGTTCAATGACATACAAAAACATTCACCACTAGCACAATGTTTAAGCCAGCACAACCCAGTATCAGGGGAGTCCTCTCCTGACTACATTATTGTAAAGGATGAGGGAAATGCAGGAACAGTAAGTGGTGAAGGAACAGGTGCTGTCTGCAATAGACATGAAAGTGTAGAGACGTGATCCTTTCTGTGGTCCAGTCTTTACTCTGGCTGGCCTCTGTTGTTCATGTCTATTAGTAATCACCATCTATGTCAGTATAAGTTACTTTAAGGAGCAAAATAACTCAGTATTTTTTCCAGTAAGTAAATTGCTATGAGTCCGTACTGTGGTAATGCCATTGAATACAGACATGTCTTACATAAATACAAAAGATGTCAATACATTTTGCAGTCACATCTCTTGATATATTTCACCTGTTGTAGCATTTTTTTTCCTGTTTTCAGTTTTTTAAAGAAATCGATCCAAAAGCATATACTGTAGTTGTCAAACTATCTCTGTTGAGATTTAAAACCTATAAAAAATATTTTAATTACAGTATGTTCTGATATATGAGGAAATACTTTATGACTCTGGTGTCTATGTTCAATGGTTTCGTATAATTTTTGATTCACGGCACACATATACTTGGCTTAATTCTCTATATTTTACTGGGTAAGAATTTGACATTCTTTAATGGGATATATAATATTAGAATGTTATATTAGCTTCAGATGTTTGCTCTGGGGTAATATTTATTGATAGCTACATATTCACTATGTTGCATATACATTCACTATGTTATTCATGTATTTTTAAATCTCTTGCTTGCTTTCGAGATGGGAAGTTATTTCTTATTTAGTTCATTGCTTGCTGTCAAAGAAGCAGCACAGACTGTTCCTAGGGTTTTCTTTCTTTATTTTTTATTACTCATTTCCAACAGAAGTCACTTATGTTTTTCCATAGGTATGAGAGCAAGGCCAAAACTGTAAATTCTATATTCAAACACTAAAAAGTATAAAAGAAAAGCTTGCCCACATTAATTCTTAAGAAATATGTGCTTTCACTGTTTTCTTTGTTTATTATCTTTTGTAGCAGGTCTTGGAGAGATTAAAAATAATCTTAAACAGTACAATACCAAGAGAATAGAACTGACATTCTGTGAATATACAAAAGTGAAGGTTGCAGAAGATGCCCTTCTTGGAATAATAAAGTCTGGCAGTTTTTATTTTATCCTAGCAAACTCATTTCTCAGGTCAATTTCCAAGTTGAGTGAAACAATGGTTAAAAGAAACTCTTAGTTTCACTAACTGCTCCATTCAAGAATGTTCCCTGTTAACATGTGAAAGACTTATAATTTCTTTAAAAGCAGTTCAATAACTAAATTTGACTGAAATCAGTCTTTTAATTACCCGAGTTCCTTTGATAGTCTGTTTTGGGGCTGGGATGGGTTATTCACAAAGGATAGTTTTAACTCAGCTTCCTGAGGCCTTTTCTACTGGTAACAGAATGAGAGATGTTCTTTTAAAAGACAAATTGGAGCACAAAATCACCCTCTGGAAAAGGCTTTCCACTTCCCTAAGTACAGATGAAGCCTGGCAGACGTGAAGACCACAGAAATAAGAGGGTTTTGAAAATTTGAATGTTTGTTAACTTGGGTAATTTTCTTTCTATATAGTTTAAGCAAGGTAACGTGCTATAGTAGGAAGAATAGATACTCGCTAAATCATATTCATGTTTTGAACAAAAGATATTAAGACATATCACTTAGAATTTAATATCTCTTTTACAAAGTAAGTCTCATATCTTCTCCTGAAGGAAAGTATGAAGATACTTCAATAATTCAAGACCTCAGTTATTCAGGGAGGCTAGATATTTTAACTACTAAAGCACTGGTGACAAGGACAGCTATGTCTGTTTTTTCATATCTTGCTTTTCTGTCCTGCCTTGACAAGCCCATGCATGACTTCTTTCAAAATGATACTGTGAATATGATTCTTCTGATCACAAATTAATTCTTACCATCAGGAAAGAAGGTTGGCTGGTACAACAGCTAATAAAAATATAGCAAACAATTTATATACTTGAATATTTTGTATTGCTACTGCAGGTAGAGCCTGAAGTTGCTGTTCCAAATCTGAAAATAAAGCATAGAAGAAAATACTTAGCTGAAATATACAGGAGCTCATCTCAGTGAATCTTCCTCATTGCTACTAAATGAACCTGATGTTTGCTGATATAATTTTAGCTTAACATAAAGAATTTTTGATAGCAATAATATATGTATATATACATATCATTTTTAATCTGTCCCAGGACAGAAACTTCAAACTTCCTATAACAGGAAATTCAAAGAAAAAAAAACACCACTATTCAGAAATAGAGATGTGATATTTCTGGGGCCTAGGATTTGAGTCAGTATTTTGACCCAAATATATGGACTAGAAAATATTTCAAACCATAACCTCTGATGAAATATTTTTGGTTTGTCAAACTATATTCTGCAACAAAATCTTTCTTGGGAACTTGTTTCATGTTCTTGTTGTACATCTACAACATTACATGTATTTCAGTTTAGAAAACTATAAATTATAAGCTTTTATCACTTAGAGAAAAAAGATTTTATAGGGCTGTATTATTTGCTAACCACACAGGCATACAGGAAAAAAAAAAAGGCACTAGCAATACAGACCCTTGAATATTCACTTCTGTCTACAACTATCTTTATACCTATTATATCTTTTCTAAATAAGGTAACCTATAGTCACATATGCATACATGAAACCTGTTTGCTCTGCACAGCTTTGGACCCCTTTTCTGGAAATATGTGTTTTTAGTATTTTAAATGTTAAAATATTTAATGAATACTTTTCATGCACAATGGTACAAGAATATCTACTTCTAAACAAAGTGACTTGCTATGGTAAGTTACAATAAACTGAAAACTACAGAAAATATATCTACCATATACATTAACAAAGAAAACCAACCAGCCACAAAATCTTACTTATTACTTAAGACATATTATTTATTTTACCTTAAAAACGTTCAAATGTTAGTAGAGACTAATGTTTGTATCTTGGCGTTTGTAAATGGTTGAAGTGGTAGACTGAACTGAATCTCCATGATAGATGTTTCTAGGTGATGACACTAAACAAAAACAACAACAACAAAAAAAGCTACCTACCTAATAGATCTTTGTTAGATGTTCTAATATACCTAATACTGCTGTATCTATACATTGCAGTTTTCAGGTCTTTCTAATTCTGCTTCAGTAAATATCAGTGCATTTTGAAGTAACATAAGGAAAATACTTTCAAACCCATTACTGCAACTGGTTAGTTCAGAAAACCATCAGCTGTGGCATTAACTATCCAGACTTCTCCCTCAACGATGTTCACATCTTTTGTGTTGTAAACAACTTTCAATTATGTGGAAAATCTGAGAAAACTAGTGACTGGGAATGGAATTTCGTTTTCACAATGTGGAAACAAAGACTTCTCTCAAGTCGACAGCTCTAACAGATGTATCTTATGTGCTAAACATGAGGATGTTAACACAGAAATTGAATGCTCAAATCAAATAATGACTATACTGTGACCTATAAGAGAAATGCAGGATATTGGTGTTGATTTCATACTTTTATGCAATTAGATGACAGCATGTTACAATGAAAATAGTTTTCACAGAAATAAAGTATTTGGTAAAGTTAGTTTTCAATAAACATAAGTTTGATGGTGTGACCTTAAGAAAAGCATTGCATTTTAGTCCACTTGCAAAATCTCCATTGTCAATTTATAACACTAAAACTTTTTAGTTCCAAGGGTTAAGCAAATGTTCAGTGACACTGACTGTGGTACAAAATAATCTTGGTAGTGTCCTCCAGATTTTCATTGTGTGTTGAATTATGATGCTGGTGTGTGTAAAAATAAAATATGAAATTAAAATATCAAGACTTGGATAGTAGAACAAGATGAATAATTTCCTAGGATTTCAAAGAATTACAAAGAATTCTTTTAAAGCATTACATAATATGGGCCATTGAATATAGAGATATTGCCATATCTGGCAATAGCTCTATCTGAAATAGAAATAGATTCAGAGATATATTTAATTTAAATTTATGATATTTTATCTGGTTATTGAGAATCTATTAGTTATTCTTTTTAATGATTCTATTCAGTTATTAACATTAAATCATAATATTAGCAGTAATATTTGCTTTTATTTTTATTATTTTTTTTTCCTTTTTCCTGAATGTATCCAGCAACAGCTTCTGAGGAACAGATTCTGGAATGTCTTTGCCTGGGTAAAGACATTTCATTCTAACAAAGATGGATTTCAGATGTAAATGACAGTTGATTATAACATTATTTTTTAAATTTAATTTTAATAAGCTAAAGCTGGTAATTGCAGAAGAATTCCAGAACATTTTTCCAATCTTTTCTATTTCTTTTTTTGTTTGTTTGTTTGTTTATTTTAAGTGTGGACATCAAAACATCCATGATATAGCATGACAATAGAATTGCAAATTGACTGTCCTGCTTCAAGTATTTTACTGTTTATTCAAGAATCATATAAGCTATTTTCTAACCATTGCATTCGTCAGGTGTTTTCTAATTTTCTAGCCATTGGGATGCCTGAGAATGCTTCCAAAAATTGGACATCTGTCCTAAATATATGAGTTGCAATATTCACCTATATGTTTGTAATCCTGATTTTCTTTATATTGATTCATATGGTACAACGAGCTGACGAAAACCAGATTTGCCTGTAGAATTTATTTTTCCTTTACCTTGTACTTCAACACTAACATTTTAAAACTATAATGTTTTATGGTATACCATTAAGTAAAGCATGGACTAAATCACTGAACGTAGTCTTCATTGTGTATGCTTAAAATAATGGAGATTTCCTTTTTAAAATATTATAGTGGCCTTTAATGTGTATGGATATATATTTCTGAAACTTTTTACCCCATCTCTTCACATACAAATGAAACAAAAATCTAACTGCTA
This sequence comes from Anas platyrhynchos, assembly GCF_047663525.1. Classification (NCBI taxonomy): domain Eukaryota; kingdom Metazoa; phylum Chordata; class Aves; order Anseriformes; family Anatidae; genus Anas; species Anas platyrhynchos. The sequence continues at coordinate 32,195,152 of NC_092590.1, read as the reverse complement.
CATATACATTCTACTTTTTTCAGATGTACATACAATCTTTGAGCTGTCTGCAGATGAGTTTAGAAGTGGTAAGAACACATTCAGACTTCAAAATATGACTTTAATATTAGTGGGATAGAATAATATTCTGAGACTCTCTCTACTCTCTAATTCCAAATTTTAAATAATTTCCTAAAGTATTTCACTACCCATACTGAAATAACCATCAAAACTAACAATTGACAGCACCAAATTATTTTTCATCACATGTATACTAAGCAATAAAATACAAAAAAAAAAAAATCAAGTAAACAAATAGTAAGCAAACATTCATCAATAGGTCCTCCAATTTTGACAAAACTGGTTTCCAAAAAAGGACTAAACACCAAAGGGAAGACTTAAGTCACTCTCCTCCTTTCAAAACCCCAAATAATTAATTGTTACACAAACTGTCTGAGCAAAGCTAAGATGCTTCTTATAGCATCCATCGTTAATGATTCTATAGTAGAATCATTATAGGGTAGTTGCAAAAGGTTAAATGTCTTAAATATTCATAATAGGGGATTCTGAGATATAGCAATGGCATCTTTAACTTGGGGCCAAAGGGTATCAGTGTCAGAAGTACAGTTAAAATCTCACAGGTTTACACCTCCTAGTCATACACTAACACTATTTGTTTATGCTTATTTCTAAGACATCAAGAGCAAAATTATATCCTACAGCCATCTTCTAATGTAAAAGCCTTTAAAAAATGTGCATTTGGTTTGTAATATCATTTATATATCAAAAATGACCTATACCACACTAAGTAGTTCTACAGAGAATCATTAATGTTATCAAGAATTAAAGCTTAAACCTCTGCTGTTACTAGAGAAAGAATAAGTGAAAGGGAATAAATCAAAGAGCTATGTGTGTCCTGAAACAGAAACCATAATTTACCACTTCAAAGAGATCATAGAGAGCATGAACCAAAACAGCAAAGCTAGTGACATAACCTCAAAAGTAATTGAAAAGCATCTTCCCTAAAATTGAGGCATAGGAAGAACAACCATGCATAATAGCAGGATCGAAATGTTCAATAATAATAGTACTGTAGGCTTGGAAGAAAATGCATGCTACAGTCTACATGTTTTCTGAAATGTCAAGCGCGCATCTTGGAAAGGTACAATGAGCATCTTTCCCAGTTACAGAGAACACGAAAATGAGTCTTCTCTGGATACCTGAAGGCTTCTTTCAGCAATCTATACGCTCAGTCCTGACACTGATGCCAAGCTACCCTGCTGAGCTTAAATTTAACATCTATGTCAAGAATGAGAAATGAGTTGACAAGATTTAGCTTCTACAAATTGCATTTATAGGCTGTGAATAAGTAATCTAGCATGTTTTTGATTTATTACAATTTGAAAAATTGCAATATAAAAGTGACAATTTCTTCAACTATAATTTCCTTGTTTGGACACTTGTCAGGAAAAGTGAGTACCATGGAAATAATAGAGCATCTCAACATGTATCACCTTTGTGTTTAGGCTTTTCTCTATAGTGTAGATCCCTTAATATTTATGTCATTCATAGTGATTAAGTCATACGGCATGATTTTTATGTATATGTAATGTGTATTTTTTGTATATATTTTATGTATATGCACACATGTATGCGTGCAAGTGTATATATATATATACACACACACACACTTAACACATCTGTGGTTTCCCTCTGATTCTTCAGTTCCTTAGGAATCTAAAAAACATGAGAAAAGGAGAGAGGCATCTTCTCATTTCCTTTCAATTATCTTGTTCCTTCTTTCTATCAACTAGAAATACTACAGAGAATCTTTGAATGTTGCAAAATTTCTGTATTTTTGAATGTACAGGAAGATTTAAAAGATGTCAAAGAAATAATTAGGGTCATAAAAGGAGAAGACTATTATTTGTTAGTTTGTTTTTTCTTAATTTGCAAATATACTCCTAAGTAAAATAAGTAAAAACTAAAACTACTGCTTTTTTTTTTTTTTTTCAAATAAAATTGTAAGGCTAAGAAAGGCTAAAAAAATCCTAAATGCTCAGAATACATCCTCAAAGTATGCAATAATATTAATAGGAAAAACATTGGTGCAAGCATATTTGTTTTACTGTGCTTTTCAGCTCAAATAAAAGGAAGCATAAACAAATTGTTCTCTGGTTTCCCTAATGATTCCAATGTGATACAATAAATAAATAAATAAATAGGATTTGAGTAGTCTTGAGGTTTGAAAAATACTACTGCTTGTTATTGTTTATTAGTAAACATTATTGTTTATTAGTAAAACAAAGGTCTTGTTGGACATCAGTTTTCTTTTGCAATATTATGTTTCAGCCTGATTCTTTATTTATTGAAGGGCACTGGCTTACCATCATTTTAATATAAATAGAGTGTAGTTCCTACTGTATCTTAACTAATGTATAGAATCTAAAACCTTTCAAAATCTCAGATAATGCAATATATGCTCCCTTCTCAGAATTAAGAAAAAAGGAAAACCAACTCAGTGGCCTTAGACTAATTAATTAGCTGTCCCTTGTCTATAGCATGTATTAATCAGGATTTTGATTCACTTTCACAGAAAACTGTTTTGATAGATACAACCAGTTAGGCAATTAGAGAGAAAATAGAATATGCGTTGTGTCAAGAGAGCACTAGCTGTGAAAAAGTCTTTACTTCTCATCTAAGCATTATTTCTTTGGCACATTCACTCCTTATTCAGCTCTACTGAAAAAGGATAGAGCCATACACTTTTTTGTCTCTGGGCCTTTTCTTCTGGTAAAGAACTGTAGTAGTCATGATTTCAGGAACATCTGTTTGCATGACTGCTGTCTTGGCAGCAAAGAGATTTTGTCCAGTAGAATGCCAACACATTCAATATGCTGTTAATGGGTTGTTCACACCTAGAGTCACTCAATCATGAAGTTCCTGAACCCTAAGACATTTCAGCAACTTTTATTCAACTAGTTAATATCTTACGAAAGTTTTCTGTTCTCATCCTCTGCCTCTTCTGAGTTTTACTGATTAGTAAGAAACTACATGAAACGGGAATTATTTCTTTACCACACGTTCCACATGCTAATTTCAGAAAGACATTTTAGTTCACAAATTTAGCTTGTTTGCCTTTATCTAGCATTGTTTTTCCTCCTGTATTCATGACTGCTAAACAATATCAATATCTAACTGAAGTAATTAATAAACAGTAAAAAACTAGCAATGTCTTCTTGAAAAAAAAAAAATCTTCATAAAGCCCTGAAGGCATAATCATCACATAACTGTTATTATCCATCTATTTGGTTATTTAGTTTCACTATTGGTTGGCTTGGTGTTCAGAAGTCCCAGTCTCTTCCTATATAGGTAAAATCTCATAAATAACACAATATCAGAATGTCTCAAAAATAATTCAGAGAGAAACTAAGGATATATTTTGCCTTTCCCTCAAATGCTTGCATCACAAAATTACAGACTTCTTTCTTTCAGTGCTGAGATAAAAACACAAACTATACCCAGGAAACATTTTGATCGTCCCCTACTCCATCAATAGCTCAAGTGCCACTACCAAAATTAAATAATGTCAGTTTATAGAAAGCATAGGAGACTTTCTCCAGATGAAACTCCTAGTTATCTGCATCTGTCCTTTTTACACTGCTAACCCACTCTGCTTCCTCAGTCTGTCTTCCTAGCATAGTACGGTAATGATGAGAGAGAATATATTTTCCAAAAACTCTCAGCACATGGAAAGCAATGTCAGTAACCACATTTTAATATGAATGAGTGGAAGAAGTTGGTTCACAAACCCTTAACAATTCCTGATTGGCACAGGTAAGGTGGATTTAAAAAGAAAATTAAGTCTCTCATGTACATTTTCAAAAACTGGTGAAGATCACTACATTCTCTAGATTTATTGCTACTTACTACATTTTATGATAGAAAAATGGACTTCAGGACTGAGAAATTAACATTTGAACGGTAGCTATTTTAATATATGGTAATCAAGTAACTCTGAAGGCAAGGGCTGTTCTAGCAAAGAATGGCCAAAACCAATTATGCCATCCAACCATGCAATTATGTATCACTTAGAGTAATTTTGCTCTCTTATGGAAGCTTACATATTAGAAATATTTATAGGAAGTTATGTTTATTTTCTCTGTTTTATGAGAAAAATACTTCAGTATAATAAAATTATAATTGAAAAAGAAACAAAAGAACTGGATTTATTTTTTCAGGACATTGAAGTTGCTGGATGCACCTATATCACTATACAGAAAACAGTTTACTGAAGTAAGGATTGTTATCAATCTTTCTGCTAGTTAAGAGCCACCAGTTGTTTCAGGTCAGAATTATGAATATTTAATACTAAATACAAGTGCTAATTGTGTTAGAGAAACATGGAATTGGATGCAGATCTGCACAGCCGTTATGGGAATGTAAAACATTATTCTAATTGGGCAGTTATAAGTGCTGGGAAAGAGGAAAACCATAAAAAAGGGACAGATAATTTGCTTAGGCAAGGGAAACATACAAACAAATACAAACAGTGGAAAAAGCATTTTTATCCATAGACTGCTTTCTGTGTATCATCTGCAGTGGAGCCCAGAGTTTGTCTAGGACAGAAAGAGTTTTTAGGATCCATATTTTCAACAGCAAGAAAACACAGGAAGCCATGATGCTGAAAACTATCTGCAGCTTTACTGGATCATCTATTCATCATTATTGGCAAGGGCTGGATGCTAAGACAGTCTTTAAATCATTGCTTGGCTTTTTTACACTGATAATAGTAAAAAGAGAGCTCAAGTGTGGTGCATATGACAGCATGGCAACCATTTATAAATACCAAAGGACTGACTTGGTGTTGGACAAAGGGCCTAAATATTTCTGAAATTCTAAAAAGAAAAAAATAAAATAAATTGCCACTTCATTCTAGAAAATGGTTTCAGAAAAGATTTGGCTATAAATTGGTCATTTTTATTTACATTTAAAAGTAAAAATTACCTGATCAACCTATAAAATACCATCAGTCCTTTATATTTTCCCTACATAATAATGACAGTGTAATTACAATTAGAAATGCTTTCCGGTTTTATATATGCATATTTACAATATGGAAAGAAAGAACATAAACATGCACTCATAATACTAAGATCAAACATCTAAAGATCTTGTTATTCAACACAATTTGGGGGCTGTTACTGATATTAAGAATAACAACAATGCTGGTTTTAGTCATGCAGGCTTGCAAGCAAAAGCTATCTTAGCTGGTCACCATTTCTGCTTTAATTTTACATGGTTCCAACTTTAAAGTGAAAGACTGGTATACAGAAGGCTAGATATGTTCTTCACTTAGGTAAGTACACTTTTGTATCAGTATAAAGACCCTATTCAGACTTTCTGTGCCCTTCCACTTGAAGGAAATGAAGAAAATTAAGAATCCTCCATTATGGTCAGTTATACAACATTTTAAGTAGATCTGAAAACTCAAGATGCTACATCATTATCTCAGAAAATGAAGACAGAAACCATAAATAATCTAACTGTAAGCACACTAACAGACAAAAACTGTAACCTAAAACACTCAGCCATAAAAAAGTAAATTTATAAACACTGAGATATTTCAAATTTTACATTTGAAATTTATTTTCTTAAAATTATTAGATTCTTATGTCAAAATTGTACTTTAACAAGCTTTTCTTTATTTTAAGCCAAAAATCTTGAGCTTTTATATTTTAAGCAGCTGTCATAAAACCTACATACATAATAAATATAACTTTAATATATATATATATATATATATAATTAATTGAGGGAGAGAAAAATGTATTTATTTCATACAATTTTTCTCAGAATGGGTTCTCTATCTTTTTTAATCAACTCCGTGAGATCTTAATTGGATACCTACTGGATACTATAGCAAAGGAAGAAGCAGGAACTGTGTCCATTTACGTGTAATTTTGTGTAAGGCAGGTGATTGAAAGTCAGTCATGAATGAAACGTGAGAGGGCTTTACTCTTTACTCTTTTTTTTTTTTCCTCCTCGTTTTCTTCGGAAAACTGAAATACAGGAGAATTCTTATGTATCCCACTTACATTTAGACAGTGCACACTTTTACTACACAGCTGTCGCATTAAAGGGGTGTAGCTGATTAACCGTTACGGGCCCGGTTGGATTCAGAGTACTGAACCAGTCGGACATTCACCAAAACTGGGGGTCCGTTCGGACATTCACCAAAAACGTAATAACCGCCTGGGGGTCCGCTCAGACATTCACCAAAAACGTATTAACCACCTGGGGGTCCGTTCAGACATTCACCAACAATGCATTAACCGTCTGGGGGTCTGGTTAGATTCAGAACACTGAACTATCACGGATAACCACCCTCACCCTAGTTGCATTAATGAGAGCTATCACAATGCAATCAAGTATGGTTTATTACAGCAACAGATAATCAGGTTCTTTTGGATTGCCGGTGATAGTGACTATCTGCAAAAGCAAGCTAGTATGCATGAAATACACAGGTGTTGTAGGAGTTGTAGGTGTTACAGATGTTACAAGTGTTACAAGTGTTACAGATGTTATAGGTGTTACAGGTGCACAGCCTAGAAATAAACGTGTTAAAAGGATCAAAGACTCTATAGAGATTTATAAGCAAATATTCAGATCTCACCCAAAGGCGTCCCAATGGGGGGGGAAGATAGGCTCAGCCCGTCGACTGATCCCAGGAGTCAGGAGGTCCTAAGGATGTTGTATGTCCTCGGGATGGTATCTCCCCTGACGATGGTATCTTCCCCAACATCCCCTCTCTCTTGGGCCAATTTATATTATTTTCTATCTTTTAGGTGGAGCTTGAGTGGCTCTAGTCAAGCATATCTTAGTTATGATTGGTGTAAATTTTTCCCGTCTCCGTTTAAAGTAATAGGCTCTGAGAAATTCAGAGCGCATGCTCAGTGAGGGGTGGTTGCACCTTGGAGGCGGGTAGGTTTTGGGATGGAGGTGTGTTTTGGTATTATAATGATATTATAATGAGCAAAAAGTACACTAGGGTACAGCATTTGTCAAAACATGACAGGTCTTTGGCTTAGGGTGGCAAAAAGTGCAGCTTTGTGCACAAGAACAATCGAGGCCCCACCTGATTACAGAGCCTAGCCGTGGTGTCTCCACTCCACTCCACGCTCCGTGGTGTTCCTTAGAGCTAGCACACCAAGTTTCCCCAGCACGATAGCATCTAAGGTTGGGAGCCTAGGTAATGCAGTTATGCCCTACCCTGAAAGCCTCTTCAATGCTGTACCTTTTCCTTAAAAGTGTGAATGTTAGTTTTATTTTCCTAGTTACTTCAGGCATTTACACCACAACAGCTTAATGCACCTGTGCAGAAGCCAAGTCTCTTTTACCTTTACTCTTGTCACAGTTTCTGTTCTGATGAAGCTACGGAAATACAACACCTAAAAGCCATACCTCTGCATTGTAAAACATACACATTCATGTTGGTTGCAAACACTGACTTTGGTCTTGACCTTGGGATTCATGTATTTTACACTGGAGCAAAGCGTCATAGAAAGGCAAATGCAGCATAAACGGAGCTGAATAAAAGCAAAATAGTTCACCATTTTTCTGGTAATTTGGTCATGACATTATTTTAGATCATGCTGTAACCCCTCAAGTTTTTAGAAGAGCTTTTTCACTGAAACTCAGTAATAACACAATGCTAACACTGAGAAACAAACCTTGAAACAAGGTTGATCTATTTTTCTTATTCAGCTGCAAGTATAAAGAAATGAGAAATACTCAAAAATGTAATATATAATTATGACATCTGTGTTCATATTTAACTATCAGATTTTCACAATGTACTTCAAACATAGGAACTCTTCTCAAACATACCCAATGGCTCCTTAATATGCCTCTTTCTAGCAAAGATTAATTAAATTTTTGTTTGTTTGTTTTAGTCTGTGTTTATAGAAATAAAGCATACAGACTGAGAATTGTAGTATCCAAAAATGCATTCTGTTACTTTAATTTATCAAACCTCATTTTTAAATGTTTCCATAACCATGGATAGAAAAGAAATCTCTCAATTGAGTATACTAGTTTAACAGAGCTTCACTCTCAAAAAGCAAAACTAATGGATTAAGTCTGGCCCCTATAAAAAATACACTGCCAAACTACTGCTAAATAGATAAGAACACCTTGGACACACGGAAAACATTAAAAAGGAAATAAAAATAAAATCTGAGGAAGGAGAGCAATAATATATCTGTCTCACTTATCCTATTACAATCACTGCCAGTCAGCTTTACTTTTGAATCAATTGGCAAAGTCATTCACTTCTCAGGCAGGCAGCACTCAATGTGTTGTTCTATATAAAAAAAAAATAAAAATAGGTATGTGCCATGAAAAACAAGATAACACTCAAAATGACAAAAACATTTATAATCATGGTCCATATAAACAAGACCACTCATCAAATACTAATGTCAACAAATGTAGCCGGGCGTTAGATACCATAGGCAATTATAGTGGTCGTCTCAGCAAGAAACAGGACTGCCTAAATTCTTCATTCATGATTGATTGGAAATGCCAAGTTATTAAAACTGCAATCCCAGGGCAAATGTAGTTTATTCAGGGCATTACTTTTTCACTTTTATCCTTCATCATATGTGACAGGTACCTACACCATCTCTCCTCAGGCTTGAGCAAGATGAAGACATTAGTCTTCAATCCTTTTTTAAAGGTAATTTAGAGAGGTGAACAAGACTTACACAAAAAGAACCATAAGCTGGTGCAATCAACCTTGAAGAAATGCCCCAAAGCTTGGACAAAGCAGCTATGTAGTTTCTCCAATTTAATTGGTTCTGCTGAAGAAGATAGACTGCATTGCTTTTCTTTCTTCACCAAGTTGTGTCTTTAATTACCACTGCTCTTTAAATTCTATGAAAGCATGTCTCAAAAGAAAACATGGTGGTTGGCCACTACCTTGACTAAAGCATCACAAATGCATTTTTTGATGAAGCAGACCATAGCGGTACTTCAGTGGAAGACAGACATATAATAAATGCTCATAACTTCAATGTAATTGGTTGATTGCTTCAGAAAGTGAAGGGATCACATGGATGAACAATAAGATACTTCAACGTAATCCCCTTCAGGTTTAAACCTACATTCCAGATGAGGGCAACACACTCTTGGACACCTTTTAAAGAAGAAAACTAGTGCACAGTGAGCTTGTGCAGTCTTAGTGCAGAGCAGTTTACTTACTCCTGGAATATTTTCTCATCCATACTCCCTTTGTACAAACCTCAAGGGACTAGATAATACATAATATAAATGCTAATCCTTTAAATGCACCTTGTTAAAAGGTCTCTTAAAATTTAGTACAACTGAAACTAATATTTGCCATAGGTCGGTAATATGAATCTATAGAAATGGGTACAAAAGTCTAAGGTGTATAAAAAACATATTCTAGAAGCTTTTTGAGTACTAGATGAGATGTAATGCAATTTTCTATGACATACTACAGGGCATCTATTGCATCAACAAGGGCTTTTTTCAAGAAATTATTAAATTTTAAGGATTATGCTTTCAGCAGCAAGTATAGTAAAAAAGATCCCAATGGTTATGATTAGCATGAGCGGGAACTGCATGACTGATTCTTAACATACAGAAATTTAGTTATGATAAATGTTGGTCTACATCAACTTTTATTACTGTCTAGAAGAGACTTGCTGTACAGAGACAGTACCCACTGAGAAGATTTAACTCCTTCCATAGCTGTAGATGGGGCAGAACAGTTGGGATCCATAACACAGATAAAAGAAGTAAATTAAACAACCGGTATTAAACAACTTAACTCTCAAGTCCCTGCAAAGGAATCTACAGTAGTAAGATAGAAGTTGTTCCACTGAAGAAATAGGTGGAATTAACAAAAGAAAAATAAAATCATAAGGCTAAAGTGAAGAAATAAAGAAAATCCCAAGTTTTAAAGAAATTGAAACATGAGTCATATATGGGCTGAATATAACACAGAATTATATCTGAAAGTGTGTATAGAGATATAGCTGTTAGGTTTAACCACTGCAAATTGTCAATCTCACAGGAATTCACTATTGCAATTTAGAAGACAAGAGCACAAGAAAAGTTATAACTCTAAGTACATTTTTGAAACCACATGCCATAAAACTAATTATTTTTCCTCATTCTATCTACTACATATGTGGTAGACCAAATTCAGTTTTGTGGGTTTGGAACAGTAACGTGACTATGACTTGTGTAAGATAAGATACCCTATTAGAGAGATACTGATGAAGAGACACAAAGCTAAATTTTACTGTTAATGTCCTTTGCAAAGGAAAAGACTGGGGAAGGTAAGGTAAATTCATTATTTGGAGAAAAGAAAAAAAAAAAAAAAAAAGAGAGAGAGAGAGAGAGAGAGAGAAATACTCCCAAATGCCATTGTTTGGTTTTGTTTCTTATGAGGTAATACACAGATAGCTCTACCTCTTCTACCAACAGCTGATCAGAATTACTGAGTTACAACTTATTATTTGTTGGAAGTGTTACTAAAAAAAATACTAAAAAATAGAGCTACTACTTTCCTTACGATCAGGGAAGTGTTTCTCATCAGATGTTGGGATAAAAGTGACAGGATTATCTGGTCTTTAAATTATTCTTCAAATAGGCAGAAACATCTCTGTTAAAAAATCCTACTGTTAGAAATATTTCATAAGTGGGAAGATGGGTGAAACAGCTCTGTTATTATTTCATGAGATGAAAGGGCAGATCCTGAGGGAGAACCAAAAAATAAGAGCTCTTCTTATTTTGCAAATGAAGAGAAAAAATGATCAAACTGTCAGGCTTAATAGAAGAAAAAGTTTAATTGAGAGAAACACTAACCTTCTTTCAGCTCTAATAATTTTTAAGGCATTTAGGCCTCCCTTAAATCTTTCTCTGCTCTAAAATGGCTGAGTTCAACATGAGCAATCTATGGTTCTTCTTTCTACATCAGTTTAATCAAAGCTGCACTTTAACAGAAACAAAAATTTAATTAAGAAAAAAAACAACACAACACTTGCTTCTCCTTTCAGTTAGACAAAATGTCAGAATCCTTTCAGTTTGAAGAAACTGGGGACTGTTCTCAAAATGTCACCTAAGATGTCTGAGTTCGTGGAAACAACCTGAGAAATGTTATACATCCAAATTATCTTGACTTGGATTTTTTTTTATGTTTGTGTCTCTTCTCTCGTTCCTGTGCACACTGGCTGCACTAATGATGTGAACTGCTGGACCTCTAACTTTAGTATTACTCATGCATTAGGCATTAGTCAAAATGTCACCATAAACAGATGCTAGAGAAAGAGGCAAACTGCGTATCATGTCCTCTCTATTTTCCTTTTGGCTGTGGAACTAGAGGGGTGGGAGTTATTGATTAGTTTTATGTCTGTACCTATATTGTTCACTTTGGCACTTGCTAGAGGCAAAACACTAGTCTTCTTGCTGAGAAATTTTGTCTGTTTCAGGATACTGTGATGACATATTGCTAAATCCTTATAAATATACTTGTATGTGTACACTGAAATAGCTGCAGAGCATGTCTTCAGCCTTCAGAGATCAACACCTGTCAATATTGAAGTTTTACTTGTTAGATGTCTTGCACTTCTTAGAAATACTGTATCTGCTACTGTAAAAAGTTTGCTCCATAAATAATAATGAAAAAAAAAAAAAAAAACACTCTCAGAAATGAGAAAAATACCTTGTTTAAATACAATATATTTATCTTAAATAAGAGGAAACATCAAGGTTACCACAGAGCAACACAAGAGGCTGAAGTCAAAATAAACTAGAGGAAAAAAGTTAAAACACTTTAAGCATAAAAACAAACAAACAAGACATCTCCCTTGTACTTTCCTGAAGGCAAGTTAAAAATGAGACATCTCCCAAGCCAGACTTTTTCAGCATTTCTTACCTGATCATCTGTGTGCATGATGGTAAATGTATCGTTTCACTGTTCAAGAAAGATATGATTTTCAGTATTTTGTTGTGTACTGCTGATCAGATACACATACCACTTCTGGAATAAACCCACCTCTGAGAAGGTAGTTCTGACAGAGAGGAAATGATAACTCTGAAGAGAGAAAGATGATTATATACACCACCAGAGCTCTTTCTCCGTTTACAAAAGTAAACAAATAAATAAATAATCTTGATTGAGCGATTAAAAGATATGAACTCCATCTTTTCCTTATTAGCTAAAACATAACAAGCATTCACAATGAAGTTGCTTACTTTATTAAACATGTATCTTATTTAATTACAAAATAATATAACTATGATTTTACGTGCAAACATAAATGTGTATAACATCTCTATGATTATCATACACATACATTTATGGATATAAAAACACGGAGACCAGAAATCATTTTAAAAGTACAGATTTAAAAAGGGGAAAAAAAAAAAAAAAAAAAAAAAAAAAGAGTTGGATTTCACCTATTAAGTTTAAACTCCTAAATCCTTCACTGCAAAATGTCCTGTTTGGACAAACTAAAATACTTTTAAGAAATATATACATACATATATATACAAGAAATATATACATATTTCTTAAAAGTATTTTAGTTATATACATATATATATATATATAGAGAGAGAGATTTCTTCCTACAAACAGAAAAAACAAATTTTGATATTGCTGTTTTCTTTTCTCCTGCTGGCAGGATCTCTGCAGATATCATTGCATCTCTGCTGCCTACAGGTGAATAATGAGCTAAGCCTTCCCCCCAGATGACATTACAGATGTTGAGGAGGCAGTCCACTGTTTTTCACGGAGTTTAGTGTCAAACTATCACTCAGTGATCTATCAGCTAAACAAGATACTAACTGAATGCAAGTGGGTTAGCATCTAGCAATATATAAACAGTAATTTTCTCTTTTGCATATTGAATACACTTTGCTACTTTGTTTGTATGGCATTTTATTCCTGGATTACACTAATACACTAAATGATTTTCTCACACCTTGCCATACAGCTATAGATCTAGTAATACTCCATTTAAATATGCTTAAAGTTACCTTGGAATCTGAAAATAACTTTTATTAGTTTAATTGAAACTCCAGTGAGTTTTCGAAACAACTATCCCATGGGTGTTCTTCTTGAGATTGTTCCTATGACACTATATAGAAATCACATGAACTGAAAGATTTTGCATGCCTTTTCCTCCTACCATTTTTACATATTCACGTTGGTTGTGCATTTTTCCTGCCCGCAAAAAAAGATGAAGTTAAACACTCTTCAGAGAAAGATTAAAAATTGAATTCACCAAATGACCATGGATTTCAAGACAGATACCTATGTGATTTTTACAGGAGAAATTTAAGATTTTTTAATAAATATAATACATTTTAAAATAGATAAAACGGTAAATAAATAATAACTGTAAATAAAATTAAAAAAATAATATTTTTTCCGTGTTTCTGACAAAATTCATATTTGTAAAAAGATATGTATTTTAGTATTTAACAGAGACTTAAACTCTAATTGATAAGATGTGGTCTGAATTGGTTTAAATGGTAAAATGAATGTGACAGCAAAGTGAAAGCAGTGAAAAGTAGCGCAGAAAATGATACCAATAACTACTTGTGAAACAGAACACTGTGAGAACATAGAAATGGCTGCGTCAGAGTTCAATATGTTAGTCAGGACCAGATGATTTGGAGAAAAGTTAACTTTCTGAAAGCTCCATCTTTCACAGAAAGTCCTAGTCCAAATCACTTTTGTAATCACTGTATATACCGAAGTAAGACTTTTTCATTAATTTATTAATAGCTTGTAATGTCAGAGTGGTTTTTATCTTTGTCTCAATGGCCTTGTCACAAAAAATGCATAATTGCCTCTTCTAACAGTTACCTTAGCTCAGACCTATCATCCTCCTAGGGTATGACTTCACCTTTAAAATAAAGTTATTTAGCAAATCTGGATCCCATGAAACTAAAGCAGAAACCTTTTTCTCCTCTAAAAGTAGAAATGCACTAAGCAGACTGAGAACTTAACATTATTTTTTTCTGAACCTCAAGTGCAATGTTGAGAGCTGGGGCAGGACAGATATTTCATTAAGCTGCAGCAGTTGAACAAGTGAAATAACAGCTGAGCAGAAGAATAAAGCACATGCCAAAGCAACATCCTCAAAAATGTGTAGCCCAGGGACTGAGCCCAAGAGTTGGAAAATCTCTGTGAATTCAGTTGCCTTATAAAAGGATAAGATCTAAAGTGCTGAGGGAGGAAAAAGCAGATGCCTGGTTTGGTTCCAGCTGCCCTCACAGAAGAGCTCTAAATCCTGGCCACATTGATGGCTATGAGCATCAATGGCCATTGCCATCTGCACTAACCATGTAATATCAGCTTTGTGGTTTGTATACTAATTTAAGGCAGAAGTGTTAAGGACTGACTTCTTTAAATAAGCAATAATTAAGATTGGTAATGTGTAAGAACTAATTATTAACTCAAGTTATTACTAGTGTGTTACTAATGAATGTCGATCAGCTTTCTAAATGCTTCTGACATGGTGATCTCTAACTTTGCAACTAATATACTTTGTATGTATATATTTATATACATATACATATATTCAGCTGCAAAGCCTACCATTAAATTTAGGAGTCAGCCTAAAGTAACTTCATGGTGCTGTCTTTGAATAGTGCACTTGCATTCTGAAACACGGGTACATGCGTTTGTTGGTTGTTTTTTTTTTTGGTTGGTTGGTTGGTTGTTTTGTTTGTTTGTTTGTTTTTGTTTGCTTTTTTAAGCTGATACTGAAAAATACATAACAGTTTGTTTTCTTTAGGGAAGGGGTATTAAGATACCCCTTAAAAAGGGGTATCTTAAAGATATTTAAGAACATTTTTAATATCGTCAGCACTGGGAACAGTTCTGTCATGGACAGTATTTTGCTCATTTTGTCTCTCCTCCAGATCATTAACGCTAAGAGTACATTAAACCAGAGTGGTTCTCTTATATTTAAACACACCAGTGTTAACATTTCACCCTCTTCAAAGACGATGACTTCTTCAGGCTATTTGTTTTCCATGTTACATCCCACTTCTGACCTGTGACAGAATTTTAGCTCTCCACTTACAGCTGTTCATTTTAATGACTTCTTGTGAAAGAAGACTTTGCAAAATGTATTTTGAAAGCTTAGACATGTCTTATCTATCTCCTTCACTCTGTTTTATTGACACCCTTGGGGAACCCTGCTACGTTAAATTACAGGCACATTTTTTTCCCTTATAGAAACTAATCTCCTTATAATATCATACTTATAATATCTCCTTGTAATATCTGTTGTGTTTCATAATTTGATTTTTAAATTGTTATTTCAACCACGTTACGTACTGAAGATCCGTGATTTCTAGGATCTCCTATGTCCCCCTTTCAAGAATAGGTAAAATATTCTCTAACACTGAAGCTCATTTTAATGAATCTCTGGGATTGTGTTTGGAAAATTCTGCTGTTTAATTTGTAATTTGGTAACAGAACTGGTTTTGATACTTCACACCCTAGTAGTGTCTCATCTTTAATATCTGAGAAATTAGTATTACTTTTCTCAAAAGCATGAATATTTCCAGAGGATGCATTTAATAGTTATTCACTAGTAAATAGCACTATTGTTCTCATTAATTATGCAAAGACTATTTTATTTACAGGAGAAAAGAAGTGACAGCATCATTCCCTGTGCATCTTCTCCACTTCTCTGACAAAAAATCCTCAAGTTCTTTTTACCATAGATGAAGAAAGACATAGTTATGGGAGTTCTCTTGACAAATACTGGTACTATATTTCTGAGTACTCCCATTTGCCCTAAAATACTGGACATATTGTTAGATTAATATTGTAAAATTAGATATGTCACTAAATACCTGTCTTATTCATTGAAAAGAAAAAAAAAAAAAAACAGTCAAAAATTCAGTATTTTCACTTATGTACGAGCAGATAAATTTTCCTAACTAATCTTTAAAAGATTTCTTTTTTTTCCATGAGCACAGATGAAATTAGTTGTGGAGAGGAAAAGCAACTTTCAAATTTCTATTGGAAGCAATTCATGAACCCAATTACTAGAGTGCCAGAACACCTTCTGAAGCATTTTGAAGCATCTTGAATATTTCATAACATTCAGGCTAGACCAGAATATGCATATTTATTTCAAGATGGTTTATGAATATTATATCCTGTTAAAACTGTATTAATTCCAACAATAATTATACTGTATATCAGCTAAAGAAAATAGTATCTTTCAGAATAAGAAGCAAGCTTTAGACATAAAAAAAATCTTAAGATTTTTGTTCTCCAACACTAATTTGCAAAATATCTAAAATGAATAAATGATTCATCACTTCTACTATCTTGGGTATACTGAAACAGTCATCTCACCTATAAGCTATACAAATTAATTGAATAACTTCCTAGGAAACGATACAACTCAAAGATTCTTTGGAAATTTAATATCTGCAATATGATAAAAAAGTTTTTGCAATGTTCAGGAGCAATGGACCTAATTTCTGACTAGTCTAAAACAAACAAAAATACTACTTCAGAACAAGTAGATATAAATTCAATAAAATGTTACTGATTATGTAAGTTACAACAATATATTTTAAATCAAAAAACATTTTTAATAAGAAATATATTTTTCCCTCTTTCCATGGTCATACAGAAACTGTTAATAGAAACAAGAGATTTTATGGGTATTTAAAGTTCTCTAATACAGGTAATTTATTACCATGATTCACATTTCTGCATGCTTCACTTAAAACCAGTGTTTTATATAATTTTGGTATTCAATATTGAAAAATTTTCTATTTCTTCAAGTAGCATTTTTCACTAAATCACTTATGGATATGTTGTATAGAATTTCTATGGTTATGATTAAAACTCTGGTAATCTACTAATTTATAAAGAACGTTAAATTTAGTCTACCACAAAAAAAGTAACAAAGATGAAGTGAAAGTAAAGCAGACAAGCATACATTAGTAAGGTTGCAGAAAATAATGTACCTAACCCTGCACAGTTATGGAAAATATCTTCCTGGTTCCTGATTAGATGTTGATTATGAAAAAAAAATTCTCATATATACAGTTCTAACTCTCATCTTAGGAAAAGATCAGCTCTAAAATCTTTCAGTCATACTTGCAGTTGAGTAGTCTCTGTTTCATTTAACAAGTGTTTAAGAGTTTCCTCAGTTCCTCAGAAAGTTCTCACAGCTTCAGTCTTTAAAGCTTCTACTCAAGCTCTGTGGTTTAAGTTCAATAACCTTTCTTACCTTAAATAATATTGAATGCAACTTTTTTTTTTAATGTTTCTGATTAAAAACTGTTATTACTTTTCCACATCTAATTGAACAAAAGTGAAGTACACAGACCAACATTTTCATGTATTTCTTAACTGCCTAAATGAAAGTCTACATGCCATAAAATAAATAAATAAATAGGCAATAAATGGGAAAGTATTATAGGTAAAGATGACTATTTTACCATAAGTAAAATAAAAATCATTTAAATATCATAGAAGCATAGAATAGCTTAGTTTAGAAGGGATATTAAAGATCCTTCCCATTCTGCACCCGTCCCCTCTGCCATGAGCAGGGACACCTCCCACCAACCCAGGTTGCCCAAGTCCCCATCCAACTCGGATTTCAATAGTGCCAGGGATGGGGCATCCACAGCTTCTCTAGGCAACACGTTCCAGTGACTCACCACCCTCTGAGTAAAGAATTTTGTCCTAATATCTAATCTAAATCTCCCTTTTAGGGATTTTTTAGGGAAGGAGTTCCTCCTTCTCCTATTACTACACTCCCTGACAAAAAGTTCTCTTGCATTCTTGTAGGCCCGTTAGGTACTGGAAGACTGCTATATGGTTTTCCCAGAGCCTTCTCTTCTCCAGGCTGAACAACCCCAACTCCCTCATCTTGCAACGAAACTCTACACACTTCCACTAAGACAAAGAAACCCATGCTGTTCTGCACCATTTGGATGGTACCAACAGGCACTGCCTGGAATCAATCCATCAGGGGCTCACAGCAGTTCTCTCAGGAGTAGAGATGAGCTAAGTAGCTAAATTCAAATTTTATTCCAGTTTTGAATTTTCCACAGATTCACTGATATTTGAAACAAAAACTTTGGTTTAGTCCCGGCTCTAGCTGCCAGGATAAACTGTAGCAAGGATTTGTGTCAACGGTAGTCTGAGAGATCTGCTTTACTAGAAAGCTCTCAGTAAAGGAACAGCAAAGTGCACTGGCACACATCCAGAAAAGCACTTACATGGATGCTTCAATCAAAACTCCTGAGTCATCTCAATCAATACCTTAAAATCTCATTTTTATTTTTTTTTCACATTTCTATCACTTTGGGCATGTCTGTAGCACTCTGCAGGCTTTAATTATAACTACCCTTTGTCATCTGGCTGTCTAAATTCTGAAAAAAGTAAAACATGCACACAAACTCCTTATGACCTGATAAATGAAACAGTAAATTACTCTGTATATATGGATAAAGTAAAGTCATGTAGCTTAACTGGTTTTAAGATAAAATTAAATGGATAAAATAATAAAACTCATTCTGTTTTTAAAAGCAGCTTGCTTTATGCACATCTATTCCTTGAAGAATGGTTCCTCAGCAATGACTCCACTATTTGGCTGGTTAATAAATTTAATTGTCTACATGACTGCTAAATTTTCCTTTTACTTGATTTGTAACCACTTAAATATGTAGTTCTGCTTCAGATGAGTTCTCTCACCAATCATTCCTACAAATGACACGTACAAAGATCACACTCCTGAAAGTAAACAGGATATTTTTAACGACACCAAATTGTGAAAGGTAACAGAGAAGGAAACACTTTTCATATCCTGAGTCTGCACATACACAAGAACAGACAACCGCAACAAAAACAACAGCATTCTTTTTTTTTCCCTCTGCATTTGATTTCATTGGATGCATAGCATTTCAGATGAAAAACAAAAACAGGAAAACGATAGGAGGGAGGGAGGAATTTGGATGCTATTCAAATGTGTTTTCTCTTTTAATTCTTTTTTTTTTTAATTTACTTGAAAAAAAATAATTTCTTTTTCCTTTTTTTCTTTCCCCCAAATTTTAAAGTATCAGTGAGTCACCTACAGAACAAAAAGGTCATACTAGTTTTGTTTTTCCATGTGTTCGATATGATAAGGCACTTACAAGATTACCAACCTTTTAAAGTCCATTCAGCAAATGAAACAAGATCCAAGACACAAAATTCATATTTCTGGAAACAATGTTTCTGGCTGGATTTAAGCAGAATTCAGACTAGCAACAGGTAATGAACTAAAACCACATAGACTTAAAAGTCCAGAGTACAACCTGCCATCTACATTCACTGGTCTAAACTATTCTCAGATGTATCCTTTGGAGGAGGTTAGGCAGAGTCTGCCTTTTTCTAGTGTTTAATTAATACTTCATGTAATATTATTTTAAACAGTACTTTTGCCAGGAATCCATCTTCAGAGATATGGTTAGTCATTCACATTTATGTATGGTCCTCATAGAACCACTCGTCAGAACCTCCTCGACCTCCATGGGGCATTTGGTTGTGCTATCAAATAAAGCAAAAATGACAAAGAACTTTCTTTTATCTACTCTCATCTGATAGATTTACTGATCTAGCTGTTGAAATAACTTATAAATGCCAGATATGACTACCCAGGAAATTCACTGTAAGATGTTCTTTACCAACAACGGTGCAGCCCCGCAGGAGCAAGCAGGACTGGTGATTTAACAAGTGCAGCCCAGTGATCATCAGAAAGGCGTGAGGTGACAGTCAGGGATGAGGTCAACCTTCAAGTCCAGCAAAAACATGGGGGCTAGCAGAGGACTGGGTTGGGCACAGGGTTACATACTCCATAGCTCAGGCAAGGACCTGAGCTTAAAGAAAGCTCCTGAACCAAAGGCAGAGGATACGTGGGTGCACTGAGGCAATAAGTTTTTGAGGGTGCCTTGAAGCACTAATACCCTGTGAGCCAAGTGCTGCATAGTAACAGAGTTATTCCAGATTTAACCAGGTTTTGCCTAATGCATGCCTAATGAAATGTCTACCAGCTTGTATATTCATATTCTCAGATCAGATAAAAACATTTCTTATGTCATATAAGTTGGAAGTAATTAGTTTCTTTGTGTTTTTCATGTTGTCCGTTGCAGTTGTCAAACTTTTGTACCTTTATTTATTCTTGAACTAACTGATTATGGGGTCATTTCAGAATATTTGGATGTTAATTTTTAAAGCATAAATATACATTTTTTTTTTATATTTTACTTAATTATAGTTTTTAGAAAGCTGGTAACGAAATCCATGTCTTACTCTGAGACTTAGCTACATGACAATCTGCAGCATACTATATGCAAAGAAATACAGTATAACGACAGAAAATTGAGTATTCCTCTCCTTATACTTCAGAAAAAAAAAAGGGGGTACTTTTTCTTGATATGTTAAACATAAATTAACCATTTCTTTCCCTCCTTTTAGTCCTTTTATTTAAAATAGCAATCATTGTTTTGGAAAGACATAATTTGTTTGGGAAAATACAATCATAGTTTTGGAAAATACAGAAAAAAATGGATATCATAAAAATGATGGTCTCTGATATCAGAACTTGGCTTACAAGTAAATATGAAACAAAGTACTATAGGGAAGACTGGAAAAAATCGCTCAACATCAACACCTTCAGAGACTTCACTGACCAAGACACACAACATATTTTTGTCAGAACAAATGCACTTTCTCAAATTCCCCATTTCAGGCATTCTTCCAAACTTTAGCCAATCGATTTTTAGACATCTCCACACATCAATATATTCCAGTCTTTATGTACCACAACTTTTGGGTTCTTGTCCCAGCCATTAACAACCCCCTCCCCCCCCTTACTCCTTGCTACAGGATTTGCCCCCACCTGTTCTGCTCAGAAGTTTTATCATTGTTAACTTTGCAGTAACTAAGTATAGATTTACAACTAATTTATATATCACAGTAAGAAATATGGCAGAACTCATTTTAGGTGACTTGCTCTCCAGAACATAATGTAATCCCCAAGACACATTGCTAAGTTTCTGGACTCCATTTATGAAGTGTGTAAAAATCTGGGAAAAACAAACAAACAAACAAACAAGAGCCAACCACCTAAGTTAGTCAATGCTAACGTTAATGTCAATGTTGATGTCTGAAAGAAAAGACAACTCATTTAAAGAGATACCTTCTAATCCAATATCTCAACCATTATCTCTTAGCCAAGTAAGACCAAGATAGCATTCCTTTCTCTTGAGGAAAGAAAAGTGACAGAGAATGCAATTTATCTGTGTGAGAAGGAGTAAAGAAACAAAAACTCAGGAATGTCTGGTTATGGAACAAACTAGAGAGAGTTCTTCACTATTTGATTTGACACCCTCACAAAAAAAGCAAGAAAGAAAATTAATGCTTCTGCCTTTGAAAGAAAGAGATAAGCTAAAAGAGCTTCTAGAGGCAGCAGTACAACCAGTAAGCAAAACAGAGGGTATGACACTGTGCTGGAAAAGATTTGGACTAGATTGCGTTGAATGTCTCTGAGGGTGGGGCTGAATTTTCACTGCAGCCCTGCTGGATTAGGAAAAACTACATTGTTCCAGAGGTTATAGCTACCATTTCCTCATGGACTATCAGTAAAAAGCAGGCAACAAAGGTTATTTATTACACCTCCTACTGTTTCCTCAAAAGATCAGAACAACATGAGTTAAATTATAGAAGAAAAAGGAAGACTATATCTGAAAAATGTCCTGAGGGAGATTAGCCAGAAAATCTTAATCCTCTTCAAGCAGTGGAAGCCCTGTTGCTTATGATTTAAGAAAATTCTGGACAAAACACTACAAGATGAACAATAGAGAACACTTGTGCAGTGACAGGAGATGAACTCAGTGATCTAATAGGAGTCATCCCCTTCTAGCTTTGATTATTCTGTGTTTAAATCGCTCTTTAAATTTCAAGAGTTGTATTAACGATATGCTACTGCCCTAGGATAAACTTTGAAAAATGTATTAAATGCATTCATCCATACTACAGCTCTTTCCATGAGCCAAACTCTTCCTTCTCTCATATTTCTGCAATGTCTTGAAATCAGTACGAGAACTTTGAGTAACTACTATTTATTCCTTTTGAGGAGATGTGGCTTGTTTAGGATTCAACTGACCGAAAAGTTTTACAGCTCCAAAAACATCTGAGGACTTATGGTTGATTAGCCTGTATCTGAAGACCAAGTGCAATAACATAACACAAGATAGATTTCAGTTCTGTGTGGGCCAAATACTATATTCAACTGCAGCAGCATAAAAGACAACAGCATTTACTTTCAGCTCCAATTGCCATTAAATGAAAATAACCTTGGAAGAGAAAGAGTCCTCTTCTGAAAATACAGACATTGTAACCTCTATGATGTTTATAATACCTCTGAAAAAAAAAAAAAAAAAAAGTATTATAATGGTTGCTTTCTTCAGTGGCTCTGTCACCTGATCCCTTCCCTAATTTTCATTTGATTTGCATCTTTATAATAATTTTCTCATTTGTGTTAGCGAGCTGAACATGCATGAACTACATTTGCAGCAGTAATAGACTTGTGGATCTTCTGACAAGTTCAAATGAGCTTAAAGGACTGTTTTCTGAATAAATGGCCCTTTGATTCTCCGGGCAGGCTCAAAAGAAAATGAGCCCTATTATCCCTTTAGTTATCTGCACAGAATGTTTCTTTTGAATAGAAGTTAAATTGTTGTTACAAGCTTCTTGGTTTCCCTTATTGTTTGTATATTTTTTAAAGAGTTGATTGAAAAAAGTTCAAGAAATAACCACTTGGAACAAATAAAAGCTTTTCGTTCCTTGGTTTGAAAATACAGCAATGTCAATTATGTCCCAGAGAGGGGCATATTATCAACCACAAAAGTATAAGAGAACTCTGCATCTAATTTATGAGCTAAGCCACAATAAGAGTCTTACAAAAACTGCTGTGGCAGAAGATTAAACCATTTTAGTGAGCAGCATGGTAACTCAGTATGGGGACCATTTCTAATGCAGGACTTACTGTTGTCAATTTCTAATGCATCCACCAGGATTAGAAAATATAACAGCAGTCACAGCAAGTTTTCTTTAATAATTATTTTAGCAGTAGGGAAATAGAATTCTTTATGTGGCAAGCAAGAAACCACTGCTTATCCTCAATGAAAGGTCCAACATCTCAATCCAACAAGGTCTTTAATCAAGAATTTAATCCTAAATACATAAGTGATCTAATTGCACTGAAAAGTCAGTCTCCAGAAAATCTTATATTACGGTACACGTAAGTAGCCAGAGCCTTTTCCAATACACCAGCTCAAAACACTTTCTCTCCATTTGTTGTACAGTGTAAAGGATAACTGATTATATATAAAATAGTATGGTAAGATTCTGGCACCAAATCATGCTATCTTCTTTAGCAGAAAAGGAGTATGGTATCTTTTTCCCTTCATTCATCCAGGCAGTAGCAATTTGTCAGCCAGCATGTGCTGATACAAAGCCTGTAACTGTCCCAAAGAAACAGATGAACAGATATTTTTGCCAGAGCTCTTAAATATATTCCTTCCCACTAGGGGACTGGGGGGAGCCATGTTTATTTAAAAGTACTGAAACTTCTACTGTAAAGCTTTTTTTTTTTTTTTTTTTTTTTTTTTTTTTTAAATCTGCTTGGCAGTAAGTTTGTTGTTTCAGGTAAGTGGAGCACCATCCTGGCTAACAACCCGTGCTCCATCTCCACTAGTACAACTGATATACCTACTGCAGCAGCCATGATTTATCTCCTAGCACTGGGCAGTGAATTAATATTAGCTACAATATAAGATTATTTAATCTTAATTAAGGTTGATTTTTGCAATGCACAATGTAGACCACAGTATGACTGGATCTGCACATGTGTAGAGAAAGATGCTAAACCAGAATGTTTTGCTTGCCCATACATCCCAGACACTGTACTATCACTCATGACAAGGAACACCTTGCCTGATCTCACAGGCAACCAATTGCCACTTCCAAAGTCCATGCTTCTCTCTAGGAAAGAGGTTTCCCTGATTCAAAGGCTTATCATATTCCACAGAACTCAGTAGCATGAATGAACTACCTAAATCAGGGCCACAGAGGGAAACTGTATACCCTGATGGGACTCAAGACCTTCCTTTGAGGAAATCAAGTGATTGGAGAGGTAGGACACCCAGAAGAAAAGGAAAGTAACAAAGCTTTACATCAGAACAATTTCAAAGGTGGAATAAACGAGCAAGACCAAATTTACATATGATAAAGTTATTGGTTCAGTTGGTAGCCAGCCTTTAACAAAGCCAAATATTCCTTGTTTTCTTTTTTCTTGCTTTTCTCTTATTCTGTGTTCTATACCTTGAAATTCTTGTCACACATTTTTGTAATCCATCAACACACTGTTACACCCTGCCTATTGCAATATATGAAACTAGTAAAATGGTTGATGCAAACAAAACCACAATGTGCCTAAAAATCTCTAGTGAAAAAAAATCCAGGTGAGCAGGAGTGAAAGAATTCTCCAAAAAGACCACTGCAAAAGGAAGGCATATCAAGGTGTGGTTTTCTTTTTTTTAATGCTACTCTGTTTGTAGAGCATTAAGTATGTTATTGCTGTCATTGGAGGTCTGAGGCAACTTGCTAATCTCAGATGATTAAGAGGACATTCAAAACATATTTACTGTTTCTCTATGAGTTTTTCTCTTCAGCATTATCATATCATAGTTAATGATTTTCAGTGGGACTTTGACATTAATGAGGTTCTTTAATGAGGAAGCCTATTAACATTCACACTTGGGAATTAAAAGGTCATCCTGGTCGATGAGCAAATGAATCTTACTCCCTCTGGAAACTATTAGACAACCTGTGTTTGCCTTTGTTTGATAATCATTGCACCTGCACTACAAGAAGATCAGAAAGTTTGGTGTTACTCTGCAAACAAAAGGCTTTGCCACACATCACGAGGATTTACCTCCCATTTCTCCTTTGTTTTACCGCAAGAGGCTGCTGTTTCATCAGCTGCACTGGCAGACTGTGACACCAAGCCAGTGCCTTAAATTTTACTCTTCAAACTTATGGGATTTCAACGACAACAAATTGCAGCTGTGTGAATGTGTGCACATGTGGGCACACACATGCCTATAGTAACAACAGACTTTTAAGAGAAAAGCACAACACAAAACACAGTCTAGATTATTCATTATCATGATAATACAAGAAAGATGAGGATGTTTAGTTTTTGTATGTTGGAAAACAGCAGTAATGGCCACTACTTTGTAGAAGACCTAACTTTCTTTGACATGCCTGCATTTCTTAATCTTTAATCTTTCCAGTACAGTATCCTTTCAAGTCATTTTGGCTAAAAAAGCAACAGTTGCACTCACGAATAATGCAGCTTCCCTTTCCTTTCCCTTTTCCTACCACCCCCCCCACCCTAATTTTTCCTAATAAATATCAATGAACCATAAGACTACCTTGCATTCTTTTTCCATACGATGTTTTATTTTAAACACAATATAGATATTCAGCATTCCAGAAAGCATGCATAGGCAAAGAGTTGTTGTAAAAATAATATAACTAATTCAAAGAGCAAACGGTGAGAATGTAGGACACATACAGTAATACAGCAACAGAGAAATGTTGGTATCAAAAAAGGGGAGAGTGAGGGTGGGGAAGATAAATCCTTACTTGGGTTTCATACTGGAATATTAATCTGATGGCAGAATATAAAGGAAGGTCTGGAGGATGATAATCATGATCAGAACACATTTTGCTGCTTACTCCTAACGCTCAATTTAGAGAGAACTCCATCATGATCTCCAAAGCTTTTGTAATATTCCTGCCTGTGGGTCTTTGTACCCTGAATCTCTGAAGGTTGGTTTGTTTGTTTGTTTTCCATAATCCCTACCCCTCTCCCTCTCCTCTCTACCTTATTCCGTCTGCCAGGCTTTTAATTTTTATTTTTTTTTTCAGTGATCCAATTTTCCTCTTCTCTTACTCCTACCTTTGTGCTTTGACTACTAGAATAGCTTCCCTTTTTGGTATGTGGCAGTCAAACACACTTCTGCTTTCTTTAAGAGGACCTTCCATGTTCATTTAAGCTTCAGTTTGACAAGCATGCAAACAGAGGCTTAATTTTAGATTTAAACTCCAGTGAGATAAAGCACATCTTCAGTGGCTTCTTTGAATCAGGACCTTAGATACATAATTCAAATCCTAGGCTCTTTTAAGGTGTTTAGATAATAATTAATGTATTTATAAGTTATGAAGCATGCCAAAAATTTAAAATCCATATTTATACAGCAGCAATATTTCCATAT
The DNA here is from genome assembly GCF_047663525.1 of Anas platyrhynchos. Classification (NCBI taxonomy): domain Eukaryota; kingdom Metazoa; phylum Chordata; class Aves; order Anseriformes; family Anatidae; genus Anas; species Anas platyrhynchos. The sequence continues at coordinate 32,168,755 of NC_092590.1, read as the reverse complement.
AGAGCAATGAATTCAAAATTGCCCATGTCTGATTCTTTTAATTTGGAATGACTCTGTGTTTTAAACCAATTGAATATTATCCGTGTGTGTTCATTGTCTAAAATCATATTGATAAATTGTATCTAGCACTTCTAAATTATTTTTATTAAGAAAGTAAGTAAAAAAAATCCTGAATTAATATATAGAGCAAAATATCTATGAAACCCTTCCTTGTTCTAACACTAACATCCAACTTTCTTTGAGAATAATAGATCCCAGAAGATAAAAGATAATTTTAGCAGCAATTCAGGTTGTATGTTATCTCTACTTCAACTCTGAAGTCATGCAAATCCCTAAAAAAGTAGTGCTTATTTTTCCAGATTGGTTCTTTCTCAACTTGAGACGTTTGTTATCAATACACATGCAAGAATTTATGATAACGAGCTAATGCTAGGCACCAGTCCAGAGTCTGAGCTCCATTTCACTGGTGTAGATCTAGAATAGCTATTAGTTCCAGTAGGACTGTTTGTATTTATACCAGTGTGTTATCATTTCATAACAGGAACAATTGTTATTCTGTTTTGAAATGGATTTTTTTGCTGCCATGTTAAATAAGAAAGTTGGGTCTCCATACCAGAAGAAAGCATTTTAATTCTAAATCCTTAATGACTCACATAATATATTGAAATGATAAAATAATGGTCCTCTCTGAGCTTGTCCATCAGCAGCCTTTTTCTGATTCAGCAGAACACCTGTCTTAAAGGAAATTATTGCAAACCTGGGAATTCAACACATGTCTTGAACACATCTTGGCATGTATGAAATCTATGGACATTATCAAAAATCAACCAAACAAAAAACAATAGCATTTCCTTCTTTTGCCATCTATTGCCATGTCCCATTTTACACAATAGCTATACTTCTGAAGCAAACATATAGATATATGTACAGAATGCTATATAATACATTTTAAAAACAGAACTTTTAATTATTATTTGGCAAGTTACAGTCTAGTCATTTAGCAGCAACGTGTGTTATATATTAGTGCAAAGAATACAAGAAGTTTATTACATACTTCCATTCCCTTTCACTTACCTCTAAAAAGTATTAGATGGAAAAATCTAGTTGAGAATTTATGTTCAAAAACCAGTTCAACAGACTGTTGAAGATGTGGTTGCATGCATGAGACATGATAGTTTTGTTTATTTTACTAATATATATTAAGTGGAAAAGATAAACTAATAGTAATATTTATTCAGATGAAACAGACAACTAAGAGAGCTGCTGTTACATTTTAACTTCATTAAGTAGCGTAGTGCTTTTTTTCTCAGTTTGTACATAGTCAGATTTTAGGCCACTAAAAATATCTCCAAATTAAAAACATGTATTTACTTCACATTGTTTTATAGTGCATAAGCATAATAATTGCATATCACAACATGCAACAACAAGAAAAAGCTACAGTTTGAGTCATGAAATTAGATATTATTAGATATTTAAGACTATAAATCTTAATCTTGTTACATTCGCTAGATTTCTCTTCCAGCACAGATCTTTCTACCGTTGGGTCTTGAGTCTCTTGTTTTGCTTTTAGAGCACCATCTCTGACTTAGCTGACTGGTTATTGGCCCATCATTGTTAATACACTTACACAGCAACAGCAAAATTGAAACCCTTTTTAACTTATAAGTAGCTAACCCATTTTACTGTAGCAATGTATACCTTACTTGTGAAAATATTTACTGAACAAACAAGCTACCGTCATAGAAGTGAAGCAATCAGCAAGATATTTTAGCTTACAGCACACAATTATTCACAGTTATCTAAAGTAGTTCCCAAGATCTGCAGTTATCACTACTTATCAGGTTTTTTGGTGGCCTCTTAATGCTGATCAGGAAGGATGAATCACAGAATCACAGAATTATCTAGGTTGGAAGAGACCTCAAGATCATCGAGTCCAACCTCTGACCTAACACTAACAGTCCCCACTAAACCATATCCCTAAGCTCTACATCTAAACGTCTTTTGAAGACTTCCAGGGATGGTGACTCCACCACCTCCCTGGGCAGCCTGTTCCAGTGCCTAACAACCCTTTCAGTAAAGAAGTTCTTCCTAACATCTAACCTAAAACTCCCCTGGCGCAACTTAAGCCCATGAAGTTACACTGCAGCTTGTATGGGGTCCTTATTTAAAGCATGTTACATTGTATTATTCTAAAACAAACAAATAAACAAAAAACCAGCTTTTCTGAACTATATTTCCCTGTAGAAATGTCTCGAGGTCACTCATTTACCTAAAACTGTCCAAATAACAGAGCTAGGACAATATCAGAAAAAGCCCAGTTGAATCTTCAAATTATGAATTAGTGAAATTCATGTTAATTAAACCAGTAAAGTTAGGCATGTGGAACAGAAAAAATGTTGAAACTAATAATCAAATGATCATGATTTGTATGGTAGTAAACCATACAAATGGTGGTTAAGGAATTATTGAATTAGAACACACACACAGTCATGTGACCGATAACTGACCACTTCTGCTGAAGACCTATAAATCTGTTACACATGTACATATAAATCTTTGTGTAGATCTGTCTGATGCAATACATGTTCATTACATCTATAAATCAGTACACTTCAAGTATGTCACATTTTTAGAATATATTATAATAATTTTAAATCCTGGTAATAAAAATGAATAAAATGGTCAAATATAATGCAAACAAATAGAAGAAACCTCATAAAACCATAAATACATAAGGAAGATTATAAAGGATATAAATTCCAGGATGTAATTTCAGTTTTGCTTATCAAAAGAAGTATGAATAACTAAAATAGCAATGGTAGCAAAAATCTCAGTGCCACATATTACTCTTTAGTGAACTTCACTTGGAATGGTCCCCTAAACAATTAGGATAGAACGGTTTTGCAGACTTCTGGTGCAATTATACCAATATTCAGCAATTTCCAAATATCACTATATGATATGTAGTAATAGTAGAAAATAATAGATAGTATGGTACTGAATACACGGAACCAATTCACTATGGCATTCAGGCATGTTTATAAAACCATCAACAGAATCAACTCCGGAGTTGCAAAGAAATGAGAAAAAAATGTAAACAAAAGGTTTCTACTGTGGAATTATATCCAGTATTTCATATGTTCATTATCTTTCTCATTTCATGAAGAAAGTAGTCTGAGAAATACATAGCAAATATTATTGCCTTTACATCATGATACTAGAACTTTTTTCAGATGCAATCCTACTTATGATAAGAAAAAAACAAAAACAACAAACAAACCAAACAAAGAAAACACACACACACACACACACAAAGATATTTCATTAGCATTGCACAGACTGTGGAGCTAATACTTCATGACATGAATTCCCAGGCAACTTTCTAAAAGCTTACGTAAGAGAGAGGCCTAGAAAAGAATGTAATCAGTACCAATTTTTCATGTTCATCTCTAAACTGAGATCTCATTAGACAAGCCTTTTTGTATAAAAACCTAAGAACAATAATACACTAGAAAGAAGTTATAGACCTTTACACTGTTGTACTTTAAAATAGAAGAAAACAAGAAATCAAACAAAAGAATTTTTGGTGCTTTGGTTTTCTCTGCAACTCCCTAAAAGTGTATAGATTTTACACGTTTAAGTAAGTCTACATCTATTGTTTGTTTTTATTGTCCTTTATCCAGAAAAACAGGTATGTTTTTGAATTAAAAGAAGATATTTATACACCAAACATACCTTCCTACTTAATTAAGAAAAACATAATGATAGCAAATATCATGTATTCTAAAATTCAAAACAAAATAAAATTCTTTGATTCTGAATATCGTATGTTTTCTTACAGAATTTTTTTTTGACTATGTTTCCAAGTTTGACTCAATTCTTTGTTGATGCAGACCTGGCAAACAATTCAAAAGATCTATTACAGAAAATTCTCCTAAAATTGGGAATTAACACAAATATTTCTGAAAATGGGATCTCCAGATTGTTTTACTCCCTTTTCCAAGCAAAGCAGAAGAAATAACTTAAGATTTGTATTCTGAAAACACTGGTAGTTTTTGAACTCAGTAGCTTTGGGTCAGTATATGCAAAACTAGGCTATTTCCTTCACTGTGGCAGTAATAAAAAAGACATATTGTGTATGTATATTGTTAATTGCCATTAAAAATGCCCAGAACAATTAGCTTGTTTTGGATGTTTTCTCTATTTTGTAATTAAAATACTTCCATTAGGAATAACAATACATTGCTACAAGGAATAAATGAAGCATAAACTTGTAGTCAGGCTTCTTAAGACAGAAGAAGGTATTTTTAAAACACATATAGTGCTACAGTTTTATTATTTTCAATGTGAAGGGAAACGGCAGGAACTTGACCATACTACAAAATACACCTGTGGGGACTTTCAATTTTCACTGAAGGTTTTCACCCTTCACCCAATATCTAGGATCAGAGCTCTATCAAGGATTGCTTTCACTAAAGGTTTATCAATTTTTTGTTGATCCTGGTAATTCCAGTTCAATTTTTAAGAACTTTCTTAAAAAATAAATAGCACACTAAGAACTCCACCAGTACACAAAACTTTTTTGAGCTCTGTGGAAAAACAAAAACAACAAGGACAACACTGACTCTCTTCACCTTTCACAGTCTTAAGAACATAGTGGACTCTTGCACTAATACTCCAAGCATAAAGACTTCAGTATTTAGCACCAGATTAGAGCAGGCACAATACAACACAGTCAGAATTCTATTCTAAACTTCCTTAACAACCTTTACAATTTCACTTACATAAGAATGGAAAACTGATGAATAGTTTTTTGTAGTATTTGACTTCACTTTTTATTAGGAAATAAAAAGTCAGGGGAGGATGAAACGACCTCTGGCAGGTGACAGTGGAACTGCATCTGCAATGACCATTCTGACAAGGAACAAGAGCTGTAGGTAGAAGAGACTCTCTCCAACTATCCAACTATGTATAGTCAAAAAATATCACCTGAAGGCTTGTTCTCACAGATTCCCTTCATAGGCTAGACAAGATAAGCACTCAGAGTCCCCTCCTTTTTTTCTGCCTCTCCTTTTTATAATATCTGATGTGGAAATTGTTTATTCTTTAAAAAGCATTATTTCACTCCTCCAAAAAAGTATTCACAGAAATGGATGGTGAAATCTGTATGAGACCAGATACACAGAACTACCAAAACAGTAAGTAATTTCTTAGGAATTGAGTATTCTCACAGTCAAATAAAAGGAGATCTTGAACTCTTCCTGAACAGGCTGTAGAGATATTCTGCCAAGGTAGTTTTACTTGGCAAAACACGGTTCCATTCTCTATAAAATATCTGTATTTCTCATCATGAAGAAAGTAGGCCCCCAGCATAGCTTGCTATAGCAGCCCTCTAGAAAAGAGAAGAGATGATTTTAGGTTTTTTCCTTGTCCTCAGTTTTCTGGATTTAGTATTATTTTCTTTCCTCCCTATAGAAGTCTGAAACAATCTGGAAGTAACACACTGTTCATTCTGTTCTACAAAATCACTGGTTCATTTCAATGAGAAATGACAAAAGCTACTCAAACTCCCAGCTATATTTATTTCTCTTTGGCTGCCCAAACTTACAGTGATCAGCACTAGCTGATCTGCACAGTCTTAACAACACTGTCAATCACAAAGTTGTTTAGTAAAGCATGATCTGCTAGAACTTGGAAATTGACTCACAAAGCTTGTGCTAGAGGCACTCACAGTATTATTGATTTGTATTCAGACCAGTCTTCCCTCCATTTATCTTTCCAACAAAAAGTGACCTGATATCTATCTGTAAAGCAAATGCATGGGGAGACGTTTCTGGGTGTAGACTGTTATTTATCCTGTACAGAACCATATAAAAGGATTTCAAATTAAAGATTAAGAATTTTATAAATGAATAGACTGTTTTGGTGGGGTTTCTTTCTTTCTTTGTTTGTTTTACATTTAAGGCTTGGTCTAAAAAAAAGACTGATCTGATCTGCATAGAAAATGTCTCCGCAGAATCTGCCATGTTTTCTAAAAAGAAATGGAAGCAGAATCCAGGCAGTGAATTCAGGCTAGAATTAGCAGCCAGGGGTAGAGACAGATTTTGCTGCCATATCTTACAAGTGTCCTTTTTATACAGATAAATCTTCAGAATGGAAACTAGATGTGGTTAACATTTACTTATGGAAATTACCATTGCACCCAAACCTGAATGAGTTTCTTAAAGACAAAAACATTTAAGTTTAAGATCATCAATACCATGAACTACATAATTCATGAACTTATTAGCACAAATATGTTCTCACAACCAAAGGATAGTAACTAACTACAAATACAGAATTACATGTCATACTGAACATTCCTCTCTCAGAGCTCATCTTCCTAAACACCTTCCCAATAATTTGTTTAATGTCTAAAGTAAACATTTAGAATGTCAGACCCTAAAAGGTTATTGTGATCTGGAAAAACAAGTACATTTCTCTAGTGGATGAGTAAATGCCAATAAAGATTAGGGAGTAACAGTGAAGTAGACAAGGAAAGCAAGACAAGGCAGTCCCAGAGAGCCAGATACTGTCTACTATGCCCTTATCTGCATTAGCTACTGATTAATTGTTGAAGCTTCCTTCACCAGCTTCTTTTATGAAATACATTAAATTATACAGAATATGAGGCAAACTATTAAAGGCATGATTTTATTATCAACTTATTCTGTTTGGTTAGCTAAAACCTTTGCAATATACAGTGGAATTTATTATGCCTCCACTAGAGTTTATACATAAAATGCTTGGAATAATCTTTTTTTACTCATACATAAAATGCTTGGAATAATCTTTTCAACCTGAAATTAAACTGCTTTTCTTTTCCTTAAATTTTTAAGGAGAGGGATCTTTCTTTTTTAAAGATCAGCTTTCCTTTCAGATAAAAAAAATAAAATAAAATAAAATAAAATAAAAACAGAGGTCAATTCACATCTCTTTAGGAATTGCTTGTAGTTGTGAGATAGAGCAATTTACTAAATACCAAATAAATTCTTGTTAACCTCCATTTTTTCTATATTAAAATTGCTTTTGTTTTCTAATAATTGATTTTCCAACAAGATGGTAAATACACTTTTACTCAAAATAATGCCGTTGCAAAGCCTGGACAGTCTTTGTTGCTAAAAGAGCAAAAAAAGTGCACTTTTAGATTAATATATTAATTCTCTAATGAACTTGTTAATGATTGATGCCTAATTCTAGCTAGAAATAAGCTACAATTTATATTGGTAGATTGTGAGTCTACCCTTATCTTTTATATCTTTGCATTTTCCACTTGTCCAAACATGCCCTAGAATTAAAGATAACTGACATATTTATCAATATTTCTGACAGAAAACAAAACCAACTCTCACCTCCCACCTTCAAAAATTCCTTGTTACACTGAGCAAAAAATAATGGAAAAATTGAGAATTACGATTTTATTTATTTATTTATTTTGGTCTCTAAAGATTATAAATAGGTCAGGAGAGGTTAGGAAAAGCTCATGCTGAAATGATCTCCTTTCTAAAAATGAAAAGTTTTCCTGTAGCTCTAACTCAAGAAATCTTTTCTCCTTAATTGCAGCACTCTACTAGCACTCACTTCTAGAGTGGAAATTATACTACTACTAGTGCATCAACATATCTTACAACATTATCTTCAGATTGCTGGCAGTACCATATCACAATGTCCAATATTATTGTGTTCATATAATAAACAAAATAAGAATCCTGAAAACTCTGCAAGTATGTTTTTTAAATGTACAGATTTTTGCTACTAATGAATCAGTTAGTACTTTTAAAGTATCGTTTTGAAGCTTTATATAGAGAATTCAATGTTTTTTATTCACAGCCATGCCAGACTGCAGAAGATAAGAATTTTTGATTACAAGCTATAAAAACCTGAATTCTGTTATGAAGCTCCAGTAATTCATAACTTTGAGGCAGTACCAATAAATGGAAAGCAGAAAAACTAATCAGAAGAGTTAGAGTTTTGGAGAAAATTGACCATTATTTCTAATGAATTCTCCTTACCTGTTCAGAAATTCCAATGCAATTTCTTCTCTCTATATTTTATGATTTAATATTTTCTACACAACTATAGCTACGCAAATGATCAAATCAATAAGTTACTTCTTAAGAGTCACTTAATTTCTGTACCACTAGGCCAAAATCAAATAAATTCCCTTGTGCATTTTAAATATCCTCTTTGATTAGTAGATAATCTCTAATAAAGTAAAATGTTTTCTTATCCAGGATGCATGTCAGTTAAGCCTGATGAAATACTTCTTGCAAAACAAACCATGCCTCTTTCTTTTCTCCAATATTCCTATTGTGAAATGTGAAAATGCCAGGAGAGGGGAGAAACAAACTATTTCAAACTAGAATTAGGACAAAAAGAAAGGAAGAGTTATTCTGGCCAACTGTTTAGAAATCAACCAAACAAAATTACTTACATGTATATATAAACCCAATTTCATGTTTCAAATACCAGACTGATGCTTGATACATCAGTGATACCTGATGAGCAGCACAAGTGATACACAAGTAATACCTGATACTTGAGTAGTAACGTTACCGTTTATAATTGAGAGTTGTCTCTGAATATAAAAGATGTGCACACGTTATCTGTTTCACTCCAGAAACTAGTCTAAAAATAATAATACTTTGAAAATATGTATCTAGAAATCAAAATATTTAAAACATCATACACAGTATGAAATGAGAAGTGAAATATCATCTTTTATCAGTCAAAAATCCTGGGAGTATTGGCCACAATTAGGTATGAATTTGTTAAAGCAAAGCCAGCCCTGGAAATTTCCCATGATTCTAATAGAAGATATCATACATTTGGAGGGATAGTTGTAGCAGGTATCAAATGAATTCTTGTGTACACCATGTTTTAGGGTGAAAGATTACCCTTATGTAATATTGTTAGGGAAACACAAAGGACAAAAACAACAATAATTCTATTTCCCTATTGCTACATCAAAATGGAAATTACGATTACTAAACACTCCTTTTACCATGTACTTTAAGGAAAAAATCCTGCACGTCAGTAAATAAACATATTTTTGTTGACCTATTTAAATATGAGGTTAGCTTTAATATATCTACAATTCATTTACAAACCGAACAGTTGTAGGCAAGCCTCATACAATATAATCAAAAAGAAAATCAATAATTGTGTTTTGAATAAGCTTGCTTTCCCTGAAATACTTGATTTCTCAACAGTCATTAAAACTTTCTCTTGCATTCCTTGTGGGTTAAGTCTATGTAACACTCTATCACATTCGTATCTACGAATAACATTACCACTGTGTATTAGTGTAGTGAAATTAATATACATTCACCAATTACACTTTTGGAATTTCACGTTATACAAGCCTCTTTTATTCTCATGCCAGAAATTACTTTGAAGCTATTGGGATTAACTGTTGTTCTCCACACAATATTAATGTAAAAGGTTTTTGAGCTCCTTCGCAGAAAGTAGTGGCTGCAAGAACGAGTGTCTCAAACATACAAAATAAAAAAAATGTATATGCTTAAAATGGCAACTTCGGAGCCTGCTCAAAGAAACTTTGGCTGTGGTTTTGAGGGAGAACTATGGTAGGAGTCTCACTGGAGGACAGCTCAAGTACAACAGCATCAAAATGCAGCTAGATGAAAGATGATGGAGAAGGCTCGTGTTCAAACACTCACTGTTACAGCCAAACCCCATTTATTTCAGTTTGCTTTTAAGTACATGAATTTGGACAAGTTACTTACTTTACACTGACAACTCTAAAATGGGCAAAGGTATCCTTTTTTACTATTATTATTTATTATTACTAGTATTATTATTTTCTTAAGAACGCAACCACTACCCTTACAAATAATACAACAACAAAAAAGGGTTAGCAAGAAAAAATGAGCACAGGAACAGGCTGCCCAGAGAGGTTGTGGAGCCTCCCTCCTAGGAGATCTTTAAAAGTCATCTGGACATGGTCTTGAGCAACAAGCTCTAGGTGTACCTAGAGCTTGTTACTAGGGTTGGACCAAAGGTCTTTTCCTACCTCTGCCTAGGATTCTAGGAAAATATTAGGACTAGTATCTAGTTCAAGTAGGTGAATGGTCTCTGTAACTCTTCCTTCACTCTAGATACAAATATTTGCAATTTAGCAGAATTATTTCATGTGTTTTACATTTCATCATGAGATTCTCCAGGGATTTGGGGTCAAGATTTAAATACAGTGAGATAGCACATTCTCTTACGTGTAGTCTAGCATTAGATTCTGTTATGACAGATAACAGTATTTAATTTCTTAATTTAAAATAAATGTAATTTCTCAAAGTCTTTTGCAAAGAATAGTCATGTTTTACTGGTTCTGTCTACTTTATTATCATCAACATAATGATTTTAATGTTATTTTGATTACAAAAGTTCTGCTGGACCTCTTAGTATAAAAGATGGAATTAGAATTAGCTATCTGAAGGTAACATTACTGCAGTCAGTCCTCTGATTATCATGGCTGGCAAAGAAGATACTTCAGAATTGTTATTCAATCAAAACAGCTTTGTAAAAAACAGTCCTATCATTTGGCTTTGCTTACCACAGCCTTGCACAATCAATAGGTTTATCTGTACTGCAGCCAGACAGTAAGGTCCCTTCCAACCTAAACTATTCTATGATTCTATAAACACGTGTAAGTATCCAGAGCACAGAAGGAGTGGTCTTGCATGCAGGTGGAAAGAAGGCAGCACAAGGCAGTCAGTCACACACCCCCTTGAAATTTTGCTGCTCCTATGGAATTATATCTTTTGCAGCTATCCTAATCTTGTATCTCAGTCAATCATCTCTTTGGTTGTAATGGGTACCTATCATGAGTAATAGATGAAAACACAGCATCATAAACCCAGTTTGTGTTTCAAGACTCTTGGCAATTATTCCCAAGTGATTAAAAAAAAAAAAAGTGTTCTATGATTTGCACATTTGTCCATAACGAAAGGGAGCTAATTCAATAGCTAGTGAACTGAGAGGATGCTTACATATTGTTGTCATCTTTGGATGGAAGGGATAGTACGAAGATTTCACATTAGTATTCAGAATGTTTTGAATTTTTGTCTAATATGCAAATAAGATCATGCAATTTAAACCTCTTTGGGACTACATTACTAAGTTCTCAAGAACAGTACATGAGCTAGCATAGTTACTTATTTTTCTATAACAGACATAGACAGTGACTTTCTCATAAACACACAAATTATATTTTGAAGGCTTGATCTTTTTTTTAATCACCCTGCAAAGACTAAAAGAATGTCTAACTAGTGAGTTGACTATTACAATTAAATATTTTTGTTTTGCTTCACACTTCAGGGCTATTTGGAAGTGAGACCTTTCAGAACTATCACAAAGGGTTGCTGATAGTGTTTTGGAACCTATATGGAGAGTGAATGCCAATACATCTATAATTTACAAATAGTATTTCTGCTGAAATACACACACACATACACAAATACACACATACATACTCTTGTGTTACCTTTCAAGATTGAACTAATTTGACATTTGTCAAAAGATCTTTGGTTTTTCAATGTCACATAAAGAAAACATTTAAAAAGAAGCAGCCTCAGTCAGTCAAATATCAGAATTATTTATTTTTTTTTTATTATTGAGGGTGAACTGTATTATTTAACCCATCACCTCCAAATTTATAAACACTTATTAAAGGTCACCCATGACAAGCTTTTCTCCTGATTGCTCCCAATAGTTACCCCCAATGTAAAAATATATATTTTTTTCCTCTTCAATCTTCCTTCATTTTTATGCATGATAGTGTTTGTTTCAGAGCAAATAAATTGCACTTCTCCTCATCATATTTTTTTTTTTTTTTTAATTACTTGACTATACTAACTCCCTTTTAATATTTTTTTCTATGTTTGCTGCTTCCCTTATAGCTCAGCTGATCCAGATCTTCAACCAAAGCTCTTTCCAGTGAAGTGAAGGAGTAGGAAAAAGGACAGAAAGATATTGGTTAAAATTTGTTTTACCTCTCAATATTTTAGATTGTTTGTAGCAAACCTGATTTTCAATGTAATTTTGGGCTGCTAAAAATAAACCCAGGACATTTTGAAACCAAAGGCCTCAGAAGTTCTCTTCAACAGGGCAGAACATGGCTCTTCCAATGCGTTGCTGACTAGAAAGCAGCATTTAGTCACATGTTGTACCATCTTGCCAGGTAATCTGACCAATTTCTATGAAAATGTTGGCTCTACATTTTTTCAGGATTGTATCTGAAGTGACAGGCTTGCTGTTCTGAACTGTCCCCTCCTGCCATATAGATAGATAACTGTTTCAGTGGTCTTTCAGCTGAACATCATTGCAAAATTAACTCTTCAGCATTATTCTTCCTAAGGTGGTGAGATCCAATGCTATATTGTTCAAACACCAAACTATCATAGCTAGCACAGTATTATAAAATTTCTACATGTGTGATTCAGGTTCTGAAAGTAGAAACACATTAGCAGAAATCAAAAAGGACCTTCTTGCCCTTTGTATCACCTTTGTAATCTAAAGTAAAGCATAGGAACCATTGCAGCACTGAGGTTCTCATGCCAAAGCAAATCCCAGTACTCCTCAGCTTATGATGCTATAGTGAAGCTGGAGAACATTCAACACAATTCCTACATCTTTCTGACTAACTAAATACGGGTTGTTATTGTTAGGTCTTCAGTCATGTAAACAGGTTTTAATCAGAGCACCACCGCTCATACAGCATGAGTATGACTGAAAAACATTACTGCTACATAAATTAGGCAGAAATAAACTCTGCTTTATTGTTAAAAATGAAATATCCATCTGTAAAATTCTGTATGAATGACTCATGTAATAAATTGGAATATGGAATAAAGCATTTGCCTTACAGTACAGTCTCAGAACTTAATCCTAGTCCTTACTAATACTTAGCTGCCCTTCAAAAATAAAAACAAATCTGGTGTCTGCCACAAAACTTTTACATTCTAGAAGAAGTGGCAGAAGAGTGAGAAAGACAGCATTGGGTTCAGATCCTTTTACAGCAGTGGGAACAGGACGATATTCATGATACATTTCACATAAATAACTTTATTCATTTCTTTGTCTACAATAATGATTGATAATAAGTATAATTCATCTAATTATACATTGTCTAATGATAATGAGTGATAATATTATATAATGAGATAATATTAAGAGTGGCTAGAGAGCCACAGAAGAAAGGGGTCTAGGGGTGCTGCTTGACAGCAGGCTCAATATAAGTCAGCAGCATGTAGCCAAATGAGCAAACCACATTTTGGTGTGTATTAAACACAAAATAGCCACCTGGACAGAAAAGGTGATTCTCCTGCTACGTTTAGTGTTGGTGCAACATCACCAAAATTTAGTTCTGGTCTGGACAACATGAAAAGGATGTTAAGGTCCTTAAAAGAGTCCAGAAGAGAGCAACATAGCATATAAAATTGCTGGAAGGCATGTCCTATAAGGAGAGGGTGAGAACACCTGGGTTGTCTAGTTTGGTGAAAAAGAGATTAAGAAGTGACCTCACTGCTCTCTGCAACTTCCTGCAGGGAATAGGAGAGGGAGGGTGCCCATCTCTGTTCCCTGGTCACTAGTGACAGGACACATGGGAACAGCACAAGGGAATGGGGGAAGGGGAAGTTCACACTGGACATCAGGAAAAATGTCTTTACTGTGAGGGTGGTCAAACACTGTAATAGGTTTCCTAGAGAGGTGGTTGAAGTCCCATGCCTGTCAGCGTTCAAGGGGCGTTTGTGCAATACCCTCAACAACATGCTTTAATTTTTGATTAGTCCTAAAGTGGTCAAGCAGTTGGACTTCATGATCTTTTAAGGTCCTTTCCAACTGAATTATTGATCATATTTCATTATGATCATTTCTATTTATCATGTTTTATTAGCATCATTTCTCTTTAATGAATGTAAAGTAGCTATCTAACAGGTCCATACCTTTTCAATTTAGCTCACATTTAGTCCATCACTAGTTGCCACCTCCTCCACTGAAAGCTGGTTGAACCACCACCTTGAAGAAAGAAGTCTTTCATTCATCTATGAAAAGGTATTTTTACAGTTACTTGAAACGTATGCTTTAGCTTCAACATACTATCAAGAATAAACCTTCACCTGTTTCCTTTTTTCTTTCTTCAACTTCTTTGGATGTATAATACTAAAACAAATGTTTTTCTTTTCTATCACTCAGAAAAATCACGTATACGATAGGACCTGCCTATTTTTCTACATTCTTCAGTAGTGAAAACAGAATTTAGTTATGTAATATTACAGGTGTTTTTTTCTCTTGACATGCTGATTAATATATTACATTTCATAATCTGTGAAAGATTTATTGCGTAGTTAATCCTACACTTTGATATAAGAATTATTTTTTTTAAAAAAAAAGTCCTCTTGAAATTTCTTTGAAAATCTGAAATATCTAATTACATTTCTTTGTAAGTTGGAATGGTAAAAATATCAAGAATGGAAATTCCACAGTTCCATATACTCAGTGCATTTCAAAAGCTTGCATTACACTAAGGAATATAATCTTAGTCTTTTTTTTTTTTAAATGTAGCAATTATGACATTAGTTTATCTCCACAAGCGTTCAAATTCCTCAATGAGAATGCTGGGAAATGTACCTTGAGCCATTTTTAGCATGTGTACAGGAAAACAAATAGGAATTGTTCAGGCTGTCATTGTTCCTTTTTATAATGGCTCACTACTTAAATGCATAATATTACATTTCTTTTTACATAGCTTTCCAAAGCAAAAATAGGATTATAGCATCAGAACAATTTGTGGTTCATGTGATCCTCAGAAATGATGAAAATGATGCTTCTCTCTCAAAAAACTCTCAATCTTCCTACATTTTTTTCACTCTAGTGGAGGCTTTTCTTTTTGATATCAATGGTATCAAAACTTTAGGAAAAATAAAAACACGCACACACAAAAAACATATCAACACCTGTTTGTTTTTCTAAAAGATACTATATGTTTACAGAGCTTATGTACTTTGCTAAAACCCCAATAAGTGCTTAAGAATATATCTTTTCAGTATTCCTTATAAGAATGAATTCATTACAAGTCTTCTGTCACCATGTATGAAGAGAACATTTCTTTCTCTGTTTACCTGTGGAGTACAACTGATTTAGTCCTACAGAAACACATCAGCCTCCTGAAGGACTCGCAAGTCACAAAGAGCAAAGGTCAACAAAGCACATAGTCAAATATATGCTCCCTCTTATCCTCCTCCTCTCTTATTCCTCCACAGCTGCTGCAAAACTGAAATAGCATGGCTATGAGCAAGAGAAAAAGCAAGGAATAGAGCTGAATGGGAACAAGTATCCCAGCGCAATGACAAACCTTGCCATGGAAAACCCAGGGACTTCAGAAGTGCAATGATGAGAACTTGGGGGAAGAAATGCCAGGACAAACAGCAGGCCCTTGGTCAAGGCCTTCCTCTGTACAGCTACCACAAGCCTTGCCCAGAGCAGCAGCTTTGTCCTGTGGCTCTCACAGTACAGACTTTGCACTAGTTTTTGGATACTTGGCAGAGTAGTTCCATAACAAACTAAAAGATATTTTCATGACAGAAATTTTGTTTGAACTGAGGCATTTGCCACAAACAACATTGATATCTATTATTCACTTCATTGTGTGCTAATTCTGGTGTAACACCATGATAACAAAAACTATGTTCAGAGGCTTCTTTTAGGCCAGAGTGACTTAGTTTTACAGCAAATATGGATTTCTAACACGTTTTGGGAAAGCAAAATAAACTTCACTATATCACTATCAACCCTATATGTCACATGAAGCTGAGCTGAAACATAAAACAACTCAGATGGCCCTGGCTTTTTTGACACTTGTCTTCTGCAAAGTGCTGGCCACAGCATGTCTAGAGAGGGTGAGTACAGGAGGTAAAAGTCTGGGAGAGAAGAAAAACTCACCACCCTGTCTTTCCTTAGTTGGAAAAAAGTAACATTTTAGAATAAAGCTTAATCCCTGATAAGGCCCTTGTAAAATTTTATTTTTCTACTCCCTCCTTTGAGGATGTTCAGAAGTATTTTTAATATATTTGGCATAAATTATATTTGTTTGTATAGTTATATATAGTGAATGTGTGTGTATAAAATAGTTGCTACTTCTGAGAAGAGGTTTTCTCCCAGGCTATTGTAGCCATAATAAACCAGATCAGGCTGACATTGCATTCAGAAAGTACATACAGAAAGAAGTTAAATAAACACGGATATCTCATAATGAAGTCTGTTTGGTTGATAAGGGAAACTATCTAAATGCTGAATTCATTTTTCTTCCAGTTATTGCAGAAAAGTACTGCATAAAGGAGACAGATAGTAATGTGACACTCATTTCAAAACTAAAATTGAAGATGTAAAGTTGTCATGAAACCTGGGTCAGATTTGAAGGAACAAATGCCTTGCTTACCTCCCAACTGGATTTATACCCAAACACACTTTTAGTACAGACCCACAGAACTCATGTCTCATTTGGGATTTTTAACTTTGACACTAATTTCTATAAGTTTGCATTAAAAACAGAGGGGAAGCTGACACCTTTATATTTGCTAGATGGAAAGGGGAATTAATCTGGAAAATCACTAGCTTGCCTCTTGAAAAACAAATGTTTAAAGGAAACATTCCATTTTCAGCATCATGCAAAGATCTACCACTTTACAGATTCATTGAAGCTCAATACAATAAATAAGATAAATATTTTCCCAGTTTCAACACAAAGTCCACCAAAAGTATCTGACAATTATCTAGTATGCTTAGTTTCTTAAAATACAATATATTAGACATACATAGAACTATAAAATCTGTAGATTTTTGGCAAATATTTGCCAGATTTCCTATTCAATAGTTATGTCATGGTTGCAAGGCAGATTTTTTTAATACCTGAATATATACGGTATGCTACATGTTCTCAAATATTACCCTTCACAAGCATTATCATTCACACTGAATGGAGAGGAAGAAATTGGTCACTCTGTATTTTACTCTAGGGTTAAAACAAATACACATGAGCAACAGCAAAATAGCCAATAATACTAACACACAGGGATTTGCCAGACAAATGCAAGGAAGAAGGAAGGAAAAAAACGGAAGAAGAAAAAAAAAAAAGGAGCAATTTAGCAATCAGCTACCCAGAAGCAGAATTACATAAACACTGAATCCTGAGGGGATGTTCTGAGTTTGTTAAATCGACATAGTCACTACTAAGGAAAGTAACATTCATTCATAAATAAGTGTTTTTTAGCCTCCTGCTGCCATAGTTATTCTCTTGACATAAATAAACCAGTAATTACTGTTTTTCTTCTATTAACAATTGTCGATAAGATTGTATTTCAGCAATTTTGGCTGTAATTGGGTATTCTGAGATTTTTTCTTTCCTCTGTATAACCAAATTTAATATTCAGTAATACATACAGAAGTAATAGTCTTACACTTCAACACTTCAATTTTCTTTTTTTTTTTTTCAGTACTCTCAGAAACCTTTGATACACTGGATGGCAAGATGTCTGAGGATACAGATATGAGAGCCAAGCTCAACTCACTGCATGCTTGTCTTTTCTATGAGGGAGATGAAGACTAAAAATATGCATCATCTCTTCCTGGTCTTGGTCACATAAAAAGAAACTGCTTTAGTTCACTTCTATTCTGATGAGCATATAAATGTACACATGTATATGTTATACATACAAGATAGAGGAAACACTGACTTGGTGGTGGTGGTGGGTTTTTGTCTGTATAATTAGATGCAGATGGTGTAATCATTCACTGTAGTAAAATTGGATTCTTCATCTTTTTTCCCTGCACAGACTGCCTATGCATATAGAGATAATTTTTGCCATAAATATAATAACTGAACACCTGAAAGCCCTTCAATCTTTCAGAACTGAAAAATAAAAAAAAAAAAATAAAATCGGAAATTCAATGTAAATATTTCTGTCTTCTAGTAACTGGGAAGGAATGGCTGGAAAACCCTTGCTCACTGACCAAAGGTGAGATAGAAGCAATTCCAGACCACTGGCTGTAATGGTTCCTCATCTGTAGGAAAAAAACATCAGTAATGATCAAAGTTTACATTAGGAATGTAAGACCACCAACTAGTTATTCATGCTCAGTTTCAAGCTACCATTGAGGAACATAGCTCTTCTGCATCGAGTATTGTTCAGATACATTACATGTGCACTACTTACAGCTGTCCCTTTCCATCTATACAAACTGTTCCAAATTACTTTCTGCCAGAGTTTACTTCTTAAACAAGTACTACAACCAATTTTGACAATTTGTCACTCCACCAGATACCTACGTCTAATGTTCTTCTGATATATATATATTTTTTTTTAGAGTATGAGTTCACAGAAGAGCTATACTGCCCTTCCAAAGCATTTATCTTTTTGTACAAGTCATGTTAGATTAGCTTATATCTTGCTATGAGAAGCTGAACATTGTCATTAACTCCTTTAAACCATGAACGAACATTTATGCTGTTGTGTAAGCACAGACTACAAGAATAACCAGTCCATTACATTCGACTGAGATCCTCAATCCATTATTATCCTGGAAACATGAATCTGTTCTCTCATCACAGACAGACATTCCAACATGTATCAGTATTTTGTTATCTCCATACCAGATAAAATTTGTGTCTAACTTCAGTATTTGTCCTATCAACTAAGTTGTGTGCTAGTCTGTCTGCCAGGTTACACAAACCTTTTCCACTGAAAACAATTATATTAACCTTGACGATGACTTCTTCTCCAATCCATCCTTCATTCTTCACTTTTGACCCTCTTGTCATGGCAAATATCACTTGTTTAACCATTCTCTTCTAAATGATAGAAAATTACTATTTCTTCCTGCTGGAAGAACACTATCACTCATATTTTGAAATAAATTATTAAGACAGCTAAAGAGAAATAGAGAAGACATATTTCAAATAAATACTAAAAGAGTTCTCCCGAAGAACTCTTTGCTTAGAAAAAAAATAATCTTGCTTAAAGACATTCAAAGCTATTAATGGACAACTGCTTAATTATTATGCGTTAACCAGTGGCATAGCTCATTGTAGCGAGCAAGTTTTTGTTTCCTTTTAGGAATTATGCACTACACA
The DNA here is from genome assembly GCF_047663525.1 of Anas platyrhynchos. NCBI lineage: Eukaryota > Metazoa > Chordata > Aves > Anseriformes > Anatidae > Anas > Anas platyrhynchos. The sequence continues at coordinate 32,149,569 of NC_092590.1, read as the reverse complement.
GTATCCTGTGGGTGGATTTCCTGATTTAATTCAGAACAGGATTCTTTGCCTAACAGGCCTGTTTATCCCAATGTTATTTCACAAGACCTGTCATAATTACAGAATTCAAGCAATTAGAGAAGTTCCAACAAACCAATCAATTAACTCCAGTGTGTATCAGAATGTAACATGAGCATGGTTTGTATCATTACAATTTAGGTCACAGTCACAAATTTTCATTACAGTGAGATAAATTCCAAGCTGCGAGCTTGATGAATGTTAGACAGTAGAAGTGTAACAGCAATTCAGCAAGGGACATTAAAAACATTAATGAACAAACATAATGGTCTGACAGTGAAACTTCTAAGAATGCTAAACAGTTCCCTGTAAAAATAAAACCAGGAAACCATAACAGCTTATAATAAAGGCTTTCCCAAAAGACAGGAAACGTAACTGAAAGCAAAATTCTTCAATTAGTAGTAGTTAATTTGGAGCATAACTGGGTCCTGCATAAAGCAACTAGGAAGAGCATATAGTTAATTGAAGACAAAGCTGTGAATTAGTCTCAAAATAAACATTTGGTACTACTAAATTCCACAGAATATGCCTTAAATTAGTATAGCTAAAGATAAGAGAGGTGCTGTAGTTTTCTGGAGCTTCTTATAGTAGAAGCATCTTTAATAACTGAATTATTTCTTCAGTAACCATCATTACCCATTGTTTGGTTGCATTCCCAACAGTTCCTTCGATATCTGCATTCAAGTTTCTTTGATGGTGTGTCCAAGCACGCAAGAATTAAACGTAACTGTCAGTCTGTCTGTAGTCCGAGACCATACTATGACAGTAATAGACATGTGTTACTTGAAATGCTAAGCCAGATGGCAGGCAATGGATGCCTAGCTGATATTTTTTAGCACTGTATACAATATATGACCATTTGAAGGATTCCCACATTAAGAAATAACAATAACAATTTCTGGAAGTGTTTAAAATATACAAAAGCTTGAAAGCTGAAGTGCTGAAAGGCTCCAGGTCAAGAATAAAACTTTGAAGATAACCTTCAAGAAAATTTGTTTTCATAACTCTTTCCAGATAATCAGAGAAGTAAACTCTTTTAGAAACTTTAATAATCATTTAAAGCTTCTGTATTACCGTAGAATAAGTTAGTGTAAGATGAATTATTCATTTATTAATTCATTAAAAACAGTGATTTTTTCCCCCACATCTTGAGCCATTAAAATAGTATTTCATGTTCTTTTCTGTGTTTTTGCTGATGTTCACCTTATTTTTTATTAAGTTTCATGCTCTTTTTGGAACACGGCTTTTGTAAATCTCATACAATCTGACAAAAATTAAATTAGCAGAGGTCTAAGATTAATGACAGTTAAAAAGCTACACGGGCAATTAATTCTCTGTGATTAGCTTTGTTGTTAACTAGACATACTTTTTAAAAAAGGTAAAGTTTAGATATCTGATGAAGGCTACTACAGGAGGACAAAAAGAATGAAAATGCTTCTTTATGTCAATTGGTACTCTGTGCCATTTTAAAGCTGGCATTACAATTTTTGCCAGCCTAACCAGATGGCCATAAGCATTGCTATTCAGGGCAAAACAAAATGTGCATCAGCTTGGAGTATCTGGAAAATGTTCTTATCCAAGGAATATAAAAACTGATATTGGAGCCAGATTTTCTTATCAGTTATAGAAGTGTAAAAGTATACATATGAAAAGCTGAATTTCCTTTTTGTAGTCTTGACATCAGAGACAAAAAATTTTGTCCTTTTATAGAAAACCATCAGTAACAAATCCAGTTTTAGGTCCACTCAGATCTGAATTTGTATGGATTGCTTCTCAAGACTTAGACTGTCATATGAGATTGACTGCACTATTGTCTTGTTCCTTGTTTTAATGAGTGGACCTATACCAACATTTTATTTTGTAGTCTGGTAGTACACAGAGATTCAAAACTCCTCAGGAACCCACACAACATACACTGTATGTCATTTTTTCACCTTAGGTCTTAATCCAGTTAGGAAAATGGAAAGAAAGTGGATGGAGTGACTATAACTTAATTTTCATCTAGCAAGCAATCTGGATACAACTCACTTAAGTGTCACCTTGAATACAGAAAATGTGACTGTAAACACAGGGGAGTTCTCTTATTTGCTCTGACCATTTCTAGTGTAAGACTAGGTCTAGTGCACTTTAACGTGTATCAAGTAAGATTAGATTTGAATTTCTTACTTTCTTTTCCTTTCAAACATCTACAAGAAGAACTGTCCTAATACATCTTTTATTTGATAACATTAAACATCTGTCTCATTTGACTTCATACTTTACTACTACCTCAGTTATACAGCCTTTTGTCCAGCCTCAAAAATGAGCAAATATAATCCTCTAGCTATTTTTTATTTTATTTATTTTTTTTTTGTCTCTTGCTGGTTTGATGACCTTTGGTTACTCAGAGAGAACACTATAATTACTGATGTATCTTAGACTTTATATTTTAATGACTCTTCAGGTACTAGCAACTCCTGGAGAACACATGCAAGTTTTGTTATCTACTGTGTTACCTACAAAGGATTTTTTTCTACAATACAGAATAAAGAGTCTGGGAATAGAAGGGGAAGAAAAAAAGGAAAGATATACTTAAGATAGTCCACACACTTCACTGTATAGACAACTTCAAAAAAAAAAAAATCAGAATTGTTTATTAGAGTCAAGTAAATATTAAATACAGAAACATTACATACATCATGATCTCAGGACCTGTTCATCTATCTAACTCTGTGGGAATTCATCGTTTCTCATGTGAAATTGTTCATCCAAACACCTTATTTAAGATTAATACCCAATATAATGCATTAGCCACACATTTAACATGCAAAAGTAGTAGTCAAACTACTACTAAAAAGTAAACTTAAGCACAATCGTATTTCCTTTTATCATGAAAATTGTACAACCATTCCTATAAAAAATTTAAAATCTTGTGGCATTGTTAAGATAACATAGTATTTTTTTTTAAACACAACCAAACAAAACAAACAAAAAAGCAAGGAAGAAAAAATCCATGCAAGTAATAGCAAGTTACACCTAGAAAAAACTGAAGTAGAGGTTAGATCAAATAACTTATATCCCTGCAAGCAATGTTAGAGAAGAGAAAGAATTTGAAAGGAAAACCGTAACTTGCATGTCCAGCTGTGACATGATAATACATGTACATCTCCTGTCAACTGCCTCCAGCCTGAACCCAGCTGATTGCTGTTACCCTTCTACCACAAACAATTGCTCCTGGTGATTTTGCTGCCTAAAATTCTCAAATAATTGTGCATTAACCTATTTCAGTCAAAACTTAATTCACCAAATACCTGGTATTTTGCTTAAATAAGCATTGTCTATTTTATCAAAATAGATTAGGGATTCCCTTCAGACAGAGTATAATGCTATTTAGAACATGTCATGCACTTCAATATTAGCTGTGATCTGTGGACAATGTACATGTATATCTAGGACGCTGTACTGTGTATGTTAATACAGCTGTTTGTACTTTGTACTTGCAACTTTCCTCATTTACATTTAGCTAATCAGCTTGTACTTGTGTCTTAGTGTTATTTATTTACAGTTTTACTTTTTCAAAATGTACAAAAGCAGTTTTTACAGGTTACATTATTTCTGGAAATTTTTACCACCAACAAAGTACAGGACTAATTAAAAATGCTTGATTCTTTATAATGTTGAACGACCTGTATTTGATCTGGCTCCAGAACTGAGTCACAGGTGGAAATTCTAAGTTTCTGAGTTTCAGAGCTTCAAAGTAAAACTAAACCATACTGGCATGGTTCATTCACTTTCAATTGGTCTTGGTACTTTGAAAGGTACTAGCTGCTGTAGTATGGGAGAACATCTAAGAAAATAGGTAGATAAGGAAGCAAAATGAAGGTCTGTTGTGACTTAAATGTTAACTCATCTTGGAGTTAATATTTGCCTAGAACTCCGACAGATGAGAAACATTGACTCTTACAGTAATGAAATTGCAACTAATCATACAGTAAATCTTAAGCCTAAATTTTATCCACTATACGTAGAAAAATGAGTATAAAACACTTTTCTATCTTTGGAGTATTCTATAAATAATCACGCTGAAGCATGTTATCTTCTGCTGCCTCTGCTTTTGACAATAACTCTCATGTAACATTTACAGTGAGTGAGACAGGGAATTAAAGTTAATTAGCATCTTAATCTTAACATTTTGCTTCACAAAAATTAATGGAACTTTTTCACCAAGTTGGAGAAAAAATAGCCCCTAATGATAGCAGACTGACTATAACTACACTTTTAAATACAAATCAAGATTAAAAAAAAAAAAAAACACAACCAGTTATTTATATAAACACACCAATGCAAATATTACTATATATATATTTTTTTTTAGCAGGTAATGCATGTAGCCATATAATCAATATTCAATTTTTAGTCTATTTTACATATTGAACTTGAACAATTATGTAGAAAATTGTATAGTAGTCTCACTTCGCATTTCTTTGCTGGAAATTTACTGCTATTTTCTATCAAACATAATGCAATATATGTTTAAATTACAAAAGGAATGCTTTTGTTCCCTAGCTTACTAGCTCACTACTGATATACAATGAAAATAGAAAGCCAAGTAACTATATATGGTGCCTTCAAATGTAATCTCTGGAATGTCAAAACAATTATTGGCTAATGCGCTTACGTTTGATTCAGATTATTATATCACTATTTTGAAGTACGGAATATATCAGCACAAAATAATTGCTGTGGTTATCTTATTGTGACATTCGTAACAAAGCAGAAATACTGACATCTATGACTCAGCCAAAGATATTAACCTAATTAACTCTGCAATGAAGGAGATACTGTACTCCTTTCACTTGAATTTCCAGGAAAAAAATTCTTCCTTTTTTTTCCTCCTAAATCTTAAAAAGTGTCTGGCTCCAGAACAATTATTTTTGCATCATTGCTATATTGAAAGATAGGAGAAGCACTCTTTGTGCATTTTCAACTCAAAACTAGGTCACCTGATCACACTATTTAGCTAAATTGAAAATAATGATTGATAACATCAAAACCAAGTCTTCCGTTGCTCCATCTCTACTCTTCATTCACTGCCTAAAATTGGAGCAGATAATTTTTGACCCTATGAATAGCAATAGCAAACAGTCCCTTACAGTAATGAGATTTTAACCCATAAATTAAGTTTACCATTCATTTCATATTTTATTTCATATAAACATTAAAGGCTTTTTAATATTCTTCTCATTTTATGATTTCATTCATACCCTCAAGAAGTATGAACTATTTCACAATACACACATTTGTACATTTTCCTGTAGTCTTTATGGTACTTATGTGGAAAACGGTTGTAAATACAATCCCTTCATGAACTGGAAAAAGGGGTGTGGAGTTAGTATGATTTGTACATTTCTCCTTATGTTCACAATCTTCCAAAAGGAAAAACCCACACAAAATTATGGAAAAATACAATATGGAAAGACAGAACATGAATATTCAAAAAAATATCTGAAAACTACTTGAAGGTGTCACTAACATTTTAAATATATTTATCATTCATACACTACATGGTGATCATGTGACACCAACTATTCACAGCTACTGTTGCCTTTTATATATGTACATGTGTACTGCAAATGCATGGGTATGCAGAGGAAAGACCTTTAATAATGGACAGAAGGGTATCATATTATATTAATTAAAAAAGTCTTTAGAGTAAAAGTGAACATACTATGGAAATTATGGATTTCTAATACTACTGTAGATTTTCAGTATTTTGTTATTGCAACATGAACAAATGTCTGTTTACTAGAACTCTGATCAGCATTAACAATTTGCACTTATTTTGAAGGGTACAGAGCAACAGTTATTTATCAAAGGTAATCTGAAACACAGCCATTATTGTAGGCTTAATTCTATGCTGGTGTAAGGTAAAGAACTAGGCCATTTAGCAACTTTTATTACCCTTACTTGACATGTCACACATTAAAATACATGTATTTGTAATTGCTTAGAAGAGCACAAAATAAGACAGTCCTTTATGTGGACATAACTCTCCCATCAAATGTAACATTTCATTTTTTCTGTTGTACCAGCTCAAGGACAACAAAACTTAATCCCACAAACCTTACTCAAATAGCTGTGTTAATGTTCACCTTTGTGTTTCTCAGGCGTATAAACACTGTACCTCAAAAACTCGCCCTGAGGGAGCAAAGAACCAACATAAAAATGAGAACAAAAAAAAATGTATTTTTTTCTCCAAACCTACTTTTATTGAGTGTAATTCAAAAGATGTATTTTCAGATATAAGATGGAAACTAAGGCTGTTGGCACATTGCACAATGAAGCGTTATGAACCTGAGCAGAACAAACAGATACTCATGAACAGAATACTGATGTCAAAGCTGTACAATGCTCACTTCAGTTGTTTTCTAGCTGTTCTAGTCCCTCTAGAACTTTCACAAAAGTTCTATGTAATATATATGGCACATGATTCAGTTGTCCCACAACAACATAAATCTAAGAAATTATTTCCAGTCACTTACTAGAAATACTAACTGAATGTTGCCAAACGGAATAAAACATTGCTAATTGAATGGTAATTATTTCTTAATTATATACTTTTCCACAGTTATCTAACATGACTTGGTTGAAAGCAGATCATTCTGAAGGAATATGTATTTTGACTTAAAGTAACTAAGATTTTTTTTTTTTTTAAATGAACAGGATGACATTTTAGACAACATAAAAGGGTATGAGACGGAGAGAGAAAAAAAAAAGTCTTACAGATCCCATTAAATGTCCTGGGGTCCAAGCAGTAAAAGATTCTGGTCATTGCATTTCAAATGAAGAAAAGGGGAAAAGGGAAAAAAATTACCACCAAAATACTTTGTTTTTTTTCTTCTTACCAAAAATTATGTTAATTACTTTCTGTACTTATTTCTGAGCCTAAAGTTTCACATGACATGAAAATTCCTCAGTTTTTCTTCTTTAAAGTAAAAAACATAATGCAGTCAAGATTTTTATTTACACTGTCAAGAAACATTTCTTATTTCTTCTGTGACTGATAACTGTTACCACACTTCTAGATACCAGTTCACTGAGAAACATGGATATACTCAAAACCTGCCTGGACACAATCCTGGGTGGCCTGGTCAAGCTGGCCCTGCCTGAATAGGGGAGTTAAACCAGATCATCTCAGAACGTCCCTTTTTACCTCAACCATTCTGTGATTCTGTGAAAAGTGTGGCAGAATAGTTCAAAGAAAAATTAAACTTCCCATATCCCATTATCTTCCCTCTCTATTAAAATGAAGCCACAGACTTCTCCCAGCTTAAGTCTGTGCTAAAGAAAAATAGCACAGGCAAAACTAAAAGAATCTTTTTTCTTTTACAATGCTTACCAACTCTCAAAAGACAGAGGACAAAATCTTGTAGTGTCAAAAGTTTGCAGTTCACTTTTTTCCACCTAATTGATATTATGTCACAAGAATCCAATTTGCAGTGTGGAATAATTAAAAGTGGAAAACGATAATTAGTTGGCTCCTATTTAAAGCTCCCAGTGGGAAAGACACAGACAAGTCTGTACAATATAGTACCTTGCTAAGAAAGGTCAAACCTTTGGGCTGTATTCAGAGTGAGACACAATATGTCATCAACCTCAAAGGTGAACGGCCTTTGCTTCCATAGAGTTAAGTGCTTGGATTGTGTTTCAGTGATCTAAAACAAAAGGAAGCCTCAATGGGAGTTAAACTTTCCATTGATATAAATGAGGGTAATTGGGACTTCGAAACAGACATCATCATTCTGCCCTTCTCATGATTGAAACTAGGATGATCAGAGAACTGAAGTCTACAACAGAAATAAATAATCTTTCTTGCTCGCTAGGGGAAGACATTTTGGTAAGTATGGAAACAATACAAAGAAATCATTCCTAATCTTACCACCTTTTCTAAATGTCACAATGCATATGATATCTAAAAGCAGTTTTGATTTATTAATCAGGAACTTAAGGTCACGCTGTCTCACAGGCTTGTGTAGAAAGAAGGAGTGCCTGAGAAATACTGTTATGCACAGTAGCTATTTGTCATGGGAGAAGTCTGCCTTCTTTATTTTGTTTAATATAATCTAAAAGAAAAATGTATCATTTGAGTTTTTAAATAAGCCTCTGAAAATGATTGAAGGATGTATATCTAGCTCTGGAGAGATTCCTTTGAAACCTGCTCTTAGATCTTTTAAGTATGTTAATTTATACTATCTATATGTAGATTAGTCACATTCAACACTGGTCACATTTCTAAGAGATTACAAAAATATATAAAATCCCACTGCATAAAATCTGTCCAGTGGATATTATAAAAATTTGGATGACATTTTGTTCCAAACAGCTGTAAAAAAGTTACTTTAACATGTCTCCCTATTTTATATATGTGGAAAATCTGAATGAACTGTGAACTTCACAGTGAATCAATTTTTATGTGAAGTTGCTTAATAGAAAGGAGTTAGTACATATATATATATATATATATGTAACTTCTCAAAAAATGTGTATTAACTTTTCTAATTATCCTACAACTTGCTTAAAAACATGCATTCTCAAAACAAGTCACGTTTTAACATTTCTCACAGCAATGGTTATACTTTATACACAATGAAATTTGTAAGGCATTTGAAGTGTTTTTCCATTTTCTATCAAGTATTTCATACAGCTAGATTTATTATCAGTTTTGAAACAGCATTTAGGAGACTCAGTTCATTTCCATTTAGATTTTTAACCTTCAGTGTCCATTTTGATCTTTCAAACCAAAGTCAAGTCAATGACTGGAGGATCAAAACAGAAGTGAGAGCAGATTAAGACTTCTTTTCTTCCAAGTGGTGAAAACAGGATAAGAGTTCTTATTGCAGCCGAGTAGGAAGTGACTTTGACACTGCATTTTCACATATTGCAATGATATAATAAGAAAATGATAAAGTGTTTCTTCTTTGGTAATCCAAAACCTAGACAAGTTGTACAATTTGAAGGTTATACCAAATTCATGTCATCAGTGCTGAGTGGACCAGATTCATGAGTCATAATGCATGCTGCATATAAAAATGGTTGTAAACAGGGAGACAGTTCTTGGATGGAACTGCATCCAGTACTAGAATGACTTCAATTAGGAGTCCACATATGTGCTAAGAGTCTAATTACTATTGCCATATGAGGATGGAACACCAGTAAGCATTAGTTGCCAGTCTTGAACCCCACCCAAAATCCCTTACATCCCTTACTAGGTAACAGCTGAGATTTCACACCACATATTTGAGCAGAAGACAATTACGTTAATTTTGTGAAGGAAAAATACAGACTTCAAGGGACAGAAAGGTAGAAAAGCTCTCAGACTAACAAGCCAAGTGTATTGCATACTTTTTTTTTTCCTCCAGATATAATAAAGAAGGCAGCTGATATACAGTAAAGTATCATAAGTAAATACAGCACTTCTAGTGCAGAAGAGTCTGTATTTCACTAATTCCTTGATACTGTGCCGTACAAAGCTATATTAAACAGCTGCAGTACCTCCAGTAAGCCATTGCACAGATGGAAGGAAGTACAGAGCATGTAGACTTGCAGAGAGTGGAACACACCGCTTTCTCCAACGCTTTTATTCAAGGTGTTCTGTTCAGCGTATATTATCTCCAGGAAATGTCGCTGTGTTTAGGAAAGCATAGCATTAGCTCATGCTTACTCCTGCTGAAATCACTGGAGACCATGCAGACAACAGATCTTGAAAAGCCCTACTGACAAGAGAACAGGCCAATATTTTCATATGAGTAAACCTGAAACATAACTACAGTAGTAGGAATGTGACAAAATTGTTCAATTAGATGATCTTTAAGGTCCCTTCCAACCCAAACCATTCTATGATTCTTGTGGGTCCCTTCCAACTCAGGATGGTCTGTGATACTAATTCAGCATAAATCAACACCTGCTAATTGCCAGGTCTCAAGCAGGTTTGCCCATCTGTGCTATACAGCTAGACTGCTACCCGAAGTCACCCTCAATATTTTAGGCTGGCATAATGATTTAAGACAACGAGGAGGGGGCAGAAGGGACATAGAAGAATACAGACATTGCCATAGTTTTAGGCAACTTGGTAAGTCTGAGCCATAAAAAACACACACAAAAATGTAATATTCATAATATTATATTATCATTATTTTATTTTGTTTTTCTTTCTGTGCTGTGAATCATGCTGAAAACCAATGGGCCCCCTTGGTTTCTTGTACATTTGTCAGAAGCACTCAAATTTTGTATAATGTATAAGTATGTTAGAATATAGCAATCAGAATTACAGGGTAGCACAGGCTGTGTACCCACTCTGTCATCTTCCTTGCACAGAAGGATGTTTATCCCCGATACCTCAGAGACTAGTTATTACAGGTGGGGAGGAAGATAAATTCTCTAAGCTGGTGGACCTTTTTCGAAAGTTTCTCCAAAGCTGAGACGGAGGCCTGTAGGGAAGAGGAGAGACTTTCTTTGTACTGCCAGAGTTGTTTAGCCAATTCATCCACTGCATGGACTTTCCAGTGGAGGTGCTCCCTGCTGTAGATGCCTGCCCATATCCTCCCACTCTCCCTGCCACTCCTAACTACCCTGCCTCAGGACAGATCTCTGGATGACACTCTTAAGTATTTGTTTCACCTTAGACAAAACACAAAGTGCGTTCAGGAGACATAACGATAAGAACATGCTGGTCTGAACATCCCAATGATAGTCAAAGTTTTGGAAAGCTACGATAACACTCCTGGAAGAGAAGAAAGGGAAAGAGAACAAGTAGGAAAAAACACCACCCACGACCCTACCTCAGAAACTACAATTATATCTCTCATGTCTTTTCTTCAGGTAGCCAATCTACAGAAGGGTCAGGGGGAAATGTCCAGCAATAGTTTCTTTCTTAAAAGTTATTTCTGTGAAGCTACAACTTCTGGTAATCTAAAGGATTTTGACTTACATATTGTTTTCACAATATTTCTTTTACCTACAGCCCATTCTCACAATTGACACTTCACAAAAGTAATGAGAACGCCACCAGTATCTACCCAAATCTGTTTCTTCTTACTGCAAAGCAAGATTTGAATTCACAGTAAGGCACCTTTTTCATACAGCCTGCTGTACAGTCTTAACAAATACTTAAAAACATTCTTGAAAGTCAGCCTTACCTTACCTCATACACTTGAGCTTCTGAGGTTGTTTTTTTTTTTTTTTTTTAAAATTATTATTGTGTTTTTTTTTTTTTTTTTAGTGCTGGGAAGGAAGCTTAGAATCTATGTAAGTAACTTCACTAAAAACAGAAGGTGAAGGAAGTACTCAAACTCCCCAACACAAAACAACTGTAGAACCCAGGTAGACTTACCTGCCAGCTTTTGAACTTGAGTCACTGCCAAACTATTTCACAGGGAAGAAGCACCACCAGGGTTTTCCTGTTCTGAGAAGGAACCACCAATGTAACTAGCTCACAGAGTCTCTGAACCTATTTCACAGAGATGGTAGAAAACACAAAGAAAAAGTAGCCTACTGGGGAACACTGAGTCCATTTCACCAGGACAGTAGAAAAGCACCCTTGGTAACCTGAGCCTCAAACTCCCCTAGGGAGGCAATTCCTCCCATAACTCCTCATGCTTCCTATATAGCAAAGGTCAAATGATACCCACCTGGCAGATTTCACTTAGCAAGGGTGGAGCCAAGAGACCTTGTGGAATAGGCTCCTCTACCTGGCTTCAGTCTTTTAAGGTCAATTGCTCCTTATCACTAATGGAAATAACCCAACAAGGGGCTTAGTGGTTAGAGCTGACCTAATGAATTAACTAGGAAAGGTGCACAAGGGTCATATTTCTGTTAATCATTCTGTGAGGAAAATTAGTACAGAGCCTGTTAAAATAAACAAACAAATAAATAAAAGGAAATAAAAAAGAAAATGACCTTAAAGGCAAACTTGCTATCATAGATTTTCATCTGTCTAGCCACCACAGATAAAGAATATAGCAATCAGAACTACTTTTCTTGACATTAATGTTATTTAAATCTGCTTTTCTGAGATGTCTTCCTTATGTAGGACTTTTCAAAACCTAGCCCCATGACCTCTGACCTCACTATTCACTTCGGCTGCGTATAAACTATCATGTATAAATGCCAGGATCCGGATCCTCACTCACTATTCAGGTCAAAGGCTGGGCTGAAGGTTTGGGCTTTGACTTGATTACATGCCTACATTTCTGTTTCCTGGCAGGTCATGGGAAGAAGATTGGCTGGCTTGGGGGAGCTTATTTACGTGTGGCTTTTAGGCTGCAGCCAAAGTGTTCCTCTAGATCTGGAAGTCTGAAGAGGGTTGCAGTCTCCAAGCTCAGATACAACCCCACGTTAGTCTCGCACAACTGATTTTTGTGTTCCTTGCACTAGCTGCTCCTTCATCTCCTCTTCAGAGACAAGGACAGGTGTCTCTTTTGTGCTCCTTCATTGGTAAACAAACCAGGATAGATTAAAGCCTCTTTCTTCAAGTCAGTAAGACACTGGGCTACAAAGATGGCGAAGGGCCTAGAGGGGAAGACGTATGAGGGGCGGCTGAGGTCACTGGGCCTGTTCAGCCTGGAAAAGAGGAGACTGAGGGGAGACCTCATTGTGGTCTACAGCTTCCTCATGAGGGGGAGTGGAGGGACAGGCACCGTTCTATTCTCTTCAGTCCCCAGTGATAGGACCAGCAGAAATGGTGTCAAGCTAAGGCAGAGGAGTTTTAGGCTAAACATCGTGAAGAGGTTCTTCACTGGTGATGAAGCAGTGGTGGCCGCACACTGGAACTGGCACTAAGCCTGTTGGAGTTTAAGCATTTGGACTGTGCACTTAGTCACATGGCCTGAATTTTTGGCTAGACCTGTGTGGTGCCAGCAGTTGGACTCGATGATCCTTACGGGAACATTCCAACTCAGGCTAGTCTATGATTCTATAATTTTGAAGTTCTTTTACTGTTGTCCTGAAACCAGAACTTCTCTGCAGTTCATCTCCCTCAGAGAATATGAAACAGCATGGATGATAAGGGGATGAAGTGCCAAGCCATTGGTAGCTATTATGAAAGTTAATATATAGAAATAACTGTATTTTTTGCACTAATTTATATTATTGTGTGAATACATCTCTAACTCAAAGAGTTAGTAATTGATTTCTTCCTATCTCCATATTTTCTTGTTGAAAAAGACTGAAAAAAAATCTAAGAAATGCTACACATCCCTCTAGCCTAGAGAAAACATCAGTTGAATAAAAATACCTTCACATATCTGTCCATGCAATTAAATTAGATCTGAGCTTCAACTGGCTTCTTCAAGGATGGAATTGGACAACAGGCACATTCTGGTTCAATACTTCCAATTCTATGAATCCTTTTTTTGAAATAAATCTATCTCATCCTTACCAAAACTCTAGAGACAATACAGTACTGACCTAAGAACCACCAGCCAAAACAAACATCTAAAAACTGTTTGAGAAACTTTGGTGCTTTGGATATTTACGGCAGTGAAACAATGTTTTATCTTACACTTACATATAGTACACCTTCAGAAAGTAATGGTGCTTTCACAGAGTCTGACAATAACCAAGTTAAACAAATAATGGTGGCAGTTCCTATTTTGTCACACAAGCAGAATAAGGATTATGGAAGTTATTGAAGATGGAAATGTTATACATGTATAAGATTTACAGCTGCATATCAGGAAACACAGAGGCTATACTTTCAAAAGTATGATTTTCTTCAACTTTTGCCTTAAAGCTGTGATTTGACACAATAATTCTAAATAATAGAAACAACAGCAAAGAAGTACAGATGGTAGTATATAGGGAGCACCATAAGGAGGAGTCAGATTTAGAAAAAGCCCTGTAAGGTAAAGGGGATTGATGATAACTCATATATGATAAGGAAAGGGAAGACAAATAAGTTTCTCCATCGGTACGCTATATGTGAATAATACATTCATATATTAGACCTAATCCTATCTTCGATATATCATCCATCTTAGACAGTAAGTAAAACTGCCGAGAAAAGAGGAGAATGAATGTGCACTGCAACTACTGCATGTAGAATCTACTGTATAACGAAAAATATAATGTAATGTAATGTAATATAATATAGAGAGAAATAAGTGAAAAAATGCAGCTTCAATTGAAAAGATGGAAATAAATAATAAAAAAAATAATATGCCAATACTATGCCTGCCCTCCCTTTTTGCTTGCTGAACAAAAAGTCAGAAGCCTTCTGGGCAACTGCAAAAAGGATGCACTTGAGGATTCATGAAATATATCAAAACCTAAATAAATTAAAATGAGATGGCAGTTACTCCACTTGAAGACTGTGAATGAGATAGAAGTACTAAGGCTCAGAGAAACAAACTATGCCAGATGGAAAAAACAAAAGAGGCATCTTGGAGGAGGAGGGCTCATTAAAAAAAAGTGACTAAAGATGTGACAGATCTTGTTGTGGGCAAATGGAAACAATATCAATGTGAGATACATGAAAGTAAGTTCATACAGAAACTGAAATTGTACATAAAAACTGTTCTGCCTCAAAGCAGAAGAATAAATGGGGTGTAGAAAGAGGTTTCATGTAAGATGTCATTTAAATAACTGGAATAAAGGAAACAGAAGTTGGGGAGGGGGGTCAGTACATTGTAGTTCCAAGAAGTGAAAGACACAAGAGTATATAAATTTCTACTCATCTCTGTAGACAGACTGTTAGGCTTGAGTTCTAAAACAGTAGAGGATAATCAGATTCATCACTAGAAATTGGAGATAATGAGACATTTTCCACATTTCCTTCAGTTTAACCAAAACAAGGGGCATTCCTATTCCTGCAGATAGTAATGAAAATCTATTGGACTGGAGATAAAACAGAAATAAATGTACTTTCAGGTTTATAGTTAAAGTACCTCCAACACAGGTGAAAGACACATGTTATAATCCCTACCATAAGTACGTTTGACCTTTAAAACAAATAGTTATTTTCTACCAAAGGAACAAGAAATCCTACGGGAGAGAGTTAACAGCTGCAACTATTCCACCATTAAAAACATACCAGGTAAAGTAGCTCTTGACTGTTTTTCTACACTGGATTCCTAAGGTCTGGGGAAGAGAACACCATATAAATGTTAAGCATTAATTTAAGTTTGATGCTAAGAAGATTCAGGCCACAAATCCACAAAGAAAAAAAAAATACATTAAGATGGAATACTCTTGAATATGGTTGTTTGGACTGCTTTGTTTTGTTTCAGTAAATAATGAGAAATTTTTAATAATTTGCTGTTTTATTAAAATAGTTGCAAAGTTTCACTGGTGGCTGAGCATCTTCTCAGTACAGATGATATGTGTAACAGTCATTCTCTGCACCTGATAAAACCTAGCCCATCAGGAAGGAAGGGTGGATATAACATCATTAGCAGTTGTTTCATTCCTTTGAACAAAAAGGCAGAATATAAAAGCTTTTGAAAAGCTATTTGACTTCCCTGAAGAGCCAAACTGATAAATTAAGTTTACCAGCAACCTAGTCACTGTTATGTTTTGGAATTTAATAGTGAGAAAATACTCCTTTAAGAAAAATAAAATAAAATAAAATAAAATAAAATAAAATAAAATAAAATAAAATAAAATAAAATACAAAATATTTTGTAGTCTACTAATTTGCCCTTATTACTTCCCTTTAACTCTGCACTACGTACACCCATCTGTTGTCTTCAGCTAAGAGCTTTCAGAGAAAGGACCATTACTTTGTCCTAAGATCCAGAGCAGTCAGAACAATGCACAGTTGTTCTGTGTGCCTCTCACGATACTGTAATGCAAAGAGCTGTTATTGAAAACTAAAAAAGAAAAAAAAAAAAAAAACCAATCCCTACATTGAGCATATTTTATTAGTAAAACACAGAATGAGCCACGGATTAAATAAATCATTAATTTCAATCATTTTCATATTTACTGTAATACTATTTCCAATATATAAACTGATTTTCTCCTTCCTTATTCAACCTAATTTCAAATATAATGCTTTTCAATGTATTTTCTCTGTAACACAAATTAATCCATGATTTGTTTCTTTTACTACACAGTACTTTTAATTTTCATTCCTAGCAGTTTTCTCAATGTGAAAAACATTTCTCTCATCAAGAAAGACTTGTATGCTTCAAAGTGTGACTGCCTCTGTCCTCAGCTATGGGGAATCTTGCTGACAATGGACTGGCTTTTGACCCACTTTGCAATGAGAGTCATTTAAAATGCTGCTTCTGCTCTACAGTGTTCCTAATTCCCTGAAGAAGGTCACTAAGTGCAAAAAGCTGGATTGAGCAGTTTGTTTGTGGCTAAAAGATAAATGCATTTTGAATTGCATGCAACTAAAAGTCTTCTCTTGGAGATTTTTTTGAGCTGGAAGGCTGAATCCAATTATGTTTTTACACTGCCAAAAGATAAACATGCTTTGAACTCCATCTTAATTTAAGAAAAGAAATTTATTTTTCTTCTAGTCCTGTGTTTGTCAGTGAGTAGCACCTCATTTCCTTAAGAACTTCTAATTCTGAGAATCAAAATGTAAAAAAGAATGCTCTATATATCGATAATACTGTTGGGAGCACAACTGAAGCACTATATAATTTATGTCAAGTGTTTTTGTATTTTTTTATTCTTCATCTACTAAATGTTTCTTGTCTTATGAAAAATCCTTCCCCTTCCTCCTCTCCATTCTTGCATCCCTGGCCTTTCCCCTCTCTCTTATTTATTTCAGTATCATGGAGCATGAATCTTCTGCAAAAAGAAAAACACTTCCTAATGAAAGAAAAACACTTCCTAATGAAAGAAAAATCTCCTTCTTATTCTAACATATAACACAAGCAACAATGACAGAGATCTATCATTGTTCTGTCCTTGTTACCAAGAGCCATATCCCGTCTGCAACAGCAAAAAAGCATATGATAAAGTCAACATCAAATACAGATATTAACAACTGAATGCTTAGCATTAAATTAGCTGCTTCATTTCACCAGAGCCTTCCCTTTCCTTTCCTGCCCATTTGTTTGCCCACTTCATCATTGGTGGTGTTCTGACCACAGTATGATTGGGAAAGATTTGTGAGGATGCATTTTCTTCTTGTTTTTAAAAGAAAATATTGACCTTCCTTCATTTTTTAATTCCAAAGGTCTTAAGCATCAAAGTTGGAAAGAGCAGAAGAAAGCTCCAAAGGTCTGTAGAGAAAAGCACCTGTTTGGGTTACTGTTCAGATAAACTATCTAGTACAAAAAACAAATATTAGAGAACATGATATACACACTTGGCAAGTTTTGTGAGTTCTTTTTAACTCTTACTTATTCTCAGACAATGTAAGGGAAACTATGCAAGAATCCTGCATACCACAAAGTGCTTCAGGTGGCTTAAATCCAAAACATCATCTTGAGCTCAATTTCAGTACTGTGCCAGGTACATCCTATCTTATCCTGGCATCATATTCATCTTTCTTTGGATCATAAAGTTGGTGACTCACATATCTTATGCTATCGAACATCTGCTTTGCAGCACCTTATCAAATCTGTTCAGAGGCAAAAGTAATTTAGAATGCTTTTCATTTCATATTACAAGCTCAAAAGGTTACATGTAAGTTTAAGATCACAACATAATTTTTTTGTTGGCTTAACGACAAATACCTTTCCCTTCTCTAAGGCTTTCTGTTAAACAAACCTCAGAACTAATGCCAACATAGACCAGATTCTAACAGAAACACTACTCTGTGTTGAATCACGAATTGTGTAATTTGCTCAAGGAATTATCAGTGCTCTGTGACTTTTTTTTTATACATAAAGATGTATCTACATATATATATATATATATATATATATATATATTTTCTTTTTTTTCCCCTGTGGCTAAAAAGTAAAGTGCTCTCTCTGCTCCTCTGTTACCTGCTAAGCGCTTGACAGTTGAGATTGGTGATTCCACAGCTCATTACCTGTTATCACAACCTACCTCTGATCTATTACAGACGTAGTGTCTATAATTTTGCAAAGCATCCTACCTATCTACAACAGTTCCTCTTGTAAAGCAAATCAGTCATTCACATTCTTCTCATTTATTATCAGCAACTTTGGCTGACAGAAGCCACAGCTAAGCATCTCTCCTAGAAGTCCCATATACTTCACTCTATGGTATTATCTAAAGACACCTTTTTTCAACCTAATTTATGTTTGCCAAATGCATTTATGAAAACCCCTGAGCATTTATAAATGTGTAGTAAAGTATCATTATAATATTGGTTGTAGTGGTTTTGTGTTACAATTGCAAAATTTGCTTGCGCAGATGTAGGATCTCCGAGCTTACAAAATCAAAATTAATACCTGATGCTCAATCTTTTAGCATTAAACCTAAACACATGCTTTTCTCAGACAATCCAACAACACACAGATAGATTGTTTATTTCTCACCTATTGACCTTCCCTACTGCAACACACGTACAAAATCCATGCAAACTTTAAAAGGAAAAGACATATAAAAGATTACTTCCATTAGGGAAGGTTAAAAACTCTACCAAACAACAACAAAACCAATGACTGAATCACTTTGGCACAGGGAGAACTTCTATTGTGTTTCCATCAAAGCTTTTTAACTTCTGTGTTTAATCTTTCATGACTAATTCTTCTCTACCTGGGCAATGTAGCATTTAAAGTTTCAAGGGGGAAGAAAAACAAACAATCAATTCAAGTATTTTTTTTCAAAACATGTGATTTAATAAGGGAAGATTTATTTGTATGCTCTCCTTGAATTAGACAATCTTTGAGGACAGTGCATGCGTAATGAAGTTAGCTGAGTATAGCTTCTAAAAACATTAAAACATTCGACCAGCTTCTACAATCTCTTGAAAGGTCTTTCCCTTCTTTCCAAAGCAACAGTAGTTATCACCACGGGACTAGGAAAACTGTGGAATACAAGGTATAAGCAGAGGCATCGATAGACAGTGCTGGAGATTGAGGATCTATCTTAGTTGTGCATAGGGACCCAAGGGGATCAGTAACAAAACACACTAAATTTATCAGTAGCTGTCTTACAGCTGTATGCCATGGCAAGAGAAAATAAATACTACTAATCCTATTTTTTATTTTCAGAGGTGGGATTATATTTGTATTATTTTTGTTCTTATATAATAAATATACAATTGTATAAGCACACACATACATATTTTATTCCCAAGAATCATTCTGCTTACAGCAGAAATAATAACTGACATCAAGGACTAATAAATTAAAATGCCTGAAGAAAAAACAAGCAAACAAACAAACAAACAAAAAAAAAAAACACACATAAAACAGAACTCTCCATTCTGAAATACTAAAAAGATCACAATCACAGCCTGTATTAAATTTATGATCACATTTCCTACAAGCACATTTCCTTCTTCAGGTTTCTTTTTCCAAGCATATGGTCAGCAATCCTCTACAGGATATAATAAGTTCAAAGTTCTAAGAGGATATACTACCTCCTGCTTCCATAAATGAGTTCATTTGCTTATAGGTGTAGTAGGGAAAGTGACAAAGACTAGCTATATCCTTTTCTGGGTTCACAGGATGACAGCAAGGGAAGAAATCAGGACAAATAATCCTTTCAGTTTTCCCCCTGAAATCCTTTTACAGGCATGGACTAGCTTTTAGGCATATGAGTGCATGGAACATTTATTCAGCTTAATATATTTTTTCCAATAGACTCAGTAGCTGGAAAAAAAAAAAATCTAGCAGAAAATGAATGTATAAAAACAGGATAAAAACTCTCCTGCAAATACAGAAGATAGGTCTTCAGCAACAGTGATATAAAATGAAACGTTAGAAAGAGATCTGCTGTGGAATGAGACATCACAAATGTATGTCTCATGTGTAGCGAAGAGTGTCTCTGCCTATGGTAGATGGAGTAGAAACAGATTATTTTTAGTCTCTTCTAATCCAAAGTATTCTATGATTCAACACAGAATGTCTCCATCTCCCTTGAATTTGCTAGTGAAAGAGCCCTAACTCTCGTTTTCCTCACATGCACTGAAGATAAAGAAAAGAATAGATGAGGTAAAGGGTGTGTTAAGAACTCTGAGCCCCAAAATGTTTGTTCACAATTGCTATGAGTTACAGCTCACTGATCAGTATGCAGTTTTAATTTCAAAACCACTAACAAGGTGTGAAATATTGCAACTGTGATTAAAGGCAGAAATGACACAGTACACCCATGAGTGAGGGAATTGATGTTTGACACCCCAAGGGACTATTGAAATTTTTTTCTTCTTTCAAGGCATTTGTAAAATCACTCAAAAGTGTGATCTTTTCCCCTCCCCTAAATAGCAAGTTGCTGTGAATGCTGTCCTAGTTAAGATTAATGTCAAAACAATCCAAATTTTGTCCTTAAAGTTCAGAATAGAAGCTGCACCAGACACTATATAAGCATGTCAACATAGCGTAAGAAAAATAAATATTTAAAAGAATATATTAAAGAAAATAATCAGAAAACTTTAAGTCATGCTGAGTTTAAGACACTTGCTTACTGCATGTTAATAACAGTTTCTGAGAGAAAGGGAAAATATAAGATGTTTTACTCTATTTTTTAAATTATTATTATTATTATTAATTATTATTAATAATAATATTTAACATACTGATGCTTTATGGCTTGTTTTCCCCAGGTAAAACTCCAAGTGTTTCCTCTAAAATCCAAAGATTCATGAAGATTGACCAAATATTGGGACAACTTCCATCCATAAAATTTAATGACCTGAACTCAGATGTTAATGGAAAATATTCATCTAGACATATTCTCCAGTCCTACTGAACTGCTTGGTTTTGTGATCTTGCTGTAAAAAAGAGTGCTTTGAAAACTAAGTTCAGTTGTCTTCCGAATACATAAATTTACCCACAAGAACTGTTACATTTGTGAAATAAAGCAAAGTTTCCTTTTCTTTCCTCTGCAACAGCCTGTCAGTTTGTGAACCAAGCAACACAAACTGCATCGCATACATAAGGTTTTCAAGAGAAATGGAGACTTCACAGGAGTGTGGGAAAGGTGTTTAGCTGTAGGTCAACCTCATGCACGCAGCTGGAAAAATTATGCAAAAATGAGATGAAAAGTGCAAAAGTGTAGGAAAGCTTTAATCCAAAACACTTGCACACACCCTCAATAAAGTGAGAATATCAAAGACAGAGTGCTGCTACTGTAGTCAGTAGACTGGAAGAGCAACTTGATGATCGAAACAGTGACTGAGTCTAGTTTCCGTTTAAGACAGGCAATCATCATTTTTGAAGCTGATTGAAGTTTAATGCCTTGCATTTTCTTCCTGATACACACTTCCTCACATAAAGCAATGGAAGGCTTCTCAAGGCTTTTCCAGTGCATATATGCATGTACTGTTCAGAATTAATTTGATGTAACACATTACTCTATGGTATGTCATGACTATCAGTTACCTGAAAAGTCCAAACTTTTGGAAAAGACGAGTAGTTTTGAGTTGCTAAAAAGGCTTTTCACAACAAGGGCTTTTCAAACTCAGGAGCCAAGTTACTTTAACATGCTGCATTGAATTATACTTGTTGAGGCTTGTGACCAATGGTTCAAACATACACAAGCACCTAGCTGTGTTCATCTTCATTAAGAACAGACCTCCTGAAGTATCTGAGGTAGTCCAGCACTGTATTAAGATGTTGTCCTAAGCAGGCAACATCTTCAGGACAGCTGTTATAGAGGCATCACTGCTTGCTGCTCACAGCAGGACTCATGCTCTTCATGCCTCAGAAATGGGCCTAGTTGCAAACCCTGCTACAAATCAACTGATCGCTTTGCACTGCAGCAGGCATATAATCTTGCAAACGAGAATGGGATGCTAGTTTTCAAGGGCTGGTCTTTTTGCACTATCTGGGGATCATACATCATTCACAACATGTCGCTCAGATTCTGTTAAAAACATAAATTAGTATTTGTCCATAAAACAAAAGAAGGAAATCTATTTTATTAGTCCCCTGGAGAATATAAACAAATTATGCAACATCACACTTTCACCTGGTAGAAAGGAATAAATTATGTATGTAAGAAGGGGAAATAAAAGTGGAAGCATCAAAGAAGGATAGAATATATCATAAGAATGCTGTTCACTTTACAGTATACAAGGCTCTATCACTTTTTCTATTCTGAACCTGCTTGCTCTGGAGGTCATCTTCGCCTCAAAACAATTCTTTTCTCTTGACATACTACCCTACAGCAGATGTGCTGTGTTTCTTTTAGTTTTGTCCATCTACATAACCAGCAAGGAAATCCTAAATGCCACTGTACAGGTACCTGTATTGTTGAGATTGAATGGGCAATTACCTCATATAAAATGCCAGCATAAAAGACTATTAAAACTAAAGCATAAGTGTACTGTATTACTGGATACTTAGAGTTTACAATTATCTTATGCACAGGTTAGGAATAGCAGGACCTTCCCCTTCACCCCCTTACCCCCCCCCCCCCCCCCCCAAAAAAAAAAAAGAGAAAAAAAAAGTAAAAAATAAAAAGGATATTGCAAAATTTTGGCCTAAGTCAGAACTGTACAATTATTATTATTTATTTTAAATTGCTTTTCAGTTTTGCCTAAACTATTTGAATCAAGCCTGATTTTTCACAGGGAACAAAGAAACTTCATTCTTCACTTTCTTGAGAGGAAGATCATACATAATGCCTCCATCTATTGCTATTCTGGTATGATCTGCTTATGCACATTCAAAGCTGTTTCCTCATGTTCCAGCAATATTTGCTAGTAGTACCACTCACCCTAACAGAGATGTAAATGTCAGTTGGGAGTTCTGCAGCAGCTTGCTGCAACAGAACTGCCGCAGCAAATGACAGGGCATAAATTAGATCTGATGACATTTCTGCCTCTAAAGTCTTGGCTCCTTCATAATGCTGCAGCTGCTTGGATCTTCATAGACCCATCTATCTCTTGCAGAACATTTCTAAACACTCTAAGCTAAGTTCTATCTTCAATCCAGGTATGAGAAAGCAACAAAAATATCACATTCACCTTTTCCTCTTGGATACTATTCTGTAACACGAAGGCAGAATGAAGGGTGCTAATCATGCTAAAGCATTGTTAAACAGGGTGCTTTGGCTAACACAGGCAAGGTATCATTTTGTCCTAATGATAAGCTACAATTTGCAAGAAAGAAGGATACAGGAAGTTTTCAGGGCTCTGCAATTAGGACAATAAGGTCTTAGAAGAACAAAAGGTAATTTTATTTTTTTTTTCCAAATTACATTTGTATATACATTTTGTAGTTTTATTCACAGAAGAACGTCCAATTACCCTTTTCTATAGGTCACAGTGTTTCTTATCTGGAGTTTCAAAAAGCAAAACAGTGAATGGAAGAGACTGCTAGCCTTAACTTTGCTGACTTAGACCTTATTTCACCAGAAGGGTTAAGGTATTACGAACTTTTGTTCATCCTTGCATCCATATAAGATGGACACAAAAGATGAAGAAAGAAATGTTGAAAGAAGAGAACTAAAAGAGTAGAGTACTGTAAAACATCAAGTGCTTATCAAACTGAACTAGGGTTTAGTTAGCTTACGACATTATTTAGATTCCCGTTTGCTTTATAACTAACTTGCAAAGAATAGAAGATAGTACAAAAATAATTTTTCAATAAATATTTCCAGAATGAACCATGTTTGCACTAGGATAAAAACTCATAGCTTGAAACACACAAAAACAAACAGTCCAAACAGAACTAATATCTGATCTGATATTGGCACAGGCTCCTGCAGGTTGTTTGCTCTCCTTTTGACATGTAATAATGGAGTAAGGATCCATTCAGCCTTACTACCCTTTTTGTACTACAGAGAAATAGTGTGATTTCACTTCTCTATATAATCTGCGTTACGTTAGAAAAATTTATTCAAAATATCCTATAGCTTGTCAGCGTCCAAAATGTATTTACATTTAGAGCATTTGATCTTCATCTAGCTGACTGAATTTCTTGTACATGGAAAATTTTTGTTAGAGGTGATAAATAAATTTACTTTTAGTTTCTCTACATCTGGAGAAGCCACAGGCAAGAAAGATTACAGAAATGTCCAAAGATTAGTTACAAATTTGAAACAAACAAAACCTTATAACAATAACTACTATTTGTCATACAGTTATGCATGCTCCAATAAATTCAAATAAACTTTTTCATCTCTCACATAAGCTCAATTCAACTGTTTAAAATGTAAAAAGATAAGCGTTTACAGAACATAGAAAGTAAAGCCTTATTTCAAAAAGCATTGAAGAGAATTACCACTATCAGTTTACATCTAAGTAATGTAGTTATGTAAGCACTTTAAGAAAAATGAATTCATAAAAGAAAAAAAAAATCTTTATGTGCAGTGTCTCAGTTGCTGGAATTAGTTCATTTATGCACAAGTACTTCATGGTTGCTTGAGGCAGTCAGCTGATGTCAAAGGAAGTTCTTCAATTACAATAAATTATGGATGTAAAATAAAGTATAGATATAGTAAGTGATGGACATCAACTGTTATAAACAATGATGCAGACAAATTCAGTTGCAATTGTTATATAGAGAGACTAGTTCCAAAAGCTAGCAAGTCTTATGTTCATTTTTAAATAACTCAGCTGATGAAAGCAGGTTATCGTGGACATTGAAGGTTTTCAGGCTGCATGCTTGAAATATCCAGTGTTCCAAAGGACTACTCGTTTACACTGGGACATGTAAAAGCATGATTTTCACTGACAAATGCCCCAGAGGACTAGACTGTATTCATAATCAATGGTATCATGGAGGTGTTTCTACATATCCTTACTAGCGAGAGTAGATCCCAACCTCTGGAACAAACAGAATACAGAAGCCCGGTGTATTCACAACATATGCATTTCATACTGGTTATCAGAAAATATGATCTATGATGGTATGCAACTACTGTCATGCATATACACATACAGACATACAAAGTGGTCTGGAAACCCAGGGTGATGAGGAGAAAGAAAAAAAAAAAAAAAAAAAAAAAAAAAAAAAGCACATTACCAGAAGACATTTGTGGCTGCATGAAACCTGGGAACTCCTGATTCACTCAGCTGATGGCTATAAGCTGCCATAAGTAAATCCAAGCTACACAGCATGACAAGAACACACAGATACTTGTAAATAGATCCTGTCAAAACAGCTTCTATAAACAGCCTCGTGAAAATAATTCAAAACTGTCAGACAGTTTTTTCAGACTGTATTTTCAGTATAAGAGAGAAAATATCTTCATTAAATCCTTTCCCGAATTTGATGACATCTCTTCAGATTGATTTTCCTAAGAATTTGAGATGAAAAGTAACTGTCTGGTTACTAAATTTCTTAATTTTTAATGTTACCTCATTTGTTTTATTTTTTTTTCTGACTCACAGTAATATTATGATTATAATATTATGGCCAAGAATGTTTATCTGTATTCTTAATTAAGAAAATGCAATTAAGACTGTATACTAGTCAACATCTATAGTTTTCAAGTGTTTTGAGGGATTGATAAAACTTTCAAAAATTATTTAAGCTGTATCTGGAGCAAGTTGTACAGGGTTTAGCATAGATTTGTGGATGCTCTCTGTGCCTGCTATGAACATTTGTTGGCTTTTCAAGTGTATATTTTCAATAGCTTAAACACCAAAATTCAGTCTATTCTTAGAGTTAAGAATAGAGAGCTGCTGGCTTACCATGACAGCCAAAGTCATTTATGTGAGAACAATCTCTGACAGACTAAGCCGAGGTTCTGTACTGTTCACTCCTGTAACAGCAATATGCCACAAACCACCTCTGCAAATTCTCGGTCAAAGGGCATCAGCAATCTCCCTCACAATGGTATAATGCCTCTCACTCCAAATGTTCCTGCATACCAATGTTATCACTATTCATTATAAAACAGAAAGAATTGGATTTGGTTTTTGCCCCCAAGTACTTCTGTTTTTTTCTTATCAAAACAAAATTTTTATTTATCTCAAAAGCCAATTTTGTCTTCTGGAACAAACATTAAACTTTGCTGGTTTCCACTATGGGACAAAAACAAAAGAAGTTGTCGTTCTTTGGGATTCTCTTATTATGCTAGTTGTAATTAACTTTCCCATTAGCCCGTTTTTAAGAGAAAAATGTTCAAAACACTAAGTTTAATAGAACAAAAGAAAATTTCTCTTCTGTTCAAGTCTTTCTCTCTACATAAGCTCAACCACCCAACAGAATTCCGCCCTCAAGGTTATTATATCTGCCACCTGATATCTTTTTTCAGCAGTCCTTCCTATTTATAATCTAAGGAACAACTACATCCTGGAGCTATTTGGAATCTTATAATCATAGCAAAACTTTTTGAGGGGTTTCTGGCTGTAATCCAGAGCAGGCTTCTTCTGCAAATGGGAACTGCCTCACAGGTAAACCAGGTTTCTCAGAGCCTCACACTAAGTTTTGAAACCCTTCATAACATCTCAGAGTAACTTGTCCAACAGGACAAGTTCACAGGAAAGATTAGGATATTCTATGATTCTATGATTTATCTTTTCCTTACACCCTTACATTCTATTGCAGACTGTGACTGTCACCTCCACTTCATTGTGAATGTCTGAGAAGAGTCTGGCTCCCTCTCCTCTGTAACCCTTCTCTATGTTATAACAGACTACAATTAGATTTCTCCCTTTCCAACAGCTTTCCTTTTTCCAGGCTAAATGAACAGAGTTCCTTTGGTTTCTCTTTGCATATCTACTGTTCCTGCCCACCTTAGTGTGCTCCTTCATAGTTCTTCCTCTGGTTTAACATCTCTTTTGCATTGATGACCATCAAACTGGACACAGGCTGTCTGTAGATGCTATGAGGAAAGGAAGACTGTAGATTTGGGAAAGGAATTGCAAAGAGGAACCAGCTCAGAATCTGCAATTACCAGAATGCCAACATAAAATAATTCCAGGAAGCACCAACATCAGCTTATGTCTATACCTTCTGAGCCTTCCCTTCTGCGTTTTGGCTGCTTACTGCAGTGTCCTACCTTTCTCACATAGACGTTTTCAGTCACCTGTTACCCCTTCTTCATATCTGTAGTCCTTAAACTTACCATACATGGAAATACTTAAAGTTAACCAAGACTACTTATTTTCTGATTTTTTTTTTTTTTAACTTCAAATTAAAAACATTGGGAACTGAGATCCAACAAAAAGCTGAAAATCACTGATTGCCTCCTAAAATTATACTATTAATAAAATGTTTCAAATCAAAAGCCATGTGACAGGCCACTCAGAGTGCTCTGCTGTCAGGGTCAAACAACAAATTCTGACAATCCTCTTTAACCCGCTTTTCCCCATCTCAATCACTCCATTTTTCCCACTAATTGAACACACATACTTCTTCCTGTTTCATTCTCAACAGGCCTTTTTCATCTTACCACAAAGAATTTAAAGCATAAATTCATTTTGTGCCATTCATGCCAAAGGCTGATTCTCAATCAATCAAATTTTATGCTATCTGCAATCCCTTGCAGCCCTCAACCAAAAGTAATATGACATAATTCGCAACCAGGGATCCTTTTTCCCCCCAAGATCTGCAAGGGAAATGGTTTATTTCCAGTGGTTTTCTGCTTACCTGGACTAGATTCTGTCTTATATATATATATATATATATATATATACACACATATAAATTTCAATAAAGATCCAAAATGAATATGAAGACTAATGGACAATGAATTCTGCTTACTAGCCAGAATTCTTCTGCTTTTAATCTTCCCCTTGTTTCTTTCTGAAGAAGAGTAAAGCAGATTGATGGTTGGCTTTGCACATTGGTGTTTCTCTCCAATTTAACATCTGCCATTAACTGTTTTTGTTTCTGATTTTTGCAGCACTATGTAAATAAGCACTAAGCATGGGAGCCAAAAATATAACTAGAAGATTCTGAAGTTATTTATAGCAAAAGGAATCTTTAAAGCACCATATTTTATTAAGATTTAAAAATAAATAAATAAATAAATAATACTCCCTGTAATATATCTAGGGTAATTAAGGCCAGTTTGGAATTCACTATCAATTTTCAACTAAGAGCTTTCTGTGAGGTTTCTAAATCTATTTTGAAGTTTGAAATGATACACATTTGAAATCCCGTTCTGATACAAAGTTTGTTTTGTATTTAGGAGTGTCAGTAACATCTTGCTATGAAGGGATGAGTAGAATTGCCCGTAGGCAAACTATTGAAATCCTAGCAATAAAACTCTCTCCTAGAATGCATGACATCTTTTTTTAATGCAGCGTTGTTCTTTATACAAATATATATATATATATATATTTATATGTATGTGTATATATATATACAGCTTTAATTCTCTTGACAACTGTTTTGCTCTGACAACACACCTTTGTAGAACAAACTCTGGGTGTAAATTTGCTGCATTATCATATTTTACTACTATACAAATATACTTGGTTTTCTTGTTTGGAGTCAGCCTTTTGCTGTCAAAAGAGGGAAGGAAAAAAGATAAGAAAACCATTTTTCTAAAGAAGAAACAACAAAATTAAGTACTTGCTCTGTTTGAGAACTTTAACTCATCAACAGTCTAATAAAATAGTTTTTAACTTTGTCTTACTAGCATTGTGTCAAAAGGTCTTATTTAATAGACTGGCTTTTAGTCTGTCACTTAGAATGACAGAAGTTGAACATTTTAGTTCTTATCATTGTACACTGAAAAACATGCAAGAAAGATGTTTAAAATAGAGTTCATCACTTGCTGTTCATTCTGCAATAGATTAAGTAAAGCTTCTAATTGCATAGATGCTCCTGGAGTTTATTCATTAACACCAGACATCAGACACTCTTCCTTGGATTTGGGGTTTATGATATAGAATGCTGCCAAAATGACAGTGTTACAAAAAGTTTTTAGAAAGATATGAAAGGAACGTCTTCTATTTTCTTTCCAAAAAGTATGCTAGAGGGCAGTTATCCATTTGATAAATTTGTGTTTTCAGTCACGCTTTTAGTAATGGCTGAACAAAATTCTAACATCTATGAAAAATAAAAAGAAACTGAAAGCTTTTGAAATGTATCAATTCCCCTCATAAAGCACTGTTTTGAGGAAGTAGATCTTGTAATCATCAGAACTCTGAATAAGGCATTTCAGCTTTGGGCTGCAAATTCATTTTTCAATTGAGATTTTCAGGCTATGCAGCTGCACCAGGATGTCTTACAACCTCAGAAGTCCAACAGAAGCTTTGCAAACATGTTTCTGGGGTAACTGCACTCAGTAAAAAAAAAAAAAGGAAACCTGTGCTAGATACCAAGCAGACTCCCAATACAGGGAGTGACCCCAACCCCCATCTCAGTAGGCCAGAAGCCACCTAAAGTCAGTGTCCTTAGGTGTATAGCTCCTTACATCAGGTGGCTAGTGATGGTCTATGGAGAATATGGAAGACATTGCATGTCTGAGTTCAAGCAACTGTATCAGAATAATACGAAATCTCTTATTATTTGGGATCAATAATGAGGAAAAATCAGGAAATACTTCCTTAAATTAGGATCTTATATTCAAACAAACAACAACAAAAGATATATATATGTATGTATATATATATATATATATATAAAATGGAAGATATATATGTATATATTGTAGTAACAAAAAGTACTAGTATGACCATATTTTAACTGGGGTAATACTTGAAATACCAGGATTCCCAAGAAGAGAGTGTACTTTAAAAATATTGCATATCTTATCCTGACATTATAATATATTTGTCTAAACTTACAATGAAATGAGCCATAGATCGGTTACTAATTAAAATCATGTGGGGACAAAATAGCTTGGCTTTATTCTAACAAACAAAACATTCATTGTTATTTTCCACAGAAGTGAGAAGAGGTGAGGGAGAACAAAAGGAAAGGTAGATTAGACTTCCCATTTTAAAGCAGTTATCTATTTCCTTTCCTTCTCTAGGAAGATTCAGTTGCCTCAACTGAATGAATAACAACCTATACAAAAAGATCTGGAAAATATGCCATACAATGAAAGAATGAAGGGGGTCAGACTATTCAGATTACCAAACAGAAGGTTAAGGAGTGAATCAATCTCAGTTTGTGAGTATCTACAGCAGGAACAAAGCTTTGGTAATGAGTTCTCCAATCTAACACATAAAGATACAACAAAGATGTAAGAGCAAGAAAACAAAGCTATATAAATTCAGAGTAGCAACACAGTGGTTTTGTTTGTTTCTTTTTTAAACAAGAATTAATCACAGGAGCAATTTTGCCAAGTGTTTCAGTGGATTCCCTGTCACTGTCATTGCTAATAATATTTGATGGGATGGCTTTCTTTTTTTTCTCCCCAAAAAAGACATGTTGCTCAGAGATACAAATAAGTCCTATCTTATTTGTATTTGTATAAGTCCTATTAGCTATGATAATACTGTTTCCTTCTTTCTTAATCATCTGAGTAATTATACCAGACATCACTAAGATGTGTATACTTTAAGGGCTTCCATCAATAAATTTACGAAATAGATTTATTGCTTTATATACAAGTGATGCTATATTTTTCTTTGAGAGGGCATAAACATTTTCAGAAATCATAAGGGTTATGTGCACATTCATTCTCCTTCTAGTGTTCAGGGACTATTTGGAACAAAGAAACAGCTAACTACAATGCCTTGAACAATAAATACCCCATGTTTCTGCCCACTTGCCACCCACAGCTATTCTGTAACCAGTTACCATTCTATAAAGTGGATACTTTAAATAGCAGAGACTGATTCTCCCTTCACACATATACCAGCAGAAAGCTATGCGCTGCAGGCAGGAAAGACAAGGTGAAACTTAGTTCTCTAATTATTCTGGTCAAGCTAGTAATAACTCAATGTAACAGGTATGTAAAAAAACAGCAAATACAAGCCACATCTACTCACTGCATAATAGAGTTTATGCATTGACAACTTATTTTTCTTCTCTGCATAACTTTTTCTCCTTCATTTACACCCTTAAATTTCCCCTTGGGTTTCAAAATGCATTGTTATCCAAGGCAAATCAATGCTGACAAAACAGTATGATACCAAACAAGTGTCCTTCAGCAGCAGTTCATCATTGTTTCTTACCTGGCACCATTCCAATATGATGGTAAAAACAACTGAATCCCACTGCCTGAGGACTTTGTGTGCTTACATTTGGCCTTTCATCACAGAACTAGCAACTATTTCACAGAAGACCATTTTTGGGAAGGAGAAATGACAAAACGGTGTTAAAAAATTGAACAACGTTAATGATTTTTACTGTCATTCTTCCCCAAAACACTTTTTCAGCTAGAAGTTGCAAATTGTAAAAACTGAGTCTTTTAATGTTTTTAAAACTCCTATTGATTCAGCACATCTCAAAGATTAGACCTGAAGATATTTTGCTTTTTCCTGCTATTTTACTCCTTCTGTTTTTGATTGTCATAAACCATCAAAACATAAAATGGTTACATTTTGATATGTGCCTGAAAGGAAAGTTTCCCATACCAGCTTAAATATTTGCCTCATGCTAAATTGCCATGAATCAGTTCAGGTCATTCTAATCACATTTTTCCAGAGGTTGGGGGGGGGGGAATCTTATCAGGTACCAGGCCCAAAACCTGTCCTTTATATAATATTAATTTTGGTCAAGCCAAAAATTAAACTAGGTTTTGGGCAGTTTTTTGGTTTTCTGAGTGCTGTTTTAAATTAATAGATCGCATCCCCAGCAATATTTTCTGGCTAGGAAAATAAACTGCACAGGAGGATAGGAAGCAATATCCATGGGAAGTAGAAAAGATTACTTTCTCACCTCAAGGCTAGATGTGTATATATATTTCTACATGGCAACATCCCCCAAATATTTTTTACTTCAAGCTTGTGATATGGGAGAACGGGGCCATGTTATATCTAGACCATAAGAAAAGTTACACTGAATGATGAAATTCATTGCAGATTTTTTACCTGGAGCACTCCACACACAGATGATGAAAATGCAGAAAATGTAAATCAATGTTGATCTTAGCCCAAGAATATTGGTCAGAGAATAGTAACTGTCTGGGGCTGGATTAGAAGTGAACTGAAATCAAATGAGAGATTTCTTGCAGACTGCACTTTTGCAGAGCTTTACCTTTAGTCCAAGAAATATACCGTGTTCTTGAGAAGTAAAACGTTTCTCTTTCAGTCCCACAGGGGATTTTTTATATATATAAATTACTCTTAATTGCATATTTATTCTTGTATGGGACTGTAAGAAGGTATTCGTGACAGCCTGTAGTTGTACTTATATAGAAAATGTCACAATATAAAATGATTTTTACTTCACAAGTGAAGAATGAGTCAATAATTCATACATGGCATAACCACAGGCCAAATTCACAAGTGTTTCTACAAATACCAACTCAAATCTATCCATGACATACTCTGTACTGTATTCAAGATTTTCATTTTATAGCTCATACTCATATATATATATACATGTATATATATATATATACATATATATATATATAATTCCTTTATTCTTTCTTTTGTCCTCAAGATTCCAATGTCACTTTCTAAGACTCCATTTGCTCTGACTCATTCTTCCCAGTTCATGAAAAATTTCAGTAACTGAGAGAAGTCCATTTTCAAGATAAGCACGGGGGTCATTTTGAAATTCTACTCTAAGAAACACAAGAATAAGAGAGGGATGCAAGAAGCCAGAGCTGTATGACATAATTGATATTCCTGGTCCTACAAACAAAAGCATCATTATGAGCAATTATTATCAAACAACAGTCTTGACTGTCCTTGGTTGGGGTGTAGAACTGGAGAGTGCTAAACTTTTTTATTTTTTTTATTATTTACCTGAAATAAATTTTTTATTATTTACCTGAAATAAATTTTACAATGATGCCTAAAGAACATGATAGGTACTTTTCTTTGCTTAGTCATAAATCTAAACAAGTGATTCATAGCAGTGACAGTATTTTCCTCCAAGATGCAACTTTTACATCTTGGTACTCAAAAAGGACAAAAAAAGTGAATCATTTTTTCATAGCAACTGAATCAATTTAGTTTAGCTACATAATGAAAATATGAAAAAAAAAAGTACACTGAATTATCAATGAGGTATACTTGCACTAAACTATTCTCACCTTCAGTTACAACGATGGTTTCCATGCTATACTGCCAAGTTTTTTATTTTTTACAATGATCATTTGCTTTAGGAAGAAAGATGACTGTAGAAACACTATGTAATGACATCATCAGGCAAACTGGGAATATGTATAAAAAACATTAAAAACATGCAGACAGAATATTATTAGAAAAAAAAATGTTGAAAATCCCTGCAAAATCCACAGGAATTTTAAACTGCTTGTAATTTCTGTTCCTATATAAATCTTCACTAATGTGCTTAACAGTATATGTACTGAAAAGAGATGGAATTTAGAATGTCACTGAAGCTACATACCACAGAAACAGATTAGATGAAGTCATGTCAAACTTTATCATGTACAATGATATGAACAAATAGCCATACGCAGCAAGAATTATGGATATGCCTTATCATAAGGATAAAAATGGTACCAAGGAAGACTGAATAAAGGATTGAGGATAAACTAAACCAAAAGGAAAAAAGCATTCACATTAAAACTGCCTGAAAGTACAATCCTGAAATAGCTTTGCTCAACGTCCGTCTAGTGTTTCAAATTCAACAAAAACATAAAAGTTCCAATTCCATGCTTCTCCACAACCAGAAGTAAGATGTGGGATTGCTATCAGCTTTCTGGTACTTGCTTTGTATTTTTTAAATTTTTCCCCCTCATTTTATAGAATGCAGAGTGCAGCTATACATCTTTCAGATAACTAAGAGTGACTGTGAGCACTGGTGATTTTGGTATGCTAAAGTCTTTAAATAAACATTTTTTCAATAATAAAAATATCCAAAAGAATAAAAAACAACATATTAAAGGAACAAAAAGATAAAATAAGTCATGTTCAAATGATAAAAAGAGACGGCAATTTAAATGTAAAACCAAAACAAAGCAAGCCAGGTAATACTAAAATGAAACTTGTAAAACATATAAAAGCTAAAAATAAAGATGTTTTCAAACACAGAAGTGGGATGACTGAAGAGTCAGTGGGGCCAGTAAATTATCGGGATACAAAAGCAACACTAAAAAAGGTGAGACCACTACAGAAGAGATAAGTGAATCCTTTCATTAGCCTCCTTCCTATGGAGGTCAGGAAGGTTACCTTCTTCACAAGAGATGAGATGGAGAAGCTATTAAAAAAGTGTCAATAGAAGAGGTTTTAGCACAAATTAATAAATCAAGCAGTAACAATTGTCATGACTAAGCAATTTGTGCAAGAGCAAAAGAATTCCAGTATTAAGTTGCAAACTTCAACACAAAGAGTTACAAACTATGGTATATGAACTATTACTTAAATCAGGCATTGTGGCAAGAATAAAAAACTGAACTGAAGAGATCATGACTCCTTTCCCAAGAGTTGTATGACTGAGGGGACTACAGACTAGTAAAGTGGCTACCCTACCAGGAAAATAGGTAGGAATTATTACAGACAACAGGAGTAATTGATTCACAGTTAGAGGTGAAATATTTGGTAAAATTCTGGATTGCTTTTATATGAAGAAGTCCCACGGAATCTATCAGCTTACTTTGAAAAAGTTAATGAGCATTGATTAATTGATAGAACTCACTTGTATTTCAAGAAAGTCAAGAAAGCTTTCAGCAAGGTTACTTCACAAAGATTCTTGAAGGAACCATGCTTCCCCAATCTAAGGCAAAAGTCTCTCCCACAGACTAATAACTAAAAGATATTAAATCCAAGAGAATAAATGTTCAGTTGTTTGATGGAGGGGGTCTGTGCCAGAGATGCTGTTCCAGTACTGTATTTCTGTATTTCAGTAGTTGAGGCTTTGGTACCATTGTGCAGAAGTGTGTTCTTTCCTCCTCTCTTGCATCTGGGGCAAGAGATGTAGATGAGGGTTTTAAGACAACTTGTTCAAAAAAAAAAAAAAAACAAAAAACTGAACTAGTATGGATCCTATTTAGAGGACTATTTGCCCATTTCAAGCTACAGAATGAAGTCCATAAATGTCCTACCTCCTTGGCTACAACTCCAAGAGTCACAGCTTTAAAACTTTGATAGTTACCTGCCACTTTTTCTGGTATATAAGGTATTAGAGAAAATGTTGAAACAGGAAAGTATGCAATTTTAGAATGCATTACTATTTCACATGAATTCTTTTTGTGGACAGTTTTAGCCTGCTATAAATTGAGTCAGTACATTAGCATCATTGTGTATGTCCTCTAGGCAAACAAACAAACAAAAAACAACACCACCACATACACACACAGAAAAAAAGAAAAAAAAAAAAAACACTTGTAATTTCTTGGCCACTGAAAACAATTACTCATATATGCAAAAGTATTTCTGCTCTGTAACAAACTAAAAGTCAATTCAGAATTTAGAAATAAAATTGATTTGGATAATGTTGTTCAAAGTAGTAGAACATAATTTTTTTTGTTGTTAATGAAATATAATTTCCAAAGAACCTTTAAAATGTCTCTTTGACATGACAGCAAAGATCTTAACTGTGCTTAAATTATATAGTATGTTCTCTATGACAGACTGCAAATACGTATCCAAATCTTTTGCACTCAAGTGATCCCCAAAAGCTTGTACGTGTGAAGTGTGAGTGAATAACAATGGGATATTATTTCTAATGACATAATATTATTTCTGTTGTTTTAATGATATATTTTTCTGCTATAATTTTGAAGTTTCATTCTTGACTCATGTCGTTCTTTATTCCATCCCTCCACCCCCCTTTTTTCCCTATCAAATGGGTTATTTTTAGGTCATCTGTATCAATGTAAATTCATATCCCCACTCTGCACTCTCTTTTCTGTTGATTTTTTTTTATTATTATTATTTACTCAAACAAAAGCAACACAGCTTTGATATACATTGATCAAATAATTGATAAAAAGCTGCCACGGCTATTGATCAGTTAATTTACAGAATTTCCTATTGGAAATGTTCCATCTTAATTTAATGATAAATGCATCTCCTGGGATAATATACTGCATTGTTTTCAACCTTGTGTTTATTCTATTCAAAATGCAATTAGTATCAAGGTAACAAGCAGCAATGTCGAATCTCAAAGGCAAACACCCTGTAACATACAGATAAACGTACAGAAAATGACAGTCAATTTTTTTGGAAGCTGGGCAAAACCACCTCTTGCATTCTCCTGAAGAACAATTTTGAAAGACTAAGAAAAAATTATTCTTAGAAAGGGAGAGGAAACATTATGAAACTACTGGATTTAGATATGAGCCTTCCAATTGCCTTTGAAATATTCATTTTTTTAAGTAAAGAGAAGTAAAGAGAGAGAGTAAATTAGAAGACGTTTGGACTTAGCCATAGATAGTTAATTTTTGCAAAGCTACAAATGTATAACTTAAATAGTAATATGACACCTTGACAGAGAAAAATATCTATAGCATCTTCTTTTAATTCCTATAAGCCCTGCTATACTGAACTTAGCTAGAGGAATCAGCATGTAAAATACTGCTGTGAAAAAGATGATTATGATTCATAAAAATGAAATAGAACACAATAAGCTCAATAAAGCTCTTTTCAGAGTAACTTCAATCAATCTTATCAACAGAATTTGCCACCACTGAATAACTTTCATAAGTGTGATAATTTCTCTGTTATTCCCACACAGCAGAAAATGTAAGTGCAAGCTAAGAATGGTGATCCGACATAGTCAGAGTAAAGACAAAATGGATTTCATGCACAAGGAAGCATTTTCTGTAGAATCCCTCAGACCATAGGGAGGAAAAAAAAAAAAAGAAATCAAAATTATTAAAACAGATGTTTTGTGTATACAGAGACATCCTCAAAGCAAAAGTCAACAAATTAATCAGCTGTTTATTTTTTATCATGTCTTCACTCTATTCGTTAAGTGCCTTATTTCATATACACAACTCAAAGGGTAAATTAGGAATAGATAACCCTTTACACATGACTGATAATGTGTACCCTGAAACCATGCATTCAGAAATAATTGTATAATGGTAAGATTTTGCTCTGAGGAAACGAGAAGAAAACTGCAGTAATTGGCACTCAAGTCTAATTAAGTACCAAAGTAAGTAGAAACTTCAATGAAGGATTTTGTATCTTTCTTGACCAGGTTATTTTTTTGTTCATATTATCATATTTTCTGTATTCACCATTTTATTTACTAGAACTGTTTATTTGGCTCTGGGTTGTCAACGACAATAGTTAAAGAAAGAGTTTAAAAATTATCTCACTTATAATAGACTTATTGGAGTTGATAAGTCTACTGTATTCTCATACTTACTGTGTGAGATATTAACTGTGTACCCTAGTTAATATAAACCATACCACATAGTTGTGTACTTTGGGGGTAAGACTTTCTATTCTAGGTCAAAAGTCTGCGAATAATAATAAAGTTTGAGGTAAATTTAAGAAAAATGCCTCTTATATTGAACATTCCACTTGGTTGAAGCTCAGCTACATAACTTAGGACAGAATTTCATCTCACCTGCAAAACCCTGTCTTGTAGTTGTGCAAAGGATTAACACCTCTCTCGAGAGCAAAAGGAACAGGCCCCCATTAGCCTCATTTCAGTTCTCCCTTAATTTGTTTAGAGTATTTAAATTGCATTTAAAGTTTTAGACAAGCAAACCCTATGAAACCTTAGAGGTAAAAGTCTTCCAAAATACATCTACTACAACTCTGTTTGAGGAGGACAGAAATTTGCCATTTGAGTGGCTTCCACAGTGTTCAGCAATATCAAATATAGCATGTAACTTTCTAGTTCATCATATCTCATGATTTATATATAAAAGGGCATATTTTATTTTGGTAGCATGATATATATATATATATATATAGCATGGTAGCATGATATATATATATATATATAAATATATAAATAAATATATATATTATATATATATATTATATTAATATATAAATATATATATATATTTTTTTTTTTTCTTTTTTCCTCCTGTAAAAAGGAGGAAGGTGAAAAATGGATTACAGAACAGAATAAGTTTAGTAACTAGCAAAAGGATGCCTTGCCACCCTAGGTTAATTTCATGCTTATCTTTGTTATCTACTGCTTGCAGTTTTGCTTTAGCAAATGCATGTTTTATGTCTGCTTGGTATTTTTGTTG
This sequence comes from Anas platyrhynchos, assembly GCF_047663525.1. Lineage (NCBI taxonomy): Eukaryota > Metazoa > Chordata > Aves > Anseriformes > Anatidae > Anas > Anas platyrhynchos. The sequence continues at coordinate 32,111,280 of NC_092590.1, read as the reverse complement.
TGTAGATTCAAAGATTATCATATTTAGATGACCAAAGAAAGTGGAAAACAATACACTCATCTCTCCCAGACTGATAATTGAAAACAACACAAACAACAAAAGAACACCGTATCTTCATGGTTACAAATATTTTATGGGTCAGGAAGTATCTAACAATATAAAATATTACTAGGCAGCCTATTTTCTATGGTAAAAACCCTACCAAACATACAATATAGTTTGCAAAAAAGATTATCTTGACCTCTGCAATATCAATTTTGTATATTTGAGCAATACCTGACATTAGTATGGTACCACACAGAACAGCTTTGAAAGCTAAACTAAACACAATATTTCTAATCACGTCATGAATCCAGGAGAATTAAAGTGAGGATTACCCAAAAAGTGATTTATTTATTTTTATTTTTTTTTACGGATACTTGCTGTAGCCCAATATGGGGTAGCAAATAAAGAACAGATAATTAACCTCTTAACCTTTTATAATCAATAAAACAGAATGCATGAAGATGATATAAAATCTTCAATTTAAATAAAATGTGACTTGATCCAAACACACTGTAGTATGAAGGAATTGTAGAATTCCAATAGAAATACTCAAATATGTGTAATATACCATATGTGAATGCCTCCAGCCCTGGCTATAGATCATCATAGCTTCTATTCTTTTTGTTGTTGCTGTTACAATTTCTTATTTTTTTTCTGAACTCAATATATTTATTCTTAACGTTAAAGAATTTCAGTGAATTTAAGAAAGCAGAAGAAAAAATAGCCTTCTGCCACTGTCATGCTAGTACAACAAAATTACAAAAGATTTCAGACTTCTGAGAGATGCCTTCCAATAAATCCCAGACATAAGTGAGACCATGCAAACCTCAAAGTTACATCACAATGAAAATACCTATTTTTAGAAAATACCAATATTATCTGCACTAATAAGCACTAATGGGAAGAAGTTTAATCACATCTTGAAAATGAGAGAAAACTGACAGAATGGGACTGCAAGAAAAACAACAGACAAGTTTAAAAATAGAAGACCATAGCCAGTCTGAAAGATGTTTCTGTAAACGTATTGTAGCTACTGCTGTCACAAAGAAAAGGACATAGTTGTAGTGGGGCAAGACTGCAAATAAAGCTTTACAGAACTATTAAAGTGAGTATTTTGTACCATGAGGATTCGTATCTTGTAATTGAGTCAGTGTATCATTACTGACAGCTATAACTTTTCTAAAAGGAAGGACCAAATATTTGTCTGCTGGGCTGTATCATAAGATGCCACAAAAATTGATTCAACGTCAATTTTTGTTAAGATCTGAGATTGTCTTGATTCAGATTGGTGCCTTAATGGGAAAGATAGTTGTAAATTAGTGCTAATATATCCTCCACAATCTGTATTTTAGGAGTTCCTACATAGTACATATCATCATGTTAATGTAAATCGTAATACCTAATAAATGTTTTTAATGAGAGTATAGTCAGAAACTGTGCATAACCTCTAGCAACTTGGAAGAAGTTATGAAGAAGTTCAGACTGCCTACCTTCTAACTGATCAACAGTAAACAAAATAACACAAAGTAAATTCCAAGTTATTCATGTCAAAAATTTATAAAGAGTGCAATCCCCACGTGTTCCTTTCCGGAACATATTAAAAAGTTTGGAATAAAGTTATGATCATATGCACATTTAAATATTTACATTTAGTTTTTTAATTACAAGACACCGTTAAGACCAATCAATTGGCATTCAGCATGCCCTGCATTTGTATTCAGAAGTTTGAATTACTTCACTTATCTGCTGTCCTATTTGCTGTTCTCCAACACTGGAAAACTCCCTCGGGCTTAGCATGAAACACCTCCAGTAGATTTTTTGTACACAGGATAGCTTTTAAGCAAGACACTACCACAATGCTCAGTTCAGAGATTCACACAGTGTGATTTCTATAACAAATTGCAGATATTGGGTCCCCAAATTATAACTTTTCCTGTTCCACTAACTAACAATAGTTTCTAGCATTGCATGAATTCTTTTCAGTTTTCACTGGAGAAAACTGTCAAGAGGTGGCAATGTGCTCTTCATGCTTCTCACTATCCCTTAAGCATATGTTTCAGTTTATTTCTAACTTAACTTTAGCCTTTCAACTCACTGGTCACTTTGCAGTCTAATACATTATTTATCTATTTACTTATTTATTTATTTTAACAACAAGATATCTCTCCTTTTTGAGCTACTGTGAAAAACAGCTGGTGGAAATAGCACCCTCACATTAGGAGTCCCAGCCCCGTAAGATGTCAGGAATTACTAACTGAAATACACAATGGGAGAAAAGGTTTACAAGGATATGTGCTAGCAGTCTTCCCACATTGTTACCCTACCTCAAACTGATCCATCCTTTAGCCGTTTTCTTTCAAAATATTTATTATTACTTTCTTGGCCAAATTCATGGGTTTGGCAACAGAGATATCACTGTCATTTAAAATGACCAATAGTAACAACTGCAACTTCAACCCATAGCCCAGTTAAATGCAGGAAGAATGACTAGTTTGCTAAGACTTGGAAGCACTAGGGAAGCCAGAGAATACCTCAGATAGTTAAGGCCGGTATCATGCTACCTTGAAACTGATATATATTTTTCAGAAGAGGAGAACTAGGAATAAATAGGCTGTTTCAGTTCTAGGAATTTCCAATTCTACTTTAGTGGAAAAAAAAAAAGTCAACCGTAAAGTAAAAATGCAGTAATTATATCCTTGGGATATATAATAATATATTAAATATAAAATTCTAACAAAAAGAAATTATGAGATTTTCATATGGATACAGGCTACACTTGTCATTATAGAACACTGCTATCCACTGAGATCCTTTTAGCTTACAGAGTGAAATAATCACATAAATTTACTTGTATTGATACATCTAGGTCATCATCTTACACAGGTCCTATTACATGAGATTGGAAGAATTGTTATTTATCTGATAGCACAGTTATTTTTATTTGCTCTATGGTACTTCTAATTGGGATTACTTCTTCTTATTACATTCTCTGTAATAATTTGTTCTGTTTTAAAGCCAAATGGTTTCCTGCATCTCATTAATAAATTAAGCTCTTTATTTCTATCCTAGAGGTCTGCAGTAAAATACACGCTTAATACAAAAGCGTAATTCCTTATTTATTTTTGCTTAATCATTTCTCTTCGTTATGTTGCAATGAGGGATTACAATTATGCTACATTAAGATGACACTTTTATTTTAAAAATAACATTGATCTATGTTTCACTTGATCTTGATTAACTTCCATCTAACAGGTATAATTTTCTGTTTACACAACCTATTAAATTTTCTGTGTAACTCTCCTTTATATTAATTAAGAGAAATGTAGATTAATAAAAATAATATTTTAACTAAGTAATAAGATAATTAACTATTTCAAGTGACCAAAAAGGAAAATTTCTCAGAATATTCATTTAAGTAAGTTTAGTAACAAAATACGGCATATAAACTCATTTTCAGTGGCCAAGATGGAAACTAGAACTTTTTGTTTATGTATCTTTTATAATTTTGAGGCTGTTTCTGTCACATAGTGAGCAGGAGTAGACACTCTTCAGAGAGGTAAATTAAAAAATAGGTAAATCATATTCTCTGCAAAGTCCATTAAAAACATTTTAGTTCCTTGTTTGCATTGCCTGTCCAAAAAGTACATAGTTCAATTGAATCTCCAGTAGGGTATAAAACAGACAGCAAAAGAAAAAAGTTAATGATATCAAGGTTTCAGAAGTTCAACAGCAGGTATATTATTTGATAGTTACTTGTCTGCCATCTAATTCCTAAACCCAAGTGATGCTTGATTTCAGAAGCAGTAAGCAAAGAGCACATGTTAAATATTTTCTTGTTTTCTGTCTTCCAGTATTTCATTCTTGTTTTCAGTAAGGAAGTCCACCTCAAATCTTGTAGTTGAAAAACAGCAATTACAAATTCCTTTGTAAGGTCTGGAAATGAAGATCATGTAAGAAGAGATACAATAAGCCCTGTCTATGCTCTAAGTCAAACAGAAATTAACTAGTTTGTCTAGAAGTCAGATAGCTGCACTGGCACAAAATTGTATTTGAAGTAATAAATCCTGCTTAGAGCCATAGTGCAGCACAACAGGAAACTGGACCAAAAAAAAAAAAAAGACTGGAATTCTTTGTATGTTTAGCATGTCTGGGGTCTGGATCTCCAAAATCATTTATCTGAATTGTGCTGTGTACTTAGTTCCTACTGAGGGTATGGATTTGTTTCTCATAAATGCTACCAAACTAACAAGTAGGCGGCCATCTGAATATGTTAAAATCTCAGCCAGAGGACTCTGACAGTCTCTGATGGAAAGGTCAGTTTTCAAATGAGAGATTTTTTTTTTTCCTTTATAAGCAGTAGCCCATAATGAATGATCAAATTGTACTTCACAATTGTAGCTCAACTAGAACATGGAAATTAATTGTGCCAATCAGTCAGCAAGCAGTAACCTGTCACAAGTGCCTAGACATATTAACTATGAAATGAGTCAAAAGAATAAATATTCAGTAGGAAAAACTGAGCGCATTGCATGTAGTTGTGTCTGCTTCCAGTAACATTCAGAGCACAGCTGTATTTGCTGTGTCAAACAGAGATGCAAGTCTAAAGCCAAAGTGGGATTAATTTAGCAAGGGTTGTAGGATCACCACAGACTGATCCCAGCATAACAAATTAGATGAAGCCTTCAGTTCCTCCTGCATGCTCGCCAAAATTGTTCTACAGTAGGCTGTGCCTGGAAAGACAGCTCTGAAAGCATGTTATCTGGGCAACCTCTTACAATTAAACCATGGATTAATCTGCTTGTTAATGTTTGTCATTGTGGACAGATACTTTAAAAATCCCAGATACATTACTGCTGCCCACTGTGACCATCTGCAACAATCAACTCCTTGGAATAAATTTGAAAGTAGCACTTCATTTTGAGTTGACTATAGATAATACAGCTGCTACTGCAGCAGCCTTTAAAAATTTGAAAATTTAGAGGAGATAATTAAAGCAAAGTAAGTTTTTTTTTTCCTTTTTTTTTTTTTTTTTTTTCCTGTGATTTCTACCAAGAGCTAGGATGATGCTGGAAATCAGTGGCTTGAAAAGACTGTACTTTTTATGCATATTATTACATATTATGTGTAAAGTATGTATACATGATATTATTTTTGTCTTAAGGATATTCTAGAAAAGTAACTCCTTTCAGATAAGCCCTGAATTCTCTATTTCTGTTAATGAAGCAGCTCAGCATACATCCACCCTTGCTGGTAGAGGAATGGGTCGGGAGGGTGGGGCAGGGAAGAACCACCAGGACTATATTCATAGCAACTGAACATCATGGATGCAAAGCATGAAATCAGTGGAGGAATAAATACTTCTTGAAAAAGGAGTGGTGAAAGAGAACACAAACCATGGCCCACTTGGGTAGACAGGCAGAGGTTAAAGGGAAACTACTCAAAATTGCTCAAGAAAATATCAGGACTCAGTTCTGAAGGACAAATATCCCTAAATATAAAAAAGTTTGTTTAGGACAGGTCTCAGTAACAGTAAGTGAGATAAACTCAAGCTAAAAATAATTAGTCTAGTTATATGCTGATTATTTAACCCTTTTTTTTCTGCTCATAATCTGGTTTCCAGCCTCTTAATCAAAAAAATTATCTTGCTTTATTGGGTTGTGCATTTTTGGGGAACTCGGACCCATGGACTAAACTTCTACAAATGATGTACATTCCAAATCTAGAAGAACTTAGACAAAGCCTTACCTACTAGGCTGACTGAAGAGGTGTACTGATTTACATAGCGAGGTTTTGGTAGTGGATGGTTGCAGGGGTGGCCTCCTTGAGAAGAATCCAGAAGCTGCCCCATGTTAGATAAGGGCCAGCTCCAGCTGGCTCCAAAAGGGACCCACCGCTGCACAGAACCAAGCCGAAAAGTGACACAGGTTGGGCCTCTGTGAAAGCAGATTTAAGAAAGCGGGGAAAAAAATCTGCTGCTCAACAGCAGCTGGGAGAGAGGAGTTAGAAGCAGCCCTGCAGCCCCCCGCAAACAAGGTAAGTGCAGCAGGAGGGCAGGAGGTGCTCCAGGCATGCAGCAGCAGTTCTCCTGCGGCCTGTGGAGAGGCCACTGGTGGAGCAGGCTGTCCCCCTGCAGCCCATGGGTCCCACATGGAGCAGATCTCCACGCTGCAGCCCCCCCATGGGTGGAGGAGCCCCCGGTGGAGCAGGTGGATGTGGCCTGGAGGAGGCTGTGGCCCATGCAGAGCCCCCTCAGGAGCAGGCCCTGGGTCAGAGCTGCAACCTGTGGAGAGGAGCCCACACAGGAGCAGAGGGTCTGGAGAAAGCTGCCACCCACCCGTGGGGGACCTGTGCTGGAACAGTTTGCTCCTGGGGGATGGACCCCATGGTACAGAGCCATGTGGGAGCAGTTCTTGAAGAGCTGCTGCCTGTGGGCAGCCCTCACAGTCTCAGTTCGGGAAGGATGGTATCCCGTGGGAGGGACCCCACGTGGAACAGAGGCAGAGAGTGACCGTGAAGGAGCAGCAGAGATGAAGTGTTAGGGAATGACCGCAGCCCCCATTCCTGGTTCCCCTGCGCTGCTCAGGGGAAGAAGTTGAGGTGAAGCGGGTGGGTGGGGGAAAGGTGTTTTTAGTTTGTTTGTGGTTTCTCACTGCTCTAGCTTATTAGAAATAGGTTAAATATATAAATATATGAATCTACCTATGCTGAGTCTGTTTTTCCTGCGATGATAAGGGCAGGGAGATCACTCAGCAGTTATCTCAGCCCTTTCCCTTTGAGTGGGGGTAAGGGGGGGAGTGAGAGAATGGTTGTGATGGAGCTCAGCTGCCCACTTCAGTAAACACCCCCCCCCCCCCAAAAAAAAATCTAAAAAAAAAGTAGTGCAAATGGTATAAGCAAGAAGAAGAAATTTGTCTTGACAAATTTGGATTATTGGACTATGCAAGGTCAGAGTCATCTCCCTAGCTAGGAAATGTCTTTTACCAGAGGGGAAACAAGACATAAAATGCTTGTACAAAAAGCCAACAGCAAAATAAATAAATAAATAAATAGCAAGGTGCAGTATGAGTTATTAAATGAAAAAAATGGAGTTTGGACTAAGAATTAGGTTGACTTGAATGTTACATGACATTATAGAATATCAGGGGAAAAAAAATAGTTTTTTTTATCACAGAAGTATATTTCGTTTCCCAAGCATGGTTTCTTTCCTTTCATTTTATAATAATAATAATTAGAATTATAATTATTATTGTTATTTAATTATTATTATTGTTATTTTATTATTATTATTATTATTATTATTATTATTATTATTATTATTATTGCCCAGCATATGCTCAATTTGAGAACATTCTGGCCATATTCAAGTCAGTGGAAAATTTGAAATCATCTTCAGCAGAACCAAGATGAAAAACTGAGTGCAGTCCCATTGATTTCAGCAAGACCACTAATTATCTGAAGCTATGTGCGAGCATGAATTTTCAAAGGAGCAGGGCCTTTGAACAATTTGTTTGTGTGTATTTACCAGTTAAGAAAACAACAACATTTTGAAGTGGGCTGCAACACTGACAGGTGTTTGGAATGGAATTAAGTGCACTATTTCATTTTGCTGAACCTCACATATGTGCAATTTAACTGAAATGAGCCTTCTGGCTCAGCGGGTATCAGTCCCCCACTGTGAGGCAAGTTAGATAACTAAAAGCAATTGCAGCACCCTGAAGTGGAGCTCAAGAGTGATCTGGGCTTGGTCTCTGTAACCAGGAGCTTGGATGTGCAGGCAGCCATCTCTCAAGCTGAGGCTCTTAAGCTTTCCAGACAGTTTCCAGGGTACTCATCTTTATGGAGTGGAAAGAACTCCAGACACAGAAATTTCAGATTTTTTCCCTGCAGTGTGGGATTTCTTGAAAAGCTCAGGATCTTTCCAGCTTACACCTAATTGCCTCTTCTGCACTGCTTCTGAAGTCAAAGGCAGCACAAAGGGAGCCCAAAGCCAAAACAGCACAAGTTTTGACATTCAGAATTGAAACTAGTTTTAACATTGCCAAGATACTTCTTTGGAAATTTTCTATCAGATTCACACAAGCAAGTTTCATTTCTCAAACATATTGAATTAAAATGGAGAATAAAAATTAAAAAAAAAAAAGAACTAACAGAGGTTATCACCTAGGCAATAGAAGAATACAACAACTAAATGTATTCTGAGAATAAAATCTACTCTTGTTCACATTTAAGTCACAGAAAACACTTTTTTTTCCTCATCCTCTTAAATGATCATTACTATCTTAAATGTTTTAGATGCTGTCCCTCTCCTTCCCCTCCCCCCCCGTGTTTTTTTTTTCTTTTTGTGCATTGTCATCACAGGCTGAGATGTAGAAACGTTCTTAGGAAGCATTTGCTTGTGTTATTGTTTTGTTGTAGATGTTTCTCTTTTTTAGGTGAGGAGTATGAGAACTACAGGAAAAAGTACTTCACAGTCTGTTCTTTGTACCGCTCCCATAAAAAAAAAAAAAAAAAAAAAGTTGAAATACATTTACATCTAGCATGTTACTTATACATTTACAGCCATTGCCTTGTTTAGTCAAGCTTCACATTTCAGAATATAGTTATTTATAATATACCATCAAATAAACTCTGCATGTAAAACACATCTTTACAAAATATATTGCAATATAATTTATCCTTTCAACGTTTGGCTGCCAAAAGGGCAGTTTAGTCCAATATATGTAAAAATTCTCGAGTCTCCCATTTGTAATTATTTCTTCAGAATTTATATAAATTGGGGTTTTATCATTTCCAAATATAGCATTTTGTAATTATATTAACTGTTCAATTTATTTTAAGTGTGTTGCTTTTTTTTTTCTTTCCCTCACCTGTGCAACAGGACATTTGAAGGACTGACTAATAATAAACAAGAAAATTCATGAGAACAGCATATTTTAAATGAGTTTTGCAAAACAGTTATGATAAATGAATCTCATATTTAAAGTGATGAACACCTGAGACACAATTTGGATCCTAAGATATATTCAGCTATCCAGCAAACATGAACTGTATTTCGTTATTTATATCATTGATCAAAACAACCAAAATTTCACACATCAGGAGAAAACACACTGAATGAACTGTTTATGAACAACCTACACATTACCATTTAATAATTAAGAACACTGAAAAATAGCCTTCTTTGGGAAACTTTTTTATATTTTTGCTTCCTTGTAAGAAAGCTATTTCTTATACTACACTATTTCTGATACTACACATATTGACATAGATGATTCTCATGACAAGAACCAAAAAGTGAGCCTGTTCATCACAGCAACTACATCTACAATCCAGTGTGAAATTCAAGCTTGCAGTATGGAAGTGGTTTGCAATTAGCCCTGCAAATGAACTTGGCATGCAAGACCATATAAGCAGGTATAAATTGGAATATGCTTTAGTTCACCATTCACTCTGACTGGGAACCTGCCTGGAACATCCACTTTGTTTTGTGCCTGAACTTTTCCTCTTTCAGAAATCCAAGGATGAGAAGAATCCTGGGTACCAGGCTAAGGTAAGGTCAGACAAAACCAGGGCTAGGAAGTGCTAAGGTTCTCTACGTTCCGCCAGCTAAAAATACATGCTTTGGAAGAACTGAGTTAAGGTTGTCTGGTGGTCTACATTATTGTTAGCCAAACTATCCAGCTCACAGCAAAGCAACATCAAAATTGTATCCAGCGCCTCAGTTTTCAGAGCTCCAGAATTCATCTCAAGTCTTTTCTTGATCAGATAATCAAAGCAGTCTATGATTACTAAATAACTAGAAATCTCTTTCTTCAAGAAAGCTGGGAGCATCAGTTGAAATACACGGTTGCCTTGGTCTTACACTTTTCCTGAGTTATGCAGTTTTAACAACTCCTAAAGACACACAAGAGATAGGTGGACTTCTGCTCTATAAAGTATCATTGAACGTTTCAGACTACTAGAGCCTCAGAAATTCAGACTGCAGTCTTCACTGAAGACTAGAGTCTCTTCTAAACTTTGCATGCTATTCTTTTGCCTTTGCACCTGGATATTCTTACAGTGAAAAACAAAAAACAAAAAACAAACAAACAAAAAAAACCTATATAAGTAGATAAATAGGAAAGGAACATCAGATAATTTACTTTAAAATCTATAACCAGGATTTTATCCCATTAGAAGAGAGAGAATTGGTTCACTAGAGAGAAGACATGCACTTTGTTATTCAGTGAAGTCAAGCATGAGAGAAATAAATAACCTCCCCCAGAATACGAGGAGTGCTCTGTCTTTTCATGAAAACATATCTGCTATACATAAATATACACAGATATTTATGTACTAACAATGTTCAGGGCAAGGGGGAGTGTGACAAGAATACACAGGTTCTGAACATCTGAAAAATCCAGATAACTGCACTGAGGTTATGAGAAAGTATTGAAGAATAACTGAACTATCAATATGCAAGCTAGAGTGGGCACTGGAAACTGCAATTGCATTAACATAATCTGTCACATTACTGTGGCTACTTTTTCCCTTTAGCTAAAGAAGGTTGTTTCTACAATATCTTAAAATATAAACTATAGATGATTGTTTTCACAGGTTAATTTCTTGGGGGTATAATTGGCAAAACTACAGAAATATTTTTGGGGAGTATGTGCACACGATGTATTTCAACATACATTAGTGATGTGTATATACTCCTTTTATATTCATTCAGCAAGTATTATGCATTACTCATATATATATTACACAAATACTGCCTAACAAATACAAACCAAATATTCACAGATGATCCAAGATCTACAGTGTATTCAAGAAATATATTCAAGCAATTGAAGTGTTTCCCTTATTGTCCCTTTCTTGGAAGCTGCATCTTTGAGGAAAGATTTGGAAAATATATATATATCTTTTTGTTACGAACAGAAGCAGAAGTTAAAATCTCTAGCTAGCTTTCTGAGAAGAGCTGAGTAAAAGAGTTAGAAAGTAGTACTGTGTGTTGTCAGTACTAAAGTCACCAAATTTTTTATTTTTTTTTTTCCCAAAAATAAGTACATGTTTTTTGCTAGTAGCTCCAAATACTATACTCATAGTTCATGATTCACTTCACTGGCCAAATGGATTTTTTGACAGCTCACAGAACTCTGTAGCTGTCAAGGTAAGTACCAGCAGGGAACCTGGAGCACAGCACAGAGTAAAAGAAGGTTTTTGTACATTAGGAAACAAGAGACCTTTACAAATGAACCTAATTACTTTATACTCTGCAAAGAATAACTAAATGATCTGGAAAATGAGAAATCTTTGAAAATATTAAGTTTTACCAGTACTATGCAATAGAATGCACGTTGAATTTAACACCACATGACTTACTAGCTTCATTAGCACAATCCTTAAGAAACATTCATTACCAAATGTTTGTTTCCTTTTAACTCATTAAAATGTTCATAAAAAACAGCAATTCTGAGGAAAAATCCAAGACAGTTTTTTTCTGAATGATTTTGAATTTCATTAATGATAGTTATTTTTATTTTTTCCTTCCAGATCTTCAGTGTGAAACAGTGATAAAAACCTATGCATTTAAATGTTTACAAAAATACAGTCCCCTATTTACTTTTGAAATTCATTGATAGGTTCTATAGCTTCTTTCCTGCCTCCAAGGAATTCTCAGTATACCATTAACTTGTTTCGAGTTTCTATCAGTAACCTGTGTTGAGAGCCATTCTCCATGCTCAGGCTTACACAGCCAAGTTTGTATAACAGGATCCCCAGGAATCTTAAATTGTTTAAAATTTTTTTCTCCACAAAATCACACTCATATGCTATGTGATTACCAACTCCAATATTTCAATGTTTCTCAAAGGCCAAGTTAAAAGTCATTCTGGTGTCATTGAAGGAGGTCTTAGTGAATATGAATGGATTTTGGTTTAGTTCAAAAGTACCAGTAGTTAATAATGGGATAATAGGCAACAGGAAATAAAAATAAAAAACCTCAGTACTGGTTTAATGTTTGATTGCTAATACTTGAAAGGGGATGGATGATCTGCAGAACAGAAGTTAAAATCTCTAGCTAACTTTCTGAGAAGAAAGAGCCGAGTAAAAAAGTTAGAAAGTAGTACTGTGTGTTGCCAGTACTAAAGTCACCGAAAGGTGGTAAACAACGTAAGCAAAGATAATACCTCCTGGAGACTATCAAAACACATATAGAGAACATGATATATTATGCAACTATGTCTGGGTAATGTGCAGATTTTAGAGCTGTGGTGGCAGCAAGCACTTTCATTTAGGAAATGTACAATCTCTAACTAACTGTATTTAGACTAGCCATTTTATAATTGTTTAAAGTACCTGTTTTCAAACACAAAAGACGTACTCAGTATCACATTACACTCACATGCAACAGCTTCAAGATTAAGCAATCGCATACTAGGAAGCCGGTATCTTTGAAAAGATATACAAATAAGAGAATAAATGTTTACACTGGTCATGGCACAGGTAACAAATGCTTTATCATTGTAACCCCAAACTGAATTTTACTGACATCACCTGATTCTCAACTGATGTAAAGAACTTCTAGAAGCAGTTACAACCATAATAAATATCAGAATCTTTGGCTTTCAGGTCTTGAAGGTCTCTGATAATTTCTGAGGGGAAAGACCAGTTATGGGATTTGAGTATATTTTTCTTCTTATACAAAAGAGCCAAAAATTAAGTAAACTAAGCTCAGGATTCTTAGCTCAGCTAGAATTTTGAAATTAAACTTGGCTCATGATGAGAGCAAACTATCAGAATAATATTGGATTAGCACCCTTCTGAAATCTTATGTGGCCCAATAGTTCTTTCAGACCTTAATTTTCTGGGGGGGGTGGGGAGGAGGGTGAAATAGTTTTTCTGTTTGTTTTTAAAGAAGAGAAATGAAAGGGAAGATATATTTGATGTTACTTTCTGATGTTTTTAACTCAAGCCAAACTGATTTTATTGCAAGAAAAAAAATGCAATATATTGAAAATAGAACAATTATTAAAGTTGTTTATCTGTATCAGAGACTGTTAGGTTTTGTATCTGCCAGGAAGTGTCTAGCACCAAGTGAGAAAAAAAATATAAATGAAAGCTTAATTTGAAAAAAAACTTGAAGTAAATTCAAAAACAACTGTTATAAATAGCAGTACCATTATACTATGAAGTTCTTAGCTTACATCAGTTAAAATGTGAGCTGTTAAAACTTGTTCCCTATCAGTAAATATGAACTAACTTTATGCACATTTACAAAAATAAAAATGAATAAAAACCATGAACCATCCCACACAGTGTACAAGCTGAATTTCTCTACGCTCTAACATCAAATTCAGAAAAATCTGAATTTTATTTTTAATTTTAATTTAATTTCTGTTGAAGAAGCAGAGCAGTCCTAGAACTGCAGTAGCACATGTGGTCCTCCCTGGATGCTTAGTCCTGTGAATCAAGAGCTAGGTTGAGCACTCAAAGAACATGCCTTCTGCCTATTTTCTTTCATCAGCATGTTATAGGAGAAGGACTGTGCTTGGTATTGCTTTCTCCTGACCTAGAAAATTTTCACAACTGAGTATCTTGAAATATCTTTTATTCGGAGAACTAATGATTCTAAAAGTTTGCTCATGTCTGGTTTTGTTTTAAAGTCTGTGTTCAAAACTTGTTCTGATCCTTGTAATGAGATTTCACTTGTTACAAGCATTTTAATATGTACGGATGACTGAGAGAGCAAATGGATGTTATGAGAATGTTTTTTATCATAGGGATTAATAGAGATAACAGATTATACCACCAACTACTGCTGTACTGGATCTGATGTCTTGGTTGTGTGAATAAAATAATAATATCTGATGTTTGAGTGTACAACAGAACAGCATATATATATAGCTCCTAAATAATCCATATTTTTACTGTAAAAAATAAAAATTTTTTAGATGGAAACTAAAAATATCAAAAGTAATATAGTGGTTTATGAGATTATGTTTCCGGTAAAAGAGAATGGAAAGGCCAAAGTACTGCTATAAAATGGGCATTAGCTACAGCACTTTATGAAGATTATACTTGTTCTATGATTTTCTGAAAACCAGGTATTGTAACTTTAATAACCAATATCAGCAGCCATGCATACAAAGAGGAGGGGAAAAAAAGATCATATCTTTTCCTTTGTGCCAGTACAGAAATTAGCAATGTTACCTTTTGTACAGACAAATATATCACAGCCAAAGAGGAAAAAATGTCTTTAATGGGTTGTTTCCTTTCTTTTAAATGGAAAGGAGGAGGCAGAAAGGGGTGCAGAACGTATTAAGTAGTTTTTGAATCCTTCAGGCAAACAAGCATAACACAGCCCTATCAGTATGGCATGACAACAATTTGCATAAGCTTTTATAAAAGATTTTCCATCTCTGAAGCTTGTGACAGAACATGGAAGAGATTATCTTTTAAAAAATACTTAAAAAAAATATGTTTTTGAAAGAGTAAATTTTGCATTTCCTTTTTCTTTTCCCAGCTGCATATAACTTTACTAAGCAGCACACAATTGCTCAGGAACAACATAAACAAGGAAGCAATCATGGAATCAGAGGACAACCAACCTGTACAAAATGTGAATAGTCACATCAGTCACTAGTCGTAGAGCTGATGAGAAAGTTGCGCCAGGGGAGTTTTAGGTTAGATGTTAGGAAGAATTTCTTTACTGAAAGGGTTGTTAGACATTGGAACAGGCTGCCCAGGGAGGTGGTTGAGTCACCATCCCTGGAAGTCTTCAAAAGACGTTTAGATGTAGAACTTAGGGATATGGTTTAGTGGGGACTGTTAGTGTTAGGTCAGAGGTTGGACTCGATGATCTTGAGGTCTCTTCCAACCTTGAGATTCTGTGATTCTGTGATTCTGTGATTCTGTGAAATCCCTGTCTACTGGAAGTCTTTTCAGCAAGTATTTTTCTTTTTTTGTTGTTGTTTGTTTTTGTGTCTCCCATGAAGACAACATATGGCTGACACAGTGTAAAGCAATACACCTTTAGAAAAACCCATAGCAACCTTTTTGGTATGTTATTTTCCCTCTTGCTATGCAGTTGGCTGCAAAGAAGTATATTAAATTGAACTTCACTTTATTTACTTCATTTATTTTCAAACTCAAATCCATTACATTTTCTGGCATCATAATTAAAAGGATGTTGGGGGAAAGTGTTGCATTTGTGGAAAAAATAAGTGACCAACATTGTTTTTATATGCAAACATTAAATCAGTCAGGATGTATTAGCTAGTAATAAATTATGACTTATTATTATAATTTTTAAGTTACGTGATGATAATACTAAGATGAACACTGCAGCACCATGTAATAAAGAATAAAAGCTATAAGGAAGATCAGAACATATACTACCCTGTGGCAGCCACAAGCTGCTTTATTAACACATCTAAACATAAGACATGATTATTATATTATCCAGTGAGTTACTTTGCTAACAAACAGGTCCTGAGTGACATAATGTATTTCAAAGTTGTAGAGACAATGAAGCATACATTTCTACAGAAACTGGAAAAGATTTTTTTGGGGACACAGGCCAGTTCCCTGTTATTCACCATTTAACAACTTCAGCTTAAAATTAATAACTATTTTACACGTAATATTGTTTTATCATTGATCATAACATCTATTTTTAAAGTGTGAAGGGTACTTAAATGATAAAAACAACCTTTAAAAGTAAACAGAAAAAAAATAAACATTCAAACGCCTTGTCTCTGAATAGAAATGCAACAAGAATCTTCAAAACAATTAGAAAAAATTGTTGATTTTTTTTTTTTTAACACAAATAAGTATCTGGACTTCCCCTTTTAAAGCACTGTGTTGAAATGAAATACAAGATGAATATGTATTTTACTGTTAGAATTTTATTTCTTTCTGAGTAAAGATATTTCTTTATATTCTGTAAGCACGGTTTGTTTTTTTGTTTTTGCTTTTCTTCTTCTGTGACTGAAGTTTTGAGACGGTGAAAAATTAAACACTGGGAATTTATCCCATTGCACATTTTGAAGATTGATGAAACTCTATCCACCTTGAATGACATACTGAATACATGGAACTGCAGATGTGGGAGCTATGAAGTGAAACAGAAAAGTTATTTGTGATTTATAAGCTCAGGAAGGCTTTACATCAAAACAGCAGGAAGGGGTCTCATACGGTCTAGAATGAATCCTGCTTCTTAGCAAAGAGGAAAATACCCTTAAGAACTAAAGTTGATTTAAAGGATGTAATCTTCCTGCAGGTAAAAACACCCCCCTATTGCTACTTATTCTAAATGAGGTCCTCAGTTTTGTTCCTTGCACCAAGCATTTCTTGGCTTCTGATGGATTTATTGCTTTGCAGCCTGCTTTCAACAAATGCTTCCCTTCCTCAACAGATGAGATCAGTGGCCTTAGACTTAAAGGTGAAGTATTCCATAATGTTGAAATCCATATGTTATATGCTGGTAAATTACAATAAGTACAGCCTGTCATGAACTGAGCCACAATTACTTGTGATTAGGCAGTTCCCCAAAAAGTTGTCCTCAACTTAAAGAGAAATTCGTTCATTACTCTATCTATATACATGTACACTCATACATCTGTATCTGTTTACATGTCTTCTCCATTTCATCATACATCACTAAACACAGGTGACTTTGAAACATGTGCATAATGATATCCCATGAAGGGATGTGAGACAACATTACAGCAACACCACACTGACTAGTACAAAAGTCTTCACAAAACTAAACTGGGAAACGTATGCTTTGCTCTCCTTTCCCTCCCTCACACAGAGGCTTAACATGACCTGTTGCATGTTATTTAGGCTCATGAGTGATGGAGGAAGAGAAGTTCTGGAAATGGGAAAGGGAAACCATGTTAAGCCAAGGGAAAACATGTTCTGGGCTTTTTCCTGGTAGTGAATGGCAGGCTCTTGTGATCGCATTAGACCTATATGTTATTTAAAATAATAGCATCTTAATAATTCAAGAGAGTATGAGGATCAGTATGTGTGAAGTGATCAAAAATACACAGGTATAATTCCAGGAGCCTTCTGTTGCATGACTGGACTTACTGCAGAGGATTTGGGACATGTCTTAACAGTTGGAAAACATCTAGAATGAATGAACCGTGGGAAGATTTTCACACTGCATTGAATCTGACAAAGGCCTGTCCCACCCACAGCAAGTAGCAAGTGGGACAACATCAGAGCAGAGAGACAAAGACTGAGGACAGAGGAACCCCCTTTGCTTCACCTGTCTGAAGTTATCCTGTACTTATTACAACAATAGTATTTTCTGTAAAATCAAGAGAGTTGTTTCCATAAGTCAAAGTAATGGTGTAATTTTTGCCTGTTAACAATGGTTAGTGGTAAAAGAGTAAAGGAGTGCTCTGAGGCAGACTCTTCTACCTGAGGGCATTCTGAAATAAGTTAATAAATAAATTAACAAATAAACCAACATTAGGAGGAAAAAAACAAACAAACAAACAAACAAAATGGTACAAGATATGTGTGGTTATCCCAGTGCAAATAAATAATTTTTTCATACAATTTTTTTAGTATCATTTCCAATGCCTTTTATTCCTTGTGGTGAGAGTCATTTTTAATAGCTATGTGGTGATACGATCTCATCCATTCAGCAAGCTGGGGTCGGTTGATTGGATAGGAGCGTTTTTGTTAGGGTGGGGTGGTGATGTGTCACATCCCTCCTTCCAGTCACAAGTCTCATATTTGACAATACTCTCCACACAGTTCTACTATTTAACAAGGTTATAATTAAGTTCCCCATGAGATTTGGAGAAGTCACAGAACCTTATTTAACTTTTCAGCTGTCTTGTGCATACTCAGTATGAAAACTTCATGGAATGCCTAAGGCTGTGTTACCTCCAGAGCACAGAAGTTAAGACTACTTTGTACACTTGAGCAGAATCCCAGCAACTTAAAAAGGTGGTCATTGCCACATATATAAAGGCAGAGAGTATCCAGGTTTCTGTGATGGCAAGTCAGAGTGAATGTTTTTAATCCCAGACAAGCAACTATCTCTATGTTGCTACTTTTACATCATACTGATAGAGGGACAGTGCATATTATTTTTTCTTGTGTGGAGATGTTTGGCCTTGTCTCACACCAAAGTTAGTGAATTGAATCTTAAAACAATCTACGTGTTTCTAAGTGAATGCTTTCCCATTTCACAGAGGATGCAAATGGAACAGTATAAAACAGAGTGCTTTGATCTAACAGTAGCGTTTTTTGCATGGTATGAACTCACTTTGCTCTCAAGACCATGGTCTTACTCACATAATCACATAAGTGGAAAAAACAAGCCTTCTAAAATTCATGATTTAGCAACATGGCCCTTACAGAGAACTGAACTATAGCCATAGCTGTAAGTACTTCACAGAAAACTCACTTGCTGAAAACCGCACAACTCAGACTCCACAGCTTCCACAGCAGAATCATCTGCAGGCCAATTTGTTGGGAACATTTATTTCTTAGTTCTCCTATTTCAAATAGACATTGAAGTTATTCAAAGTGATTAAGAGGTGAAGAGTTTTTCCCTGTTTTCTTTGAGCAGGATTATTGCACAAATCACTTCTGTTTTACTAGAAACAGTGAGATGT
Organism: Anas platyrhynchos; assembly: GCF_047663525.1. Lineage (NCBI taxonomy): Eukaryota > Metazoa > Chordata > Aves > Anseriformes > Anatidae > Anas > Anas platyrhynchos. The sequence goes on along the minus strand of NC_092590.1, from coordinate 32,092,609 downwards.
ACAAGAGGTAAAGATAACCAAAAAAAGAGTTTCATCTAATACATCATCTGTTTCTGTTTTTTGTTTTTTTTTTTTTTTTTTGTTTGTTTGTTTGTTTTTGTTTGTTTGTTTGTTTCTTTTTTCTTTTTCCTCACCCAGAAACAGAAGCCTAAACATGCCATGTAATAGAAGAGGATATCCAAAATATACAATTCTGGACCTTCTGCCTCAAATTATTCTGGGTGAAAGTTTGGATTCCTCTAAAACTACTAAATCATAAACTACTTTGCTAATATAGTCAAAGCTTCCTTCAGGCCACATCCACCTGCTCCACCGGGGGCTCCTCCAGGGGCTGCAGCATGGAGATCTGCTCCATTTGGGACCCATGGGCTGCAGGGAGACAGCCTGCTCCACCAGGGGCCTCTCCACAGGCTGCAGGGGAACTGCTGCTGTGTGCCTGGAGCACCTCCTGCTGCACTCACTCCTCTCTCCAAGCTGCTGTGTTGCGGCACCTTTGTTTGTTAACCCTTTCTTAAATATGCTCCCACAGAAGCCCAACCAGCATTGCTTATTGGCTCTGCTCTGGGCAGCAGCAGGTGCCTTTTGGAGCCAGCTGGAGCTGGCCTTTATCCAACTTGAGACAGCTGCTAGATTCTTCTCACTGAGGCCACCCTTACAGGCAGGCCTCTGCTATCAAAACCTTGCCACCTAAACCCAATAAACCCTGTCAATAAGGAGTCAGGTTGGTCTACTGCAAAGCAGTACTAAAGCTTTGTTTAGCTGTACAAAATTGATAGCATCTGTTTCATATTTATTTTTTTCTTAATTAAAATAAACCTGCAAAATCAGCAGGTTTGGGTATTTCTGGGTTTACCTGAATGATGTTGAAAGCCAGGATTAAACATGTATCAGATTTTGGAAATATAACTGTTGGGATATTGTTACTGAGTGATCAGAACACTGGAGTGTAAACAGACAACTATGCAAATTCTTTATAGTGATGTTTCACAGACGTCTGACATTACTTTGCTATAATAACAACTGTTAATTAAATCCACTCAACTGAAACATATTCTAGGAATGACTGACTTAATTTATTGAGCATTTTGCATTTTAAGTTATTAATGAATGTCAAATGTGCTATATTTTTTGACACTAACTTCAGTAGCTTTCTTATATTGGAATAATTAGTTTTGCCATTATGGAAAAGAAACATGCTTTGATATCAAAGTTCATATTACTAGATGTTCTTCTTTATATATTTGTTAATATATATGTATATTATCAATAAGATCTCGTCATCCCTAACAACATGTTTTATTGGAAAACTAAATTCTTTTGTTTTTTATTCATTTTCCCACTTGTAAAGATAGTATACTGCCCTACAGATATTTCCATATTCTTCCTGTCCATGGAAAATTTTAATATTCAGGATACTAGACTATTAGTGATCACATTAAATTCCACTGCTTGGAGTCAGAGAGAGCTCCAGTACAGATTAACTATTTACTGCAGCACCAGTATCTAGATGCAAAGTCCAGGGGAGTAAAGAATTACACCTAATGGCTTTTACTGGTGTGGCTAAAATTACATGGGAAATTTACCCTAGCTCAACACAGCTGACAACACAGTATTTTATACAGCAACATGGCCCTGTAGAGCTGTCTTACAATGATTAGTCTCCTGAATGTCAGTGTCCTTTTTTTGACATGTGAACATTGCTGGAAGATGTTGAAACTTCATCACTAAGCTTTCCCATGACAAATCCATCAAAAATAGCCACATTAATAAAAAAGCGCCTTGTTTCCATTGCACACATATATCCATGTCTGCCCCAGAGAAGTGATAGGCATCTCCTCCAAGCAGCCATCCATTCCCAGAGCTCTGCCTTGAGTGCAGACTGGTCATGAACCAAGGAAAAGCAGACTTCTCTGGTGTTGCTCTTTCTAGGCAGCATTGCTTTTACAAACCAATTTGTGCAGTAACACAACTAATCTTCCCAAATTCAGGTTTATACACCCAGGAAAAAGCAAACTGCGGATCATTAAATGTGACGGTGACATCCACCTAAGGACTATCCCCATGTTGAATTACATGATTAACTGTCTTGATGGTGGAAGAAAAACTGGAGGCTCTGGAAGCCTATTTCAGCTGTTAGTCTTTGATATGCTTAAGCATGCAGTTAATCTATGTAGCAGTCAACCTAATGAATTAAAGATCACAGTATAATTAGACTGATTTAAAAGAATAAGAGAAAGGTTCTATAACTTAGTAATATGATAGTGTAACATTTGTATCATGACAAGGAACTACTTTAAAATCACATGGATTATAGCAATCATCAGGAACAGATCCTCATCCAGTAGAGCCCAGATAAAATCCAGGTCTTTCCTGGAAATCTTATATTTTCTATTTCATTTATAAGTCCAATAAAACTGTTTAAATAGATGTAGGAAAACACTATTGCTACTTCTGTGCCTACTTCTTCCCAATGGTTATGCATTAAATAATGTGGATAATGTACATCTAATGAATATTTCATCCACTCTGCTTGAGATCAGGCAGAGTACAATAAGGTTCACTAAGACTGATTAGGGTCATACAGAGCGCTTTGCTCTACCAGTCGTGCAAGCAATTCCCCTCCACCCCTGCTACCTTTAATACCTATATATTCAGTAGAGATGTGAAAAAAGTACCCAGGAAACTTTTATCATTTTTTGTCTATGATTCCACAGACATTGTTAAATTCTTGTTACAGTTATGCTAATACAGGGATTTAGTTCTGCAAATGCATTTTGCCACTTGTCAGGGATTTTTATCAAGCTTCAAAAAATAAATTACTGCAGAAAGAACCTAGTATGAAGCAATGTTAAGTTCTCTGGGAACTGTTGCTTTCTTATTAACTGCAACTGAAAACCGTTCAAAATAAAATAGCAAAATAATGGAGGAGATAATACTGATTTTAATAGTCAAGGTGACTGTATTTCACACCTATATAAATGACTGAAGTCGTTAGTTATGCACAAGCCATATTTTTAGTTTATCTTAAAGATGCCCTATTCCTCTCCAGTATACTACTGAAGTAGTGTTCATATATCACAGGCTCTATTGTATGTCAATGATGTTCTGGAATACAGACAAGAAGTTTGTTGTCATGAGTAATAGCATTGCTATGACACTCTCCTAACTCCTAAGTACTTTTTTGGATGGATCTTTAAAATTTCTTCTAGTTGCCAGAATTACTTCCAGCATTCAGTGTTTGTCAATAGTGGGTCTGGGGCAGGCAGTGGGGAAATAAAGCAATCGGGCAACAAAAGATGAGAAAGAGCATACTGTAACTGCCAGTGAATGTAAACATAGCTTGTTATTCACTGAGCGGTAAGACTTACAAGAGTAATACTAGTTCAGCAGAAATCCCTAACAATAGAAGCTCAGAATACCAACCGAGACTTCCAAGAGTGAAAACAAACCAAGAAGAATAAATATGGGCGATTAAAGGAAAGTAATCATTAGCACTGTGTAGAACTCCTTTTACAGAATATAATACAAGAACATAACCAGCATATGTGAAACAGCCTAAATATGAAGAAAATACAAAACAAGACAAACTACAAGACAGTTACAGTCCTTATGAGAATGGGAATCAAGAAAGAAGAGAGTTGCTCCAGAATTGTCTTTTCCATATAAGGATGTAGAACCTAATGAATGCCAATAATTCAACACCAGCAAAATACACCTCGTCTTTAGAAAATAAAAGTTTTTTTTAATTTGTTTTTTGTTTTTAATTTGCTACTTCCTACACTTTTTTATCTATTTTATGAAGTTGCAGTAGTAAAGTATCATCTTTTACTACATAAACAGAGAAAAAGAAATTAATGTTCTGCACTTAATTCTTAAAAGTAAAGTCAAATGTCTGTTACATTCATTAATATGTGTGACTCAGGGCAGAGACAGCTGACAGACTCCTGTGGACCACTAAAGGTTTCAATGGAAATTGGAAGTTCAGAGCTTTCATTTTTATCAAAATAAAACATTTTGGATGGCCTGAAGCAATAATAAATCACTTTCAAACGGTGCTCTGAATAAAAGATAAGTACAAATATCACAAGGATCAATAGCCTGGGGTTTTATCATTGTACTATAATTGCTAACATAATTTAGTTTTAATACTATCTAAAGATGTATTTAGATACCTAAAGGGATCAGAACAATGGAACAGAACATATAAGCTTAAAAATTGACTACTTTTCTCCCCTACAAAAATGGATCTTCAGCTGAAATTATTTGCTAACCAAATGAGACACTGAAACTACTACTTGAACCAACGTGACTAATTTCAAGATGTGAACTGGAAAAGCCTAGGAAAATGAGTTTTCTGCGTAATAAATATTTGCTGGTAAACATTTATTTCTCATATGAGTTTACCTTCCTATTTGATGCTAAAATTCAGGATTATTTTTTTTCTTAGTAATGAAACTCTAGCGACAAAATATTAATAATTCTACTAGTAACCCTGCCTTGTGCTGCACTACCACACTTCAATCCTGACCCAGAAGAAACAGTATTTCTGGAGACAAGAATAATTGAGTCAACATCCTCAGGGAGTGAAGACTGACAGTTGTCCCAAACATTCTGATTTATTTTGTTGTTTTATTATTAGCTAACAACATAACAATTTAACAACTAACAAACTTAATTCAAAGTAAAAATATTTAAGTGTGTTGTTCTGCAAGAGTTATTAGAAAAATCTTAAGTTTTTTCTGTTTAACATATTTGGAAAATAAACATGGGAATTGGTCAGAGAATATTGAGTTTACATTTTCCCTAACATAACATAGCTCTTCACTGTTAGCCATTCAGAACAAACTTAATGAAAATAGACTAAACACAATTATTTAGAATAATATGTAAGGTGAATGATAGTTATCCTATCCCTCCTTAAGCAAATACTTGGTTTTATACCAACTTCAGAATACAGACCTCTATTAAATAAGACCTTCAATGCCAATTAATAAGATAACAAAGAAAACCCTTCACTTCTCATATAAACAAAAGTGAAATCCAAGAACAATTCATAGAAGAAAAGTTATGCTGATCTTCAGTACAGTACTAATTTGTAGGAAACAACTGTTGACTGTCAACTTCAGCAATACCAACATTCTGTAAAATAACCTTTTCTAAATTACTTCTCCATAGCTTGCCTTTAAATACAAACATAAGAACTAAAGCCACTACTCTATTTCTATCTATGAATGAAATGCCACAACCTCAATTTAAGAAAAAGCATTCTGTGAGATCTTGCCCCAAATCAAAATACAATTCAAAATTACAGTAACAGAAACAAGCAGAAGGAAATATAGTAATGTGTTGATGGAGCAAAGTTAAAATGAAACAAAGTTAAGGAAGAAGACTGTGAAAACTGAAGTACTATAATTATAGCACAGTTCAAGAAAGTGAAAGTCATTTCTGCATATTTTAGAATACAGAGGCAGCTGGAATAATTGAGGGATAAGAGCTTAGCTGTTTCTGATATCCCCCAACTTTTTTATCCTGCTGTTATGCAATAGGCATCAATGTCCCAAATGTTTTATTAACACAGAACTAAGCCCCCGACAGGTGGGAGAGCACACTGCTTCACTGCTTTGCTTCTCACACTGCAGTGTTTCAGCAGCAGTACACAGTTCATTACCACATTACCTGTCAAGACACATCCACTTTTGCTATTTATGATTGAGAGACTATGCTACTTGTGAGAAGGTAAGATAAAATTACTTAATTTAAATAGTAGGGGACACTGTGATTTGACTTGCTCTGCCAATTATTTTCTCTCACAATCACTTTAAAAAAAAAAAAAAAAAACACATTGATTTTCCATAACTCTGATAGTCATTGATTCACAGGCAGTTGGTTTTCCATGCTTTTCCCATTTTCTTCATAGATTGATTTCCAGCTGAAAAGTCTGATCTCATGTTATTTACTTTTCTATTTGCTCTGGTAGTCTTTGATATTAAACTCTGAACTGGATATCTTCAACTCCACTAACATATTACTGTTTCAGCATGATTAGAACAGACTAAAAATCTCCAGTGACACAGAACTAGTTGGAAGAAAGCCTTCAGAATACAGTAGGTGATGGGCCTATGTTGTGGTGCAGCCCCATCAGGCAGCTCAGCAGCCCCAGATGCTCAGCCACCCTCCCCAGATGGGATGGGGAGAAAAAGGGAGAGGTAACAGTGCGAGAGCTCAGGGGCTGGGGCATGGACAGCTCAGTGGGGAAGGCAGAAGCTGTGCGAAGCGAAGCCCGACTGGGCCCCACTGGCTGCTTCCCACCAGCAGGCAGGTGCCAGCCGCTGCAGGCCAGCAGGGCTCCTCACGAGGGGCAGCTTCTCGGGGAGACAAACGGTGTCACTCCCAACATCCCCTTTCCTCCTACTCAGCCCCAGTTCTTATTGCTGCACATGACAACATGCAGCATGGGACATCCCTTTGTGCAGTCTGGGCCAGCTGTCCTGGCTGGGTCCCCTCCAGTTCCTGGAATGCCCCCGGCCCCTCATTGGCAGGGCAGCACGAGGAGCTGGGAAGGCCTCATCTATGGGCCAGCGCTGCTCTGCAACAGCTGAACATCCACGTGCTGTCATCACTATTTTCTTCAGAAGTCCAAAACACAGCATTGTGTGATCCTCTAATGAAGAAAATTCACTGTCTCAGCCAAAACTATGCTAGTATGGAGCTACAAAAGCATAGGAAATGGTAGCCCTATTGCTTCATTCACAAAATCTCTAGTTAGGGGGCTGGCATTCTTTTGTCTGGCACTTCATCAGTGCCTTCATAGGATGATGATGTAGGATAGGACTGAATCATACAGCATGAGTTGAGAGCTAAATTTCCCTTAGCTCCGATGTGTATAATCTCAAAGCCACATAAATTCAGCTATTCATGTTCATTACCACAGAAAGCGTACAGATTTCCTCTTCATCACATAAAACTTCTACCATTGCATCTAATTTTTGCTGTTTCCTAATACCATGTATTCAGATGTTGGGAAAAAAAAAACACACTCCCGTTTTATAATTTATATCAAAAAGTGATGATAACTGTTGGTTAGCTACTTTAATAGAAACTAAAAGTATTACTATTAGTATTACTAAAATGCAGAGAAAGACTACACTGTACTGCATCCCAAGAGAACCTACTGCTTTGAATTTTTCATTTTATTTCACTTAATTACTGAAAAAGATAAGCTAATACTTTCCAGAGATGTCAGTCTATTCACCAGGTCCCTCATAAAACATACTCATTTATTTTATAATTTGTGTCTGAAGAGATGATTGCTGAGGTTGAAAGCTATTGGTATATCACTGAAATCTGCTTAAATGATCTGTATCAGAAGTTGCCACATACTATGTTTTATAAAGACCTTTCAATTTTTACATTTGAAATGTGGGTTTTGTTTTTTTTGTTCTTGTTGTGTTGTTGTTTTTGACCTTTCTAAAGTTACACACCAGCTCATAGGGTTAGCATCAGCCCTGTATCCTTTATATCACACTAGTGTCAATGCTTTCATCCCAGCTCTTGGCTACACACTAGAAGTATCCAGAGGGAGGAAAACCATCATCACCTGAATTTTGAGAGTATTATTTTTGCTGTATAAGCTCTGAGACAAAATCTATGTAACAATATTACTAGATGGAGACTAGTTGTCAGTGCCAATAGAAAAGACTTCTGGATTACTACATTTGTAAATTATACAGAGGTAATAAACCTGGTTGTTGGAAAAAAAAAAAAAAAAAAGTCTATTTTAAAGGGACATGCAACGGGAAAATTTACCAGATTGTGCTTAAGTTTTAAGTATTCCTTATTCAAATTAAAGATCAACCACAAATGTAAAATGTAAAAGGCAAGTTTCCATTCATTTCTGCACAGTTTCCTAAACTCAGTTATGCAGGAGAGGAAAACAACATACACAAGCTGCTCAAAGGCCACAATCCCAACATGGATACCATTTTACTACAGATTTTTGCAGTTCTGCAACAGGATCCTCTGTGAGAAGTCAAGTCAATGTTCACCTTGATTTTTTAGGAAGGTATAATAAAAGCAATTCACTACAATCAATAGGAATCAAGTCATGCATTTACAAATATAGCTGATGAAGTAACTTTGAATGATATATCAGCTGTTATATGAAATATTTACACAATAGGTAAGAGGACGAATATTCTTTAGTTCCACATTTTTAACATGGAAGGTAACAATGAGTTCTATTGTTAACAAGCTTCTTACTGTTCTTGTTAGGAAGTTTAACCTAGTTAAATGTTTTTAAAGGAAGTGTCACAGTACAGTGATATGGCAAAGAAAAATATAAATAGATTAGCCAATTGATAGTAGTACCTGTAATGGTGTTTTAAAAGGCATTTTTATGCTATAATTATGGAAATTCAACTAGTAAAGTTTTAATTAATTCATGACTTAATGGTTGCAGAAATTTTGGCTGTGTAGAAATTGGAGATAAAAAACTAAATTGTTTATTTTTTCCTTTAGATTGTGTGGGAGGGTTGTTTTTTTCTTACCAACCTCAGCATCAGGCCTTTATTTAAGAGTCACAGAACAATACCTTCAGAATTAAGCAGTCATCCCCTTCCTCTGCTTTTGAAACTAAAATCATTTTGTGGGGGTATGAGTATCGCTGAGAAGTTCCTTCCAGGAATATATTCAGGTTCAGTTAAATTGTCTGAATACTTTATTATCTACCTATATCTATTAAAGGTACATTAACACTATCTATATTTTATCATCATCATTTGTCTTCCAAAGGGCCTAGAACACTTGTAAAATAAGCTACTATAGGCAGACTAATGCCAAAATCCAAGTTTTGCTTCTTAAAAATACAGGTCTCTGTATAGATGGCCAATAAACACACCACTATAGTACTCTTTCCATAGAAAAAAAAAAAAAAAAAAACAAACAACAGAACTTCTTCATTGAAATAAAGCAAACAAACAAAAAAAAATCACTATCAAGTAATTAATATTCTCTGAAAAGTCTGATGTTGGTCTACACCATACCTTTGGATACATTATAGTTCATTCATTAGGCAGATACCAAGATAGAAAGCTAAGTAATAGAATGTGTATTCTTAAAATGAGGCAGACAATTTACCTCAATATCATATAACCTTCTGTCGTGGTTTAACCCGGCCGGCAGCTAAACACCACGCAGCCGTTCGCTCACCCTCCCCCCTCCCTCTCTGGGACGGGGGAGAGAAATGGAAAGTGAAGCCCGTGAGTTGAGATAAAGACAGTTTAATAAGACAGGAAAATAATAATAACAAAATAATAATAACAATAATAACAATAATAATAATATGGTGATAATAGGGAAATAATAATAATATGTACAAACAAGTGATGCACAATGCAATTGCTCACCACTCGCTGACCGATGCCCAGCCTAACCCCGAGCAGTCCGGCCCCCTTCCCCCGGCTAGCCACCCCTATATATTGTTTAGCATGACGTCAGATGGTATGGAATACCCCTTTGGCTAGTTTGGGTCACCTGTCCGGGGTCTGTCCCCTCCCAGCTCTTACTGCACCCCCAGCCTGCCCGTTGGCAGGACAGAGCAAAAGGCTGAGATGTCCTTGGCTTAGTATAAGCACTGCTCTGCAACAATTAAAGCATCGGGGTGTTATCAGCACTCTTCTCATCCTAAGCCAAAACACAGCATTCCACCAGCTACTAGGAAGAAAATTAATTCTGTGCTAACTGAAACCAGGACATCTATCCACCCCTTATTCCATACCATTTATGTCATGCTCAGGTTACACTCTTTTCCATACATTCTAATTAGTCACCTATAGTAATCATGGTAGTGATAACATACAGTGTAATATACTAATTAACATGGTACAATTCAGTTTATGGGCTATTCTCACCCAGTATTAAATCTCCTTGAGGTACACACCGGACCTCTCCGTTCTTTTGCATCACCCACCAAGTGTATCCAGGTCCCTGAGCGAAAACAATTCCACGAATAGGTTTGCCTTTTCCTGAGGCAGGAGTAGCCCAGACTGTTTTACCCAGCATATTTTTTACATGCACTACAGGAACCTTATCCCCATCTACAGTACGTAACAGGTTTGATTGGGCAGGTCCAGCTCGGTTGGTAGATCCCCTAGTATTGACTAACCACGTGGCCTTTGCCAAATGCGTATCCCAGTTTTTGAACGTCCCAGCGCCCATTGCTTTCAAGGTAGTCTTTAACAGGCCATTGTATCGTTCAACTTTCCCGGAGGCTGGTGCATGATAGGGGATGTGATACACCCATTCAATACCATGTTCTTTGGCCCAAGTGTCTATAAGGTTGTTTCGGAAGTGAGTCCCATTGTCTGATTCTATTCTTTCTGGGGTGCCATGTCGCCATAGGACTTGCTTTTCAAGGCCCAGGATGGTGTTCCGGGCGGTGGCATGAGGCACAGGATATGTTTCCAGCCATCCAGTGGTTGCTTCCACCATTGTAAGTACGTGGCGCTTGCCATTGCGAGTTTGAGGGAGTGTGATGTAATCAATTTGCCAGGCCTCTCCATATTTATATTTCAGCCATCGTCCTCCATACCAAAGAGGCTTTGACCGTTTGGCTTGCTTGATTGCAGCACATGTTTCACAGTCATGAATAACCTGTGCTATAGCGTCCATGGTCAAGTCCACCCCTCGATCACGAGCCCATCTGTATGTTGCGTCTCTACCTTGATGGCCTGAGGTGTCATGGGCCCATCGGGCTATAAATAATTCACCTTTATGCTGCCAATCCAGGTCCACCTGAGCTACTTCAATCTTAGCAGCCTGATCCACCTGCTGGTTGTTTTGATGTTCTTCAGTAGCCCGATTCTTGGGCACATGAGCATCTACGTGGCGTACTTTCACAGCCAGGTTCTCTACCCGAGCAGCAATATCTTGCCACAATGCAGCAGCCCAGATGGGTTTGCCCCTGCGCTGCCAGTTGTTTTGCTTCCATTGCTGTAACCATCCCCACAGGGCATTTGCTACCATCCATGAATCGGTGTAGAGATAGAGAACTGGCCATTTTTCTCGTTCAGCAATGTCTAAAGCCAGCTGAATGGCTTTCACTTCTGCAAACTGACTCGATTCACCTTCTCCCTCAGCAGCTTCTGCAACTCGTCGCGTAGGACTCCATACAGCAGCCTTCCATCTCCGATGCTTCCCCACAATACGACAGGACCCATCAGTGAACAGGGCATATTTCTTTTCATTCTCTGGCAACTGGTTGTACAGTGGGGCTTCTTCAGCACGACCCACCTCCTCCTCTGATGATATCCCAAAGTATTTGCCTTCTGGCCAGTCCATGATCACTTCCAATATTCCTGGGCGACTGGGGTTTCCTATTCGAGCCCGCTGAGTAATCAGTGCAACCCACTTGCTCCATGTAGCATCAGTTGCATGATGCGTAGAGGGGACCCTTCCCTTGAACATCCAGCCTAGTACTGGCAATCGGGGTGCTAGGAGGAGTTGCGCTTCAGTACCGACCACCTCCGAAGCAGATCGAACTCCTTCATATGCTGCCAATATCTCCTTTTCAGTTGGAGTATAGCGGGCCTCAGATCCTCTGTATCCCCGACTCCAAAACCCCAGGGGCCGACCTCGAGTTTCCCCAGGTTCTTTCTGCCAGAGGCTCCAGGTGGGGCCGTTCTCCCCGGCTGCAGTGTAGAGCACATTCTTTACATCTGGTCCTGTTCGAACTGGCCCAAGGGCTACTGCATGGACTATTTCCTGCTTGATTTGTTCAAAGGCTTGTCGTTGTTCAGGGCCCCACTCAAACTCATTCTTCTTACGGGTTACTTGGTAGAGTGGGTTTACAATCAGACTGTAATTTGGGATGTGCATTCTCCAAAACCCCACAACACCTAGGAAAGTCTGTGTTTCTTTTTTGTTAGTTGGTGGAGACATAGCTGTTATTTTGTTGATCACATCCATTGGGATTTGACGACGTCCATCTTGCCATTTTATTCCTAAAAACTGGATCTCTCGTGCAGGTCCTTTGACTTTATTTTGTTTTATGGCAAAACCGGCTTTCAGAAGGATTTGGACTATCTTCTTCCCTTTCTCGAAAACTTCCTCTGCTGTGTCACCCCACACAATAATGTCATCGATGTACTGCAGGTGTTCAGGAGCTTCCCCCTGCTCTAGCGCAGACTGGATCAGTCCATGGCAAATGGTAGGGCTGTGTTTCCACCCCTGGGGCAGCCTATTCCAAGTATATTGGACTCCCCTCCAAGTGAAGGCAAATTGTGGCCTGCACTCTGCTGCTAGAGGGATGGAGAAAAATGCATTAGCGATATCAATTGTGGCGTACCACTTGGCTGCCTTCGATTCAAGTTCATACTGAAGTTCCAGCATGTCTGGCACTGCAGCACTCAGTGGTGGCGTGACTTCGTTCAGGCCGCGATAGTCCACTGTTAGTCTCCACTCGCCATTAGACTTTCTCACTGGCCATATGGGACTATTGAAAGGTGAATGGGTCTTGCTGATCACTCCTTGGCTCTCCAATTGACGAATTAGCTTATGGATGGGGATCAGGGAGTCTCGGTTAGTGCGATATTGCCGCCGGTGCACAGTTGTGGTAGCGATTGGCACTTGCTGTTCTTCGACCCTCAGCAACCCCACAACAGAGGGGTCCTCTGAGAGACCAGGCAAGGTAGATAATTGTTTAATGCCCTCTGTCTCTAAGGCAGCTATACCAAAAGCCCACCGGAACCCTTTTGGGTCCTTGCAATATCCTCTTCTAAGATAGTCTATGCCAAGGATACATGGAGCATCCGGGCCAGTCACAATGCGGTGCTTTTCCCACTCATTCCCAGTCAGACTCACTTCAGCCTCCAATACAGTCAACTGCTGAGATCCTCCTGTCACTCCACAAATATAGATGGGCTCTGGTCCTTTATAGCTCGATGGCATTATAGTACATTGTGCACCGGTGTCTACTAAAGCCTTATACTTCTGTGCGCGTGATGTGCCAGGCCATCGAATCCACACAGTCCAATAAACTCGATTGTCCCTTTCCTCCCCCTGGCTGGAGGCAGGGCCCCCCTAATCCTGGTCAGAATCTTCTTCGTTTCTGTGTTTGAAGGACTGTCTGCTGGAAGTTGGAGCAGCAAACTTTTCGGAGAATCCCTTTTTCCTGATTGTTTTCTTTTGCAACTCACGTACCCGTGCCTCTAGGGTCGCAGTAGATTTTCCATCCCATTTTCTCATGTCCTCTCCATGGTCTCGTAAGTAAAACCAGAGGGTGGCACGGGGTGAGTACCCACCATATCGTCTTCCTTGTGTGGGTGAACGCCTACCCCTGACAGCTGAGACACTGCTTTGTACAGGTGCGGAGGAGAATAATCTCTCTTCAAGTTGGTGAAACTTTTCAGAAAGTGTTTTCTCCCAGGTGTTCTCTTTTGGTCGGTGGACACTGGTTGGTTCAGGTGGGGAGGAAGATAGATTCTCTTTAAGTTGGTGGACCTCTTCAGAAAGTTTCTCCACAGCTGAGACGCAGGCCTGTAAGGAAGAGGAGAGACTTTCTTCGTACTGCCGGAGTTGTTTAGCCGCTTCATCTACTGTGGGTTCCTCATCCTCTTTCCAGGCCATTATTGCCAATGAGCTGGCATATGATGATGGTGCACTCCGTACAAACTTCCGCCACATGGGTCGTGTACACTTGACTTCATCTGGATCTTTGGATGTTTGTCTCTGGTCTGGATCCTCATAAATCACTTCCCGTACGGCTAATTCCCTCAGGTACTGGATTCCCTTCTCCATAGTGGTCCACTTGCCTGGTAGACATAAAAGTTCTTCCTTGAAGGGATACCTTTCCCTCACAGCTGAGAGAAGACGCCTCCAGAGGCTGGTGGATTGTGCTCCATCTGCAATTGCTTTGTCAATGCCGGCGTCTCGAGCAAGGGATCCCAGCCGCTTGGCTTCCCTGCCGTCTAATTCCACACAATTGGCTCCAGAGTCCCAGCACCGGAGCAGCCAGGTGACAAGCTGCTCACCTATACAGCGACCAAAATCTTTTCGCACATCTCGTAGCTCGCGCTCGTTTAGGCTTCGGGTAGTTACTGTTGCTTTTTCGGCATCCTCATCTTCCTCCTCCTGAATCCTTGATGGCCCAGCGTCGTCGTCATCTTCGTCATCTCTATACCTAGTTTTGGCAGAAGCCTTACCTGGGTTGGCAGAAGACTCTCTGCGTTCTAAACGACCTGAATCTCTATACCATTTTTTCACCTTCTCTACAGGGGCAGCTTGCACTGCTACTGCTCGTTTCTCTGACTTTGTTACAGAGTCTGCTACAGGGGTTGGAATACCCTCTGCAGGGGCAGCTTGCACTGCTACAGCTCGTTTCTCTGACCCCGTTACAGGGATTGGAATACCCTCTGCAGGGTCAACTTGCACTGCTACAGCTCGTTTCTCTGACACGGCCACAGGAGCTGGAGTGGCTGCAGGAGCTGGAGCAGTTGCAGGAACTGGAGCTGTAGCGGCTACAGGAGCTGGAGCTGGAGCTGGAGCAGTTGCAGGAGCTGGGACTGGAGCAGCAGTAGGAGCTGGAGCTGGAGCGGCTTCAGGAGCTGGAGCTGGAGCGGCTTCAGGAGCTGGAGCTGGAGCGGCTTCAGGAGCTGGAGCTGGAGCGGCTTCAGGAGCTGGGACTGGAGCGGCTGCAGGAGCTGGGGCTGGAGCGGCTGCAGGAGCTGGGGCTGGAGCGGCTGCAGGAGCTGGGGCTGGAGCGGCTGCAGGAGCTGGAGCTGGAGCTGGAGCAGCTGCAGGAACCGGATCTGGAGTGGCTGCAGGAGCTGGGGCTGGAGCGGCTGCAGAATCCACCGTAGGGGTCACAGTGGCCGTTGGATCTGTCACAGGGCTTGGAGTGGCCGCAGGGTCTGTCACTAAGTTGATAGCAGTATCAATGGCAGCTCGATAGGCATGAGCCAGGCCCCAGCACGTTACAATGATTTGTGTTACTTTAGAACTGCCAGAATCATGACACCTTTTTTTCAAGCATTCTGCCAGTTTTTGAGGATTTTGCCATTGTTCAGGGGTGAATTTCCAACACACTGGGGGTGCCAACTGCTCTAGATGCCTGCCCATATCCGCCCATACTCCCTGCCACCCACAACTATCCTGCCTCCGGGCAGATCTCCAGATGAGCTCCCCAAGTAGTTGTTTAACTTTAAGCAGAATCTGAAGTGCATTCATGAGGCAGAACAACAAGACTATGGTATTCTGAGTATTCCAGAAATACTCAATATCTTGGAGAGCTATTTTGACAAGCTCAGGGGATAAGAGAGTGGTGAAGGAGGAAGGCAGAGTGATCCAGGAGGATACAGGGGGGGTGAAGGAGAAAGGGAGAGTAAGCAAGTAAGGAAAAATATCCTCCCCTTTCCCCTCCACAGATTGACTCCCTAATGAAAAAAAACAATAGGTATAATTGCTAATAGTTTCCAAGATACAGTTTCCAAAGTACAGAGTCGACGATGTTACTGAATACAAATAACAAGTTAGAGTCATGACCACATATTTCATCGTCTCATAAGCCATTGCTACAACACACAGTACCATAATGATCTGAAACCAGGGCCCGGAGAGGATAAACAACACGACAGAGAGCAAATATGGAAAATAATGTACTATAATACTCAATTTGGAAAACAGGCGCAGCAGAGTTGAGATTAAAGCAATCAGCATTATGACAAGTGACTATTAAGCAGGTCTAATCCTTACACCAATTTTAGTTTAACACACTCTGGTCAGATCTGCCGTTATCTCAACCTTTCGGGCCCCACGTTGGGCGCCAAAAAGACTGTCGTGGTTTAACCCGGCCGGCAGCTAAACACCACGCAGCCGTTCGCTCACCCTCCCCCCTCCCTCTCTGGGACGGGGGAGAGAAATGGAAAGTGAAGCCCGTGAGTTGAGATAAAGACAGTTTAATAAGACAGGAAAATAATAATAACAAAATAATAATAACAATAATAACAATAATAATAATATGGTGATAATAGGGAAATAATAATAATATGTACAAACAAGTGATGCACAATGCAATTGCTCACCACTCGCTGACCGATGCCCAGCCTAACCCCGAGCAGTCCGGCCCCCTTCCCCCGGCTAGCCACCCCTATATATTGTTTAGCATGACGTCAGATGGTATGGAATACCCCTTTGGCTAGTTTGGGTCACCTGTCCGGGGTCTGTCCCCTCCCAGCTCTTACTGCACCCCCAGCCTGCCCGTTGGCAGGACAGAGCAAAAGGCTGAGATGTCCTTGGCTTAGTATAAGCACTGCTCTGCAACAATTAAAGCATCGGGGTGTTATCAGCACTCTTCTCATCCTAAGCCAAAACACAGCATTCCACCAGCTACTAGGAAGAAAATTAATTCTGTGCTAACTGAAACCAGGACACCTTCAACAAAAAAGAGATCATTAAAAATGAAGATGCAGCTTCTACTCTCTTCACAAATCATATTTTATTGTTTTACGTGATTTCTGCCCCCCCCCCATGAGCATTTGAAAGGTATACATCATAAATTTTTATGATCACATGAAGTGAGTAATATTCCAAGAAGGTAATAACTTTATAAATGGTAGAGAAATGAATGGCAAATAGGTTGGTGCTGCTGACTTTTACATACACCCTCCAATAACATTAATCAATTTAAAAGACTTCTATTCAAATTCTTATGTCCTTAAGCCTTCTTCAATACAGAACAGTCATTGCTTAATGCCAAATCCTACAGACTATTCTTCATTGCTGTTGGTATTTTCCACCTCTTATGTGTTACATTTTTGGCCAGTTGGTCTTAGTGTTGGAGAACTTAAAGGAACTACTGGGGCAATTCAAATACATGGACAGTAAAGTTTCTGACCATGATAAAGATGATATGTATAACATTTGGAGGCTTACTTGAAAAAATTGTTCTAATATTTGGTTATAAAGAACTTCTGTCACAAAAGCGAAGGTGTGCTATTGGCATTGACTAAATTTTATCGCAACCAGGTTCATTACAGTACAGAGGCAATGCTGCTGAACTTCACAATTATAGCTCTGCAAACATTATGAAGTTTAAAGGAACCCATGTCTGCTGTCTTTGCCTTCTACCTTACATCCCCTTCTTCCCCACCAAATAAATAAATTAATTAATTAAAAATCACACAACTGATGTGCCTGTGTAAACCTCACTTCCCTTCCAGACTTCAGATGTCTAGTTTTGAGCTCTAGCTTTGAGAGGACACAGATACACCTGCAGAGCATTCTTCCTATTTTCAAACCTAGGATAATTTGTGAAAAAGCACATAGACTAGAGCCAAGTGAGAGAGGAAGGGTACAACTGCAATCAAAGATAAACTTAGCAGCATCTCAGGAATTCAACAGGAAACCACTGGTATGCAAATGTACAGTTTTCAATAAAATACAGAAATTTTGAAGATGTCAACCCAGTAACAAGGAAGATCAGCCCCTTCAAAGCGACAATACAGACTAACCCTTCCATATCTGACTGGCAAAAATTCGGCCAAATATTTGGTGTCACTGCAAACATATTAATGCTTAGCCTCGTGATATCATACACATTTACCAAAGCCTAAATGCTTTGCAATTTTACCTTTTATAGTTCATTTGCATTCTTTCTACCCAGATGACAAAAATCATCCAAAGCAATCTGGGCAGTGAAGGCTGCACCCAAAATGGCCGTCAATACCAGGACCAAGACTCTCCATGACAGGCAGCCACAACACACATCCCTGACCAGCTCAGTTCCTTAAGGAAATCTCTGACATCAGAGAGAAATTACCCTCACTAAATAACTTGCAGGAAACTTCTAATATTCAAAGTAATACCTGCTAAGCATCTGATTTTCTGGCTTTTCTTTTGACCTTTCTTGTTATGGCTTGGCTTCTTGTAGCTGAGATGTGTTGAAGGAGTATAAAGATTGCTGGGATGTCATCTCAGATTCTCTGTACATGAAGAAATGCTCTCTATGATGGAAGGTAGGCAACAGGCAAACTGTAGCCCTCTCTGTCATTCAGGCAACATTTCATACTTCAGTTTCACTTAAAACCATTACCATTTGTGGGTAGTGTGCCAGTGACAGTTGTACACATAAATGAAAGAAATATGCTCTTCTTATAGAAAGACGTTTACTGAAGAAGAGGCAAGAATCTTCAAACAAGGACTTGGTAACTTTTCCACACGTTAATGATTCTATACATAGACTTTCCAAGGGGACACTAGGTACTTGTACCTAAAAGAGAGCTGAGATACTACCTTAGCTGGAGATACACAGGAATTAAAGTAGCCTCATATAATTGAATAGAAAAAATGATTTTGCTTTGGGAATTTGAGAGAAATCAGAAAGCTAGAGGATTAAAGAAGTCTGTTTGTGGACACTGAAATGCTAAAGGCAGAGGAAAACACTTACAGTCATGTAATGGCTCCAGTTAGTCTTTCTGCACAGGGCACTCCTTTCAGTTTATGAAGCACTGAAGTAAATTTATGAAAGTCTGGTTACTGTTCTGCCCTGGCCTTTGATCTTTAGGGGACAGGAAAAAAAAAAAATAGCTCCATGTTCTAAGCCTCAACTTTCCTGCTGATGAGCTAGGGAAGAAAGTGACAATTGTTTCTGTGAGAACAATCATTTGCTTATGAGAACTATCCAAAAGGCAAGCATTGCAACTTGCACAATCCAGTTTGTACTTGTGTGTAAGCCACAAGAATATGAGAATATGTAAAGAGGAAATTCCAAGCACTTCTTTTGCTTATTTCTTTAAGTCAATTACTAAATAATTACCAGTGGCAGAACTAATTTTTTGCTTTGAATATGCTGACATCTCTCAGTTACAAATATAGATGTTCATCTGAATTCCACTGAGGTCAGCTGTATGATTTCAGCTCCTTGCACGAAAGACACAAAAGTACAGTCCTGAATTTTAAGCATTTCCATGTTACCAGTCTCACAAAATATTCTACACAGGATGCAAGCTTAAAATGTACCCCTCTACACCTGTAATTACAAAAAATTAAAATGCAATTAAAAAGTACCTTAGGGTATAAAGTGCCCATGAATTAAAATTACTAATTATTTTTATTCATAACATCCCCAACTCTGTTGTTAATTTCTGTTGTTAAAGCAAGTTTCACAGAATTTTACAGCCATTGTATTTTACTGGCTGTCTGCCCACACTGAACAGATCTTACGCATGGTAAAAGACGAACAGGACAGGAGATCTGTAGGAGAAAAAGTTAAGAAACGTGGACCTTTGTTTAAAAAAAAAAAAAAAAAAAATGCTGTTTTTTCAATCTATTATCTCACAAGATGTAATTAGTAAATTACAAATAATTACAAATAGGATTGGTCTGTGAAGAATGTTTAATGGAAGCCTTAAGAGATCTGACATCTTACTTGGATAGAGTAATACTGGGCATTGTGGGAACTGTCACTCAGAGAAAAGTGTGTCTGTCTTTCCTAACCCAGCTTGTAATGTCACAAAGTAAATGCTGCCACAAATGCTACTCTCACACAGAATACAGTAGTAGCTGGAATGGTGCTTGGGAAGCTAAAAATATAGATAGATAAGTTGTATCTACTAGATCACATCGGTAAGAAATGCTCTGAAATATTTCCTAAGTCACTCCTCTTTGCACCCTCAGCCTTTTTGTTTCCCATATGGCTTCTTGTCTTCTTTCTAGATAAGGAGATCAACATAAGTGTACAGATGTAAGATGATAAAGAGTTGGTACTAGTAAATGGTTTTGTTAACTATTGCAACAAAAGTATCTGCATCTGGTGACATTTACATTTGATGCTTCATCCTCATATGGATTTCAACCAATTTAACAAATTTCTTCTAAGTAAAACAGGTATTTAAAAGATCCAGACTACCCCTGGGAACAGAGATGTCTTAACAGCAAGGTAGAATTTGATGCCTCCTTACCAAGAAAATTTCAACTAAACACATCTACATTTAATTTCAAATAAAGATGAATATGAAAAGCTGGAGGGCCTGCATAAACATTGAAGATTTAATTAGATAGAGCCTACAGAAATAGCTTTAAGTGCCCTATAGTTTAGTCCACAAATAACTGCATCATTATTTTTTTCATTAGATAGGCAACATTTTTCCTGTCACTGAGCACTGTACTGGAAACACTGATTATTTGTTGCTTAACCCAGGAAAGTTGCTTCCAAGCACTATAGTCCTCCTACATACTCCCAAACACATACTTTCTTTGATATCTTTTATAAACAAAATCAACTCAAAGACCCACTCTCAACAGCTAGCAGAAGCCCTGATTAATTCACTACTCAGTGTATACTTCATTCAATTTTTAATAATGTTTAACATTTGTCAGATATTTTTCGGCTCACTCACAGTATATAAAGAATTACAGGTAGTGTGTCAGATAAAACTGTCTGAAAAACATTTCTCCCCATTATGAAAAGATTTTTTTTTTGCCTTAAGTTTCATTACTTCAGCCAAATATTTCAGAATCTTTCTTCAAATACAGGATATTTAAAGTGAAACAAATTTTAAATATATTAAAATGTTTGTAGTAAATTTCAGGCTTTTTTTTTTGTTTAAGTCTTGTTTTAGTAGTAACACACATCAATCCTGAGAAGACTTTTAGTTTGAAAATTTTATAGTAATACAAATAAAGTGACTTCACCTTAGTTATATGTTTACAGCCAGTGTAGAGTGAATATTCATTATATCTCAGTTTCTTCTATGCTACACTGCTTTAACACTCACAATTTGTGAACTGCTTGTACTATGCTCCATATACATATATATACATGTATACATGTGTATATATATATATATATACATATATATATATATATATTCTGCTGCAGGATAACATTTGTAACTATTGAGGCAACAGGCAAGTCATTTCAACTCATAACCAATGTTCCCAGATTTATGTAATATTCCAAGAAAACACCTATATGTGCAGAATGTTCCCCCATGTTCCACTTCCCTCTCCCCTCCCATTTTCTGCAACCCTAAATGCCCAAATCAGACCCGTATAGGAAACAAGTAGCCACCAGTTATGGACAAGCATATTTGAATCATTCTCTTCACATTTTTGAGTGTCTAGTATTAGTTTCACTCAGCACGAACCCAATGCTTAGTATATTTATATTAAAATTAATAAATTTAAGTAATAAATCTAGCAGCTGTCATGTTTCTAAAGAAGAAACGTGAAAAAAACAACAGTATTAGGGAAGTAATTATCCCTTCTACACATGCCCTAGTGTTAAGTTTCACCATGGTCTGGCCTTATTTTGGCATGAATTGCGAGTACAATTTTAAAAACTAAGTTATTCAGTAATTCTAAGTTATCTCAAATTCCTTTTAAAAAATCAGTAGTCAAGTCTTGTAGAATATTATTCTACTTGCAGTTTTTAATATTAATGTCCCAGAAGAAAAGAAGTCTATTTCATCTGTTTAAAGCATTGTTAGAATTCAACATTCAGCAGCTGTTGGCTCAATTTATATCACACCAGGTTTTCTCAGCACTGTGCAATCTGAAGTAGATTAGATCCCATTGGTCTTGTGAAGAAAAAAGTCACTGATTTATCAAAAAAAAGGGGGGGAGATGGGAGGGGAGAGAGAGAAGGGGCAGAGGGAATGACAAACCAACAATTTGTTTTATTTCTTGGTAGTTTTTTCCTGTTTCAGAAATGTGCATAAAAGGCCTACTTCTGATAAATGAGCTAACTTCACAATCATATTAAAAGATCCAAATTTAAGGAAAGATTATTTTTTTTTTTATAACAAGCTATTAATTAAAAAGACATCAAAAACTGTTTGAAGTGAAATCCAATTTAAATTCATTATACATTTCATTTAAAGTATTCAAGCATAAGTTTTGACAATTGAGAGGTCCACTTAATGTTATATAAAAAAATAATGCACCTACTGTTCAGCTATCTACTTAAAGAAAACATTAAAAATAATGAATTGCAAAATTTCAAGGAAATGCCTCTTAATTAAAGCATTTCCATATGTCAAAACAGTATTCATTTTGGCTTTTCTTGCCAAAGAAAAAAAAAGTTTTTTCTTTTTTCCCCCCTCTAAAATTTACCTCAATTTTAACAAAAGATTTAAACTAAGGATTTACCAGCTTGCTTTTTGTAGATGTAATTATGCAATAGACTGAAGCCTGTTGAATCTAAGCCACTGAAAAAAATGATGAGCCCATGCATAGCAGCCTGTTGTTAAGGGGGGGTAGCTTGATGGGCTGAATCCTGTACTTCCTTGGATATCATAGAGAGCAAATGGGATGAAGATATACCATGTACTGATGGGGAAGGCAGAGTACTATGAGAGCTTATGTAGAAAGACCAGAACTAATCTAAATCTGTGGCAGAACCAGTTATCTACTTCCCTCTCCTAAAGTATGGCAAATGAATGAACATCTTACACAAAGTTATCAGGGAAAGAAATAGGATGATATCAGAACCATTCTATGAAAGGACAAGAAAAATATTTCCTCTACAAAAGCAGGAGATTCTGCCAGTAACTTCACTACAAAATTCAACAGTGAGGTTTCAGCTGCTATTATTCCAAGGCAACATCCTGTTTGCCTTACAAAGGAATTCTACATCTACCCACAATTGGTATGGCCCATTGTCAACAACTGGTCAGCGGATTTGCACAATTAATTTTCTGCTTCTATCAATGAAGCGCTCATCATGAAGATCAAAGCTCTGTTTCCCAACAATTACTCAGTCCCATGATATATAAATAAATACTGTTAGTTTCAAATAATCTAACATTTCTATTCACTTGTTGCAGTGATGTTACACATGAAAAATTAGTAAGAGAATTTATTCAAAAAGTGTACATTGAAGAAGCTTGTGAAGAAATATTTAACTTAAATGTGTCATCTGCACAGACGTGTGACTTTTCTAGATTTGAAATTAATCAAGAGATTGAGAACACAATAATATACAGGGTGAAAACCAGTATACATATCTCTCCTGTTTTTAACCACCTCTGTAATCATGGATTATGTTGGTTTTTGTTGTTTGTTTTTTTTGTTTTTTTTTTTTTTTTTTTTTTCACTGTGCTACAATGTTATAGATATTGAGCAGTTTAAACTCAACTGACTCCGCAGTTCAAGCCCCCAGATCAATCTGCTCTGGTGTAGCCTCACCTTAAGGTACTGGGGGCAGTTTGGGGCACACCGGGTATAAGAAGGGCATTAGCAGAGAGTGTCCAAAGGAGGGCTAATAAAATGATGAAGGGCCTAATGTTCAGCCCAGAACAGAGCAGGCTGAGGGAAGCCTGCAGCTTCCTCACAAGGGGAACAGAGGGCCAGGTGTTGAGCTCTGCTCTCTGTAGACAGTGAAAGGACCTGAGGGAATGGCCTGGAGCTGGGGCAGGGGAGAGTCAGGTGGGGTGTGAGGGCAAGGTTCTTCACCAAGAGGGTGGTCAGTGCTGGAATAGGCTTCCCAGGGCAGTGGTCATGGCCCCAAGCCTGCCGGAGTTCAAGAAGCATTTGAACTCTCAGCCTGATTTTTGTGTGGTCCTGTGCATGAGGTGGACTCCATAATCCTTGTGGGTCCCTTCCAACTCTGGATATTCTGTGATCCTACAATACGAGCTTCTAGTTTGTAGTAAAGCAAAAGCCAGATTGCTAAAGGACTGAGTACAGGTTATTGAAAACAAGTGAATGCATTCAGTTTTGTTCCAGTATATAGAACACAAAAGAAGCACATGTGAAAAAGATAGAAAGATAAAAAAATAAAAAATAAAAAAGATCCCATGTATTGATGTTCAGGTGAAAAAAATCCAAGCTTTTCCCCAAATGGAAAAGGAAGTACAGGAATATTAATTTATAGCTAAGAAAATGATAGTTATGTATTTTGTTATTTTATTTAAATAAATGTTCCAAATCTACATTATGTTATAGTTGCAAGAAATCCTGCCTAAGACAAGTTAGCATCATACAGCGTAACAGACCAATTAAAGCCAATGCAGGCATAGGGTGTTGTTATAGATCAAGTGACAGAAAAAAATATGGAAAAGCATAAACCTAAGAAATAATCACATGGATATGTTTCAGTTGTAAATACAATCATGAAATAACTCTTCCTTTTTTTTTTTTTTTTTTTAACATCTTCTGTAGAAAAAGATTATTTATCTCTCTCCAAATTTTATATCATGTCATGAAGTAATGCCTTCTCCTATTTTCAGATGTAACAGTTATTTGGAACCATTTGTAGATACTCTTCTATATGCTTTCCTGTTAGAATGGGTGAATAGATATAATCTATAATTTTAGGCTCCCTTGTTAATATTTTCATGAAATATTTTTTACTAATGTTTCCCAGGGAAAATTCCCATAAACACATCATTTTCAAAGTTAAGAGCAAATATTAAACTCAAAAGTCTTCTTAGAATTTCAAGTCTGACAGAGGATCTAGAAAAACTTTTTAATTATCTTAGAATGGTTTGGAAGGGACCTCAAAGATGATCTATTTCCAGCCCCCCTGCCATGGGCAGGAGCATCTCCAATTAGACCAGGCTGCTCAAATGAAATAAATGTGGTAAGAGGTGAAACAGAGGTGAAAGAGAAGGCTGCCAGATGTGACATACGCCTGTTTTCTCAATGTTTGTCTCTCACAAATTTTCCTCTCATGTAATTTTCCTCCATTTCACTCAATTCCACCTTCCTTTGTTGAAGAAACGTTTTCCCTTCCATTGCAGTCCTCAGTATGGTTTTCCACACCAGCATACTTGTTTTGCCTCCTCATATACAAGTCTAGTTTATTGACAGCTTCTCTGCAAAATATACTAAGTAAAACAAAAGGGGGGGGGGGGTTGTTTTCATCGAAAATTTCAAAGTATATTCTGAACGTACAGTAATATATCTATATACACACAGAGTACTGTAAAACTATGAATTTGCACAAATGTGGGAATTTAATTTAAAAATACAGCTTCACATTACATGTTCCATTTTGTTCTGAGAATATGAAGTAATTAATTTCCAGTGAAACATTCTCATGAAAAATGAGTACAAGCTAAAAAGCAGTAGAATGTATCGCATGCACATAATACAAATCCAATACATTGGAGAAAAAATGACATTTATGAAATTTGTGGTCAGCTGAGCTGCATAATGAATGCACACTATTTAAAAGCTTCAAATAAAAAAAAAGTCAACTAGTCTTTCCAAGGAAAGAGAGTGCAATCAGATATCCACGGGGGGATATACAACTCAGTGTAATCCCCTAACAAATAAAAAAAGATGTGCAATAACAGGCTATCATTAATCAGAAGATAAGAAACTGTATCAAGTGTGGAAAACAAACTAGCGTTCTTACCCTTAGACTGATTTTTTACTTGGAGATGTGTATTTTAAAAATATTTATTTAAAAGGGAATGTTGGAAAATCGAAGACATCTTTTTGTCTTTGTTCTTTCATACTGCATTCAATTTGGCATTTCTGCTACTATTTTGAACTAATTCAAGTGCTGAGTACCTGAAAGAACAAAAAGGCTTGATTACCTTAATTCACCAGGTTGGAAGCTGGAAGCTAATATACTGAAGGTCAGAGGGTCTTCCTGAAACTTTGAATGTTACTTTAGCAGCTTTGTGAAAAGCAAAATGCACATTTTTAATCAATTGAGTTTCATATCTTAAATATATTCAGCCTTGGCTGTATTATTGTATTATTGTTAAACTGTATTATTGTATGTGTTAAAAAGTGCTTTTCAAAGTACCGTAGAAACACGGAGAAGGTTTCTGCCTCTCCCCTCACTTTTTCTCCACACCAGTTGTATGAAACTGCTCCTCTAGCCTTCACAGAATCACAGAATCACAGAATTTCTAGGTTGGAAGAGACCTCAAGATCATCGAGTCCAACCTCTAACCTAACACTAACAGTCCCCACTAAACCATATCCCTAAGCTCTACATCTAAACGTCTTTTGAAGACTTCCAGGGATGGTGACTCCACCACCTCCCTGGGCAGCCTGTTCCAATGCCTCACAACCCTTTCAGTAAAGAAGCTCTTCCTAACATCTAACCTAAAACTCCCCTGGCGCAACTTTAGCCCGTTCCCCCTCGTCCTGTCACTTGCTTAAGTCCTTCAAAAAGTTTTTAAAACAAGGTGTCCTCCAACCAATAAAGAGGCAATTTATATAAAATATTTATTTTTGACCTGAAAACAGCATGCAAGATAGAAACA
The DNA here is from genome assembly GCF_047663525.1 of Anas platyrhynchos. Classification (NCBI taxonomy): domain Eukaryota; kingdom Metazoa; phylum Chordata; class Aves; order Anseriformes; family Anatidae; genus Anas; species Anas platyrhynchos. The sequence continues at coordinate 32,066,387 of NC_092590.1, read as the reverse complement.
CAACATTAAAACCCCAGAGGGAGCAGGCAGCTACAAAAAAGAATGTGCATTTCTGAGGAAGATTTATTCCACTGAAGCACAGAAATGCCTTCAAATGAAATAAGAACTCTTGGGCTTCACATGAGTATTTTAATTAAGTGGAAATGCCAAAATCAAAGTTACGGTTTTGGTCTTGAGTTTCCCCAGGTGGTAAATGTGATATGATAGCATGCCACAATGGGAGGAAAAAAAACAGGAGGCATTCAGAGCGTTGTTGAGCAGAAATACTCAGGAGTCACATGCATGCACTACTTACCATATAACTTAAGTAGGGCTGTTTAACTGAAAAGTACATAACATGATCTGATCTGCCAAGCATTCCTCAAGGTTTTAGTGATAAAATCCTTTGGAGATATCTTATCCTTAATACAACAGGGCAAACAAAAGCATTACTGAATTCCAATTTCTACTATTAACATCTCAGTATATTTACCTATAAAAATTTCAAAGATCCTCTCTTCAGAGTGTGGAAGTGTCTGTCAAAGTGAAAATGAAAAGGTAGAGTCTAAACTTCTTCTATCACTACCTCTAATGGAACTCTCCTTATTCCACATAGGGCAAAAAATAAAATTAGAGATGAATAATAAGGGTGAATAATCATGTGATCTAATGGTTTGCCTCAGTAGGGGACTGCAGTTAATGATCCAAGAAGTCACTTCAAGTGACTATTGGATATGGGCATACAAAAAACTGTACTAGAGTATGCAGGTTCTGCTGCATACAAGCATCACTGTTCATACAGTGCTTAAAAACAGTTTATCAACTAGAATAGCAAGTGCATATAAAAATCCAACAAAACTTATCAGCTGCCAGGAAAACTTTTAAGACCCATATGACCAAAATATTAGAAGACATCTGAAAATGGAGGTAGAAGGTATGGATTTAAGGTGTCTTATTCCTTTATTCACAATATCATCACTAAACAATTCTACCATTTCTTCAAGATGCTAATATAGTTAAAAAAAAAAAAAAAAGTCATGTGAGGCCCACTTACAAGATCAGCAAGGGGCATCCAACAAGAACAGACTAGAGACAACTAGAAGTAGAATTGCTGAACTAATAAAGGTTAAAAATAATGATAGTTTTTGAAAAATACTAGAAGCATTGAGTTTGAAATAATCATAAGTATAGAACTGTTAACTTAATGTTCTGTTTTAGATAATGATGCATGATACAAATAAAACCTTTACCTAATAACCTAATAAAACCTTTTTTGTTTTGCTGTGCAACTATTTGCAAAAAAATAAAAAATAAAATTAGCCTGTTCTTCAAGCTACAGACTCTATACAATATTCTTCCTGAATTTGTTTAAAACACACCAAGTGTAATCATGATTTCTTTTCTTTTTTTTTTTTTTTTTTAAACTTCAAAAGTAAAAGTAATAATAATACAATCTTGGATAAGCATAGTGACTTAGATCAGAATTCCAAATTTTTCATCCAAGTTTAGTTATTGTGCTTGCTTCTAGACTTAAAGAATATCCTTATATTTCAGGGAACATAATTTATATCTGCACTGCAATAAAGGATACAACTCCAATTTGGCTTTTTATCTTTAACAGGGTAAATTCTCCTACAGGTAAAACTCCATGGGTTCTGTCAACCATAATACCCATAAGATTAACCTAAACAGCCAGTTTTACAGAGCATTATGACTGAAGAGCTACCACACACAGTCATAAGATCCAGCTGATTAACAGCTTGATCCTAAAAATATTAACACCATTTGAAGAGTTTGAGGTGGTACAGCTTTAATTCAATACATTTTGTCCCTATTACACATCTTTTATTCTACTCGGGAATAAACAGTTGACTGATATCAAAGATTAGTAGAGTGAATAATAAGATGTAAAGAATGCATATCAGAAGTTGGAAAACATTGATAAAATGTCTGGAGCTGCAGATAATGGTTAAAGTTAATAGCATATTAACTCTGAAATTAAGAAAAAATGATGTTCAGAAACATCCTGGCCATACTGTTAATGTTAAAATCTTCAGCTCAAGATTTCCAAGACCATGTTAAAGCCACATGTTCTTCACAAAGAAGATGGTGACCTCCTCTAACTACTTAACTAAACAGACTTCCTAGCAATGTGATTGGACCTCTTCCAAATACATTAATCTTCCTAAATACTCATATAATAGTAAAAATTATAGAAGTCATCAAATTGGGAAGTCTTTCCCTTTCATGAGTTTTGATGTTCAGAATCCTTCCCCCACCCATGCACTTTATGAATAAGCTCTCAGTGTGAAAAACTGTTTATTTCTCTATTATTCTGTAACAAAACATCTAATATCGGTTCATTATTTTTAAGTTTGTGATCTTAACTCAAATCAATATGGTTATATTTTTATTTCACCTACCACGTCTGCCAGGGGAGAAACTACAAAGTTTCATATTTTACTTTATCCCTGCGGAAGTGAGATCAAAAATGGTTCACAAAAAGTTTTAAAAGTTCCCTAGCTCTAGTGACTCCAGTCACATATAGAACTCTGCTTGCTTTTCAGACCTAAATTGAGTTAAATGCTGCTGAGAAGATCCAATTTGCATGGTGGTTACTTTTCTAAGGTCATGTTTTCACCACTGTCTGCCTCAACCTCATTAGCTAAGCTGCTTGGAAATCACCTCAGGTCTTTATTTAGAACAGGTGAGTTCTACTGCACAGGGCTGATAAATCAAAGTGAGCACAGACTTGTTTAGAACAGATTTTGTTTTGGATTCTCATCAACATTTTTCTCGAGGACTATCATGTCACATACATACATCATCCACCAGACAAGCATGGTATTTGTAAGGAAGTTATAATCAGAGTTGTAGAGTTGTATTTTTCTGATTGATTCCAGTTGTTCTACAAGTTCTCTATTACCTGATCTTTATTTCTCATCACAATTAAAAGAAATCAAACCTCTAAAACACAAAGAATAAAAACAGATCTAAATAAGGACTGAGAAATTCTAACATGTAAATACCAGGGCACCATTCAGGTGTTGCCTAACACTAAGCCCATATACTCAGGATTCTGCTGTTGACATCCGCCTATGTTTTCAGTGGTTGTGGATTGTGACTAGTGAAGTCTTTATGCTACCAAATGCTTGGCCCTTACAGTAAGAATTATAAGCAGATCAGGCAATTCACCAGCTGAATACCTTTTATATTGACTCACTGTAAGATGAAATATACCTTACCATTTCCTTCTGCTGGGGGTACAGGGTGGTAACAAAACACATACACCACAACAACTAGAGTTCCACAAAACAGAGCACTGGTAAAGACAGAAACTTACGTTTGACACATATGTTAGTAGACAGTACCCCCCCCCCCCCCCCCCCCCACACACACACACACTTCTATAGCAGCTTTACTTTTGGGTGAGCTTTTGATGAACCAGTGAACTAAGCAACATTGTGGGAGAGGAACTGTATAGGTTTAAGTGACTAATTCAGGAGGTGGGGAGGGTTAATTACACTGTCAGACCACCAAGGTTTCCAAGTTTCCTCAAACAATAGAGGTATTTGATAGCCCTTTTCCTACCTCCAAACTCATATCAGTCCCTGACAGCATTGTCAACTTCAAAATCATCTCTTTCTCCACACATATACCTCCACCTTTTGGGGAGGTATGAGAACACTGAATTTCAGATTTGGCTTACACTACTGAAAAACCTTGAACCAACTTTCAGGAAGGTGAAGTCTGGTTATAAATGAAGTCTCAACTCAATCTGAATTTAGTAATATTCATAAAAGGAATATTCATAAAAAGTATAAAAGGTATAAAAGGCAAGTAAACAGCGCTGGGTGTGCGGGGAGTCTATACTCCACCAACACGCACACATGATCATCAAGCATTCTAAATATACAGAATATTGCTTTACATACTAAACCCGAGTATGCCTATTCACACGTACAATCAGGACAGGTAACCAACAATCCTTTAAGTTCCATGACTTAACAGTCTCCATTTTCCATTCCTTTTGAACAATATGTCTCGCTTTAAGTTGTCAAGCAACTCGGTCTTCGGGCCGTATGTATCCCATTCTTCCCGGATCGAAGAAAATCATATCCATCTCCTTTTCAAGGCCAATAAGGCCTGGGTCAAAAGGCACGTCCAGGTCAACAGGGGGCGTAACAGCAAAAGCCTTCGATGGCTGTGGCAGCAGAGGGGCCCATGGCATAGCAGTCACAGAATCAGTCGGATCAGTAAAGGAGCCTGCAGCTCCCTCACTGTCTGGCAAACCATACGTTTTTGACTGTGGCTCCACATGGCTCTTTAAGGCCTCATAGATTGATCACCAGGTGCCTAGCAATCCCACTGCAACTTTGTCGTTTTTAATTGCAGTGTCCCACACCTTGACATCAATTTAGTTCCATGTTTCAGGCTCATAAACCGTCCAATTGTTAATAAGGAGAATAAGCTGTAAGGTTACCAGGACAGTCTTTGTTCCTAAGGACGTATCATTCCCCATAATGTGCAACTGCTTACCAGCGAGGGGCAGCTGTGTGCGCGGGTCCGCCTCTCTCAGCTTCAGCTTCTTCCCAGCTCCAGTACGCCCATTTCCAGTGACTTTCTGTACGAGCTTCTCTGCGCAGTTTGCTGAGTTTGGCCGAACATGTCTTCATGAGGCGATCAATGTGCCTGTTCCCGTCTTGGTCTCCGTTCTGCTAGCCTGTTCTCATTCCTTCTTTCTGCTTCTTTATTGATGACATAACTTCATCACATCGTGTTGCCTTTTTTTTTTTTTTTTTTTTTTTTAAATCTTGGAGGGTAGGTTCCCCTCTTATACCCTTCACCCCACAGAAGTTCTTTTCAAAACAACTTTTCATTGGTCAAACAACTTTGCATGTAACAGCAACAGCAAACACCCAGAAACTCCCATGCCTTAACGGCTGGAGAACAAGAAACCGGAGACTGCATGGAGTCTCCTGAATCACCCTTCTTTGTTTCCTCTAAACTCTTTTACATTCCTGATGGCCTCATCGTTAAGAGTCTGATGCTATTAACCACGGGGCTTTCCGATCCCCATGGCCACACTCCCAAATCTCCCCCTTCTTTATTAATATCAACCATTTTCTCAATACGAATTACCATGCCGTATATAACACCACTCTATATAACAGTCTGAAGTGTCATTATTTTCTAGTGCCCAGACATATTAAACTGGGTTGTAGAGCAATGCCACTCTTAACTAGGGACACACATCCCTAAGTCCTCTTCTGGATTTAAGCATCTACATTCTTCCTTTCAAAAGGTATTCATTTTAAAAAAGCTCTCGTAAGACAAAGAAATTAGTAGTCTTTCAGCTAGCAAATAGAATGGTAGTTAAACCCAAGGTACAAATTAATTTCTACCTGAAAACATTCCAGTTTCTCAATTTCCCTTTTTGTCATGCTTTCATTTCATGTCATAAGAAAATACCAAAAGAGACCAAGACGTGGTACAGTGAACTTTAAACTTCAGTAATTAATCCTATTTTGAGATAATAGTTCAAAAACTGCTGCGTTGTTGCAGTTTGTTTTGGAGTTTTAACTAGAACATTGCAATTGTGGACAGAAGTAAAACCACGACTGAATTGTAATATAAGAAGCTTTGACAAATCAATTCCTTAGCATAATGAGCAGCACAGTCTAAGTTGGTATCTTGGCTTTTTACCAATAAACACTAACCAACAACAATGTAAGCATTCACTTATTTCATAGACTAAAATTTTTCATTATCATTGTGACAGAGATTGTACTTTTATGTTTATGTCTTCTAGTCTTTGGAGGACAAAAATACCGAGAAAAGTAAATTTTAGTTTTCACTGGCCTAACATGACAGGGAAAAAGGAACCATGATAATATCTCTCAGCACAACTGACATATAAAGAGAACAGAACAGTTTTGCTTTACTGATAGCCTACAGAGAACTGTGACTTTCCATTTAGACTCTGCCAAATTTTTCCTTTTTATCAGGAACTACATCCAAGTGTTTCCCTTGATGCACTAAGGGCATTCTACTTCATGAATGGAATAAAGGTCAAGTTCTTCTGCACTGACATCCACAGAAGTGCACAGAGCATAGAAATTTTTTTTGTTCACTGCTGATTCTCAGAGAAGTCTGCCTTCTCAGCTTCCATAGCTCTCTACTTCATCATCCAAAGGAAGCCATACAGCATAGATCATCACTACTGGGACAGCTGAGCAACCAGCTATGACCTCTTAACAGAAGAAAAAAGTTCTAATATACCTCTTATGGGCATATTGTTCATTTTGTTTGATGAAATAGTCACTATCCTGCTGACAAATCTGAACAAGCTCTCTAGTGTAACTCTCATTTATACAATCAGTGTGAACTTGTGCATTTTCACAATACTTTTCAAAGTTACTAAGTATATTCCCACTCTTAAAGATATCTAATAATCTATCCATTATATAAGCATAATCAGTATTTTCAACTGGTGCCTAATCCTGAAAGAAACCCCTTTTGCATTTCCACTGAGGTACTGCTCCTTTTCTGACCACACATATGATAAAAAGAGAAATCATGGATCAGTCTCATCAGAAAGCATTCCCTTATCAGTTTATCTAGGCATGATTCTAAGAATATTCTTCAACTACATGCAACCCCCAAAGGCAGCAGCACCAAGAATGGCTTCTTGCTTAAACTAGCCAAACAACTAGAATACTTCTCCAAAAAGTTGAAGATTAAGTCATCTCTCTTCTTCAGGGAAGCGCTGAAGTATTTCTACACTGCAATAAAGATGCAACAGCAACTCCCTCATTTAGATCTATGAACCAATTTCAAAAGCACAGAGGCAAATACTGTTGAAGTGCAACATGTCAGTACTTATCCCAATACTTTTGCAGTTCAACATGCTGAGCTACATGCTGCCAAAATAGTTGTTTGGCAGTACCCAGGTGGCCAATTTTAAATGAGGTTTTGTACACACGGATAAGTTTTAACTGCATTTACTGTATTTGAAGATAAAAACAGAAAGTGACATTAACTTTTGTAAATGGGTTCCAGATAAAAATCTTACAAAATAAACACTTTAAGCTTGACATTTGCACCAGGAAAGGTAGAAGAAACTACCGTAAAGGGGGGCAGAAAAAAAAAAAAAAAAAAAAAAAAAAAAACAAACACACACACACAAAACACCACATTAAAAGGAACATTGTTAAGTATATCAGATAGTCAAATTGACATTTGACTCTTCAAGAGTGAAAGAGCACCATTAGGTTTGGGAATCAACATTTAAAACAGTTAACTAGGTCACAGGTAAGGGAGATCCAGCTGACAGTCAGCTACAAGACTTTCAACAAGATTAGTTGCCAAAACTTCTTAAAGAAACTAATTAGTCATGGGATAAACTAATTAGTCGTGTGAACACAGAATTTGTTAAAACATTGGATAAAGTGGAGTTTAATAGCAGAGAAAGGCTGTGAAGGATTACATGTGCTGGGTTACACACTGTTCAACATTACAAGTTACATGGAAAAGGAAATAAACAACAAAGTGACAGATGATGAAATTATGTTGTTCCAAATAGAAGAGCTTAAGGTTGACTGCAAAGACAGACATAAGATTTTACAAAACTGCATAATATATTGGCAGAAGAAATTGAATACAAGTATCAGGTAAGGAATAAAAAACCACAACCCTCTACACATCGCAACAGGCTTACCACTACTAAAAATTGCAAGTTAGAGCTAAAATAGTAGTTCTGGAAAAAAAAATATATATATATATTTAAGCATTACAATGAACAAAATAAATTTTAAAAGTATGATGAAAGGTGTTGAGCCTTGACAGAGCCCACAATGAAGCTATCTGAATCTCAAAAATCAAGCAGATCTAAAAAAGGTTCAGAATTTGCAGTATAAGAGCTCAAAAATCCACAGCTGAAGGGCACATTCTGAATGTGTTTTTAGAACACAGAAGACGGCTACAATAAACTGTCTTTCCCCAGTAACTGTAGCATTAACATCACCACCTAAAAATACAGACTGGTGAGCAGTCTTTCAAAGACGGTGCAACAATTTTCTCTGATCACATAGAAACCTGAATGCATGCCCTGGGCAGTGCTTACATAGTAGCCAGTAGCGAGATTCATATGAACAGCAATATATTCCTTTACAGGATTTTAGATAATCCATTTTGTGTTCTATTTGGTGCCAGGTTGATTGCTCCAAAAACATGCTTAAGACAGAAAAAAATTCTCCTACATCACACTTTCTAGACTATCTCCCTCCAAGGTATGGAAGAGTTGGTTTGTTTCTGGTATTCACTTTGTCGCATTTTTAAATTAAAGCTTCTTGAGAGTAATTGTAGTATAATTTAAAATATTGGGCTTATCTTGTAAATTTATTCAAAACTAATGTGAATTTACTTCTATAGTATTTAGTTTTCTTGCCACATCCACTAGTCATGAAGTTATATTGACTGCTTACCCAGCACGTTACAGCCCACCTGCTCCTTGTACTCTCAAGAATAATCAAACCTAAAGAAACAGAATATTGCTTGATTTCAGAAATTACTCTATGTATTTAAAAAAATAAAAATACAACCCTTTGTATATTTCAATTGAAACACTTCAATTTAGGTCTGCATTTTAAATAGTTGGCCTTAAAGGACTGTTGAATAAAAGAATCATTACTGACCACGTTGTGTCCATCATAGCAAGATGTATTACACTGAAAACTGGTTGGGCTATTTTGTACTGAGACTGATAAAACATTAAAGTATGTTCTTATTTCAATTTGCAGTCATGCAGCATTGCAAAGAATGCACAGAAAAGCAAAACCACTTGATTGCAACAGACAATTCAGATTCCTCAACTGCCCCCTCCCCCCACACACACACCCTGTCCTTCCCCCTCCTCCCATTGCACCCCTGAGGGTGGGGAAGAGGAGAGGTTGGAAAAAAAATAAAAGTGGGAACTTATGCTTTCACATGTGTTTACAGAAATAAAGAACACCTTCATGTTCTTTATATTACCAAGTAGTCTGGACATCTGAACAAAACAATTTTGCTTTCTATCAGGCATATACTACAATTCTATTTTCTCTTCTTCTAATGTAACAATATCCAGTATACTCACTGTTTTATTTAGTGAGTGTAAAATAAACAAAATTAACTGTGCCAACATACAACCCCTGGTCAGAGCACAAATAGTCTACACAACTTGCAGTATTTGCAAACTATTGAGAACTCTGAAAGCTTGCAAAACAGATATGTAAGAAGAGTTAGGTATTTTTCTGAATGTCCAAGGAAGTAAACAGAAAGGGCAACATTTAACAGATTAAGGTATTATGCAGCCTGTTAACTCTTAAGACATTTCCTTCTCCTATTCTAGGTGCAGTAACCTCTGCAACCATGAGAGGAGGATTTGGCTTGCCTGTAAGAGCCTTTAAATCTATAAAGTGCACAAACCTACAAATGCATTCCATCGGTCACATTTTACAACTAATATAAGTGCTTTTCCAAGGCTTATGATATGTTGTGACATCCAATGGGGAGAACTCTTTTCTATAGACACTTCTTGAATGTTATCTTGTTCATGCCAGTTATTAAGGAGACAGTTTTCCATAAAGGATCCAGTAGTTTCAAAGACTGTCTTTTTTTTCAGGTTGTATTTTCTTTGCATTAGGAATGAATACATTTTCAGGCGAATTGTATTTGGCTTTTCTGGTGACCTGGAAAATATTTGAAGGCTCTATTTTAGTACAGAAAAAGCCTTTTTAAAAATATATTTTAATTTCATGAACTTGTTCTGATGCTGCTTTGAAAAGAGCTAAGGGCACTGAAGCCTGGTTTTGAGGTTGTACTGGAAAAGTTCCTAAATGAAATCACATGCTGCAATATTCCAGGTAATGACTTATTTTTCTCTTTTCATCTTTGCTTTTACGGATGTATTATTTTCACTTTTTCACCTCCTTGCACTCAGTCTGCAAAAAGAACCTGTCTCAAGGCAGAGAGAGGCCCTGATGCTGTCCTGCCTTGCTTGAACAAAACTATCAACTGATAGGAATGGCATGAGGTGTGGTAAGTGACAACAGTGAAAGAAGTAACCAACAAAGTCAACTTGCATGAAGCTGGAATCTAATCATAGAGGCAGATCAGGTGATCACAGGACAGACCGACTAAAAGACAATAAAAGGCAACAGCTGAGGCACATCATCCATAGTTCATTTGCAGACTACGAGCTTTGCACTTAAACTGGTGAGAAATCAGAAAAAAAAGAAATAGCATTACTTTTCCCTTTTAGTGGAAAGCTCCTGGGGCAAGTCCAAGGAATTCTTACTTTCAGCTGGTCTTGCATCTATTGTCATAGCTGTCACTGTCATCACTGATAGTAACTTATGTTGTCATACATGTACATCACCATGGAGATCCCATAACAACAATTAGTAGCTTTTGTTAGTCATACACTGTCATCAGAAGAGGATACAGCCTGTGTAAAAGAACTGTTCTGGTGCCCACATGAAGCATTTTATTAACTCATTCCTAGCCAAAATTCAAAACTGTAAAAGGATGATCATCTTTCTTTGCAGGTAATTCTGTGTTTCTGTTAGTAATGTGCACTTGTTGCCAAATGGAAGACCTCAGTATAAATGCCCTACTTGGTATTCAGTCCTTGGTCAAACAGCAGTTGGGTGATACATAAGTTAGCACATAAGCTGCAGCGAAGTTTGCTGGAAGATTTAGACATAGTGGTGATGAAACCAAGAAGGAAACATTTATTTTCCTCCAAAACTCAAAGCTTTTCTTCAGAGCAATGTCTCAGACCCAGAAAATGTAAAATAAAATAATAATTATAATAATAAAAAAAAGCTTCATGGCATAAATTTATTGTGGTAATACATGCAAAGGAGAATTTAAATTTTGGTATTGATAAACTGACAATAAACAAGAGATTTTCCTATACGGATGAGAATTCACAATATTTCCCATAATAATTAAAACAACTAACAAGTACCAGATAATTTTAGTCAATTCTCTGTTGTCAAGTAATGCTTCAGAGTTTTATAAATATCTGCTCAACAAGCGCATTAGAGTGGTGAAGTAAAACCTGGGGAATAGTACTAATTAATAAAAGACAGTCCATGCAGAAGTGTCACAGGGTGACTTGTCTGCAACAATGCAAAGGAAGGACTGCTTCATGCTGTAGTGCAACTGCATGGGCATCTGTGTCAATATTCAGTGAAACGGCACAGCTACTCTAATAGAATCAACAAATCACATTAAAGCTGTCACTCCTAACTGGGACAATGAACTGATGCATATCTTTAAAAAGATTATTTTACGGAAGGAAATTATTGTAAAACTCCAAAGCTATCAGTGAAATGGCTGGTGACCTTCAGTTTCCAAATGCAAATACTTTTAGCAATCTATGTCTATCATAATTGGTGAAATGTTCTGCTAATATGCTTAAAAGCTTTGTAAAGCTTCCACTATTCCTGAGCAATTGGTAGTGACAGGTTGTTGTTCTAACGAGTGCCGATACATGAGTGTAATATTAAAAATATACTCTGATTTTAAGCACTGTTTTTAACAGGAAGTATACTGAATTTTCAAAATGTTTATAGCTGATACAGTTTTAAAACATTTCAGAGCTTCAAACCATTTCTTCCTCCTATTACAGGATGTTTTTCTAAACACTACAAAGTCATGGAATTTATCTACTTTTGTAGCTAAAAGAAAAATCATAACCTTAGCCATTATACATGTCATTATAGCACCATGGCCAGAAGTTTAATAGCTTTGCTCATAAAAGTTGAGAATGATCACTTTTTTTTTTTAGTACACTATTGTAACCTAAGGAAAGCCTACACCTTACTTTTAATGAGGTATACATTACTTACTAAGGTTACAGTTTATTCAGTTTTTAATCAAAGCAGTTTGTCAGTGATATTTCAGTAAAGTTTAAAATTAATTTGTATGAAGCTTTTTTTTTTTTTTTGAATTGGGAAAAAGCAAGACAAGCTTTCTTTAAAAAAGTATCTAACTGTGGATATCAAACACCAGGTCGTGTATGTATTCCCCAGTTCACTTTAATACTCCTCAGGGCAAAAACTCACAAGAAAAAGCAGTTAGAGAAAAGTCTCATACAACTCAGGATAAATTATTTATGAATATTGTACATTTAGGACACACATTGTAAAGCCACAAAAGATTCTGAAGCAGCCTTCCAGAGCTGTCTAAACAAAGATTGTTTTATGATTGATAAATGATCCTGCAGCAATGACATAGCTCCAATGTCTTTCATACTGATAGACCTCTAGAAGTCATACCACAGAAAACAACTGTTGAAATTTTCTGTTTACCCTAAGTGCAAGAAACTCAGTGCTATGCATAAGATTTCTTAATAAAATCTTTAACCCACCTCTTGAGATAAACTACAAATATATTCATCAGTGGCCATCACCAGCATTTTGGAGAACAGCAACTGCTGACTGTAAGCCCTAAAACAAAGGAGTACAGTGATAGTCAAGCAGTCATCTTTGTAGAGCAGGTTAAAATTGTCCGCAGGAAAATAAAAATGGAGTTACACATAAGGACAAGAAGAGAACTGCCCAAAGCTGGTTAGACATTAGCTAGTGAAAAGCCTTCAAAGAATTAGACTGATATTTTCCTTCCTGGGGTTCTTATCATGTTCCTTCAGGTGTTGAAGGATTTTTTGGTAGCAAACAGTACACGGTAGGTTTTCCTAATTCTGTCTCAGAACTCAGATGCACACAACACGTGCAAAAAGATGCATGAAGTGTACAGTCATAATCACAGTATGAAGAAAAGATATTGAACACAATACCCACAATATAAAAGTAGTAAATTCAGGAGAATGATATCACTGTAGTTTCCCAGTGGATGGGAAAGAATTGATTCCAGATGTTGCAATTAGTTCATTGAGAAAGAAAAAAACAGATGACAGTAGAGAATATCAAATTCCAGGGTTGATTTATTCACAATTATTTGTAATGCCTAAGCAGGTGTCTTGACAGCAACAGCAAGTTTTACAACTCACAGGTGTAACACCCCTTTCAGATCTCCAGTGAAGGCAGCTGTGTTTGAACAGCTTCAGCCTGCCAGCAAACAGCTCTTCATACTCCTGTTTTTCCCAAGACACTGTTCCCAAAACTGCCGCAAGCTTGTTCCACCCTCTTTACAAGCAAACTAGAGGCTCTTTGTGCTTAGGCACAATCACAACCTTATTTAATATATTCCTGTTTTGCAACTGTGGGTATAGCAGAATCAGCAATTCCCTGGTATGCAGGGTAAGGATACTATTTGCAGTTTGAATTTTCCTCAGCTACAAGCCATGCACAACTAGCATGAAAAGTTTGTGGAATTTACCACAGAACTTATCAATCCGTTTTAGATATTCATAAATGCCCATTACCTAGGTGCACAATCAATGATGTATTTATCTTTATGCCATCTCTGTGGAAGGCCATTATCCTGACTTTATAGAGTGCGACACGGGAAATTAGAGTCTTGAATTCACATTGCACAACCGTGACTTGAATATCCATTCCTTAAACACAGTTAATACTAGCTGGTTTAAAGCAGGATTAAAAGACACCTCAATGCTCCACATATTAAAACAAAACTACCTAATAGGTAGTTTCCACAAGTAAAAAATGAATTTAAGATTTTCTGTGGTGTGGCTGCTTCATTTTGGCATGTAGGAGTGCATAATATTAAATCTTAGCATGGAAACCATCCTACTAAAGTCCTGTAGAAGTGAATAGACAGTCAAACAGCTTACCTGTGCTCTGTAAATTCTCAAAAACAGCTATACTCCAATTTGTTATTATTTTCAATGACACGAGCATAGTTTAGAAGCTAGATTATGATTTTGAGTATTTCAACAGTGAAAAGGAAATTGAGAAGAGATTCTTCATTGTACCTCCACTTTAGTTAACTAAACACTGAAAGCTGTGAGAAACGGTGGTACTCAAGAAAACTGAGAATCTATTAAAATTCACCATGACCGATTCACTGGTGAGCATCAGCACACTATTTCTAATCTCACTCAGATAAAGAGATGTCACAAATTTATTGTTGAACCATTTATTTTTTTTAAATTCATCCTTGCAAGGCCTATGTTTGATGGCTAGGTCTTTTTTGCTATTGGATATGTGGCCTAGCTATCCTGAGGAGTGGAGACAGGAGGCTAGCAGAGAACAAAAGTGCCTACTCACTTTCTAGAACAGCATTTTAGTTCTAATGAATCTCTTCCCAGCACCTGAGCACGTCAGAAGTGCAGCTTCCTCACATCATTGTGATCTCAGTTCCCTGCTCCTCAGTCAGCAGGGGCAGAGATTGACAGCTTGCTTAACTTCACAAGGAGAGAGACTACCTCTTGCCTCATGCGACTTAAAAGTGAGCCTTCTGGTGGGATAAGAGAGACAGGCTGCAATGGGAGACCCATCTGTTCTTACTCAACTAAAAGGAGGGTGGCTCTGATGCCAGGATTCAAAGGCAGAATGATGAAAATAGGGCAGCATGGAGGAGGCTCTTTACACTGAATGATGCCCTAGTTGAGGTCTCTTATGTTAAGTTTCAGATTTTATCCATGTCTAGAATAGCATGAAACATGTTCATTAAAATAATTCTATATCATTATACAATTATATTTTATTATGAAACATGACCAGTAACTGCAATCCACTTATAATTACTTCAGAAATAGAATATAATACCCAAATAGGCCTTTATAAAGTTGCAACAACCCCACCCCACAAAAAAGTCACCTTAACGGCATTTGTATGAACCACATATTAAATTTATGTTTATATAGAGAAAGATTATTTAGCTCCCCCAGTGGCTGAAAGGACAAAGTTAAATAGGTATTAGCAACTCATAAATCAATTTGTCACGTAAAATGGGAGAGTCAGAAGGAAAAAGCTACAGCTCCATAGAAACAAGTTGTTAGAGATTGCTGTCTCATGTTTGTTATTGCTAAGTTCACAAGCAGTCCAAGGATGATATTTTGATAACTACTCCTGAAACGTTAATATTTTGTGGCCTTCTTTCAGCCAAAGCACACAGTATTTGAATACTAAACTGTGACATAGCTCAGTTAAAGTCCTAGGAGAAAAATACCTGTTAACATTTTAGAGCATGAATAAACGGATTAGATTGAAAGGACAAATGCTTCAAATGCTTTTATAATCCTCAGTAAATTTCTAAGTGTGTGTGTGCTGCTGTTCAACTCTAAGAAAAACAGACTTGAATAACTCCCCCCACCTCCTGGGGGTGTGGGTGCTTTTAGGCTTGAATTGTTTCACATAGTAATCTCTGCTCATCCATTGACCTAATGATCTTTATTCTGTGACTTTAGCTGGAAATGCTACAACAGATTTTGGCTATTCAGAAACTTGTTCTCTCTGTAACATATGTTACAATTAGAGTGAAAGCGTGCAACCTCAAATAAAATTCTTCACTCTGATCAAGCAAAACAAGTGTCAAAAGCTAAGCCACGTAGAATTTGATCCACTAACAACAACAAAAAAATATTTAGTAACAGCTGAAAGTTGGAGAGAAGAAATTTCTTGAAATTCAACTGTTCTTGAATCATGTTAGACAGCAAAAGAGTGACTAGGTAACCTGAAGCCAGGGATAAAAACAAAGAAACAACAACAAAAACAATAAGATAACACGAGAAATCTCCATTGGCTTGTCTGAGGAATTGAAAGAAATTTTCAAGACATTTTTATTTTTTTCTAAACCACATCATAACATTTCTATAACAAAATTTAAACTATTCAGACACGACATGGATGTTTATGCTTTGTGTAAGTGGGCAACTAGAGCTGCATTACTGCTGGAACTTGTGTTTCACAGCAGCAGAATTTACGGCCTCTGGAACTGTCAATTTCATAATCTTGAAAACAATGAAGACGATAAATATGTTCACAGTAGGGGATTAGCTGGTCTGCTAACCTGTCCTTTGGGACACTACTAACAGCATTCTGTTTGTCAGGGCTGTCAGAAACAACGTGAGGTATTTTGAAGGTTTTGAGATACCTATCATTCACAGTCCTCCAGGGCTGCCTAGAGAACAGGAACACAGTTTCATGAGAAAATATCAAAGTTTTCATCCTGCATTAGAACAAAAATGATATCCTTGAAGACCTCCGGAAAAAGCACAAGAAAAAAAAAAAAAAAACTACTATATTTATAGCCCATTTTGCCATCCACATTATGGGTTTGAGCACCCATCTGGAGCATTGAGGGCTCAGGAGCATGTGCCTGCTGAAAAAGTCACACAAGTGCAATTTGGACCTATTTCTTGTTGTCCAAGTAAATGACTGACTTCTGCATATCCCACCTTTCATTCAGCCTTTCCCAAACAACAGTTTTTATAAAACATTAAACCTTCCAGCAAAACAGATGGTTTTCCTGATTTAGTATTTTTCTGAGAGGAAAAGACTTTCAGTACAACTCAGCGATTAGCAAGCACAGTTTTGGCCCACCCTATTTTGCTGCTGATAGCTAGCCGAGTGCCTCTGCAGTTGTCCCTCAGTTTTAAATTTGAAAAGCTACATGCTGGCTCTTGCCGTACAAGACATTTGTTAACTGCTGCCTATGAAACAGCAGCTATCCAGTTGGTAGTAGCTTCCGCTGTGAATCAGCATTAAACAGACACCACAGAGCATAACTGTAAGCCACTCTGATGTTCAACCTGTTCTTTGTGTGCATTTAAAGAACAATTAAAGAACTCAAGATAGTTTTCAAGTGTCTGTCATAAGTGGAGTGCATTTTAAAGTATGTTTACTTTTTTTTTTTTTACCATTAAAAATAAATAAAACAAACAAAAAAAAAATGAACCTTTTAATCTTGCCATCTACTTCTTGTTACATTTCTTCTTCCTATCCTCCAATTGAAACATCACTTTGAAATGAAGGAATGTCAGAATATTTATGATTTTTTTCATACTGAAACTTTCAAAGCATTCAGTAGTGCTTGAACATAAATATGTTTTTAAATGGTTCTGTTAAATATGAATTTAACGCATAATATCAGCAGTATCTACTGGCTTAAATCATTACAAGTTCCTTCAGCATTGTCTCTCATGAAGAGATCCATTTGGAGATCACATCTCCCAAAGTTAGGTATTTACATGGCCAGGCTTCTAAACCATCACCACAGTCAGTAGATATACAGCCATGAGAGCTAATGGATAAAAGTATTCAAAAAGGGGAAAAGAACCCCCCTCACTAGAAATCAGAATCTGACCATTTGTTTTTCATTCATATTCCTTTTAGCCAGTGAACACCTTTAACACTGTACTTTTCATTTTTAATCCACAAAATGGATTCCATGAAAAGCCTAGGCACATGAAAAAATTCAATGAAAAAAACAGGCACAGAAACATCAAGAGTTTCCCCACTTTGTTTCTAAAACTATTCAAAGCATCTTTTAGGTTATGTACTTTAAAATTAATGCAATCTTATTCAAATTTCTTTGATAAGATGCATTGTACTTTAAAAATATTTCAGTTAAGCTAATACAACATTATGAACATTATCATCACTTGTGCAAACTTTTTAAATGAGGAGATACTGGTCTGAACTGCATGCTTTATGTAACATTATAATCTGAGGCTCTCATGGAGACATGGGAGCTGGAGTGCTTTTCTGTATAGAATATATGCTTGGTACATAGCAGCCCTGCAATTCACTTTCATATGTGATTCTCCCTCCCCACCCCCACACTTCCATGTCATTTGAATAGCAGCTTTATGACTATTTTTGGCCTCCTGCTGTTAAGGGGCACAACTTTAATGGGAATTCTAAAGAATGCTCATTATGTACCAGAGAGCGCATAAGAGTCTTTTGGAATTATGCATCTCATCTGCGAAACTGAAATATGTTCTTTAGAAACAAGAAACATTACAGCCTCCTCTCACGAAAGAAAGAATATCAATATTCTGTAAGGAGAGACCACTCTTAGTATAAACACCTCAGTGTTTTCAATAGGTCACACTGAAATATGGTCTATTCAGAGACTTTCAAAGCAAAGAAGCAAATGAAAAGAACTCAGTTATCTTTCTTTCCTTGACCACAGGCATGGCTACAGAAGATTCTGGAATAAAGGGGGGGATGAAAGGAGGCAATAGACACTTGATCCAGATTTTCTGTAATCCTGACCCCAGTTCTCATATTTACATCTTTCCTCATTCTCATTTTATCTTTGTGAAGATTTGTGTGCTTTTTTCTTCACTTTTTTTTCCTCTTAACAGAATACGTATGTAGGCATCTTGTTTATTCTTTATACTATAAATCCTAAATCCATGTAATTACAGCTACTGTCAGGACACAGTCTAGTTTATTAAGGACCAGTCCACATCACCAACAACTCCTCACACCTGCAACACAGAGCTCTACAGTTCCCTGAAACAGACCACCTCAATGGTCACACATGCTACTTCAGACACCTGTTTTACGGACAGCCATATTGCATTTGGAGATTCCACTCTCATGGTTCTCTCTGTAAATTGCCTACAGTTTTAGTACATCCTGCAGCAGGCACCATCTTAGCTAATGTATTTTTGCTTATCCAAGGCATCTAGCAAGTATCCCAGCAGATGTACCCACAAAGGAGATGTCTCCAATAGAGGTTTTAAGAGATTTGTTCTGCAGTCTACTCTGAGTTTCTTCTTTCTGAGGCTTATCAGATAGTATATTAAACACAGGTTTATGATTGTTAACTGATATTTGAAATACTCCACATCACATGAAGCTTTAATCAGACTACTCCATACCAAACGTTCTCAGATTTTTTTTCTTAGGAGAATTAGTATTTTAATAGAAAACATATCAGAGATAAATTCAGCCAAGCAATATAATCCATCACTAAAGTAAAATGAATATATAGATGGCAAAAGAAAACCTTTTCAATGCATTTGGTTTCTCGGATGGCCATGACAAGCCAAATGGCTATATGTCCTCTATAACAAAGCACTCATCTGACTCCTTTCCTACAGCCTCTACACAGAAATAACATCCAGGAGCTCTAAAGTGTTTTTTTTTTTTTTTTTTTTTTTCCTTTTTCTTTTTTGAACAAATTTGGCTTAGCAACACACATCATCATTATGACATTTTTCCCCCATCATTCCTTTCTTTCGTCTCCCATTACTTGCAGGAAGAAGATTGCCAGCTCCACTCAGAGACTCTGCCCTAAAGCACCAAGCTGCCAACAGAGGCACCACTTTATTTTTAAGAGGTTGTTGCACACATAAAACAGAGCACTCAGAAACAGAAAGACTTCTAACCACAACCTTTTCAGAACGCATTGCACCCCTGCCACTCTAAGCTATAAGGAAGCAAAATAAGCACCCTAAAATTCCCATGCCACACACAAACTCAAAGACAGAAAAAGTTAGCATAAACCCCTACTAATCCCATTTCACACTACCTTGTCTCTATTTTATTTTCAGAACAGGAATCCTTTACATCCTTAAAGTCAGTAGCTCCTATCAAACACACGTAAAGATCTACCCCTCGCTACAGACCTCACAATATATTTCAAAGGCTTCCAAAATTTCTAATTCTAGCTAAACAATAATATAGCAATTTATAAGAAAATACTTGAGATTCATTGCATAATTACCTTAGCATCCAGCTGCAAGAGAATGTATCTTCATAGTTTGTTGATAGTTGCGTACCATATTTCTTATATAACACCAAACAGAACAAGAATAGTCCACCCTACTCTGGGGCAGGAAAAATTTTGAAGGAAGGAAGAGAGGAGAGAGGAAAAAAGGGAGAAGAAAAAAAATAAAGAAAAAAAAAAAAAAACACAGAAAAAAGTATCCCTGCTTTATTTAAATAATAAAAATGATTTTAAAAAGCTGAGTCTCAGCTGTGCACACACTCCCCCACAAGAAACTCACATCACAACTTCACAGGTGTGGGACAGGCAATTTTCAAAGAGGAGTTTGCAGCCCCAGCTGATCCTTAAATTCCTTTAATTTTTTTATTTTTTTTTTCTGTTTACCCAAGGGGAAAATACAAGATAAAACAAATTAATTCTCAAATCCAAAATTTTTATGTAATCCTTAAACATAATGGACAGAAGTCTAGCTATTTGTCAGTAACAAGCAAGTTCTATAGCCACACAATAATACTGTTTCCTCTGAAAAATGGCTAAAATATAGCAAACTTATGAATATATATATATATACATATAAAACTATCAATCAGAATCAAACTTTGAGGAGACATTCATTGGTTTCAGTAGCACAAACTTTTCTTGGTTCTAGATAACAGATTAATACTCAAAAAAGATAAAACAAATAGGCAATGGTTTCAGTTTATCTAGAGAAGTCCATAGTTCAAATTTTTGCTTTTTCTTAGTTCTGAATAGAGCTGGGAGCTGTTGTTCTGGGCAGTCCCTGTTACAATTACTCATGTACCAGCTTAGCGGCTGCTCCATTCTATTCTCAGCTGGCCAAACGAGAATCCCCTCCCTTCACTGTCAGAACACACACCTGATACTAGGGTAAAAATGAGTGCTTTCAACCTGCAAGTGCAAACATATGAAGCTGTAATAGAGAACATTTTCTTAGGTAGTGAAAGAAAATGGTTTTTTGGTGGTGTGTCTTCTGAAAAATATCAAACTATTGAAAAATTTCCTTGGTTGAAAATACTTTTTGGCTTTGCCCTGCTCTAGAAACATTACTAAGAAATTACTCCTAAGGAGCATATTATTTGCATTAGCTTTAAAGGAAGAAAATATCCTTAACAACTGGCACTACTAATCATAATGATGGGAAGGGGAATCATTAAGGAAATTTATGAAGCATTTCACTGACATCCCAACAGGGCAATAAGGCTTGTTCTAAATAATAAAAGTCAGTAATTGAGAGAGTACAACTTTGCTCTGGTTTGTTATGGACAATGACAAGGGTGATGTTGATACTTCAGTCATGCTGAATAAGGCTGCAACACAAGCCTTATTGCTTGGAAGTAATTTCTAAGTAATAGCCTAAGAAAAGACAGGGTCTTATAAGCAATCAGACCTGACTCTTCCCCTTCCTGCTGCACTGACAGTGAGCAAAGACTAGCAAGTACTTTGCTCAGTGGGCTCTTCTTAGCCAAAATTAAAATATTTGTTTGCTCTAATATAGGATGACCTTGGTAACATAAAGGTGGATAGGATCTTCTTATCACTGATATGACGGAGCTCGTATGTTTGGACTACAAACCAATTCTGATTATCCAAATAATGTTAAAAGACTGTATCCAGTTTATCTTTTGTCCTGTTAATTGTAAGAACTTATATGGAGTCATACCAAAGATTCATGCAATCTCCAATTTAGCAGAAGTTAGTAGTTGCTGTTTAGGAAACATATTAGAAAGAGGAAAAGTAGAGAATGGTCTTTCCATTTTCTGATAAGGATTTAGGGATTTCATGATTTTGAGATTCTATCTGGAGTTTTATTTTTAATAGTAATTGAAAAATTGGGACCCACTTAACATCTGAATAAGAACATAAAGGAACATTCTGCTTTTACCATAAAAAGTCTTCTGGTTCTGAAATTATCTAGAATCATTTTCATGAAAGGAAAATTAACCAGCTTGGTTAACTTCTTGAGTATTTGTCAAACAAGTCACATTTTCCAATGCATCTATTTTTTTATATTTTTTTTTTTTTAGAGAAAATAGTCTGGAAAATTCCTAGTGAAACAGAAGCCTCTGAAGACAGTTGGAGAAAGAGAGAAATTAAGATAATTCAGAATAAAATATGTTATTTCAAACAAGACGAAGAGGCTGTTACAAATGTCACTCTAATATATACATTCTAGTTTTATCTAAAGGAATCATCTGACAGACAGATTTGCAGGTTGTCATTAGAGCCAGCATCTGCAGCATGTTTCATCATCTGAATGCCCTGACTTAGTCCTTCTCTTTGACACTTCTCAGGTCGTAGAGGTTTTTTTTTTTTTAGAATTCAGGCAGCTTCTGTTAAACAAATATCCCACCTGTCACTTGTCCAAATAAATTTGCTTTCAAGCTTGAATATATATTGTCCTCTAACAGGTAGTAGCTGCTAATACTGGATCAGAAGAAGAAAATTTACTTCAACCAACAATAGGAGGGGTTTGGACTACATTATCGGAAAGGAAAAGTAGTTGCACAACTGTATTTTCAGCATCATTAAAAGGTCTGGGGTCATTCCCCACCCCACTTTTCTCCATCCCTTTCCTAGCCCTCTGCTTTCAGAGACAAGCACAAAAACTACATAGGTAGATAATTACTGTAATGAAAATTAAATTACTGTCTGTGGTTGTGTTACAATGCTGAGGATTTTATGACAGTTCACCAGCAAAGTGCATGCACCTAGAACCAAATCTTTGATGTGGTATGTCAGTGTATTTAGACACACTGGCACTTTTTGTATGTGGCTTCATCATTATGAATCTACATTCATATGCTTTCCAACAGATTTTAGAAACCTAGTTGCTATTCTGTGAACATGGACACAGCTTTTTTTGACCAATTCTTTCCTATAATTTTGACCAAGAACAAAATACAGTAGTAAGGATGATGTCATAAGCATTTTTGGGAAAAAAAATCCTCTTTAAATTGCTTTTGTGGGCTACCAGCATTGCCAGCTCTTTGTTCTACATTCAGACTAAAAGCTAATCTGTCTATTAGTAGGAAGTCCTAAAAGGCAATCAGTTTCAGAAACAGCAGAACTTGACAATATCTATTGTTTGAGGGGGAAAAGAAGAAGAAAAAAAAAAAAAAAAAAAAAAAAAAAAGCACATTATTCATTATGGAAGCAACTGAAAATGCAAAGCTCTGGCAAAGAGGTTACCGTGAATGACACATTGCTTGTTAATAGCTCATTCTTAAAATATTGGATTGAATCCATGCTACTTGCCTTCAGAACCCAACAGCAGATACCCTCCAGAATTTTAAAAGTACTAAGACATTAAGAAAACGTTAAGAAAATATCTTAATATTCACAAGCACTACATATGCTGGTTTTCATGTTTCTGTAGGCTGCAATAATGATGGCACTGCCTTTCATACTCCAAATTCTTGGAACACACTTGACAATAATTATGCCTTAACTTTTCCTCCTCATGGAAAATATAGAGATTTTCATGTTTTGAAAGTTTCATTTCATTTATGTACTTCACCTATTTTCAGATGCTGGAACAGTTAAACATCTGAAATAAAGATATAACAACACAGTTTATACATCTGTGAAATTAATAACAAACGTTGCTTTTCACACAAAAGGTCAGATTTTTGGAGACTCATCACAGTCATTTTGTACCCCAAATAGAATAGTTGGGATCCATATAATTACATAGCCCTAAGATATAGTTCAGGTAGATTACTAGTTGATTTTTAGGTGCAAGTAAGTTTTATCATTTATGCCTCCAATTGATAGAAGCTGTAAATAATGCTTATGATGAAAAATTATATCAAATGGGAGAGAGGTTGCATTACAGATCTCATACAAGATATTTTAAGCTTTGTTCAAGGAGTTCATAAACTGAGGAAAGTGCTTTACAGTCCAAAATGTTCTTCCAATATTTTATCCTTTAGTATAGAAGTGTTGCATAGTACGTTTTAATTATTCAGAAGGTTAAAGTTAGTATTGCCAAGACATGCAGACTAACTGTGTCTTCAAGAGAAATCAGAAGAACAAAATGAAATTAAATGAAACGAAATGTAAAATAGATCTCAATCCTGATTTAGAGATGGCAGTATGAAAAAGAAAAAGACATGGGCATGTTATATTCAATGAATCTTTATGGCAAACGTAACACAATATATGGAGCCAATAATTTATTTAAAACATAATAAAGATATTAACAGTCTAATTAAAATACAACCAACTGATTATTGTAACTGCAGTAATATTAACACATAGTCCAAATTCATACTGAAAAGCCTCACCAGTGATATCAATCAATTATATACAAGAAAATACAAGGTTAACGGTGCTAAAGTCCATCAAGCAGAGAGGTGGGGTGAGGATGGGGGTAACAGAGTTGCAACAAGTGATCATCATCCTGAGCTTTTTTTCTACCAGGACTTTCAGCTTAGGTTTGTGTGGGGAGTCCCTTCTGCCTCGATACTGGCATTCACTTGAGACTATTTTTACATGTTTTCTTATCAACCTGCTTCTTCCCCTTGTTGTCAACTGAAGCATGAAAGCTGCACCGTTAACTTCCTCAGCTTAATTGCTGTAAAAGACTATCGTTCCTTGGAGAATGAAAGAATGCCCAGGTCTGTCAGACTTTTACTGTAAAGGTTATTCACAGTACCTGAACTAAAACAAGTTAGGCAATAGTCATTACAGCACCAGAGAATTATTAAAATCAGATAAAATCATCTAAGGCCAAGGCAATATAAAACTTATGGCTTTTTACTGGTAATGGCAATGGTCATAATTGCAGAGCTACAGGTACGGAAAATATTCAATAATGGTCAGGTGGAGCAACATGCACTTGAAGATTATGCATTCACAGATTTTTGACTGCTCAGTCATTACAGCTTGAAAAGAGGAAATGAATTGAACAGAGCCTAAAATTCAATGAAAAATTGAAGGATCTGAAAAAAGAGTAAAACTGTGAGGTCAAAGATGTAGATAAAAATATATTACAGCATTTTAAAGCACTTTTT
Source organism: Anas platyrhynchos (assembly GCF_047663525.1). Taxonomy (NCBI): domain Eukaryota; kingdom Metazoa; phylum Chordata; class Aves; order Anseriformes; family Anatidae; genus Anas; species Anas platyrhynchos. The sequence goes on along the minus strand of NC_092590.1, from coordinate 32,041,713 downwards.
AGGTGGAAGAAGATGAAGCACTATCAATAAAGAAATTAATAAAAAGCTACTCAAAATGGATAACATTACCAAAAATTTCCATGAACTGAATGTCAAGTTTTGATGCCTTAAGTGTATTGTAATGGAACAAGAACTTTTTTCTCTTGAGTATGTGGGTCACTGTAGACTTCGACAGATGTGGGATTTGCTTTCATAATGGTCAATTCCAAGTTCCTAGTCCAAGAGATCCATCTTCTTGTGTGTTTAAATCATGCCCAGCCATAAACAAACAAAGAAACAAAAAGTCAGGTTTCAGGGTTACAGCTAGCTTCACCACTAGATGGCCGTGTTGTTTATTAGAGCATATCCTCTTCGACATCTGCTGTGAAAACAGCTTCTTGAGAAATGAATGTCTTACTCAGCAATAATGTATCTCTGTGTTCATGGCTAAATGGAAATAACGCGCATCTAGAAAAAAAAATAAATAAAGGACTTTCTATGATAAAGCAGGAGTTTCTATACAATATTAGACTAGATACAAAAATGGAAGCTAGGGTGCTGTTGAATATATTTCATATTTAATATGTTCAATAAAAAAGTGAGCTATGCTAGAAATTCACATACTGATCACATGCAGCCTTGTATGCAAAGTGTTCAAAAAAAGTGTGTTAATTCTACATGCACATCTAAATAAATTGCATTTCTGCTTTTGTGCATGGGTACCTCAGCTTTGGTAGTGATGAGAAGCTTTTTATCTTTCAATCATGACAGTGCAATCTAGATCCAGAAAACAGCATTTCCCTCACGCAGCTTTCCTGGAAAGCTCAATCCATTAGAATTCTCCATTAAAGGTTTGTACACGAAATACATGGATAGTACAATGACAGCAGAAACAGTATGCAGAGGAACAGCATACAATTTATGTATGGTGCTTAGAAACCCAGCAGCTGAGGCAGCAGGGGCCCTTTGGACATGTTTGAACAGAGGATGGGAACTAAACTTGTCTATCCCACTTAACAGGTGATTGCCTCCTTGGTGAGAGGGAAACATATCCACTGTAAGACTCTTCTTCATTTGGTGCCACTTTCAAAGCAGAATGTAATGTCTCTCTCTGGGCCTGTAACAGAAGTGTCCAGGCATAATTATAATTTAGTCTCTGTGCTCCTCAGGGTAGCTGGCAATTGGTCCCAGACAGCAAGCTCCAGCTTTGAAGTTACATATATAGGATCAGTGTTTTAGATTCATGGAAGAAATTGTATGAAGCATAATTGAAGAAGTAAATGTCCGTGCAACTTAAATGGTTTGCAGCAATAGATGAGCTTTTAGACATCACTGATTAATAGAAGATAATTTAATCCTCATGAAAATACATACAGAATCCTGCTCTCTCAGATGGATGAGCAAAATAAAAAAATGGGGATGGGGATATTCCAAATTCTGCAAAAGCTGAGAGCAGATGTCTCTATAGAAGCAAGCTACCAGACATTTGGCAGAGTCTGTGCAAGCAGAACTCCTGTTTCAAGACAAATTCTGCAGATAGAGGGTCAGCCCCCTGTACAAGTGTCAGTTTTCATTTCCAGTTAGGTAATACCTCCTGCTTGGGGAGTTGAAGGGGGCAAATAAATAAACAAATATAGCAGGAGCCACCAGAGGGATCCTGCTGATGGGATCCTGACACCTTACCTATGGGTAGTCTCTTGCCTAAGACAAAAGTGCTGCCAAATTCAGACACAATTTGGCATCCTGTGCTGAGTGAGCCTGTAGACACCAAAGTCCTTGTAGGGTTCCAGGATAAAGGTGCTTTCTTCAAAATATCACACAATGTTTCTGCTCAGCATAAAAACATGACCCTATGGCACACAGTATTAGGATTAGAGAATATTGTGGAGGAAAAACTTTATCTTTCAGATGTTATGAAACAAAGAAATGCTAACAGTGAGCATGTTGCTACTATTGTGACTGATTAGATTAAGCTGATTAGAGACGTTTTTGTTCTAGTCATACAATTTTTTTTTAAATGGAGTCTAAAAGTATGAATATATCAAACTGAGGAAGCCCTATTTTTCCTACCTGCAGGCCTTGTTTACATATTTTTCCAGAGATAAGAGGCAAGCCACAATAATTTGTGCAGTGGAGGAGCAATGCTCAACAACTCTAGCACTTGGTAATCATCTGCACAAGTGTGGAAACTGTGTGGCTGCTATTACTATGGATTAGTGCAGAGATCTCTCAGCTTTTTCATATTGTTACTTATTTATATTCCTTAACAAAATGAAAACAAAAAGTGAGCTAGTTTCCTGGTATGTGGCCATTTCTCCCCATACTTCTTTTTCATTTGGTGTTTTAAACCCGATGGATCTTAAGGGGTCAGGATTTGCCTGAACTGCCTTTAGACAAACCCCAATCACCATCCCTGCAATCCTGCAAGCACTGGCTAGGAATAACTGTGATTCCAAAACAGTTCCCTCCCTGTACGTATCCCACAGACAAGAAAACATTTGCTTAGATGGTGCTTGTACTACCAATGTCTGGCTATATTAGCTAGACATCATACACATTTTATTTGGAAAAAAAGTTTACATGTGACTGGATCTTGGGTTAGTGAAACACAAGAGATATCAGTGCTTAAACCACTTGTGGTTTCTCACAAAACTTCCATCTGTGTGTTGTCAGTTCCGCAGGCTGTCTTATATGCTAGATGTACGAAACATACAAGTCCTGAGTACAAAATTTGGATACATAAAACCTGTACTTATCTAACTCCAGAACTTGGGCCCCTAAATTATCCTTTGCACATCAGTTTGCTGCAATACATCTTCCAGAAGACAAAGTGTCTCATTCAAGGCACGTCAAGATCTCACTATATTTTAACAGTGCTAGGCAATTTGGGGATTTTTTTCAGGCCTAAACATCAGCAGTGAATAGGGTCCAACTGTGCAGTGCCCTTAACCTGGCTTGCCACTATCCTAATGTAAGTAACTGAAAGTTTTTCAGTCCAGTGCACAGATCAATTGAACAAATATGTGTCCACAACATCCAGTGCACGCATATCTAAAAGTACCTCCTTACAATCCGAGAAACTGCCACCTAATTCATTTCTGTTGGGAGAGGCAACATGAGGAAAGCCATCCAGCCTGATGGCTTCTACAAATCTTCTTCCTGCACATCAACTCTCCCCATGCTGTGTCAGAGGAATGAGGATTTCAACTGGGGGCTACGAATGCCACTTCTTCCCCGGATTTAGTATTGCAACAGTAAGTTCTGTTTCAGTCCAGCCCTCTAGCATCTTTGCTTCTTTATAGAAACATTCAAACTATATTAAGCACATCTAAATACTGAAATGACAGCTAAGTCTGGTAACAAATTTTACCCTTCAGCAAGCTGGAACATATATGTGCCCAATTCAATTTATTTGGAGAGAACTCTCCATATTAAAAGAATGAACAACCTCTAGTCATACCTACTTTGGATGAAACCATTGTGTTTCTTCTTTGTAATGGCTCTGTAATGTGTGGCATTGCTCCACTCAGTCATGTTTTCTCATTTTCACTTTCAAGCTTTCAATTAAAAGTCTGTCTTGGATTGCATGAAGTTGAGAAACAGACAAAGTAAAGTAAGTCTCCAGCTCTCTTCTGTGATTCAAATGCCCAGGTTTCTTTACAGGTACAGCACTATATACCAACACTCTTCTGACAGTGTGCTCTTCCGAACAGCAATAAGGAAAGGAAAATATTATGAGGATTCTGTTCATCCCAAACGCAGCCAATAGCATATTAGTTTGCACTTCTTTTATATCCACTGATATATCTTTTAAAAAGCCAGAGGAAAACAAACCATATTCTGCAATGTACTTATCCATAATATACTTTGCTGCAAGTATTTTATATATGATTCCAAAGCCATTCTTCCACCCTTAGACCATTACAACTTTATTGTGTCTTGTGCATAATTACTTATGTCCATAAACAGAGTGCTTGCTGGCAGGAGGAATAGGGACACGCAATCATTTATTCTATTGGTATATAGCCAACAACATAAAAGTAGCAGAATTTCTGTTACAGAACAATAGGCTATAAATGCTAAAAACAGTATTAATTATAAAAGTGATAAAGAAAAACATAATGATAATAAAAAAGTAAAGCAAATGTAAGGATTTTTAGGTTCTTTGAGAAAATTTCCTCAGCCCAAACAGCAGTGCCCTAACACTAATTGGAATTCTGTCAGACCCCATGCTTTGAAGGGCTGTGTACAAAGTCTGGTTTGCAATCTGGAACCAACATTTGCTTTCACCACTTAACTGAGTCCAAAAACACTGTAGTTTCCAGTGCTGAAATCAAGTTAGTATTCCACCTGCTTGCTCCTAGCCACAGTCAAGATGTTCACAGTCAAGAGCAACATCCATTACTCTATCTCAGTGTAATTCTCAGCATCCCCAGCATGTGAAATAGAAGGAAGCAAACAAGGGATGAAAGTACTGTAGCACTGCTACACAGGTCTTGACTGATGCACCAATGCCTCTCTTTCACATCTTTTCTCCTCAGTGCTCACTGCAAGTACTGCTGAAAGAGGGCATGAAGGACTAGCACTACAAGATACCTATTCTTATTCAAAGTAAATAAAAACATTCAAAAAAAAAAAAAAATGGAGCATGATACCTTATTTTAGTGAACTTAAGGAAAGATGCTTTCTTTGGGTGAAACAGAGACAGGAAAATGTCTCTTCAGTAGAAGACTGAAGTTAGTCAAAGTAAATACAGTTTAACAAGGCAAGAAGAGTAAAAGCTGTACATTGTGGAAGTACTATTAAGAAAGTAAGGGTTTCATAGTTTAACATTATTTTAGAGAAAATGACTAATCATTTCAGCCATGTGTACTCTGGGCATAAGATACAACTGGAATGGTCATGCTGATCTGGTGGGAAATATGTTCACTGCTACCACAGCAGTGCTGGATTTTGTCTCTAAGTTTACAGGTGAAAAGAGGGCAAGACAGCAGGAATGCCAAACCAGCAACCCACTTAACTGGAAATACAAAGGAGCCAGAAGCCACCAAACAGTGGAGGAGAACATATGAAGGTCTAACAGTCCAGACTGAACAGATTAAACAGTGTAGTTCTGCTTTCAAAGAAGTATCAGAAGAAAACTATTTGGAAAGAGCATCTAAGTCCAGTGTGCAAGCATATCCTGTTAGATAATATTTGCATAATTACAGAGAAAATGATTATTTATTTAAAATGTTTATTTTAAGACACCTCAAAACTAAATCTGTACTAATTTGGAGACTTAGCTCCTCTTCTTTCCTTATTTATGCAATAATTCCTCCTTATGCAATCCCCAACATAAAGTTGCTTCTACTTCCTCACTGTGTATGGCTGCATCATTAACAATAGTTTGGTATAGGTCTACTGAGATGAAGCAATAATAGTAATGATGATTATTCTTTTTGTTCTCTATAATTACATTTGCAGCTTGTATTACCTCTCAAAGGGAGTGTTCACATTAATAATTTGCATTGCACACCTTGCACAAGAAGCTAGGGAAAAATCTTTTTTTTTTTTAAAAAAAAGGTGACATTTCATAGAAATAAAAGAATATCTTTAATTATTATAACACAATGAAAACTGTGAAAAATTTTATGCATAAAATACTTTGTTTGCTGTTAACATATGTTTATACATGTATTTATAACATAATAGTTGTAGGCTAAGCTGCAAATTTGTTCTAAGAGAAGATAAAAAAAGCTTGCATAAGGAAAATGGAGCAAGGCATGAATAAAGGAAAACAGACAGCCAGCTGGGGGAAGGGAGTCTTCTTGTTGAAGACTCCAAGGATTTGCTGGGAATTGTGGTTTCTTTTTTTTTTTTTTTCCTTCAAAAGTAAAAAGCACTGAAAAATATAATCAGGCAAAAACATTATTTTGCTATAGGTTTAATACACATTTAATTAAAAGCAAAGCATATACCTAAGTTTTAATTACAAGAGAAAAATATTTTAAAAGTATAACAAAATAAAAGAACTATGATCCAGCTTTGTGAAAAGATAAAGGACACACTATCTCATGAAGATTAAAAATAAGAACATTAACGTTATGACTAATAGCAAGAAACTATTTTTTCATCTAGTAAATTAAAATAAGAATTTTAATATTCATAAGCTAGAAGAAGTGATTTTTCATGCATTACTTCTAAATAGAAAAAGGCAATTTCAGTATCATTCAGTCCTTTACCTGTAACTAAATTTGTCATACTTTGTGAAGTATAGCTCACCGAAGACAGTTTTAAAATCATTTTTAAGGTAGTGGCATACCAAACATGGCTTTTAACCCATTAAGAGGTGACAGGTAGGATAGATTCAAGTGAAATATAAAGAATAATAACCAGTGTATAAAAATATATGAAATTTATGCCAATAGATTTTTCTTCTGAGCACATAGCCATGTTAGTAGTTAGCTAAACATTTATTTCCACATTACTATAAAAAAGTGTTGATTTTAATTACCTCTATCAAGAAATGTAAACATCTCTGCCTTGCAAGCGTAAAACACTAAGTTTTATTCTTTATTTTACAGAAACATCATACTCTCTTCCTTCTCCAATATATGAATGACATAGCTCACCAAATTATCAGATTGTCTCTTTGCCTTTACTGTGGTATACTTAATACGGTGCTCACTATGAAAGGACTCCTAATATCAACATAATTAAGATTTTGCTTTACATTACTTCCAAATTTCATT